>NC_139689.1:41113852-42517760 GCF_964106915.1 Podarcis gaigeae
GAGCAAATGCAGGCTGCGCAGCTCTCTCAGAAGCCAGACCACCAAGAGGGATTGCTGCTTTCACTGCGCAGCGATCCCTCTTGCTATTCTGGCTTCTGAGATTCAGATTTTTTTTTCATGTTTTCCTCCTCCAAAAACTAGGTGCGTCTTGTGGTCTGGTGCGTCTTATAGAGAGAAAAATACGGTACTTATTTCCTGGCCCAGGTCGCAGGCTCACACCCTATTCAAACACAGACATACCCTTAAGACAGGATTTGTGAAGGAAAAGACAATGGGGAGGCTTTTCCACTTTGACCTTGAAGAGAAAACATTTGCTCAGTTTAGGAATCAAAATGGCTTCAGGTTGGTCTTCCTGTGCTGATCTACGTACGTGCGGTTATGAACATTACCATATATCTAAGACCTCAAAATTCCTATCACACAGTGTTGAAAAGCTGGTTTCCTAACATTTCCTGCAGGGAGACTTGCTGGGACAAAGGACCCTCCGCCAACCGCTTGCCATTGTCCCCCCACTTTGCTCTGCGATGCTCTGGCTACCCACAGTCCCCTGGGCCACCTTTGCACTCCTAGCAAGATGCGCGGCTATGGGACGGGTCTTTCCCTAAACCCCTTTTATTCCTGATGCCACCACAGATATCGATCATGATATTTCACCCTGATGTAGCCCAGTGTGAGGCACGCGGATGAAATCTGTTTTTTAAAAAAACCCAAGCAATGGTTTCATTACGGCTTGAGTACGACTTGCAACTTGTTTTTCCTTTATTACATGGGTAGGCAAACTAAGGCCTGGGGGCCGGATCCTGCCCAATCGCCTTCTCAATCCGGCCCGCAGATGGTCCGGGAATGAGCGTGTTTTTACATGAGTAGAATGTGTCCTTTTATTTAAAATGCATTTCTGGATTATTTGTGGCTGTTTTTTGCCTGGTGTTTTTACGTGGGTAGAATGTGTGCTTTTATTTAAAATGCATCTCTGGGTTATTTGTGGAGCCTGCCTGGTGTTTTTACATGAGTAGAATGTGTGCTTTTATTTAAAATGCATCTCTGGGTTATTTGTGGGGCATAGGAATTTGTTCATCCCCCCCCCTTCAGAATATAGTCCGCCCCCCCCCACAAGGTCTGAGCGATAGTGGACCGGCGCCCTGCTGAAAAAAAATTGCTGACTCCTGCCATTACAACTACAGCAGGGGGGATTAAACTACTGATCCTAAACTGATCCTAAGCTTGACCCTGCTTCGGATGTAACTACCACCCCCTACTGAACCAACAGCTCTCAGCTGACTCCCAACTGCCTCACTGCCAACATTCAAACTCCTTTTAAACATTCAAACCCCTTTTCAAACCCAACTGTCTCATGGCCAACATTCAAACCCCTTTTCCAATCTCCAGCAACATTCCACGCTCCCTCTTTCCCCCTCCCTCCGTTATTAATATTCCCTTAATAATTCTAATATAATTACCTTCCTTTTTAATAAATTTATTTGGTTTTTCAAATTAAAGTTTTGCAATCCAACATACATAATAAAAACAAGATGCCAAAGAATCTACTGGACTTCCCCCTCCTCCCCTTTGTGGACCCTATTGTTAGTCATTTCCTCCTGCATCTTTTATAATAATCCAAATTTTTAACATCTCCATTATATCCAAAATTCACCACTGAACTACAAGTATTATTCCAATCCTACTAATGATTTTTAACTGTTTAGTGATTTTTAAGATAAATTATAAATTTCCCCCATTCCTCATTAAAATTTTGGTCTTCCTGATTTCTGATTCTTCCGTTCATTTTTGCCATTTTGGCATAATCCATCGACTTAATCTGCCATTCTTCACTGGTCTGGACTTTGTCTTCTTTCTATCTCTGAGCCAATAACATCCGCATAGCCGTGGTCGCATACATAAATAATCTTTTCTGCTCCATTGCGATTTCTTTCTTTTTAAAAAAATATTTTTATTGGGTTTTACAATTTTATCATCATCACAATCATTATTTCAACAAAACAAAATAAAGTGTAGATCCCCAACTGCCCCGCCCCCCGGGTGACTTCCCTCAACTTCATTTTCTGATTTTTTTGGCATATTATCTCTCCCTGCTTATTTCTTATTCTTCACAGTTGTTGTTTTTTAAATCGTTATTGTTATTCTCTTATCATTTTAACATGGTATTTCTATTTCTATATTTGTTTTTTTGCTCCATTGCAATTTCGGTACCTCTAATGTACAGTAATTACCTTCCTTTCCATATTACATCCATGCAATATTTTACGCACCCTACTCTCTGTAATCATACTGTTAAAGCCCTTGAGCTTCTCATTCCTGGTTCCTAGGAAACGGAGGCGAGCAAGCTGACTTAAGCTCTTGCCTCCTCCCATTGCATGTCCCTCATCTATGTTCTAAAAAGCAGATATTCCACCCCACCCTACCCCCAAAAAATGATGTTAGGAACTGTAGCATGTTAGCGTTAATGATTAAAAACTGGAGGGCGAGGTGAGAAGAGGTGGCGGAAACCCCACACCTAAATTTACCCTGGGCAGGTTAGAGAATTTCTGCTGCCCTTAAAGAGAGATTAAATTTGTTTAACGTTTACTCCATGTCAATTCATTGGTTGAGCTGCTGCAGTTGAACGTTTTTATATATAAGCCCCCTTGCGTTCCATCAGGGGGAAAGGCAGGGTATCAATAAATACTTAATAATAACTACCATTACTACCCGATTTTCCACACAAAAATACAAAGGAGGATCCTGAACATAAGCATGCAATGAAAGGGAGGTGGAACTAAAACCCTTCCTTTTACCATTCTGAGTGGGACTTGTAAAATCTTGCCTTCTCCAATCACAGATTCCTCATCTATGTTCTAAAAAGCAGATATTTCTCCCCCCCCCCAAAAAAAAATGATGTTGGGAACTGTAGTTTGTTATGGGTTCTGGGAATTGTAGAGGGAAGCTACAACCCCCAGGATCCTTTGGGAGAAGTCATGTGCTTCAAATGCTAATTGGAGGCACTTTAAATCATAGAATCATAGAACTGTGAAGTTTCTCTCTTTTATAATAATTTTTATTCATTTTCAATTACCATCCAAGAATAGCCTCTTTATAACAATACCAAATTATAATACAATTACTAATAATTTAGGTGGCCCCCACGGGCTAGATTTGATGGTTTGATTATTTTCTTTTTTTCCTGCGTTCCAAAATCTAATTAATTTCAATTACATTCCAGTCAAAATAATAATCCTTTATACAACAACTGCAATATTAATAACTTTCATTCGTGTTGACACATTAAATTATTTTTAGAACTACAAGTGAGGCACTCAGACTATATCCTTGTTCTTCCTGTGTGTGGCAATTATTCCTTGATGTTTCATCCTGTCCTTGTAAAATGTTATGTTATGTAAAATGTCAGGGAAGTTTTTAATGTGTGATTTTACTGTATTTTTGGTTTCTGTGGAAGCTGCCCCGAGTGGCTGGGTACACCCAGCCAGATGGGCGGGGTACAAATAAATTATTATTATTATTATTATTATTATTATTATTATTATGTCTACAAAAAGTATATAAGGATTGGAGAATCTTTAAAGAATATTTAGAAAACTATGGAATAAAAGGAAACAGCTTGGCAGAATTAGACTGATCCCTGTATTGCATAAATATAAGTTTGTAGGGAGGTAAAAAGAAATTATATAAGAAATATGTAACTGTGCGGTATAGAGTAATGGATAGACAGAGTACAGTGAGATTAATTGGAAGTCAGTTTTAAATTTCTTTTCCATAAATTTTATAATTGTGTTCAATACCAGGAGTATATATGATGATAATTATATTAATCTTATATCTTATAGTGTGGTAGTTTGTTTGATTTTTCTGTTATTTGTTTGTTTGTTTGATTGTATGTTTGTTTACTTGTATGTACATCTGTTTTTCATAAATGTATTTATTTTAAATTAATAAAGATATATTTTTTAAAAGTAAAATGTTATGTCTATCTCTTCCCAAGGGTCATCTTTCTAGTTTGACCTCCTACAATGCAGGAATCTCAACCAAGATCATCCAAGGCCATCCAACCTCTGCTTAAAAACCTCCAGCGAAGGAGAGTCCGCCGCCTTCCGAGAGATTCCTTTCCACTGTCAAAGAGTGTAAAAGGAGAATGGGCAGCGTACCTTTCTGCATGAGATCAAGAAAGGAAGCGCTCCATCTCCTCAAGAAGTTGGTCAGCCAAGCTTTCTTTGGAAGTTGTGGCCTGTTAATTCCTCTGGGAATCGATTCCTCACATGTGCCATGAGGAGATCACATCCTGCTTCCTTCACAGGGCCATGTTTCCAGAGAATGGTCCGTGTCTCCAGCTCCCAACCTGATGGGCAAAGGGGCAACCAAGCTATCCGTACGGTTCCTGGTTGCCCTTTTTGGATCCCAGTGCAGCCTAGCAAAGAGCAAAGCTGTTAACACACCCGCGTTTGCTCGGCACACAACCCAAGCGGAAGCGGAACTCAGGGCCTTTTCCCAAAAGGTATGCTGTGTATACAATCTATAGTTTTAAGGGAAAGGCCTCTGGCGGGATTTAGCTTGCACAGGGCTGGAGCATACTGAGATTTATTTTGTATTATCTGTTTGCACCATCACTGTGTGCGGCCCTTGAAAAAGAGGTTCATGCCCCAAGGGGCTTACAAACCTATAATTTGACACGGGGAGGCAACAGGGAAAGGTTGAGGGTCCAAGGTGGTTCCTGAGTCCTGCTGAAAGACAGAAGCCAGGGTCTGTGAGTTTAGATTTCAGTGCCTGGTGTGGGTGTGACAGCTGAATGTGCTTCTGATGGGACGTTCTGTCCATGGAGTTCAGTCTGTGGTTTCCCCATTCACATGTGCAACTTCACTTGAAGTTGCAGTCATACAATATATGAAACGGCTTGCCTCATCTGAACATCGGCTGCCGTTTTTCTCCCAGAGGGCCTGGAGGACCCACCAAGGAAAGGACCAGAGGAAGGTTTGAAGGAAATAAAAAGTAAGGCAAAAAAATGTTTGTTTAATAATAATAATAATAATAATAATAATAATAATAATAATAATAATTTTATTATTTATTCCCCGTCCATCTGGCTGGGTTTCCCCATCCACTCTGGGCAGCTCCCAACAGAACACTAAAATCAGAATAAAACTTCAAACATAAAAACTTCCCTAAACAGGGCTGCCTTCAGATGTCTTCTAAAAGTCAGATAGTTGTTTGTTTCCTTGACATCTGGTGGGAAGGCGTTCCACAGGGCGGGCACCACTACCAAGAAGGCCCTCTGCCTGGTTCCCTGTAACCTCACAATGAGGGAACCACCAGAAGGCCCTTGGAGCTGGACCTCAGTGTCCGGGCTAAACGATGGGGATGGAGACGCTCCTTCAGGTATACTGGGCCGAGGCCATTTAGGGCTTTAAAGGTCAACACCTACACTTTGAATTAACACATACAAGCAGGAACCGCCCTCAGACCTGCAGGTACAAGGCAATATATAAATTCAAGAAACAACAACAACAATTAGGATAGAAAGGAAAGGGTTAAGGGAGAAAAGCTGCTGGAGGAGGAAGAAGTGAATGGAAAAAGAACAAGTTACAGGTAGGTAACCTGTTGGTCTGCCATAGGTAAAGGTAAAGGGACCCCTGACCTTTAGGTCCGGTCGTGACCGACTCTGGGGTTGCGGCGCTCATCTCGCTTTATTGGCCGAAGGAGCCGGCGTACAGCTTTCGGGTCATGTCGCCAGCATGACTAAGCCGCTTCTAGCGAACCAGAGCAGCACATGGAAACGCCGTTTACCTTCCTGCCGGAGCGGTTCCTATTTATCTACTTGCACTTTGATGTGCTTTCGAACTGCTACGTGGGCAGGAGCAGGGACTGAGCAACAGGAGCGGGGATTCGAACCGCCGACCTTCTGATCGGCAAGTCCTAGGCTCTGTGGTTTAACCCACAGCGCCACCAAAAAAAATAACAAGTAAGAGGGATGAAGGATTTGCATGGCATAGGGAGGACATGGTACAAGTTGGGCAGAAAAGGAGAATGAAAGAAGAAGAACCTTTCTGCATGAGATCAGAAAGGAGGGACTCTAGTTCCTCAAGAAGCTGGTCAGCCAAGCTTCCTTTGGAAGTAATGGCATGTTAATTCCATTGGGAATCCATTCCTCACATATGCCAACAGGATACTGTATCCTGCTTCCTTCACAGGGCCACGCTTCCGGAGAATGGTCTGCGTCTCCAGCTCCCAGGCTGATGGGCAAGAGTGCAACCAAGGCGTCCGTGCAGTTCCTGGTTTCCTTTTCTGGATCCCAGGACAGCCCTACCAAGGCACTGAAGGTATCCTCATAGAAGCATCTTTGTCCTCGTGCCTCTTTGCCACTTCCCATTGTTTGCGTGGGTATGGCGCCTCCTCAGCCATTTGTTGCGTGCCCGACTTTGGGCCAGAACTTGGCTGCTACATCCTATCTAAAGGAGAGCTCCAGGATAGGAGGTAGGAGAAACTATCCATTGCGTGACCCATAGGAAAGCTTCCTTCCCATGTCCCCCATCATCATGCCCCAGACTGGTGCTAGCATGGCTTGGAGCCAGGCGCCTGCCGATGTCTTTGCTTTGCAGCGAGGGAAAGCAGCAGCCTAGCTTTGGGAACTGCCTCTGTTGTCCTGTCCTCATCCTGGGAGAGACTGGAGCCTAGAAGGAGGACAGATGACTGGGGCAGGAGGAAGGAGGAGGTCCTTATGAAACACTGCTGGATCAGGCCCATGGCCCATCTGGTCCAGCATCCCCTTCCCTCTGGAGCTTCCCAGATGCCTGCAAGCAGGATTCAAGCACAAGAGCACTCTGCCTACCTATAGCTTCCAACAACTACTTTGGAGAAGCATAGTTGCCTCTCACTGTGGAGCAGAGCGTTGCCATCATGGCTAGTAGCCTTTGATAGCTCTCACCTCCACTGAATTGTCTAATCCTCTTTTAAAGCCATCTTATCTGAGATGCTCTTCCGGTGCATCTGATTCTCCCATGCTTCATTGTTCCAGCAAGAAGGTGGCAGGCTATTGTGAGGTCGGCAGTGTGATCTTGCCCTCGCACCATACAAAGTTACAGCTGGTTCGTAATTGCATGCACATCATTACCCGATCCACTTCTTTTCTTTAGAGAAAAAGTTTCCAGTACAGTACTGCATATCCTTGAGTACCCCCAGAAAAAAGCACCAATTATATCACAACCACCGCACCATACATTGAAAGCCCTCTTCTACCACTTTCAAGGTCTTGACTTTTAAAAGTATCTTTCAAAAAAAACACCAAAGTCCTTTTTGCTGGGGATAATTCAGATGGAAATTCCCAGGTGTCAAAAAAGATTGTTTATGTATGCCACTACTGTGGCCTGTGTTTCATTAGCCCCCAAATGGAAAACGAGTGAGGTCCCAACTAAAGAAGAATGACAACTTAAACTGATGGGATACACACAGCTTGCAGACTTAACATATAGAATAAGAGAACGAGAAAAGCATACGTTTAGAGAAGATTGGAAAACGTTTATTGAATACATGGGAAATAACTGTGTACACGTAAAAACGTTGGCAGCATTAAGATAAATTCAACAGTGTAAATAAGTTTTGATGGATGTAATAATGGAATACTGAATGGTTTAGTTTTTGTAAAATACGCAGAAATTCATGAAATGCAAAGGAACAAGGGTAGAAAGATAAGCTACATTTACTGGGGCAGTGGTCACAAGACACTCTCATGACAGCTGCAGAATGGGATTATTAAGAATGGGAGAACAGCTCATCTGAATTGGACTAAACAGCTTTCTGAATATAAACAGAAGACTACACAGCAGTGTTATGCGTTACTTTCTTAGCCCCAGCAGTGTAGCGATAGCAGCACAGGATAAAGCTACAGGACTGCTTCGGGACTCTTCCAGCCCAACCTGCAACAGGGGGTACTAGACTACATTGCAGGCTTCTTGTAAAGCACTTTCTCTTCATTGCCCTGACTCCAAAGTGCAATACTCAAAGTGAATTACACTGCAGAGCTGTCATACTCCCAGCCACAACCACTTCAAACTTTCAATATGGGATAATGAACTGCATTCGTATTGAAATCTGCATTTTTTAAAACATCTGAAAGCAAAACAAGGGTTTCCCTCCCCGCACAAACTATTTGCTGCTACCATTTTGTTCGGCAGTTAACGTGTCAGCATACGTTTACAGGGGCATTTAACATCTTGGCTTTCTCTGCAGATTTCGGGGGGGGGGGGGGCGTGTCAATAACCAAAAATAGCAAAACAGCACACATTCAGTATAACTTTTAAAAAAAATCAGTTCTCCCTATCCTGAGGACTCAGGATTCGTATTCATAGCTTTCAAAACCAATGAAGCCAATAGATAGCGCAAGTGACTTTCACAATGATGAAAAGCGAATGCATAAAATAATAACAGTAATTGCACGTCTGAAGTAGACGGTAGTGTGCAAAAGCCAATCCCGCGGCAGATTTGTGTTAATCTTTGATGTCTCACTTCCAAAGATGCTGCACAGAACTCTTTTTTATCCTCTTTTGAAGAAAAGCAGGCTGAGTCATTTCCTATAGGGCTCAAGTATGATAGCAATTTAACTATGTGATGCTTTGACTTGCTAAGTGTTACCAGGCAATGGATGTCCTGATACAAGCCGGAAGAGCTTTCCTTCCAGCGCTGGTGCAATAGTTTTTAATTCACATGGAACTTTAGCTGCCCTCGCCTAATACTAAAAGAATGCTCAGGACCTGATTTTATGTGCCTGGGAAAAAAAGGAGGTGGAGGAAGCGGTTAGCAGCAGATAAAAGTACCAGAGAGCCTGGCATTAATGCACTAAAATAATGCTACAGTGACTGGGCAACCTTCCTCTGTTAGGGAGATTGCATTTAATAGTCTAGGATGGCAAGGGGGATTTTCCTTTAATGGATGCTAATTTGGGAGCTATTGCAGGTATCATTTGTTATGGCCATGCAAGGGCCTAAGCTCCCATATTTCAGACACATGGTTCATACCATGTTTTTTTCTGGGGGGGACGCATACCCCTAAACATTCTGTGGATCTAAGTTTGGCCTCATTGAGAGGCAGGATTTCAATATGAGTAGGAAAATGAGAGTACCCCTAAACATTTTTTTTAGGAAAAAGAGCACTGGGCTCATTTATTTAGATATGTGTGCATTTATGAATATTTGTTCTATAATTGAGACCTTTGAATTGTTAGAACAATGTTCACCTGATCCTGGAGGAATAGATCAAAGGAAGGCTCTTCATAAGAGCTGGATCAGGCCAGTGGCCCACCTACAGCAGCATCGTGGTCTCACTCGGTTCTGACTCCCCCTAAAATAAATCTTGGTTAGCCCATGTTCAGAAGCATTATATTGTATTATATATTATATTGTATTATATATTATATTATATTATATTATATTATATTATATTATATTATATTATATTAATTATTGCAATAGAAGAGTTTTGTTTAGAATAGCATTTCCTAATCTGTGGGTCACACAGCCTGTGCAAGTGGATCACAGGATTTAGAAGTAAACCCCAAGAAACAGTCCTTAACTGATATGAACGCCTCTAGTTTTGTTAGCATGATAATACTGTTTTGACGTTTGTAACTGAACATCAGAAAGACTCAAGCTCTATTATCACAGGGCTGCCATACGTCCCTGTTTCTCCAGGACATGTCCGGGAATCTGACTGTCAAAATGAAGTCCAGGCGGAATTTCGCCAAATTGGAAAACCTGGACGCATGGCAACTAGGGCGATGTTCTGAAAAAAACCTCAACTACTTAAATAAATATTTTGTTTTTTTGTTATGTTGGATATGTGATTGTAAAACTTTAATTTGAAAAACCAAAAAAAATAAATTTATATATATACAGTGGTACCCTGGTTTAAGAACAGCTTAGTTTATGAACAACTTGGATTAAGAACGCTGCAAACCCGGAAGTAGGTGTTTTGGTTTGTGAACTTTGCCTTGGAAGCAGAACATGTTCCGCTTCCTGTTGAGTGTGTTCCATTTGTAAATTGAGTCCCCCACTGCTATGGGAAAGCACACCTTGGTTTAAGAACGCTTTGGTTTAAGAATGGACTTCTGGGACGGATTAAGTTTGTAAACCAAACTGTATATATAAAAAAGAGAAACGTAACTGAATTTGACAATTGAATAAAAACGTCAAGTAAACCCTCCATCATGCATGCTGGGGTGTGCTTCTTGGTTTAATATTTACCCGTTTTAGAATCTTGTAGCTGTAGTATGAATAGCTTAGTTACTTTTTCATTCTGTTTGGAAGGAGTGAGTGAGTGTTGAGGAACAGAGTCCACCTTGCTGATAAGGAACCAATGTTTCCTTCATTGCAGCTATAAAGGAATAAGGGCACAATCACAACAGTGCTGACAAACCAAGATAAGGTTTCAAGAGGGGTTCACTGAAAGTTTAATCCTACGTGCCCTACTTAGAAACAAAATTTCTTTAAAAGCATTCAGACATTAGGAACATTTGAATACAGTCCTTCCTGTTGCCTCTGCAGCGTCATTATTATGTTTTATAAGTGTATTATTATTTAGAAGAACCACAGTTTAAGATGTGAAACAAGACAAAACTCCAAAAACAAAGTTCCTAAGCACTAAACTGGGAACCAGCATCTCACAAGTCTATACACATTCCATGTTAGGCACCATCTAGTGGCCTATTTCCATACAAAACTCATGAAACTGCCCTCCTGGCTTATCTAATGCTATTTATGTGAGCGTCCGTCTGATACTGGGGAGAGGGTGGAAACAGCAGCAACATTTGTAATCTCTGTCTGCATATATGAAAAAAGCCACAAAGCTTGATTTTGCTCGGGTTTTTCACCCCTAGCAAGCTACAAGTAGTTCATAAAGGTAAAGGTAAAGGTACCCCTGCCCGTAGGGGCCAGTCTTGACAGACTCTGGGGTTGTGCGCCCATCTCACTTAAGAGGCCAGGGGCCAGCGCTGTCCGGAGACACTTCCGGGTCACGTGGCCAGCGTGACAAAGCTGCATCTGGCGAGCCAGAGCCGCACACGGAAACGCCGTTTACCTTCCCGCTGGTAAGCGGTCCCTATCTATCTACTTGCACCCGGAGGTGCTTTCGAACTGCTAGGTTGGCAGGCGCTGGGACCGAGCAGCGGGAGCGCACCCCGCCGCAGGGATTCGAACCGCCAACCTTTCGATCGGCAAGTCCTAGGCGTTGAGGCTTTAACCCACAGCGCCACCTGCGTCCCTACTACAAGTAGTTCATACCACAAACATATATGTCTGCTCAGAAGGAAATCCCATTGGGTTAAATGGCGTTTGCACCCAGATAAACGTTCTAGGTCGGATTATACCCTCAGTCTATAGGATTATAGCACTGAGGTTACACGTTAAACTAAGCCCTTACAGGTGTTCCATTAACTTATCTTTTATCTTCATCAATTCTCAGGTGATCATGCTTATTTCTGTGCTGCAAAAAGCTTATCTACTACTGCCTACAGCCCAAGTAACAACTGAAATGACCCAAGGACCCAGAGGTGGCTGAAGAGCTGGAAACCCAGATTAAGGTAGCATTTAAAGCACTCTTGTAAACTTTGGGTCTGTCAAGGAAACTAGACTACAATTCATGCCTAAAGAAGGGGAAATGAGGAAGAACACGGTTGCACTAAAGAAAACACGAAGTACAAGGAAGTTGGGCTATATAGCCTAAAAATGTGGACGAGTAAACCTATAGCTGGGGACTCAGGTGGCGCTGTGGGTTAAACCACAGAGCCTAGGACTTGCTGATCAGAAGGTGATGCATCCCTGTGATGGGGTGAGCTCCCGTTGCTTGGTCCCTGCTCCTGCCAACCTAGCAGTTCGAAAGCACGTCAAAGTGCAAGTAGATAAATAGGTACCGCTCCGGCGGGAAGGTAAACAGCGTTTCTGTGCGCTGCTCTGGTTCGCCAGAAGTGGCTTAGTCATGCTGGCCACATGACCCGGAAGCTGTACGCCAGCTCCCTTGGCCAATAAAGCGAGATGAGTGCCGCAACCCCAGAGTCGGTCACGACCGGACCTAATGGTCAGGGGTCCCTTTACCTTAAACCTATAGCTAAGGCTTAGCACAGTATTTAATAGAACAAGCTGTCTCCCCGCAACCTTTTCTTTGTACTGGCTTTGTCCTTATGCTTTTTAGCCGTCCAGTATGCAGCGATTTAAGAAATTAAAGCTTCTTCTTTTAGGAAAGCAAGTAGCAAAGTGTCATTAGCTGAGTTTCTAGCATCCTATCAGTTCCAGGTGCAACAAATATAATTCTCACCTCGTTGGTTTAAATTAAAATTTGTAATGTGCCATTTGTGGTCCCAATCTACCTGAGCAGATATGAGGATGCAGTTCTCATTTTCTGCTTCTGAGGGGCAGTTTCCACATTGAGCTTTCCGCTGAACAAACCCTGGGAGTTTGCCATGGAACTGAACGTGCTGAAAAGGATTCAGAGAAATGTTTTAGATAATACAGTGGTACCTCGGGTTAAGTAAGTTCTTAACCTGAAGCACCACTTTAGCTAATGGGGCCTCCTGCTGCCGCTGTGCCGCCGGAGCACAATTTCTGTTCTCATCCTGAAGCAAAGTTCTTAACCCGAGGTACTATTTCTGGGTTAGTGGAGTCTGTAACCTGAAGCGAATGTAACCTGAAGCGTCTGTAACCCGAGGTACCACTGTATATTACAACAGCACCACCACTGGATTCAGCCAAAGGGTCATGGGCATAGCCAGGATTTTAGTTGGGGGGGGGGGGAGAACCTCAGTTCATTATGTATTTTTATTGATTATGGGGGGGGCAGATGCCCCTCCCTGCCCCCTGGCTACGCCCATGCCAAAGGCCCAGTTAATCCACTGTCTTGCTCTCACAGTAGCCAACAAAAACCCTATGAGAAGCCTCTGAAGCAGGAACTGATCTCAACAGAACTCTTCCCAACCATACTCCCCAGCAGCTGACATTCAGGGGCACAATTCAAAGTGCTGGTCATTAGCTATAAAGCCCTAACGCAGCTTAGGTGCAAGCTATCCAAAAGACTGCATTTCTGAAACCTGCCTGGGTTTTGTGATCTTCAGGGGACGGCCCTTCTCCCGGTCCTGCCACCCTTGCAGGGACACTTGGTGGGGACGCGGGAGGGCCTTCTTGGTGATGGCTGCTCCAAGACAAGGGTGGCACTGTGGTCTAAATCACTGAGCTTCTTGAGCTTGCCGATCAGGTCAGCGGTTTGAATCCCTGCATGGAGTGAGCTCCCGTTGCTCTGTCCCAGCTCCTGCCAACCTGGCAGTTCGAAAGCATGCCAGTGCAAGTAGATAAATAGATAGTGCTGCTGCGGGAAAGTAGATGGTGTTTCCGTGCGCTCTGGTTTCCATCGCGGTGTCCCATTGTGCCAGAAGTGGTTTAGTCATGCTGGCCACATGACCTGGAAAGCTGTCTGCGGACAAACGCCGACTCCCTTGGCCTGAAAGCGAGATGAGCACCACACCCCAGAGTCAACTTTTTGCCTTTTTTGCTCCGATACAGCTTGGGAACTCCTTCCCTAGAGAAGCTGAACTGGTTCCCCCCCTTGTTGTCTTTCCACAGGCTTTTAATAACTGACCATTTTAAACAAAAGGGTTGGTGCCCTGCTGTTTTGGGTGCGATTGTCTGTATGTTTTTAATAGATCTTTCCTACAGAGAGAGAGTTTTAATTCTATTAATGTTTGATTGTTTTTAATTATAGGTGCCCCCATGTTTTTAGCTATTCTTACATTATCTGAAAACTACCTTGAGTCCCTATCAGGGGGGAAAGGTAGGGTATAATAATAATAATAATAATAATAATAATAATAGAATCATAGAATTGGAAGAGACCACAAGGGCCATCAAGTCCAACCCCCTGCCAAGCAGGAAACACCATCAGAGCACTCCTGACATATGGTTGTCAAGCCTCTGCTTAAAGACCTCCAAAGAAGGAGACTCCACCACACTCCTTGGCAGCAAATTCCACTGTCGAACAGCTCTTACTGTCAGGAAGTTCTTCCTAATGTTTAGGTGGAATCTTCTTTCTTGTAGTTTGGATCCATTGCTCCGTGTCCGCTTCTCTGGAGCAGCAGAAAACCTCCCTCCTCTATGTGACATCCTTTTATATATTTGAACATGGCTATCATATCACCCCTTAACCTCCTCTTCTCCAGGCTAAACATGCCCAGCTCCCTTAGCCGTTCCTCATAAGGCATCGTTTCCAGGCCTTTGACCATTTTGGTTGCCCTCCTCTGGACACGTTCCAGTTTGTCAGTGTCCTTCTTGAACTGTGGTGCCCAGAACTGGACACAGTACTCCAGGTGAGGTCTGACCAGGGCAGAATACAGTGGCACTATAGTACATTGGTTTACTGTCTTTGTGTCAGAGAGCAGAAACTGTAAGGAAACAAGTGCAGTGCAATAGGTAGGATTAGCATCCAACAACGAGACTGGTCCATCTCACAGCATGTTCTTTTTATGACAGCTATGGGAAGCTGCATTGCATGTTTTCGTTAAGTCCGCTTTACTAGTGCATTCTCGTTTATTGTTGTCCCCTTTATCGGGGAAGGTCTCTACCTAACTTGTGCTACTCCTCTCATAACAGAACAATAAAGCAGAACTTTCCAAACTTTGCGTTGTGACACGTTAGCATCTTCAACACAGTGTGTAGGCTGGAAAGGGGATAGTTTCACCTCTGCTTTGCTAGTAAAAGGGAATTACTGTGTCGCGAAATGTTGCATGTCTAAAAAGCGCGCCACCAGCATGAAAAAGTTGGAAAACTCTGCAATTAAATTGCAAATCAAGGGTCCACCTAGGCTGACATCCTGTCTCATCCTCCATATCCATCCTCAATAGCAAAACCAAAGTAGCTGCTTGAAATATCCCAAAGGCATTGCATTTTAAAAAGAAAAAGAAAAAAGGTTGGAGCATTAGCCTCTCCAACCTGGACTCACTCATGAAACCCATTGAGGAATATGGATAGAAAATTTACAGCATTAAAATTATATGAAAATGATACATCAATGGTACTGTTATAAGAATTCTATGGTCCCAAGTATAAAATAAACGTTCCTAAATGTACAAGGGAAACACATACATAAGTATATAAACCACGTGTCTGAAATAGTACAGGAGAGCAATCCTGAAGTCATTGACTCTCCCATACCATTCTGACCTTCCCAAATTGACCTCAAATATTTCTTGGCAAGGAGGAAGAAAATGGAAAAGCCTCTTCATTGTCTTTTGCTTAACTGTCTTAAGGACATATATGTGTATGAATAGGGTGAGCCTGTGGCCTGGATTCAGGAATTAAAGTATTTACCATCACAGAAGAATGGCAGGGCTGCCCAGGTAAAGCAATCAGTGACCACTGTCAGGTATCCTGGCAGACAGGATTTCTGCTGTAGACAGCCTCCTGTGATGTATTTCTGCCATAGCTGTCAACTTACAGCCTTGAAAATAAGGGACCAGCAGCCAAAATAAGGGACCTGCAGCCTCACCTGTTCTAGGCACTCCAGTCTTCCTGTCCTCCTGCAGTCTGGTCAAACTCATGCTGGTAGCTTCGAGAACACTGTCCAATCAACTTTGTAACCAGAGGTTCAACTGAATAGAATCTGAATCACATGCACCACAAGGCCTATGCAGCCTCAACTTAAGATGGCTCCCCAGCCTTGCTTTGCACTGCAAAGTTTGCAGCAGCACGTGCAACAAAATGGCGTTCAGCATTCAAAAACCCTCTCAGCTTGCATTAACTAGCCACACACAAGGCATGCAAGCTCCACCCCCCAGTCGTTCTTAGACTTCTTATTGGGTGAGCAACACAGCCAAACAACACAGTTGGAGTCTCCCTCCTCCCTGGCCGGGAGGGAGAGGTGCTGCTTCCTTTGAAATTTAAGGGTAAATCATTTAAGGGACATCCATCAATAAGGGACAGCAGTGGGACATGGCGCTGGAATAAGGGACTGTCCCTTCAAATAAGGGACACTTGACAGTTATGATTTCTGCTGTAGACCTGCCTCCTTCTGTGATGTATGTATGATGTTTTTGGGAGTAGTCTTGAGCTACAGGATTGGCAATTTTAAAAATCTATATAAGGGCTTGTGCACCATTGTTCTGGGTTCCTCCTCTCTCCTGCGTGTGGTGAGTGAGGACCCTGTTGCAACAGTTTAATAAAGATCGGGGTTACCAGCTGCTTTGCTTCTCAATATTCTCTGGTTGGCCTGTTATTTTCTCCTACCGACAGGGAACCCACTTAAGGACTCTATACGGGCTCTTGGATACCCCATAAGGGAAAGGAGCAGTTTTTCTTATAACAGTACCTACCACCAAGTAAACTGGCAAAAAATGTATAACTCTAAATCAAATAAGTGTTGGAAATGTAAAGAGAAAGAAGGTGCTTTTTATCATATGTGGTGGTCTTGTAGTAAGGATAAAGCTTACTGGGAACTGATATATAATGAATTGAAAAAGATGTTTAAAACAACGTTTGTAAAAAACAACAACCAGAAACTTTGCTTTTTTGAATTATAGGGACAGAACTATCCAAACTGTACAGAAATTTATTCATGGATGCGACTACAGTGGCTAGAATGTTACTTGCCCCAAAATGAAAAGAAGTCCCAGCAAAAGAATAATGGATTCAAAAACTTTTGGAATATGCAGAAACTGCAAAACTTACCAGAAAAAATAGAAATCAAGGTAACAAACTTTTTATAAGCTCTTTATAAAGTTGGAGTTGTAAAAATGAGATAGGATCTTACTACCATATGTGGTGGACTTGTATGGTTATAAGCGAGTTTTGGAATAACATATGATGAATTTAAGAAATTATTTAAATTTACTTTTAAAAAAAGACTGGATATTTTCCTTCTAGGAATACTGCCAACAGAAATAAAGCAAAATACAAGACCACTGCTTATGTACTCAATTACAGCTGCAAGAATACTGGTAGCAAGAAGCTGGAAATGCGAAACAACACCAAAAGACAGGACGCTATAACTGATATTCTTTTCTTATTGTTAATTGTCTTTTGTCCTTTTTATTTTTATTTTCTTTATTTTTTCTCTTTTTATCTTCGTGTTTAATTTTGTTGTAACCATTTGTAATACATTTGTAAGATGATATTTTAAATCAATAAAGATTTTTTTTTTAAAGGGATATGCGGAAACTGCAAAACTTACCAGAAAAATTAGAAATCAAGGTAACAAACTTTTTATGAAAGAATGGAAATGGTTTACTGAATATTTACAAACTAAACAGATAAGAACATTGGCAGGATTATTGTAGTAACCTGCAGTTTCATAGGAGTAAATATTTAAAGCAGATGAATAAATTAACAAATTAATTTGGATATGCAGAAAACATGAAAAATAAATTTAAGAAACTGCAGAAAGAAGGGGAAGGCAGTCAAGCTTTGAAATGTTCAAATGACTGTAAAATTATGGAAATGTATCAAACTGAAAATCAATTTTTAAAAAAGAAACCCATTGAAGCCACTCTCTGTGGGTTTAGCCTACCTCACAAGATGGTTGTGGAGATAAAAGAGGAAAAGGAAAGAAAAACCACGCACCTCGCCTGGAGCGCCTTGAGAGGAAAGGTGGGCTACAAGCATTCTAAGCTACCCACGCCTGGAAGAAGCGGACCATTTGGATCCCTTCCAGTCAGGATTCAAGCCTCATCACGGGAGGTCGATGGTCGTACTGGTCGATGATCTCCAGCGGGCTAGGGACAAAGGTGAGAGCTGTTTCCTAGTTCTGCTGGATCTCTCAGCGGCTTTTGACACCATTGACCATAACATCTTTCTGGACCGTCTAGAGGGGCTGGGAGCTGGGGGCACTGTTATACAGTGGTTCCCCTCCTTCCTCCTGGGCCATGTTCAGAAAGTGGGGGGGATGAGAGTTCAGACCCCTGGGCTCTCACTTGTGGGGTGCCTCAGGGTTCTGTCCTCTCCCCCATGCTTTTCAACATCTACATGCAGCCGCTGGGAGAGATCATCGGGGGTTTGGGCTGGGTGTTCATCAGTATGCGGATGATACCCAGCTCTTCCTCTCTTTCAAATCGGAACCAGTGAAGGCGGTGAAGGTCCTATGTGAGTGTCTGGAGGCGGTTGGAGGATGGATGGCAGCTAACGGATTGAGGTTGAATCCTGACAGGACAGAAGTACTGTTTTTGGGGGACAGGAGGCGGGCAGGTGTGGAAGACTCCCTGGTCCTGAATGGGATAACTGTGTCCCTGAGGAACCAGGTGCGCAGCCTGGGAGTCATTCTGGACTCAGCTGTCCATGGAGGCGCAGCTGTTTATCAACTCCATCTGGTACGCAGGCTGAGACCCTATCTGCCTGCGGACTGTCTTGCCAGAGTGGTGCATGCTCTGGTTATCTCCCGCTTGGACTACTGCAATGTGCTCTATGTGGGGCTACCTTTGAAGGTGACCCGGAAACTACAATTAATCCAGAATGCGGCAGCTGGACTGGTGACTGGCAGCAGCCGCCGATACCATATAATACCGGTCTTGAAAGACCTACACTGGCTCCCAGTACATTTCCGAGCACAATTCAAAGTGTTTGTGCTGACCTTTAAAGCCCTAAACAGCCTCGGTCCAGTATACCTGAAGGAGCGTCTCCACCCCCATCGTTCTGCCCAGACACTGAGGTCCAGCGCCGAGGGCCTTCTGGCAGTTCCCCTGCTGCGAGAAGCCAAGTTACAGGGAACCAGGCAGAGGGCCTTCTCGGTAGTGGCACCCACCCTGTGGAACGCCCTCCCACCAGATGTCAAAGAGAAAAATAACTACCAAACTTTTAGAAGACATCTAAAGGCAGCCCTGTTTAGGGAAGTTTTTAATGTTTAATAGGTTATTGTATTTTAGTGTTCTGCTGGAAGCCGCCCAGAGTGGCTGGGGGGACCCAGCCAGATGGGCGGGGTATAAATAATAAATTATTATTTATAATAAATTATATTTATAATATTATATATTTATAATATTATATTTATAATATTTATAATATTATAAATATTTATAATATTTATATTATATATATATTTATATATAAATATAAATATTATATATATTATAATATTTATAATATTATATATTTATAATAAATTATTATAAATAATTTATTTATAATAAATTATTATTTATCGAGACAGGACGTTTGAACGTCACGTCGTATGCAAGCGCGGCCTTCGGAGCGAGCCGCCAGGTGGCCCTGCAAGTAAAGCTTTCATAGAGCGAGAGGGGAGAGGAGCGGCAGGCATCCAAGAGTGGGCGTGGCTTCTCCCCTCCCGCAGCCCCGCCCAACTCGGGCGTGACGCGCGCGCCTCCAGTCTCGAGTGGCCTCTCAGGTGAAGGGGGCGTGGCCTCCTCGAGTCGACTCCCTCGGCCGGTCGGCTGCGCTTTTCTGCCCGGCTCCGGCGCACCCGCCCGCCCGTCCTTCTTTCCTTCGCCTTCGCCCGCCGTGTGGGCTTTGCCGCTCCGTCCGCCGGGTCCCTTCGCCCCTTCGCAGCGCCATGGCAGAGCAGGAGAGCCTCGAGTTCGGCAAGGCGGACTTCGTGCTGCTCGACGCCGTCTCCATGCCCGAGTTCATGGCCAACCTTCGGCTGAGGTAAAAAGAAAGGAGTGGGGGGAGTGGGCGGGGCGTCGCGGGTCCCTCTCTCTCTCTCCCGGCGCCCCTCCCCATCGAATTTCCGAAGGAGGGGGGCAGGAGCAGAGCTCTCTCTGATTGGTGGGTTGAGACGGGAGCGGGGAAACAGGCAGGTGCTAAGGGTCGCGGTTTTTGCGCGGGATTCGAACTCAGCGCTCTTGAGCGGTCCATTAGCAGCGAGCGTTTCTCTCTCGCGCGCGTACCTGCAGCTCTTTTTTTTTTACATCCTTGCGAGCCCTCGCTGCCCCGGAAAACCGCCCGGGCGTTGCTGCGGCTCCCCGGTGCGCGTGAGGTGGCTAAAGACCGAGAGCGAAAGAGAGGGCGGGTTGCCTCTGGGCCATATGGGCTGAGTTCGTGGGGAAGAGGCAAGATTCCGAGCGGATTATTTCCTGGTTGGTTGGCAACTCCGTTTTCCTGGTCGCTGCCTGAAGTGCACCTGGTTGCAAAAGTTCCCTTCTGTGGATAGGCTCGTTTAAGGAGGGTGTTAGTTTTCATAGAATCATACATCAATGGTTTTGTTAGGTGGATGAGTCGGAGACCATATTCTTTTGGGGGAAGGTAGCTGTGCACCACCTACCTGTGATGGAGTGTGTGGGGAAGTCTGATGATACCCTTAATTTCCCTTAATTTGTTCACCCATGCATTCATTCTCTCCCTTTCCACATTCATTCATTCTCTCTCACACCTGTTCACAGTACCCTTCTCTCACTTTTATTCTTCTAACCATTTATTACAGTGGTGCCTTGGGGTACATACGCTTCAGTTTACATACGCTTCAGGTTACAGACTCCGCTAGCCCAGAAATATTATCTCGGGTTAAGAACTTTGCTTTAGGATGAGAAGAGAAATCGTGCTCTGGCGACGCATCGGCACCAGGAGGCCCCATTAGCTAAAGTGGTGCTTCAGGTTAAGAACGGACCCCTCTGGAACGAATTAAGTACTTAACCCGAGGTACCACTGTATTTAGGGCTTGGTAGACCACACTGAAAGTGGTGGAGGACTGTAGGTGACCCTTGAGCTATTCGTTGCCCCCTTATGCTTTGTATTGTACATGTGTGGTCAAATCAATGGTCTACCTAGGCTGACATCCTGCCTCATGCCCAATATCCACCCTCAACAGCAAAACCGAAGAAACTGCTTGAAATATCCCAAAGCCATTTCGTTTTATCTATCTAAGTATTTTGACCTTTCCCTGACTTTCAGGGTAGATCCCCTCCCAAAGGAGAGCATAGAGAGATTTTTATCACCACTATTTCAACGTTCATCAGTAAGCACTGTGATTTGAATGGCATGTTTGTAGTGTGTGTTAATCATAGCATTGGTAAGGTGTTGTTAGTCAGGGATCCTGCCATCATCACCGTGCTCACATTCCTAACCGTATGAAATCCAGACCACAAAATGTTTCATAATCAGAGAACAGGTAAACTGCAGAAAAGCTGCTCTTAGGTCAGGCATCCCCAACCTTCAGCCCTCCAGATATTTATGACCACAATTCCCAACACCTCTGACCACTAGTCCTGTTAGCTAGGGATCATGGGAGTTGTAAGCCAAAACAGCTGGAGGGCCGCAGGTTGGGAATGCCTGTCTTAGGTATCCCTCTGTCCCCATATTACCCAACCAGGATTGCATAGCAGCCTGTAAAAATAAAACAAAATACCAGCCATTGTTTTGGCAGCTCCAGC
This sequence comes from Podarcis gaigeae, assembly GCF_964106915.1. NCBI lineage: Eukaryota > Metazoa > Chordata > Lepidosauria > Squamata > Lacertidae > Podarcis > Podarcis gaigeae. The sequence continues at coordinate 41,135,196 of NC_139689.1, forward strand.
AAGTGAACAGAGAGGGAGAGACTGAGTATCTCTTTCTGATCTGTGTTGCTCACAGCAGTTGTGGCCAGAGTCTGAGAGTATTTTGCCATCCTGTCCAGAATCTTCATCCAGCGAAAATGGTAGCTGAGTTGGGTTACCTGGCACATCTTGCTTTTCAGTAATGTAAAATATATGTTTAAAAACTGAACTATAAATGCTTCTTAGAAAAAGCAGAATTGAATACAATGGTTAATTGCTAATTCCCTCCAGGGCTGCCATGTGTTGGCAATGTGATCATGAAACACCTGCCCTGTGGCTATTTCATAATCACTATGCCCGGGCAAACAGCTCTTTCAAGGAACAGAATAATGGCTGAAATTCTTGAAGGCAGAACAGGGAAAGTAATTTGAAAGGGGGCGAGGGAGAGAATAAGGTAAATTTTTCAGTCTTCTCTCCCCTCACCATCATTCAGAAAGTAGCACTTATGTTTATGATCTTGAGAGTGCTTGTTTGAACCCTTCCATTTATTTGAATGGGACTTATTTTCAAATAAGTATGCTTAGGCTTGCTAAGTGGAGTATCAAAACTTTTTGCAAATATTCTCTTCCTTCATTGCAAATAAGTTGCATCTAGCTTTCTTGCAGTGAAACAGGCATCTCCTCTTCTAGATGTTTAGCTCAGTTGCAGCAGCTGGTCAGTGCCTATTTTTGTTGGTTTCGTGGCAAAATGGTATTCTATTTCTCTGGGCGGGTGTGTGGTCTGTGGCTGTAGACATGTCACTATATTTAAACACATTTGGCACATATGAGCATTTCTGGGTTGGCAAAGTTTATATTTCATGAAAACAGACATACTGATCCTGGACATATCTTTATGGAACTTTGTTCAATTGGTTTCAGTTCAGTTTATTTTTAAGTAAATATGCTTAGGACGTTAGCATAAGCCCTAATTCATCTAGGGATAAATTGTGCAATTTGGTTTGAAAGACAGAGCTGTTGAACAGGATTTACGGTCTCCTACTGAAGCCTCTCTCCCCTTGCGCGATCTAACATTCTTTCTCCTATACACTGGATTAGTTGTCCTCCTTGTCTTCCAAATCTCTCTTGAAAATCCACTACTTCCAGAAGTGTTTTCAGGATCACAAGAGTAGTGGGGCCTGTTCTTCCAGAAGCAAGAGAACTATCTAGAGTTGCCTAATGGAAGTTCCTTGAAAATCTGGGCTATGTCAGTTCCTGGATGGGATAATGTGTGGAAGTCATCATAGAGCTAGGAGGAGCCATATAGGAACCTCTCGTTGCAGGGAAGCCTCAATTAACGGCTTTCCAGACTCTGCTTGAAGACCTTCAGCAAAGGAAAACCCCACACCAAGTCTTTTATTCCATTGTCAAAATAGATATTATCGTTAAGGAGATTTTCCTAATGTTGAATCAAAATCTACCCTCCTGTAACTTAAACCCATTAGATCTAATCCTGCCCTTTGAAGCAGCACGTAGCAATTCTTTGTTCTTTTCTTTAGTGACAGCTGTTTAGGTAATTGAAGTGTGCTGTAATCTCCCACATCCTACCCCATACATGGCCAAGATAAGCATACCCACTTCTTTTAGTCCAGGATTGGGGAACTTATAGTATTACAGATATTTCTGGATCCCATATCCCATCACCCCTGGCCATTGGTCATGCTGACTGAGGTTGATGGGAGTTGGAATTCAACGATATCTAGAGGACCACAGTTTCCTCATTCATAGAATCATTGAACTGTAGAGTTGAAGGGACCCTGAGGATCATCTAGTCCAACCCCCTGCAATGCAGAAATATGCAGCTGTTCCATACGGGGATCGAACCTTCAACCTTGGCATTATCAGCACCACACTGTAACCAACTGTACTGCTTTAACTTTTCCTCATAGGACTTGTTTTTTTTCTTGCCTTCCTCTGAACCAATACCGGACTGTCTAATTCCTCCTTTAAGTGCAACAGCCCAGAACAGGGCACAGTACTCCTAGATGAATTAAGACTTCTGCATAAAATTAAACTATTGCTTTTTGAGTTGAAGAGTATGACTCTCCTGCAGCCTAAAACTTCCCTAGCCTTGTTTGCAGCTGCCTCACACTGTTGACTCATTGGTATCTTGTGATTAGCTACAATCCTGAGATCATTTTCACATGTACTGCTGCCAAGTTGAGCATCTCCCATCCTATATCTGTTCACACACGCCCCTTCCCAGATGCAGAACTTTGTATCCCACTCAGTTCTTTGTCCTTGCCAAACTAGATAAGGATCCCTTCTGCTCCTTCATCTAAGTCATTAATGAAAATGTTGTTGAAGTATATGGGGCTCGGAGCAAAGCCCTGCTCCACTCTTGAGTACAGTTTTTCAATTAGCTGTTAATCCAGCTGACAGCGTTATTGTCTAGCCTGCATTTAACCAATTTGCTAACCAAAATATGATTAAGGACTTTGTCAGTTGATTTGATGAAATCTAGATAAATTACATCCACAGAATTCCCACAATTCACCAAGCTCTACAATTAGAATAAAGAAGAAACGGGAGTTGTCTGATAGAGTGTTCTTCAGTAGAAGCCAGCATAAGATTGTCCCAGCTTCTACTAATGACTACATTGTTATCAAGAATCTTACAAATGGACTCCTTTAAAATCTGTTCTAGGATCTTACTGTGTCAAAGTCAGATTGGACCATGGTGCATCCAGTCCAATATTCTGCTTCCTGTAGTGGCCGGTCAGGTTCATCTGAGAAGCGCATAAGTAAGACATGATCAATAGCCCTTTCCTGTCACTTTCTGGCTACTAGTATTTAGTGGCCTCTCAAACTAGAGGTCATGACTAGCAGCTATTGATAGACTGAATTTCTCTAATCTTTTAAAATCCATCTCAGCTAGTGACCTTCTGTGATGGTGAGTTCCATAAATTATACACTCTGTGAAGGAATACTTCTCCCCATCCTCTCACCTGAATTTCCTGCTGGTCAGCTTCATTGGATGACCTGAGTTCTGGTGGTTTAAGAGAAGTGTGGGGAATTATATCCATTTCCCCCCAAAAATGTGTTTAGAGTGTCATCTTGGAGCGCCTTAGATTTCAACATTCTACTTAGCAACAAAATTTTTGCCCTCCACAATGTAGGGCATCCCAGTTTACTCTGTTCATCATCTCTTGATCCTATTCTATAATTAAGTGGTTTTCAAATCTGAAGTTCCTGGAGCAATGACAAGAGGAGCACAAAATTCCAGGGTGGAAGAAGCACTTGAAGCAGGCAGTATCTTCCTTTCCTCTATCCAAGATCTGGGTGAATCGTATGCCCCTTGGCAGAAGCCCCTCATTTATTAGGGGCAACTGCTGGTTTATTTCTTATTTATTTATTACATTTATATACCATCATTCTCTGCCAAGGATCTCAAGGTGGTGCACATGCTTCTCCTTCCCATTTCATCCTCACAACAACCCTGTGAGGTAGGTTAGGCTAAGAGATGGTGACTGGTCCAAGGTGAGCTTCATGGGTGAGTGAGGATTTGAACCCTGCCTTCAGTGCTTTCTCAGTGAAGAGAGCTGCTGCTTTATTTTTTATTTTTTTGAACATACTTATTGGTTTTTCAATTGATTTACAGCCATCCTTTTCATACACGTCAAAATGTATAATAAACGTTTGAGATCTCTCAACATTACACCATCAAACATATATGCGTAAACAAAAAAAGGAAAATAAAAACTATGTTACTTATCTACTCATTGTGTTTTTACTTTGTTTGCACCAGACTTCCTTCCACCTCTTACTTGGGTCCATGGAATTCTATGTGGTATGCCTTCCCAGTTGTATCTAATCTTCTGTTTACCATCTTTTCCACAGTTTCTACTAGTTATCTTTACAAGAGTTATTCTCGCCCAGTCAATATTTTTAAATCAATGCAGTAATCTTTCAGATTTTTTTTTTAATTACTCCAATTGTTGTTATATTTTTGGTACTCTTAATTGCCCTGTCAGCTTGTCCATCTCTGCGAATTCCACCAGCTTCACTTGCCACTCCCTCTTCATTGGAATTTGGTCTCGTTTCCAGTTTTGTACTCTCGCTGCCATGGTGGCGAACATGAATAATTTCTTCAAATCTTTGGGGATCTCATCCCCAATGATTCCTAAAAGGAAAGCTTCTGGCTTAGAGAGCTGCCGCTTTAGGCTTACATTTTGTTGAACGTGGTTTTAGGGATCTTATATTTTTCCCTATGTGTTGAGCTTAGTATCCCAATCTAAAGGCCCTTGCAAGATATTTACTCATCTTCATTAAGCACAACCAACCATTCTGGAAATCTTAAATTCTTTAAAGAAGTGCTCGTTTCTTTGGGTTTAAATTCCTACCTTAGGGCTGGTTCACACTTATACGTTCATCACAATAGTTGCAATGTCAAGTGATGACTTGAAGTCACAAGTAGAATTCTCACATAACTTTTTCTCATCAGTCACAATTTGTCCATGGATGTCAATTTAAATGTTCAATACTATGACTGCAGCATTTGGGGAAATAGAAAATGGTAACCAGGAGCTGCCATGAGTGGCTCTGCTGCTGCCACTGGTTCAGTGGAAGCAAAATGTTTTTAAAACAACAGCTGAAAAGTTATTTTTTAAGAACTTGTCACTCAGCGTTAATTTCTACCAGAATACTGATTCCCCATGGGCTTCTGGGACAATGTGTTTAAATATACCCTGGTAAAGCATATGTGCAATCAAATTAATACTAAAGCAAAAACAAATATTTGGAACTGAATGTTTAAAATTTAAGATTTGGCTATAAATTGTGCTGCAATCACTTATTTATGAAGGGCACAGAGCATGGGAGTCTGAAACTGCACACTCTAGTGCTTTTATTTTTCTCCATAACTTATTATAGATGAAAATATTTTCCTTCTGTTTGCATCTAAAAACATTGAGGAAGTAAATGCTACTTTTGATGACCAGCTATATTACTAGTGAGAAAATATATGTGGTGCTGATATCCTTTTAACTTGCCCTTGGAGTGGTAGATGTTAAGCTTTCTGAATGCTGCTTTGTGCTGGTGACGGGAGAGATTTCTGTAGCAGGAAGGGAATTCACATTATTATTATTATTGCCAATGAAAAACCAAACTCACCACAAGAATGTCCCTATATCCCCTTGTAATTCCAAACATATTACTCCTTTTGCAAAAGCATGAGCAAATAAGGCAGGGAGACTTCCTAAAATTGGCTTTCTGGTTAGACAAACAATTTGTGGACTATATGCTAGAAAAAGGAGAGTGTGAAAGCAGGTCTCATTTTACAGGGTAAACCAAACAGACTCGTTTGCGAGTGTGCTGTGCTTACTTTTGTCTCATAACTTCCTGTAACAACCCTGAATAGGAATCTGACCGAAAGGAGGTGGTGTGGAGATCAAAAAGCCCTAGCTTAATTTAGCCACAAATCTTCTATAAACCCCTGTGAAAAAAGAATGCCCTTTTCCTAGGCTAGTGTATCCCAATTAGCTAAGTAGTTCAGACTTCCTGTTTTTCAAAAGCCAAGCCATGGACCCCCTACTTTTGAAAATGTTGATCTCTGTGATAGTTTTTCTTATGTAAATGGTACTCTGGGGTCCAGGGATCAGGACATTAAACCATATGATTGTAACAATAGCTAGTAATGGTTCCTCTACACATCTTGACTGAAATAAAGCCCTGCATTTTCCTATCCAAATGAACTTTCTGCATGCACTTGTCATGTATATCCACATTTGCATGTTGATCAGCTTAGAAAATAGCAGTTACCTGTATAGAATTAATGCTACATGATGAGCATTGAAATCAGTAATCAGATGAATGAGCACAAACAATCTAAAGTTGTATCTAGACAAAAATTTGCTGTTTCTGCAATAGGTTTTTCTGTGTTTGGGGCCACGATTCTCTGTCAGATAGATGCAGAGTTTGGGAGTCCTGTCCAACCCTAATTTTTTATAAGCAGGTTCCTGTTGTGTGATTTATCAGCCTCTATTCCTTTAGAGACGAGGGGTCTTGCCACATTGACTTCTGCATTTTAAATCTTTGGCATTGACTACTATATCACTCTATGTGGGCCTATCCTTGAAGCCAACATGGAAACTTCAGAAAATGCCAAATGCCACTGTGAGTTTATGCTGGTGCTAATCTTTAGAGGGTTTCAGAGGGCCTTTTGGGTAGTGGCGCCCATTCTGTGGAATGCCCTCCCATCAGATGTTAAGGAAATGAGTAATTATATAACATTTAGGAAACATCTGAAGGCAGCCCTGTGTAGGGAAGCTTTTAAAGTTTTTATGTTTTACTGTGTTTTTATATGTGCTGGAAGCCGCCCAGAGTGGCTGGGGCAGCCCAGTCAGATGGGTGGGTTATACCTCTGCAACCAACTCTTCCTCTATCAACCCTTTGACAACTTTGGTCATTTAGTTGTATAGCAGCTCGCTGTGAGAATTGGCAAAGTAAAACACTGAAAAAGGGAAGCAGGCTAAGTTCTCTCTTGCACAAAAAGAAGAAAATGGTGTGTTTGTATGTTTTCCCTCATATCTCGGATTCTACAAATTCTAGAACCTACTCTTTTTTTAAAGAAATGAAAGCTTAGGTGGGGCGATCCCTCCCTTGCTCCCCTTGTCTGCTGCCATGAGGTAAGAACTGTTTCAGATAGAAAGAGGGCCTTTACATCAGCTCTCCAACCCCTCATATCTTCAGCACACTCTCCTTATTGGCTTTTAGAAAGCGTTTCAAGTGGTATGTTTCGTTTGGCCTCTCGCATGGTTGGCTAATCTGAATCTCTTCCACATTTTCATATTGCGTTTTAATCTGCTTTCATAACTGTTATAGGCAGTGTTGAGCTTCAGAAAAGCAGCGCTCTCCTCCACTCCTTCCCTTTCCCTCAAATTCACTGGCCAAATCTTGACTCCAGTCAAGTAGCGGAGGTTAGACAATCAAATTATTCCTACAGTATCAGAAGCCTATAGTGCTATGAGGAGACAGCTCATATTGGGAATTACGTTGACATAACCATTGTGCTTGGGGGCAGAAAGGACGCACCTAGTTTTTTTGGGGGGGAAATAAAGGAAAAAATCTCCCCAGCGCCAGCCTCCAAACCAGGTCGGGGAACAGCAGGATGGCGGCGCTGCGCCTCCCCGCTGTTCCCCGAGCTTCTGGGGCTGGGGCTGGCGCTGGGGAGAAGCGCGCTTCAGGAAGCTATCAGCAAGCCTAGGGAGCCCTGCGGGAACTCCCACAGGGCTCCCCAGGCTGCGGATATCTGCCCGGCGCGCGGGGCGCTCTGCTTCAGGGCGCCTGCGCGCTGGGCAGCAGGCTGCTATCCGCAGCCTAGGGAGCCCTGCGGGAACTCCCGCAGGCTCCCCAGGCTTGCTGATAGCTTCCTGAAGCCTGGAGAGCGAGAGGGGTCGGTGCGCACCGACCCCTCTCACTCTCCAAGCTTCAGCGAAAGCCTGTATTCGCCCCATAGGACGCACACAGATTTCCCCTTCATTTTTGGAGCGGAATAAGTGCGTCGTATAGGGCGAAAAATACAGTTCTTCTCTCCCTACCCCTCCAACATTACCCTGTTTATTATTACAGGTGGTGACCATTTTAGGTGCTTCTGATATGTGCGCAAACTTCTCACGCATGCACCATGCCAAACCCAGAAGTGATCCGAAAACATTGCAAAAAGGGGCGAAGATGGAATTGGGTGTTTGCAGCCCCAACTCTTCTGTCATTCTCTTCTACCCCCTGCCCCCCCCATTTATTTCTCATCTTGGGGTGGGGGTTTGTGGTGCTGCAGAGGAGAATTGACACCTGTCATGTGTCTCCCCCCCCCACCTCTCCCTCAATTAATCCCAGGGTTTTAAAGAAGAGTAATAAATTGATGTGGGATTCCCCCCCCCCCCCCAGCTGATGACAGACTAAGACGCCTACAATAAATAGCAGCCTTGTTTCCAGATAACTTAAGAAATGCCTAACAGGTATTTTAGAATCTATCTAACATGAATGCCTTGCATGTGAAACTATTTGACTCACATTCATGTTAGGGATGTATTACAAGGCATCCATAGTAACTGTTCCTCATTGGATACCATAATGTTGAGTCATGGATGATTCTCTTCTAGGGGATTTTCTTCCTATCAGAAAGGTAGTATCATCCTTCACTGAGAGGCTTTTTGAGATTGTGACATCCTTGGCATGTAGCAGTATTTGATTGCTGTATGTGTGAAACTATAGCACTGTATACATTCTCTGTTAATGTACTTCTGCATGCAATCCCTTTGCTCACATTGGTTCCACTATGAAGAAGTGTGCATGCACACGAAAGCTTATACTGTACACAAAACAAATTTAGTTGGTCTCTAAGGTGCTACTGGATATTTTATTTATTTATTTATTTATTTATTTATTTATTTATTTATTTATCCATCTCGACTGCGTCAGACCAACACAGCTACCTACCTGAATCTATGAAATTCTTGTTATGCAAGCTTGTGGAGCTCTGATTAAAGTTAATGAAGCTGAGATGCAAAATAAAGAGTTAATGGCACAGAGACTTCCATTCTGCTGGTATGCTGGGTTCACACCCTTGCTTTGTTTGTCTAGTCTCCCTTGATTACCAATTAGGAGTTTCACACATTCAGGTTACCTTGGATCACTGCCTTGCAAACCTCTCAACAAGAGCATTGATATTCCTGAAACTAAGCCTTGCCTTAAATTTGTGTTGTTTAAACATGTAGGATCGCTATAATGGGCACCATAATTGGGCACATAGAATAAATGCATTGCTTTATTATTACTGTATAACTTATTGGCCCCTATGACACTTCAGCTAAGGAGTTTTAAGATAGTAACACAATATAAAAAGAGCCCTGGTTGGGTCAGATCAAGGATTCATTCTGTTTCAAGCAGTTGTCTGCCGGATGACAGTGAGAATCTTGTAAGAGGTCATTAAGACAGTAACCATCTCCTATCATAGTTTTACAGTTCTTATTTGTCTTTTCGTATAGCCCTGAAACTTAGAACATTGTTTCCCTTTTTACAGATTGGGCCCTGAAGGGGACAAAGGAGGACTGGCCTAATTCATGGCTATTTAAAGTTGCTTTCAGCCTTGAAAAACAGACTACCAATTTCTTTGCGTGTGCCCCTGGGGTGCCAGCTAATAGAGCCCCATATCCAAAGGGATTTGCTGCTCTTTTTTCCTCAAATCCCAAAGAGACCCACTTACTCGCTTAGGGTATGGATTCAAGTCTGCAACTATACAAGGCAAAGCAGATAGGTGTTGCTTCATACATATCTTGCTTACCTCCTGGCTTTTGCTACTCCTGAGTTAAAATACCCGTGTCATCAAGGAATTCTGCATATATAGCTGTAGGAGGGAACTTTTTTAATGAAACCCAGCATGCAGAAAAATGATTTCCCTTCAGTTGGATTGTTGTGTGGAGGTTTCAGAAGTGGCCACATGAGCAGCTTATACATCTGAATGGTGACATGGCCAAATCTGAGATAGCTCTTTGCTTACATTTAAACCAGAGGTGGGAAACCTGGGACCTGTGGACTACAGCTCCCATAATCCCTGACCACAGGCCATTCTCACTAATGGAAGATTCAAGCCATCGGGAGGGCCGCAAGTTTCCAGTCCCTCATTTTAAGTCATTCTGTTGATTGAACTGATGAATTAAATAATGACTTTTAGTCTAAAATGCTATCCAGTCCCTGCTTCACTGCTACCATAACCTAGAGAGGAAAACAAAACAAGGATGGAATCTACACACATATAAAAAACGCTGTGAAAATGCTTTGTTAGAAAACGTTTTGAAAAATATATTGAATTTGCCATAGCTCACCATCGCCATCTAGTGTCACATTTGTATATTGCACTTTACAACACATTTAAAAAGTTGTATTTACAGCTGTATAGCTGAGTCCAAGGTAAAGAAAAACATTTGTTGCTTAATAGTAGGACCTGTTCCTGGTTCCAAAAGAGGTGATGCTTGTCATCCTTATTATCTAACTAATTAATGTGCTTCCTTGACTTCTAATGCTGCTGTTGAACCTTTTACGAGTGGCCTTTGTAAGAGCATGAGTAGTGAAGCATCTTGGGTTGGTTGCTACATAACCATAGCATGCAGTTGCTTGCCATGTCACTTTAGACAGATCCTTGTAATAAAGAGTAATAATTAACCTTTGGAGCAGTTAAACAACTTTGAATGGCAATAAATCCTTGTTACAAGTGCGTGTATCTTGGGGAAGGTGCTCCTTGGAGCTCATTCAATGTGAGCAGCAAGCTGTGGCCCATTGTTGTTCTTTAAAAGGTCCTGCTATGGCTTGATAGTCCTAAGTATCTGTCTGAAAATTAAATTCCATCCAGGAAATGGCTTTTTAAATGTGTCTGGTTCCCATGAGGTGGGACAAACCGTTGCTACTGGAAGAAGGCTTAGAGGCAGAGTCCATTATTCACCCCACCCACGTATAGCATGAAGATAGTAGAATAAGCTGTTTTTGCATGCTGTGTGCCAATTGTCAGTGCTGGCAGTTGCTGCAGCAACCCTTGTTTGGATTTTTGTAGCTTATTGCTTCCTCCTTTTTCCTCCTGGATGTGTCCATTCTCTCTTTGTACAGTACATTTTCTCTAGGGCAGCCTAACTGGTGTTGCCTATGCTCTGATAACCTCTAGGTTAGATTACTGCAATACATTATACATAGGGCTGCCTCTGAGGTTTGGAAACCTCAACTGGTGCAGAATTTGGTGGCTAGATTGCTCACCCGGGCAAGACAGTTTGAGCATATTACAATGTTCTGCAGTGGCTGTTGATTAGTTTGTGGACCTAATTCAGACTGCTGGTTCTGACCTATTGAACCTTAAATGACTCAAGATCGCAATACCTCAAGGACCGCCTCTCCATATGAACCTACCCAGACCCTGTGATCATCCTCTGAGGCCCTTCTTTGTGTACCACCTCCATGAGAAGTCAGGAGGGTAGCAACCTGAGAACAGGCCTTTTCTGCAGTAGCTCCCCGTTTGTGGAATTATCTCCCCAGGGAGGTTCAGCTGGTAAACAACTGTACTTGCCCCGCAACTTTTACTAACATTAGACGGTATGCTTCTAGGTAGGAGGACATATTTCACCCAATTTTCTGTGTGTTTTGGAAAGTGGTTTGTCTGTCCATTTGCTTGTTTGTCCTCTGTGGTTTTGGACGCCTCTCAAGATTATCATTGCCAAATTCTGCATGAGGGTTCCTAAGTGTGTGTGTGTGTGGGGGGCTTTGTTAATGTTTAGACACTAGCTGCCATTTGACTCAAAATGCTGGACCAAAATGTGACTTTGGCATAAGTTCATCTGATTTTTGGCATAATGGGTCCAAACTCACAAACTACACTATCCATTTATTTAAGAAACCAGAGTAGTCATGATGTCCAGTACCACACTACTGTGACACATTTACATTCATATCTTTTGATGTCTGTAAGCATTCTTCTGTTGTCTATTCATATGTATGCAGGACAGGTGGTATAAATAGATTTTTAAAAGTACATCACATCTGGTTGGCTTTAGCTTCAACATTTGTCTTACATTTCGGTCATGAGCCTAAATGGATGATCGACACTGTCCTTACCATTAAGCCAAACAAGCACAACTCTTGTTTATGCTGGCAAAGAGAACCATAGGCTAAATATGACTTGTTTCACTGGGCAGCATGAAACCCTGTTCTGCCGCATCTGTTAAATAGGAAAACAGGTAGCTCCTGATAAATGATAGGCAAGATAAATATCTATTAAGCGAATTTGTATCTGTAGGGAACTGGTTTCTGATTCAGGTGTGTTCTCTGCAACTTGTGTGTGAGAGAATAACTTTTGCTATGCAAACACTGAATTCAGCAATGTGTGAAATTTAGCTTTAGCTTGGCACACTTTCTCCTATTACAGGAGTAAATGGGCAGCAATGGGAAAGTAGGATCATGAGGGAGGTGTTTGTCAATGATAAAATTTTTGAATTGGTCACAATTGTGACTTTCAGAAATATGCAAATATCCCTGCAGTGCTCACTGAAGTTCAGCTGGGAGTTTTTCCTTGCTTTTTTTTTTAATTCTGGGTTAGTGCCCAAAAATCACTGAAATCGGTTGGCTAGAGAGCTCCAAGTTTGCAGCTATTTTTACTGCTTGCTGTTGGCTGCTTGTTTCCTCCAGAGAACTACAAAGACGATTTGTTCTTTTCAAGTCCTTCTTTATTATGATTATGAATTGTCCAGTGCCAACTGTGAAGGAGGAAATACCGAATAACCCACTGTAGCACTGCAAATGTGCTGTCTGGAACAAAGACTATCCAGCAAATATTTATTGCTGTTTCAGGCTTTGCTGCATGACGATGTGACCTTAATGTTGGTGTTTTCTAGATAAATAAATGTGATTTTTGTTTGTTCTTTAAATCATTTCTCTAGCAATAGAATGGAAAAACTCAATGCTGATCTAATATTTATTGCTGACATACCTCGTGGACCACCTCTCCCTATATTAACCGATCCAACCCACACCCGGCGATCATAATCTGAGGCCTTTCTTCATGTGCCTCCTCCATGAGAGGTCTAGAGGGTGGCAACATGAAAACGGACCTTTTCTGTGATGACTCCCTATTTGTAGAATGCTTTCCCCAGGGAGGGTTACCTGGCATCTGCGTTGCATATCTTCATGCACCAAACAAAAGCATTCCTCTTCTCCAGGCCTTTGGCTAAATAAACAATCTATGGCCTTTTAAACTGTGTTTGCGGGTGTTTATTGTTTTGTTTGCTGTTACGTTATGTATTTTTGTGTTTTCATTCTGTAAACCGTCCTAAGATCCTCAGATGAAGGGCACTATATACATTTAATATAAAGAATAATATAAAGAATAAGACTATAAGACTATTCTCTCAGTATTCTCATAGTGGAATAATCTCCTGAACTGCAGCTACCTGAAATCCAGGCTGTAGGGCCTGCAAGCTTAGATTCCAGGGAACTATGGTTCATGTAGGATTATGTAGACAGTGGAACTGATGAACCATGGAACTACCTACACAACATTATTGGCATGGGTAGCTTATTGCAGACAGACATTGTGCCGTTTCCATATACTATGTAAGAATCTGCTTATTACATCATTATTTTCTGTTCTTCTTGCCATTCTATCATGTTGGCTGCAAAGGGCATGCTTGGCCTGTATGTGGAGTATGAAGAAAAGAGCAGGGCAAGCATTGGAATATGGATCTGGATTTCTAAACTGTACCTGTTTAGACGAAATAAGACAGAATCCTTTATCATCAGTCTGAATTTATTACAACTTGATTTTTTAAGGCAATAGCCACTGCATGCATAAAACTGTAGTGATCTGCAACCAGTATTAAAATTGTTTGCATGTTCTTTTTAGACAGGGTCAGCTGCTGAATCCCTAGTGCAAATTAAAGTCACTGGCTTGCAGCTTAAATAAAATATGTTCCCCTGCTTTTGAAAGTTGTGAGTGTTCACCATTTCATCAGATCCTGAAAATTTCATCAAATGTTCTCCAGTTTAATACTCTTCTTAAAATCTTGAAGCCACTGCCTGAACACTGTAGCACAAGTAAACAGACACCAGTGACCAACAGTGTACAGAAAACCAATTTCTGGTCTGTATGTTTATATACCTGGGGCCTGAGGCACGAGAAAGTAACTTGGCTGAAAGGAAGTGCAAGGGGCGAGGGAGGGGTTGACATGCCCACTCTAAAAATGTCTGGTTTTACTACTACTCAAGTCTTTGGAATGTTTATGAATAAGTCTGTGAGTAAATGGGATTACAAGGCAGAAAGGACACCCTTTTAAGGCCTTTACAAGCTTTGCTTGAACTTCATAATCATATGTATAGTGTAGATGTTTAACACTGTTGTCTACTTAATAAACTAATACCTCTCCTTTTCCTTAGCACAGTTGGCACTCCTGATACTGTCCTTGATTTCATGAACATTATTGGTTTATGATCTGCTTCGGTTGCTGTGGCCTGCACGGTTGTCAGGGAATGCAAATTATTGTGGGATTCTGTGCTTATTCGTGCTAAAAGGGTTTTTTTTACATTGTGTGCTTGGAATTTGATTTTATCATTTCAGATCTTGGTTTCTCTCGACCACTTGGGCAATACAATGTCAACATCTCCCATTTTAAAAGTCTTTATTCTCCCAGCAAAGGTGCTGCATCTAAACAGAAACTGGCAAACCCTGGACCAGATCCTGCTCTTTGGGAAGTTTCACTTCACTCCTGCTTTTGCCTTCCAGGAGGCAACTCCCATGGTGTCATCAGAGCTTGTCAGCAGTCCACCTTGAAAAATGAGGAGGAGCTTTGCCTTACACCCCTACCTTCTCTGCTTTGTGGCCATCTTAATACCAATTGCTTACTGGAGTCTGTAAACAGGAGTAGATTCCTCTACATAATGGTACCAGCTTTCTTAGTTTGGGGTGATTGAGGAGAAGATTAGCTTTTGCTTGTCAGGTTTGGACAGACTATTGTTTCTGTATTGGTTTCAGAGCGTTATGGTTGTGTCCACACAACTGCTAAAGAGTCTGGGGGTTGGGTACCTTAGGCTTTCAAGATGTTGTTGGACTAAAGTTTTCATCGTCCCTAACTGTTGGCCATGCTGGCTGGGGCTGATGGGAGTCGGGAGTCAACAACACACTCACACCTTGGTTGCCGAACGCCTTGGAACTTGTACGTTTCAGCTACCGAACAATCGAAAACTGGAAGTGAGTGTTCCAGTTTTTGAATGATTTTTGGAAGCTGAATATCCGGCGTGGCTTCTGCGGCTTCTGATTGGCTCCAGGACACTCCTGCAGCCAATCAGAAGCCACACCTTGGTTTTTGAATGGTTCTGGGACGGAACGCATTCTGTTTGAGAATCAAGGTATGACTGTATCTAGAGAGCCACATTGTGTTAGAAACTGGGATAGAAAAGCTAGGAGCCAAATGGCTTCTGGGACCTGGGTTGTGGGTGCCAAAACAGAATGTATTCTTTTGATAAGCATGAATTAATACACAATTCACATAAGTGACACATGGTTAATATCACATTTTTAGCAGAAATTGTTAATACATGTTTAATTTGGTGTTTGCAATAAGAATACAGTGGTACCTCGGGTTACATACGCTTCAGGTTACAGACTCCGCTAACCCAGAAATAGTACTTTGGTTTAAGAACTTTGCTTCAGGATGAGAACAGAAATCGCGCAGCAGCGAGATTGGGAGGCCCCATTAGCTAAAGTGGTGCTTCAGGTTAAGAACAGTTTCAGGTTAAGAATAGACCTCCAGAACGAATTAAGTACTTAACCCGAGGTACCACTGTATTGGTACCATACTTCAGTTTTCAAAACACTCTACGCTTTACTGTTAAACTCCTTAACATATTGTCTACCCTTAACATTTACTTCGAGGCTTCAAAGCACAATACATTTCAGTAATCCTTGAGTGTCAGCCAGGCGCAAAAAAGGGGCACCCAGACCACAAATGAAGAACTTTTAGGCGCGAAATGTGCCTGGCGCCCTGCTAATTTCAAACCCTGGGCCACCGGTTTCCCATCCCTGCAAGAGAGGCTGCTTGCTGTGAGGCAACAAATGTCTGCTATTTCTGGCTATAGACTTTTAAGTCCCACCTGTGGTGAAATGGAAGTACTACCACTCTCTTGCTACATAGGGGATTTCTGTTTTAAGAACATATAGCTGCTGAAAATAGCATATGGCAAGCAATATTGCCAGGCAGCAGCTCTGTGAACACTGTGGCACTTTTTCTTCTGGATACTGACATCATGAAGCCAATTTGTAGCCAAATATATGAGATTGTTTTCCTTATGTCACAGGGGCCACCTGTAGGCAAGTGCATTGTCCCAAATAGCCATGTGCCATCTTCATGAGGCAAATTTAGCTGCTTTCCCACTGTATATAGTTCAGAGTTGATTACAAGTGTATTTATTTATGTACCAATTATCTTTATCATCATCCTTAAGTCTCTTGAGTGCAAATTAGCCACTTTAAAGTCTGTTTGAAGGATTCTGCGTATTTCAGAAGCTTGAACTCTACTAATAAAAAATTTTAAGGAAGATGACTGCCTTGCCTGTTTTTTAGATCACTGTTCCTGCCATTGTTTCCATCTCCTTTTGTATCTTAAAAGAAGTGTACGATTATGATGGGCCACTTCACCTATTAGTTGTTGACAAGAAATGGTGACTTGTCGGAACTTGCAAGCTAATGTCTCATACCTCTGTGTTTTTCCAGCTGGAGTTGCATCAGTTTTGTTTTGTCATGGAACATACTGTTTTTTCCTGGATATTACCATGGAGGGCTTGTTTTCAGCCAGGGCTTAATCAGAATTTAGCCCCTGCATGTAGAGTGAGGGCCTCTCAGCATGAGCAGAATATACTCCGTTCAGGTTGAGTAGCAGCAACCAACCCCTTCCCAATCCTGGGTCAGAGGGTTAAGTTCTAAGAAAGCTCGAGTTCCTCCTGTTAGTAATAGAGTACTGTTATGTAGCGTGTAGTGTTTAGTACAATGATTTTTAGCGGTAGGAAGACGAGAGGTTGGACAGTTGTTCCAATATATTGTTGACATAGGCATGCAAATTACCTTAGACATGTCATGTTACACTTTTCCTGGAATGGAAATAATAACCAAAGATCAAATATAAATTTGCATTGCATCTTTCAAGGTCAAAAATGCTTTGTCCATATGCAGAGAAAGTTACTGTGGTTGTCACAGCTCTTATTAAAATGTATCTTGGTAAAAGGCTAAGTTGCCTTGACTTCCTAATGTGTTTAAGATGGTTATTGGAAAGCATAGATACTCCTTGACTATCAGAAATGGGTCTGGAGAATGGTTTTTCTAGGCCAGAGGGTTTCAGACTTCTTCACCTAAGAGGAAGCCTTTTCACTTTTGTGCTTAAGGTCACTTACCATATTTTTCGCTCTATAAGACGCACCAGACCATAAGACGCACCTAGTTTTTGGAGGAGGAAAACAATAAAAAAAATATTCTGAATCTCAGAACCCAGAAAAGCAAGAGGGATCGCAGCGCCGTGAAAGCAGCAATCCCTCTTGCTGTTCTGGCTTCTGTGATAGCTGTGCAGCCTGCATTCGCTCCATAAGACGCACACACATCTCCCCTTACTTTTTAGGAGGGAAAAATTGAGTCTTATAGAGCAGAGGTGTCAAACTCAAATTAATCGGGGGCCGCACCAGCAGTTTGGTCACCCTCAAAGGATCGGTTGTATCTGTAGGACTATGTGTCCACTCTTTATTATCATAAATTATTGTCACTGCATTCAATTATTACTGTTTTTTGTAATAATGTAAGTAATAACTAGCTCTGAAAGCAGAAACATAGTCAGAATAATGGCAAGTAGATATTCATACATCATATGTACTTACAGCACAGGAGAGAAGGGATCAGGCAGCCGTTGGATCTGTCACATCACAGGATGGCATGTGCTCAATATAAAAACAAGTGGAGGCTTCCTGAATGCATGTAAAGTGGAGGTTTCCTGTGTAGAACGGCCGGCGCCGCTAGAGGGCAGACATTCTGTGGCTTGTAGGCTGCTGCACATGCACTGAAGAGGCGGCTTTCTTGTGTTAAAAAAAAAACACGAGAATAAAAGGTGAAGGCTGGCGGCCAGCGGCGGCTACACGGGCCACATGACGAGGTCTGGCGGGCCAGATTTGGCCAGTGGGCCTTGTGTTTGACACCCGTGTTATAGAGCAAAAAATATGGTACTTGTTGTCACAAACCTCCTGCTCAGTGCAGAGCATTCTTTGACATGTTCTTGAACAGCCTTCCTCAATACGTTGCCTTCCAAATGTTAGACTACACTAACCATATTGTCTGGCGTTCCTAGGACTTGCTCAGGACCAATGGTGCTGGTTCTTCAGATCATCTGGAGGGTCCTTAAGCTGAGGAAGGCTGCTCTATGGCACATCATCATAAATGCAGGTCACTAGACATTAGACTGCATACACCCATGTGAACTGTGTGTGTGAGCAAACACCCTCCCTATAGCTGTGTGGTGGCAGCGATGATGATAAAATAACCATTGATATGCCTCCAATGAATTTAGGGGTTCCCCAGTTTTAAAATGATGGTCCTAGTGCCTTAATATTTTTCCTTGGCTGGGTCCAATATATCAACAGTCATTTATGTCAGTATTTCTCTAACCTTATGTCCTCTCAAGTCCCCGGACCTGCTTGCAACCATATCTTTAGCAAGCAAATGTACAGAGTCCTCACACACAGCTGCACATCTCTAGTTCCCTGCTTGTAAGGCTTTGTTGACTGGAGTGCTAATCCAACACTGGCATTTGAAGAGGGGTAGGATAAGGCATTTCAGCCTCCCTCTTAAACTAGCCAGTCGGTGAAGGAAGGCAGGAGGAGGGAGAGCTGCGCCCACATCTTTCCTGAGCTTTCATACTTAGCATAGCACATTTGGGTGGCTGCTATGCTAAACTGCTGCTAGAAATTTGCCTTTGGCTTCGCCGCTTCCTATAGGATTCTCTTCTGCCATGGAGGTTTGCCTCATCTTCATTGAGGTTTTATATTGCATCTCTTAGCAAGTACTTCTGGGTTTCTCTTGATCAGTGGCTTTCAGAGCTTCAGAGGGAGTTGATTTGCCGCTACCAATCTTCTCCATCGTGTGTATAGTATTGGGTGTGTTCTGGACGCCTTCTCATTTTGTGCAGGTGATTGCTAGGACCAAAGGGCCTGGCTGGCACCCTGTACAAGCCCCTAGTTCTCACAAGCAGCAGGTGAGGTGATAATCCTGTGTCTAGACTTGATCACTTCAGACCGAAGGTGAGGTGTTGCAGACTGAATGCCTTTCCATACCAAATAATAATAAATTCCTGCAGAGAGCTAGGTGTCAAGGAGAAGGGTTCTAGCCAAGTTTTCTCCTTGACACGTATATTGTTGTTAAATGGAGCAGCAGTCAGTCAAGTGAGCCCCTCCTGCTGTCTGAAGAGGTCTGTGCGCAGGATTGCCATCTCAAGTGTTATTTGGGAAGGCTGAGTACATGTCCAGGAATATGCCCCAGAACCCTCTATGTACAACATTATGCATATCTTTCATGCTTAGATGTACTGTACAGGAGTTGTCAGCAAGATGAATAGATTTGCAGGAAATTAGGAAATTGCTATGAAATGTGTTTCCACATGGATTCTTTAGGGGATTTTATGCATCCCATCAGTGTATTGGATCACCCGTGTCCACCTGAACTGGTGGTCAGAACATTCATTATAATGTTGGAGGGCAATTCCAAGACTGGTACTTAATCATTCTTGTGCCTGCTAAGACTTCTTGGGTTGGCACCAGAGCACTTTCTCTGTTACGTATTTGTTGTTGCATTTTCTGTGGTGCAGAAATAAAGCACCAGTTCTAGGGAGTTCACGACGCTTCCATGACAAGCTGCTTACAATAATGGAAAATACACTGTAGTGTTGCATTAACATGCAAGGCATGAAATAACTCGTCAATAAAAGAGCAATAATACTGTGCTCAGTCTCTGTTGGGTTACATATTATCTTGCCTTAGAAAGTTTAATTTAATATTTCCCCATTAGTTTGCTACTGGTGATAATAAATGGTCTGTTTAAACCAAAAAATGGGAAGAGGAAACAAAAGGCAATATAGTTTACTGTTTTGGTTACACTGGCATCTTCTTGTCCTGAATCAGCTTATGGGGCACATCTAGTTCAATTATTTCTGTGCGTTTTATGTTCTTCGGAGAAGGCCTGCTGCCTTTCCTGACTATTTCTAGGACTGGAGAACTAAATCGGTACATTCAAAAGCCCAGGCTCAAACACAATGTTCTATTCAGAAGTTCCCAGTGTTCACAGAGCAGTACCGAGTGCGAGTTTGACAAATGTGGAATATTTTTAAGAGAACAATGAAGCATCTGATGGTGCATTAGCAGCTTGTGGCTAGCTGATGGCAAGAAACAGCTCAGGATACCTATAATAAATATTGTGTTTCCGCTCCTGTATTTCAATAGTAGGAAGCATAGGGGCTAAATTGGCAGCAAGACTCGGTGTAAATTAAGGGGGGGGGCTGTTTGCAGCTGGGATTAATTGTCACAGAAAGTATGTCCCTTGTGTGTAATATTCCATCTCCTACATGGTAGCAATCCAGGCCTGTCCTCTGTGACTCTCGTGATAACCACTGGTGGTATGTAGTTCATACACTACTGTGTATGCTACAAGTTTTGCTCTTGTTTCATTCATAGTGCAGTGTGAAAGATTCTTGGCTTCACATGCCCTCCATGGTGATGTCTCCAGATAAAAGGGATCACTAAACTGTTACCCTTGTACAACACTTGTTTGTTTCATTAGAACATAAGCTAAAGAAACTCATGAATGTGCCCTAGGTGAGATGTTTTAGTTGCTTTACCAGGAAGCATTTCTTCAGTACATGGAAATTGGCCAAAGGAGCACATTCCAAATCCCACAGGTAAAATAGTAAGGAAATCAAAACACTCCGCCCCCCTTTGTATTATGTCTAGATTTCTGTCATGAATGAGGATTGGTTTATGACCTTATAATGTAATGTCCTTGTTGTGAAGCTTTTCACCCCACACCTGTTGTTTGGAGTAAAAAGGGTGATTATTTGGGGTTGGAGGCAACTAAAAGAAAAAGTTGGGGAGAAAAGAGGTGAATGAGGTAGTGGTGAAAGAGTTATGTTTCAGCCATATTGGAGGTAAGTAGGGGAAACCAGGCAAATGCTAAGAAATGAGAATGAACAACAACAACCCAATGAATGTCTACTTGGAAGAAAATCCCATTGAAATCAATGAGACCTACCCCCACATCTGTATGTAGAATTGCACCCTATAATAAGAGCAAAACTTGTGCCCCAGGTGTTTTGTTTTTTTAAGAATGCATTTCTGATTGGTTAAAGTGTCCTTATTCTGAGTCCTAAGATGTTCAGTTTGATGATAGCCTAATGCACAGCTGCAGGGTTTGGCATAGTATGTCAAATTTCCTCAATGCCAATACCACGTCATTAATGTTGACTTTGCTAAAAATTAGTGAAAACATCCCCCAACATTCCCAGAAGCTTAATCTTTTAGGCACCTTAAAGAACTTCTGCAGCTCCAGCAAGAGCCTGCATTAGATGGGGCCTAACTTACTCTTTCCCCCAATTATTAACAAGCTCAGGAATTTGCTAAATAGTGTGGTACTCAGGTGCAGTGTTTCAGAAGGGGCTAAATACTGCAGATGCATCACCAAATCTTCTTTTACTTGACACTCCTTTGCTTCCTCCTTCTGTAAAGCTGTTACTAATGTTTTCATGTGTGTATTTTGTGTGTATGTAACACTTCTGCTTGGATCACATTCTCTGTTAATTTTAGTGAAATGGAATTTGAAGCACGTGTGCTTAGCATTACCCTTTGTTTTGCATTATCCTAAAGGCAAAAAAACTGTGTATCTGAAGAAGTGTGCATGCACACGAAAGCTCATACCAAGAACTGACTTAGTTGGTCTTTAAGGTGCTACTGGAATGAATTTGTTTTTGCAAAAAAACTTGCAACTCTTCTTTTCTTTTGTCAGGGAGTTCCTTCCAGGTGCCTCCTATTCTATTCTTTTCTCTCTCTCTGTGTGTTCTTTCTTTCTCTGTGTATAGTATAATTACTTGGAGTTAGCTAGTTGGTTGGTTAAAACAAATTAGGCAGGTGGCAATGGTAACAATTTTTTTTCTTGATTTTTTGGCAAACGGCACCATTGCTGCAGCCTCTGTCTGTTCCAGGAAACCAATCAGTTATCCCTCTGCTGCCTTTTTATTTTCCTTTCTGCCATAATATCTGCAGATAAAACAGGCATCCCAAGCCTGGCTTGCACTCCGCAGCCCTCAAATGTGGAGGAGGAATGCCTCACAGTACCCACTGACGCAAGCAGAAAGAAAAGTGTTCTTACACTCCTGCGCTTAGTGGTTTGGCTTTTATTTGCTTCTGTCCAAGGTCTTTTGCTCTGTAATATGCCAAAATTGCACTGTGCAGAAAACAGTTTTCCCCCACAAACTCCATATTCTTGCAGTTTGCCTTTCCCTAAATAGTGGCATGCCCCATTTTTTCTTCTGTATTTCCCAAATCCTTCTACTTTCTTCTTAAACTGCTGCAATAACCTTTCAACATGCCTGATTTAGAGAAACAAGTTATTGAGCTGTGTGTGTGTGTGTGTTCTGGCACGAGGGCAGGAGGATGAATTTCTGGTCGGGCCAGTAAAAGTCTGACCTTTTGGCAACCCTAGAATTACAAGCCCATCCTGCTCCCCTTCCAGACTTCCTTCAAAGGAGAACTTGCCCTGTTTAAGAGTTTTGTGTGAGTAAATTGCTTATCCTTGCCCTGCCCTTGCTTCTCAGTCCCATTCAGGAAAGGAGGGGCTCAAAATGCACGCTGAATGGCATTTCCTACTCTGGAATTGGCAGCCCTTAATGCTGAGTTGAAAAGGGCGTAGGACTCTTTGGTTTTCACTTGTAAATCTATTAACATTTATTGCAGGTGTGCATACTTCATAAGCAAGAGCGAAAATGAGATCAATGTCTAGGGAGGATGTATCAAAATGCTTCTGGGATTGTAAAACTCCATTGAAACCTGAACTCTCTGGGCTATATCTAACTAAATGCTTCTCAGAGCAGATCCATTAAAATAAGTGGGCTTAAGTTAGTCAGATCCATCAATTAATTGGGTCTGCTCCGAGTAAGACTTAGTTGGCTACACTCCTTGGTCTTTGGAAGCAAGTCAGTAATGCTGAACTTTCCCACTACTTACAAAGGAAATGCTTTCAGTAAGAAAACATTCCACACTAAATGAAATTTGGGATTCCGCCTCCCCTTACCTGTGTGTTCAGTGGGAAAAGAATTGAAATAGGTTGAGAATTTGTGAAACAGTTAAGGAATATCTCGTGTGAGATTAGCAGAAGGTGCTTGACTGCTGGGATTTTTTTTTCTTTTTTGGAGCATCTTTATAGCAATCTGGATGTTATGCAGTAGCATGGGCGTAGCCAAGATTTTTGTTGGAGGGGCATGTCTTTTATTGGGGGGGGGGGCAGAACCTCAGCTATATATTTTTATTGATTTTGTTGACTGCCCCTCCCTGCCCCCCTCCCGGCTACACCCATGTGCAGTAGCACATGAAACTTAAAATACTGTATTTGGAAACCCTGAGCTCATGTAGAAGCCTCTGCTGAGTGGCTGTTTTACGGTACTTTAGAAAACATAGGCATCTCCATATAGCACTGGTATACATCAGCAGCTGAGAAAGGAGCAACCTGTGATCTTCACTGCACACTTGGTTTGGTCTTCCTTTCTCAAATTGAGCAATGGAAAAGGATTTGTCATATCCTGCTGTGTGTTTTAAGGGCATGGCACTGTGTTTGGGCCAGGATTGTGGTTCAGTCAGCTATCGTCTTTTAGAGTGAGTTAGGAAGTATACTGATCCCACCTAGTGGTGAAGGATCAGTAATAGGCTGCAGAAGATGGGGAGGTGTTGTGTGTGTTTTTTTGAAAGAAAATGTGGTGGGCAGGGAAGAGGTGGCTGCACAGTAATCTCTTAGGTCAGGGGTAGGCAACCTAAGGCCCGAGGGGCCGGATGCAGCCCAATTGCCTTCTCAATCCGGCCCATGAACAGTCCAGGAATCAGCGTGTTTTTACATGAGTAGAATGTGTCCTTTTATTTAAAATGCATCTCTGGGTTATTTGTGGGCATAGAAATTCGTTCTTTCCCCTCCCTTTAAAATATAGTCCGGTCCACCACATGGTCTGATGGACGGTGGACCAGCCCATGGCTGAAAAAGGTTGCTGACCCCTGTCTTAGGTCATCCATAGGGAAGGCACTCACATTGGTGTGCTAGAATCCTTTTGGACCTCAAAAAGAGATTAAAGATGCAGAAATTTGAACTTAAGAGCCTGCCCTTTATGGTTTCTGTGAAGTCACACACATGCAGTCTGGAGCATTTAAGACATTTCTAGAGCTTCAGGGAGCGTTTTAGTCTCTACCCTCGAGTAGGGAAACTCGGTGCCATGTGACTGACTTGAGAGTGAGAAAAACACCTCTTTTCCTCAGCTCTGGTTTGACAATGTTGTGAACTGGAAGAGGCAGCAGCAGCAGCAGAAGAAGAGTGCCCTGTTGTTGGACCTATTACTTATAAGGCTCAGGGGGAGCTGGCAGATGCTGAAAAATGCCTCCCTGGGCCCCCACCTACAAAGATACAGTGGTACCTCAGGTTAAGTACTTACCGGTAATTCGTTCCAGAGATCCGTACTTAACCTGAAACTGTTCTTAACCTGAAGCACCACTTTAGCTAATGGGGCCTCCTGCTTCTGCTGCACCACCAGAGAACGATTTCTGTTTTCATCCTGAAGCAAAGTTTTTAACCTGAAGCACTTATTTCTGGGTTAGCGGAGTCTGTAACCTGAAGTGTATGTAACCTGAAGCGTATGTAACCCGAGGTACCACTGTATCCTGCTTCAGAAAGCCACAGGTTAAAGGGAAACAGTGTGCCCAATGTGATCCTGCTCCTCCAGCTCCAGACCTGTCAAGATCACCCCCAGAACCCCAGAGCAGAGGTGGCAACATGCCTGAGTGGAAGCCCAGAGCCAAAGTTACAGTGCCCATCTGGCATTATAAACTCTCTGGGCTCTGAATTCTGGAAGAAAACCAGAATTCCTCTTCTGCTATAAATCAGGGCCACCATGACATACCAGGAAAGGATAGAGCAGCAGAGCAGAACTTGCCAGCTGCAAAGCAACACATTATTCTGCTCATTATTATCACATTAGTCCGTGACCCACTTGACCTTTCTGATAAGGCTGAATTTTTGAGTCGCATACCAGGGACTGGCCACTTGGCCTTAGCATTATGTTATGAGCTTCTCTTGTGAACTTTGCTCGTTCCGCTGTTGTGTCTCTCTAACATGTTCCCTATCTTTCCTTATGATTTGTACAGTACTCTTTCATTGGTTTCCAAACACATTCCTGACATTTATTATACCTTTCTTATTTAAAAAAGAACTTTGATCACCGTGCCATATTTCGAATGCTCTTACATTTCCCCTCGTTGTTAACAAGAAATATTGAGCTATCATCTCCTTGTGTGTGGCTCACTGGACTTAAAAAAAAATGTTGTTGAGCAAAGTTTCCTAGCTTGGAAGCCCACAGACTTTTGTTCAGGAGTGTCTTATAATCACATCCTGTCTGCACTGCTTGCACTTTACCAAGCAGGAATTCCATGATACAACCCTTTGACTTGGAACTTATCTCTGAGAAATTCCCTTAATACCGTTGGATGAGATAGCTGCATCAGGGTCCCTGAAACTGAGAATCTGGTGAGTCAATCCCTTGAATGGATTGTAGAGTTGTGTGAACCATTTTTTCTGTTTTAGAAAGCCTTCCACACAGCAAATATACACAGTTTAAGTAGTGTGGCTAATTGGAACATGCACTTTGCAGTAGTTCCCCCCTCCCTTCATCCCCCACCCCTTACCTGAAAATAACAAGGGAGACAAACCTGGATAAGAAGAGTTCACTAATATGCTATCTCTGCATTCATCTCTAGGACTGATAGCACTTCCTAACCCCAGGGATTGTATCAGCATGGAGTGTGTCCTTGATACTGAGTCAGTTTATAAGAAAGTTGTTTGAGCCTATGGTTACTGTGGATTTTTTGCTCGCCTTTAAAACTGCCTTTCTTGTGGCTTTAATGTCAGCTAGGTGTGCAAGTGAGTTATGCACTCTACGCTCTGACTTGCCTTACATCAGAGCGTTCCAAACTTTCCATGTCGGTGACACATTTTTTTAGACATGCATCATTTCGCGACCCAGTAATTCGGTTTTATTAGCAAAGAGGAGGTGAAACTAACCCCTTTCCAGCCCCAGGAGCATTTGCGCGACACACCTACACACTGCGGTTGACACACTAACGTGTCGCAACACAGAGTTTGGAAAGTTCTGCCTTATATTATCCATACACAATGGCAACATTATTCTATAAGCCGATATCCCTTTCCTAACTTGAATACAAAGTACCTTGGAATTTGTGTTTAGGAAGGATGTGTGTGAAATACTATTTTTTTTGTTACGGCTACACTGGGAATTTAGACTTGATTAAGAGTTTTTTTGACACAACCTTTTACATTTGTATTGATGCAAACTGATTTTTCCCAACTAGATTTTTTAATGTTTTTAAAGTGGTCTTGTTTAGTGCTTCAGTTGTCACTTTCTATATCGTATATTAAAGTACAGGCAACTCCCAATTTACACGGAGGTTGCATTCCAATGCAACACACATTTAAGTGAAAAGTGAAATATTTGAGACACCATTGGAAAAAGTCTGCATTCACCCCATTCTGCCCCCACCATGCCCTATTCCACCCACTTTTGTGACTTTTTGGGTCACTTGGCGTTATGTGAGTGTGCACAGTCACACACACATATTGAATGTGCGTAAATGGGGGGGGGGGTTTCCTGTACTAGCTTAATATTCTTCTAAAAGATGTTCCAGAATAGTGAGATTGGTATTTGGAGCCTTGAGAAGCAGTCCTGGTAGTAGGACTGTCATCACAACTTCTTACACATGTTCGCTTGAACCTATAAAAATTGTCATGAGAGCTAGATTCTTTTTCAGTGTAATAAAAACTGGTTCTCAGGATGTCTAATTCTGCTTCTAGATAACCAGATTCTATGTTTACATGGAAAACTTGGCGGCATGTACAGTGCCTATAATCCTTCGTAATGTACTACATATGTTTTCCATACAAGCTTTCAAATGTTATTACCTTTCTGTTAGTCTGTGAAATACTTGGGTCAATTGACTAACGGGTATGATCAAAAGCAGCTGAGGAGATGTGCAGAAGCTCATGTATGCCCTTTAAAGTTAACTCTCTCTGTGTCCTTTGTCTTTGTCTTGCCCTGCCTAGGTTTGAAAAGGGACGGATCTACACTTTTATTGGGGAAGTGGTCGTTTCTGTAAACCCTTACAAGAACCTGAATATCTATGGACGGGACATGATCGAGCAGTACAAAGGTCGGGAGCTGTATGAGCGGCCCCCTCATCTCTTTGCTATTGCGGATGCTGCGTACAAAGCCATGAAGAGGCGGTCAAAGGATACCTGCATCGTAATATCAGGTGTGTTGCAGGGTACCTGCTACCTCCAACCTGAGTCACATTCTAACAGCCCATTTGAAAGTTGAAGCAAAGGAAGCGAGTCTGGCTGCAATTGTGTTGTTTCTTCTAGTGCAGGGATGCAGCAGTCACCCTGCAGTTGTTGTTTTTTTCCTGTTTCCTGTTGTTTCCTGTTTACATGCACACACACACACACACACACACACGGCACTCAAGTGGCAGCAAAAGTACAATCAGCATTCCTAATTTTGCCCAAAAGGACCCAATTGAAATAATGTCACCCACCCAACACTGCTTTTGGGATTGGTGTTAATGGTGCTAATATGGTTCCATTGGGTCAATCCATGGCAAATTAAGGAATACCGCCAGGCTGCTGGCTTGCAGCTTTGCTGAGGCTTGAAGTGTCAACAAAGCTTCAAAAAACATAGATGAAGCAATTCTACAAACTATGCTTTTAGCAGTGCGCCTTTCCCAACTTTCTGCTTCTCTAACACCCACCCCATCTCCAGTATAAAACTTAGAATATAAGGAGCTGTAATCTGTTGAATCAACCTCGGCTTAGGGGCAGACAGTGCTTTTTAAAGAGCTGAACATTGCTTGAGAGCTGTTTTGCTTCCTATGGTTTTCATGTTTCAATTTTTCCACACCGGTCAAAAGGGTTTTGCAGTGCTTTGAGGCAAATCCCACCCTAAAACCTGTTCACCAGAAGCAAAAGTGGAATGAATTTACATACCACAAGTAAGCAGTTCCTCTTTCTGTCCATCTTCTACTGCCTCAACACTGTATGCAACTTTCTAGAATGCCATACAGAGGTATTGCCCACTTCTGCAGTTGCTATTCTTCAACTAGAAATGCTACAAGTTGAATTTGGGACAGTACATGGTCAACATACATCCTTAAATTCAGCTTGCATTAAAAACTGACAAACCAGAAATGACTTAAGCAGCAAAATACTGTAGTACCGTGTAGAGTGAATGCTGAGAATAAAATGTGTCCTCTTTATAACTACTACAACGTGATGGTTTTGAACTCTTGTGAAAGCTTAGAAAACATTTTTTCCCCTGTCTGTGCCCCCAGGTGAGAGTGGAGCCGGCAAAACAGAAGCAAGCAAATACATCATGCAATACATAGCTGCCATTACTAATCCAAGCCAGAGAGCTGAGGTAGAAAGGTAAGGCGACTATGGTCCTGGGAAGAGGGAACATGTTTGGAATGTAATATGGTACATGGGGCTGTCCTTGAATAATTACCTGGAAGCTTCAACAGCATCTTGCCGCTGAATTGTGTGAAGGCTGGGGTGATGCAGATAGCAAAGGACACAATTGCCCCTACCTGGCCTGTGGTTTCTAAGCACAGCTCCAGGTGCTAGTGTTAAAATGGCTTGAGTCCTACATGTCTTCAGTGCTGTTTCTTTCTGTATGTTCCATTACAATATGTACTGTTTGGTTCTTTGTCCTGGCCTTTGACACCCAATATATGTGCTTCAAGGGATGTAGGTGGCACTGTGGGTTAAACCACTGAGCCTAGGACTTGCCGATCAGAAGGTCGGCAGTTCGAATCCCTGCGATGGGGTGAGCTCCTGTTGTTCAGTCCCAGCTCCTGCCAACCTAGCAGTTTGAAAACACGTCAAAGTGCAAGTAGATAAATAGGTACCTCTCCGGCGGGAAGGTAAACAACGTTTCCGTGCGCTGCTCTGGTTCGCCAGAAGTGGTTTAGTCATGCTGGCCACATGACCCAGAAGCTGTACGCCGGCTCTCTCGGCCAGTAAAGCGAGATGAGCACTGCAACTCCAGAGTCGGCCACGACTGGACCTAATGGTCAGGGGTCCCTTTACCTTTTTATATGTGCTTCAGGGGAGGGACACTGTCTCAGTGGTCTACACCACTGAGCCTTTCAGGCTTGCTGATCGTAAGGTTGGCAATTTGAATTCGTGTGAGCTCCCGTTGCTGTCCCAACTCCTGCCAACCTAGCAGTTCGAAAGCATATCAGTGTGAGTAAATAGGTATCACTCCGGTGGGAAGGTAAATGCCATTTCTGTGTGCTCTGGCACTTGTCAAAGTGTTCTGGGTGCCAGAGGTGGTTTAGTCATGCTGGCCACATGACCCAGAAAAGCTGTCTGAGGACAAATGCCGTCTCCCTTGGCCTGAAAGCAGAGATTAGTGCCGCACCCCAGAGTCAAATTCTACTTGACTTAACTGTCCAGGGGTCCTTTACGTGCTTCAGGGCTCACCCTATTCTTCTGAGTGTAATGTGTTTTAACTGTTTTAAGTTTTATATTTAAAATTGTTCTAACCTGCCCGCCCTGGGACTTGCTGATGAAGGGCAAGTAATAAAATAACTTAAAAATAAGAAGTAGAATGGATCACATTTGGGCACCAAGGATACATGGTGCATGCCCTAGGCTGCACATTTCCCTTCCGTTGAAGGTATGCCTAGGTTCAAGAGTCGCTTTGGAAGGTGCAGACTTTGGCCTGGATTTTATTGGGGAAGAGATTGAGCTTTCAATGTGCAATGTTGGATCTGAACAGACTGGTGTTTTTTTTATGGGGGTGAGCTTTAGATACAAACAAAGCATACAGTGTCCAGCAGTGCTGGATTAAGCCACATGCCGGAGGGGAGCTTTATGTTGAGACATGTTTTGGGCTACTTTACTTCAGCCTTTCATGAGCACAGCTTTTTTAATCCCACAAAATCACTAATGTGGCCATTCCGCTGCTTGCATATAAAACATGTTGATATGCAAACTTAGAAATACATAACGTCTAGACCTGGTTTCCTGTTCCTTTTTGTGCCTGTCTGCTCTCCAAAGGGTGAAGAACATGCTGTTGAAATCCAACTGTGTCCTGGAAGCCTTTGGCAATGCCAAAACCAACCGAAACGACAATTCCAGCCGGTTTGGAAAGTATATGGATATCAACTTTGATTTCAAAGGGGACCCAATAGGTGGGCACATCAATAATTACTTGCTGGAAAAGGTAAGTTTGCCTTGCCAATAAAAAGCCATCATGATTTTTTGTGGACTTATTTTAGAAATGATGAGAAGGATTACCATATTGTATGCATCCGCTGAGGAAAGCTCATGGGATAAGAACATGCCTTACTCGCAGCAGGACAAAAATCAAAAGAGTTGGCTTTAGCATAGTGAGCTTTCCAGAAAATAAAATCACAGCAGATGTCAAATGCCATGGTTTTAAAATAGAAGATCATGCCGCAGTAACAGAACTTTCTATTACATGTTCAGTCAGGGGTTGATGAAAACCTCACTTAAAAATGGACTAGATGGTGGGGCTGTTTTGCTTTGCGTGACTATGAGAGCTGGCTGGCTTTCATGTGGATTTCTGTGACAGCATCTGGTGTTTTGGGTGTGTATGGTTTTTTTAAAAGCATCTGCATTTGTTGCCCTCGAGCCTCTTTGCAGAATGAATGTAGTCTCAGCCCCCCCCCCTCTCTCTCTCTCTCCCCCCCCCCTCTCTCTCCATCTCCGTCTCAGTCTCAGGGGTTATTCCATATTTGGTGCTCATATCCCCATTTGCTCATAGTGACACACTTGGGATAATTTATTTATTACAGTTATATCCCATCTTTCCCCTCCAAGGAACTTGAAGTGGTGTGCACAGTTCTCCTCCTCATCATTTAATCCTCACAACAACAGTATAGGTTCGGCTGAGAGGCAATGACTGGCCCAGTATCACCCAGCGCGTTTTATGGCTGAGTGGGCATTTGAATCCTGGTTTCTCAGCTCCTAGTCCAACACTGTTAACGACTACATTGCACTCAATCTCAACCATTATAGCTGCGACGGCTTGCAAGGCATTTTAGTGATTTATTTTGGGTTGTTTTTTTTAAAAAGTGATGTTGGTTTCTCTCTCAAATTAAAACATGAAGGCATTTCTGCTGGTTTGGTAAGCATCCCATTTTTTAAGGAGTTGGCCCAGTTTGGTTCATTTGGAACAGGCCCTAGACAGTGGCGGAGGAAGGGGGTGCGGTCTGCCCCAGGTGTCATCACTGGGGGGTGTGTGTGTGACAAAATGAGTTTTTTTTAAAAAAAAAATTGGGCTCACGAAACTTTTTAGGAATGACATGGTGACTTAAGCGTCTGCAGGTTCTGCGCTGCCTGAAATGGCAGCATGGGACCTGCGCCTGCCTGTTGCCTCTCCCTCAGCCGCCCCATAGCTGAGAGGAAGGCAGCGGAGAGGCTCCAAGCATCAGAGAGGCTTGCCCCACCCCATAAGCGTGGATCGCCTCGCCCCCAGCTGCAGGACACAACCCCACACCAGGCACCCGAGCGGCTAGCTACGCCACTGGCCCTAGATACAGTACTTGAGAAGAGTTCTGAAATTTTGGATTACCTAGGAAGAATGGACTAAATTTAATGATTATTTAATTAAATATGTTAAATTAATTGGAAACAGCTTGCAGATACTTAATTGGCTTAGGATTTTATATAAGTTAAGTGATGAATTAATATGTTCAATTTCAAAATGAAAAGATTTAAGGATGTTAAATGTTCAAGTTAAATTTTATAAGAACAATGATTTGGAAAACCGTTAAAAGGATATGCCTTGAAATTCAACCAAGGGGAAGCGAGGAAGTGACTTAACAATGTTAATAAGTGTAATTTTTAATAAGGTTATGATTTACGTTTGTTTGTCTTAGTTTGTTTATAAATTTCTGAAAATCAATTAAAAAAATTGGGGGGGGGGGGGAAGAAATCTTGGATTACCTAAAAATACTAATAGAAATAATACCCTATTTGTCATTGCCATGTCCTCTTTCAGCCAGCTTTTTTGTTGCTCTAAAGTGCATAATAGTAACTTTTGGGCATTCCATCCCACCTTTAAGTGGCTCAGCAAATAGACCATAGTGGTCCTGCGCCTCTATTGTAAATTCAAAGTGTAACTGCTGCCAATGCTCTTTACCTAGTTGCTTGTTCAATTGCAGTACTAAAAAACCGCCGCCACCTCGTATTTGTATTGGACTTTACAATGCGGGGGGGGGGGGGGGAGAGACATTGATGGCAACACATCATCAAAAATTTACAAACAGACTCAGTACTCCAAACAGTATAGACATGTCACTAACTAACTAACTAATGTTATATAGGAGGTTTCCCACTCTGGTGTTCTGGCCTGAGCCCTCTAAAACTTTGCCATGACATCACTGATGCCTTAGTCAAGAGACTTAAACTATGTTGGGTAATCTTTCCCTGTTCTTGTTTCTCTCCAGTCACGGGTGATTGTGCAGCAGTCAGGAGAGCGCAACTTTCACTCCTTCTACCAGGTGAGCTGTTAGCTTGGTATGCTAAGGTGAAATCATCAGCCTTGTGAGTGAGTGCCTCTGAATTCACAGGAAAGACCGCTTGATTGCTTTTTGCAGCGTCCATCATTGTGTGTAAAATTTTCGACAGATGCCACATCCCACTTTGTTCACTAATCCATGCAGGGTATATGCTTGTCTTTGACTTGCCATTTGCTAAATACAGAAACTTACAGATCATCAGCTCCAACCCCTTGCCCTGCTCAAAGGCAGGTTCTTCAAGCCTTACTCATCCAAATCGAATCCTCATTGGGTTTTTTGTTTTTGTTTCCCTTGGAAGGGTTAGTGATGCTGGTTCTAGATACTTCCTGCAAGCAATTAGAGTAACTGGATTCCTGTCTTGAACTCCTCTGCAGCAGACTATTCCTTTGGGGTAGTCCTTTCCAAAAAGACAACCTATGTAATTAAGGTAGCTAGGGTTGCGAAGTGCTCTTGTAAGGTTTCCTGCTATAGCTTCCTGCCTTAATGGCAGTACATTGTGTTGCTAAATCTTCTCTGTACAACTTTTTAATTTAATAATAATAATAATAATAATAATAATAATAATAATAATAATAATAATAATAATAATAATAATAATAATTTATTATTTATACCCCGCCCATCTGGCTGGGTTTCCCCAGCTGCTCTGGGCGGCTTCCAACAAAATAATAAAATACAGTAATCCATCAAACATTAAAAGCTTCCCTAAACAGGGCTGCCTTCAGATGTCTTCTAAACGTCTGGTAGATATTGTTCTCTTTGACATCTGGTGGGAGGGCGTTCCACAGGGAGGGCGCCACTACCGAGAAGGCCCTCTGCCTGGTTCCCTGTAACTTGGCTTCTCGCAGTGAGGGAACCGCCAGAAGGCCCTCAGCGATGGACCTCAGCGTCCGGGCAGAACGATGGGGGTGGAGACGCTCCTTCAGGTATACTGGACCGAGGCCGTCTAGGGCTTTAAAGGTCAGCACCAACACTTTGAATTGTGCTCGGAAACGTACTGGGAGCCAATGTAGGTCTTTCAAGACCGGTGTTATGTGGTCTCGGCAGCCGCTCCCCATCACCAGTCTAGCTGCCGCATTCTGGATTTGTTGTAGTTTCCGGGTCACCTTCAAAGGTAGCCCCATATAGAGTGCATTGCAGTAGTCCAAGCAGGAGATAACTAGAGCATGCACCACTCTGGCAAGACAGTTCACAGGCAGATAGGGTCTCAGCCTGCATACTAGATGGAGCTGATAAACAGCTGCTCTGGACACAGAATTGACCTGTGCGTCCATGGACAGCTGCAAGTCCAAAATGACTCCCAGGCTGCGCACCTGGTCCTTCAGGGGCACAGTTACCTCATTCAGGACCAGGGAGTCCTCCACACCTGCCCTCCTCCTGTCCCCCCAAAACAGTACTTCTGTCTTGTCAGGATTCAGCCTCAATCTGTTAGCTGCCATCCATCCTCCAACTGCCTCCAGACCAGGACCTTCACAGCCTTCACTGGTTCTGATTTGAAAGAGAGGTAGAGCTGGGTAGGGTGATTCTGTCATAGTTTTGTGCCATCAGATAAAGAACTTCTCATCTTTTTGAGACCTCTTCAGTGTGTTTTGAAAACTGCAGAGAAACCCCTTCCCTCTCTTTCAAATTCCAGCGATAGCTTAGTAAAATTAATTCAAGTGGACTAAATGATCATTATTATTATTTATTAAATTTGTATACCGCCCTTCATCCAAAGTTCCCAGGGCAGTTCACAGCAGAAAAATACATAATAAAGCAAAAACACATGGACCAAGGTGCCACATTTATAGGGGCAGGCAAGGTGACCTGAGATTGGCCAGCCCTTCTGGCCGATAGGGAAATGTTTCTACTCTCAAATATGACAGTGAGCTCTTGTGTGTGAAGCAAAACCCTAGCCATGCAATGGCTCCTCTGGTATTAAGACTACCCCATCCAAAATCCCAGAGGTGCCAGGTGGAAGAACTTAAAGGGTGGAGCAAATATGTTATTGAACAATATTTACTGCAGCATACATGGCCAGGTTTATAAACCACTGGAAGGCTATACCCCCTGCCTCCCAGAAATAATTTTGTGGAAAGGGGGAGACCAACCTCTTGCCATCCATAGAGTGAGTAGTGAAGGAGCAGCTGCTCCATTTCTTACTTTCTTCTTTCCTCCTCAGTCCATGTTCCTTTTGAACCATGTCTCTTCAGATTGTGGGCCTGTGTGCAGGAGCTGTACACAGGCATGGGCAGAAGAAAGATTGGGTATTGGGATCTACAGGTATTTCTCTGGGTCATTTGCAGTGAATTAACAAGGGTTTCTCTAGGGACGCAGGTGGCGCTGTGGGTTAAAGCCTCAGCGCCTAGGACTTGCCGATCGAAAGGTCGGCGGTTCGAATCCCCGCGGCGGGGTGCGCTCCCGCTGCTCGGTCCCAGCGCCTGCCAACCTAGCAGTTCGAAAGCACTTCCGGGTGCAAGTAGATAAATAGGGACCGCTTACCAGCGGGAAGGTAAACGGCGTTTCCGTGTGCGGCTCTGGCTCGCCAGAGCAGCGATGTCACGCTGGCCACGTGACCCGGAAGTGTCTCCGGACAGCGCTGGCCCCTGGCCTCTTGAGTGAGATGGGCGCACAACCCCAGAGTCTGTCAAGACTGGCCCGTACGGGCAGGGGTACCTTTACCTTTACCTTTAACAAGGGTTTCTAACTACTAATAGCTTTAATAATAGAACCAACAAAGGTGACTTTTCCCACATAAATTGGTATTGAAAACAAACGCCTAAGCTTAAAATACGTTCTGAGGAACTCCTGTCCATCATTTCTAACTATAAGTCTTTCGTACCTGGCTTTGGTAGGGGACGTGGATGGTGCTGTGGGTTAAACCACAGAGCCTAGAGCTTGCCGATCAGAAGGTCGGCGGTTCGAATCCCCACAACAGGGTGAGCTCCCGTTCCTCGGTCCCTGCCCCTGCCAACCTTGCAGTTCGAAAGCAAGTAGATAAATAGGTACCTCTCCTGCAGGAAGGTAAACAGTGTTTCCATGCGCTGCTCTGGTTTGCCAGAAGCAGCTTAGTCATG
Source organism: Podarcis gaigeae (assembly GCF_964106915.1). Classification (NCBI taxonomy): domain Eukaryota; kingdom Metazoa; phylum Chordata; class Lepidosauria; order Squamata; family Lacertidae; genus Podarcis; species Podarcis gaigeae. The sequence continues at coordinate 41,170,659 of NC_139689.1, forward strand.
CTGGCCACATGACCTGGAAGCTGTACGCCAGCTCCCTTGGCCAATAAAGCCAGATGAGTGCCGCAACCCCAGAGTTGTCTGCAAATGGACCTAATGGTCAGGGGTCCCTTTACCTTTACCTGGCTTTGGTATGTATATCTTGGGGTTTTAGACACAGAGAAGGTAGATTCAATGAACCTGAAGTCTGCTCACCCCTGCTGTACAGCATTTAGAACTTTTAAAGTACTTTAATTGTTGATAATGACAATAGTATAAAAGCTGAAAAATAAATTAATTTTGACAAATGACTCTCTGATTTTCTCTTCAGCTACTCCAAGGTGGTTCTGAGCAACTTCTACGTTCCTTACATCTACATAAGGATTTATCTGCGTACAGCTATATTGGTTCTGGAGTGCAGTTAAAGGTAAGGGTGTTGCCTACTCATGAGGAATCTCTTTTTCTTGGTCCTTTTGAACTGTGGCATGATCAGCCATACTATGGACTCTGTGCACCTCCAGCTGAATTTATGCATTTATGCCAATTTAGTTAAATAGTTTGGGCATAATGCTAATACTTTAGCATTATAACGCTAATAGTTTAGCATTATGAAAATAAGCCTTGGATACATGTGTTCCTCCCTTCCTACTCAAGAAAGCTCACATGGAGGAATTAGAAAACTTCTGCTTTTGCTCAATTTTGGATTGACCACAAACCTGCACAAGCTGCAGTTGTTTTGACCAATGTTGAATGGAAACAGTCCAATAGATTTAGACGAATCAAAGTGGTCACATTTCCCTCTCTTTCTTCCAATGTAGATCATGCACCAAGGCAGTTTCAGTTCCCAAACCAATCTGAAATTAATCCGGATAATCAGCTTTATTCCAAAGTGTCTATAGAGTTGTCTGACCACCACCCACCTGAGTACCTTGTCCCCAAAATGCAAATATATTAGATTGACCTAGAGTTGACCTAGAGTTTAACAGGGTCAAGCAATGGTTTGTTAAAACAGAGTGTCACAACTGCCTCCTTAAAACCACAGGAAGCACTCATTTAAAAGAGAGAAGGGGAGAAAAAGAATGCTGACCATCTATAGTTCAATTTTGCTTTTCTTGGATTATACCAGCATATTGTGGCTTGAAATTCTCTACATGCCTTGTGTACATCCTTTGGTAAAATAGGCTGAAACAATTGCAATTGGTTACCCATGGCTACTAGCTATGATGGCTATGTTCTGCCTCCACTGTTGGAGGCAATATGTCTCTGAATACCAGTTAATAGGAATCACAGGTGTGGAAAGTGTTTGTTGCGCTCGGGTCCTGGGCTTCCTACAGGCATCTGGCTAACCACTGTGAGAACAGAATGCTGCACTAGATTGGCCTGATCCAGAAGGCTTTTTAATGTTCTTAACTAAGTGGCCTTTCAGCACAGACTCTGCAATCATCGTGGCATGTGAAACAGATTATCTGCTATAGGTTATCTACTATACAGTGGTGCCTCGCAAGACGAAATTAATCCGTTCCGCGAGTCTCTTCGTCTTGCGGTTTTTTCGTCTTGCGAAGCACTGCTATTAGCGGCTTAGCAGCTATTAGCGGCTTTAAGAAAAAGGAAACAAACTCGCAAGAACTTGCAAGACGTTTTGTCTTGCAAAGCAAGCCCATAGGGAAATTCGTCTTGCGGAGCAACTAAAAAAACGGAAAACTCTTTCGTCTTGCGCGTTTTTTGTCTTGCGAGGCATTCGTCTTGTGAGGTACCACTGTATACTGAAGATGTATAGACTTCTACCTGATGATAAATTGAGGAGTTGTCATAGCTCAAACCACACAGGACGTTTTCTGTTTTCAGAGTAAATATTGTGTAATATCTCCAGGGTTTTCTCCTTCTTTTCAACTCACCAGTGCAGAAATGTCCGCCATGATTTTTCTTGTCTAATACTACACCATCATCAGTGTACATGCAATGGTCTTGCATCTCATTAATTTGTTGTTGCTGCTGCTTCTTTTTCAGTGTTCTATTAATGATGGTGCTGACTTCAAAGCTGTCGCTGATGCTATGAAAGTAATTGGATTTGAACCAGAGGAGGTTCAGACAGTATACAAAATTCTAGCTACCATTCTCCATTTGGTGAGTAAGGCGGCGCCATGTACACAGAGATGGATTTCTGGGCTGCTAACATGCTGAGGTGTGTGTGTTGATTTGAGGAATAATCAGGAGAGCGAGAAAGCACACTTTGATTGAGAGGCGTTATGACAGAGCTGCAGCTCTGGAAGAGCAGACCACTTGTTTCTCCACAAATTCAATATTTCCTGTCAGTACCAAGCAAATGTAGAGATCGCTACTCTCTCTTGTCCAAATCTCATATTGGATCTGACTAAGGAAAGCTGTTGAAGGCTTCTCAAATTTAATTGCCTGCAATGATTAGCACATTTTAGGCTTAGAATCCCTTCACTGGGGAAGGAATAGACTACTCTGTACCAGCATATACTTATTACGTGGGACTTGTCTAGCAGATAAGCCAGCAATCAAGGTTTCATTTTTAAATGAGTTAATGACAAATGTGTCACTGTCTTGACAAAATGGCAGAAGACCCTGACTCCAGCTCTGTTCCTTCATATGGAGGTAGAAGTGGAGTTCCTAGAACACTGGAGGCGAGGGCACAAATTGTTTGTTTTGCCTCCTTTACATTTGCGTCTTGTAAATTGACTGGAATAGTAGGTTTTGGGGTTGTTGGGTTTTTTAAGGAGGTTGGAATGGAGTGAAAGAATTGGAGCTTAAGCCTTTTCAGCAACTTGGGAGCTGCTTCCTAACAAGGATCTTCATGAAGCTGCATTTATCTGTAACAGAAAAGAGAAACGCACCAGAAAGAGAGTTAAAAGGACTTCTCATTTGGGATGGTTGAGGCGTCCAATATGCTGGGTTTGGACGTCCCGTTGCTCAGAAAGACAGGGAACGTGTCATAAAGCTCCTCCTTCAGTTTATTCCTTGCCTTTGCAAGGACAGGCTTCTCTCTAACCTTCCCACCTTTCATTGGATGACTTCAGGATTTCCCTTCTTATCTATCTTTGTTTTACAGTTGTTCCTAGATCTCTAGTTTTTTCTTCCATCTTCTTGGTTTTTAAGGTAAAGGTAAAGGGACCCCTGACCATTAGGTCCAGTCGTGGCCGACTCTGAGGTTGCGGCGCTCATCTCGCTTTATTGGCCGAGGGAGCCGGCATACAACCTCCGGGTCATGTGGCCAGCATGACTAAGCCGCTTCTGGCGAACCAGAGCAGTGCATGGAAACGCTGTTTACCTTCCCACCAGAGTGGTATCTATTTATCTACTTGCACTTTGACGTGCTTTCGAACTGCTAGGTTGGCAGGAGCAGGGACCGAGCAACGGGAGCTCACCCGAATCACGGGATTCGAAATGCCGACCTTCTGATCGGCAAGTCCTAGGCTCTGTGGTTTAACCCACAGTGCCACCCGTGTCTTGGTTGTTGTTTTTGCTTTAAAAAAAAACAACCCTCCTTAAATGTGCTGTGTCTTTTGTCTTTTGCCTCTCCTCCTTTCTCCATGGCTCCGTTTAGAGAAGGCAGGTGAAACCGCAAAGGAAACAGTTCAGTGTGAGAGAATAGCTAAATGTAAAAAAATCACAGGTGCCTGAGACTGAGTCAGCAAACTTTTTCAGCAGGGGGCCGGTCCACTGTCCCTCAGACCTTGGGCAGGGGCCAGACTATATTTTTTTGGGGGGGGATGAACATATTCCTGTGCTCCACAAATAACCTGGAGATGCATTTTAAATAAAAGGACACATTCTACTCATGTAAAAACATGCTGATTCCTGGACCATCCGTGGGCCGGATTTAGAAGGCGATTGGGCCGGATCCGGCCCCCGGAAGAAGAAGAAGAGTTTGGATTTGATATCCCGCTTTATGACTACCCAAAGGAGTCTCAAAGCGGCTAACATTCTCCTTTCCCTTCCTCCCCCACAACAAACACTCTGTGAGGTGAGTGGGGCTGAGAGACTTGTGAAGTGTGACTAGCCCAAGGTCACCCAGCAGCTGCATGTGGAGGAGCAGGGACACAAACCCGGTTCCCCAGATTATGAGTCTATGGCTCTTAATGACTACACCACACTGGCTCCTAGTTTGCCTACCAATGCTCTATCCGTAAGCCTCTGTAGTCGGCCTGCTCCTGTTGTTGTTTAGTCGTGTCCGACTCTTCGTGGCCCCATGGACCAGAGCACGCCAGGCACTCCTGTCTTCCACTGCCTCCTGCAGTTTGGTCAAACTCATGGTGGTAGCTTCGAGAACACTGTCCAACCATCTCATCCTCTGTCGTCCCCTTCTCCTTGTGCCCTCCATCTTTCCCAACATCAGGGTCTTTTCCAGGCAGTCTACTCTTCTCATGAGGTGGCCAAAGTATTGGAGCCTCAGCTTCAGGATCTGTCCTTCCAGTGAGCACTCAGGGCTGATTTCCTTCAGAATGGAGAGGTTTGATCTTCTTGCAGTCCATGGGACTCTCAAGAGTCTCCTCCAGCACCATAATTCAAAAGCATCAATTCTTTGGCAATCAGCCTTCTTTATGGTCCAGCTCTCACTTCCATACATCACTACTGGGAAAACCATAGCTTTAACTATACGGACCTTTGTTGGCAAGGTGATGTCTCTGCTTTTTAAGATGCTTCAACTTAAGGATGCTCTGACTTGGTGTTTCAGTTGCACCTGGAATTAATATGGGTGTCTGCTTCCCAAGCACCATCTCTCATCCCAGGGAGTCCTAATATGCCAACTGCTGCCACTAGATGGAATCCAACACCAAGGAGCAACAAACGAGCCACAGAGATGTTGATCTCACCATATCAGGTGGTGTGGAAAGAGTTCACAAAGAGGGTAGGCCCCTTTGATGCCATTTTGGGTTTCTTATCATCTTCCTGCCATGTCATCTTAGAAGGGTGTTAGCCCAGACCATTCCCTATTATAAGCAGCAGTAGCCTTCCCGCTATATTCAACTCTCAGGAAAATGTAGTCTTTTCCCCCCAGCATCAGCTAGCACTGCATCTCTGTTATCCTATAGATCTCTCTCGACTTTCCTCAACTTTTCCAGGGGTCCCCCTCAGCATTATCATATTTTAATATTAAAATAAGGTGTTGTTTGAATAATTAAGCAGGCTGTTATTGTTGGCATAAATGGCCAGTTAGTTCACTAGGAGCAAGAAAGGGAGTCTAAAAACTCTTTTAAAATCTTCTCCAGCTGGTACTGATTCATCCGATATCAGCAGATTGGACTTGCACAAAGCAACCATCCAACTGAGCCAGTTCCTCACACAGTATTCTTCAGATGGCTCCAACCAAGGTTCCCCTGTGCCACATGCACTTAAAGTAGGTTTATTTTCTCAGCTTCTAAGTTCTCCTCCTTTAAGGTCATCTTCTTAATGGCTATTGCCACCACTCACAGAATCTGTGCTAGGAGCTTTCAGCATCAAAAACCAGCACATGATTCAACCTTTATTCCAAGTATTGCTTTGGACTTCCATAGTGAACAAGAACTGATTTTCCCTTCCCTTTGCCTGTGCTCCTCTCAACCAAGAGAGAGTATATGGTATATAAGCTGGATGTTCAAAGAGCACTGAAGAAGTCCATTAAAAATACATAGTACATTTCTGATTCCCTTTTTCAATTCCTTTCAACCTAGATCCGTAGGGGGGAAAGCCTCAAGCCCTATCCTAGCCATGTGGCTCAAAACTCGTATTTTTCTGGCACATAGAGACCCAACAACTCCCAAAGGACCAGAACATCAGAGCCCAGTCAAGAAGGGCAGCAGTGGCTTCAATGGCTTTTCCCATTAATGCTCCTTTCTTAGAGATTTGTAAGGTAGCCACATGGAAGTCTTCTGTAGCCTTTAACAAACATTACAGAATAGGCACCTCTGCTGAGGTAGCTTTTTGAAGGAGAGTGCTTCAACATATTCTCCTTCCATCATAATATTTTCCACTGACTTGTGTGGCTGGAGTGAATGAGGCATCCAATCCTCACCCTACCAAAGCCACTCACTGATCAGGGGATCACATATACGTCCAACTCCCAATAGACTGTGATCTGCTCACAGTATTAAAACTGGCAGTGATCTACCCATTGTCGTAAAAAGACTGGCAGTGATCTACCCAGAGTTGCGGAGCTTTTCTTAGGAAGACAAAGTTGTGGAGTTTGAGCTTTTTGGGTTTTTTTTTTGCTGAGGGGCCAGAGATCAACCAGGATCTACCAGGAACACCCCGTGATCTACCAGCTCGCGATCTACCTGTTGGACATGCCTGTATACCTTCAACACTGGGAATTTGTCAAAGCCTCCAGCTCATATCAGGTAGTTCCTTTCCCCAAAAGAAGGAATCACTGAACTCCTGGAGCCACATTCTTTTGTTTCAAATTATTTTAGTCCAGGACTTCTTTCCGCATCTCTGTCTCAAGCTTTACCATAGGATGGAACTGGAGCAAGAGCTTAATGATTTAATTTAATCTAAAACGATTTTCCATTTAACAAAGTGCTGCTTTCATTTAACAAAGTGCTGCTTAAATTAGGGCCAGCATGCGTCCGTCCAGACATTACTGGGATTTCCCAGACATTACTGGGATTTCAAAGGTGGAATTGCCATCCAGGGGAAATTTCCCAAAAGCAGCACTTTGTTCTGGATTTAGGCAAGTCAATCGAAAAATCTTCATTTTTTGGCACAACAACTTTGGGGTTTTTCTTAAAAAAGAAAGAAAGAAGCTCTAGAAATTTGGTGTCTTCCTAACAACTTGCTCAACAACATTCGCAGTGTCCTGGTCTTTACTTTCTTTACAGCAACCCTACTTAAATACAAAATAAAACAAAATGCAAATAACATTCCATGTTGGGGTGGAAAATTATAAATGTTCAATAATTTGTTTAGTACATTGGGAACTACGGTCGGTGTTTGTCGTTTTTATATCTGTTGTGCAAATATATCCATACATGGAGTCCAGATGATGAAGAACTTCCTTTGTATGCCGTTGTCTTTGAAAAGTTTTCTCATATGCTGCTAATGCAGATAAGTGTTTTGTACTGTCAGAGGGGGAGAGTGTTCCTTTCACTATTGGAGCACCAATCTCTTTGCTGCCATTAGTACACCATCAGAAATTTGCTTTTTTAGTTCTCAAGTGTCCCCAGAACCCCAGGCTTCAGAGGTTCCCTGGGAGAACCCTTATGGCAGGGGTGTTCCAGACTTTTTTCAAAGAGGGCCAGATTTGATGATGTGAACATGCATGAGGGCCGACCAAAGTTGTTGTTTTTTAGGATTGAAGTTGTTGACCTTTTTTAAAGGATTTTACCCCTGCCTTTAGGAACTACCTGCCTGCCTTATGGCTTGGAATTCCTTTTCTTCTATTTCTGTTTCCATAATGTAGGGCTTTCCTACCTACCCATGTCTATTTTTACATAGCGCAGCCGCTCCCCTCACCTGCCCATGCTATTCTGCAATGTTATTTCTCTGGCGTTGTTCTCTTTATTTTCTTTTTTCTCTCTGGCTCCACTTGCAGCTGATCCAGTTTTCCTCTTGCCTTCTCTGACGCTCTTTCCTCCTCCTGTAAGATTTTCCTTTGTTGTCCTTTTGTCTCTTTCAGCCACTGTTCCCTTTCACTTGTAAATTTCCTGGAACCTTCTCCTGACACTCCGCTGTCCTGCTGCCTTTTAAGAAGCCCCTGTGAGCAGCACCTGGGTAATGCTCCACACCTGCTGCTATCTTGCTGTGCCTCCTCTGGCTCACCTGTGTCATCTTTCGAATGAGCCGGAATAACGTGGAAGGCAGCATCAGCTCCTGCATCCTCCTGACATGCACATATAATCCAATCTCATTGCCCCTTAATCAAGTCCCATAGCACTGGGATGTAACTCAAGACGATCTCTGGGATCTTTCCAGTACTGAGTTAATGTGAGTGAGGACCTTTGAGTAGAACAGGTGTCAGCAAACTTTTTCAGCAGGGGGCCGGTCCTCTGTCCCTCAGACCTTGTGGGGGGCCAGACTATATTGGGGGGGGGGGGAATGAATGTATTCCTATGCCCCACAAATAACCCAGAGATGCATTTTGAACAAAAGCACACATTTGGCTCATGTAAAAACACCAGGAGGTCCCACAAATAACCCAGAGATGCATTTTAAATAAAAGGACACATTCTACTCATGTAAAAACACGCTGATTCCCGGACCGTCCACGGGCCAGATTGAGAAGGCAATTGGGCCGGATCCGGCCCCTCGGGCTTTAATTTGCCTACCGATGGAGTAGAAGAACTGAGGGCTGCATGCCTGGTATGTTTGCTGCTTTCCTGAGCAATGGGAGGTCTTAACCCAGCATATGGGTGCCTTGTTCACCCCAAGCAGAAAGAACATTCATGGTGAGTGGCTGGTGCTTCTACCTGGTCTAAGCCACCCCCAACCAGCCTACCCAATCTCAAGTCTACTCTTCCAGCGCAGTGGGCTGTGTGACTTTCTAAACCAGTGTTTCCCAACTTGGGTCTCCAGCTGTTTCTGAACTACAACTCCTACCATCCCTAGCTAGCAAGGCCAGAAGTCTGGGATTATGGGAATTGTAGTCCGAAAACAGCTAAATTTGGGAAAGAGAGCTAAGTTTGGGAAACACTGTTCTATTTTTATTTTTATTTTACTTATGATTTTCACTTTTATACATTTCAATCATTTTACAATCATTTTAACATTTCAAAACCTGACTTCCCCCTCTTTCTGCGGTTCCTTAAATTTTTTTTAATATATTTTCTGCATATTCCAAATTAACTTAATTATCTCATTTATTCATCTACTTTAAATATATACTCTGCAAATATATATGTTTATAAAACTGCTGGTTTTTACAGTAATCCTGCCAATGTTCTTATCGGTTTACAGTTTATTTTTAAATATTCAATAAGCCATATTCGATAAACTTATAAAATGCTTGTTACCTTGATTTCTTATTTTTCCGGTAAGATTCGTCATTTCTGCATATTCTATAAGTTTTTGTATCCATTCTTCTTTCGTCAGGACTTAGCTGCTTCTTTCCATTTTTGGGCAAATAACATTCTTGCCACTGTAGTCGCATAAAAACAACTACCAGACTTTTAGAAGACATCTGAAGGCAGCCCTGTTTAGGGAAGCTTTTAATGTTTAATAGGTTATTGTATTTTAATATTCTGTTGGAAGTCGCCCAGAGTGGCTGAGGAAACCCAGCCAGATGGGTGGGGTATAAACACCGGTAATAGATTATGATGATGATGATGATGATGATGATGATGATGATTATATATCAACATAGATTGTCCTTTGTCCCGATTGGGATGCATTAAAGAAATTGCATCTGTCTGAAAGCGTTGCCTGTATCAGAAGTGGCATTTGCTGCCTAGACTCAGGGAGAATGAATGTCCTTATTTTTTCCAATCTTTCCACAGGGCAATTTGAAGTTTTCTGTGGATGGTGACATACCTGTCATTGAAAACAGCAAGTTAGTGTCTGTCATTGCCGACCTGCTATCAACCAAGGCTGACATGGTGGAGAAGGCCCTGCTTTTTCGAACTGTTGCTACTGGCCGGGACATCATTGATAAACAGCATACAGAGCAAGAAGCCACCTATGGCAGAAATGCATTTGCAAAGGTGGATGTTGATACACTCCTGCCAACTTGGAAGTTTACAGTGGTTGTCTTGTTCTGTGTCTTCATACTTTTCACCCATGCAGATATGGCCACATAAATTGCTAGCCAGCATCTTAAGTTGTTTGCCCACACGTTTCTTTATTAGCCGTTTGCCCATTTCATCTCAAGGTGATTCTTACTTGCCATAGGGGATCAGGTGGGTTTTTTTGGAGACATCTATTTTGAGTAGTTTTATGCCTTGGGGAGACAGGTTAGTATCCTTGGAGACTTATGGAGCCTAGAGAATGCAGAACTCTCCGGACAATATAACCAATATACTTTGGAAAAGAGCAGCAAGCAATGTCTGAGACAGAGCAACTATTTTTTCCTCAGTGGGAATTGTCCATTGGCCAGGGGTGATGGGTGAAGGGAGAACCCGTAGACTTTACCACAGATAAGCATATTGGTTTAACATGTTTAGCATCTCCAGTGTCTTGCAAATTGACATCACAGTGAAACCTAAAGCAGCTAGAGAGCAAGCTGTAGTTAACCTATGCTAGTTTCCTTAAACCTTGTTAGGATTTTGACAGCTGGTTACATATTTCCCAATTTCCTGTTAGAGTGCTACAGAAATGCATCACAAAGCTGAACGCTAACAAAACCCGAGCAGCAAAAACAAAAAATGACCCTAGGTATTCTTTTGGTTTGAAGGCAATATACGAGCGCCTTTTCTGCTGGATTGTGACACACATCAATGACGTGATTGAAGTCAAGGACTACAACAGCACAGTTCATGGGAAAAACACTGTAATCGGGGTCCTTGATATCTATGGCTTTGAGATCTTTGACAACAACAGGTGAGATGTCTTGAGAAGGTCAGGCATATCCCTTAAATTGTTTCCATTTGCGGAATTCATTCATTAATTCAATTTGTTTTTGCTTTAGTTTTGAACAGTTCTGTATCAATTACTGCAACGAGAAACTGCAGCAGCTCTTCATTCAGCTTGTTTTGAAGCAAGAGCAAGAGGAATATCAGCGTGAGGGAATTCCATGGAAGCATGTGAGTAGATAAGCCAGAGCGTTCCAAACTGTGTGTCATGACACTTTCGGGTGTCGGCTGCACTGTGTAGGTGTGTCGCGCAGACACTCCCCATGCTTCTCCCGAGCCTGGAAACGGGTTAGTTTAAACTGAATTACTGTGTCATGAAACGATGCATGTCTAAAAGGTGTGTCACCAACATGGAAAGCTTGGAAAGCTCTGAGATGAGCAGTTGGACAAAGCCAACATGGATTCAAAGATGCCAAGTGTTAGCGATTCTACACCAGCAGGTAGCTATTCAAAGGTCAAAAGAGAGGGATTTAGAATGTGAAAGCCCTCTGTCCCCAGCCATGGAGAGTCGAGTGCAGACCCATTCCATTCTTCAGGTTTTTAGTGGTGCTTTGAAACTGCAGTAAAGCCATAGGGGAGTTGGATAAATGACCTGAAATACCAGTACAGTGGTACCTCTGGTTGCGAACGGGATCCGTTCTGGAGGCCCGTTCGCAACATGAAAAGAGTGCAACCTGCAGTGGCACGTCTGCGGACGCACGGGTTGTGATTCGCTGCTTCTGCGCATGCGTGTGATGTCATTTTGCGCATGCGCGAGTGACAAAACCCAGAAGTAACCCTTTCTGGTACTTCTGCGTCATTGCGGGACGTAACATGAAAGAATGCAACATGAAGCAAACATGACATGAGGTATGACTGTACAGTGGTACCTCGGGTTAAGTACTTAATTTGTTCCAGAGGTCCGTTCTTAACCTGAAACTGTTCTTAACCTAAAGCACAACTTTAGGTAATGGGGCCTCCTGCTGCCACTGCCGGTGCGCCGCCGGAGCTTGATTTCTGTTCTCATCCTGAAGCAAAGTTCTTAACCCGAGATACTATTTCTGGCTTAGTGGAGTCTGTAACTGAAGCGTCTGTAACCTGAGGTACCACTGTACTGAAATTGGAAGAAATTTTGACAGTGAGCGCAACCTTTAGAGCGAAGACGCTCTGCCTGCCTCTCTGGGTAAACGTAATCTGGCACTTGCTCCTCTGTTTCCCTACCACTGCGTGCCTTCAATAGAGAGAGAAAACATTCCTTCCTCAGTTGGATTGCTGTTGCAAATAACCCTGCTTGAACATTCTGCAGATTGACTACTTCAACAACCAGATCATTATTGACCTAGTGGAACAACAGCACAAAGGAATCATTGCCATCCTGGATGATGCATGCATGAATGTCGGCAGAGTCACTGATGGGATGTTCTTGGAGGCTCTTAATACCAAACTGGGCAAACATGCTCACTTCTCCAGCAGAAAGGTACTCCTTTGTGTGTCTATAATAACTTCGCTTGACTAAATCAAGCGGGGGGGAGGGAGTTAAAAACAAACAAACAACCTATATCCCTCTCTTTCACAGTGAGAACAATGTTCAGTTTTGCATAAAATAGCAAACCAGGTGCAGCTTGCATTGCTCCTGTTTGTCATGAAGAAAAGCAAAGAGCAATGCCTACTCCAGTGATTATACTGCTGGGTGTTGTCATGGACTGGCTGGATGCAAAGGAGATGTGGGAGGCACCAGCCAGGGACCCCCCCCCCCCCGGGAAGAGGGCTCAGAACCTGGGGATAGGTGATGGAATGATGACAAGTGGTCAGAGGGAGAAGGAGCAGATGGGGGGGGGGGTCCGAAGCAGAAGAGGTAACAGGGATTAGTGAACTAGAAGAGGCTGTGGCAGAGCACAGTTCAGACTCGGAGGCAGAAAGAGAATCCAGGGAGTCTTCCCCTCCTGCTGCAACCAGCTCCCTTGCTCTCCTAGAACACAATGAGAAATGAAAGAAGCAAAGCAAAGTTGGGTTGTGCGCAGAGTCCTGGTGAGCCCTTCAGCTGTTTCATTGGGGCAAGACCCTCCTAGAAAGGGTTGCCTGAGACCACTAGGCCAGCGCTGTGGTTGGTTTCCTTGAATAGAGAGAGGATTAACTTCATTGGCCTCGGTTGATTTATTGGTTTGTTGCTGACCTATTCCTGCTTCCAGCCCTGACAGATGTCCACTTTATCACCTCATATGGCATTGCCCGTGCACTTTGTAAGTCCCGTCTCAGCTCTAAGGGCCAGACACTGAGATTCTCAGAATGCAAATTCCACCTATGCAGGGTGTGCTTAGAAGAAATACACGGCACACACTGCTTAGGTAATTGACAGAGCTCCCCACAAGCTCTGTAGCTGACGCATAAGCATGAGACAGTATAATTAAGGACATTCATGTGGCATAAGACCTCCAGAGAGTTCTCATCGAGGTGCTAAACCTTCAGACTTCAGATGGGAGTTCAGATAATAGAATATTCTTTCATGTAAAAAAAATAAAAATATTTCCCCAAAATAAATGAAAAATAGGGTTTTGGGGGACAAGGCTAGAGCACTTTTTGGTGTAGTTTCCATTTTTATTTTAAACGGAGGAGGATGCCATTATGTAAGCCCCTCCCTGTGATCTGAAGTGGTACAGTCCAGACACATATTTCCCACCTTGGTGCTTACTGTGCCAAGGTAGCAGTAAATGGGAACTTTACTCCCAGCCAAGGGATGCAGGTGGTGCTGTGGTCTAAACCACTGAGCCTCTTGGGCTTGCCAATCGGAAGGTCAGCAGTTCGAATCCTCATGACAGGGTGAGCGGCATTTCATGGTCCTCAATGCACCAGAAGCGGTTTAGCCATGCTGGCCACTTGACCCAGAAAGCTGTCTGTGGATAAACGCCGGCTCCCTTGGCCTGAAAGCGAGATGAGCGCCACAACTTCATAGTTGCCTTTGACTGGACTTAACTGCCCAGGGGTCCTTTACAGTTTTCTTTTGTTTTTACCTTAAATGGGAACCTAAGCTAGGTTTGCTTGTTCTATTAATACAGCCATGTTTGTGTTTGTTAACAGAACAAGCAAACCCATGTCTGTATCTCCAGTACTAAATCCTGTCTTGAAGACCCATTGCAGGACAGGTAACAGGTTAGGTATATGATGCTGCCTGAGGATGAAATGTGAAGATGAATGCGACAGGCACTGACCAGACATCTGCTCATTCATCAGAGTTGCCTGTGGGAGAAAGATATAAGTCGATGCAGCAGGGCATCTTGGCCCAAAAGTTCTGCATGGCATCTGTGCGTGCCTTTCCCTTCCCTTCAACTATACTGGGAGGAGGAAAGGGGCGGTAGAAGCAGGTAGCAGAACAAGCTTGAGCAGTTCTGATGGTGGAAAATGATAAGGGAATTTGAGGCCATGTGGGGCCCAGGATTATGGGCATGCATGTGCAAGGATGGTGGCTGTTTTAGTCGGCTTGGATGCTGTTTGTAGTTGCGTGAGGTGGACTGAAATAGGTAGAGTTGGCTTGGTGGCTTGTATGGGTACTAAATGAGGAGAGCACTTCGTGGTGGTGCCCTGTAATGGTACCAACTGGAGGAAGGGACCACCTGGTATCTGCAGAGCTTGGACTCGAGGGTGAGAGTAGCCTAGAAATGTAAGATCCCATGACCTGAAGTACTGCTGTGCTTTGTTAAGTAAGTTTTGACATTGGAAATGTCAGTTTTGCACCGATATCCAGCAGAGGGAGCAGGAGCCTGCTCAATATTGCAGGGAAGAACTGGAGCATGAGTTTGGCAAGGCAATGCTGATGTCACTCGCAGCCAATAGAGACCCGGTTTCAATTCATGTGATATTTCCTAAGCAACTAATTTCGCATGACACAGACAACACCAGCGTTTGATTTATAGTTAAATGACTTCAAAATCCACAGTCAGGCAATGACACAGAATAGTGAGCAAGCTTTTTAATTCTCAGAACACAACAGGCTGGGTATTAAGTAAAATGGGAAGCAGGAGGGAGTGGAGAGAAAAAGCTGGCTTGATGTTGAGCCACAAAATCTGCATTTAGTCACAGTCTTAAGGTGGAGTGTAGGAGATTGCAGACTTACAGCACAGTCCTAATCATGTCTAATCAGAAGTAAGTCATTGGATTAAGCGGGGCTTACTCCCAGGTAAATGGGGTTAGGAATGCACCCTTAATTGGATTAGGCTGTGCTACTTGCTGTGGAGATTTCAGGTTGCACCTAGGGCTGATGGGACAAAGCAACAAATAATGGCAAATTCCCTCATTTTTGAAAATACAAAATGCAGCTGCTACCTGGATCTGTCTCCTGCCCTAAATGTAACATGTGGTTGGATGATAGAAAGATGACAAAACAGTGTTAACAGCTTCACCCAATTCTTGCTGGCTTCAAAATCACAGACAATTTAATTTTAAGCCCAGAACAATGGTGATCCCATATTTTGGCAGTGTGCTTAAAGAAAGACAGCTCACTTGAAATGAGCCTGCAATGTGGAAAGAGAGCCTCTCACCATGTAGAGCAAATATTATTCTTAATATGCATGAATGAAAACTATGCTCAAGACAGTTAACACAATAGAACCATATTTATGTATTTGTTATTGAAATTTGTATCCTGCCCTTCCTCTCCGTAGGGTGCCCAATAAAACACTGAATTAGTTTGTACTGTAAAACACAAACTGGAAGTAAAGTAGGAGGGAATATCTGTAGCGGTGGCTTTATGTGTTCTTTACAGAGGGTAGAATTTGCAAGATGTCAGACAGTATGGCTGCAACAGAATCAATCCCATAAAGTATAAGCAAACTATTGAGAGGAGAGGTGGTTTTCACAGATAAAAGGCTAGGTATCTGGGAATTTCAGCCGAAATCGTGTTGCCGCTTAATGTTATATTCAGCACCACTGGTCTCAAGTCTTCATTGCACTGAACCTCTTAATTCTGACACTGCTGAAACTGAATTTCATTTGATACTTGGAGAAGGGGAGCGTGTCCAGAGCTCTCCAAATTCCAAGACAAATCGTCTGTGAAGAGAGACGGCTAGATCAGGAGACATCAGGATCAGCTAGAATCTATGATGAGTGAAACCCCTCCCCCTAACTACTGCCAAAAATTGCCTGCATGCTTTTAGAATACTTTCTGCTACGTTGAGTAATAAGATATTTTACTTTGGGGGCTTCCTTTTCTTTTTACACGAAAGCTCAGGTCTTCATGACTTTATGTGTGTTCCTCAACCCCTATCCACATGCTTCCTGGGGCAATTCACAAACTTGCATCCATAAATGTGTTCTCCAAAACACTCTTATCGCTTCCTTAATATTTCCGGCAGTTTATTATAGTGGAAACCCAGGTTTCTCTGTACCCCGCAAATCAAAACCAATCTGGTACCTTGCTGAAAGCAGCAACAGTGACCACAAATATTGAGGCAAGTGTTTCTGAAGAGGAAAGGACTGTGTGCTTTGGAAACTGTGATCTCGGAACCTCACATGTAATGCTTCAGTACTCCCCGTGAAGCGTATTGGGTTTTGCGTTGGGGCAGATAAGCTCCGAGGGGCTGCTGTGCCCTACATTCTAGTGTCCTACTTTACAGACAGCAGCACACCAGATACGCAGTCAGCTTGGGTTTTTTGTTTTGGTATGGTAAAACCCACGCAGCAGAAGAAAGCATTTTTGCTCTGCACTAAATAGAAATCTGAGTTACATTACAGGCCTCTTCTCTCTCTTGCCTGATAAAAGGTTCGTGCTGGCTGCACAACTTTGTGCTGGGCAGTTTATAATCTGCCTTTCTGGCTTGAGTTTTCCCCTTTCTCTCCTCATCCACTCTGGAGAAGATCAAGCCTGCTTCACCCATTATAATTTCCATAAATGAAGCATTTCCGCATAGAGGGACTAGAGCAGGGTTGGAGAACCTGTTGCTCTCCAGCTTTTGTAGACTGCAGCTCCCACCTTTCCTGACCATTGGTTATGCTTGCTGCAGCTAATAGATGTCCAACCACATCTGGAGGGCCACAAGTGCCCCATCCCTGAAGCAGAGGGTTCTTGTGATGTGTGAGTAAGGTCATGAACACATGTCACCCACATAGAGAGCCAGTGTGGTGTAGTGGTTAAGAGCGGTAGTCTCGGTATCTGGGGAACCGGGTTCGCGTCTCCGCTCCTCCACATGCAGCTGCTGGGCGACCTTGGGCTAGTCACACTTCTCTGAAGTCTCTCAGCCCCACTCACCTCACAGAGTGTTTGTTGTGGAGGAGGAAGGGAAAGGAGAATGTTAGCCGCTTTGAGACTCCTTAAAGGGAGTGAAAGGCGGGATATCAAATCCAAACTCTTCTTCTTCTTCTACCAATCTGGTAGTTGATGCATGATAAAGCCATGCCACAGGTTATGCTAAATGTGCCCTTTTCTGCGTGGAGTTAATCACAGTATTTTTAAGTGGGAAAACAGCAGGCTGGAATATAAGCTCTGAGCCCTTCCTTTCACCTACTACCTTTCTCTTGAGTTCCCCCTCCCTGGGTGAGTTCTCCCCCATTTTCTGCCAGACTAACTTCTGCTCTTGGAGCTTGGCTAGAAAAAAATGCTGCCGGGATGGAGGAGGCCTCAGGAGGAAAGCGACAGACAGGTAGAAGGTCGAGTACCCCACTGCACTTGAACTTGGTCCCACACTGTGCCCCTTTATTGCTGTCCGTTGGCGACCCAGGTCATCATCTGAATGCTCTCAGCTGCCTACATAATGTTGGCGGAATGAACCTTCAAGATCAGTTTGGAAAAATCTCAGCTGCCTGCTACCATGATGAGAATGTGTCTTTTGTAGTGGGGAAGACATTGGGACACACAAGTCGCTGTCGTGAAAGCACCTAGAGGAACGAAAGAGAGAGAACCAATAGTTAGCATGGTTCTGTCAAAACCCAATCGTCAGAGCTTCTCCCCGATGTGAATGATTTACTAGATAAAGCAAAGGGCATTTCAGTAAGACTTTTGATCTTGTAATCGCCGCCGCCACGACGTGGGTTTTCTTTCTGTGTTGGGAAGGCATAATATACGATCCCTTAATATATGGGAAGGGGCACACCTCATTAGATCTCAGGTTCACTCCCCTATATACCATGTTAAAGGACTGCAAGTGCTGTGCTTGGGAGATACCCAGGAGCGCAAATAAACAGTAGTGAGCTAAATGAACCAATGACTCTTAACTTTGTAAATAAAACAGGGGCAAATATCCACATGCTTTATTCTTATCTAAGCAACCTTCCTGCCAACCTAGCAGTTTGAAAGCACATCAGAGTGCAAGTAGATAAATAGGTACCGCTCCAGCGGGAAGGTAAGCGGCATTTCCGTACGCTGCTCTGGTTCGCCAGAAGCGGCTTAGTCATGCTGGCCACATGACCCGGAAGCTGTACACCGGCTCCCTCGGCCAATAAAGCGAGATGAGCGCCGCAACCCCAGAGTCAGCCATGACTGGAACTAATGGTCAGGGGTCCCTTTACCTTTAAGCAAACTCAACCTTTGGAGTGGCCCTTTGGCTTTCCTCACAACTGCAGGACCATTACTGTCACTGACACCACTTGGCATTGACGTGAAATGGAACAGTGTTTGATTTAATGTGTTTTATGTTCATCTTTCTTGCATATCGCTTTGTGTTTTACAACAAGAAAGACTAAATTCTGGCCCTATTTTCACTTGAGCTAAACTACTTGGTTTTGCTTGGCCATGTGAAGATTTCAGTATTCTCTTCACGCTAGCTTCACTTGGTTGCTATATCCTGTGAAAACAGACTTTTTGTAAGTTTCCTATCAATCTGTTCACTTGGTGATGCCCTACAGTTTGCCTGTGTATTTGGTTAGATCATTGCACGAAAGAGGAGTGAACAGATGGCGGTGGAGACCCACGGTTCTTCATTCTCTGCAAGTTTCTGTTGCTATAAAGGAACAGTATCACTGAGTCTAAAAGAAAAGGTTGCCTTGACTTACAGATTGTCTGTCTATAAATAAATACCTTATATAACAATAGAATTCGGAAAGACATTCCATTGCTAAACCTATATGTGAAGCAGTAGTTGATCACACTGAGAAGCAGCTGTGCAATGCAGTCAGATGCTTCAGCAATATTGACTTCTTAACCATTTGTTTTTAAGCTCTGTGCTATGGACAAAAACCTGGAATTTGACAGAGACTTTCGGATTAAACACTACGCTGGAGACGTTATGTAAGTGTGGTTCCTACACTTGCTTTCTTAGTATCTGTTAACACCTCCTCAAAAACACTTTTGCAGCTGCACACTGCTGCTTCTCCACTCATATTGCACTATAGCCCGAGGTAGCCTTTCTCTTCTTTTGCTTTTTGCAAAGTCTAAGGAAATGTTTGTATATGTTTTTGCTTTTCGATAGTTTTTTGGCGCTGCTGCTGTGCTATGCCACTCATAGCTTCCCATGACTGGTCTGTGAGGCGGTCTTGCATTATTCCTCTGCATAGCCACAAAACCCCTATTCAACCTCCCTTATCAAGGGTGTTAAATAAATAAATAAATAAATAAATAAATAAATAAATAAGTTAGTTAGTTAGTTAGTTAGTTAGGCAGGCTATTTAATTTATCTTATTGTACTTGAACACATGTTTTCCTGGGCACCTTGTTAATTTCTTTCAAACACAAAAGCAAAATCTTTCCATAATCCCAGAAGCCATTTGTTTCACTGTTCTCCCTCAAGAATTTGCTTCTTGGCATATTTAATGTGTTGCTGCACCTGTACAATTTTAATGTGGCAACACACACATGAAAGTGTGCAATTTCTGGAGGAAATGTTAATGTAAGGGAAACATGACTAGAAATGTGGGACGAGAGGAGTGACCAGTGGTTGGGTATGATGGGAGTTAATAGCCCAACAATACTCGAAGGACCACTGGGTTAAAGTGTTTCACCGTATAAGCCCAGTAATATTTACAAAAGCCCTGCAAGGTAGGTCAGTGCTATCTCTGTATTGCTGTCTTGAGAGCCCTGTTGCGCTATTTTATAAGATCTACATTTTAAAAATCATAGGCTCGGACGTGGACCGAGGTCAAGATAATGGGTGTGGGTGTGTGGGTATGTGTTTAAGGCTGTCTAGTTAAGTCCACCGCTGAGATGAGATTTGAGCCAGAGTCTTCCCACCTCGCTGTTCCTGCCCTTAGGTGTCTCATTCCAATAACTCTCCACTTCAAAATGGATCTTCTTAAATAATACTATTATGCTGGTGAAGCAAACTTGGTTTTTTCTGATTTCAGATAGGGCAGCAACTACTGTTAAGAAATTGGCACGTATTTTTAAACTAGAAAATACGCACAGCTTTGGTTTGGTTTGGTTCTTATGTGTCTGTTTCAAGAAGTTCTGTTTTGTTATTTGGATTATATAGATAACGTTTGATAAAAAATACGCATGGCTTTAATTGCTAGCTAAATTCGGCCAATCATATAGTGTCCTCCGTGAGAGGAGAAGAACAAAGGTGAGCTTTCACAACTAGTACACCTTCTCTCCAGTAGTCAGTCATCATGTCACTGTGTATGAAGTATATTTTGTTAGCTTCTGATTTAGCCCACTGGAAGTCTACCAGGGAAGAGAGAACCCCTAGTGCTGTTAATTTTCTGCTTGGCAAAACGTGTGGTGCCACAGTACTGATAACCATGTGTTGTTGAGACTGCTGTGACCCGTTCCAGACACTGTAACTCGTGTCTCTGCAGTAGGAGGCAGCAATCTTTCTGAACACCAAGTTAC
Source organism: Podarcis gaigeae (assembly GCF_964106915.1). Classification (NCBI taxonomy): domain Eukaryota; kingdom Metazoa; phylum Chordata; class Lepidosauria; order Squamata; family Lacertidae; genus Podarcis; species Podarcis gaigeae. The sequence goes on from NC_139689.1 coordinate 41,190,870, forward strand.
TGGAAACTGCAGGAGGAGAGAGTGCTCTTTTGCACTTGGGTCCTGTTTGTGGGCTTTCCATGGCAATCTGGCTGGCCACTATGAAAACAGGACACTGAAACTACATTGGCTCAGTCCAGCAGGCTCTTATGTACTAAATGTCTCTCCCTTTCAGTGGCCAATTGTTACTTTTGTCACTTGAGGTTCACTGAAATTAATTCTCTCTCTTTCTCTCTCATTTACCAGCTACTCAGTCACAGGATTCATAGATAAAAACAAGGACACTTTATTTCAAGATTTCAAGCGCCTGATGTACAACAGGTAAGGAGCCAAGCTTCAGACATGTAAAACTGGGAAATAAATTCATAACGAATTTTTAAAAAGGTTTAAAAGTACTTTCCCCCCAAAAAACAGAGTCCTTTTCGTTGAGGTTAATTCAGATGGAAATTCCCGTGAGTCAAAAAAAAGGTTATTTATGTATGCCACTACTGTGGCCTGTGTTTTTGTTAGCCCCAAAATGGAAAATGAGCGAGGTCCCAACTAAAGAAGAATGGCAACTTAAACTGATGAAATATGTGCAGCTTGTGGACCTAACAGATAGAATAAGACAGCAAGAAGAACATACGTTTAGAGAAGATTGGAAAATGTTTATTGAATGTATTGGGAAATTGTGTACACTTGAAAGCGTTGGCAGCATTCAGATAAATACAACAGTGTAAATAAGTTTTGATGGATGTAATAATAATGGAATACTAAATGGTTTAGTTTATGTAAAATATGCAGGGATTTATGATATGCAAACTGAACCATGGAAAGAGAAGAAGGGAAGTCATCAACATTTTAAGGTTGCTTAAATGAATATTTCAAATGGTAAAACAGAAAATTTAATAAAAGTTACACAAAGAAAGGAGTCAAGCTTCAGCTATTCGCATGTCTCTTCACTACAGCTGACCAAATATTACTGACCTTTCTACTCTTTTTCCCCCTGGCTTTGTAGCTCCAATCCGGTACTGAGAAAGATGTGGCCAGAAGGCAAGTTGAGCATCACAGAAGTGACCAAGCGACCACTGACCGCTGCTACCCTTTTCAAGAACTCAATGATTGCTTTAGTGGACAACCTGGCGTCAAAGGTAATAATGGGTTTCGGTTTAAGGCAGAGGTGGGGAACCTTAGACTCAGGGCTAAATGGGACCTCCAGGCACTCTCCATAGGACATACCCCCTCACCAGCCCTGTTCTGCAACTTCCTTGAGTGACTTAGCTGAAATTCTTGCATTGTCATCATGCCTGGGTATTGAAACCTCATGACTTTTCGTGTGGCTGGAATGTAGCTTACTGTTCAAAAAAGAGTCACATACTTCTCCTGTGTCCGCTCTTGCCTTTGCCCCAACTCACAATTCACGAGTAGCCTTAGCAAAGTGGCTCTCATGATGGAAAAGGGTCCCAGCACCTGGTCTAATGTCAGTTTTTTCATCTACCCTGTTTCCCCAAAAGTAAGACAATCCCCCCAATATAAGACCTACTTCCAGTTTTGCCTCTCGCTGTAATATAAGGCCTCCCCCGAATATAAGGCCTCCCCGATAATAAGGCCAACCTGGAATATAAGGCCCCCGAAGCTACCGTAAGGCATTGTACAGTATACAGGTAATTAATTTCCCCCCTAACAATAAATGTGTACCGTATTCTTCATGGAAAAAATAAGACATCCCCTGAAAATAAGACCTAGCGCATCTTTGGGAGCAAAAATTAATATAAGACACTGTCTTATTTTGGGGGAAACAGGGTATGTAGGATTTCATTATTAAAAATACTAGGCTTTCAAACAACAGCAGCAGCACAGAATTCCTACAGCACGTTCTATGTTCAGAGGGTTAGATAGTGCTTCTTGCAACCCTCCTGCCAACACTGAAGAAAGTTGATGATTTTTTTTAAAGATGAGAAAGCAGAGGTTGATAGGCTAGCTGACCCAGGACTTGAATTGGGCTCTGATGTTTTCCAGAGGTATAATTTCTAAAGATGGGTGATGGGTGCAAAGCTTACCAGGAAACCACTCTGACCTGGAAGCATGAACCTTTAGTCTAATACGTGGTAGAATTGGTTAACTGGTCAGTCTGGGGTTTGTATATGACTAGTGGCGTGCTATGATTGGTTACAGACTTAGTTGGTATTTTTATGTTCCATTGCTGCGTGAGCAGAATGAGAAAGGGGGCAGATTTCATGAGCTCTCTGATGACATTAGTGGCAGTCAAGTGACTTGCAGACATTCTTTTGCTGTCTTAGCTTTACACCAGTAGGGGAGTCAGGACTTGCCCAGGGGTAATGTAGATAGAATCTGCAACAAGCTGGCCATTCCTTCTGATTGCCCCCTCCCTGTGCTTCTGGAGACGTCCATTTCCTCATTCTTAGGCTGGTTTAGTTACAGCAGCATAGGGTTTACATCGACAATGTTAAAGGTAAAGGGACCCCTGACCATTAGGTCCAGTCATGGCCGACTCTGGGGTTGCGGCGCTCATCTCGCTTTATTGGCCAAGGGAGCCGGCGTACAGCTTCCGGGTCATGTGGCCAGCATGACTAAGCCACTTCTGGCAAACCAGAGCAGTGCACGGAAACGCCATTTACCTTCCCTCTGGAGCGGTACCTATTTTTCTACTTGCACTATGTGCTTTCGAACTGCTGGGTTGGCAGGAGCAGGAACCGAACAACAGGAGCTCACCCTGTCGTGGGGATTCGAACTGCCAACCTTCTGATTAGCAAGCCCTAAGCTCAGTGGTTTAGACCACAGCGCCACCCGCACCCCACACCAACAATGTTACGATGCTGTAAATTTCCTACACGATCATAACCTGGGCTTATGTTGGCATAGAGGACTTAATAGCAATCCAACCCTTGTCTGGTCAGCATAACTTGAGGACAGAATACTACTAGGAGCCAACTTTGTCCCATGCTAGCAAAGATCTTGGCAAAGGGCTCTGTAAGCCACTTGTGCCTTGCACCCCCAGCAAGAATAGCGCCAGAGGGTTCCTCAGAAACAGACAAGCCTCAAAAACAAAGCATGTAAGGAAAAAGCCCTGCTGCTATTCATACAGGGTTGATGCCTGTATCTAAGCTCACATGGGAACAGGTCAGTGCAGCGCCTCTGAGGTTTTTTTTTCAGTTTATTTCTCCATCCTTTTTTTTTTTTTTTTACTGACATGAACCTTCTTTTGCATTATGGGCATTAATCACATGATGGGTAGACAGTGCTCTGTGTGAGGCAAAATTATTGAAGCTTTAAAATCTTAATTTAAAAGGCGAAGCAGTAAAGAGACCCAGGGAGAAGGTACAAACAAAATGCATTAGGAGGTCCCATGGGGATTTCTTCCTGCAGAGTGTGTAGGAAAGGTTCAGTCTTGATCATTCAAAAGTTTTATGTGCAATCTTTTCCTTAATGAAGAAGGACTGCTGAGTTCTTCAGAGCAGCAACGTGGACATTAAAGTCTGACTCTTTGGCAGCCATTAAGAACCTTACAGCTGTCAAGCCAATATGTTAAATAAATGGGTTATAATGGTTGCATTAAATTTTCTTTTATGAGGGAAGCGTAATATTGTGTGCTAAACAGCTGACAAAATGTGCTGTTCAAAAACTGTCCAGTGTTGAATAGCATTAACTTCATTGTTGTCTGTATTTTATTTTTGTAAGATTACATTTGTAATGCACTATATATCTATATCTGTATCTATATCTATATCAGGGGTCTGCAACCTTTAAGACAAAAAGAGCCACTTGGACCCATTTCCGAAGAAGAAAAACAACTGGGAGCCGCAAAACCATTGCGACATTTAAAACAAATATATCTCCAGAGCCGCAATCTGACAGCGGGTGGGAAGGTGACGTCGGGACAGTGCGTGACTAACGCACGCACCGCCCCCATGGGACATCACAGCCAGTACAGCGCCCGTCACAGTGGGGAGTGTCAGGGCGCACAATGCGCCTCCTCCCCTCGCTAGTATCCGCCCCGGAGCCGCGGCAAAGGTGTAAAAGAGCCACATGCGGCTCCGGAGCCGTGGGTTGCAGACCCCTGATCTATATCATCTATATCTCGCTTCTTCAAAAAAACTTGCTGTGGTTGCTAATATGCTGTCAATATACCAAATTAAGAATGTTGGTGCTTACCTGTAAAGACTTAAACAACTTGGGACTAGCTGAATCCTTCAATAGCATAGACCTAACTGGTCACTAAATCTTCAGCCAAGGTACTCCTGGTTGTTTCACAACCAACAGTGATCCATCTGACATCAACCCAGAGGAAGATCTTTTCTGTTGTGACACCCAGCCTATGGAACAACCCTCCAAGATAATGCAAGTGCCTGCCTGCTTGCTAAGAACTTACCAATCATCCTACTTTTATATCATTTTGCATAACAATCTTAAAGCAATTCACAATAAAACATTAAAAGTACAACACAAATGTATTAAGGCCAGTGTATTGAGTTTATCTGGACTTGATTGCTGCTGTATTTGTTGCTTTGTTGTAGTTCTAATGTTTCCAAGCACAATTCAAAGTGTTGGTGCTGACCCTTAAAGCCCTAAACGGCCTCGGTCCTGTATACCCGAAGGAGCGTCTCCACCCCCATCGTTCAGCCCAGACACTGAGATCCAGCGCCGAGGGTATTCTGGAAGTTCCCTCATTGCATGAAGTAAGGTTACAGGGAACCAGACAGAGGGCCTTCTCGGTAGTGGCACCCACCCTGTGGAACACCCTCCCTTCAGATGTGTAGGAAATAAATAGCTATCTTCTCTTTAAAAGACATCTGAAGGCAGCCCTCCTCAGGGAAATTTTTAATATTTAACGCTGTATTGTTTTTAATACTTGATTGGGAGCCGCCCAGAGTGGCTGGGGAAACTCAGCCAGATGGGCAGGATATTAATAATAATAATAATAATAATAATAATAATAATAATAATAATAATAATGTCTTATTATGAACTGCTTTGAGATTTTTATGAAAGGTGAATAAAAAGTAATTTAAATAAAGAGAAAACAGTTTAATAATAATTTAGAAGCCTGCTGATCTTGTTAATGGTCTCCTCTCGGTACCTCTGATTCTGGCCGAATATTTTTGCTTAGATTCTCCATCTGACCTTCAGACTTTCCCCTTTTCCATTCAAATCAGTGGAGCATGTAATACAGTCAAGAGTCTTCGGTCATGGAGCCATTGGCAGAGTTGTCTTATTGTTCAGACCATAGAAGAGTCCTGATTCACAAGCTCTTATGTTGGGTGGGGGGATTACCACCCAGGCCAATTAGTGCTCAGAGACTTATTTAACAATTTGACGGATTACCCTGCAGTTCCTTCCTTAAACTAGAGATTGGGAATGGTGCACAAACCAAATCCCCACCTAAATTGTTGTCAACTACTCCGCGAATATTTGGCCTGTAAATTAGCCTGTTCAATTTTTGGAATAAATGCACTAAATTTTGCTCTGACTCTCCAGGTTCAGGATCTAATGTGTCAGTTATGGCATGCCAATTAACTGCCCGTATAGATCTCAGATTTTTCTAGCACTTAACCTCAGTCCATTTGTCTGTAGGGATTTGCTTCTTGCCCTATATTCCTTTTGGGTAAGGTGGGCAAATATTCTCCTCCTTTCTAAAATGTCGTTTTGTGACTCACTAACAGTAAGAATGACAAGCTATCCCACTCAGTGGATGAAGGAATAAGACTGCATTAGAATGTTAATAACCAAGATAGCAGTAGGTATGTAAAAGCATCCATTTAGGAGCATTTATTAGAAAGGATACACCCCAAAGCCTTCACTCTACCTTTATTTATTGTTATATCAGGATCAAAAGAATATCTGGGCACCATAAAAGCTAAATGTACTTCCCCCCCTTCCCTGTCTTATTAAGGGGTTTGTGTGCTCTCATTTCTTGTCAAGCAGATCTTGTAAGTCAGGAAATAAAAGACAAGAGGTGTTTCCCATGCACCTTTTAAAAAATAATATCTTTGGACTGATTTATGCTCCTGCCATATGTAATGGAGTGTGGCTGATAAATACTAAATCCTTAGAGTTGCCTCTTGAGGCTTTGGGCTTCTTTCAAAAGATCACCAGGGGTCTTTCCTTAATGTTCCTTTCACTGACAGCTGTAGTGAGTGATGGACCATTGTGAGACTTGGTTTTTTTAATCTCTGGGGGCCCCTTTCGTTTGTTTCTTAATCTCTCATTTGCTGGCCGAACCTGCTCCCTTCTCCTTCCTCCTTGTGGTTCCATTTGTTTCCACTGCAAATGAGCTTTGTCAGTGTACTTAATTCCATCACCAGGCATCTAGTTGAAATGCATCTTCTCTTAACCTCGGCCAGCATGAAATGTGTAGCATTTCCTTTGTCAAACACTTGCCATAGCAAACCTCTGAATGCTTTTTTTTTAAATAAATAAAAATTGTTGAAGCAACCCTTAATACAATCATATCCAGGCAGTGCTTGCTTTTTCATTTGGACAGCTTGGCCTTCCCCAAGTTAGCAACCTACAGATGCTGTTGGATTCCAGCACCCATCAGTCCAACTGGCATGGCTAGTGCTCAGGGCTGATGGGAGTTGCAGTCTAAAACACCTGGAGGACATCAGGTTGGGGTAATAATAATACTGTATAATAATAATTTTTTATTTATATCCCACCCATCTGGCTGGGTTTCCCCAGCCACTCTGGGCGGCACCCAACAGAAAATTAAAAGCACAATAAAATTTCAAATGTTAAACATTTCCCTAAACAGATGCCTTCAGATGTCTTCTAAAAGTCTGGTAGTTGTTTTTCTCTTTGACATCTGGTGGAAGGGTGTTCCACAGGGTGGGTGCCACTACCAAGAAGGTCCTCTGCCTGATTCCCTGTAACCTCATTCTCGCAGGGAGGGAACCGCCAGAAGGCCCTCGGAGCTGGACCTCAATGTCCGGGCTGAACGATGGGAGTGGAGACGCTCCTTCAGGTATACTGGGCCGAGGTCGCTTAGGGCTTTAAAGGTCAACACCAACACTTTGAATTGTGGTTAGCCCTAACCATGTTTAGGACCAACATGGAGGAAGAGGAGCATGCAATTCTCTGGCTTGTTTTCTTTGCAACGATTATCCGATTTGGAGTATTACATTTGCACTCCCCTGCCCTTGCGCCTTGGCTCTTAGCACTAAAATTGTTGTGTTCCTCACTGCCTCCCACTAGGAACCATACTATGTCCGCTGCATTAAGCCTAATGACAAAAAGTCGCCACAGCTGTTTGATGAGGAGCGTTGCAGGCATCAGGTGGAATACCTTGGACTCCTGGAAAACGTCAGGGTCCGAAGAGCAGGTTTCGCCTATCGTCAAACATACGAGAAATTCCTTCACAGGTAAGGAAAGATAAAACTGACTAGCCTTCAGATGTTTGGGGACCATCTAGAGGCTTGGCAGAAATGCCTGAAATGTAACGTGTTGAGTGGTACTGGCTTTATATACCCCCTGCTTTATTTTGGAGAATAAACTAACTTGTATAGGGATTTCTTTCAAAAAAAAATTACAAAGTAATAATCATAAATAAATAAGAATAAAAATGGGCACCCCACCCCGAGACCATTCCATTGTAACTATCCAACGTCCCAAAATTTCAAAACCTCTTGCGATGGTTTGACCCCTTTTAACAATACAAATTCTACATATCTCCTCAAAATCATTTCTCCTGCATATTCCCCATCTTACCATGTTAATTTATCATTAATAGCTATATCCCACACCTCTTTATACCATTCTTCCATTTTATATTCTGCTTGCCCCTTCCACTTCCTCGCTATAATAACTTGTGCAGCTGTCAATAAATTTGTGAGCAAGTCCTTCACAGCCTGCAAACCTTCCACCCCCATTGCAAATGGATAATAATGCTACCTCTGGACTTTCAGCCAGCTTTAACCCGGTGATTTCTGTTATCTCCTTAAACACCCTTTGCCAAAAAAATAGCACACATTTACACGTATAGGGATTTCTGTTGGCATTAATGAGAATAGTTTCACCAGGCCAGTTTTATAGACCTTTAATAGAGGCATGGGGAACCTTTGGCCTTCCAGATGTTGCTGAACATCAACTCATCATCCCATGCCATCTGCCATGCTTGCTGGGGCTGGTGGGAGTTATAATTCACCAGTATCTAGAGGGCCATTGGTTCCCCACCTTTAACACCTCTGCTTTAAAATATTTTGCATGTAGTTTTGTGGTCGTAGCTTTGGTTTCTTAGAGAGCAGCTTGGTATCATCCCTGTAGGATAAATTCAATGTCCAGAAGTTGTGCGGTTCTCCCACTACATCTTTTCTCCCAAGAAATATTTTCCCCATCCGCGGTTAGCAAGCAGAGAGCTGGAACCAAGAGCAAGAGTTTGGCTGTCTGAATATATCAGATATTTACGCCATGGGCTCCCTGTGGCAGAGCAGGGGCTCCTCAGCAGATCTAAATGAAAATGGATGCGCATGCATGCTCCCAAGCGCACACTCCGGTGCAAAGCTATACGCCATTTTCGGCAAAGCACCTTTCTGTGTGACTGAATATGTGAGTTGCAGCTTCTTTAATTCCAAAGAGATACCGAGGTCACCTTGGACACCGAATGCTGCTATTTATGCTGGTGATAAGCTGTTAAAGCTTGAGCAAAGAAATTCAGATGGGAGAGCAGGGCTGCCTTGTAGCGTGCCTCTGCTTTAACTTGGGGAGTGGCTGCTGAGACCATATAACACTGGTCCTGAAAGACCTACATTGGCTCCCAATACATTTCCGGGCACAATTCAAAGTATTGGTGCTGACCTTTAAAGCCCTAAATCGTCTCGGCCCAGTATACCTGAAGGAACATCATCCACCCCCATCATTCAGCCCAGATACTGACGTCCACCTCTGAGGGTCTTCTGGCAGTTCCCTCGCTGTGAGAAGTGAGGTTACAGGGAACCAGGCAGAGGGCCTTCTTGGTAGTGGCGCCCACCCTGTGGAACGCCCTCCCGTCAGATGTCAAGAAAATAAACAACTATCTGCCTTTTAGAAGATATCTGAAGGCAACCCTGTTTAGGGAAGTTTTTAATGGTTGATGTTATATTCTGTTTTTATTCTGTTGGGAGCCACTCAGAGTGGCTGGGGAAACCCCGCCAGATGGGCGGGGTATAAAAAAATATAAATTTTTATTATAGGCAGCCCTTTCCTGTCTTTGGCTAGGATTTTGTAAGGCATTCTTGGGCCATATGGACAACTATACTCAAAGCCAGCTGTGAATTCTCTGTCTTTTGGCTCCAGGAGACAACTGCTGGAAGATATTCTTCTCGAGCAGGCAAGGGCAGAAGATTTGCCAATTGTTGCACCTCTTCTTGCTTTCTGTGCCTGAAAAGGTCTCTGACTTAAGCACCCACAATGCCTGTTGACTTGCTAGGCTGGTGAAGGTCCTTGTTCAGTCCCAAGAGTCCTTGGCAGATATGAATAATTCTGCTTGATCCAGGCCCCACCCTCTTATCAACTGAGTTACTCTAACCCATTGAGCATATTTATCTGGAGTTTCATTCTGCAAAACTGGAACATCCTTCAAGCTTGGTAGTCAAATAGGCCATTCAAATGATCTGTCAAACAGTAAGATGACACTCTGTGGAACATAAACCAGTTCAAACCCAGTTCGACTGAAGCCTGCACAGGTCATTGATTCCATTATCTGCATTTGCAATTCCTTTCCATGTGAAGTGGAAAAAGATAAAGTCCCATCGCATTTGTTGAGGTCATGCTGGGGATGCCCTAGTAGTAGTAGTAGTAGTAGTAGTAGTAATAATAATAATAATAATAATAATAATAATAATAATAATAATTATTATTATTATTTATACCCCGCCCTCCCCAGCCAAGGCCGGGCTCAGGGCGGCTAACAAGCAATAATAAAAACAAATTGAATGAATACAACTTAAAAACAAAATTAAAATACAACATTAAAATATTGAAACCTCATCGCAGGAGGAGAAAGGAAAAGAAAAGAGAAAGAGGGGGAGGGAATCAAATTGGCTCCAAGCCAAAGGCCAGGTGGAACAACTCTGTCTTACAGGCCCTGCAGAAAGAAATAAGATCCTGCAGGGCCCTAGTCTCATGAGGCAGAGCATTCCACCAGGCCGGAGCCAGAGTTGAAAAGGCCCTGGCTCTGGTTGAAGCTAATCTAACTTCCTTAGGGCCCGGGACCACTAGGGTGTTGCTATTTATGGACCTTGAGGCTCTCCGTCAGGCATACCGGGAGAGGCAGTCCCGTAGGTACGAAGGTACATACTGGCTCCCAGTATGTTTCCGGGCACAATTCAAAGTGTTGGTGCTGACCTTTAAAGTAAACTAGCCCTTTACCATGATACTGATGAGTCTGGGAGTGAGCAGAGATGACAAACACAACTCCAACAGTGCTTTCTTTTAAAATTCTGGTTTGCAGGTACAAGATAATCCCTGAATTTACTTGGCCAAATCACAAGCTCCCATCGGACAAGGAGGCTGTGAAAAAACTGATTGAGCACTGCGGGTTCCAACACGACGTGGCCTACGGCAAGACCAAGATTTTCATCCGCACGCCTCGGACACTCTTTACATTGGAAGAACTACACGCCAAGATGCTTGTGTGGGTTGTTCTCTTCCTACAGAAGGTGAGAGGCAGTAGCAAAAGCTGCTCTAAAATAACCCAGCTCTAGCCACTGTGGGATTATTAAAGGTGGCAGTATGGCCTGTGGCAGATTCCCAGTGCACTGTTAGCTTAATCTTTATGCTGAACCTGATTTTTAGGGAAAGGGTTCCAGTCTCATTTTGGAGTCGGCTGTTATTGCAAATCCATTTCCCACAGTATGCATTAGAGAAGCAGTTCAAACACTAGCCTCCAAGTTTTCCAAGGTCTGCAAGTCTTCTGTCAGGTACCGTATTTTTTGCTCTATAAGACTCACTTTTTCCCTCCTAAAAAGTAAGGGGGAATGTGTGTGCGTCTTATGGAGTGAGTGCAGGCTGCGCAGCTATCCCAGAAGCCAGAACAGCAAGAGGGATCGCTGCTTTCACTACACAGCGATCCCTCTTGCTGTTGTGGCTTCTGAGATTCAGAATATTTTTTTTCTTGTTTTCCTCCTCCAAAAATTAGGTGCGTCTTGTGGTCTGGTGCGTCTTATAGAACGAAAAATACGGTAATTAATTGGTTTGTCAAATTAGCCATCAAAATCCGAATTCAGCACAGGGAAACTGGGCACTTTTAAATAAACTGGGCTAACTAAGAAGACTTGTGCAAACCTGATTTGCAGCAATAAGCAGTTAGTATGTTGTAACTTTAAAACGATTATTGACCTTTGCTTACCTTTAATCCAGTTAGAAAGCTGGTTATGGTACAAGAGGAATGGACAAGGCAGGGGTGGCATTTTGGAGTAAGACAGAGAGGGATGTGATTGGGCATAAAAGTTCCAGGGCACCCGTCTGGGGCCGTATTTTCTAACAGAGGACGCCAGAAATGAGGGCTTAAAAAGCGTGCCGTCTCAAACATAAACCGCATCCCTTGTAAATCCAACTTTGTAGCCTTTTTGTGCAAGCCACAACCAAAGATAGGAATAGTAAAAGAAGCACACTTGTGATGATTGCTTTTAATAACCCTTTTACGCTGTGATTATAATAAAACACAATGTCGTAAATCTGCTCAGGATAAGGGATAAAAATAATGACGTTTCTTGCAGCAGAAGGCCTAGAAGCATCAGTTTCTAGGTACTGTTTTGTGCATAGCAGTATAAACGGTTGTTACTCCGGCTTGCATCTCTGTAGGACAAAGGCAGGACTGATTTCTGTAAATTATCCCTTTTGCTATTGCTTGTATGACAGCTTTCCCCACTGCTAGAATGTCCCAATGGGTAAGAGAGGGAAATGGTTGCTGCTTTGCAGTAGCTTGCCCCTTTTACTGTTGCTACCAGCGGGAAGTAGGAAATGAATTTTTAATGTAATGCTAGAATATTGATTCATTACAGCGCACATTAAGTAAACAGAAAAGGGGATTTATGGAAGTGTGATGGGCCTTGTGATGCCATAGATTTCTTTGGAGGGACTTGATTTTCTAAAACAAAAAAAAGAAAGAAAAGGTAATTAAAGGCCTTACCTGGCTTGAAATGCTTTGGAATTGTTATTACATAATTCCTTAAAGACCTATATAGCTTAGCCTAGTTTTTGCTCCATCATTCTTCTGCTTAGGACTGCTACTTGTTTACCAGCAGATGGAGCCCTTGCAGGCTTCCAGTGAAGAGATGAAGATTAAGCTTCAAATAAAAAATAAGACAAAAAAAGAGGCAGTTCAGTTTCTGTGTCACTTTTGTGTGCTTCTTCAGAATGTTTAATAGTTAGCAACTCCCCTTTTTATTTGCCGCTGAACTAGCTTTTGTTCCTCCCCCAATCTGTCTCCGTCTTGCACATTATGTGCAAAACGTGACTGTAGAAAATACTGGAAGAAACTGCTTGCAGTCCTGAGGCGCAAGAATTTTTGGGAGATCGAGGAAAATGAGAGAGGGATACAGAATCTTGTTGATGGGATGAAGCACTGCTCTTGGCTCACTAGAGAGTCTATGGAGGGTTCTGGATTTGCAGTCTTGTGATGATGTTGCTGTGGTTGTTGTAATATGCAAGAGATGGTGATCATTGCAACCTTGCTTTCTGTCCATCCTTCTCTATCTTTCATATTTTGTGTACTTCACAAGACTCTGCTGATGGGGCTAAGCACGTCATAGTTCAGCCTCCCCTGCTTAACGGAACTTAAGGCTTTATTTATTTATTTGCATCTACAGTCAAACCTCTAGGGACATGGGTGGTGCTGTGGGTTAAACCACAGAGTCTAAGCCTTGCTGATCAGAAGGTTGGCGGTTCGAATCCCCGCGGCGGGGTGAGCTCCCGTTGCTCGGTCCCTGCTCCTGCCAACCTAGCAGTTCGAAAGCACGTCAAAGTGCAAGTAGATGAATAGGTACCGCTCCAGCGGGAAGGTAAACGGCGTATCTGTGCGCTGCTCTGGTTCGCCAGAAGCGGCTTAGTCATGCTGGCCACATGACCCGGAAGCTGTACGCCGGCTCCCTTGGCCAATAAAGCGAGATGAGTGCCGCAACCCCAGAGACGGCCACGACTGGACCTAATGGTCAGGGGTCCCTTTACCTTTACAGTCAAACCTCAGTTCTTGAATGGCTCAGTTTTCAAATGTTTCGGCTCCTGAACGCTGAAAACCCAGAAGTAAATGCTCCAGTTTTCGAACATTTTTCAGATCCTGAATGTCTGACGTGGCTTCCGTTTTGAGTTTCCCTTTTGAACTGAGGCTTCTGCTTTCAGTTTTTGGTTTCTGAAAGTCGAACGGTCTTCTGGAACAGATTACGTTCAAAAACCGAGGTTCCACTGTATAATCTTTCCGCGCCAAGTGTCCAAGGCAGCTAAGAGTAACAATATGCAAATGCAATAGAAAAGCAAATGAAGTAAAATGACAATTAAAAGAACAATAAATAAACGCAAGAGCAGGTTCAAACAGAGAAGCAAAATGAATCCCCCTCAGCGATTTTTAAGGCTACTACTGTCCAATGAAAAGCCAGCTGAGAAGAGACTAAATAGGCCTGGTTGAGAAACGAGTTCAAAACGCTGGTGCAGTCACTGAGAAGACCCTTTCCGGTATCCTTGCCAAATGTGCCTCATGTGTTGGTGTGACCCAGAAATCCATTATTTTCTGAGAACCTTAAAACTAGGCAGGTTCTTGCATGAGAAGTCATGTTCCAATGTTTAGGAGAATGCTCTCCTGATGTTTTGGACTACCTCTTTCATCAGCCTGCGCTGTCCTGGGGCGGATGGTAACTCTGGCTCAGCACATGGAGGGCACTACATTGGGGGAAGGTGGACTTAGGGCTTTGAGTATCATCTGAAGTTTCTGAGCGCTGTTCTGAAGACTTCTTCACACAGTTAAACTGCGGAACTAGGTCCCACGAGAGGCATTGACGGCTCCCCATGTGGATGGTTCACAAGAGGTTTGCACAAATTCATGAAGGATATGGCTATTAGTTTCTGCTAGCCACGATGGCTGTCCTGTGCCCCCATGGTCAGAGGCAGTCACACTTCTGAATACTACCGTATTTTTTGCTCCATAAGACACACTTTTTCCAAGGGGAAATGCCTATGTTTCTTATGGAGCGAATGCATGGTCCCTGGAGCCGAATTGCCCAGGGGCGAAAAGCAGATCATGCACTGGCACAAAAACATGGATACAAAGCACGGATCCACATGGATTCTCAGGATTTTTGCATTGGGCTACCCCAAACTCATCGTCAAATCACATGTCTGTGGCCTTAGCATGAACCACAAAAATCATACATCCACTGTTTCGTTCTGATTTTATTTTCTTCTTGTTTTCCTCCTCTAAAAACTAGTTGCGTCTTATGGTCAGGTGCGCCTTATGGAGTGAAAAATACAGTAGTTGCTTGTCCTTTTATGGGTATTTGAGTTGGTTAGAGTTCAGTCCCCATAGGGGACATTTGCATATTTCTGCATTGCAGTTGGACCAGATGATCCTCAGGGTTCCTTCAAACTCTGCGCTTCTTTGATTCTATGAAACCACAGGAGGGGAGAGTGTTTTTGCGCTTATGTCCTGCTTGTGGGTTAGCTACTGCGAGAACAGGATGCTGGTCAAGATAGGCCAATGACCTGGTCTAGCAGGCTCTTCTTGCTATTCGGAGGCAGCCCCAGGTAGAGTGTGCATGTTGTTCTAATCCGAATGAGATGTAGCCGTGGCATTTGTCACCATGGCTAAACCGGACGTTTCAAGGAAGGTGGTACTGATGGTGCCCTGGCCTCAGCTGAGCAACAGCGTATGCTTTCTTTGCCCTTGCCATTCAAAAGTGTCATGAATAATTGGGGTGGGGAAGCTCAGAGGTGGAATTCTCCAGCTGCTTCGTGTTCAACCAGTTATCTATTTAATAAGTGGTTTGCTTCAAGTAGCTGTATGAGACCTCTATGGAAATAAACACAAGCAGTGTTATCTCAGCGTTCTCTCTGAAAAGAGCCGGCAGGACTTAAATAGCAAATGTAATGGTGTCTCTTCAAATCAAGCTTCTAACACCTTCCTCTTCGCCCTGATCATCCTTGGGTTGACTGTTCCTGTAATGCAGACTCAAGCCATTTAGGACGCTGCCAAGCTTTGCTTCTGTCAGAAACCATCACACTTGGTTCCCCCTGCCACCTCGTCCTTTTATAAAGGCATTAGGTTTGGTTGCATCTGTAAGGTTGAACTGCTAGACTCCATGCAGTTGTGCAAGAAGACAGGCTTATTAACGTTTCAGCCCGGCACACAGGAATGTCCCTTTTGTTGAAAGGGCTGTGTGTCTGCCATCCTTTCCAGTATTGTGAGCTGACAGTGTCCCCCCCCCTCTTCTCTCGTCTATCCCCCCCTTTGCCTTGAGGCATTTTATTTCCCCAGACACTCCTCTCAGGAGGCTTGTCAATCAAGACCCTGCAGCTGCTGTTGCCATAGCAATATGGCGGTGGTGGTGGAAATAAGTAGATGGGGGAGAGGAGATGAGAACAAAAGCTGCGGCTGACTTGTCATAATTTAATATTTTGCTTTTCTCTGTCCCAACATGCCCTTAAAGCTGTACATACTAGGAATGGGTCAGCTGCCAAAAAAAGAAGAAGAAGACGAGGCTTCCACTATTAACAAAAGACTGCGTTTTCGTATTAGATTACAGTCCAACAGCTGTAATCGGAGAAGGGCTTCTGCACAGTGACCCACATCAGGGATGATATAAGGGGTTTGCCATCGATTTAGAAGGCATTTCCCCGTCTTGTGTGCTGGGGTTGTGGAAAGAAGTAGAAATGGGAATTGTTCTGTATCTGATGTAACATACCTGACATGCCATTACGTAGGGATCTTCAGCCAAAATCCTCCAACGTTTCTGAACACCCATTGCTGCATTGCAAAGGCCATTCATTCCTGCCTTTAGCCCAGTGCTTGGACCACACATAAACTTGGAAACCAGTATGTTTAACAGGCACCTTCATTGCACACTGAAGTCTGGATATATGAAGAACTCTAGTTTAATGAGTAAGCCAAGTTGCATGTGCCCTGCCCTCCGAGTATATTATCAATTTCACAGAACCACATTTATTCTGTGTGCAGCAATACAATATCCACTTTTCTGACTCAAACTGTGGTGTCCTTAACGCTAATTAAAAATGGAGCAGGGGAACAGGCATTGTCTCTGACTCCATAATTAGTGAGGCACAGTAGGAGAATCAATTGTATCAGTTTCCACTTTGAATATAAAACTGAACCTCTTTTTGCAGAATTTTGCCCCTCTCTAAGGGCTCTTTTACCTAATTTTGGAGCCCAGCAGCTTAGAGGCAGAATTTTTTCCCTGCTGCAATATCAACAGCAACCTCTGAAGAACAGATCCCATTTGCAATGCTCTGGAAGCCATACAGCAAAGCTCGTGCCCGTGTGGAATTTATCTTGCTAGTTTCAGTTTTGGTGCCTGGAGGATCAGCTGTGCTTTGACAGTGTGAAATGTTGTTTGCCTAGCAGCTCGGGCGACTGTGAAACAGGGTTGGTAGGAGAGGGCACATGTGCGTCTGCTGTAGCAAGCACAAAAATATTTTTGCAAGGTTCGTACAACCATAACATGTCTCTGTGTTGCACTATTGGCATTTAAATTTCAGAATGAATTACTCGGTTTTGGCGTGGAGTTTCTGTGTATCTGTTGGGCTGGGGTTTGAGGCGCTTGGATCTGGTGGAGAAAATCTTCAGGGGCTAACACAAATGCTTTCCCCAGTGAAATTGGAGTTGCGAGGAACTTGCTGAGCGGAATCTAAATACAGATATCCTGCCTCTCTTTTCTGCCAATGCCCCTCTGTTGACAAGGGCAGTAGATGCTAAAAGAATGTTTTTGATTTGTGTCCTCCATGGCCCCATCCTATCCGGCATTCTGCTCATAGCCAGAGCCTTGTTACTTTTTAATGTGGCTTATTGTTGATCTCTTTAAGGTGCAGATAGTCCTATCATTCTGGTTATCCACACAAAAGCCCCCTATGAGGTAGTCTCTACTAACGCCTTGCAATGATGGGGGTCTAAGCAAAATAGCATAATAGTTAAGGGTATCCTTGTCCAGCCCCCTTTTATGAAAGGTTCATTCACTTGATGCCCCAACAACTGTGATGGGGAAAGTTGAGGTATAGCAAGAAGTTACCTTGTTGTTGTTGTTTAGTCATTTAGTCATGTCCGACTCTTCGTGACCCCATGGAACAGAGCACGCTAGGCACTTCTGACTTCCACTGCCTCCCACAGTTTAGTCAAACTCATCCTGGTAGCTTCGAGAACACTATCCAACCATCTCGTCCTCTGTCGTCCCCCTCCTTGTGCCCTCCATCTTTCCCCAAATCAGGGTCTTTTTCAGGGAGTCTTCTCTTCTCATGAGGTGGCCAAAGTATTGGAGCCTCAGCTTCAGGATCTGTCCTTCCAGTGAGCACTCAGGGCTGATTTCCTTCAGAATGGATAGGTTTGATCTTCTTGCAGTCCATGGCACTCTCAAGAGTCTCCTCCAGCACCATAATTCAAAAGCATCCATTCTTTGGCGATCTTTATGGTCCAGCTCTCACTTCCATACATCACTGCTGGGAAAACCATAGCTTTAACTTTGTTGGCAAGGTGTTATTAGATTTGTTTCCTGTTGTGGATATTGTGGTAGTGATGTGCTGCAGCATATCTTTCTCCTGAGCCAAACCATCCAGTCTGAGAGGACTAATGCAGTAGTTATTAAAAAGGGGGTGGTCTTCTTCCCTCTCCCCTTTCAAAAGTGTGGCTCGTAGGTGATGGTCTTTCAGATGTTAAGTTCTGACATCCTGCACAACACCAAAGACAGGACATCCTAACTGAAGCACTCCTAACAGATGAATGTCCATTCTTGAAAGGCTTCAGTGAAGATGCCAGCTTCCTTCGGCAGGATCTTTCTTCTTTTGTTTGCTTGGTTTCGGAGTTTGGAAGTTCTCCTAAGTCCAACAGCTTTGTTACCGACATTGCTTACTGACTCATCTTCACAGCAATTCTTCGAACACTTCTGTGTAGTGCAAGTGCAAGACTTCTGCTGACTTCACAGTAGCTACAGATTTTGAAGTGGGTTTAAGGTCAGCATTTCATTGGCAAAAGCCCATGCATATTCATTGGGAGTCAGTGACACTGAGCTCAGTGAAACAGTTCCAGGTCAAGTTGCAGCCATACTGTCGGGTCATGGCATGCCTCGGAAGTTATTTTCATGAAACTCAAGCACATACCGCTTGGCTCCTCGGGGTCAAAACCATGTCGCACTAAATGCATAGTCAAAAACCATGTCGGGGAATTTTAAAAATGTAATAGGAGGCATTAAATTTTCATTGGCACCCACAGGAGCCTTTTATCTCAGGATTCTTGTGGGTTTGATGAGTGTTTTTCATCAGGATTACAGCTTGGGAAGCGAGGTTTCATCTTCCATCTTCACATGCTGCAGTCCCAATGAAACACTCCCCACCACAAAGTATTAAAATCCCCTGACATGATTCTTAACTACAAATTACGATCAACGTCTAGAGCCTGATCCTTATTTGGAAGCTTTGGCCATGTACTAGTCTTGTGTGCTTTGGATCCTGTGATTTTTTTTTTGATTTTTTTTTGTAGGCTGCCTGCCTTTTCCACAGGCTTGTCAAGTTGACAGTACTGTGGGAGGGCCTGGTCCCTTTGCTTGACTCTTCACTGTCACTCCTTGCACAGCACTCGTAATTTAGGCTGCAGTGGGGAGTGTTTGCTCCTCGGCTTTTATCAATCTTTTAAATAAGCTGCCTTTTTAATGATGCATTATGGTAGGTGTTAGAATGGAAGCCACTTCAGATCCTGGAAAGCATCTCACGGCTGTCGTTTCCTTGAACTCGTCTCTTTTTTTCTTACCATACTGGGTAGAGTGGAACTCTTGTACTTCTCTCCCACGTGCCTCCTCCCTCCCTCCCTCCGCCCCACAATTTTACCACCTCCAGAACCATATTTTGAGAAATAATGATGCATGTCACACATTGAAACAGATGGGGCTGTGCTCTTTATTTGCATATTTTAAAGTGAAATGTGTTTGTCATGAGTACAGTTCACCCCCCCCCCCCACCACACACACAGACAATTTTGGGGAAGGGAAGGAATTGTCCTTTGACTGTCAGTAAAAGAGAAGTTAAAAACAAATGTGATTCCTAATATGGGGAGAGTTGGTTCAGAATTCTGACCTTAGGGCTGGGGGCTGCTGAGACTCGCATCTGGACGCCTCAACTTATAGCCCGATCAAGCCCCAAGTTTGATTCAGCAGATAGCCAAATTCTATGAGCAGACTAAATTATAAAGCCAGAATGCAAACTCTGTTAAATGAACAGTGACAGCCTGTTCAGCATCTACCGTTGTAGCAGATTTATTAAAATGTGCTACCCAAGCTAAATAAGAAGCTGTGTCCTAATGGCATAGCAGTGAAGGGTCAAAGGGAATAGATTCAACAACAAAGTAGGAAATATGACCTCTGAAGGCCTTTCCAAAAAAACCCCAGTGTATATGTTGGGGATAATATCCGGGTAAATATTAAAGAAGCACTAGTACTGGACAAGAGCTAAATGTATGGTAACCATGTTCCTGTACTGGAATGGGAGGGAATAATTTCCACTACACTTTAAATTGGGGAGGGGGAAGAGATGCAGTAGTTGTATTTCTGTGGGAGAGAGGGTCTTACTTGTGACTATATTGTGATTGTTCCCGCCCACCGAATCACCATGACTTATGGCATGAAAATATACATAGAATGATTATTCTCTCAAGGATCAGCATCTCTGTTTGGGGCAGAGTGAAGTGAAGCTTTTAGTTTTGCTTGCTTAACGTTTTTTGTTTCTCCACCATTTTGTTTCGACAATCCCCAAATGGGCAGGAGGTGCTGGGTTGGGTTTGTGATCTAGGTGGGAAGTTGGCAGTCAGGAGACTCTGGCAGGCAGGAAAAGGTCAGTGGAAGCCAACTAACATAGAAGAGGTGAAGGGAGGAGATGTCAGAAAGCAATCACAGAGCAGCATCAAATGCGGGAAAGAGCAGGGACTCACCTTCCAGTCTTAACGGGCAAGAAAGTATATAAGATAAACCACCTCTGATGTATTCTGCCTTCTCTATTCTACATTGAGTTTCTGCTCCCATCTATATTGAATCTCTACTCTGTTTTGATGAATAATGCTTACCTGTCTTCTTTCGCTCCAGAATATGGCCTTTTGACCACTCAAAAGGCCTTTTGTCAGGGGAAACTCTTGAAGCTTCCGCAACTTGGTCCTGGGGACTTGTCTTTTGTTAAGGACTCCCTTTGTGAGTGTAGCCCGGAGGCATGCCTGAACTGGGTAATTGGCCTGGCTGGGAGTGAGGGGGCTGCTTTTTGTTGATCTTTTGACTCTTAGAAAGGTTTGGGTAGCTTTCATAATACGGGCTGAGAGTGTCTCAGATTTTTGAGAATCCCTCTGTACTCCAGATTCGGTCCAGAATGCAAAATCCACCCAGTCAAGTGAATAATTTGCTTCAGTGTTCCCCAAACGCCGAAGGGAAAAATGGACTCTGCTTTGGGTCCCTGTACTGACTCATCTCTTCAGTGGGTTGGGGCAGGAGAATAGCAACCCTGGCTTATTTTGGAAAGCAAAAACATATCCCGCCCCCCCAGCATTGACTATTATTTCTTGCTGTGCTACGTGCAGCAGCATATGGAAGGAGGAAAGGTAGCTGTAAGGCAAGCTAAAAAAACAAAACAAATACCCCTGCAATAATACTTAAGTGCAGTTTAGAAAATATAGCGTTAAGGGCAACAGAAAAAAATGATGCCCGTGGGGAACATGCGTGAGGCTGTAAATCTTTTTTCTTTTTTTAAAATGGGAAGCTTGACACTTGTGTATGTTGTCACATGTATGCTTACATTCATCCTTCGGCAAAGCTCACTGCCCTATGCAGACAAAGAGCTACTATGAACTGAAGAGACCTTGGACGCATTCCAAATAACTGTCATGTGCAAACTTAAAGACTAGCCGATTTATTGTTTCATGTGCTTCCGTGGGCTAGAATCCACTCCATGTAATGTATTGGTCTTTAATGTGCCACAATACTTTTTGTTGTGTTTGTTCCAACAAATACGGCTACTGCTCTGCAAGTTGTAACCCACCAAATAGCTTTGCAAGACCACCCACTGGGCAAACGGGTTTACACAAGTGTCGCATTACTCCTCCCGGCAAGTGTGCAGAACAAGCAATCCTCAATCCCTGACTTAGAGTTATGTCTGAAGAAGGATCGCTGTTTTGTGCCAAACAAACCACAAAGTCAAGGTTTGTTCTTGGCTTACCAGTTGTGATTTGTTAAAGCAAAACAAAGCAAACCATCTTCCTTGGTTCAGATGTCACACTAGGCCAGGGACTATTATATTCCATTGTATTATTTATTGTTTGTATTTGATGTGTTTGCCATGCTGGGCTCATAAATTTAGTGAATACATATTTGTAGCCCACCCTTCACAAATGGTGTCCCATAAAAGAACAATTAAAATAAAGTACAATGTAGGGAGCAGCAAAGCAGGCATGATTTGTTCATGCACAGCTAGTCATGGTTTACAGTAGCTTACCAATTTTGTGCAGCTTCAAAGTATTTTACTTTAACAATGCCTGTCTCCAATGCATTCTTGATTACTTTCTGTATTTTAGTAGCAATAGACGCACCCCTACACACAAATCAAAGCAGGATAGATGAAAAGATGATAATGCAACTGGTAGCTTGGGGAAAAGGCCACTTACATTTTGCTCTGGTTCCTAAACACTTTGGAGCTCTAGCTCAGGCAGCTCACAGCTTGTGGGCAGCTGCCAAAAAGAACTCAGTTTATCTCATAACGTAGCAGAAGAGATGAGCAGCAAAAGTAGCATGCTGAAAGGAGATACCTTTGTGGGATAACAGCAACAAGCTTATGTGGTGATACATACACCAATGCAATATCCTACTTACATTCTCTTTGACCAGTTGTTGTTCCAAATAGGGACTGGAAATATGTTTGCGGGTGTAGCATTAATGCAGGGTCGCTCAATAGGTTGGTTAGAAAGTCTAGCATTTAGTCTGACCGCAGGTGGAAGGATGGATTTAAACTCAACAGAGCAGGATTTCCCCTTGGCTCAGTTTTCGGGGTTGAAGCAAGATTGATGATTTGTTGCTACTGCATGTAGGAAGGTATATCCTAGCTGCTCTAGGTTGACAGAACTCTTTTCCCATGAAGGTTCACCAGTGCCTTAACCTGAGCGTATTTCAGGAGCAGAGTTTAAAAACCGATCTCCTTGATAAGGATATGATAGCTATGGTCAATTGTTCACAAGTGTTTCTTCATTTAAACTTTGCTGTTTTTCATTAACTTATTCTGAGACCCCCAAGTCTCTGGAATAGGGTAGGACAGTGGTTTTCAACCAGTGTGCTGTAGCACCCTGGGGTGCCTTGAATGATGGTCAGGGATGCCATGGGCAACCACTTGCCTCTGTCCCTCTTTCCTTTCCCCCTCCTCCTCCTCCTCCTCCTCCCAAAGGCTTGCACAGCTGTTTGTTGCAGCCGCCTTGACTTCAAGCTCCACAGGCGAATGGTTCCTCTGGGGCTGGTAAGGGGTTGCTGGTTGCCAGGAGCTGAGGCAGCCTCAGAGTAGGCAAGCAGGTGATTGAGGAAGCAGGCAGGCACTGTGGTGGCCTTTCTTGTCCTTGCTGTGTGTAATGCCTGGAAGCTGAGTGCCCAGTGCTGAAGGTAAGCCTTTCCACCCTGCAGGCCCAGCAGCGCCCACTTCTGCCTCCCAGTGAAAGGTTCTGGCCTCACGTTCACCTTTGGTCAGTCTCCATTGGGCCTCTAAGGCTGCAGGCATCCTCTTCCTAGGCCCCTGTGGGGCAGTGTGTGGGGTGGCAGCAGTGGCCGCCTGGAGGACTCCCAAGGAGTGGGGAGAGGAGAGGAGGCTTAGGGAAGACTCCACGAGGGTGTTCAAAAAAGGGTAAGAAGCTGCCAACTCTGCAGGCAAGGGGTGACATAACAGGGCTCCTGAGCCCCACGGGGTGCTGCAGAAGGAATGTGGACTCCAAAAGGTTGAAAACCTCTGGGATGGGATACTATCCACAAAAACATAATGGTCTTAAGTTACAGATAGGTAGCCGTGTTGGTCTGCCATAGTCAAAACAAAAAAAATTCCTTCCAGTAGCACCTTAAAGACCAACTAAGTCAGTTCTTGGTATGAGCTTTCGTGTGCATGCACACTTCTTCAGATACACAGAAGTGTGCATGCACACAAAAGCTCATACCAAGAACTGACTTAGTTGGTCTTTAAGGTGCTACTGGAAGGAATTTTTTTTGTTTTGATAATGGTCTTAAAACAGTGTTACAATGATTGACACATACTGAGTAGCGTTGGCTCTCAAGAGTCTTGAGTTTTCTGGAGGTGGGTAGAATTAAAGGGCTGGATATGTTCCAAAACGGCTTGCATGATCTTCTCCCAGTCCAGAATCAGTGAGGCTTGCTTATTAATTCATTGTTGGGACTCTGCAGCAAATATTTTCTCTCCCCATCTGTTTGTCCCTTGTTTCATCATTCCTAGCTTGACGTAATCTATGGTTTAGTGAGGCATGCAGGAAGGACCTCCACTTGACACACAAGCTTCATAAAACAAATAGCTGTGGTGCTAAATTGCCTTGGGTAATTAATTAATCCTACTGTAAATGGAAGTACTGATGCACATCTGTATGGATCCATAAGATGCCAACTCAGGAGCTGAATCAATTTCCCCAGCCAGGCCCTCAGTGAATTGCAGGGCTGTCAATTCACCAGCAGCAGAAACAAAACAAAAAACCCTTTTCCACTGAACTCAAAGAGAGACGAGTATTGCTCTAATGCAACACCAGGCAATTTGAAACAGAGTGCAACCATTGTAGAGTTGCTTGAGAACGTTTCATCTAATATGGTTGAAATGTAATACGAGTTGCATGGTGAGAATTTGCCATCTACATTTGCCATCTCAGCCATTTGACATCCATAGGGTAGAGGAACTGCAGCTATGAAATTCTTCACAGTGGAATGTTCTCCCAAGCAAAGGAAATGATCTTTTCACCAGATCATGAGAAATGACCACTGAATTTGCCAATGTGTGTTTAGTGTTGTCGTATTATTTATATTTATTGGACTCCAGAGGGTTCTCCACTCAAGCATGAGGAACTGCCTTCATCCTCTTCTGCCTCGCCTCCCTCTGCAACTGAAACAATTCCTTTCAAAACTGTGCTGCAGCCTCTCTCCTTCAGATCCCTCTGCCAAACCCACCTTTCTCCCTTAGTAGATAAGAGGGCATTGCTAATGGGATTAGGTCCCACCCTCTGACCTTTAAAGATAGAGATGAAAAAGCTGCTTGCTGAAGGACATTAGCCACACCCACAAATTCACACACCGTCTTCCTGCCTGAGACAGGGAGGCAAAGTTTTATTGGCACCCTTCAGGGCTTCACCCCCCCCCCCCAGAAAAGGTGGCAGAAGAAATATAAATTTAAAAGAGATCGTTAAGATGAATAGAAGACAGGGAGCCCCAATCCTAAATGCTTGCTTTTGGTTTGTCCCTGTCCTGCTGTTCTTTCCTCTATAAAGCAGTACAGTCAAACCTTGGTTGTCAAAGGCAATCTGTTCCGGAAGCACATTTGGCTTCCGAAATGTTCGACAACCAAGGCACGGCTTCTGATTGGTTGCAGGAGATTCCTGCACTCAAGTGGAAGCTGCGTCAGACGTTCGGCTTCCGAAAAATGTTCAAAAACTGGAGCCTTTCCTTCCGGGTTTTCAGCATTCGGGAACCGAAACATTCCAAAACGGAGGCATTCAGGATCTGAGGTTTGACTGTGTAGTTAGATAGCTGTTTCTCTGGTCTATTATGACACAGAGGAGCTCTTCAGTGGGCAGCAAGGCATCCACCTTTGCTTCACCTGTTCCTTAGGAAACAGAAGCATCGCTCATGGTCAGCACGACCCCTGGTGATATTCCTTCCTTTGAGTGTAGCAATGAGGTCCACATGAAAGCAGCTCTCCCAAACACTGAGGGTGTGGAAGATGCATGGAGCAATAATGCCTATTCCTCCTTCTGTCAAAGCCCTAGGTCTTCATTTTTTGCTTGGGTATTTGACATGAGAGACTCTTGTTTCCTGGGATGTACTTGTTTTACATATTCCAGTTAAGAATGTTGTCCTGTCCACAAGGGGAGAATTGAGCTACCCTTCATCCTTCCTTGCAGTAACTTGAATCATAAATCTGAGCAACCTTTATCCTGTCTAGGGCAGGGTTCCCCAAAACTTGGGTCTCTGTTGGACTACAACTCCCATCATCCCTCGCTAGCAGGACCAGTGGTCAGGGATGATGAAACCTGTAGTCCAAAAACAGCTGGAGACCCAGGTTTGGGAAACCCTGGTCTAGGCAACATTTTGCTTAGGGGCAATTTGCCCTGGCTTCATGCAGTGGGTGGAGCCAAGGCTCAGTGTGGAGAGGGCCACCCATTTCCCCCCCTCCTTCTTTGCCTTTCCTTCCCTGCCCAGAGGACTACTGGGGAAGGGGCTTATTGCTGCTGACCTGAGCATTTGAAATTTGTCCGAGTACTACAGGTTATCCACCCCTGCTGTAAATAAATGCAAGCTATACTTAGGAGACTGGTTTCTGTTGTCCTTGCTGTATTACATAATTTTCCATTTTATATAGTTGTGTTTTTAAGCGGCAGTGTCTATAGCTCCCTTAGTCCTCATCCCTAGATCCTGTTGAGATTCCTTGCATAGCAGGGGGATGGACTGGATCACCCTTGGTGATCCCTTCCAACTCTACAGTTCTATGATTCCATGATCCCCAAACAAAATAAAGCCTGAGTCCACTTAACTCCGCTTGTCTGTTTACTCCGTCACCTTTACCCCTCCTTCCCTATTGGGATTTAGAATAGAAAGATGCTTGGAGCAGTAGCCTGTCTTTTGGTACACTACTTCATCAAGGGCCATGTCTGGCAGTGGCACAATATAAATAATGATAGAGGGAGAATTGGGTTGGCACTTCTCTAACTCTGTCTCCACGCAATTAATTTACTCTGCAGCGTGGCATGACAAGGGAGCACTGGCAGTAGAACTCTGTATTGTTACTATTTATTAGCTTTCTACCCCACCCTTCAGCATTGTGTCCCGGGGCAGGTGGTGGCAATGTTGAAAATGCAATATTAAATTCAGTTAAAATGATTTATCATCAGAGGAGTAGGGTGGGTCCTAAGGGACTTCTAAGTGGCAGCTCTTCAATGTCCTGAAGAGCATTTTGCCCCTCTCTGTGTCTAGCCGAAGCAGAATAAACTATGCAGATGTGATTGTTTTTACATAATTTACACAGCTTGTGTAAATCAGGCTTCTTGGTACAGGATCTGGACTATTTATTTAATATGAAGTATACAAGGCTTCTTGCACAGTGCTTCATTTTGTGTATATATACAAGCAAAGGCTGGTGGGGTGAGTGGCAGGTGCTCTCTGACATGTATACTCAAGTATACTGTGGTACCTCGGTTTTTGAGTGTCTCAGAAGCCGAACATTTCGGTTTTCAAATGCCAAAAACCCGTAGTACAGTGGTACCTTGGTTCTTGAACTTAATCCGTTCTGGGAGTCTCTTCAACCCCTGAAATCATTCAAAAACCAAGGCACGGCTTCTGATTGGCTGCAGGAGCTTTCTGTACTCAAGCAGAAGCTGCGTCGGACATTCGGCTTCCGAAAAACGTTTGCAAACCGGAACACTTATTTCCGGGTTTGCGGTGTTCGGGAGCTGATTTGTTCGACAACTAAGCCGTTCGAGAACCAAGGTACCTTCCGTTTTTGAACGTGCCTCAGAAGTCGAACGGCTTCTGCTGAGGGTTTTTTCAATTTTCTCCACTGACTTTGCAGCCCAGCCCTTTGCGCCTCGGTCGTCAAACATTTTGGAAGTCAAACAGTCTTCCAGAACGGATTGCGTTCGACAACCAAAGTACCTCTGTATTGTGAAATGCATGCTCCATTTGCACTATTACTTCATAGTAATATATGAAATATTGAGTAGGAAGAAGGAAACTACTCACCCCCCCCATTTCTATTGTCCTAACTTTTTTGCGGGGGCTTCTATAGGTTTGGAGGGGCACGCTGGCTCGCCTGCGCTACAAGAGAACCCGAGCTGCCCTCAAGATCATAAAGTGCTACCGCCGATACAAAGTGAAGTCGTATATCTGTGAGGTTGCCCGGCGATTTCACAACGTGAAGTCTATGAAAGGCTACGGCAAGCATGTGAGATGGCCCACCCCACCCAAAGTGCTGCGGCGGTTTGAAGAGGCTCTGCAGGCAATCTATCACAGGTAGGAATCGAAGGCAGTTTGTTTCTTGGGCTACGGAGCAGGAACATTACCTGATACTGCCAGGTACAGTGTAACCTCGAAAGCCAAACGCCTTGCAACCCGAACGTTTCAGCTTCCGAACGATTGAAAACCGGAAGTGATTGTTCCATTTTTTGAAGGTTTTTTGGAAGCCAAATGTCCGGCGCAGCTTCCAATTGGCTGCAGGAAGCTCCAATTGGAAGCCGTGCCTTGATTTTCGAACGGTTCTGTGAGCTGAACGCATTCTGTTTGAAAACCAAGTATTGTATTTGAGAAAGTTGCAAGCACCATTTAAGGATGTGGCGGCCGCAGAACAAAGCCAGCCTGCGGTTCTTTTTAGTTATGCCAGTCAATTGGTGAGCGGGAAATGCAGAATTGTTTGTATGAAAATGCTGATAACTATTTAATTGGGCAACCGTATATTCCAATCCCTGTGCTAGTCTGACGTGCAAGTGCTTCTGGTTTGTTTGGTTTTTTCCAGGTGGAGGGCGCACGAACTCATCAAGAGCATTCCCCCCAAGGATGTGCCTCAGATCAGGGCAAAGGTGGCAGCAGTGGAAGTGCTGAAGGGCCACCGAAGTGATATGGGGATCCAAAGAGCCTGGCAGGGCAACTACATTGCATTGGTAAGCATAGTAGAACACACAAAATGTCAGTTACTGCCAGTGGCGTAGCGTGGGTTGTCAGCACCCAGGGCAAGGCAAGTAATTTGCGCCCCCTAACCCGTGGATTTGCGCCCCCTAACCCTAACCCCCAGATGTTGCGCCCGGTGCGGCCGGCCCCCCCCTGCACCCCCACGCTACGCCACTGGTTACTGCGTTATGTGATACCACAAAGATAAAAAGTAAATAACCAAGGCCCATGCTATCAATTCTTTACTCCTTGCAGAAATAGCCTTTTCCTCTTAAACTCCAATCCTTGTCCCTCTTTCCTCTAATTCAAGTCCTAATTGATTTTTTCGTAGTCAATGAACAACAAAAAAAACTATACAGAACTCTGTCAAATCTCACCCTGCAAACCAGTCCACCGTGTCCAATCTAAAATGAGGTATATTAAAAACAAAGTAGGCGAGCTAGCTGTATACAGATCTGCAGAATTTATTTTAGTGTGAAAATTGGAAGCATTTGCAAGTGGAAGGTGTGATTATTTTAAACACGTGGTTCCAGATGATTTCCTATCTTGGTTGCCTGCAGACACCAAAGCATCCTTTGAAATGCGTAGGTGGTTTTTTCAACTATGGTTATAACTAGAAGAAAGGCTTTCACTTCTCAGTCAGAGGATGGTATAAATGAATGAGCCCCAAATGAAGTTAAACTTCTGTTCAAAATACCCTTGTAAAATATGCTACCAAAGGCAGAATTAAACCAATAGGAAAATAAGCCTTGTTGAGGAAGATACAGTGTATGTAGAATGAAGTTCTGCCCCAACACACTTTTGAAATAATTCGGCATCATGCATGTAGATGGGGTGATCTCACAAAAACTTGTAATACATCTGTTAGTCTTTAACGTGCCACAAAACTACCATAGCTACCCCTCTGGAAGTTGTTACCTCACCAAAAGCTCTTGGTTGTGCAGTTGTGTTCTCATCCTGAAGCAAAGTTCTTAACCCAAGGTACTATTTCTGGGTTAGCGGAGTCTATAACCTGAAGCGTCTGTAACCCGAGGTACCACTGTATACTATTAGCTGGAGAGAAATAGTGGGAGAGCGCAGTTCCCTTCCTTGGGGCTTTCCAGGAGCTTCTGTTTGGAAACAAAGATGTTGGATTAGCACAAATGTCCTTCTAGTCTAGAAAGACATTTGTGCTTAATCCAGTAGTGCTGCTCTTCTGTGTTCTGTGACCATACTTGAAAAGAAGGCCCCATGTAAGCATTGGGTTCTGCAATCTATTGTATGAAAAACAAACAGAATGCAGGACAAAACAAACTTGCATGCCTCCTTAGAATGCCCACTCACTTCCATTTTTCAGGGATGTAGAAACCATGGCCAAGCCCTTTCATAAGAAAAGCACCGGATCAGACCGAAGCCTGTTGTCTTGTTCTCACAGTGGCAAGCCTATGGGAAACAAGTAGGGCCAGATTGCAACAACGAACACTCTCCCCACTTGTGATTCCCAAAAGCTGTTATTCAGGAGGACACTTTATTTCAGGCTTCCTCAACCTCGGCCCTCCAGATGTTTTTAGCCTACAACTCCCATGATCCCTAGCTAGCAGGACCAGTGGTCAGGGATGCTGGGAACTGCAGTCTCAAAACATCTAGAGGTTGAGGAAGCCTGCTTTATTTGCTGCCTTGTTCAGAAAACCTAGGAAATTCAACTCCATAATTAAAAGACAGATGGCCATCTCTTACCTGAGCAGTTCTAACATATCCTGCTCTAACATAGTCTCTGTTTAAGAACTGCAACTTTTGGAATCAAGGAGGTGCTGGGCTTGGAATGCTGTCTTTGTGTTGAAAGATAGCAATTGCGGTGTTGTTACAAATGTATATTTGAGACTTCTATGGCTGGCTGACCTGGAATGGTAAAGATGCTGCTGCCCTTGCTTTAATGATGAAGACAAATTACCTGCCTGTCTTCCTGTTTGCTCCTTTAGAATCCAGATAACCCTCAGGCTGCAGGCTCATTCGTCCCCATTGCCAATGAGTTGAAACGAAAAGACAAGTTCATGAATGTTCTCTTCTCGTCTCACGTCCGCAAGGTAAGCACAGCAACTGCTGCAGAAGGACGATGAAAGCCTCTGGAAAGTAAGGGGAGGGGAGGGCTTCATCAGGAGGTTTTTACATTGCTGAAGCTCAGGTAAAGGAATTTTGAAATATTAAAAAATATGAAATTATTTCAAAAAGACAAAAAGAGGATAGTATTTAGAGCTAGGAAAGTGAGAAAACGGTCCACAAAACAGGTGGGGATTTGGGGAATCAAACTTAAAATTTATTGTAAAGAAGTTCAAAACGGGTTGAACGTGAATAGAATAAAGAAGACCTGCATTGGGGCTCTGAATTTGTGTGCATTTTGAGCAGATCTTCTTTTGCAATAGTCCTTCAGCTCTGCTGCATTAAGCAGGTGAGCTCAGGGAGTTACAGAGAGATCTCCTTTGAAATGCAAAGGTCAGATCCATACTAAAAAGCTTCTTCGCAGGCACCTTTGGTCCGGTGCTGGCATCATGTCCTTTGGTTCCTGGGTAACTTGCTTGGGAGAGCTGCTTGACTCCTTGGCCTTTATTCTGCAGAATTTTGCAGGATCTCATTCCTCCAGCCCTATGCTTTTAAAACACACTAAACCTGAGAAATCTGGAGTTTGGGGGTGAAACGTCATCAGTAAGGTGATGATGTATAGTTGTACCTCCCCATCTGCTTTACGTGACATTGCCAAGGTCCTAAATAGATTCTGAATGGGTTGGCTAATGACCAGTAAATTGAGGTTCAGTCCAGATAAGACCAAAGTATGGCTGATTAATGATACACTTGAGCAAGGAAATCAGATTCAACCTGTTCTACATGGGGGGGGGGGTGTTTGCCCTCCCTCCCAAAGGATCATGTTCTCATCTTGGAAGTGCTTTTAAATCTGGGTGATCAAGTTATCTTTTGTGGCCTCTGGCACTTCGTTCAGCAGCTTTGGCTGATTCAGCAGCTGTGGCCAATCCTGGAAAAGACATGACCTGTACTCAGTTATTCATGCCCTTAAAGAATCTATATTGCATTACTGCATTGTGCTCCACGTGATGTTGCTTTTGAACACGTATCTAGAAACTACAACTGGTGTGAAATGCAAAACCTTGTTTGCCAACTGCCTCATGCCCTCTTTACAAACTAAGCTGACTGCCAGTTAGGTTACAAGCAGAATTCAGAATTTCCATTTTGCCATTTAAAGCCTTAAATGCCTTAGAACAATAGTACCTGTAGTAGTAGTAGTAATAATAATAATAATAATAATAATAATAATAATAATAATAATAATTATTATTATTTATTATTTATACCCCGCCCATCTGGCTGAGTTTCCTCAGCCACTCTGGGAGGCTCCCAATCAAGTGTTAAAAACAGTACAGCATTACATATTAAAAACTTTCCTGAACAGGGCTGCCTTAAGATGTCTTCTGAATGTCAGGTAGTTGTTTATCTCTTTGACATCTGATGGGAGGGCGTTCCGCAGGGTGGGCGCCACTACTGAGAAGGCCCTCTGCCTGGTTCCCTGTAGCCTCACTTCTCGCAATGAGGGAACTGCCAGAAGTCCTTCGGCGCTGGATCTCAGTGTCCGGGCTGAAAGATCACCACCTCCCAAATGAATCTGCTCACCTCATAAGATTCTTGTCTGAGGCCCTCTGTGTCCCCACATTTTGAAGCAAGATATGCGGCAATAAGGAACAAGGCCTTTCCAGTTGTGAAGCCGCTTTTCCGGGACACAGTTCATTCCTTCACAATTCCTGCTCTATGTTAGAAAGAGATTGAAATCAGTTCTGCTTCCCTCAGATTTTATTGAGAATCAGTATTGCTGATGTTTTTACTGCATCATATTTTGTTTTAAGGTATGTGTTTTTATTGTGCTAGCTCCATTGTGAATCAGTTTTGTTTGAGAGGTGGAATATAAATAATTTAAATATATATCCCTTCACTGGGGATGGCACCAATAATAGCCGGCCAGTGCAGACACAATACTGCATATTCTCCTGACTGAGGTTAGGAGATCAGTAACCCACCCAAGATTTGAATATTCCTTTCCCCTCTTATCTCTTACCATCAAGGTTGCAAATTCACCCACTTCTCTTTTGGGAATCAACATGGTTAGCATACATGAATCAGTGTTAACCACGTTTAGCTGCCACTCTTTAAGTTTAGAGACGTTGTTAGAACCAGATTAGCAAATTCAGGCCTGAGCTAAAAATGGTTAGGGTTAAAATCTGTTTGCATGTAACACTAACCATAGCTGGCTCCAGAAATGGAAGGGAGAAAGACTCACATGCAACAAGGGAGGGCAAATGTATAGGATACTTCTGATTTTGTAATCTTGATCAGCCAGGGTTGTGTTTGCCTTGCACTAGCCTGGCTTGTTGTCTAACCTTGGTTAAGAAGATTTCAAATGTGTTGTGAACCCATAGTTTAATTTGCTGAACAGCACCCTGCCCCCCAAATGGTGTAAGGGGTTGATCTGCTTCTCCCCTTTTAAGCAGGAGTCTGGAGAGAACACAAAATTGCCTTAACTGTGGCTTGCTCAGTGCTGATATAACACATAACCATAGCTTCACATCCCAATTTGGGGTTAATCCTTAACTGTGTGTAGCATTTAAGGTAAAGGTAAAGGTACCCCTGCCCGTAGGGGCCAGTCTTGACAGACTCTAGGGTTGTGCGCTCATCTCACTCTAGAGGCCGGGAGCCAGCGCTGTCCGCAGACACTTCTGGGTCACGTGGCCAGCGTGACGAAGCTGCATCTGGCGAGCCAGAGCCGCACACGGAAACGCCGTTTACCTTCCCGCTGGTAAGCGGTCCCTATTTATCTACTTGCACCCGGGGGTGCTTTCGAACTGCTAGGTTGGCAGGTGCTGGGACCAAACGACATGGGAGCGCACCCCGCCACGGGGATTCGGACCGCCGACCATGCGATCGGCAAGTCCTAGGCGCTGAGGTTTTACCCACAGCGCCAACCGCATCCCTTAAGCATTTAATTATGGTTAAATTCAATGTCTGTATAAGGGCGTTTCTTAGGTTTGGTAGTATTTCCTTCAGCTTGGGTGTATGTAGAATATAGCAGAGGGCTGTAAAATACTTCCTTGGTTTATTCAGTTGACATTTAGGAAGGGTGTGGATCAGTACAAATATTGCTATATAGTAATTACTCCCCCTCCCTGCAAGGTAGAAGAATGATGAGCAAAGGAGCATTCATCTGTTCTCTGTCCTTGAGTGCCTCTAAATCCCTTGCATGTACCTGCTTTAAAGGATGCTTCAATCTGAATTTGTGTTAGGACTGACAAGCCGCATCTTTGTCAGGGAGTTTTCTGGAATGTATTTTCTCTCTCTGTGTTACATAATTTTAATCTCTTTAAATCTTTTCTCACATCCTTCCTGATTCAGATTTCCAAGCATAATGTAACAAAGCCCTTTCCCCCTTCGAGTTGCAAAAGATTTGTTTGGTTTTGATTGGTTTAAACTCTAATGAAAACATACTAGAAATAGACAGCCAAACAGGGAGCTTTTTGTGATTGGCGATGTAGATCTTGATTGATAATGGGATCCCTCCACAGATGTGTGTTCACGAGATGCACATCTCCAGATTTTTCCTCAAGGAAGCAACAGTGCATTGTGCAGATCTGTAACGGCGATGCAATTTTTTCTTGCTCTGTTTGCATTCTTTCTTTTTTCAAACTGTGTTTTTGCAGCAAAGGATAAGTAAAGGAAGCAACTGGGCTACATCAGGAAGAAATAGAAAGCCTGTACGGGGCACAGAAAGTTTCTTCCCCACACCCAGCCTAAAGACTAAGACATCTTTCCCCAACTTTCTTGCACCAGCAGCACTCTGAGAAATCATTGCTCTGCACACGTGTAACATGTGAACTGTTATGTGGCCATAAAACATTACCTTTGCTTTGAAAAGAGAATTTTATTAATTAATAAAAAAAATAAATTAATTAATTTTATTAATTAAAAATCAAATGCACTGGCTGTCTGTTTGCTTCTGAATCCTAAACAGTTTGACACTAAATTGCTTGGTGGACCACTGGCACCCATAAGAGTCTGCTTCAAGCCCCAAGAACGGCCACAGAGGTCTTGCTCACAGACCCGCCAGTAGTATACAGTCAGGCTGGTGGAAATACAAGACAGGGCCTTTATGGTGATGGCCACTTACCTGTGGAATTCCCTCCGACAAAAGGTGCATTTGGTCTCATCCCTGTTTTCTCTTAGGCAGGCCGTAAAAATGTTTATTTTCCATTAGCCTTTGATTAGGTAGCTTGTGTGGGTTTTAAACTTTCTTTTAACATTATTAGTACAGTCTTACCTTGGATCCCAAACGCCTTGCGACTCGAACGCCTTGGTTCCCAAACGCCGCAAACCCGGAAGTGAGTGTTCCAGTTTGCGAACATTCTTTGGAACCCAATGTCTGATGCGGCTTCCGATTGGCTGCAGGAGCTTCCTGCAGCCAATCAGAAGCTGCACCTCGGTTTCCGAATGTTTTGGAAGTCAAACGAATTCCGTTAGATGACCAGGGTATGACTGTACTGTGGTATCTGCTGGCACAGCTTGGCTGGGTGTTATATGCTTGTTTCGTTTTTATGCTGCTCTATTCGCTTTTAGATGCTAAAAATGTATCATTGGTGTTTGACTCTAGTGGTTGGATTGGTAATGCTGTTTTATTGCGTTTTGTCATCATTATTTGAGAGCCACTTTAAAAGGGCTTCAGTTTTTAAAAGCAGAGTAAAAATCACTTAAATAAAAATAATAATCAAGAGCGGCCACAAGCAAATCTGGCCTTCAATCCCAAAATCACAAGGCTCTTTTTCACTCTAACTCTGAATTTCCATTTCAGTCTCCTTTGCTCTGTATAAGCATGTCTTCTTTCGACTGCTATTGTTCTCTTCACTCTTTCTTTTAATGCATTTGGCTATGCTGCTTCCTATGTTGATAACAGCCTGCTTTTTCTTTCACATCAGTCCCACAGCCTTTCCCCAACAGCCAAAGCCAAGTGTTTTTTGCACTGTCGCTCAGTTCCCCTTCTCCCCCCGCCCCATCCCTGTCAGGTTTTGTCCTTGCCCATTTGTCCTCTCCATTTAACAAACAATAAATTCACACTCTGCAAACATGTAAGGAGGAAAAGGCAGGCACAGATTCCTCACACTCACAGCGAGCATCTGCTGTTCTGCTGCTGATTGGGAGTTCCTGGTGTATGTCCCTGCATGTTTTTAAAGGTCGTATCTCTGCTTTTTCCATTTCCTACACTGGTATGTTGGGGAAACACTGGTGTCACTGCTTATTGCGGCTAAAAGTGTGAAGCACCACTGAAACAGCAGTGATGGTGTTAACTGCTTTGTACTAATCAGCATGCAGGGCACACTGTCAACACTAAGTAGATGCTTAGTCAAGAAGTGGCCAGGTTAGGGCAATTGCAAAGCAGAAAGTAGGCTGCTTTTTTGCTTACAGACAACAAATGAGAGAGAAGAAGTGAGGGCTATAGAAAGTGGAATATTGGGTGCTTAGTATCTGATGTATGGAACTGAGAGCTGGACCATAAAGAAGGCTGTTCGCCGAAGAATTGATGCTTTTGAATTATGGTGCTGGAGGAGACTCTGGAGAGTCCCATGGGCTGCAAGAAGATCAAACCTCTCTGTTCTGAAGGAAATCAGCCCTGAGTGCTCCCTGGAAGGACAGATCGTGAAGCTGAGGCTCCAATACTTTGGCCACCTCATGAGAAGAGAAGACTCCCTGGAAAAGACCCTGATTTTGGGAAAGATGGAGGGCACAAGGAGAAGGGGACAACAGAGGACGAGATGGTTGGACAGTGTTCTCAAAGCTACCAGCATGAGTTTGACCAAACTGCGGGAGGCAGTGGAAGACAGGAGTGCCTGGTGTGCTCTGGTCCATGGGGTCACGAAGAGTCGGACACGACTAAACAACAACAAGTATCTGTTGCCTTCAGGCAGAATTTGCAGTTGCTCTTTTGCTTGATGCTTTTGTGCAGGGGCCCGCAAACTCTTTCAGCAGGGGGCCAGTCCATTGTCCCTCAGACCTTGTGGGGGGCCGGACTATATTTTGAAGAAGAAGAAAATGAACGAATTCCTGTGCCCCACAAATAACCCAGAGATGAATTTAAAATAAAAGGACACATTCTACTCATGTAAAAACATGCTTATTCCTGGACCATCCGCAGGCCGGATCCAGCCCCCGGGCCTTAGCTTGCCTACCCATGCTCTTGTAGAAGTGAGAGCATGTGTTTGGCATGTGTGAGGCCTCAGTATCTCCAGTTAAAAGGTTTTTTTTAAAAAGAATAGTAAGACTGGTGAATATTATGGCATGGTCTTTAGGGCACATGATGAAGCTACTCTGCTAAAGCTAAGCAGGTTTGAGTCTATGCCCAGGTGGGAGAACCTGGAAACTCCCATGCATATTGCTTTGAGTTCCGTGAAGGAAGAAGGGTGGGACAGAAATGTCATAAAAAGAATAAATAGGTAATATAAAGATGCCTACCAAAATTCAGCAGAAAGACTTAGAGCAGTGTTTTCCAACAGTGGGCCTCAGTTGGACCACTTTTGGTTGGACCACTGCCAACAGCTGAATGAAGGTGTCCAGGGGACAGAGGGAAGAATGGATGCGGAATCTCCCTCTGAAAGGATAGGACCAGAGAGTGCACTGGAAGAAATTAGAAAGAGAAATACATGGTTAAGTTGAAGCAAATGAAATAAAAATAAATTAAGAATAGAAAAGGGAATAAAAAAGGAAAGCTGTTGTAGGAAGATGAAGTAAATAAAAGGAGCAGCAAGAAATGATGAAACAAACCAACACTGGTGGGTGGAAGGAAAGGTACAAATTAAGTGTGAAAGGAGAAAGGGAGAAGAAATTCAGGAGATGAGTAAAAATACTCTGAGAGTATTTTCTGTAGCCCCTTGAACAACTAAGATGTAATCAAATATTCCTGAGATGATGCCCTTTTCTAGCACCCTCCTTGTTTTCCAAAACTTTCTTCCAGGTTCCTGCAAGAACCAGCTGCCCATAATTAGTAACCCATGATTTAGAAACTTTATTTTACACACTTGCTGGGGGCTTATTTTACCCAACAAACATCATGCCATCTTGCCCTTATGACTGTCAGCTGGCAACAAGAAAGACCTTCTTTGAAAGGAATGCCCTACCTTCTTGCACGAGCTGCTTTTTCATACGGTATATGTTTAACCAATCTCTTTACCCAATACCTTCCAGATCTCTTTCTGGGCAAGTCTCCTATTGAATGTGATGCTTCTCTCTCGTCAAATTGATTAGTTGTCCTGGGTAGAGTTAAGCTATAGCAGAATTGCTGGAGGGTGTGACATTAGAGAACCAAGCTAGAACTGTCATGTTCTGTACAAAGTCGGCAAGACTGACAGGTCGAAAGAGTGAATGACATGTGCTTCTAAATGTGAGAAGAATATGGGTGAGCAGGCTTCCAGAATCTTGAAAGGTTATTGTCAAGAACATAAAGAACCACCCTTTAATTTATTTCTGATGATGAGGACTGATTTAATTTGTTGCAAAGCGGAAAGAAAAGATCAGCAACTTGGCTCACTTACTAGAGTCCATTTGCTCTGCAGTTTAGCAACTCTGCTTGTCGAGTAGTTGAGTTTGGATAGTTTGGATTTTGTTTTTTGCGGTGCTACAAATGTTGCATTAAAGTAGAAACTTGGAACTTAATGGCTTTGAGATCCTTCCTTGCTCTTCTGGTCTCAAATTCTGCAGGTGTAGCATAAGTCAAGATACTGGGCAAGATACTCATTTCTGCTGTGCTCAGAATCTACATGGGGGCTCTGATGTGCATATAAAACTCAGCATGAGTTTCCCTGTTCTCTTCAGTACAAAGGACAGCTCCGTGTGTGCAAGGCAGGATGCTGACTTTAAGAGAAAGTTACTACATTCTTTCTTTCATGGCACTCTTTGTGTACGCTAGTTACTGGACTAGGGCTACAATATCTGTTGAAATGCTTGATCTAATAAATTGGTCTGCTGTTTCTGAGATGCTCTTGCAATGTACTTTGTCACCATTTCAGCACCAGTTAAATGGCCATCCGTCTGAGATTACTACTGCTCCTGTTACCATATCATAGATAGTCCAGGTAGTCCGGAGGGTGAAATTGCTGCTGGTGAAAAGCATTTCATGCTACAGAAGCCGCTTGTACCTTCAGAGATGAGACTGGATCTAACAGCACCCCCAAACTACAAACCTGACCCCTAAGCGGTTGTGCAGTTCTGCCCAGAACAGACTGAATCTTGTCTCCCTGGGTAAACAAGCCATTCACCCAAAGGATCTGTTTGCTAGTCTGGAGTTAGTTTCTGTTTACTGACCCTCTCCCAGTCCAGTACTGATCTTAGGTACTGGTTCATTGCATCAACTGCATCACCTGAATTGGCAAACAAAGGTGAAACATAATTATGTGTCACCGGTATACAGACAGTGCACCTCAGTTCTCTGTTCCACTGAGAAACTAATCAGTGGTTCCATGTAGATTTACTGTAACTGCAACTTTTATACCGTAACCTATATGGCCGTATCCAATGCTAGTCATACTCTGAGTAGACACACTGAAATTACTGAACAGGTTCATTATTTGCCAGATTACGTTGGAGCACATTCTGTAGCAAGGATAACTCCTCCCATTGGAACTTGATAGGTAGAAGAAGAAGAGGAGTTTGGATTTGATATCCCGCCTTTCACTCCCCTTCAGGAGTCTCAAAGCGGCTAACATTCTCCTTTCCCTTCCTCCCCCACAGTAAACACTCTGTGAGGTGAGTGGGGCTAGGGCCTTCAGAGCCATATATCCCATAATAGCTAGCCTGTACACTTGATGCAGCATTGACTTCTTCTCCCTTCCTCCCACCCACTCCACAAACATGGGACACATCCTTAAAATAATTAGTCATTTCATAGTGGCTCTTGTGAAATCACCTAAGGTCAAGACACTTTTACTCTGTGTGTGTGTGTGTGTGTGTGTGTGTGTGTGTGTGTGTGGTAGTAATCATGGTGAGGTATTCAGTCTTGTGGACTAAACAGTGTAACAGACTTTGAAGATTGCTGTTGGAAGCGAAGAAGGCAATCAATCCCCTGACATGGTCAGAGCAGCTGTATGTTTATGGCAATCAATAAGCACACAAGTGTTTCGCTTGTTTGTTAGTAGTACATTTTCCACTTGGCCATAGTGGCTGAGGAAGCCCATCTTTGTGAATGCCTTGAAGCAGCAGGGACAGAGCAAATCAGGTGTTGATTATTCATAGCAATGGAAGAAGTGGTAATCAAAGATACTCCTGGCTTACCTTTGCTCTTCTTTGTCTTTCTGTGTTTCTGATTGATGTAGTGGCGCTTTCCATGTTGAAGATGGTGCTGTTACATGCATAAATATATGGCACGTGCAGTGTGTACTGGCAATTAGTACTGCTGCAGAAGACAAGACCTAGTTTCCCATCTGTCATCTCTTGGCTAGATGGTTCTTCAGAGCATTGCCTACTTTCTGTGTTTGACACCTAAACCTCTTAACTGATTTTGAGTTACTGATACAAGTGACAAGCTACCTGGAAAGCGTGAGGTGTCCTACCTTTGCACAGATTTAAGGGATTATTTGACTCTGTTAAAGAGAGTATGCTGCTTGTCTGAAGGACTCACGTTGGTTACCAATAAAGGAGATGCTAATTGTGTAATTTGGGCTCCTGCCAAACAGTAGGATGAAGTCAAAAAGGCTTTATGCCTTGGAGAGGGCTTCCTTGTTCATCATTATCTCCACAGGCAGCTGGGTTTTGTTTTTATTTTTAAATTGTACATAACCTAGAAAACTGTAGACACAATAATAATAATAATAATAAATAAATAAATTATGCATTGTTGCTTGTCCTATTCTCATTAGTTAGGATGAACAGTTCTTCTAAGATTTATCCTTCTTCTTTTTAGTGAAAA
Organism: Podarcis gaigeae; assembly: GCF_964106915.1. Taxonomy (NCBI): domain Eukaryota; kingdom Metazoa; phylum Chordata; class Lepidosauria; order Squamata; family Lacertidae; genus Podarcis; species Podarcis gaigeae. The sequence continues at coordinate 41,230,875 of NC_139689.1, forward strand.
TGATTTCTGTACATATGCATGCGCACACACACGTGCGCGCGCGCGCACACACACACACACACACAAATATACCCCTCTGATTTTTGGACATGGGGAAACTTGTTCTGCATTCCAAACCATCTCTTACTGAAATCCATTGGAGTAGTCTTTTGTTCTTTCTCCTCCTGCTACATCCAGCCATGTGGAATAGATAGATAGATAGATAGATGATAGATATAGGCAACCCGTCTTCAAGGCTATGCTTTGAACTATCATTTTAATTCCGTTTGCCCAGCTGGATGCCTGTCAATAGCATGTTGGAAGGGAAAACTGATCTAATGGTGCATTTCTCAGCAGGGGACTCAGTTGTGGTTTACTGAATCCCAGTGGCATCCTCAATTAATTTCAGATTTGGAGTCTTTAGCTGTAAAAGTAGTAACAAGTGTTTTTCCTTTCACTGATGGAAATGGTTTCAGTTCCATTTTGGAAACCGTTAGCAAACAGTATGTTTCACGTTGCTAGCATTACAAACGTAATGGTAATTTAGAAATGGTGCTGTTCTGCCCTCCCACACACTCCCAAACACACTCACACACAGCAGAATACCCTGGCATTTGCTGTCTTTAGAGTTGTCACAGCAAGGCATGAGTCTTCCTGTTACAAAAGGCAGCCAAAGTTGACATCTTTAGGGCGTTCGCGGATAATGCTAGTTTACATGGATGCTGTACATATGTGAAGCCATGTTACCTCGCAGTGGCCATAATCAAAACAGTAAAAACTTCAATGAAATCAATCTGAAAAACCAAGTAGCGTACCAAAAACCAATTAACAGAAAAGTGGGGTTATTGTACAGCATAATAGCGGGGGCTCAGACAGCCCACCCTGAAAGCCTCATGACTAGGTGACAAAACTAGACAAGCTTACGGGGAAAATTCGGAACCGGTGAGACCAGAGATTTACCGAGGACTGGAATAAATTTACAGAGTATATTAAGAATATATGTGAAGCTCAATTAACATTTGTAGGTTTTCAAGAAGCTCTGTGATAATAATGGAAAGAAATATTGTTTTATAATAATTGTTAAGATTAATTTGGTTAAAAAAAAACAAAACAATACAGATGCAAGAAATGTGAACAATTGTGAAAACATGAAAATTTCCAGAAAGGCTGAAGGAAGTCTGAAAGTGGAAAGATTAGAATTGGATGTATAATTCAAATGGAATGTTTTTCATTTATTGTTAAATTTGAAAATTTTATAAATAATTTTTTTTAAAAAAAACTAGGTGACAAAACAAAATTTAGGGGGAGGCCATGCTATGATGTTGATGCCATAATGTTATGCACTGTTCCTCTCGTCCACCAGCCGCAATTTAATTAGCTTGGGAATCTGGAGCAGTACCCCCAATACTGATTGAAGGAGAGAAGTAGCCAGGTCCCAAGCCATTAGGGCAGGCGTGGGGAATGAGTGGGGAATCTTTTTTCAGTCCAGGGTCTGCATTCTCTTCTGGGGCAACCTTTCTTTTTCATTTTCCTCTTTTTTTCTGAACTTGAAAGATCTTTATTGAGTTAAAATGAATACATACACACTGTACTGTCTGGGGCAACCTTTCAAGGGCCACGTTCAAGCGGTGGACAAGGCCAAAGGCAAAAATGGGCAGAGCAACAAACGTAAACGTCACCTTTGTATATAGACTAATTTCTACACACATTCGTACACCCTGCTCTTCCCTCCATCCAGGTGAGCAAGAAGCATTATTGGAGTTCAGGGATACATTCCATCCAGGCCAAAGCACTCAGGGTGAAAAGCAGGACCAGTGAGAGGTGTTGCCTGGGAGCATCAGCTGGGGAAATCTGAGGGGCAAATAGAGAGGCATTGGGGCCTCATTTGGTACCCAGGCCTGAGGCTTCCCACCCCTTTCTTAAGGCTGTAAAGGGAAGAACTAGGACTTGAATTGAGTCCAGAAATACATGGCTAGCCAATGAAGATAAGAGCACCAGAATAAAACCTGTAACAATCTGGCAGCTGTATTTTGGACTGATTTAAAGCTCCTGGATGTTTTCAAGTGCAGCCCCATGTAGAGTGCATTACAGTAGACTAGTGTAGACTTTAGCTTTCATACTCTGTCTGTGAAACTTCCTAGATAACTTCCAATATACCAGAGAAAGCTGCAGCTCAGGTAAGACCTTCCTTTAAAGCAAAGTCCTACCCTCTTGCAATCAGCCGTCCTCTGTTTTTGGGCAGTTTATGTGGTTAGAGGGCTGGTCCCTGTCCCTCTTTAGTGAACAAATACAGGCAGCAACAGGATCATCGAGTCTGGGATGATATCTTACCAATCAAAGTTAAGCTAACGGAAGTACTTTTCCTTTCTTTTTTAATCTCATTGTTTTCAATTACTGCTTTCTACACAATACCACCAAGTTGAACTCACCTTAAATCCGGACCATTTTTAATCCTTCTGTCAGTTAAAACCTGATGTGCACATGCCTTTTAGAACTGTGGAAGCAAAATTCAAACATCTTAAGGAGCCAGTAATTCTACTATCACACTGCTCAGAGTGTGTGAAGTGTGTTTTGTTTTGTTTAAAAAAGGAAATGACTTTTAATTCCCATGGGGATTTGATTATTTGCAGATAAACCGCTTTAGCAAAGTGGAAGATCGGGCAATTTTTATCACTGACAGACACCTTTATAAGATGGATCCAACAAAGCACTACAAAGTGATGAAAACCATCCCACTATACAATGTAAGTATTGGAGCTGGAGCCAGGACTCCACAGTACGAAATTGCTAATGATCCAATTTCTCTGTTGTAAAATTGATGAGAGCTCTGGTCAGAATTCTGTGAAGTGCATAGAGGTATTTTATCTGTATATCTTCCACAAGTACAGTGGTACCTTGGGTTAAGAACTTAATTCGTTCTGGGGGTCCGTTCTTAACCTGAAACTGTTCTTAGCCTGAAGCACCACTTTAGCTAATGAGGCCTCTCACTGCTGCCGCGCCGCCGGAGCACGATTTCTGTTCTCATCCTGAAGCAAAGTTCTTAACCCGAGGTACTATTTCTGGGTTAGCAGAGTCTGTAACCTGAAGCATCTGTAACCCGAGGTACCACTGTATATATATTTTAAAAAACTTGCAACCCACTCTTTGTCAAAAACCCCCAGGGTGGGTTACATCAATAGTGGGATTGCAGTTCATAATTAGCATATTGTTGCTGGGAAGTTTCAGTTGGTGGTGGAACTACCAAGAGGAGATGCCCAACAGATCTCAAGCTGCAGACAGAATGGTATAAGTGCCAGCTCTTAAGGTAACAGGACTCTAAGCCATTCAGGCTTTATAGCTCAATATCAAAACCTGGACTCAGGCTCAGTAGCAAATAGGCAGTCAGTGCAGATCTTTAAGTGCCATCAGAATATTGACAACTGTACTTTGCGCTATCTGCAGTTTCTAAACCATGGGTAGGCAAACTAGGGGCTGGATCTGACCCAGTTGCCTTCTAAATCCGGCCCGCGGACGGTCCAGGAACCAGCATGTTTTTACATGAGTAGAATGCGTGCTTTTATTTAAAATGCATCTCAGGGTTATTTGTGGGGCACAGGAATTCGTTCATTTATTTCCCCCCCAAAATATAGTCCAGCCCCCCACAAGGTCCTAGGGACAGTGGACCGGCCCCCTGCTGAAAAAGTTTGCTGACCCCTGCCAGGTCTAAACCATATTCAAGGGCAGCTCCATGTAGAATGTTTTACAGTAGTCTAAACAAAACGTTTCTGGAACCTGGATCACTCTGACCAGGCTATCCCATTCCTTGTCACCAAAGTCATTTGGGCTCCCAATGACAAAGTATCCAGGAGCAGCTACCAGCGAGAAACCTATTCCTTCAGAGGGAATGCAGCCCCATTCAGAGCAGGCTGCCTCCCTAGTTCCCAGACCCAGAAACCACCAATCTGCAATACTTCTAGCATGTCAGGATTGAGCTTCGGTTTCCTGGCTCTCGTTGCCTCCAGTACTGGTCAAGATACCTGCATGATGCCTGCACGATGGCAGGAGAATGGGGGGTGGGGGTGGGCTGTTCTTCTTCTTCCTCCTTCCCTAAAGGCTTAGAGGCACAGAGGAGGTTTGGAATCTTGTTCTGTTGCAGTTTCTACTTTCAGCATGTACAGAAAGCGCTAATGGCTCCTAATCTCATTCTGTAGCACAGATAGGAAGTCTCTACAGCCAGCCAAAGGGCCAAACTAGATGGCAAGGAAAATCCATGAGCAAAATTTCCTGCTGTCTTTAAAAAAAAAAAATTACTTGGAAAGCCCCATGTAGCTGCTTTGAAAATCAAGGAAGTAGAACAAGCAGCTGTTAGCTGTGTTTCCACACACTGAGCTATCTGTGTGTTCTTCCCCTACCCTCAGCCCCAACCTGTGAACTAATTCTTTCCAGAGGAGTGGTGCAATTTATATTGGGGTAAATGAAACACTCATGTTGCTGCTTTCGCAACCCTCAAAGCAACTGCATAAGCCTGCTATTTCAGTATTTTTGAAAGGGGGTAAGATCTTGATCACAGCTCTCCCTTCCCGTTGGCCACTGACTCGCAACTCTGTTTGTCTCTTGTGGGTCAGCATGTCCCTGAAAGAATTTCTTTCAAAATGTGTGATACTCAGCTGGGGGTTTGTGCCCACAAGGCCTGAAGAAGTTTAACATGCTGAAAGGCTGGCAGACTGGCTGGTGTAAAGGAAGTCACAGCTGGGTGACCTTGGGCCAATCCCACTTCTCTGAAGTCTCTCAGCCCCACTCACCTCACAGAGTGTTTGTTGTGGGGGATGAAGGGAAAGGAGAATGTTAGCCGCTTTGAGATTGCTTCGGGTAGTGATAAAGCGGGATATCAAATCCAAACTCCTCCTCCTCCTCCTCCTCCTCTTCTTCTTCTTCTTCCTCTTCCTCTTCCTATGAACAGTGGCTGTCATATAATGTTTGAAACACATTACTTTGCCTATGATGGCTAGTACATTCGCATCACACATGCATTTGGTAGTATAATCACATTTGGCCACTGAGGCACCCATGGGAACTCCCAGTGAACTGCAAGCCATTTCAGCTTGCCTTGCTTTCAGGGATCTGTTTTAACACGGTAGAAAAAAAATTAATGTAGGATTTCAGTTAGCTCACAAAAACCCCCCAAATTTGTGTATGCGAGGACCAAGGAAGTGGGAAATAATGTGATACACAGTGGACAAAGGGCAAAAATTAAACACTCCGTATGGTACTGGAATGTTGGAGTTTTATTTTACCATCCCGGCTTGCAAAGAAGCAAAAGGAATTGCCTAGTAATAAGTAGATAGTATGCATATTGCTGATGGCCTTCCTGGAGGAACTGCTCTTTTCCATTGTCTAGTACTTCTAAGGACATCTCATTGAAATAAATGTAAATGAGACAAATTAGCTCTTGTTTTGTGCTGGAAAATGTTTCCGGAGCTGCTTTGTCTGTGAGGATGGATTTGAAAGGAAATAAGTTTTCAAAGGGGACGTGGGTGGCGCTGTGGGTTAAACCACAGAGCCTAGGACTTGCCAATCAGAAAGTCGGTGGTTCGAATCCCTGCGACGGGGTGAGCTCCCATTGCTCGGTCCCAGCTCCTGCCAACCTAGCAGTTCGAAAGCACGTCATAGTGCAAGTAGATAAATAGGTATCGCTCTGGCGGGAAGGTAAACGGCATTTCCGTGCGCTGCTCTGGTTCTCCAGAAGCGGCTTAGTCATGCTGGCCACATGACCCGGAAGCTGTACAATAAAGTGAGATGAGCGCTGCAACCCCAGAGTCGGCCACAACTGGACCTAATTGGTCAGGGGTCCTTTTACATTTACCTAAGTTTTCAAAGAGCCACCCTGATCCAAAACTTTGTAGGTCACCAATGTGCCTATGGATCTGTGTGAGCCAGTTTTCTGCATGATGGAGGTTTCTCAAATGCTGGAGAGCACGGCCAAATTTTCGTTCATGCACACTTCCATCAATATTTGTTTGTTTACTATCCCAACTTTCATCAATCCACAATCCTAGGGTGGGTTGCATAATAAAATATATAGGAAAAGGTAAAGGGAACCCTGACCATTAGGTCCAGTCGTGGCCAACTCTGTGGTTGCGGCGCTCATCTCACTTTATTGGCCGAGGGAGCCGGCATACAGCTTCCGGGTCATGTGGCCAGCATGACTAAGCCGCTTCTGGTGAACCAGAGCAGCGCACGGAAACGCCGTTTACCTTCCTGCCGGAGCGGTACCTATTTATCTACTTGCACTTTGACGTGCTTTCAAACTGCTAGGTTGGCAGGAGCAGGGACCGAGCAACGGGAGCTCACCCCGTCGTGGGAATTCGAACTGCCGACCTTCTGATTGGCAAGTCCTAGGCTCTGTGATTTAACCCACAGCGCCACCCGCATCCTTCATAAAATATATACAGTGGTGATAATACCTTGAGGGGACTGGTGTGTGAAATCCTTCCAGCCTGCCGAAATTAACCTTATTTTCCTCATCAGTATTTTTGACGTTTTGTTGCCCACATTATCAAACTCGGTTTGTTTTGGGAGCTGCCCATTGCCACTGATTTATTTATTTTTTTACACATATGCCCTCTTACCTAATATCTTTGTATGTAGTGAAAGTGGGGGAGCCTCGATATCTGCATAATCGTGTGGGGGATGCTCTTCGTAGAACAGCTCCATTATTTGGACTGATGCTTTCACCAAGAACATGGACCATTTATATTTGAGCCTCGCTGTTTATTTCTCTGCCTCACCTGAAAAGATGTGTTTACTTTACATCTGTAAGATGGATTGGCCCTGTGAAGGTGTACAGGAGCTAGCCTCCTCAAAGTGCCTCTGCATGCCAGCAGCGCTCACAATCACTGTTTGCAAAGCTGCCCTGTCAACATAGCAACATCCCTTGGGAAAGGCGTTGCCATGGAGATCTCAGGCAGTCAGCTGATGCCTGGTCCTGCCGAAGCTTGTTTTCCCAGCTCAAGAAGCCATTCTGTCACTCTGAACCTTACAAAAAAAAGCAATTCCAAATGGGGAGTAATATCCCACGGTTTGCCTTTGACTTGTGGCAGTAAAAATCCTGGTGACTTGAAACCTCTGGTGGAGTTCTTGTGCCTGGTGTTGCCAGCCAAGATGGCATATGCCAGAAACTGAAGGATAGCAATAAATAAATGCATTAAGAAGGGAAGATATGATCCTAGGGTTGAGGAAGTCTGTAGCTGGCGTACAGATAATTAGGAAATAATAATACATTCTGGAAAATGGAGGAAATGAAGATAATTTTCTCTTATTTCACACATGCCTGTTACTATCACTTTGCAAGCTTGTTTTATTAAATTGAATCAGGATGTGTTCCTGCGTTCAATTGTGGCATTTTGAGAGTGTAGATTCAGTGGATTTGTGCAGAGTTTGGTACCTCACAAAGCAGTGGTACAATTGCTTCACCATGCACCTGCCTTACAGGGCGAATCACAATTACCCACGCCAAGATGCCAAAAACAGATTTAAATCAATTATTTAAACTAATCTACCCTGCTGAAAAGGCCCCTGTAGCAGATTATTGGAGCTAAATATGGGTTGATAGTCCACTGCATAGCAACCATTCACTTTTTATGTTCTAAAACTAAGTAGTAAATGTAGTACTATCCAGAAGTCACAGTAGTACAACTGACCGTTGAGTTATTGAATGGCACCAAATTGACTTTCCCCATTCTAAAGGCTTATCGTTTTTTCAGGATTGAAACCTAGAGAACAATAACTTTGTCCCAACTGTTTGCTAGGGGACACAACAGTTGGCACTGGCCATTGCCCCTGGAATTGGCCTGGATGGGAGAGGGGAAGGAAGATCAGGAGTGGGTATTGGGTTAGCATTCTCTCCTGCCTGACCCCAGCTCATAAAGGTAAAGGTAAAGCTACCCCTGCCCGTACGGGCCAGTCGTGTTCGACTCTAGGGTTGTGCGCTCATCTCACTTAAGAGGCCGGGAGCCAGCGCTGTCCGGAGACACTTCCGGGTCACGTGGCCAGCGTGACGAAGCTGCTCTGGCGAACCGGCACCAGAGCAGCACACGGAAACGCCGTTTACCTTCCCGCTAGAAAGCGGTACCTATTTATCTACTTGCACTTAAGGGTGCTTTCGAACTGCTAGGTGGGCAGGAGCTGGGACCGAAAGACGGGAGCTCACCCCACCGCGGGGATTCGAATCGCCGACCATGTGATCGGCAAGTCCTAGGCGCTGAGGTTTTACCCACAGCGCCACCCGCGTCCCTTGACCCCAGCTCATAACTCCCCATATTTGTTTGAAGAAGGTACAGGCCGAACACAGCTGGGAGCTGGGGGCACTGTTATATGGTGGTTCTGCTCCTTCCTCCTGGGCCGCGTCCAGAAAGTGGTGGGGGGGATGAGTGTTCAGACCCCTGGGCTCTCACTTGTGAGGTGCCTCAGGGTTCCATCCTCTCCCCCATGCTTTTTAATATCTATATGAAGCCACTGGGAGAGATCATCAGGGGGCTTGGGCTGGGTGTTCATCAGTATGCAGATGACACCCAGCTCTAGCTCTCCTTTAAATCAGAACCAGTGAAGGCGGTGAAGGTCCTGTGTGAGTGCCTGGAGGCGGTTGGAGGATGGATGGCGGCTAACAGATTGAGGTTGAATCCTGACAAGACAGAAGTACTGTTTTGGGAGGACAGGGGGCTGGAGGATGTGGGGGACTCCCTGGTCCTGAATGGGGTAACTGCGCCCCTGAAGGACCAGGTGTGCAGCCTGGGAGTCATTTTGGGCTCACAGCAGTCCATGGAGGCACAGGTTAATTCTGTGTCCAGGGCAGCTGTCTACCAGCTCCACCTGGTACGCAGACTAAGACCCTACCTGCCCGCGGACTGTCTTGCCAGAGTGGTGCATGCTCTAGTTATCTCCCGCTTGGACTACTGCAAAGCGCTCTACGTGGGGCTACCTTTGAAGGTGACCTGGAAACTACAATTAATCTAGAATGCGGCAGCTAGGCTGGTGACTGGGACTGGCCGCCGGGACCACATAACACCAGTCCTGAGAGATCTGCATTGGCTCCCAGTAGGTTTCTGAGCACAATTCAAAGTGTTGGTACTGACCTTTAAAACCCTAAATGGCCTCGGTCCTGTATACCTGAAGGAGCATCTCCACCCCCATCGTTCAGCCCGGTCACTGAGATCCAGCGCCGAGGGCCTTCTGGTGGTTCCCTCATTGCGAGAAGTGAGGTTACAGGGAACCCGACAGAGGGCCTTCTCAGTAGTGGCGCCCACCCTGTGGAATGCCCTCCCTTCAGATGTGAAGGAAATAAGCAGCTATCCCATCTTTAAAAGACATCTGAAGGCAGCCCTGTTCAGGGAAGTTTTTAATATTTAATGCTGTACTGTTTTTAACATTTGATTGGGAGCTGCCCAAAGTGGCTGGGGAAACTCAGCCAGATGGGCGGGGTATAATTATTATTATTATTATTATTATTATTATTATTATTATTATTATTAAATGTGGGGTCTCTTGATTCCTTGCAAGAGAATGCCTGGTCACAGAGCGTTCAGCCTTCTGCCTGCTTTCAGTCTCATCCCCTTGATTAGAATCCTAGAAATACAACTGAACACACCTAGACCCTGCTCTTGGAGGCTTTCATAACAACAATTTCTAGAAGTATGCACTGCTGTTTGGGGAATTCCTTTTTACATGAGCTTTCTGGTGCACTGAAAATTTCTTGAAGTCTTAACCTTTCTCTCCCGCAAGGGGGAAATGGCAGAGAGGTGTTGAAAGGTGTCAGAAAGGAGACAGTCTCTTTTTTTCATGCTAAAACAAAGAACAGTCTTTGAAGGTTGAGTTTTTTCTTAAGTTCCTTGAAGAAACTAGCAGTCAGTCTGATCCAATTATAGCCATTCTAAATAGCTAGGAATTCTCATCTGAGTACACTTTTGTCAATGCTTAACGTTTCACTACAAAAATGAATAGCAATTATTGGGTTTGTGCCTGAAGAATTGTGCTCTCCTCTGGGATGTTTGAGCGATCAAAGCTGTATCAGCTTTTAAAATTTAAAGTCTATACCCTCTAATACACTATATTATATGTATGTGTGTATATTATGTATGTATGTGTATGTGTAAATAAAAATTCTGGGGCAAAGCTCTTTCAAACCTTTGCTTAATTTAATCCCTGATTATTAGACAAAAGCTTGTGTGTGCCAAACACAATCCAGAATATAGAAATGTATTGGCTTTTTCTACGAATCTGGTTAGCAGAAATGCACTGTAAGCAGAATCAAAGCCCCATCACCAATACTTCGTCAATCAGTAACCTCTTTGTTATCAAGAGAGCCATTGTATGGTAGCATGCGCAGATATTTCAATCTTTGTTCTGTCTCACCTGATTTATTGCTACATTTGCACAAACCTTTTAACTCGTTAGTATTTTTTTAATAAAACACATATGCCTCTTTTAAAAAATGAATAGCGAAGGGAAGAGGATTAATTTGCACTTACTGAACCAAGACACGCACTGAAATGTAGTTATCCTTTGGAGTTGACACTTACCTAGATTTTGCAATGCGGTTCTCCAATCAAAAGAGCATAGAAAATGCCTGCATTAGTAAAAAATGTTTACAGAAATGTAAGATTTCAGGGGGAAATGCTTCAAAAATGGATACATCAGAAGAATAAAGGTAAAGGGACCCCTGACCATTAGGTCCAGTCGTGGCCGACTCTGGGGTTGTGGCGCTCATCTCGCTTTATTGGCTGAGGGAGCCGGCGTACAGCTTCTGGCCAGCATGACTAAGCCGCTTCTGGCGAATCAGAACAGCACACGGAAACGCCATTTACCTTCCTGCCGGAGCGGTACCTATTTATCTACTTGCACTTTGATGTGCTTTCGAACTGGCAGGAGCAGGGACCGAGCAACGGGAGCTCACCCTGTCGCGGGGATTCGAACCGCTGACCTTCTGATTGGCAAGTCCTAGGCTCTGTGGTTTAACCCACAGCGCCACCCGCGTCCCACATATATATGCACACAATTGTATATGAATTTTCATGTGCCAATGCAGAAACAGGATGGACTTAAGAATGGAAAATGAGAAATGGAGAGAAACCAAAATGGGCAGATTTCACCCATCCCTACCCCAAGGCTGTACAGCAGCAGTATATAGTCTGGGATGTGTGTACTGTTCTGCTACAAAAAAAGGTCTCCATACTGTGTTCAGAATATTTTGTGCCATGCAAATATATTTTCAAAAATTTTTATCAGTTGTCAATTTCTGTGTTCTGTGTGACGATCACATTTTGTGGGAAATGTGTGAGTAAGTTTGGAGATGAACTAAAAATTCCTCACAAAATAGTCTTGGTAGCCCAATCTGGTCCAGCAGTCTGGTCAGGCAGATGCCCACAGGAAGATACAGTATGGGTACAGTGGCACTCTGATCATAATCCCCAGTGCCTAGTGTTCAGAGACATGCTGCTCTGATGCAGGAGATGAAATATGGTCATAATGACAAGTAGCCATTGATAGCTTTTAGGTGGAGCTAGATAATTTCAAGGAGGGATAAGGCTATCTAAACTGGTAGCAAATTCCAGAGTTTAACTAAGTGTGAAGAAACACTTCCTATCATCTGCTCTGAATCTCTTGCTGTTCAGCTTCATTGAATGACTCCAGAGTCTCCTATTTTGTGTGTATCTGTGTGAGAGATGCTACCTATCCACTTTCCCCACATCATGCAAATACATCATTATCCCCTCTCCCCATATTCATCTAAAAAGCTCCAAATGTTATAAGCGTTCCTCAAAGGGGAGTTGCTCTTGCCCCTTGGTGAATTTGGTTGCCCTTTTCTGCACCGCAGGCAGAGAGTGGGACTCCAGATACTTTTTATAAATGGCTCAGGGCCACAATACCTCAAGGTATCTTTCTATATGAACCTAACCGAACCCTGAGATTATCTTCTGATGCCCTTCTTTGTGTGCCTCCTCCTCGAGAGGTCTGGAGGAAGACAACACGAGAACGGGGCCTTCTCTGCAGTGGCTCCCTGTCTGTGGAATGCTCTCCCCAGGGAAGTTTGCCTGGCGCCTTCATTATACACCTTTAGATGCCAGGCAAAAACGTTCCTTTTTAACCAGGCCTTTGGTTGATTTGATTGACATCCGATGCCCTTTTAAAATGTGGAGGGGTGTTTTTTTGGGGGGTGGGGGTTATTGGGTTGTTGTTTTTCTTTTGATTCTATATTTTATGGTTTTGTGTTCTGGTTTTGTTCTGTGAGCCAGCCTGAGACCTCTGGGTATAGGGCTGTATATAAATTCAATTAGTAGTAATAATTCTAATCAGTACTGTTTTCTGGGGGGATGCAGGGATATGCATACCCCTAAACATTTTGTGAATCTATAAGTTTGGCCTCATTGAGGGGCCGTGTTTCAATATGAATAGGAAACTGAGAGTACCCTTAAATTTTTTTTAGAAAGAAACCCTGATTCTAATAATTATAAATATATCATACAGTGCAACTGAAACAAAGCTTCCTAATATATTTCTAGTATGCTTAGCATACTTCCTAAGTACCATATTTTTTGCTCTATAAGACTCACTTTTTCCCTCCTAAAAAGTAAGGGGAAATGTGTGTGCGTCTTATGGAGCGAGTGCAGGCTGCGCAGCTATCACAGAAGCCAGAACAGCAAGAGGGATTGCTGCTTTCACTGCGCAGCAATCCCTCTTGCTGTTCTGGCGTCTGAGATTCAGGATTTTTTTTTTCTTGTTTTCCTCCTCCAAAAACTAGGTGTGTCTTGTGGTCTGGTGCGTCTTATAGAGCGAAAAATACGGTACTTGAGGTGCTACTGTGAAATTTAATGTATGCCTTGCTTTTAAGGTTCTGTTTAATTGCTCAACTGTCTGTAGGCACTTCTATATTATACAAAGTCATATTTGAAATACTAATGTCAAAACATATAGTGTGCTGCTCGTAGTAAACGTACCTGTGTCCCTGTGTTATTTCTGCTTTGAGGTCACTTGAGAGGCAAAAGCCAGGCACTTGCCCTGTTAAAATCTGGTTAATCAGACATGGCTGTCATTCCAGAAACGGGTGGTAGGGGGAAGGTGTCTGTATTTGCAATCTAATTTTCTATGACTACTGCAAAGCATCCACGAAGGCATGGAACTTGGTGAACCTTAACGTTTCCCTTCTTTCTTTGCTCAGCTGACGGGATTGAGTGTCTCCAATGGAAAAGACCAGCTTGCAGTTTTCCACACAAAGGACAACAAGGACCTAATTGTGTGCCTCCTCAGCATGCATCCAGTCAATGAGAGCAAGATTGGAGAGTTGATTGGAGTCCTGGCAAATCACTTCAAAAGGTTAGTTTGAGTACACATCATCAAGTCTTGCTTTGGGATGGCTTTTGACTCCATTTCTGTAAACATCTGGATATCTCTCTAGAGTTTGACTCCTCAGGGCTTGCACAAACCTGTATTTTGACCATGTAAGTAGCTCTTTTTGGCTACCCAACAGATGTGTCAACTGTAAGCCAAACTCTAGGTTTTGTGACACCATGCATCTGTATGTGCTTCAGGTTTGACTGTGTAGGGCCAGAATAACTGCTGATAGTTGTCCCATGTCTGGAAAGAAGCAGTATTTGGTCTCAGCTCGTCTGTGCCCTTTAATTCCCAACAGCCTATTCCACTGCGTCTTCTATTTTCCACTTGCACCCACTAATTATGTGTATAATTTGAAAAGCACTCAGCTTTTGTCACAAAGTTCTTTCACACCCAGAATCATTTTGACTTGATTAATAATAGCTGCTGCTACAGCGGCTCTCCCATTTATTACTCATCCTAGCTTTCCTTTAATCAGGCATGGCCAAACTTGGCCCTCCAGCTGTTTTGGGATCACAACTCCCATCATCCCTAGCTAACAGGACCAGTGGTCAGGGATGATGGGAATTGTAGTCCCAAAACAGCTGGAGAGCCAAGTTTGACCATGCCTGCTTTAAGTGAATTCCCTTAAAAGGTTCAAGCTTGAAATATGACCAGTTTTGGTCAGTAAAAGTTGGCGTCTACTACATTGTTAATAGAATTCAATATAATATGTTGTTATGGATGGAAATCCAAAATGGTCCTCCTTTTTGCAAAATGGAGTTTGGCCTCCTACATCCTTGACATGGTTTCATAGTAATCTACTCTTTATTAAAACATACCACAGGAGCCCAGTATAACTTATGTGGAACCTTTTGCTGAACCTCGTCTCAAATTTAAATTAGTATCAAATAGTATGATATTTGGAGGGACGCTGGTGGCGCTGTGGGTTAAACCACAGAGCCTAGGACTTGCTGATCAGAAGGTCACTGGTTCGAATCCCCACGACGGGGTGAGCTCCCGTTGCTCGGTCCCTGCTCCTGCCAACCTAGCAGTTTGAAAGCATGTCAAAGTGCAAGTAGATAAATAGGTACCACTCCAGCGGGAAGGTAAACAGCGTTTCCGTGCGCTGCTCTGGTTCTCCAGAAGTGGCTTAGTCATGCTGGCCACATGACCCGGAAGCTGTACGCCGGCTCCCTCGGCCAATAAAGCGAGATGAGTGCCGCAACCCCAGAGTCGGTCACGACTGGACCTAATGGTCAGGGGTCCCTTTACCTTTACCGTTACCTTTACTATGAGTGCCTCCTTCCAATTCGCTGAGGTTTCCCCACTCCAGATTATACTATTGGGTGTGGGAGAGAATATCATGTGAAGCAAGCTTTGACACCTGTCTCAGTCCATTGCTTGAGACCTGTGGTAGATGCTTTGTCTGTGTGCTTTGTGCCTCCATAGTTGTATAGGATGTTAGGGGAGCAGGTAGTACTTCTGGTGGGGGATATGTCATGTTCCTTCTGGGGTAGTTTGTCCACCTTTGGTCACCACCCTGCACTCAGCTCTCACCAGTGGTTCCTAGAAACTGTCAGCATGTGACAGCATCCCCAACCTGGGAATGGCTTTGGCTGGCCAACTAAACCAGGTGAGGGGAGCTGATGAGTCTCAACCCCTCAGCGAGTTAGTGACTTCCCCTGCATGCAAAGACAGGCTCCGGCAGATTAAGCAGATGTGACCAATAATGGGTCCAACAGTCAAGAAGGTGGTTTCCTCACATGCTATAGAAGGAAGTGAGGGTCTTTTCAACCGGGGAAGATGGCGCATCTAGGAGAAGGAAGACTCTGGTCCTAAACTTCTGCTGCCTTGTGGGATATTTTCGGGAAAATAAAAGACTAAGGAGTAAACCCCACACAAATCTGGAGTGGAGTCCCTACAGCGGTTGGATGGCGTCTTGTATGCCTCTTTCTGGCAAATCCTGCAGCCAGGCTGCTGCCAAATGTATTGTTCTGCTTTTCTTTGGACCATATCACCAAGGCCAGAGGGGAGACTTTTCGTCTGGGCCACCCAGGACCTCCATACACACCTCCTAGGCTTGTGCCCCAGAGAGATGCTAACACAGTGGTTTGACTTCACCCCTGGAAGCGCACTCCTTTGTCTCTTGAGACGATAGAGGTCAACAAGTTTGTGCTGCAGGAAATTATACAGATACCCAGTAGAGGGTGCTAGTGAGGTGGGAGAAACTGCAATGATGGGAGCTTGAGATCTGCTAGTTCCTGACTTTCTTGATTCCAGCTACCCCAGTGCCTTTAGCCTTTACCTATTAATTTACTATGGCATAATTCAAGGTGTTGTTGTTGTTTAGTCGTGTCCGACTCTTCGTGACCCCATGGACCAGAGCACGCCAGGCACTCCTGTCTTCCACTGCCTCCGCAGTTTGGTCAAACTCATGCTGGTAGCTTTGAGAACACTGTCCAACCATCTCGTCCTCTGTTGTCCCCTTCTCCTTGTGCCCTCCATCTTTCCCAACATCAGGGTCTTTTCCAGGGAGTCTTCTCTTCTCATGAGGTGGCCAAAGTCTTGGAGCCTCAGCTTCAGGATCTGTCCTTCCAGGGAGCACTCAGGGCTGATTTCCTTAAGAATGGAGAGGTTTGATCTTCTTGCAGTCCATGGGACTCTCAAGAGTCTCCTCCAGCACCATAATTCAGAAGCATCAATTCTTCGGCGATCAGCCTTCTTTATGGTCCAGCGCTCACTTCCATACATCACTACTGGGAAAACCATAGCTTTAACTATATGGACCTTTGTTGGCAAGGTGATGTCTCTGCTTTTTAAGATGCTGTCTAGGTTTGTCATTGCTTTCCTCCCAAGAAGCAGGCGTCTTTTAATTTCGTGACTGCTGTCACCATCTGCAGTAATCATGGAGCCCGAGAAAGTAAAATCTCTCACTGCTTCCATTTATAATTCAAGGTATAGTTCAGTAAAACTATCTCTCTGGTCGTCTCACACAGAACAATATTTGCTACAGTCAATAAGCCTTAGTTGACCTAAGTCAGTGTTGGCCAGCATTTATCCTCCAGACCAGACAGTGGTCCTCCTGGAACCAGGAGTTTGCAAACTGACCCCCTTACATGTGTCCATCGCCAAGCTCCATAGTTAAGTTGGTGCCATCAAGTAATAATAGCTTTGCAGTTATGAAGGCATGGCTGGAGCATGGCACAGGAACAAAGGCCTTATACTGAGTCAGACCCATCTAGCTCAGTGTGGTTGGCACTGACTGGCAGTGGCTGTCCAGGATTTCAGACAGGAGTCTCTCCCAAGCTTAGTTGGAGATGCCAGGGTTGAACGTGGGACCTCCTGCTTGCGAGACAGATGCTCTGCCACTGAGCCCTTTCCCATAAAAACAAATATTACTTGAAAGCAAAAGAAATATTACTTGAAAGCATAGATCAAATATCTTAACAATTAAAAAAGTTTAGCCAATCAATTTCCTGAAAAGAGAGTAGCATTGAAAGATATTGATTAAGGAAGCCTGTGGCGCTGTGGGTTAAACCACAGAGCCTAGGACTTGCCGATCAGAAGGTCGGCAGTTCGAATCCCCGTGACGGGGTGAGCTCCCGTTGCTCGGTCCTTGCTCCTGCCAACCTAGCAGTTCGAAAGCACACCAGCGCAAGTAGATAAATAGGTACCGCTCCAGCGGGAAGGTAAACGGCGTTTCCATGCGCTGCTCTGGTTCGCCAGAAGCGGCTTAGTCATGCTGGCCACATGACCCGGAAGCTGTACGCCGGCTCCCTCGGCCAATAAAGCGAGATGAGCGCTGCAACCCCAGAGTTGGCCACGACTGGACCTAATGGTCAGGGGTCCCTTTACCTTTACCTATGCATATGCATATGACAGTATCAGGAGGGGGGGAAAATAGGGACCACAATTGAAAAACAAAACAAATCTCTGATTTGATGGACCCATCTTCCAACTACCCTAATAATGTGGATTTCACTGAGCTTTACCACACCTGTGGTGGGGGTGAGGAGATTGTTTTCACTGCAGCTGCTCTAGAAGCCCTTCAGCAGCCAAAAATATTTTCAGCAATTTGCTTAATGGAAACAGTGGAATGCAAACCTCCACTCCCTAAAAAGAAAAGGGGGGTTCATATTGCATAGCAACTCCAGACAGAAATGCTTTTTGTCCCTCTTTCTTCTACAGTCAGGTTTATTGTGCTTTTCTGAACTGGGATCCTGATGCTTAATTTGTATCTTGTAGCACTTAATTGCTATGTCCTGTTGCCTGCTTTGGGAGCGTGGAATCCCAATGTACATAAGTAATGCACAATTAAAATGCTTTAAAGATTTTGAAGTTGCCCCACCCAATCCAAGGGCTCAGGCTCATAACCGTGTCCCTGATTACTGTCCCGAAGGCTTGCAAACTTAAGAGCAAGAAATAATGAAAGTAGGGAATAGTTGGAGAGACAATACAT
This sequence comes from Podarcis gaigeae, assembly GCF_964106915.1. Classification (NCBI taxonomy): domain Eukaryota; kingdom Metazoa; phylum Chordata; class Lepidosauria; order Squamata; family Lacertidae; genus Podarcis; species Podarcis gaigeae. The sequence goes on from NC_139689.1 coordinate 41,248,657, forward strand.
AAAATGTAACGGGATACATGCAATTCTACACTGATGGGGTGTGTGGAGAGGTAGGCCAGCTAGATTGAACCAAGGTATTCAGCAAACAATGAGTCCTATTCACTTCATGTGGCACCCTAGTGGATGTGGTGAGAAAGTCACTGTGTTGGTGCATCATGCCAAACCATGGTTTTGTGTAATGTGAGCATCAGGCTCCTGTGCTCCCTATTCCTTCTCTTCCTACATGGTCAGGAGAAGGACTTGGGGAGCTTTTATTTTCCATTGGCCTTAAACGCATCTGTTTGTTTCATTTGAACTGATGAGCATGGTTTCGCACCATGATCAGTTTCAAAACAAGCCAACTTCAGACCATGGTTTATGGAACTGACTTGTTTCAAGAAAACCTAGTTAGTGTAACCCACGATCTTCAGTACAGATGAAATGACAAGTCACATTTATGGGAAACCAAATGTAAAAGCTGCTGAAATCCTCCTCCTTGCTATGCAGGGGGACAAGTGTGTATTGGAGTGGCAGGGAATGAACAAGCCTTGAATATTGCTACAATTCATGCATCTCGCTAAAACCATGGTTTAGTGTGACGTGCAAGCACAACCAATGTGTTTTGCTTTGTTTGCTTGAGCTCTACCTCCCAGCTTTCAGATTCGTGGAAGATTTCTTTAAAAATATGAAGTCAGTATCTGCCTCTAAGGAGTGGGCTGCTGTTTGAGGTGCCAAAGCTAGATTTGCAAATTTTGTTGTTCTTATTGTTTAGTCATTTAGTCGTGTCCGACTCTTTGTGACCCCATGGACCAGAGCACGCCAGGCACTCCTGTCTTCCACTGCCTCCCGCAGTTTGGTCAAACTCATACTGGTAGCTTCGAGAACACTGTCCAACCATCTCGTCCTCTGTCGTCCCCTTCTCCTTGTGCCCTCCATCTTTCCCAACATCAGGGTCTTTTCCATGGAGTCTTCTCTTCTTATGAGGTGGCCAAAGAATTGGAGCCTCAGCTCCTTGGACATTATTGTTTAGGACACGACCAAATTACATCTGATGTATAAACGTGAGAAATCAAGAGAGCACTAAAAGAAAAGGGAAACTAAGCACCTTTTGTTGCTTTGGGAAACACAATCATATGCTGCGTAACTCACCAGTACTCACAAGGATTATCCTGCTACCTTTTGTGGGGTGAAGTCCCTGGTGCATACAAATGGTTTGTGAGTGACGGGCAAACTTTTGACAACTCCTGTGTTACAGGTCAAGGTGGAGAAAGGACTGGGGAGCAGGTTACATGTTGGCACAGAATATTTGTGCCTAGCAGACGGTCCCTCTGCTGCTGGCTCACTATGCTGTGCATACAAAGATCTCCCAACTATACCAGTCAAAACAAATGAGACTTGCCAGACACTTTCATGCAATATTTTCCTCATTTCTCCAATGCAGTGTACACATGCCTCTCCCCTTGCCTGTTTGTTTTTCCTTCTCTTTAACCTCTGTAAAATGGGGCCAGTTCACCAGACTTTTTCATAAACAAGTGACACAGGAATAACATGAGCCACCTGCACACGTCAGACTAGCTGAGTCAGCTGAAGCTGTTTCAGGTGAGCCTAGTCTTGGGTCACTAAACATCCAGTATGCAAGGAGATGAAACTGGAAGGGTTGGTGCTGAAGGTACAGGAAAAGGAAATGGGTGAAGCAATTGAGGGCAGAGGGAAGACAGAAGCAGACAGCAGCCATTTCAGAATGACTTGAAATACAAAACATTCACCAGCTGTGGATGTTGCGGCTTGTGGGTGTAGTTTTCTGGTCTGCAAATGGCCTAAGGACTACTCTCGGCCTAAGGACTACTCTCATTTAACGTCAGATTTACACAAACATTGTGGTGGTGTTTTTCATCATTCTCATCAAAAGTACTTTTAGAAATCCCACCCTCAATCCTGTGCTCCAAAAGCATAGTGGAGCTTTTGTGCTCAGCAAACAAATGCTATGTTCTTGTAAACAGAGCTGGTTTTGCGTTGTGGTTAAGAGTGGCAGCCAGGATCCCTGCTTCAGATTTCACCTTAGCCGTGAGCTCGCTGCGATCTTAAGGAAGTCACTGTGTGTTAACCTCAGGCCCAGCAGCTGCAGAATGGGGAAAATAACTGGTGTCAGTTGATTGGCAGAGCTGTCAGGTCCACAAGTTCCCCAGATGTGTAGCACTTCAAGAACGAAGGCTTTTTGCACTCCCTAGAAGCAGTGCTTTCGTTGTGATGGTACTCAACATTACAGAGTCCTGTCACCTCTCCCCCTCTGTCTATGGCAACCATTCTGTGCTGGAACTCACAGTGCTCTTATCAAGATATGGGTACCAGCAGCTCATTTTACCAAAATAATAATAATGAAGCACTTCCTAAAAGCAAGCCAAATTCAACACAGTAGGTCTTTTCCATCCGCAAACATGCTTTGGGTTGCACTGCACATAATACAGTCATACCTTGGTTCTCGAACGGCTTACTTGATGAACTAATTGGCTCCCGAGTGCCAAAAACCCAGAAGTAAGTGTTCTGATTTTTGAACATTTTTTGGAAGCCAAACCATAGCTAACAACTGACCCTTATTTGGCAGGAAAGTCCCTTATCCCAGCGCTGTGTCCCGCTGCTGTCCTTTATTGATGATGTCCCTTAAATTTCCCGGGTTTCAAAGGAAGCAGCTCCTCTCTCTTCCTCCCTGCCAGCCAGGGAGGAGGGAGGCTCCAACTGTGTTGCTTGGCTGCGTTGCTCGCCTAATAAGGAGTCTAAGAACGACTGGGGGGTGGAGCTTGCATGCCTTGTGCCGATCAAATCGGCTGCGTTGCCTGGGGACTCGCCTTTGCTCAGCGCTTCCCAGCGGAGAGGTGACGGTGGTTTTCCTTGCTGCATCCCCTTTGCCGGGCTGCTGCGCTGTGGGAACCACTGCTTGAGGCTTCATTTGGCTGCTGGCTGGGCTTTCTGCCTTTGGCTCAGAGGGGCTCAGAAGTTGAACATACCTGTGTTTGGAAAATCCCTTATTTTGGCTGCTGATCCCTTATTTTCGAGGCTGCTGGTCCCTTATTTTCATATCTGTAAGTTGACAGCTATGAGCCAAACGTCCGACGTGGCTTCTGCTTGAGTGCAGGAAGCTTCTGCAGCCAATCGGAAGCCACACCTTGGTTTTCAAACGGTTTCGGGAGTTAAACAGACTTCCGGAACGGATTAAGTTCGGGAACCAAGATTCCACTGTATCTGAATGCTGAGTATTAGTACTTCTTATTTACTCTGCTTCTTTTCATATTGGCCCAGAGCAACCTTGAGGGTGCCATTAATGCAGGAGTGGAGATCTCAAGGCTCTCCAGATGTGATTGGACACCAATTCCCATCAACCTCAGCCAGTGTGGCCAGTGGCCAAGAATTATGGTAGCTGTAGTCCAGCAGCAGCTGGAAGGCCACAGGTTTTACATCTCTTACTTTAGTGTGTTAGATGTCCTTACTGCTTGGACTCCAATGAGATCCATTCACAACATCCGCTGCTCAATTTTTGGAACTGCTTTTTAAAATCTAGTTTTAATATTGTCCAACCCTTCAGTTTTAAAACCTCAAATTCTGCCTCCCTCCCTCTCTTTCTTTCTTTCTTTCTTTCTTTCTTAATTTTAAGCTTGGGTTGCTTCCTTCTCCTCCATTAAATGCTGCCCTCAAGAACAGTATGGATACCAAATGAGCTCCGACTCAAATAATTTATTTTGCAGTCTGTTAAACAAGTGCAAGCTTCAGGTTTATTCCCACCCCCACCCCCATTTCAGCAAGGTTTCCTCTCTATTTGAGAAGAAACACTGGAGATGTTGCTGAAGCGGAATATGCATAATGCCAGTGTCTCTTTCGAGACAGATATAGAGACATGGCAAGGTTTATAGTTTCCCCTTAATGTTAATGAGCAAGCATCTTCCTGAGGAAATGGCTCTCTGCAGAAGTGCAGAACACCTCCACTCGAAAGAGCCATTGAAAACTTGCTAATGTCAGATTTATCTGTCACTTAAGCATTTGTATGCTGTTGGAAAGTTGATTTCTGCTGACAAAGGATGCCGGTAAAGGAGGCAGCCAAATCCTAGCTAATGACAGGGCCTTGTCTGCAAGTGTATGTGAGGCAAAGCAGCTTGCCAGAAAAGACCCTAAGTACCCCTTTAAAATATACATTTCATTTTCAATTTATGTGATTTGTTAAGCAAACCATTGTTTATTAATGCAGGCAGCATCCACCTCTCCTCTCATATGCTTGCTTTGATGCTTCAACCATGGCCAGTGGCGTAGCGTGGGTTGTCAGCACCCGGGGCAAGGCAAGTAATTTGCGCCCCCTAACCCGTGGATTTGCGCCCCCTAACCCTAACCCCAGATGTTGCGCCTGGTGCGGCCGGCCCCCCCTGCACCCCCCACGCTACGCCACTGACCATGGCAACCCACAATTTCCTGTTACATCTGAAATAGCAAACTGAGATGGATTAATTTTAGTTTACTAACCATTTTATAGTCCTGGCTTCATAACCTTGTTAGTAAACCAGGATTAACTGAGATCTGGTGGTATTAGGAAACCATGGTTTAACAAACCACTATAGAAACAGTCACTCCACTGTGGGAGGGCAGGAACAAAGAGGGGAGTACCCAGGCACAGTGCTTGTTCTCAGCTTAATAAACCATGGTTTTATTTCGTCGAGATTGTTAATGTCTGAACTAGTCCACTTAAATGAAATGCAAGCAGATTAGAGGATGTGAAAATATTTTGTGGGACAAACCTTTCTAAAGGCCTGCGTGATTGGCTGTAGATAAGTTTGGTTTGGAAACCTATTCCACAATCTTGCAGTTGCTGTATACAGTGGTACCTCAGTTCTCGCACGGAATGCTTTCCGGAAGACCATTCGGCTTTCGAAACGTTTGAAAACCTAGGTGCGACTTCCCATTGGTTGCAAGAGCTTCGTGCACTCAGTGGAAGCTGTGTCACATGTTTGGGTTCCGAAAAACATTGAAAATGGAAGAATTTACAGTCATACCTCAGGTTAAAGTTGCTTCAGGTTGAGCATTTTCAGGTTGCGCTCTGCGGCGACCTAGAAGTAACAGAATGCGTTACTTCCGGGTTTTGCCGCTCACGCATGCACAGACGCTCAAAATGATGTCGCACGCATGTGCAGAAGCGGCAAGTCGCGATCCGCAGACACAGGTTGCATTTGCTTCAGGATGCGAACGGGCCTCCGGAACGGATCCTGTTCTCATCCAGAGGTACCACTGTACTTCTGGGTTTTCGGCATTTGAGAACCGAAACGTACGACAGCGAAGGCATTTGCGAACCGAGGTACCACTGTATACCATATTCTGGCATCCTAGGGATCTAAATTTCTTTAGTTCTTGAGCGTACACAGTGACTTTAAAAACCCCAAAACCTAACGGCGCATGTCCTACGGCAACTAAAATCTAAATTCTGAACGTAACGCACTTAGGACCTCAAAATAAAGCTCCATTCATGGCATGTTGCTGCCTGATAGTGGCTGTGCAATTGTCTTCTCTGGGATCCCCATTTTCTCTCAAGGTGCCCTCCTCTTTATCTAGCAGTAGAATGCTTCTGAAGTTCTTGTAGGCTGGAGAAAACGTTCCTCTCATCCTTAGTAGATAACCATGGAATTCCAAGAGCAGCAGCAAGTTGTGACCTACAAAAATGTGTGTTGAATGCAGTAAGCCGCCCGAGTCCCAAGGATCTAAAGGTGGCTAGTCTTGCTGCTAGTTTTCTTAGGCTACCTGCTGCTCCAAAATCCTTTGTGCACACTCACAAACAGATGGTGGCTGATTTGGCTTCTCTAGCCAGAGTTTAAATTCACCGACAGCAGCATTATGGAGCTGTCAAAAGATCCATCTGCCCCAAGCAGCTGTCCTGGCATTTGCCTGTCTGCCTCCTTGGGAAATTCTGTGCCTCCTTGTTCTCAGGCAGACATATAACTTTGCTGCTACTGCTGTTTTATTGGGACAGGAATGGAAGCAGGACCATCTGCCTGATAGCTTTAATCAGAAAAAGGTTACTTCTCTCCCCCAGCCTCCCCACAAGCCTTTTCTTATCTTTTGAGCTGATAGTTTTCTGGCTGTGTCCAGAGGCAGTTCTGGGCTGTAGATAGCTACTTCGGGTTTCTTGGACACAGGTCATGTGCACTCATTGTGTTTGTGTGCGAGAGAGAGAGAGAGTCAGTGACTCTTGCCTTTGTGTGTGTTCCCAAACCCTCCAATGAGTAAGGCTGAAAGACTTTACTTAATTAATTTTTACTACATTTCTGTTTAACTGCAGATCTATGAGTGCCTTTTTTAAAATCATGACTCTTTCACATACCAGGATTTATTTTGGTCTGTTTAATTGTTCTCTGCATAGGAGAATCTTTATGAAAGCTTGAAGCTATTCAACTAGTTGACAGATGAGCCACCCTGTACTTGTAACCAAAAACTGCTGTTTGGTGTTTTTAAAAAGTAGGTTTAAAAATAAAATACCATTCATTTGTTTCAGTGCATTTATTTTTTATCTGATGCATTTTCAAATTAAAACCACTGAAGAATTACTAGGTGTTTCACAATCAATCATTCTCTTTTCTTAAAAAATAATAATAAAACCACCCAAACAATAAACTATCAATTTTAGATATCCTGTAAGCCTGCCAGCGTGGGTGGAGTATACATATAACAACAACAGCAACAAACATGTCTTTAAGCAAGCAGAATAGCCCACAATCCACAATGCATCCCTATCTGCATTTTTGTAACAAGTTGTACAAAAAAACTTGTAGTTTGTGTCTATTTCTTGATCAAGTAGCTGCTGATTTGCCTTGCATATACATGTTCATTCTGTGACATTAATTCTGCAGCTACCAAGCTTCCAATGCAATGAATAGGCAAGTGTGAATACATGATTACAGTGGTACCTCGGGTTACATATGCTTCAGGTTACAGACTCCACTAACCCAAAAATAGTACCTTGGGTTAAGAACTTTGCTTCAGGATGAGAACAGAAATCGTGCTCCAGCGGTGTAGCAGCAGCAGGAGGCCCCATTATCTAAAGTGGTGCTTCAGGTTAAGAACAGTTTCAGGTTAAGAACGGACCTCCAGAACGAATTAAGTACTTAACCCGAGTTAACCTCACTTTGGTGGCAGAATTATATATTAGAGTCAAGAGGGACAAAGCAACTTTTACCACACATGTGTTTTTATGCTAGTTGGTGTCTGTGTCGGATCTGAATTGCTTTTTATATTGCTGCTTTTAAAAAATTGTTTGATATCTAATGTTTCTCTATATGCAAATGTTTCAACTGTTTTTATATATTGTGTTAATTCTGTTTTGATCGTATTGGAAAGCCCCATGAGAAGCATCTCGTAAATGAAAGTACGCCTGCAACAGTGGGCATCGGAAATTACAACGTATATTCTTTGATAAATTGCAATATTTCAATGGGCTTCTTTTTTAAGATGCCGTTGTGGTATTTTCAAACCTGCATAACAAGCCATTGTGAGCCTCTTGCATTTGCATAGAATTGCAGAGTTGGAAAAGTTCCCGAGAGTCCAACACACTGCAATGCAGGAATCTCAACTAAAACATCCATGGCAGATGGCCATGAAATATCTGCTTTAAAATCTTAAATGAAAGCGTTCACCATCTTCTGAAGGAGTCCATTCCACTGTCAAGCAGCTCTTACCATCAGAAAGTTCTTCCTAATGTTCAGTCAGGATATTATTGTGTTGCATGCTCTCACCTGCACATGGTCACCCATTCTTCTGCTAAAGGTGTAAAGCGCTTGGATGGTCACAGCAAACTTGCCCCCTTCTTTCCAGCTGTAATGGCTGCAGCATAAACCAGCAGACTGAGACTCTTTAATAACAAGGAATATTCTTAGTAGGTATCCTGCGATGGAGCTGTCCATTTGTGGCAGATCAGCAATAAAAGAGTTCAAGTTTCCGTATTCAGCAAACTCCACATTCTGATCAGATATTTCTCAGCATTTCCAGTATCTCATTCTGATAGGGCACCTGCACCCGCAAATTACGATTAGAATTTCAACTCTCAATGATGCATGGTGATTTGGGGGGCCCAGTAGGCCTGGTCAACATTCCCATGTGAACTGCATGTTTCATGGCAGACATACAGGGATTTCTTGCCAGCTGAAAAAGATCCATGGAAGACTAAAAGCTTGAAAACAGCTAGTGTATATATTTTATAATCAGGGCTAAGTATATCAATACAAAGGGATGCGGGTTAAACCACTGTGCTGCTTGGGCTTGCCAATCGAAAGATCAGTGGTTCGAATCCCCATGAAGGGGTGAGCTCCCATTGCACGCAGTGCAAGAAGATAAATAGGTGCCGTTCCGGTGGAAAGGTAAACGGCGTTTCCGTGCACTGCTCTGGTTTTGCCAGAAGCAGCTTAGTCATGCTGGCCACATGACTTGGAAAAACTGTCTGCGGAAGCAGACAAACGCCGGCTCCCTCGGCCTGTAAAACGAGATGAGCTCCACAAACCCAGAGTTGTTTGCAACTGGACTTAATTGTCAGGGGTCCCTTTACTGTGTGTGTGTGTGTGTGTGTGTGTGTGTGTGTGTGTGAGAGAGAGAGAGAGAGAGAGAGAGAGAGAGAGAGAGAGAGAGAGATGAGACAACTGGGATTGAAAAACTATTGACTGTCTCTCTGGCCAGAGGCCCTTGCTATGTCAGCTTCAAGACTGAGGTAATGACTCTGACTTGGCATAATTTGGAGGAAATCTGAGGTGCTTTTGAAGTGCCAGGCATTTATGAGAACAAGTTAATGAGGCTTCAGCTCCTCAAACAGTGATTCACACCTTGGGTAGAGACTCCAGATCACCTCTCCTATATGACCTCCAGCCAAAAGAAACCACACACACAACACCAGAAAAACTTAATTGCATCTCCCATTCTGCCAAATTGGTGGAGTGGCTATCTATTAATATCCTGGCTTTACAGCTACAATCAAAGCGCCCCAGTTTGGCATGCCTGTGTTTGTTTTATTTTATATTTTTTAAATCCTTAAAGGTGATCCACTGGCCAAGTGGTTATACCATTTTAATAGAGTGGATCTGGAATAATGAGAGCCATTATCTTGTTACAGACCATTCTATCCCTAGTACTTAGGATGTCAAACAAACATTTGTATTACCATGCTTTCTGTTGTTATAAGGTAGCTATGGATACTGTCGCACATACCTTCTTTGCTCAGAATTGTGTTGTATCATTGTATTTGTAGTCGTGCCATATCTGTAACAAAACCTATGATGCAGTGCAACTGTGGCCCAAGTGAGTTTCCAAAAAATAAATTTGTTTTATGGTTCTGTTGGTTTTTTTATTGTATCTTTATTTTATTTTCAACTTTTGTAAACTGTCCTAAGGATGATTGTTTGTGGAAGGGCAATATAAAATTCTGACCAATAAATAAATATATTTCGAAAGCTTTAGCAATTTGACATATCGCAATGCAGCATTTGCACTGCTGCAGTGCACACATTTTGAAATGCCCTTGATTCTGTAACAATGTAGTAAGCACCAAACAGTTTCACCATCTTGGTACACATAGTAAGGTTGACCATGTCTTTCAATAGCCTCTCCAGCTGCCTGCCCAGGCCCTTATCTCTTCCCCTGTCATCTCTACTGCTTCACATCTTCCCTTGTTGAACCTCCCCAAACCTCATTGTATTTGTGTTCCACAATCTGTTCATTTTGTAACCTAGTAAGTCGAGAAAGCAGGCAGGGGGAAAAAGATGCTTGTGTGTGGGTGTTTTTGGATTCCCTATTCTTTTCCGTCTCTATTCATGAGGAATCAGGAGGATGTTTCAGAAAACTGGGTCAGGCATAACTCATCCTCTTCAAGCCCTGCTCAGGCCTTGTAGTCAAACCTCGTTGTATGAAAAGTGACAGCAGATATTTGTGAAATTGTTAATGGTGACATTTAAACCAGATTCCTAGCCGTCTAGCTGTTTTTCTTAGTGCTTGACCTGTCAGCTCTTTGTCAGCATTCGATGTGATGTGCCTCGGTATATTAACTTTGTTTGTTATTAGGCGTGAAATATAACATCAGTGTGGGCACTGTTACTCTCTTTGCATGAAATATGGTGGATTCCCTCTGCTGGGTGAAGATCCACTTAATGAGCTTCAAGGCTGTGTTGGCCAATGCTTTGTGAAGCATCAGCCATTGGGATGAAAGCTACGCTGTTCAAATGGGGAAGCCAACTTCTCTTTGGCCTAGTTTGGATTCTGCAGGCAATTTTATCTCTGTGGATGCTTTCAAGGAAAGCTGAAGTGAGATAGCAGCTGTAATGGGTGCCTGGGTCTACTTTGGATTACTCCCTCCACCAGTGGTTTGTGGACGTACCACACTTTTGTCCTTGAGGAAGACTTGGAAGATTCAGAAGCACCCAAAAAGTAAAGTGCTTCTAGGCACACTTTGACCAACCATGCTGAAAAGCCCCAAGTAGAGTGTTGAATTTCTGTTCCATTTAGTTTTATCAGCTGGACTCTTTCTTCTTCTTCTTCTTCTTCTTCTTCTTCTTCTTCTTCTTCTTCTTCTTCTTCTTCTTCTTCTTGTCCAATATGCCTTCTGTTTTAGATAGGAAGTCCCCTTTCTTTTCTACTGCAGGGAGTATCATTTCAACTGTTTACTTGTTTGAAAAGATAGAGAGCTTGTGACTAATGGATTACTGTACAGGAAATCTACTTTCTGTGTGTTTGGGAGGATTCAAGTGGGAGCAAGTTCACAGCAGCACCCTTGTGACACTGATATAGAAATCCCCGTTTCCTCATATCGCTCAATAGCTGCTTTGACTAAACAATTCAGTCCATAACCCAGGTGCCAAAGACTGACGTTCCTGAAACCCTCCTGTGCTCAGCAGGTTTTTATAAGCTGAGGTTTTGATGTATTAACAGAGCAAGTGACTGGAGCCTGCCTGCCTGCCTAGGCGGGCCTGTCTCTTCCAGCCTTCTCTTCAGTCAAGAACTGGAAATTCTGGCTTTCCTGATAGACAACTGTCTGCCAGAAACGTGACCAGGTGAAAGTGTGGAGATCTCAAAATGGCAATAGGCCATGGCTGTCCCTCCAACAGAAAAGTCAAGCAAATCATAGTCTAATTTCTGTGCCAAGGAAAGACTTGTTTTCTACAGTGGTACCTCGGGTTAAGTACTTAATTCGTTCCGGAGGTCCGCTCTTAACCTGAAACTGTTCTTAACCTGAAGCACCACTTTAGCTAATGGGGCCTCCTGCTGCCGCTGCGCCGCCAGAGCACGATTTCTGTTCTCTTCCTGAAGCAAAGTTCTTAACCCGAGGTAATATTTCTGTGTTAGCAGAGTCTGTAACCTGAAGCGTATGTAACCTGAAGCATATGTAACCCAAGGTACTACTGTACTTGAAATTGCAGAAACATACACAATGTTTAAACTATGCATAAAGTTGTTCTATGCAGACACTGCTTAAATGTGGTCAAATCTTTCCTCACAACCATGAAAACTAGATATTTTGAAGGTCTAAGCTGAATGCACTTGCAATATTTTGGGAACATGCTTGGCAGTGATAAAAATTGCCCCCCCTCAAGATTTTTTGACAATAATAATCACCCTATTTGTTTTCATTGCTCTCTGTTACCTTCAATGGGCTTAAATTACCTTCAGTACTATAGTCAGCCAAATCTGCCTATATTCTGTTATATCATTCCATTTGCAAGGTGATCCCTGATTGTATTGGGTTTCCCATGTGACAGTTTAGGAGAAAGAAGCAAACAGCAACTTGAAAGGGGGGAGGCAACAAAATAGTGGCAGAGAGAAAGAATGAAACAAAACAAGACTGAAAAGTTCTTAAAATAAATATTTCTATACTCCTCCCACCAAACTCGATTTTTGGCCCCAAAAGTCCAAACCAAATAATATCTGATGCAGCCGTAGCCTTAATAATAGTGTCCATATCACTTTTAAATTAACAGAGCTTAACAACTGGGATGGTGCTTTCAGGTTTTTCTCAGTGGTTGGCCAATGATGAAATTATGAAATTGATGAGAGACTGATACACCCGGTCCTTAGTTCTGAAAGATCTATTATTATAGCCTTGTAGAGAAGCTCAGGCTTTGTGTATCTTGAACCACCTGCATTTGTTCCTAATTTGTTCCTGTGTTGACTTTGCTGCTCTTTGTGAGTCTTTCAATCCTGGCATTTTAAGCAAGAGTCATGGCCCTTGTTTTTACCAGCAACTTCATTCCAGGTTCTGTCTGTCTGGGGGAATGCCATAAAAAGGCCAAGATTATATCAACTGATACAAAAAGTACAACCCATGATCATTATGCTGCAAGAGACATAAAGCAAAATGTACAGGTGGATTTCTTAACTGTGCGAAATGAGCACTTAAATATATTACACCTGGATTTATTTTTTATTTTTTATTTTTTTAAGAAATGATTTGGGGTTTGCAGGGCTGAGGAAACCTCTCCTTGAGACCTTGGGGAGTCACTGCCACTTGGAGTAAGACGTTGTTTGGCCGTGAGAAGCAGTGATCTGACTCAGTATAGGGCAACATGTGCCAGTTGGGAATGCAATTTGAAAGCCGACAGGTGAGTTTGTCAACTGAGAAGCCCTAGAAAGCTGAGCAGCCCAAGCTATGCCTCATGCTGCTTTGGCATTGCACTCTGCTGATTCACAGGAGGTGGAGGCAGCACTGCGGACTGACTTCCCTGTCTTGCAGACCTCTTTGTACTGTGAGAACCAGATTGGGCGGTGGCACAACCAGGTTAATGGCACAAGCCCTGTGGGAACTGATGTCTGTTTAGAGCTTGATGATTTTCACTATATAGGCACTGTTGTTGGTGCAACATCGGGACTTCAAAGCTGGAAATGCTAGGAATGCTGCCAAAGGACGCAGTCAGCAGACGCACACATTAGGACATAGGGATTGAGAAGGCATCCCTATATATGGGAGAGAGCTGAACATTTGCCAGTGAGCTGCCCTTGACTTTATCTCATTCCTTACACACTCTTCCAAAGATTTCACAACTCAGGATTCCAAAGAACTGAAGGATCCCACAGAATTGTTGCAGCTCTATGGCATGGGTATCACCTGGGGGCTCTGCCGGAGCCGAGAAACAACTTGTCCCCGTATACACAATTGCTTGCCACTGGAATGGGCATTCAGGGGGGTAGAGAGATTCCCTATGCCAGTAGGCCAGGCTGTGGTGTGGTGTCTTCTGCATCAATGGAGGATGCCGCACGTAACAACTGAGCCCAGAGTAATGCCTGGAAATCTTTATCAGCGCTGTGTGTCTGTATCCTCTCAATTTTTTATTTGTGCAGTGTCCACAAAATCTCAGGTGCCATTATTGATAAGGATTACTAAACTTCTGTCATGTACACAAAGCCATTTCCGCATTCTGTAGTACCCCTGTTTTATCATCTTAATCCGGCAAGCGCATGTTTCAGAGCTTAGGTATCACATCAAGGCATCACGGACTTGCCTACGTACTGCAGTAGTGCTGTCTCAGTACTGTGGACTAGATTCGGGGTAGACCAGTGGAGTAGTCCTATCTGCTCAGCAAAAGATGGGAACGGGAGCCTTGTGTTGTGAGAGACACCAGTGAACTCTGTACCCTGACTAGGGTACTGGGGACAGTGCTTTCCATTTGCATGTCCCATGGCTGTGACTTGGGCTAGAGTCATGAAAACAGGAACTCGCTGACAGATAGCCTGGACACTGCTGCTTTCCCATAACAGCAACAAGGGAAGCATGGTTTTAAGCCTTTAGTTGGATACAGTTTGAGAATGACAGAGATAAAAGTGGCCCTTGCTTCTTTGGCCTGAGCCTACTGTTCCACGGCCAAAGGGTGCCAGCGTTACCATGGGGAACCTGGCATTCTGTGATGGGGACAGCCAGCCTGCAGCGCATAAGCCAAATGTAGTCCCTGAAGTAATTTGTGACCTGCCTAAGATTCTATTCATGTCATGGGGGTTGGGGGTTTGCTGTGGGTTAAACCACAGAGCCTAGGACTTGCCGATCAGAAGGTCGGCAGTTCGAATCCCTGCAATGGGGTGAGCTCCCGTTGCTCGGTCCCTGCTCCTGCCAACCTAGCAATTCGAAAGCACGCCAAAATGCAAGTAGATAAATAGGTACCACTCCGGCGGGAAGGTAAACGGCATTTCCATGCGCTGCTCTGGTTCGCCAGAAGCGGCTTAGTCATGCTGGACACATGACCTGGAAGCTGTATGCCGGCTCCCTCAGCCAATAAAGCGAGATGAGCACCACAACCCCAGAGTCGGTCACGACTGGACCTAATGGTCAGGGGTCCCTTTACCTTAAAGGAGGGGGGTGCTATTTTCAAAGGAGATAATTCACAGTCTAATGCTACATATATGCTTTGCATTTTATATGCCATGCCACCCACTGAAAGGATGGGTGGGGTCAAATCATTACCAAAACACGCCTGCAACTCAGGAACCACTTTCTGCTGCATTAGATAACATTCCCAGAATCCTCAACTTTGCCTGTAAAGGAAGACTGAAAAAATTGTGTGTCCTTCATTTAAAAACCAAAACTTTTGATGTGACTTTTTCAGACGAAAACCTGCATAGCTGCTATCGAGGCTTTGATGCACTTATTTCCAGGAACCAGAAGCTTATGCGTCGTTATTTATTCTTTGCTACTTTGACTTCCTGCGAGCTGCAGTTTAAATTGATGCTTGCAGTTTAATGTATTTATTGTAGGTGATTAATCATGGCAAGCAATTACTATATTTTTTGCTCTATAAGACTCACTTTTTCCCTCCTAAAAAGTAAGGGGAAATGTGTGTGTGCATCTTATGGAGCGAATGCAGGCTGCGCAGCTATCCCAGAAGCCAGAACAGCAAGAGGGATTGCTGCTTTCACTGCGCAGCGATCCCTCTTCTGTTCTGGCTTCTGAGATTCAGAATATTTTTTTTCTTGTTTTCCTCCTCCAAAAACTAGGTGCGTCTTATGGTCTGGTGTGTCTTATAGAGCGAAAAAAATACGGTATATTTGTAATTAGTTAGAAGTTTTTCTTTATCCCCTTGATTTCTATAAGAAAATGTGAGTGGGTTCAAATAGAGAGAGAGTCAGAGAGAGAGAGGAAGGGAGGAGTTTTGAACTCTAAAAGGTTGAGCAATGAAAACTGCTGAATAGCTGCTGCTGAATCTCCTTCCTTGGAACTTTTCAAAGGCAGGTTCAGCAGGGACATGCATAAATGTTTATATATTTGCCATGTTTTCACTCATAAGAGAGAGTTGCCAAATGGCCTGTGTGATTTGAACCTGGCCAAGATACACTGAGTGCATTCATATTAAAGGGAAGAGCACAGCTTTGCTTTTCATATGAAAGGTCCCACGTTCCGTTCCAGGCATTTCCAGGTAGGGGATGGTAAAGGCTTCTAACCCTGACAGGCATGTGTGAATCAAGGGGTGGGGAGCCCATATTGCTCCAGGTATAATTGAACTCCAACACTCATAATTCCTGATGGTTCAGTATGCTTGCTGGGGCTGACAGCAGTTGGGAGTCCCACATTATCTGGAGGTGTTCTGCACCCCTAGTGTACGCAAAACTGAGCTGGTTTGTCTGGTTCAGCATAAAGCATCGTTGCTCTAGTCCCTTCTCTTGTTTTTTGCACGGGGCTAATCATTGCTGAGGGATGCAGGTGGTGCTGTGGGTTAAATCACAGAGCCTAGGACTTGCCGATCAGAAGGTTGGCGGTTCGAATCCCCATGACGGGGTGAGCTCCCGTTGCTCGGTCCCTGCTCCTGCCAACCTAGCAGTTCGAAAGCACGTCAAAGTGCAAGTAGATTAATAGGCACCGCTCCAGCGGGAAAGTAAATGGCATTTCCGTGCGCTGCTCTAATTCACCAGAAGCGGCTTACTCATGCTGGCCACATGACCCGGAAGCTGTACGCTGGCTCCCTCGGCCAATAAAGCGAGATGAGCGCCGCAACCCCAGAGTCGGTCACGACTGGACCTAATGGTCAGGGGTCCCTTTACCTTTACCTTTAATCATTGCTGACACTTTAATACACACAAAGGTAAAGGTAAAGGTAAAGGTACCCCTGCCCGTACGGGCCAGTCTTGACAGACTCTGGGGTTGTGCGCCCATCTCACTCAAGAGGCCAGGGGCCAGCGCTGTCCGGAGACACTTCCGGGTCACGTGGCCAGCGTGACATCGCTGCTCTGGCGAGCCAGAGCCGCACACGGAAACGCCGTTTACCTTCCCGCTGGTAAGCGGTCCCTATTTATCTACTTGCACCCGGAGGTGCTTTCGAACTGCTAGGTTGGCAGGCGCTGGGACCGAGCAGCGGGAGCGCACCCCGCCGCAGGGATTCGAACCGCCGACCTTTCGATCGGCAAGTCCTAGGCGCTGAGGCTTTAACCCACACTGCTCTATCTTCTCTGCCGGCAGAGCTGCTTGCAGAGCTCATTCTTCCTCATTCCCCCAGCTTTTCATCCAGATTTCACTGGCTACTTGGAGGCTATCCCAAGATCAGCAACGACACAATGTGCAAAGACTCATATCCATGAATTAGCATCATGGTCCTATGTATGCTCAAGTATTGTCGGTGAGGAGAGTACTGATTTTAGAGTACTGCATTAAAGCAGCAGTCCGTGCCCTCTCAAAACCCCTCCCCTTGCACACCTAAATAAAAAGCTCCAGTTGCAATTGCAAGGTGGGCTTTGGCTGAAACAACTCGTTTTGAAATCTTGGGATGAGACGTGACTTTTGACTTCTTTGTTTTCAGCTGTCTGACCCAGTTTTATGTTATGGCCCTGGGAGAACTCCTCCGGGCTGCCTTCTCATCATGCAGTGACTTCGTGCTGGAGCGGCTAATTGTTGTGTAGGATTCCCAAGCTTTAGCCATAAGACTTACTGCTTAGTTGCATACGCTGCATGATTAACATAGTGTGGGGAAGTGAATAGCTCCTGCCCCCGCCCCAGACCATAATGCAGATTGGGCAGGGATGGAACATGCTATGTAGCACCTGAAAGGGATAAGTTTTGATGCAACTGCATTGTGATCTAATGCTAAACTGTGAAGAACCACCAAAATGCGGTTTGCACTTCCGCTGCACGGTGGCAACTCACTTTAAACATTATTACTTTCTTTTATTTTTATAAACTTATTTAATTTTCAGATTTTGAAATTTACAAACAATTGTTAAACAACCAAACCCTAAAGAGAATTCCATAAATTCTCTGGGACTTCCCTCCTCCCCTTTGTGGGTCCTTATGTTAACTTTTTTCCTTTTGCATCTGTTCCATTAATCCAATTCTATTAAATCTCCATTTACAACCATAGCCCAATGTTCAGTTACGAGTATCATTCCAATCCTACTAATAGTTTTAATTGTTTACAGTGATTTTTAAGATAAGTTATTTATTTTTCCCATTCCTTATTAAAAAATATTGGCCTTCTTGATTGCTAATTCCTCTGGTCATTTTTGCCATTTCAGCATAGTCCATCAGTTTAATCCGCCATTCTTCCCTGGTAGGGACTATGTCTTCTTTCCATCTTTGGGCTAGTAACATCCGGGCAGCATTGGTCACATACATAAATAGTCTCTTCTGGTCCCTTGGTATTTTGGCACCTAGAATTCCTAGAAGAAAAGTTTTGGGTTTTTTAGAGAAGGTTTTTTTATTTTTATTTTATTTCTTGCAATATTACATTCAGAAAGATAACATCTTTTAGCATTTTTTACTTTACATTCTGTAAATATATATCCATATGTCACTATACCTTTTCTCCTTTCCTGTGACTTCCCTCCACCCGTGCTTGACATCATTTAGTTATTTTATATCCTTTAATATTATGTTAAAACAAAGTACTTTACATAATAAACCGTAGTATCTTTTCCGTCTTTTAACCTGACTTTACGAACTTCAGTCTAAGCATATCAATAAATTTCTTTTGGAACATTACTTTGCCATATGTTCTTCTACACCTTCCCATTCTTTCCTTAGTTTTTGATTAGGTTGTAATTTAATTGCTGCTGTCATTTTAGCCAGTTCGATAAATTCACAGAAGGTTATTTTAAACATTTTTTTCAGTTCATTTTATATCATCTCCCAGAATTCTTTTACAGCTTTACAAGTCCACCACATGTGATAAAAGGTGCCTTCTTTTTCCTTACATTTCCAGCATGGATTTAACATTGTTTTATACATTTTAGCTAATTTGCTAGGGGTTAAATACCAGCGATACATCATTTTCATATAATAACCTCTCCCATGCTGCAAGTTGTATATTAGGTCCAAAGTCTCTCGTCCAGTATATCATAACTGATTTAACCTGTTCGTCTTTTGTAACAGCTCATTTTCAAATTTAGAGATTTCGTCAGAGAAGCCTTTTTGTCCATCTTGAATACATCTTTAAGCTGATGGTATTGTAACCAATCAGTTAATAGTCCTCTTATATCTCACTTTAAAGATTTGAACATGTTGCTAAGGAAGCATTATTACTATCAACCTGCCCTTGTTAACCACAGAGCTTATTGTCCTCTATCTCAGACTGCATCTTTAGCCTTCTGGCTCCTTTGGGTCCACAGCTCATCTATCTCTTTTCAAACTCAAATTCCCAAAATGAAAGCAATTCTGAGAATTAAGAGAGAGACTGTGTTGCTGCCACACCATGGGCCTTTTCAGATGTAATACCAAATTATGACTTAGAGCTTCGGCCTCACATTCTGCCTGCTTTTCTCTCTTCCTATGGCAGTGCTACAAGGACGAGATCAGAATTTTCCTCATTATGGCTAAACATTTGGAGGGCGGAACTGTAGTTAATTTAAACAAGCCAGGACTAAACTGTGTTTTAGAATCTGGTTTGTTATGTGTCTTCCTTAGGTCCTCCAACACAATGTGCAAGGCTGAATCCTTGCACTGTCTCAGCCATTGATGCGAGACTGGAATGGGGAGACACACAGCATCGTGGGCATGTTCAGTTAACTCAACGAGTTAGCAGAAGCCAGCGCTAAGGTTCCCAATAAATAGCGCAACAGAGGTTCCTTTCCTCCAGAGGGTCAGGAGAACCCTCAGACAGCAAGCAGGGGGACAAGAGGGGGATATTGTTTTGTCAACACAAGCATTTCTGCTTACTGATGGAGCTACCTTCTTAACACCATGCTGAATACAGTCTGGTGACTCCACGTTGTATCGTAGTACACATTCTGCGGAAGGGAGAGTAAAGAGACTTGGAGCAGCAACAACTCTGTCTCTCTTACTAAAGTCTAGTTCTGCCTGTCCCTCTGTTTCTTCTCTGTTCACAGCAATATTCCACTTCCTTAGTGCTGTCCAACTGTCAGGTCTCTGTGGCTGATATTTTCCCAGCAGTGGTTACAATAATTGAGGTTTCTGTGACGCTGCGGCAACTCAACCGTTGCCTCGCCATAAATGTTGCTGGCTAGAAATGACCATTGTAGGGCCTGCAGTTAGTGAAATACTTCACAGTTGTTTCTCCCATCCATAGATGTGAGCCCCGTCTTTGAACCGAGACTCAGGAGGCTGGGATAGCTCAGTCAGTAGAGCATGAGATTCTTAATATCAGGATCGTGGGTCTGAGTCTCACACTGGGCAAAAGATTCCTGCATTGCAGGGAATTGAACTAGATGACCCTCAGGGTCCCTTCCAGCCCTACGGCTCTGTGATTCTATCCCAGCCTTTCGTTTCCTCCATTGCGTTAATGTTGGGTGATGGCTGTCTTGTAGAGGTTATTGGACCAAACCTAGAATTTGTTACGCTCCTGCTAGAATTATCAGTCAGTCTTGGACCACACTTTTTATTCTATAAGTTTTGGCTGTGGGGGAACAAACAACAGAAGGAAATACATGGCAGAGGGTAGACATCTCAAGTGATATAAACCCACAGGTATTCCTCTGCCGCTTCGTCCCCTGGCAAGTTTGATGTTTAGCTCCTCTCAGCAAAATTGCAAATGTTTCAGTGAGACCTTCTTCCTTTGCAGAGTACATACTGTATTTTTTGCTCTATAAGACACACTTTTCCCCTCCTAAAAAATAAGGGGAAATGTGTGTGCGTCTTATGGAGTGAATGCAGGCGGGAGGCTCTGCTCAGTGCTCCCTTTAAAGAGCCATGTGGAGCGTGTGTGCGGCTCTTGGGGGCTTTTCCCTGAGGAGGGAGAAGGGCTGGGGAAAAGCCCCCAAGAGCCGCACACACGCTCCACACGCTCTTTAAAGGGAGCGTGGCTCTTGGGGGAGCCTTAGCCATGCGCAGCCTCTCCCGGGCAGGGGATGAAGGCTCCCCTTGCCCGGGAGAGGCTGTGCGATGCTATCCCATAAGCCAGGACAGCAAGCGGCATCGCTGCTCAGCGATCCCGCTTGCTGTCCTGGCTTCTGGGATTCAGAATCCCCCCCCCCCATTTTCCTCTTCCAAAAACTAGGTGTGTCTTATGGTCTAGCGAAAATACGGTATTTTAAGCTTGCTCTCCCCCTCCATCCGATGCCATGATGGCTGGCTTGAGCAGTAGAGCATTGAAATGTCTACCTGAAGTTGCGGGGTTAATGGATCAGTGGTTGCTAGGCAGCTGCTGAGTGCTCCCTCCCTCCGTCCCTCCCCACAGGTCTGATCTAGAGGTCTGAGGGATCCTTTTAAGCATGTGCCTTGGCTCCATGGAAGGAGCTGCTGACGGTCCTTTAAACAGCACAACCGCGCAAGGACAGGGGCTGACCATGTGAGACTTCCCCACAGATTTGGCGTACCTGCTAGTCAGGGCTTGTACTAGATGCCCTTGCTGTGTGCTGAATCACCCTAGCGGCACGATTCAGAGAAAAAGCATCTTCTGTGTGTTTAGGCTTCCTAACAAGGAGCTGAATATGCAGCTAGGTCTGCAGTCCTAGCACTTGTTTCCCAAATCTAGGTTGTTGCTTCTGGTGTTCTGCATGCTCTTTCTCTCTCTCCTCCCCACCCCCCTTTTGTAATATCCCAGAGCATAGAAATGTATTTCTGTTGGTGAAAGGAAACCAAGTGGCACTGCCTAACATTCCTTTAAACATGAACCTTCTTAACTGGGCCACAAAGTGGGGAAAGGAGCTTTGCATTCTGAGACACAAACCTGAATGCCTGAGAGGAGGAGGAAGGGGTTCTGTACTGAGAAAGCAGAGGCAGCAGTCTGGGAAGAGACTCAGGCAACTAACTGCCAGGGACACCAGCAGAACCTTTAAACACAACCAGTTTATCATGCAGGATCAGTCGGCTGCCTTCAAACACAGCCCTCACGTGTTAATTAAATGCTCACATGTCCACTATAGCTGGGGGTTTTTTTAAGCATACACATGCACCAAAGACACTTTGGTATGAAGTACAGAATGTAGAACGAGGGCAACAGAGGAGCCAAACGCTGACCTAGATATTTGTTGTTGCTGTTTACTTGGCAAAGGCAGAAATGCAGAGCAAATATTGAAGTCGGCCTGGCAATAATGATCCTCCTGTTCTTTTGGAGGCTTTCCTTTCTGTGCCAGCTTTTAGGTAAGGGGAGGCAATTTCCCCAAACAATCTTCTTATACCTTGTTCCACTGAAAAGGTTATGGGGAAGCCCGTACACTCACTTAGCTTGATACCTTCTTGTTGAGAGCCAATGGGCTCAGTGGCATAGCCAGTCTTTACGTGCAGGGGAATTAACTAACTCACCAAGGGGTTTGAGACCCATCAGCCGCCCTCGTCTGTTTCAGCCAGCCAGTTGAAGCCATTCCTGGGGGTGTGGCTGCTGTCACAGGCTGACAGATTCTAGGAGCCACAGGTGAGAGCTGAGTGCAGGGCGGGAACCAAAGGTGGACAAACTACTTGGGGAAGAGCATGACATGCCCCCCCACTAGAGATTCTTCCCTTCCCCTAACCCCCCATACACCAGGGGTCTGCAACCTTTAAGACAAAAAGAGCCACTTGGACCCGTTTCTGAAGAAAAAAAAACTGGGAGCCGCAAAACTCATCATTATAAAAATAACTTTTTTGTCACTTTTTTATTATTTCTTTGTTTGACCCCTCAGAATTACTCCTCCTCATAGAAATAAACATGAAATTAACAAGTTACCTTTTGTGTGTGTGTGTGTTCTTCACTCCCCTTCAAAACAGTGACCAGCGTACATGCCCCCTTTCAATGCAGTGACCAGCGTACATGCCCCTTACAATGTAGCGGGCGGGCGGGAAGGTGACGTCGGGACGGTGCGTGACTAACGCACGCACCGCCCCCATGCGACGTCACAGCCAGTACAGCGCCCACCACAGTGGGGAGTGTCGGGGCGCACAATGCGCCTCCTCCCCTTGCTAGTATCCGCCCCAGAGCCGCGGCAAAGGTGTAAAAGAGCCACGTGCGGCTCCAGAGCCGCGGGTTGCAGACCCCTGCCATACACCCTGAGAGAGTAGTCATGCTATAATGAATACTGAAAATCATTTTGTTTCCTGGTAAATGGCAGATGACAAATGATTTTGTTTTTCTTAATGGTTATTTTAATTTATGAATCATAACACTTGCCTAGGATGCTGTATCACTGACATAGCCTGAGCTCTGCACAAACTCTGAAGGAAGTCCCATAGGAAGCAAAAAATGTTTGCAGTACATTTGTTTGAGGATTAAGATGCTGGTTTGCTTCTCCAGGACTCGTTGCCTTCCTTTTCTCTAATGTTCTTATGCCTGTCTAATGACCACTTAATTAGTCCTGATCTTGTATCCTGTTGATTCCTTCTGTATATTGGAATGATGTGTTATTGCTGAGACACTCTCTGTCTTTTATGGAAGATAAAAATAAAGATTAATTTAAAAAAAATTCAAAGATACCACTCTATTAGGGGGACTATGTGATTACAATGAGTGGGAAGTAGCTAGCTTGGCATGTGTTTGAGTTGCACCTTCTTCTGCTGTGAAATAGGATGGGGCTAAATTACCCAATGTCATCATCATTCTCTTTCCCCATGACTCTCACTTCCACTCCTTCCCACTCTCTCTTGCGCTACTAGAAAGCTTTTGAGTCTGATCCTCCCTGAATGTTGCCAGGCTGGTTTATGAAAAGTTGCCTACAGACCGACAGGAACCCCAAATCCTGACCTCGATATAGCTAGGCTCCCTTGTCCATTTGGTGCAGGGATAGGCAACCTAAGACCCATGGGCCACAATCGGCCCATGTGGGTCATTTAACCGGCCCACGAGCCAGCCCCGAACCGAGTCGCCCACTTGGCAAATCCCCACGCACGGTGCTAAACCAGCACAGCATGGCATGGGGACTCGCTTCCGTGGCGCCAGAAATCACGTCTGTGCAGATGCAGATGCTGAAAATCGCATCTGAGCAGACTCAGACACTGGAAAATGAGTCTGCACAGACGCCAAAAATCGCATGTGTGCAGTCCGGCCCACGGAGAGATCTCCACTGGAGTTAACCGGCCCAGGCAAGGTAAACTTTGCTGACCCCTGGTTTAGAGCTAAGGCAAGTTCTGTTGGTTATGTAAGTTGCAGTAGAAAGTGATATCCAAGGAATAGAACTAATTGCAGGAGGTTGGGCTTGGTCAGGATGATGATGATGATGATGATGATGGAAGTTATTGTTCATTGAACGTTAGCATCCATCTGTCTCAAGAGACAATGGAGTGCGCCTCCGGGGGCAGTGGTGTAGCGTGGGTTGTCAGCACCCGGGGCAAGGCAAGTAATTTGCGCCCCCTAACCCGTGGATTTTAGCACTGATTTTAGCACTGCAAGTGCGAGCGCCCACCCCCAGATGTTGCGCCCGGTGCGGCCGGCCCTCCCTGCACCCCCCACGCTACGCCACTGCCCGGGGGTGAAGTCAAACCACTGCATTAGTAGCACCAAAGTTACCTCCCCAGAGCGCAAACCTGGGCAATGAGCGTATGGAGGTCCAGGACTGCCTAGACAACAAGACCCTTCTTTCAGCCTTGCGGATGTGGTCCAAAGGAAAGCAGAGCAGTACGTTTAGCACCAGCTTGGCTGCAGGAGTTGCTGATGGTGTCCAAGGCACCACTCAACTGTCTTAGGGACTCCACTCCAGATTTGTGTAGGGATTTTACTCCTTAGCCTTTTCTTCTCCTGAAGATATCCCACAAGGCAACAGAGGTTTAGGACAAGAGTCTTCCTTGTCCTAGTTGCGCTTCCCAAGTTGACAAGCCCCATCCGTCCTTCGGGTCCCTACAGCATGGGCAGAAGCTGCCTTCTTGACCATTGGACCCACTATTGGTCTTGTCCACTCAGTCCACCAGAGCCTGTTTTCACATGGAGGAGAAGTCCCTAACTCAACAGAGGGTTTGAGACCCATTGGCTACCCTCACCTGGTTTAGCCAGCCAGTCGAAGCTGTACCTTGGGTGTAGCCAGTCGGTTGAGACCAACCAATTAGTTGAAGCCTTTGGAATTGAACACTAGTCATGCGAGGCACTGCTGACAGAGGGCCTTCTTGGTAGTGGCGCCCTCCCTGTGGAACACCCTCCCACCAGATGTCAAAGAGAACAACAACTACCAGACTCTTAGAAGACATCTGAAGGCAGCCCTGTTTATGGAAGCTTTTAATGTTTGATGTATTACAGTATTTTAATATTTTGTTGGAAGCTGCCCAGAGTGGTTGGGGTAGCCCGGCCACATGGGCGGGGTATTAATAATAATAATAATTATAATTATTATTATTATTATTATTATTATTATTATTATTATTATATTTATTTATTTATTTATTTCTCTCTCTCTCTACCATATCTTGTGCTTCTCTCTGTATACCTCACGAGGGCTAGAACTTTGCTTTCTGTTTAAATAAGCTTCTCGTCCCATGAGTCACGAGTAACTTCAGTTGAGACAACCAAAGATCATCCCAAACTGCAGACATATCTCAGGGCACCACTGTCTCATTGCCTACTGCTTCATGTTCATTTGATGCTGATCTTGCCAGTACAGTTTGGCATAACCTTGATTCGGGATGTGATAGCATAGCAGTGAACAAAACTTCCAGGCTGTCAGCTTTGGTTTGGAGTCATCGGATAAATTCTGTGTGGCAGATGGAAATTAGGTTCATGTGTGTGCGTGCGCGCCTAAAAAATCCTGCAAAATGCTAATCAGGTAGGTGTCCTTTGAGAGTCTACGTGTCAGAATATCAGGCTCTCATCAAGTACAGCCAATAACACCACCCTCATTTAATTAGTCTGCTAGCAGCACTGTTATCTGGAGGGAAAGAATTCATGTGGAAAAATGATGGGAGAAGATACAGACTTTAAGGGCTCACACTTTTTTTAAAGCAGTTGTAAAAATGTGTTCAATCTTCTGAAACAAGCATAGGAGCAAACAGCAAAATATACCCTTTGCTGCTGGCTAAAGGTGAAGCTTTCATGAGGTGTTTACCTCATAAGTACCAATAGAAAAGGCTACCATTCTAGAGAGAGGTGGAAAGGACCTTAATGGTCCTTTAGTCTAATCTGTACATGTGTTTGTTTTTTATATTTCCATTTAAAACTTCTTTATACAGTCCAGTTTAAACTGACTTATTTGGGTTGTCCGTGAGGTGGTTGTGGACACATACCTGTTTCTTCTTGAACTTGGCCTCAATGTGTATCAATATGCAATTTCAAAAGATTTATTTATTTGCGGGGGGAGAGAGAGAGAGAGAGAGAGAGAGAGAGAGAGAGAGAAAGGATGCTAATTTTTCTCTTAGACTTTGGCCCTGTAAGTTTTCATTTTAGATTTGTGACATTGCAGTTCAGCAAACCTGCTGTATATAAGAAAATTCAGAGCACTCGAAGTACATTAAACAAATCCTTCAAGAGGAACTCTTAGTATTTTTAAGGGCATCATTAAAACTAGAGGGCAAAGACATTTAGAAAAATATTTGCTGTGCTGCCAATATTTGCAGAATCCATCTAGGAAAGGGCCAGAGGGAATGCAGAATCAGCTAGAAAAATACTGACAATAAACAGATAGTATTAATTTAGTGAGGGGAAAGCCCAAATGGGTGCTTCTTTGGCAAGCCAACCCCTGTGATGGTGCAGGATGCTACTACTCTTTGCAGGTGGGGGTAGGGGAGGATGTTTTCAGCTTGACGGTAATTACAGATCCAGTGCAGAAGGAAGATCTCTAAGCAAGAGCCCAGGTTTCCATGGCAACAACATCAGCAGCTGAATGACTTTCTGTCACACCAAGTTGGTGATTTCATGAGTTCATTACTGAATTCCAGAGGAAAACATGAAAGTCTATGTGAACCATTGCTGCTTCAGCCCCAGAGACACTGCAGTGTGTGTGTGTGTGTGTGTGTGTGTGTGTGCGCGCGCACACACAGAGGAATTGCATATGAATCACATTATGTCTGAAAGAAGGATTATGGTGGAAGCAGAAGGATGGGCCAGCCATCTCCCTAGTCCTTCCTGCTTGGAATGTTAATACTATAAATGCGCTCTAGCTTATTCGATGAAATAAGCTGAAAGGAAGGCAAGTTTCTCCAACCAATATGGGGTCTTGCTTCTGTTTTGGGTACCCAATTTTGAAATTGAATTTTCCAGTGCTCAACAAGGGAAAGGAGAAACCCCTTGTTTTGTGCAGCTGCATTGAGTCATAATGTGTGGTGATGGGCCTCTTCAGGTTAAAAAAAGAAAGAAAAGAGGAAATAATACCAATGAAGGTTGAAGCTACTCCCCCTCCCATGACACATCGGGGATATTTGCGGCAAGGCCCAGCACTGAGTGTCAGTACCAAAAAATATACGTGGGAAGGCCTTGCTACAATAGTAATAATGGGTGGTTTTCCTCACAAAATCTCCCCTCTTTGTCAGACCAGTCCTATTCATAGATGACTCTCAATGATGAATCCATTAACCATTCTAGGCAAGTTGAGACATGTAGGCAGCCCATGAGTGAGAAGGGAGTGCCTCTTTTTTCTTTTGTTACTTTACTGGTTTATGATTACCATTGTTGTAAGGGGGGGGGGAACTGCTCCTTTTCCTATATGGGGTATCCAAGAGCCTGTATAGATTCCTTAAGTTGGTCCCCTATCAGAAGGAGAAAATAACAGAGGCCAACCAGAGAATACATTGGTACCTCGGGTTAAGTACTTAATTTGTTCCAGAGGTCCGTTCTTAACCTGAAACTGTTCTTAACCTGAAGCACCACTTTAGCTAATGGGGTCTCCTGCTGCTGCCGCGCCGCCAGAGCACAATTTCTGTTCTCATCCTGAAACAAAGTTCTTAATCCGAGGTACTATTTCTAGGTTAGCGGAGTCTGTAACCTGAAGTGTATGTAACCCAAGGTACCACTGTATTGAGAAG
The DNA here is from genome assembly GCF_964106915.1 of Podarcis gaigeae. Lineage (NCBI taxonomy): Eukaryota > Metazoa > Chordata > Lepidosauria > Squamata > Lacertidae > Podarcis > Podarcis gaigeae. The sequence continues at coordinate 41,275,907 of NC_139689.1, forward strand.
CAAAGCAGCTAGCAAGCCTGATCTTTATTAAATTGTTGCAACAGGGCCCCCCACTCCCCCCACATAGGGAGGGAGAAGAGGAACCCAGAATAATTGTGTGCAAGGCCTTATATACTTTTGAAATTGCCTACCCTGTAGCTCAAGACCATCCCCCAAAACATCATACATACATCACAGAAGGAGGCAGTCCCCAGCAGAAATACATGGTGGGAGGGTCTACCATGAAATCCTGTCTGCCAGGAAACTTGACAATGGTCACTGATTGCTCTACCTGGGCAGCCTGGCCATTCTTTTGTGATGGCAAATGCTTTAATTCCTGAATCCAGATCACAGGCTCACCCTATTCATATGCCCCTAAGGCAGGTAAGCAAAAGACAATGGAGAGGCATTCCCATTTCCTTCCTCCTTGTAGAGAAATATTTGAGGTCAATTTGGGAGAGTCAAAATGGTTTCAGGATTGGACGAGATGGTTGGATAGTGTTCTCGAAGCTACCAGCATGAGTTTGACCAAACTGCGGGAGGCAGTGGAAGACAGAAGTGCCTGGCGTGCTCTGGTCCATGGGGCCACGAAGAGTCGGACATGACTAAACGACTAAACAACAACAACAGTATTTCAGAAACATGGTTTATATGCTATACTTATGTGTTTGCCGTGTAAATTTATGAACTTATAGGAATTCTAAGGTCTCATATATATAATATAAATCATAACACCGTAATAATGAGTTTTCCCATATTTTTAATACATACAATGATTTGTTTAAAAATAACATTAAAAAGGTGGTCTGGTAAGCAGTGTATAATCTGTATTCTTCGGCAAAACTGCATGATCACAAGTATGTTTTGCCTGTGATCTTCCCAGCCCTGCCTACTCTTGTTCACATGTGTCTTTGGGTGTTTCTCCCCTAGATACTTAGCTGAAACTGCCATCCTTCATTTTGTTTCTACAGTGGAACCTTGGTTCTTAAACTTAATCCATTCTGGGAGTCTGTTTCACTCCCGGAACTGTTCGAAAACCAAGGTTTGGCTTCCAATTGGCTGCGGGAGCTTCCTGCACTCCCATCGGAAGCCACGTTGGACATTCGGCTTCCGAAAAACGTTCGCAAACCAGTTTTGCAAACGCACTTCCGGGTTTGCGGCGTTCGGGATTTGTTCGGGAGCCAAACTGTTCGACAACCAAGATACCACTATATAAATTATTCAGACAATGGAGCCCATTGCAACAATGCTTTCTGCATTCTCTTTTCCATCCTTTTCTTGAATCGTGATAGTTTTTGTAAGTTTAAAACCATTTTGCAGTGCCAGGGTGTACAGCTCGGACTGCCAAAGCACAACTGAGGCACCTTGTGGGAAGAGGGATCCTGTTGTTGACATGATTGGTGATGCCTACAAAATTCTTTTTTAAAAAAATTACTGAAGGAAGAGGGAGCATAGCTCCAGAGACCCCTGGACCTGCATTTTGGAGGAACTGAAAAAGAGAGGGGAAGGGAGGGAGGGAGGGAGGGAGGGAAGCCCTGAAGAAGACTCAATTTGACCACCTACCATCAGCAGGAGAAACAAAACCAGTCTCTCCTCAGCTGAGATTCTATTTTATATATATCTCTATATCTATATAAGGGACGCGGGTGGCACTGTGGGTTAAACCACAGAGCCTAGGATTTACCAATCAGAAGGTTGGCGGTTCGAATCCCCGCGACGGGGTGAGCTCCCATTGCTTGGTCCCTGCTCCTGCCAACCTAGCAGTTCGAAAGCACTTCAAAGTGCAAGTAGATAAATAGGTACTGCTCCGGCGGGAAGGTAAACTGCGTTTCCGTGCGCTGCTCTGGTTCGCCAGAAGCGGCTTAGTCATGCTGGCCACATGAACTGGAAGCTGTACTCCGGCTCCCTCAGCAAATAAAGCGAGATGAGCACCGCAACCCCAGAGTCAGCCACGACTGGACCTAATGGTCAGGGGTCCCTTTACCTTTACCTATATATCTGTGTTTATATCTATATAGATATACCGTATTTTTTGCTCTATAAGACTTACTTTTTCCCTCCTAAAAAGTAAGGGGAAATGTGTGTGCGCCTTATGGAGCGAATGCAGGCTGCACAGCTATCACAGAAGCTAGAACAGCAAGAGGGATTGCTGCTTTCACTGCGCAGCGATCCCTTTTGCTGTTCTGGCTTCTGAGATTCAGAATATTTTTTTTCTTGTTTTCCTCCTCCAAAAACTAGGTGCGTCTTGTGGTCTGGTGCATCTTATAGAGCAAAAAATACAGTATATGGTTTTACATATTTAAAAGTATAATCACACCACAACATATCCACAGTTTAAAGATTCCTTCGAATCTCTGGACTTCCCACCTTCCCCTCCATGAGTTCTGCTGTTAAACCTTTTCTACTGCCTTTTTTTCCAGTAATTCAAAAAACAATTTTCAACTCCCTTATACCATATTTCTCATTACAAGTGTTGTTATAGTCCGGCTAATGTTTTCAGCTGCTTACAATGGTCTTGAAGGTAAATTATAAAATTTTCCCATTCCATTTTAAAGTTTTGGTCTTCCTGGTGATTCCTGAGCTTTCCAGTCAGTTTTGCCATTTCGGCATAGTCCATCAACTTGATTTGCCATTCTTCTCTGGTAGGGATTTTATCTTCTTTCCATCTCTGGGCTAGCAACATCCCTGCACTAGCCGAGATTCTAAGATGGGGGTATGGAAAGTCGTGGCTGAAGCACTGGAATTTTGTGTGTGTGTTTGTGTAAAATTCAGGATGAAATTGCAGTTCTCTCTCTTCTTTCCCAGATCTCCAGACTGTATGGGAGGGAAAGAGGAGGAGCACGTGCTTGTTTCACAAATTATTACACAAATGCAGTTGTTCTGAGCATTAATTGTTTCGTTAACACTTTCTTTAAAAAGGAAGTGGTGGATTAAGGAAACAAAACATTAAAGGAGAGGGGAAGGAGAAAATCATTTCAGGGGGAAAATAATTAAATGACTAGTTGTAATCCTGTTAAGAGACCCAGGGGCTGCTTTAAATCCACACAAAGAGGAGACCTTATCTGATCAAAGGCTGCTAAGCACACTTTCTAGGGAGTAAGTCCAACTTAATAGACTAGGACATACTTTTGAGGAAATACACTTAGGATCACTAAGGTTTTGCCTTCGCTGTGGAGTAGGCCTATGGGATTGTTATGGGGGTAAATAGCGCTATATGAAGTGCTGTGTGGAACCACAGTTACAATTCCACATTCTGCTGATTGCAACTGAAGGGCTCTAGTGTGGGAAAGATCTGGATATTAAAAGTGTCTGGGAGTTTGTTTTTTTCAGTAAGGTACAACTGGAATAACTTTTATTACGTCCTTGCAAGGAAATGCAAAAAATCAAGTTTCCCACATAAGTGTTTACTAGTCTCTACGTCTAAACATCTTTATGTCGTTGTTGTTTTTTTGTAGCCTATAAGAAAGAGAATTGATTTCTGTAATGCTCACCTGGAGCTATTACTTAGCTCTTCACACTTGACTAGCTATTTACAAAGCTACTTTATGCAAACTGCAAAACTCAAAGTTACTGTGAAGGGATGAATTGCAGGCAATGTTCCAACTCTGGAGTGACCATGGATGCAAAGTGATTCCTACAACTAAAACAATTCTCCAAAGTTAAGGTCAACCCACAACTTGGGGTATGAGGTACTGGGTGACTGTGAAATCAAATAATTAGAAATAATAATTTTTGAGGTCCTCTACTTAAAGCACAGGACGTGGGTGGCGCTGTGGGTTAAACCACTGAGCCTAGGACTTCCAATCAGAAGGTCGGTGGTTCGAATCCCTGCGACAGGGTGTGCTCCGGTTGCTTGGTCCCTGCTCCTGCCAACCTAGCAGTTCGAAAGCACGTCAAAGTACAAGTAGATAAATAGGTACCACTCCGGTGGGAAGGCAAACGGCGTTTCTGTGCGCTGCTCTCCTTCACCAGAAGCGGCTTAGTCATGCTGGCCACATGACCCAGAAGCTGTATGCCGGCTCCCTCAGCCAATAAAGCCAGATGAGCGCCGCAACCCCAGAGTCGGTCACGACTGGACCTAATGGTCAGGGGTCCCTTTACCTTTACTTAAAGCACAGGCTACACAGGCTTCCAATATCCCAAAGCTAGATTCAGTTTCTGAATTACTATATTTTGAGTTGAGCTCTATTCTGCAGGAAAACTGATATTACCTCCATGTTATTGACCAGAACAGCCCTTCGGCATATACTGCATATAAAAATGCAAGCTGGAACATACCAGTAGGAATATTCACTAGTCTAGCCTAACTATGTTTAGGTTTGTTGAGATCAGAGAGTTAACTGTTCTAAGGGAGAGATAACAGTGCCAGATACAGCATATGATATGTTGCAGAGATAGCCCCTGCAATAAAGATGTTTTCATTTGCTTGCACTATTGCAAAGACCGTAGGGGCGGAAATAGTTCTTTCATCCTACTTCTTGTTCAATCTTGTGGACAGAAGATGGTCATCCTGCAGCAAGGGAACTATGGTTAGTAGCCATAGCAAAGATACATTCATTCCCTGTGTGGGTGTGTGGGTGGGTGCGTGCATGCCTGCACACACAATTTTGCCTCCTCTGTTGTAAGCGTTTCCAGCTTTTCATGCAGCCTTTCCATTTTCCTTCATGCTCCAAAAATATTAGAGCATTCCCTACCACCTATTTGATGTCTGTGTATAAAACTAACTTAATACCAAGGCTCGCAAAGAGGGAAATACTGTATTTTTCGCCCTATAGGACACACTTTTCCCCCTCCAAAAATGAAGGGGAAATGTGTGTGCGTCCTATGGGGCGAATGCAGGCTTTCGCTGAAGCCTGGAGAGCGAGAGGGGTCGGTGCGCACTGACCCCTCTTGCTCTCCAGGCTTCAGGAAGCTATCCGCAAGCCTTGGGAGCCCAGCGCGACTTCCTGCCGGGCTCCCAAGGCTTGCAGACAGCAGCCTGCTGCCCCAAACCCGGGGAGAGCAGCGGAGCGCGCCCCGGGCTTCGGGCAGATATCCTCAAGCCTTGGGAGCCCAGTGCGACTTCCCACTGGTCTCCCCAGGCTTGTGGATAGCAGCCTGCTTCCCGAAGCCTGGGGCGCGCCACGGAGCACGCCCCAGGCTTCAGGCAGATATCCGCAAGCCTGTACTTGGGGTTGGGGGAAGCTCGGGCTTCCCCCGCCCCAGCCCTGCGCCTGGGGGAAAAATAATTTCCCCCCTTTATTTCCCCCCCAAAAAAACTAGGTGCGCCCTATGGGCCGGTGCGCCCTATAGGGCGAAAAATATGGTAGGTCTTTGTTAAAGAAGCTTGAACTGTTGCTAAGGGTTCTTAGCTGATGCCGGTCAGAATTTCTTGTGTGTGGCTGGGCTGGGGCAAGAGGAGCATGGAATTTTAGCTGTTTGACTTGGGGGTTGCACTTTGCTAGGAGATTAAAGCTCACAGGTGATGGTCTGCTGTTCAGATAAGTTCTTTGAGGGGGGGGGGGTTGAACAGGTTTGCCATGAGAGCTCCCGCTTTCATTTGTCAATTTAGATATGTGTCTGAGAGCAACTGATGATCAAGCTGAGCCCCTGGCAGTTGGGCAGGTTATAAAAATGAGGAAACTCTGAAACAAAAGTTCATTTGATGTTGCAACGAAGAGATGGCAAGAAACCTGTCACAGGAAGTTATGCATTTCCTCTTCTCATGCTTGCTTTCACTTTGCAAGTTACAGCTTTGTGGCCTTGCGGTTCAGATAAGACTCACATTGTGGGTTGTACTACATCAAACAGAACCTAGATAAGTGGTGATGCAATCTTCCTTACTTGCCTGTGCTAATGTCCTTGCTCCATAGCACAGCTAATTAAATAGCCTCCGTTTGAAGTGCTGGAAATCACATGGTCATAAACGTCAGCTGCTTTGCACACTGTGTTTGTGATTCCTATTCTTGCACTTTGCCTTTACCCCAGTCCCCTTCAGTGAATCTTTGGGCCCACATTCGTTTTCTGTGCGATAAATACCCAATCCAAGAAAGCTATCGTTTCTCCCAGAATTACACTGTATATTACTACAAGTAGCTTCCCACACCACCTCAAGGGACCTGCCCTTTGGCTTCCGCTTAGGGTGTGTTTGGTCTGCTTCCTTGCTTATAATATCTGTATGCCACCCTATGATCATGTTGTCAGGGTGGCCTTACAACACTGCCTCAACTTGTGAGCAGAGAGCTTTGCACAGAAGACGTCCCTATATCCTAGGATATGTCCCATGTTCGCGTGATATCAAAAGGAGTGGTGACTTTCTGAAGCAGTCACAGTTTGCAATAGAGTCGTACCTTGGTTTTCAAGTGCCTTGGGAGCCAAACATTTTGACTCCCGAATGATCAAAAACTGGAAGTGATTGTTCCGGTTTACGAATGTTCTTTTGGAAGCTGAACGTCCGGCAGGGCTGCTGCAGCTTCCGATTGACTACAGGAGCTTCCTGCAGCCAATCGGAAGCTGCGCCTTGGTTCCTGGACATTTTGGAAGTCGAACAGACTCCCGGAACGGATTCCGTTCAACTTCCAAGGTACGTCTGTATTGTAGCTAAAATGACATACCATTGGAAAGAGTCAGTAGATCTCCCCTCCCCGCCTATTCATAAAACTAAGTGCTTCATGGTCAACACACTGGGATTGATTGCTTTCCCAACCAAGTGTGTGCAGAAAGCCCAATAAACTGCCTTTATCTCAGTGGTTGAGTGAATGCATTGCTTATCGAAGGTCCTTGGTGGGGTCCCTGGCAATGCTGAGAAAAACATGGGAGACCTTACAGAGCCACTGTCGGTCAGAGAAGACTGAACTGAGAGCTAGGTGGTTGAGAAAATGGCTCCTCATATCCTAGCAATTTGTTTTTATCATATGAAGTCTTTATTTCTTCATTGTGTTCTCTTTGAGGCGGGTGGCGCTGTGGTCTAAACCACTGAGCCTCTTGGGCTTGCCGATCAGAAGGTCGGCAGTTCGAATCCCCGCAACAGAGTGAGCTCCCATTGCTCTGTCGCAGCTCCTGCCAACCTAGCAGTTTGAAAGCATGCCAGTGCAAGTAGATAAATAGGTACTTCTTTGGCGGGAAGGTAAATGACATTTCCATGCACTCTGGTTTCCGTCATGGTGCCCCGTTGAAGCAGTTTCGTCTTGCTGGCCACAGTACCCAGAAAGCTGTCTGCAGACAAATGCCAGCTCCCTTTGCCTGAAAGTGAAATGAGCGCTGCAACCCCAGAGTCGCCTTTGACTGGACTTAACCGTCCAGGGGTCCTTTACATTTTACCTTTACCTCTCTTTGACTAAGGAGGAGGCACGCCATCTTGCCAGCCCCAGAAGATAACAAATGAATAATGTTCACCTCAAAGCAAGCCTTGGAAAGGAGAAGAAGGCAATATTGCCTTTTGGAGTCCTCAGCTGTCGTGTGAGAATGGAACAACAGCAGGTGTCTTATCCCATGAAAGGCCAAGACATTTAAAACACATTAACACAATACAGCAACTGTCTCCCCCCCCCCCCCGACCTGAAAATCTCTCCCAGCTGGGAAACTGTCCATTGGAGTGGACAGAGTGGTCTAGCTAAATTGGGAAGTAGCTCTTATCTCACTGGAATCTGTGGAATGGAACTCTCCAAATGGGCTTGGTTACATCTCTTGAGGAGATGAGTTGTGTAGGCAGGAGTTGTCTGCGCCTCCATTCATCCATAGCTCTCTGGTTTTCTTCCTTATATAGGGATGCCAAGATTTTCTGACTGGGTTACAGCAGGGATCCATCTCTGTCCACTTCTCTGTCACTCTGCAATAGCTTCTGTTCGTTGATTCAGCTTATTCAGCTAAAACAGCCTTGCAGATAAGTCTACAAATATTGCAAGACACACACACACACACACACACACACACACACACACACACACAGCCTTCTCACTTCCATAGACCTGTTTACTCATTTGTGGGTCTCAGGCTGCAATCTTACATGCACTCACTTGGGAGGACTTCAGAGTAGGCATATGTCGCACAGCAATGTAATAACGAAAGGAAATATGCCTTTACCTGGTATTTGCATGGTAATTTTTCTTCTTAAATACCATTTTATGTTCCAAAATTTGTCCCCATATTCTCCGGGAAAATATGTATAACGAGTATAAATGAGTGTCAGAAATCAACACTGGCTTGGAATACTATTTTAAATAGAAAGTAAGTAAATGATCGCAAAGGTATCAGTCAACATGCCATTAATACTGGAGGATGCAATGTTTAATTGATCCACCAAATTAAAAAACTTCCAGTATCTAAAAAATGCCCCTGTTTATCATTAAATATCAATTAATATGAATGCAAGTAGTTCTTAGAACTGCATTTGGTAGCCACTATTTTTCCAGGAAAAAAAGGTGACAGAACTCACCATGAACACCTCCCTTGTTCTCTTGGAATGCCAATGGCACCCACCTGACAGGTGCCAGAACTGAGTTTTGGCTGGAAAAAAGCTCCGGTAGGAAGACAGACAACCTCATTCTCTGAGGAAAAGATGTCTCTTCTAAGATTATATGTACACATTATCTAATAATGAAGTACCGTATTTTTTGCTCTATAAGACTCACTTTATCCCTCCTAAAAAGTAAGGGGAAATGTGTGTGCGTCTTATGGAGCGAATGCAGGCTGCGCAACTATCCCAGAAGCCAGAACAGCAAGAGGGATCGCTGCTTTCGCTGCACAGCGATCCCTCTTGCTGTTCTGGCTTCTGGGATTCAGAATATTTTTTTTCTTGCTTTCCTCCTCCAAAAACTAGGTGTGTCTTAGGGTCTGGTGCGTCTTATAGAGCGAAAAATACGGTATGTTTCTTGCTTTAGAACTATTGTGTTTAACACAAATGTAACTAAGTTTTCTTTAGCTGACGGACATATTTTATATAGGAATATAATATAACATTTTACAGATTAGCGAACTCAGACAGAGATTGGCTTTAACACTTCATATGTTAGGTTTGGATAAGTTATGCCATTAACTATTGGCAGTTCTATGCTGCTGTATTAAATCAATTTGCAAGGGAAGAACCTTTGAGGTATGAGTGGGAATCTTAAATATTTAGGTAGTTGGGACATAATTGTACTGAAGCTTATACCCATGTGCAGTGCTTTTTGACAGCTGAAATAAATTTGGCACCCACCCTCTGGACACAGAATTGATAATGGCAATCATATGCCTTTTTAAAATTCTTTTTTTTGGGGGGGGAGGTATTTTCTGTTTTGATGAGAAAGGCCAGTGTAGCCTTTCCGTATGTCCACAGTCTTCTGGACACATCACATGTCATCCATGTAATGAGATTAGAGGTTAATTCGTCCTTTGTCTGCATGCAAGCATCTACCTCAAAAGGTGGAGTGTGGGTCTTTCCCATCCTTGGGGATTACTCCCAAGCCCACAGCATGTTATCTTGTCACTGCAGCAGCCCTTCACAAAATAAATAGCAATTTACAGGGAGTCTCTTGAAATGCTGCGATAGCCCCAGAACAAAGAATTCATCTGTTACCCTCCTGACAGCATTTACTCTGCAATTGGCTTTCTCAACCTTTTGGCTTGATTACCCTTTTTTTGGTGGTTTGGTTCCCTTTCAATTTTTCATAGACAGAAATATGAGAGATTGGATTCTGGTACATTCATTAGAAATCCATTGAAACGCGCAGGCTAGCAGGGGGAGAACGTTCTTCAGTTCAATGGCTAAAGTAAAATCAATTAACGCTAAAAGCTTAATGCACTGCAAATTCTTGGAAATTCAGTGCTGCCCTTTTAGCAGATAATTCAGAAGTTTTCCAGTATGCGGTTGACAAAATGCAATTGATGCTTCCCTTCAGGGATCCAGTTGCCCTTTGCAAAAACCTTTGTTTGCACAGGAGACAGAGAGTGTGAGTGGATGGGAAATTCCACCTCTCCTGCTTGGCTTTCTCTTGGCCAGGTATTTCAAGGCTTGCCTGGATTTTTAATGCGTCCCTTCTCAGTGAGTCAGTTTGTGGGGTGTGGGGGAAATTGGCAAGCATTTTGTTCATACGAAAGCAGCCTAGAATGTTATATTAGAAGAGCGATCAAGGTGCAGGTGTAGGAGGCTGTTAACATACCAAAATTGCTTTGTGGCACATAGAAGATTTGGGAACAGCATCGTAGGATATGGGTCACTGTGTTTCTGCTGATAATTGGCAGCTTTTTAACAACTACCGAATCACCTTGTTAAGAGAAGGGGCGAGGCAGTTAGTAAGCTCTTTGTTCATCAGAAATAGCATTTAGCATGAACTCCTCCTCACTCCTGCAGGGATAAGATAGGAAAGGGAGGTAGAGCTCGCTCTTCTGGTGCTGAAACGGGGAGCAACGAAATATGGCATGCCATATGTTAAATGCCCTTTGCTTCTTTAATTAACACAATGCTAGTGTTTCTCCTACTTTTTGAAATCTGTGGACCGGAGCATGAGTTTCTTCTGGGCTTGCTACCCTTTTCCTTTGCAAGAGATCCAGCAGACCAGATCAGGCCTTCGTTTTCATTTCCACCTCCCATTTCCAACACGCACCGTTTGATAAAGGAACAGCACTGGGAATGGCATGGTTGCAGCTACGAGGCCAGACTGGAGGGAGGGAGGGGGCGGGGACTGGTAGCCTGTGTGGGCGGAGCCACGCTGGCAGGTGGAGAGCGGAATTCGAACTGAGGAGACTCTCGGGGCAAAGTTACCTCTGGACCTTGATCCGAGTCCCAGAACAGCAGGGCTGGCCCACCCATGAGGCAAGGTGAGGAGGCCGCCTCAGGAGGCAGGGTCTACAGGAGCGGCAGATCCGGATGTAGATCTTTATTCTCTCTCCCCCATCCACCCCCATTCCTGTAGAACTTTCCTCAGCCCTTCTTCCCTGACTGGGGGAATGGGCGCAATTTTGTGGTTTGTCTGGGGCACCAAAACGTCTAGGGCCGGCCCTGCTGGAACATAGACAGGGAGCTGTCTTATTCCACCCGTCCTGTGGAACTCCCTCCCACCAGATGTCAAAGAAATAAACAACTGTCTGGCTTTTAGAAGACATCTGAAGGCAGCCCTGTTTAGGGAAGCTTTCAATATTAGATGAATATTGGGGAAACCCAGCCAGATGGGCGGGGTATAAATAATAAATAATAATAATAATAATAATAATAATTATTATTATTATTATTATTATTATTATTACTATTACTACTACTACTACTACTACTGAGGAACAGTGGTGGCACAAGGTGGTTCATTAGAGGGCTGACTTCCAGACAGTGGGCAGACTGCCAGCCCCTAATGTACAGCGCCATAAAGACATTGAGTGGCAAAATGTTTTGCTCCATGTCTCAGTTGTCTTTTTTCCTTGATCATTGCTTCATGGCGTCGTTCTGCTCCCTTGCTGTCCCCTCTGCTGGTATCTATTATATTTGTGCTGAGTTATTCCTCAGTGCTGATCGCAAGGAAGACTTTGCAGTAAACTCAAAGTTATCAGATTGCTGTGATAGCCATCAGCTCCCCACCTACCAGTGCCTAATGAAAACCTGCCACTAGACTGAAAAGGTCATACAGGAGATTGTTCCTTTCTCGCTTAGCATTTATTGTTATGGAAGTCAGTCTCGTGGTTAAGAACCTGCCTCAGGATAAGGGGTGCCAAGACCTGACCTCATAACATATTCAGGCCTGTTATGAGTTGCCTCTCAAACACGTGATATAAACACAAGAGTGCCTCTGAGCCATGTGCAGAGTGCTTTTACTTGGCCTTTGAGGAAAACCCTGGCACGCACCAGCATGTTTGGCATGCAAGCCTTGCTAAGAATGTTGCACAGTTCTTAAAACCAGCTTATTCTTCCAGCACTTCTGTTTAAGAAATCAAGCCTTCTTTTCTGTTACCTCTTGTGAGTGTTCAGTAATAATTTGTGTATCCGTGAGAAACCCCTTGACAATTCAGGTTGAGACACACACACACACACACACACACACACACAGTGTCAAACCTCAGTTGTCAAACATAATCCGTTCCGGAAGCCTGTTCTGCTTCAGAAACATTCCACAACCAAAGCGCGGCTTCCGATTGGTTGCAAGAACTTCCGGCGTTGGATGTTTGGCTTCCAAAAAACATTTGAAAACCAGAGCATTTACTTCTGGGTTTTTGGCATTCAGGAGCCGAAACATTCGAAAATGGAGCCGTTCAGGAGCTGAGGTTTGACTGTATACGTTTTCCCCTCATCTTACCATCTCTTCTTGTTTTCGGCATAAAAGTGATTCCCCCCCCCCCTTAAAGTTCTGCTTTAGGTGAGATTGCAGTTCAAGGCTACAAGATTTTCACACACGCGCCTATTCATTTCTGTGAATGCAACCTTCTCTTGGTAAATTGGGAAGAGCAGGAACAGAACTAGGTCACTGCTTTCAAGGAGATAGCTGGCAGAGTTGCCATTTCCAGGCCTACGCAGATTGGCCGGGGAGTCCCACTATAGCAGCTGAAACAGAAAGGGCAGGTGGTTGTTCTTCACAGATTGTAGCTTTGAATTCTCTATGAGCACCGATTAAAAAGCTGACATTCATTAAATTGCAGTTGTCTCCGTGCTTTGCTCTGGATTCCAAAATGTGTAGCCTGACGAATTTTTCTGATCCAAGGTCTTTGATAAGGGCGGGTAAAGAGTTTTTTGGCAGAATCTAGTATGATTGGAGAACAGCATTCCTGTGCCTCGCCACATGCTGCCTGACTCTAAGCCATATTGAGAGCAATCAGAGATCTGGTGGGGGCAAAAAACTCCCTACTCCCTTGTATGCCCCCCAAAATGCATATTTTAAATACTGATGACGCCTCTCTCTGTGGAGATAAGGAGTGCACCTGTAGGAGAACCCAGTTATGCGGGTCATTTGATGCAGGTAAATGATGAATCAAATCAAGACGAATGTGCAACAAGCTGAGAGTTCTGATGAGACTCCAAAGCATGACTGCCTATTTTTCTTGACTTATTTTTTAAAAAATAATATTTTATTAAATTTTAGGAATAACAACAAACAGAATAAAGAAAAAACACATACACAAAAATATAAAGTTACAAAATACAAAAAATACAAACATTTAACTTATAGAAAAAGTAGAAAAAAGCAGAAAAAAGGAAAAAAGCACACTAAAAACACAAAAATCCCTTTTTTAAAAATTTCTCCTCTTTGATTCACTTATTTTCCTGACTTCCTCACATCTCCCTTTTTTGTATCCCTTTTAAAAATTATTTCAGCAAATTCATATCCAATTAATTTATCTATTATCAATCCAATCTTATTTTTAACCTTGTTGCTAGAACTCCTTCAATTCACAGCCAGTTTGAGGAATCTGGCTCATGTAATATATACCAGCAACAGGTAAAAAAAAAATTATATAAGTGTGCTAGCCTGCACACCAACATTCATCCACTCCCTCTAGATATATCAGTAGAGTCCAAGACACAGTTTGCTACCAGGAGATAAGCAGTCCATTCACACATATCTAGGTAGCACAAGCAAGTGAGCCAATCGACACAGTGTCACGGATAACACACCACTTCCTTCCAGGTCACAATAGCCAACATACGTCAGGATTTATAAACTTTTTTTTTATTTTTGTCTTCCCCAGCAGTATGTAGGTCACTTAAAACATAATAATGGGGGCACTCCTCACGATGTAGTAGGTGCTCTCTCCACACACCCCATCCTGCAATGACATGTTTCTGCTTCTTTGCTAATTTTGCATGAGAGGATTTGAGGACAGTGTGCCTGGAAATGTCCCATCTCCTCAGTTTGGTACTGGCCTGGCAAGCACCGTGGCTAATCTGGGAGAAGTGGAGAGGAGTGGAAGACAAGTTGTAGAACAGTCTCTGGAGGACCGTCTCAGATCCTCCAGAAGGGCTGTAGCTCATTGGAGGAGCACAAGGTTAATAGCAGGTTAATCACAAACATCTCCAGGTAGGCCTTGCCTGGAACCCTGGAGGGTCAGTGCAGACAGTACTAGGTTGCATGGACCACTAGTCTGAATTCATATAAGGTATCTTCCTGTTCTCAACAGGCACTGGAGAGCATCAGACAGAAGCAAGGTTAGGACTCTGCCTATTCCACACTTTTTTTAAAAAAATCCCACACCAAGAAAAGTTAAATTCTGACCCGTAGGTCATCAAACAAAGATTGGAGGAGGTTGATTTGCAACAAAATCTCACTACAGGTGGAGGTGCATGTTCTCCGATAAATCAGGGCATTACATCTATGTCCCAGATACCTCGATATCTGTCTACCTTATCGGTTGCGTCGCATAGATTCGCATTTGTTAGAGCCAGATTTAATGTGTTCCCCTCAAATGTGTTGAGCAATAGATTTTCTAACGGTAAAACCTCTGTTTTATGTGCATGTGACAACAAATCAATAGAATCCCTTTATCATATCTTGTTTAATTGTCCTTTATATATTGTTTCCCCATCAAGGATTCTGAGTTCAATCATTTTGGAAACTGTTGCTAAACCACCTGAATTACATCTAGCCTATCTACTCCAGGACATTGACTCTTATAGAACATTACAGGTTGCCAGATTCCTGATTTCAGTTCTTTCATATAAAAGACTTCATGGAATGCTGCATGACTATTAAAAATCCTAGTAAATTCTATGCACCATCTTTATCTTCAAGGCCACAATACGGTACATCTAGAGATTGCATGTAATGTGAAGGAGATTATGCGTTGAAATATTTTAGTTGATATTTTAGAATGTAAAATGCTATTTTATTTATTGATTGGTTTTACCTTGTGGGCTTATAGCCGAATAAAGTATTATCTATCTGACCTGTAGAAATTGCACAAGTTGGTCAAATTTGCATGACTCGCCTTATTTTGTGTCTCTTCCGTGAGGACCAGAAACTTCCTTTTTTTAAGTGCAAGCTGAGATTCTTGGGAAGATGACTTCTGTGCCTGCTGCCACATTCTGTCAATCAATCAAACCTTTATTGCATTAGCATACAGCCATAGCAGGATAAGACACACAAAAATGCTAGAGACAAGCAACCAAACAAGATTCAAAGCGATATTACTGGCGTTATGACATTTAAATTACGCTAAGACAATAATGTAAAGATTTAGTTGCCGGCGCCGGGAATCTAAAATGTGGATGTATATAAAGCATATAATGGCCCCAAAATAGGCTCGGCACATTAGGTTAAAAAGGTAATAAAAAGAATTAAAACAGGTCCAGGTCTAGAACACACTACCCAGTCAGAGTAGCCCTGAGTTTCAAAGCCTGGAGTATAAAGATTGCCACCCCACGTGAAATTTGGGGATTTGCGTCCACAAGAAGCGATTTCAAACAGTCTTCCTTAGATGTGATGGTGGACGGGATCAAGAGGAGGAGCTTAGTTCTTATTGGCTCATAAATAGGGCAGTAGAAAAAGAAATGTATGAAGTCCTCTACTTCATTCATTGTGCATGGACATAGACGCTGAGTAATAGGGGTCTTAGAATAAATCCCCTGCAAGAAGGCCGTGGGTATAGAATGGAAACGGGCCATGGTAAAGGCTCTTCTCAAATTGGGCTCCGTCAGGTCTATCAAGTAGTTGGCAAGTGATCTTACCACTTTCACTTTAGGGAGCCACATGGAGAGGCGAGCTGTGGTGGACTGTGCCCGGTCCATGGCCTCGTCTCTTGTAAGAATCCAGGCCCGGATTTTATGTTGGTCCCAAGATGACAGCGTGTCCAGATCTGGGAGGGAGTAGCGTGCAGCAATAGTCTCCATAGCCTTGGACCATTTGTTGCTATGAGAACAAGGTAAAAAGGCTTGCCTGGCTAGTAGGGAATCTGGGGCTTTGATTAATTTACAATAAAAACTAATAATTCTAATGTGGGATCTCGCTACAATGGAGGGGAGGCCCACTTCTGTTCTTAACTGTGCAGCAACCCTTGGGGAGACCCAGTAACTTTCGTGCAAAAGAGTTTTGTAGAATCTCGAGCCGTTGTAGTGTTTTTAAATTCCACCCCCAGATTTCAACCCCATACAGTAACATCGGGAGGACTTGGCTGATAAATGCTTTTCTGATTGGTGGAACCAACTGGCCGCCTTTTGCATAGAAGAATTTCTCCAAGCCTTTGATGGTTCTACGGGCAGCCAGGATGGTCATATTTAGGTGCGCTGACCAGCTGAGCCCATGCTGAAAAGTGATACCCAAATACTTGGATGCTGAACAATATTCAATAGAGTGGCCCTCAAAATTCCAAAATTGCTTCCGAGTTTTTGTGCCGAAAGTAAGAATTTTGGTTTTGGCGAAATTGATTTTAAGGGAGTTGGTATCACAATATGTCATGAGCCCTCTGAGCATGTTGTTTAAGCCCTGCTTGGTTAAAGACAGTATCACCATGTCGTCCGCATAGAGTAATATGGGGATCTTGAGCTGTTGTAAAGAGGGGGCAGATTGGTTTAGGGCCTTCATGGTTGTAACGATGTCATTGATGTAAAAATTAAATAGAAAAGGGGCCAGGAGGCATCCCTGTTTGACCCCTTTATTCAGAGGGAAAGAATCAGAAAGAGCTCCCAGAGGGCCAAATTTTACTCTGGCCGATATGTCATTATGAATTTCCATAAGAAGGTGGAGGAGTCTCTTGTCTATGTTGGTGTAACTAAGCTTCTGCCATAGCCTATCTCTAGGGATAGAGTCAAAAGCGGAGGTCAGGTGCCACATTCTGTCAAATTGCAGCGTAAGCCAGCCCTGAGCAGCCTGCAACAAACTCATGGTAAACAATGTTTTCAGTTCTTCTTGCAGTTTTAAAAGGTTAAGAGCAGGCCATCTCAGTTAGTTGTGAAACTTCCTTCTTGGAAGATAAATTTGTGGTTTTCCTTTACAGGCTCTTGAGATCTGTTGGTTGATGCCAGTCACCTAGAGTGTGAGCTGTCGCTTTGTTTTAACGTTGTCTACCTTGCCTTGCGTTCTCCCTCCAGGCACCATGAAGAGGTCAAATATAGATTTCCCTCCCCATGTTATTTACCCCTTCAGCACCCTGTGTCGTTCTGGAAGAATATCTCTGCATAAGTGCTGCCTCCTTGGCTTCAGATTTCCTATCCTCAGTGAGTCGCCTTTGGTGACTGCAGTCACTTCCTTGCAAGTATTTGTGAAAGCAGGTGGCTTCCTTTATGTCCTAGTAACTCTGCCCCCTAAGGCTGACTCCTGTCGCACCTCTAAGATACGTAAAATCCAGGGTGTTAGCAAACTGCAAAGATAATGATTTTAATTGAAGTTTAGTGTCATATGTTGTTTTAATTCATTACGCTGAATTTGTATGAACCCCATTCTGGAACAGCATGGTAAACATTTCTAATAAAATAAAATAGTTGGAAAGACCAAAACAAATTGCTCCACATTTACAGTGGTCCTTGGTTCTTGGACAAATCGGCTCCTAAACATCACAAACCTGGAAGTAAGCGTTCCGGTTTGCGAATGTTTTTTGGAAGCCGAATGCCGGTTTGGGCTGTCGGCATTGTTTCTGGGGCCAATCAGAAGCCATGCCTTGGTTTGCAAACATTTTGGAAGTCAAATAGACTTCCAGAATGGATTGAGTTCGGGAACCAAGGTACTATACGGCTTATAAGAGCACACTGAAATTGCTGAACTCTTACAGCAATCCTGTATGCTAGTCTATGCATTTATTTCCTCCCTCCCCTCCTTCCCCCCCCCCAAAGAAAAACTGTTCCAAGGTCATGTCCTCAGTTCATAGCATAGGCAAGATTTCAGCTGGGAATTTGCAACTTGATTGTTCAGTCTCATAGCGACTGTAACCCACAGACTGGGCTGAGCAACATTTGCCTGGGAATTTGAATACCTTTTCTAGCCATGACCTAGATCAGCCATCATTAACTGGTAGGTCACAGGAAGAAGCTGAGCTCTGCAGTGAGTTACTGGCAGACTAAAGGTTTGGGAGAGGATCTGAGGGCACAAATGCCTTTTCTTCCTCTTTCACCATTATATCCTCACTACAAGACTGCATAAGAACAGCCACGCTCAGAGGGATGAGGAGGCATTTCTCTCGAGAGGGGAAAGACAAGTCCTTTCCATTCTTGCACTGATTTCCCTGTACTTGGAGCCCAGCAATGTAGATTGGGGGTGGGGAGGCAGCTCCCAAACAGTCTGGTCAGGAAAGGCCCTGTCCCCAGTCTTAAAAGCTGGCATCCGCTGGCCTAGGAAAGAGAAAAAAGAGATCTTTTGAATATTTAAAAGGGTCTTGCAAAAAGAAAAAAGAAGAAAAGAGGAGCCCTTGTTTATATTATTTACTTAAGGCAGCCTTCCCCAACCTTGTGCCATCCAAATGTTTGGGATTTCAGCTTTCCTAAACCCTGATAGTGGGCCATGCTCGCTGGGGCAGATGGAAAATGTAGTTCAAAACACCTGGTGTAGTTCAAAACACCTGGAGGGGTACCAGACTGGAGCTGACTACAGTGGTACCTCGGGTTAAGTACTTAATTCGTTCTGGAGGTCTGTTCTTAACCTGAAACTGTTCTTAACCTGAAGCACCATTTTAGCTAATGGGGCCTCCTGGTGCCGTCATGCCGTCGGAGCACAATTTCTGTTCTTATCCTGAAGCAAAGTTCTTAACCTGAAGCACTATTTCTGGGTTAGCGGAGTCTGTAACTTGAAGCGTATGTAACCTGAGGTACCACTGTATTGGCTATTGTTCATCTTGTTCACTGAGATTAGAGCAAGAAGCTGTTGGTTCATGTGAAGCTGATTTTGCTGGAATAGCATAAGTGAAGATTCAAACCTACCTGGACCCTGAGATCATCTTCTGAGGCCCTCCTTCGTGTGCCTTGTCCTTGAGAGGTTCAGAGGGTGGCAACACGAGAACGGGGCCTTCTCTGCAGTGGCTCCCTGTCTGCTCTCCCCAAGGAAGTTTGTCTGGTGCCTTCTTTATATAGCACCAGGCAAAAATGTTCCTTTTAAATCAGGCCTTTGGTTGACCTGATTGTTGACATCCTATACTCTTTTAAAATGTGGCTCTTTTTTGGGGGGGGTGTTATTGTTCTTATTTGGATTTTATATATTGTGATCTTTTCTGTGAACCGCCCTGAGACCTCTGGGTATAAAGCGGTATATAAATAAAATAAATAAACAAACCATGATAACATAACAGACAAGTATCAAATAAAAACCACACAATCAATGATGGAAATCGGTAACATCAGTGATAGCCCAAATAGCCACAATCCAGGACAGCTTTCATGTTCCAAATGCCTGGGCAAACAGAAAAGTCTTCAACTTACATGTAAAAATATCAGAAGTGGGGGCAGATTTGATTTTCCCCAGGAGGTGGTTCTGTAACCAGGGTGTCTCCACCAAGAAAAGGTCCTGTCTCATGCCACCACCCTCCCAGCTTCTTCTGTAGATGGGGACAACAACCAGGGCCTCTCCTACTGATCATAATTCCTGGGCCAGTTGGTGGTTGGAAATATATTTGGATCCCAAATAATTCAGATCTTTATAGGCTAATAGCAAAGCACTGCCACCCATAATGAGTTAGGCATTGCACCACATGTTTCTACTACATCCTGGACGTACCTGGAGGTGTGCAGGGGAACAGCTAGCTTAAGGGTTGCTAGCTCAGGCGCTGTAGTTGAACTTCTGCAGAGGTGGAATGTGTCTGCCGTCCTGATCAACAAAGAGAGATGCACAAGCATTCTACACCTTCCAATCCTTACCTGCTAAAACTTCAGCTTTGGAACTGCCATGGTGCCCTCTTTTTTGGGTTGGGCCTAGAGCCACTTTGCTGATGCCGCTCTTAACTAACAGCTAGTAATCATCATCATCAGATTTTATTGATCAGCTAAATACAGGTTATAGCCAAGAACAAACAAAAACGGACACGGAAACTAATTCAGGATGGTGAGCAATAGCCATTATTTGATGTATTCCTTTTTGGTTTGTTTTTGCTCTCTTTATCCAAGATTATTTGGAGTGGGCGACTGAACTTTCCTCTAACCAGTAAAATTAAAGTTAAAGTTTCCATATCTTCCCATTGCCACTGAAAGCCCTGATAGTGTGTGTCTTTAAGAGATCCCTGGATGTTGGCAAGTTGTTCATGGAGAGAAGTCCCAAAGATGTGAAGTGGATGTTGGAGACATGAACCCTGAAGACACTTTGTGACCTGTCCTCCTTGAATGGACTTACTATTCGGATGTGTTGTACGCAAAATGGGCCTGCTTGTCGTAGACTTTGGGCTGATGGAACAAACCAGTACGAGCTATGCACTTAAGTGAACAAAACTGCTCGGTTTGGTGGTTCTGTGTTCAGGTTCCAGATCTTGCAGTGCTTCCAGAGGGAAGCTTTCTGCGAGTGTGCTGGGTCACGGCGTTCAGTCTGCCCTATGCCCTCAATCCACCCAGAGGTCACCTTGTGCCAATAGCTCCATCTCCCAACAGCTGCAAGGTTTTTGTGAGCAGCGGAGCAAAACGGAGCACAAAACCAGAAACTTGTATCCCCAAGCTCACCCCATTCTGCGTGGGGGTGGGTGGATTTCCTGTCCCACGTCCTGTTTAGCGAGCGTTAGATGTTGCAGGAAGAAGTCACCTGCAAGTGCCTGTGCATTTCCCGAATAAATGCTGTTGTGCTGCAGAGCTGTGCAGATGAACGAGGATTGCAAAATGCTGCTCACGTTGGCCTTCCCTAATACTAATAAGCGATCGGTCGTAAGCAGGCATCCCTAGAAGAGGCAGGCCCCCCCGCCCGCCCGCCCCCCCAGCCAAATAAGAGCATGTATGACAGTCACATCTTCTGGTTGGCTGGCAGTGATGCACTATCAGATTGAACGGCTAATATCCAGGTTACTATGGTGACCGGGACCAAGAGAGTTGTAGTGTTTGAAAGCAGTGGTTTCTCCCTTCAAAAACCCTCCACCCCTCTCCTTTTCTCCCGCACAGACTGTTTCTCTTCTCTTGCTTCTTCCGTGGAACAGTGTGAGTAATATTCTAGCTGAAGTGATCTCTGGCTTGTCACGTTTCTTCCATTTTAAACCTTCTCTCCATGACGTTGAAGCACACTGGGTGCAAAATGGAATGCGAGCAGCACCATTTGCCCACATGCAAGAAACTCCGAAATCCTGAAGCTAGAGCAGGGATCAGCAACCTTTTTCAGCCGTGGGCCGGTCCACCGTCCCTCAGACCATGTGGTGGGCTGGACTATATTTGGGGGGGGGGGAAATGAACGAATTCTTATGCCCCACAAATAACCCCAGAGATGCATTTTAAATGAAAGCACACTTTCTACTCATGTAAAAACACCAGGCAGGCCCCACAAATAACCCAGAGATTCATTTTAAATAAAAGGACGCATTCTACTCATGTAAAAACACACTGATTCCAGGACCATCCACAGGCCGGATTGAGAAGGCGATTGGACCGGATCCAGCCCCCAGGCCTTAGTTTGCCTACCTATGCCGCTTGGGTATAAAGCTTTGATGTGCTTCGTTCCTTGAAATTAAAAACCCTTTTTTTCCAAAGCTTCAAAATACGGAAATAGTGCAAATATCAGAAATGGGTTTGTGATGGGTTTGCATCCGGTCCCCGGACCTCAGTTTGCCTATCCCTGAGCTAGACCCGCTGGTTCATTTAATAAGTAAGCCTAGCAGTATAGCTCCCTGGGTCTGTTCGCCTTTGAGGTAAAGAGGACTCTGAGATAATCTAAGGTCAGATCATCTCTGCTAGAACCTGCCTCTCATGTGTTTGGGTACCATTTTCAGTCCAGCTGTCTACCACATTCATCTCTCCAAAAACAATTTAGGCAAGAAAGCCATGTATTGCAGCTTTCTGACTCATTTTGTCTTCTGGCCACCCTATCATTATTATTACATTTTCTCTCTTTCGGGGAACTAGAGGATAGTGTTGTGTTTTTTAATTTAAAAATAACAGCAAGGGTGACACCGATTCACAAAATAACATAGCTTTCAATTACCTGCTATTGTATAACTCATAAGGCAATTTGCTAGGGAGGGAGTTTCGCCCTGTGAAAGAAATGTTAAGCAGAGTTGCACAATAGTTTTTGTGAAATGTTTTTACATTGTAGGGTGGGGGGTGTAGATTAAACAAATATGGGGCATACTCCACTGGAAATAAGTTCCTGTGAGTTCAGCTCTCATGAACGCCAGGGGAGGTGCTCACAGGAGATGGGTTCAACAAGTTGTGCTTGTTTGGGTAGGTGCTATGACACCTGAAATATGCGCAGCTGTCTGGTAAGGTTGTCTAAGTCTTGGGCTTGGACACGAGAGAATTAGGTTGACCGGTGGCAGGCAAGTGCTAGCTTGGGGAGCAACACCAGAACAGACAGGTACATTCCCTTTCTTCTCTGGTGCACGCAGGCATGCACAGCTGTTTCAAGACACTTTGAGTTATCCACCCTGCTCCTTGCTAATGGTGAGCAGCAACAAAGGGCAGGTGCATTGTGCAACATGTACACCTAAAGATGTCCGCCGAAAAATGCAGAGCACATAATCAATCATGTAAGAAAAGTGTCAGTAGCATAATAGTATGACTCTTATCTTAACCCATAGAGAATTCTTTTTATTGTTATTTGTTTATTTGGTTTTCAAATCAGAGTTTTACAATCACATATCCAATATATAACATAAAAACAAGATTCCAAGGAATCTTCTGGACTCCCCCCTCCTCCCCTTTGTGGATCCTATTGTTAATCATTTCCTCCTGCATCTTTTATGATAATCCAAATCTTTCACATCTCCATTATGTCCAAAATTCACCATTAAACTACAAGTGCTACTCCACTCCTGCTAACAGTTTTAACTGTTTACAGTGGTTTTTAAGATAAATTATAAATTTTCCCTATTCCTTATTAAAAATTTGGTCTTCCTGATTTCTGATTCTTCCGGTCATTTTTGCCATTTCGGCATAGTCCATCAACTTGATCTATCATTCTTCTCTGGTAGGGACTTTATCTTCTTTCCATATCTGGGCCAGTAGCATCCGCGCAGCCGGGGTCGTGTACATAAATAGCCTTTTCTGCCCCCTTGGGATTTCGGATTTCCTGGATTTGTCTCCCATTATTTGTGAGCCAACCTTTTGAATCTGGCCTTGCCTTTTCTGTTTGGGACTGTCCCTGAAGCACTGAGCTCTTAGTTACGGTTTGGAGTCTGAAGCCAGCTTTCAAAAGCCCTCTGTTGTTAGGGACATTGCTGCTACAGTCACTGCCTTCCCAGGCATGCTTTCTACGTGTGGACTGTGACCCCAGACACATACATGGCCCCCGTTGGCATTAAAATGTGTAGTGAGAGAGGCCAATGGCACAAACCAGAAAAGTAAATACTGCTTGTTTTTCATGGTTAGACCCTCGCTGTTTGTTTTTATTAAAAGGGGGAAAGAAAAACAGCTTCTGTTGCACGCATTGGATGAATCATTTCTGCAGCCTTTCAAGAGCAGAGGTTACTGAACTGGTCTGTGGGCAGGAGGCTGTCTGCAAATGACTTCCTGTGAAGTTTTGATGAAACTGGCTCTGTGCTATTTCTGCTTCTTGTTCCGATAGATACGCAAATGTATTCTGCGTGTGCATGCACAGTTTTGTACTTGCAGCCAGGATTCTGAATGTGTATATGTTTGCTTATTTTGCATATTTCTGCTTTTGCTGTTTTATTTTAAGTGCCTATCCTCAAGATGGGGAAGTTCACGCACAGCAGTGAAAACTGCTAAAAGGTAAAGGTACCCCTGACCATTAGGTCCAGTCGCGGGTGACTCTGGTGTTGCGGCACTCATCTAGCTCTATAGGCCGAGGGAGCCGGTGTTTGTCCACAGACAGCTTCCGGGTCATGTGGCCAGCATGACTAAGCCGCTTCTGGCGAACTAGAGCAGCGCACGGAAACGTTGTTTACCTTCCCGCTGGAGCGGTACCTATTTATATACTTGCACTTTGACGTGCTTTTGAACTGCTAGGTGGGCAGGAGCAGGGACCGAACAATGGGAGCTCACCCCATCGTGGGGATTCGAACCACCGACCTTCTGATCGGCAAGTCCTAGGCTCAGTGGTTTAGACCACAGCGCCACCCTAGTCCCCTTATTTAGACAGCTTCTTACCACCTCTGGCTCTGAAGCTTTGAAAAAGTATACCAATCTCCTTTCACATCTAACTTTGCAGGCATGAGGAATAGAAATTGAGTGGTTAATGAGAACAGAGGGGCTCAGGATGCTGAATTCTGCAGCCAACCCAACTTTATGTCATCTCCCCTCTCCCCCCAGCCTTGACAGAATTGTGGAATTCAGACATGTCCTCTACGTGTCAGAGTAAAAACAAAGAACATTGTGAACTGCCCCTGGGAAAGAGTTGTGTTTTAAGATGATATGGAAAGTGCTTTCCTATGATAGTCAAACTGCATGAAACGGATGCTACACCAACACACACCTTTGTGCAACTTAGCTATGTTGGAAGACCAGTGCCCTAGCTTGCAATAACAGTATCCAAAAGTGATGGAAACCACCTTTTGATAGACACCTCTCCACCTGCCCTCTTGGGCTTGCTGATCAGAAGGTTGGCGGTTCGAATCCGCATGACGAGGTGAGTTCTCGTTGCTCTGTCGCAGCTCCTGCCAACCTAGCAGTTTGAAAACACACCAGTGCAAGTAGATAAATAGGTATCTATCTGCAGCGGGAAGGTAAACGGCATTTCTTTGCGCTCTGGTTTCCGTCACGGTGTCCTGTTGCGCCGGAAGCGGTTTAGTCCTACTGGCCACATGACCCGGAAAGCTGTCTGTGGACAAACGTTGGTTCCTTCGGCTTGAAAGCAAGATGAGTGCCGCAGCCCCATAGTCGCCTTTGACTGGACTTAACCATCCAGGGCTCCTTTAGCTTTACCTATACTCCACCATACCACAAAACTCAAGAGTCAATTAGTCGAATGTGATCAGGTGATGGGAGAGGAAAGTTAACTATGAGTGAGAGGGAATGATGTTGATTATGGAACCTCTGGTGATACAACAAGAAGGAGAATTTGTTGCCAGTGCCCTTTGTAAAAGCAATATCCAACAGCTACATTCTTGCTCAACCAAATGAGCTTGAGAGTATAGAGCAGGCTTTGTCAAACTCGGCCCTCCAGATGTTTTGAGACTACAGTTCCCATCATCCCTAACAACTAGTCCTGCTAGTTAGGGATCATGGGAGTTGTAGACCAAAAACATCTGGAGGGCCGAGGTTGAGGAAGCCTGGTATAGAGTATTGTTTTCTCTTACACCCACACACCGGTGATTCACATTGTAAATGCATCCACCTGTGATCTGCTGGGGCTTTACCATGTGTTCATCTGGGTCTGCTAAGGCATTGCAAAAATAGCAAATTAATCAGGGATTTTCAATGCAACTCACTGTGGCGTTAAGTCAAGAAGTATTAAATACCTGGAAGACTTGGCCTCCTGTCCCGATGGCACCCTGACGTGACAGCGATCAGTGTTGGGCACCGTCTTTCTTGTTTGTTAGTCTTGTCCCTTTTCATTTCTTTTCTTTAAAAAAAAGCAGACTAATATTTAATATTAGCAGCACAACCCTCAGCATGTTTATTCAGCAGACATCACATACGGGGCTTACTCCCATGGAAGGTGTGCATAGAAGTGCAATCTAAGCACTCCTTGGTCCTTTCCCTAAAAGGGGGGGGGGGGGAATTATTTTTCTGATGGAAAGCATTGGCAGAAAACAATGAATTGGTACAATAGTTTAGGTTTCCAAAAGAAAAAGAAATTTGGCAGTCTTTTCGGGATTCTGTTCCCATTTTTCAGTAAGTGATACAGGACTTTTTTAAAAAAACCACACAAACAGATTTCAACATTTGGGCATGTTAATCTTGCCAGCTGCACGTTCAGCTCCTGCATTTAAAATTATTGTTAGCTGTCTTTCCTGTAAGGGAAATAAAACTACTTTATTACAATCATGAAGCGGGGAAGATTCTTAAAACCCAGCATGCAAATTATGCAAGTTGCTGAATGTCCTGCACCCCCGCAATGGAAATTACATTTTTTTAAAAGCTAAAAAACAGCTTAAAATTAAATATTCTGTTTCTCTTTGCATTACGTTTCTGGAAATTCTTTCCTCTAGACAGCATTGTCAAAAACACTGTGAACTCTCTTTATTTAAGCCTGACATTCAATCCAAGGGTCGTATTTTTGTTTTGTTTTTTAACAGGGCTGTTTTATGGGATCTGATTTTTCACTTTGGAGTTGAATTTCTCATGTGGGGCTTCTAAGTTGGCATGTTAGGAGAGAGCAAGCCAGTGTAGGAAGGACCCAAGTCTCACCCACATGACATGAGCAAAGGAGTTGGCCCTCTTCTTACCTCCATCAGGAATGATTTTTTAAAATACAGCAAAGTACTCTCTGGAACTCATTCCACTGGAACAACTGTATTAGAAAGCTTTTTGGAAAAACGACTGCAGTCTTCGTGTCGCTCTGCAGGAGTCAGCAAACTTTTTCAGCAGGGGGCCGGTCCACTGTCCCTCAGAGCTTGTGGGGGGGGCTGGAATATATATATATATATATATATATATATATATATATATATATATATATGGGGGGGGGAATGAACAAATTCCTATGCCCCACAAATAACCCAGAGATGCATTTTAAATAAAAGGACACATTCTACTCATGTAAAAACACACTGATTCCCAGCCCATCCACAGGCCGGATTGAGAAGGCTATTGGACTGAATCCGGCCCCCGGGCCTTAGTTTGCCTACCTATGCCTCTTGGGTATAAAGCTTTCATTCCTTGAAATTAAAACCCCTTTTTCCCAAAAGCTTCAAAATATGGTAATAGTGCTAATATCAGAAATGGGTTTGTCTTGGAGGGAACTCCATCAGTTGCACAGAGGGGACTCTCTATACCTAAGCCTGGATGAGTAGCTCTATCTACGCACCTTCCCTGGCCCCATCCCAAAGAATACCCAAGTTGCCCTCCCTTATGGCCTTTCCAGCAGCGTGGCTGAAGGAGTCGGTGGTTCTTTTTCTTCATTTGCATGATCCGTTCTAATCTTGGCCGTTAATCACGGAGCTGTTAGGAGGTGGTGGAGCTGAGCTTACAGGTTCAAGGTGGCCTTTCTTCTCCCCGTCACACGCTTTAAAGTCTCTTTCTTTAATGTGCCGCCCCCCCCCCCTCTCTCTCTTACCCTGCAGTGAGAAACGCCGCCTGCAAGTCAGCGTCGCCAATCCGGTCCAGTGCAGCATGCATGGTCGGAAATGCACCGTCTCCGTGGAAACCAGAATAAACCAATCAGAGCCAAACTTCACCAAGGATCGGTCAGGCTTCGTCCTGTGTGTGCCTGGAAATTAGCATTGCTTCTGCTAGGGGAGGGCTGGGGGGAGAGGGAGAGAGAGAGACTCCCCCTCTAAGCAGCCTTCCTTTCCTCTTGTGCCTTGAATCTTGCATGGTGGGGGGGGGGAGGAGGAGGGTTGTAAAGATGTTTGTCTGTGACACACATCTAGACATCTCTAAAGCTACACTGAGCAGGAGCTTAAAATAGCCCCTCCATTGTGCTGGCTATAAATTTAGAACTGGCTCCCATGCCATGTTTTAGCAAAGTGCCTTTTATGAATGGATATATATATATATATATATATATATATATATATATATATATATCCCTCTGCTCTCCTCCTCCTATTCCTCCCCCCCCCCCATACCTAAGATGGTTGTGTAATTAATCCTTGGGACTCCAAAGCCTTGTATGGGAGGGAATAGGAGAGGGGGGAAATCCCTTTGGATTTCATGCAGGCCTTAATTTTAAAAGTGATCTGTACTTAAAAAGAGGTGGGCTTTCTGTAGCACAGGGGCAAGGGGCTGGCAGCCGCTTCCACAGAGTTTTCCCAGCCCCTTTTGTTCCAAAGAGGTTGTGCCAGGCCAGGGGTCGCCCACTTAGAGCCCTCCAGATGTTATGGACTCTCAGCTCCCATCATCCCTGACCATTGACCCTACTGGTTGGAGTCTCGACAACATTGGACGGCAGCACGTGGGCTGCCCTTGCCCTGGCTTCCTCAACCTCGGCCCTCCAGATGCTTTGAGACTACAATTCCCATCATCCCTGACCACTGGTCCTGCTAGCTAGGGATCATGGGAGCTGAAGGCCAAAAACATCTGGAGGGCCGAGGTTGAGGAAGCCTGATCTAGGTGGCATTAGCCATTGCGCCCTGGAAAGGGTGTCCTCTTTTGGCATTAACTGCTTCGCTGCAGTTCTTGTGTTGCACTGGAGTCCCAGATGGGCTCTAGGTGGTTGCACCCGGACACCAACAGACAGATGGAAAGAGCACCATCTTTATAGTATGTCTGTTATCTTCAGAGAGGGGGGCTCCCCTTTGTGCATGACTTGGCACAGATTTGCCTTCACAACGCTGCTGTTAGTGCAAGCGCTGGAGCCGATCGCTCAGGCCAGCTCACAGTGTGCTTTATCCAAGCGGCTGGCATCATTCTGGCCAGTGTAGCCTCATAGTTAGTTGCCTTTTGTCTGTCTCTCCGGCTTTCCGCTGGGTAGCAGGCACAGCCTCATCGACGAGCTTTATTTTCTTCTCGTGCCAAAGTAGCTGTGTTTTGCTTGACCCTGGGCGCTTCCAGCATCTCGAGACATGGGCCAAGATGCACTGTTCTGGAGCACCTGACAAAGGCCCACACCAAATAAACAAAATACCAAATGAGTAAAATGAAGTAAATGGGGTGTGGAGGGACCAAGCCTGACACTGCGGGTCAGGTCAGGATTCATTGACTTTGCGATTGCTCACAACCCAGGTAGGACCATTGAATGACTTCGGTTGAATCAGGTTTTCTTAAAGCAAGGGAATGTCCTTCCAAGATTAATGGGTGGTGGAGCAAACTGGCTTGTTCCTGGGGAGCAAGTCCCCACCATCATCAGATGGATGGACAAAGTCCTTATTACACAGTTCCCAGCCATTCTGGCTGTGCTGTTTCCCCATCTTTGTGGTCCAGCTTTCCAGAGAAGGGGACCACCATCTAGGTCCCTTTCCTTGCTTGTTCTATGGCTAGCCTGGACCTCACCCTTTTAACATTTTTAAGTACTTTTCGGTAGAGATGCCCACAGGTTGGGGTGGTCAATACCGTATGAAGTCTTTATCCGCTTATGGCATATATGAAGTCCATTAGCCATCCCTGCGTTCGTTCCAATGAATGTCAGGCACATCTATGCTGAACGGCGTTCAGGTTGGTCCTGGCCCATCTTGTAAACACGACCAAAAGTTTGCACTCTTCCCTGTTGCCAGTAGCGAAACGGACCTATCCCCACCCCAGTGTCTTCTTCTCCTTCTCTGTTAATTACTCAAAAGCCTTCCAGCTCTCACTTTCATAGCAGCCTAATTAGCCATGGAAACTTTTTAATTAGCACTTTCATACGGTGTCCCGGCATAATTGCTGCATTTGAATGATGACAGAAACCGGCCCTCCGGTCCTCGGATGAAGGGTGGTTTAGAAATTTAAGAAATGCAAAATAAATAAACAAATCGTGTGATAAGGAAGTCTCTCCAAATCTGTAAGACTGGCTATGTCGCGTGCTATGAAGTATTTGTCTTGATTTAAATGAATATACAGTATTTGTGCCTTTTCTGTTGTGTGTATGTGCGTGAGTGAGAGAAAAGAGAGATTTTCTCGGTTTTATCTATAAATTAACTATTCCTTAATTGTATGTTTGATTTTTAAGCCTGAGGGAATAATGGAATGAACATTTTTAAATGTAGTTTATATAGAAATGTGGGCAAGCACCCTTGTTATAATTGAAATGTATTTTTGTTTACATCATTCATTGCAATAAATAAAAGAAGTATCATTTATACCCAATAATGCTCTCTCTTTGTATTTGGGAAGCACAAAGAAATAATATTATGTAGAGAAGATTGCACATGGGTGAAGGGAAGTAATGGGGAGGAGAGGGATATAGGCCAGTATTTGGAAAATTGTTAAAGTGCGCATGACTCAAGGGATCAAGAACAAGGAGTTTTGAAACAAAGAAGGCGACAAGCAGGCTGACGATTGTGCAATTGGTGAGCAATTTTGGGCAATCCCCCTCAAAAAAAAAAGCTCCACAATTATAGGCAATCTACCCCTCCAAAAGCTGAACAACTCTAGGCAACCCCCTCACCCATTTTCTTATTTTTAAGTCCCCAAAAATTGGGGGCGTCTTATACACAGGGGCATGTTATACACGAAAAAAATAGGGTACATAGCAAGATCCCATGGACCTTTGTAGATTTGCTTCTCTTTCTTGCCAACTATGCTAGGTGTTATCCCATATAGATCAGGGTTGTCCAACTGGTCGATCGGGATTGAGTAGTCGATCCCTGGGAGGTTCTGTTTGATTGCTGTCAACCACGGGCTCCTTTTCGTTAGCAGTGGCATAAGAGCATCCAGCCCTGCCCCCTTCACCCTCCACTTCTTCACTTCCCTCTCCAAAACTTCCCTCCCTCCCCAAGAATTACCAACAATAGAAGAAAGGCAGATGAAGATGATGGATTTTTCGGAGCTAGCCGACCTAACCGGAAGAGTCCGCGACCAGAAGGAGGAGGAGTATCAGGAAGAGTGGAATAAATTTAATGATTATCTAGTTAAATTTGTTAAGTTAAATTAATTGAAAATAGCTTGCATAGACTTAATTGGCTTAGGGTTTATTTATGTTAAGTGATGAATTAATATGTTTAATTCCATAAGGTGAAGATTTAAGGATTTTAATGTTTAAGTTAAATTTCATAAGAATTGGGATTTGGAAAACCGTTAAAAGGACATGCAATGAAATTCAATCAAGGGTAAGCAAGGAAGTCACTTAACAAAGTTAATAAGTGTAATTAAGGCTACGATTTATGTTCCCTCCCTAAAAAAAAGCTCAACAACTTTGACCTGAGCCCCCCAAATCGCTGCCAGTTTTTTCTTCTTTTAGTAGATCGCAGTCTCTTGGGAGTTGGACGTCCCTGATATAGATGAATTGGCATTTTCTTCTTCACCAGTTGGTTTGAGACAGGGATTGTAAAGGTAAAGGACCCCTGACAGTTAAGTCCAGTCGCAAACAGCTCTGGGGTTGTGGTGCTCATCTTGCTTTACTGGCCGAGGGAGCCGACGTTTGTCCGCAGACAGTTTTTCCGGGTCATGTGGCCAGCAGGACTAAGCCACTTCTGGCGAAACCAGAGCAGCGCACGGAAACGCCTTTTACCTTCCCGCCAGAGCGGTACCTATTTATCTACTTGCACTTTGATGTGCTTTCGAACCTGCTAGGTTGGCAGGAGCAGGGACTGAGCAATGGGAGCTCACCCCGTTGCGGGGATTCGAACTGCCGCCTTTCCGATCGGCAAGCCCAAGAGGCTCAGTGGTTTAGACCACAGTGCCACCCACGTCCCACAGGGATTGTAGATGGGCGCAATAATTAACACTCAGTACAGTAAACAAGGGAAACCCAGACTGAAATGCCCCTGAAGGTGTGGGAAAATAATATCTGGGATACAGCAATGTCTGAGCATCTTGCCAGACACAGGAGAGTCATTAAAGGCATAACATAAAGAGACATCTTCCAAGAAACTCGGACTCCTTTAACTATGTTAATGATCACCAAAGGAAGACCTTGTTAGACCAATTGCTCAATCTTCTCGGTGGAGAGGTTATGGTAAGGAAGGCATTGAATGTGTAAGGCTTATGTGTAATGTGTATGTCAATGGATGTGTAAGTCAATGGATGTCAGCGACCATGCTGAAGTGGACTGTACATATGAGGAACAGCGGGAGCCTCCCCCTCCCCCTGCTCCTAATTCAGGATCCTGAATCTTCCCAGGAGCAGGAGGACAGTATAGATTTGGAACAGTGATTTGCAAAGGGGCATAGTTCAAGAAGACAAAAGTTGGGAAGAACTGGGTGGTGAACAGCTAGGAGATGAAGAACTGGATGAGAGAGAGTCAACGGACACTCTCTCACTGGAAAGCCAGCATCCGCCCAGCCCAAGGTCATGACGAGCAGATGTGGCAGGACAGAAAGCAAAGTGGTTGAGAGATCAGGTTGCAAGACGAGGAAGTGACAAGGGTGAACCGGAAGGGAAGTGGGTGTCAACCTTAACTGGGAGCATCTTTACTCCGATAATGGACTCTTTGTTCTTTCGCTGTGATCATTAAAATCTCTTTAAATGCTAAGAGACTATTTTTGCTTTGTTCTGCTTATCCACGGCCAAAGGAAGCCGCTTCCCCAAAGCCTGACAATGAATAGAACAAACACCATTTGTTGCTGCTAAGTGTTTAATGGTTCTTGTATCTTTTTTTATAAACCAATAAATGGTTGTCGTTGTTTTAAAAAACCCAAGGGTTAAGAAATAATGGATAGGATCCAGCAAAAGAAGATTCCACCTAAACATTAGGAAGAACTTCCTGACAGTAAGAGCTGTTCGACAGTGGAATTTGCTGCCAAGGAGTGTGGTGGAGTCTCCTTCTTTGGAGGTCTTTAAGCAGAGGCTTGACAACCATATGTCAGGAGTGCTCTGATGGTGTTTCCTGCTTGGCAGGGGGTTGGACTCGATGGCCCTTGTGGTCTCTTCCAACTCTATGATTCTATGAAATGTGAGCAATTTTAAATCCAGTTGATCTCAATGGAAGATATTTAGGCTGCAGACTCAATGGGGCTTTTAAAGTTTACAACTCCTGCTGAAATCACGGCAAGTTGTTTTGGTTGGAATACACCCCGCATTTCACGATACCTTTATTGAAAAAGGGTGAACATGATGCAAACCTCTCTATTTCAGATAAAAGGCTTCCCTCAAACACAGAGGGAATGTCAGCAGCAGCCTCAGTGTTAACTTGCTTCCAGTTTCTTGATTACGGTACTTTTTTTTTAAACTAGCTTTCATTGTCACCTTAAGGAAGAACAACCCCAGTCCAGAAAGGCAGCCTGTGAAGGATGTCGAAAATGGATTAGCTAGTGCTTGTGAGCTCATGAAGAAGGAAAGCACCCTCAGAGGCCAAATGTGCTTAAGGACTTTGCATTATTGTTTAGTTCTGAACCTTAAAAATAAAAAATAAAAACTCATTAGCTGGACTCTAGCAAATGAACAAGACTGACTTCCTCTTCTGAATCGCCTTGTGACTCATGCACCATGTGATCCCAGGAATGCCATTCACAAAGCTTGGTTTTCTTTCTCTTCCCTGTGAGATACTGGCTCCAAAGAAGGAATTTCCCTCCCTGGGCCAACCTGATTTCCTCTTCTGTCTCTCCATCCCTCCAAGACAATGTTGCCCCTCAAAACTACAATATGGAGAGGTGACTTCAGCCATACATTACCTACTTTTTTTGTTCTTTTTAAAAACTGGAATCCCGAGGGTCCGCTGATGGGTGTTCTGACTGTGAAAAGTACACAAGGGCATATTTGAGGTTTCTTCATAGTGAAGACTTCCAGGTGGACTACAACTCCCATCAACCCTGAAAAAGCTTGGCTGGGGATAATGGGAATTGGGAGAGCAAGTCTGTGTTTTACAGTGCAGATCCCATGCAGTTCTGCTTACAGAAACAAGTCTCGCTAGATTTAATGGGGCTGACACAGGTGGCGCTGTGGGTTAAACCACAGAGCCTAGGGCTTGCCGACCAGAAGGTCGCCGGTTCGAATCCCTGCGACGGGGTGAGCTCCCGTTGCTCGGTCCCTGCTCCTGCCAACCTAGCACGTCGAAGTGCAAGTAGATAAATAGGTACCGCTCCAGCGGGAAGGTAAACGGCGTTTCCATGCGCTGCTCTGGTTCGCCAGAAGTGGCTTAGTCATGCTGGCCACATGACCCGGAAGCTGTACGCCGGCTCCCTCGGCCAATAAAGCAAGATGAGTGCCGCAACCCCAGAGTCGTCCATGACTGGACCTAATGGTCAGGGGTCCCTTTACCTTTACCTTTACTACCAGGTAAGGGGACACAGGTTTGTAGTCTTAAGTGATTCTAAGTGTTTACTATTGGTGAATCAGATCAAGGTCTACCTAGGCCAGCATCTTTGGTAAAAATCCTAGCCACCATCTGTCATGATGTTGTTGTCCAGCAAACTTCGTTCTGCCTACTCATTTTCTGCAGGATATTGCCTCCGTGGCAACCAGGAGAGAACCCGTGAACCATACTGACTTAACCTTGATTTAAGAGCCTCTTGCGTTAAACCGCCTCTCAACAAGGCAAATCCAATTAAATTCCGATGGCTCTGTTATTTACAATTGTCTTCATTGTCTATCATCACCTCCTGCCATCATACAACAGTGTATGTTTTTTAATATATATATATATATATATAAATAAAACAAAGCTCTGAAAACCATCATATAATGGATGGTCAGTGCATTTTATTTTTAATCAGCACAGTACAAAAATAAATAAAAATAAGGGGGGCATTAAGTTACAGGCACACACAGCTCTGTGACAGTCTTGTCATATTTATAAACCTCACATACTTACAAACTCACTATAATACACATACATACAAAAAGGACAATTTATAAATTAATTTAAGTAATAATAAGCAATAATCATAATAATAATAATACCAATTTTGGTCAACAAATATCTACAGAAGAGATTGCACACTAAAAAAAAAAAAAAAACCCCAAAAACCTTAACATACACATACATGTAGAATTTAGCAGGTTTTCTGTTTTTTTTTTCTCCTCTTCTCCCCTCCCCAACCCACCCCACACATAAAATGTACAGGTATGCAGAATTTCAAGTGAAAAAAATGGCACATTTTTTTCTTTCAGTTTTTTTTTCCTTTTGAAAAAGAAAGAAGAAGTAACAACGGTTTAGAACACAGCTGAACTCTTAAGAACTGTGTACAGTTAAGATTAGAAAAGGTCTAGAAGTCTCGAGATGAAAATATATTGATTTGAATGACATAAGGGTAGGAGGGCCTGATTTGACAGCGGTGGGGAGGAGGGGGGGTGGTGTGCTTGAAATTTGTGCACAGCGATTTATTTTGCTTCTTTGTTTTTACAATCAGCTGTTCTAAGGTTTTGCCTTTTGTCAAAAGATGCTTTTGGCATGCAAAAACCGGCACTGGAAAGCAGTGGTGAAAGAACAAAAGAAAGATCTTTTTCCCTCCCACCCACACCCCTTTGTATTTATTAGCATAGATTTTGTTCTAAAAAGTATTCGCTTTGTATAGCAGCACGTTAAAACCCCATTCATTGCTCTTATGTACTCAAGTATATCAGTTGATCTTTTGTTTGCTGTTACAAAAATCCCAATAAATACACTGGATCCAGGACTCCCAAAAAGAACAAGAGAGGTTTTCGCACCACATGGCTGTTAGCTCCCTCTGCAATGCAACCCATGGTTTGCTTACTTTGGAGTAAGCCTTGCCGTGTTCACTGGGGCTTTCTCCCAGGTAAGCATGCATAGGACTGCAGCCGCAACCTTCCAGAACCACTTTGATTAAAGAACTATAATTTCCCTTTTATATTGAAAAGAAAAGAAGGAAAGCATTTGGAGAGGGGGGGGGTGTTTAGGGGAATTACTTATCCAGAGACAGGCTAGAATTTAGTCTTCAAGGTGTTCCAGGCGCCAGCGAAGAAGCTGAGCAAGGAACGCCCAAGTTGACGATGATGGGGGGACTGAAATGAAATATGTGCCATCCATTTTAGAGCAGCAAAAATGGTCATGCAATGGAGATCTGTACACCCCCCCGATTCCCCATTCACTGCGAAGGACCCAAAGCCCTCCCTTGCGACTCTAAGGCTCTCCTTCCCGCTATGAACCCAAAACATACCCTTAACAGTCAGTGTCTCGCTTTTGAATGGCTCAGAGTTCGGCCTAGCTTTCGGAGGCGATGACAGGACCTGCTTCGCAAACCCAGCAGCCGTTTCATATTCACAAAATCTCAGCTCCTGTCTACCTCAAAGCCTCTCAGCTCAGACCTTTTTTTTTTCTTTTGAAATTTCACAGCTTTTTTTTCCTGTTCCTCTTACATTATTATTTTTTTTAATTTAAATAGTGCTCTGCTGCTTTGAAGTTAATTGCAAGCTACCCTATTCAACAACCGTTAAGTACAAGACAAGCCTTCCTTCTGCCAGAATGCCAGCATCCATAATACCAGGATCAGAGATGGAGCCCAGAACGCTTTGAACTTGGCCTTTTGTCCAATAGCTACCTCAACACCCGACAGTGTTTGAGCGTCTTTGTCCTCTCTGTTGTCCCACGGGAACTTAAATACAGAGAAGATGACCTCCATTGTAAAGGAAGTTCACATCTTCAGCAGAATCCTAGACCCGGGACTATTGGCATTTAATTCGGCATGTCATTAACTGAGCAAAATTCAGTGTATATTTCGGTGTTGTTCCACTCCCTCCCTCCCCAACTGCCCCCACCCCCCACTCTTCTCTATATACATTTACCATCCCTGAAGCTTGCTGATCAGAAAGATTTTTTAACCTCTTCCTTTTTGAGAACCAGAGGGCTAAGCAAAATAAATTAAATTCCTAAGCACCGGAATATTTTTTTTTTTTAGAGGACTACATCAAATGTTTCAGTGCCAGAAATGTGGGGGGAAGGGATACTGAAAAAATATTAGGAGCTAGCATGCTTTTTTTTAGAGACTAAAAAAGCAATATAAATCTCAGAATATACTAAATGTGTGTCTATTCTGTATATGCTTCAGTTTAATATCCCCAAGCTTCTTTAGTCACAATCTCTTCCTGAAATTGTAGTGTTTGCTATGGATCTCCTTATGATTACATAGTCATCATTCTTTCCCCGCTTGGTACGTTCCCTCCCTCCCACCCCTCATAAAATATTAAGATGGTTGGCTGGCTAAATAAATGCCAAGGAATTTTCCATTTCAGGATGGGAAGGGAGGAATCTGTAACAAAGAATATCAGCTGTATATCGGGGTTTCAGCACCAAATCATCTGGACAACAAAGCGACTGGCACCAGCCTTACATTTTCCTGAAAGGTTTATCTTGAAAAGGGACCATTATTCCAGCTGCTCAGAAGGCCTCAACAGAATCATAGTCACTCTGATCTGAAGCAGCCAGTTTATATACTGTGCAATAAAAAATAAAACTCAAAATGTATCAAACGTCCACCTAAATAACTTGCCAGCAAAATTAATACTAGGTGAGTGCCCATTCCCTGGGGCCATCTTTAATCTCAGCCACCCATTCCATATTGGCTACCTTGACTTTTCCCTCCCCTTGGGTACTGTCACAGGAAATGACCCCCAAAATCTCACCTTTGCCCTTTGGCACGGATGTAAACCAAAGGGGCTGCCTCCCCCAGGGAAAGGTGGCGAGAGGGGAGACATGCCAAAGGGCCTGCCTGCCTTTTCCTTCCCCACTTTTGCTAGGGTGTAGCCATGTGTTTCCATGCAATAAGGGTCCCTTTCCGGAGGCCAATACTGTTTTGGTGTCATTCCGCTCAGGCGAGTGCGCAAGATGGTGGAAAGAAAAAGAGGAGGCGGATCCTGTCCTTCGATCCCTTTTCCAGAACGCCAGGCTCTGCAACATGCGCTGGGTTGGCTCCCGCTTTCGTCTCGAGGACAGTAAATGCTGTTTCGCCACCTCCGCAATCCGTGCGGTGAGGAATTAAGAAGTACAAGATGGATCTCCCCTCCCCGGCTGAGGATCTTTGAGGCAAAAGCCAAGCGGCGAAGGGACGCCGTGGTCTTGCCAGCGTTGCGCTTGGCTCCCAGCCCCACCTGCTCGCCCCCTCCTTGTTGACATTAAGGGCGAGAGGAAGCCACAGAAAACCAGACAGGCAAGGCCTGACGTCACCACTTCTCCTTTCTGAAATGTGTCTGTTTTTTGGATCCCAAAAAGCCAAGCCGAAGAACGGAGGCTCAAGTGTCCTCTCTCAGCCTTGCCCATGCCCACCTTTTGTGTCCCGGTTTGTTTCGAAAACAAAAACAACATAAAAAGAAGAAAAAAATGTTCCCCCTCATCCCAGCGGCAAGGGAGCCTGAAAGCTCACCGGTCCAGGCCGATGAGCAGCCTGTTCTTCTCTTCCTGGCTGCTCTCGTTCTTCAGGTCGGCAAAGACCTGAGTGAAATAGTGCGGGTCGGCGTTGATCTGCAACATTTTGGGACTCATGAGGTTAATAATGGACAGGCAGCGATCCCAAAAGGCCTCCTTGCAGCTCTCCACCAGGAAGGGCTTGAGAGGGTAGGAGATCTCGTTGCCCATGTAGGAATAGGAGAGATAGAGGCAGGTGAGCAAGACGGCTTGGAGTTCATGGTCCGTGGCCACTTCGGAAGAGATGACGTCCCGGCAAAGCATGTACAGGAACACCACGTTGGCCGGGGTGATGAAGCCTTGGTCTTGCCAGCCTTGGAGTAGCAGGGAACGGTCAACGCTCCGAAGCCACAGGACCGGGTCGGTGGGCGATAGGTGCTTCAGGCGGTAGCATCGCCGGCAAAGGAACTCCCCCAGGCACCGAAGCAGCTCACTGGTCGAAGCTTGGACAATGACCCTCTTGGGGGTGCCGGTGGAGTTGGTGTTGGGGTGGGGGGTCTTCTTGACGGAGGACAAGTTGCTCTTGGAGGTGGAAATCTGGTTGTTGGGCGCCGGCGGCTGGGTGCCCTGGTTCTGGGCGAAAGTGGAGAGGTTGGCACACGAGAGGGACTTCTTCAGGTTCTCGTTGTTGAGGTGCGTGACGTTGTTCTGGTAGCTGCTGTTGGGCTGGACCTTCTTGGAGTTCTTCTTCTTGGCCGACACGGCCACGATCCGCTTCCAGGGCAGCACCGAGATGATGGAGTGACGCTTGAGACTTTTGTCTTTGGCGTTCTTGCTGTTCTGCACGGCCGTGTAATGGCCCACGGTGGACGAGCCATCCTCAAAGAGGGTCGCCTTCCGGTAACTGGGGGAAAGGGACAAGACGGTACCCATGGCGCAAGTAGCAGAGGAGGGAGGGAGGCGAACGGAACAGGGGGGTTGGGTGTCAGCCTGCCGCCTTTGGGGTTGCTGGCTGGGCACGGGCAGTGGTCTCTGCTTCAAGCACCCCTATGCCGCAGCCTTACAGATTCAGTTCAGACCTGCCAAAGGAAAAAAGGTTCAGATAAGCAAGAGCGGAGTACGCACACAGAATCTCACTCCCCACCCTCTCCCTGAGGGTTCAGAAGCCCCTTCTCACCCCCCTCCCTTTCCTGTCCCCATCCATCATTTTCTGGCATTATTTTCTGGCTTCCACGGCTTCCCTCTCTTTTTCTTCCCTCCCCTCCCAAATCTTTAAGGCCACCTCAGATACACATTGGTTGCTAGGTCCCTCCCCCCCCCCTTTTTTATTTTTACCGACATGGCCTGACACCCTGCCCTACTCCAGCAGACCCGAAGCCTGTGCACGACCCCCTGCACGAGCTCTGCACACGCAGCCATGTGCTAAACCGTGTGCGTTCCCTAGAGGTAGCCATATTATCCCACTGCAGCAAAAAAACAAAACAAAAGCCTCTCGCCGGTGTGTTGGATGGATCACGGCAGCACCTCCGGTGGGCCAGAGCAGAGCCCGTTTGGCCAGCAGCATGATGTCAGACGTGCACATGCCTCTCCAAAGCAACAGACTTTGCCCACTCATGGGGAAGCTCTGCCTGAGCACATTATACGGGCACCAGTCATGCATTTCATATAATTACAGACGCGCAACTTGCTTGCGTCGCGAATGCTGACCCTTTGCAAAGCAGCTGCCAAACGGTTGTGACTTGCATGTGCCGTTGAGCAGATGCATGTGTGTGTTTGTGTGTGTGTGTGTGGTTTGTTCCCATTTTCTCCTGACCCACCCTGGCATCTTCAGAGGAACGGTGCTATACAAATGCAATTTAAAACGACAACAACAAACCATTCACCCTGCCTCCCCATCTTTCCCGAAGACACCTTTCCTCCTGCCAATGTTTTCCTCCGACCCATCCTGGCGTGTACATACACACACACACACACACACACACACGGGAATCCCTACCTCCGCCGCCCGCGCCCCCCCCCATGTTTTTTGCTGCATCCCCTTCAAAGGGAGGGGGGAAGAAGAATGCTCGCCATGGCGCCCTGCATCCCACCCTTCCCCTTCCCGGTGGTACCCACCGCAGTGCGCGCTCCCTCGGCCGACGGCGCGTCTTCTGTCCAAGGTCCTGCAGGGCCGGTTTGGCTCGGGGGGGCGTCGGCGGCGGAGAAAGGTGGCGCTGTGGGGGGGTCTCCGTCCAGCCTCCCCCTCCCCCGGCTCCGAGGCGCGCCGGATCAGTCGTGCGGGGGCATGGAGAGCTTCGGCTGGCGCGGAGAGGGGGGGGCGCGCGGATGGCGCGACGGCAGGCAGCACCCCTGGGTGGGGGGTACCCGCTTCCCACCACCCACCCACCACCCTTCCCTCCCTCCCTCCCTCCCTGCCCGCAAGGGCGGCGGCGGCGGCGCGGGGCGTCCGGACCGCCTGGCGCTGCTCGGCCACTCCCGGCCCCGGCTCTCGGCTGCTGCGCGCCCGGCTGGCTCGGCGCGTCCTGCTCGACTCCGGCCGAGACGCCGCTCGCCGCTCGCCGCCCGGCTCCGCCTCCGCCTCCGCCTCCGCCCCGGCCGCGCCTCCCCGCCTCTCCCGCCGCAGCCGCAGCGCCACCTGCCAAGCGGGGCGCCCTCCGCCGGGCGCCAGCGGGAAGGCGACTGAACCCCGGGCGAGAGCGCCTCTGAGCGCGTGCAGAGGGAAGGCGGCGCAGGAGCTGGCGCCGCGGACGAGGGGTTTCATAGGTGGCCATTGTTTCCTCTCTCAAAAAAAAATATATTTATTTGGTTTTTCAAATTAAAGTTTTTCAATCACATATCCAACATGCATCATAAGAAAGGAGATGCCAAAGAATCTCTTGGAATCTCTTGGACACCACCCTCCTCCCCTTTGTGGGTCCTATTATTTCCTCCTGCATCTTTTATAATAATCCAAATCTTTTACAGTTACAGATAGGTAGCCGTGTTGGTCTGCCATAGTCAAAACAAAAAAAATTCCTTCCAGTAGCACCTTAAAGACCAACTAAGTTAGTGCTACTGGAAGGAATTTTTTTTGCCAAATCTTTTACGTCTCCATTATATCCAAAATTCACCATTAAACTACAGGTGTTTAGTTTC
Organism: Podarcis gaigeae; assembly: GCF_964106915.1. Taxonomy (NCBI): domain Eukaryota; kingdom Metazoa; phylum Chordata; class Lepidosauria; order Squamata; family Lacertidae; genus Podarcis; species Podarcis gaigeae. The sequence goes on from NC_139689.1 coordinate 41,316,928, forward strand.
TATCGTTGTCTGTTATTATTATCCTGCATTTTAAATTGCATTTTAACCTGTATTTTAAATTGGGTTTTTCTCTTTTTTTTCCTATTATGATTTTATCGCAGAAGACAAAAGTCAGAGATTGATGTGCATTATAATGATTTTTGTCCTCTGGGTTTCTGGGGGTTTTCCTGTTGTTATTCTGTCTCTCACAGCTACAATAAACCTACCATTAAAATTATGGACTGGTCATTTCTTCGTCAGAGGATAAACGGGCAAATTTAGCAGGGGGTCAAATACTTTCCCCCCTCACTGTAGATAAATAGGTACTGCTCCGGCGGGAAGGTAAACGGCATTTCCGTGCGCTGCTCTGGTTCGCCAGAAGCGGCTTAGTCATGCTGGCCACATGACCCGGAAGCTGTACTCCGGCTCCCTCGGCCAATAAAGCGAGATGAGTGCCGCAACCCCAGAGTCGGTCACGACTGGACCTAATGGTCAGGGGTCCCTTTACCTTTACCTTACATTGATTATTATGGGGACGCGGGTGGCGCTGTGGGTTAAACCACAGAGCCTAGGACTTGCCGATCAGAAGGTCGGCAGGATGAGCTCCTGTTGCTCGGTCCCTGCTCCTGCCAACCTAGCAGTTCAAAAGCACATCAAAGTGCTTCCCTCCGGCGGGAAGGTAAACGGCGTTTCCGTGCGCTGCTCTGGTTCGCCAGAAGCGGCTTAGTCATGCTGGCCACATGACCCGGAAGCTGTACGCCGGCTCCCTCGGCCAATAAAGCAAGATGAGCGCTGCAACCCCAGAGTCGGCCACGACTGGACCTAATGGTCAGGAGTCCCTTTACATTGATTATTGCCTTCATTTTATGGATCTATGCTCTCGTAAGACAGTAAAATCCTAGTTAAAATTCTGTTTTAGGGGGTGTTTTTCATCGTCTAGAACAGATCAATTCACTTTTCCATTACTTTCTATGGAAAAGTGTGCCTCTACTTATGTACGTTTCTATTTATGACCAGACCTCCAGAATGGATTATGGCTGTAAGTAGAGGTTCCACTGTATTTATGTATGTGACCACAGCTGTGCGGATGTTATTGGCCCAGAGATGGAAAGAAGATAAAGTTCCTACCAGAGAATGGCAGATGAAATTGATGGCTAAAATGACCGATAGAGTCAGAAATCAGGAAGACCAAAATTTTAATAAGGAACGGGGGAAATTTACACCTTATCTTAAAGACTACTGCAAACAGTTAAAATCATTGGTAGGATTGGACTATCACTTGTAGTTTAAGGTTGAATTCTGGAGATAATGGAATAGGTAAAGGGTTTGGATTACCATAAAAGATGCGGGAGGAACCGATTAATAATAATAGGACCCACATAGGGGAGGACGGAAGTCCAGGAGATTCCTTGGAATCCTGTTTTTATGTTTGATATATCTCTGTAAAAGTTTAAGTTGAAAAATCAAATAAATACGGTAAGTAAATAAGTCATGGCAGTGCTTGGCAGGAGTTTCGAAGCAGGGCCGAGAGGCAGAAAGCGCACCATCCATTCAAAGCACTCTCTTTTTTCCCTTTTCTTGTTTTAAAACATTTTTATTAATTTTCACAATAAGCAAAATCATTACTGTACTTTAAAGAAAAATAAAAGAACATAAAATGAAACATTTAAAACAGGCATCCCCAAACTCTGCCCTCCAGATGTTTTGAGACTAAAATTCCCATCATCCCTGACCACTGGTCCTGTTAGCTAGGGATGATGGGAGTTGTAGTCCCAAAACAGCGGGAGGGCCGAGTCTGGGGATGCCTGATTTAAAACAACTGTATACATACTTAATATTAAATCCACATTATGGAATTACTTCCCTCCTCTGGTTCCTTTGTATTATCTTCATTTATGCATGTCAATGAAGTCTTTATCTCTAATTACCTTGAAATTTAAACATTATCCATTACACTGCAAGTGTTGTTTTTTAAATCCTGCTAATGTATTCACTTCCTCACAATGCTTTTGTAAATGTGCAGTGAACATTTCCCATTCTTTTTAATATTTGTTATCCTCTTGATTTCTAAGTTTCCCTGTTAGTTTAGCCATTTCTGCATATTCCATTAACTTTATTTGCCAATCTTCCATAGTGGGGACTTTTTCTTATTTCCAGCGTTGGGCTAGCAATATTCGAGCAGCCGTTGTTGCATACATAAACACAAAGCACTCTCGTGCCTCTTTAAAAGTCGTGGGGAACCCCGGGAAACGTTGATTGCCCAGGGCGCTTGGAATTGTAGCTCAGTGACATCAGTGCCCTGGGCAAACTACAGTTCCCATGATTCTTTGGTGGAAGCCATAGCTGCAGTGGCGTAGCGTGGGGGGTGCAGGGGGGCCGGCCGCACTGGGCGCAACATCTGGGGGTTAGGGGGCGCAAATCCACTGGTTAGGGGCTCAAATTACTTGCCTTGCCCCGGGTGCTGACAACCCACGCTACGCCACTGCATAGCTGCAAATGTGGACTTGAGCAGAGACTCCCTCCCTTAATCTGCAGGATTAAGACATTCCTGCCTAAGAATGCCTCTGGCCTTTAGAGACTGTTCCCATAATTCTACACAACCCCTCTCTGGTTTTGTACTCTGAAAACAATACAGAAAACAGCAACGACTTTCATCATATTTTTGATGGAGTTGCTTCAAAAGTGCTTCCGCCGCCGGCTTCTGTTGTCGCCTCTTTCAGTCATAAATAATTTTGCTATTTTTGTAAACTGGAACAGGGAGAAAAGACGGGAGTTTAAATTAATCAAACCAAATGCATAATAATAATCTTGTCCTGTGTTGGATGCAGAAATGGTCATGAAATGCTTTACTTTGCAAAGTGTGAGGCATTACCGAAGAGTAAACGGATGAATCCCAGTTGTGAGTCACGATCCAGTCCAAACACAGAGGTCACACCAGCAGCTGATAGTTGCTATCAGAGCTTTTAAATTTTATTTTATTTTATTTTTGAGAGAGAGAGAGAGAGAGAGAGAGAGAGAGAGAGAGAGAGAGAGATGGGTGGAGGAGAGCAAGAAACAGGGCGGGAGATATGAAAATGATATGTCGTTGGTATCTAACACCAAGTAAACTGGCAAAAATATCTAAATCTAAATCTAAGTGTTGGAAATGTAAAGAGAAAGAAGGTTCCTTTTATCATATGTGGTGGTTTTGTAGTTTAAGATTACTGGGAAATGATATATAATGAAGTGAAAAGGGTGTTTAAAATAACCTTTTAAAAAAACATAAGTTTTTCTTTTGGGTATTATACGAACAGAACAACCTAAATTGTTTAGAAATTTATTTATGTAGCAAGAATGCTACTCGCCTCAAAATGGAACTAAGCAGAAGTCCAAGCAAAGGAAGAATAGATAGAAAAACATGCAGAAATGGCGAAATTTACTGGAAGAATAAGAAACCAAGATAACAAACTTTTTTATAAAAGAGTGGAAATGGTTTATTGAATATTTACAGATAAAACCACTGGCAGGATTATTGTAATAACCACAAGAGTATATATTTATAGCAGATGAGCAAATTAAAAGAATCTGGATATGCAGAAAATATTTAAAAAATAAATTTAAGGAACCACAGAAAGAGGGGGAAGGAGGTCAAGTTTTGAAATGTTAAAATGATTGCAAAGTTAATGAAATGTATAAACCTGAAAAGGGATGTGGGTGGCGCTGTGTGTTAAACCACAGAGTCTAGGGCTTGCTGATCAGAAGGTCGGCGGCTCGAATCCCCGTGACGGGGTGAGCTCCCGTTGCTCTGTCCCTGCTCCTGCCAACCTAGCAGTTCAAAAGCACGTCAAAGTGCAAGTAGATCAATAGGTACTGCTCCGGCGGGAAGGTAAATGACGTTTCCATGCGCAGCTCTGGTTCGCCAGAAGCGGCTTAGTCATGCTGGCCACATGACCTGGAAGCTGTACGCCGGCTCCCTTGGCCAATAAAGCAAGATGAGCACCGCAACCCCAGAGTCAGTCACTACCGGACCTAATGGTCAGGGGTCCCTTTACCCCTTTACCTTTACCTATAAACCTGAAAAGTATAAATAATTTTTAAAAAAAAGAAAGAAAAGGGGGAGAGACAGAAACTAAAGTTATCAGGTGGAGTTTATTAGAAACAGGAGAGAGCAGTGAAGACTGGCCCATCTGACCACCAAACAGTCCAGAGGATGTCACTGCCTGTCAGCTTCCCCTCCTTCGCCTCAGGGTTGCCCTTATAGAACTCAGCAAGGAGGATAGGGACAAAACAACTGCATAATTGGCTTGGCCTGTCCTGGGCTCTGGCGCCACCTGCTGTCAGCCTCCCTTCTTTCTGCCCTATCAGTTTGAATGAGCAGGAGGTGGGGAACGAGCTGCCACTGGGAGAAAGAAGAGCAGGGCCAGATTTAGGTTTGAGGAGGCCCTAAGCTACTGAAGGTAATGGGGCCCTTTATATGTCCAGCTGCCCTTTGTTGCTGTGCAGGCGGGGTCCTTGCCGCAGGATCACATTCATCCAGTGCTTTACCAACTGCACTGGCTCCTGGTGGAGTACAGGGTCAGGTTTAAGGTGCTGGTTTTGACCTTTAAAGCCCTATGCGGCCTAGGACCTACATACCTATGGGACCGCCTCTCCTGGTATGCCCCACAGAGGACCTCAAGGTCCACAAATGACAACATTTTGGAGGTCCCAAGTCGCAAGGTGGTTAGATTGGTCTCAACTAGGGCCAGGGCCTTTTCAGTACTGGCCCCGACTTGGTGGAACGCTCTGTCTCAAGAGACCAGGGCCCTGCAGGACTTGACATCTTTCCGCAGGGCCTGCAAGACAGACCTGTTCCGCCTGGCCTTTGGTTTGGACTCAGTCTGACCCTTATGTTTCCCTCCCCTTCTGGTTTTGATCTATGGGCTACTATTAAAAGGAGGCTGCATTTTAAATTGTATTTTAACCCATATTTTAATAAACTGTTTGTTTGTATCCCCCCCCCATTATGTTTTATTGTAATTTTATTGGTGTTAGCCACCCTGAGCCTGGCCAGGGAGGGCAGGGTCTAAATAAATTATTATTATTATTATTATTATTAACAATTTTTTACTGGTGCACCACACGTAGGCATGCTGTTATCTGCAGGGAAAATGCATTGCCACTCCAGGTGGCATTGAACTACAAATCCCATCATCCTTAGCCAGCCTGGCCCAACGGTAATGGATGATGGGAGTTGGAGTCCAGCTGCCTCTGGAGATAGCCTACAGGTTCTTCATCCCTGGCTTGGGAGGAGATTGCGGCAGTCAGGAGAGCATGAGGTTTTTAATCTCAAGGTCGTGGGTTCAAGCCCCACGTTGGGCAAAGGATCCCCGCGTTGCAGTGGATTGCTCTAAAATGATCCTCATGATCCCTTCCCACTCTGCAATTCTATGAAATGTGCTTCCTCTCTAGATAGGAAGAAAAAGCACTTGTGCATATGAGTGTGTTTGTTTTGGAGAGCTTATTATTAGCCTTTTGGGGGGAAATACACACATATTGCCAAAGAGGGCAGCTCCCGCCGCAGTAAATCTGTTTGGATGTTAAAGCTGCAGATGGCGTCACCTACTGGCAAAAGGCAGCATTGCACCTCCAAAGATTAAAACAGAGCAGAGAGCTCCAGGCAGACCCTCCTTCGAAATATTGTCTGATGACAGAATAAATTTTCCCATTATGTACTGAATGTGAGGGCAGGGAGCTTTTGTTTTCAAAGGGCACTGTCTAACTGACTTATACTCAGCGCTGGCCCACTGAAAAAATGGACTTCAGTCCATTAATTTCAACAGGTCTCCTCTTGACCAACTCAAGGGTGACGCTGTGGGTTAAACCACAGAGCCTAGGAAATGCCGATCAGAAGTTTGGCAGTTTGAATCCCGTGACGGGGTGAGCTCCCATTGCTCGGTCCCTGCTCCTGCCAACCTAGCAGTTCGAAAGCACTTCAAAGTGCAAGTAGATAAATAGGTACCGCTCCAGTGGGAAGGTAAATGGCATTTCCGTGCACTGCTCTGGTTTGCCAGAAGCAGCTTAGTCATGCTAGCCACATGACCCAGAAGCTGTACGCCGGCTCCCTAGGCCAGTAAAGCGAGATGAGCGCCGCAACCCCAGAGTCGGACACGACTGGACCTAATGGTCAGGGGTCCCTTTACCTTTACCTTTTACCTCTTGACCAAAATTAGATTATCACCTAAAGAGTCTGGCATCTCAGGTTTTGTTCATTATCTTGCGCAGGTTTTTCCCACGACCTTCAAAGCAAAGCGATTCAAAATATGTGTAGAGTGCCTTTCTTTTCCGATGTGCTTTTTTAAAATCAGCATAAACAAAGTGTCTTTGAGCATGTTCAGAGTGCTCCTCTCTGTCCTCTTTTCCTTTTAAAGAAAATGGATACTTTAGAAAGCAGGGAAATTAAATAATTGAAAGCACAAGTTTTTGTTGTTGTTTTTTACTGGTTTGATCCTATTTTGTTCTGGCAGCTAACTGGAAATCTCCAGTCTGTCGCTGTTTTGACGGAGAGATTCAACTGCATGCCTGCATTTTAGGTTAGCACAATGAAAGCGGATTAAATCTCCCGGTTGCTCCAGCACTACATATCCATTTGTTTTGAAAGCAGACTTTTTGCAGTTAGGAAATCGACAGGGAAAATGCACCCAAAAGTGTAAGATGAATGAAGAACAGGAAGGTGTGTGAACCAGCAAATCAGAACAAATGCTTGACAAAAACCGGATGCAGTCAAACACCCACCTGAGCTTTGGGCAAGGAAATCAGGATGAATGTTCAATGAACAGGTTATATGGAAGAGTTACAAAAGGATGAGATTCTGCTCAGGACAGGGACGTTCTAGCCAGGTTGAAACCCCCAAAAGGCAAGAACAGAATCAGCCACATGGAAATAGCTTAAGAAAGAAAAATGTGCAGGAAGGAGGGGAATGTCCAAAATATATGATCAAATAGATGATCAAAGATCCATGAGGGACATAGGCAAGGGAAAATCGAACACACATTTTACTGTGCCTTTAACATGTAACAGACAGAAATTCAACAGGAACATGTTGTTGTTGTTTAGTCATTTAGTCGTGTCCAACTCTTTGTGACCCCATGGACCAGAGCACACCAGGCACTCCTGTCCTCCACCGCCTCCCGCACTTTGGTCAAACTCATGCTGGTAGCTTCAAGAACACAGTCCAACCATCTCGTCCTCTGTCGTCCCCTTCTCCCTGTGCCTTCCATCTTTCCCCACATCAGGGTCTTTTCCAGGGTGTCTTCTCTACTCATGAGGTGGCCAAAGTATTGGAGCCTCAGCTTCAGGATCTGTCCTTCCATTGAACACTCAGGGCTGATTTCCTTCAGAATGGAGAGGTTTGATCTTCTTGCAGTCCATGGGACTCTCAAGAGTCTCCTCCAGCACCATAATTCAAAAACATCCATTCTTCGGCAATCAGCCTTCTTTATGGTCCAGCTCTCACTTCCATACATCACTACTGGGAAAACCATGGCTTTAACTATACAGACCTTTGTTGGCAAGGTGATATCTCTGCTTTTTAAGATGCTGTCTAGGTTTGTCACTGCTTTTCTCCCAAGGAGCAGGCGTCTTTTAATTTCTTGACTGCTGTCACCATCTGAGTGATCATGGAGCCCGAGAAAGTAAAATCTCTCACTGCCTCCATTCTTCCCCTTCTATTTGCCAGGGGGTGATGGGACCAGTGGCCATGATCTTCGTGGAACATACTTTCACCAAGATCATACAAGATCATACAGGAACATTCTTCCCCAGTATTGCATCGCTCTGCCCAAAATTACTATTACGTTTACTGACGATTGCTTCCTCCAGCCTCAACAAGTCAACTTGGATGCTCAGCAGCATTCTTTGTTTATTTTTATTTTTAAATATGAATGTTTTGCTAAATTTAACAGATTCTCTCTCTTTTCAGACACAGCACAAGTGGGCAAACACTATGACCTGTCTGTGTCCTCCACAGGTAATCCCTGGAACACAAATCCTTAAGTGGTTGCTTTCCAAATATGTGCTGTTGCTAAAATCTGAAGCATTTAATGGATTTCGGAGTCAGCTTTAAAGGGCCGCTACATTATTGTTGCTGTCAAAATCGTAGCTCAATAATAGGAAAGCACCTTGCGATTTTGGGGTGGTAACATTCCAAATACCCCTGAGATGCAAAAATTGATAACTGAAGCGTGCTGAAGGAATTACACACATACACCCCAATCCCATCCGCCAAAAGCAGCCTCGGTTTATTTTTGTGGAACGCACAATTTAACAACGTACAGTTGGGAAAATCGCTTTTTACGGTACATGTTACAGCACACGCACACATTTATAGGCCACCTTCCAGGCCGAAAGCCCTCTCAAGGTTAGTTTACATAAAAATATATAAGTTACATTCATTTTTATTTTATTTTTAAGCATTTAAAACACTTCAAAAGTCAGCACCACGCTTGCTTAAAATCAATTGAAACATCTAACAGGAACGATTTAAAAGCAGCTCAGAATAAAGGGGCTTTCAGGGCATGCCTTAAGGCCAGCATCGAAAGTGCCAAAAATATGTCCACAGATACAGTTCTATATACAGATTTAATAACTGTATGTTATCTGTTAGGGTATATGCTGTTTGGGGAATCCTCTGCAACACCTTAGTTAGTCTCTGCTGCCATCTAGTGGCAGAAAGGTCCAACAACAACTTACTCTTCCCCCTCTTCTTTGGCAAAACAGGCTACAGGACCCTAAGACCAAAGTAGCCAATCCATTGCTCTTCGGATGTTCATAGAAACATTGAATTGTAGATTTGTAAGGGACCCCAAGGGTCACCTAGTCCAATCCCCTGCAATGCAGGAATCTTTTGCCCAATGTGGGGCTTGAACCCACGACTGAGATGCATTCTTTTTAACTTCTTCTTGCATTTCGCTTTTCAAATACAATTTACACATTTTCGCAATAAGGTGTTCATCATCTGCATACAACTGCATTTCAAAATTTTTCTTTTCTATACCAAAAAGTCTTTTTGTCCTTAAAACTCCCAGCTACTTGTCAATGAGCAAATCACTGAAGTTGAAACCTTCTTTGATTAGTTGTTCCCTTGTTTTAATTTCCCTTTGGCTCCACTCTAATCATTCTTGATAGCTTAACCATTTCCTCATTACTTACCATCTCCTTTCTGCGAAGCGCTTCTTGCATTGCAATACATAAAGGTACCTTCATATATAAACTACTGTAGGTTTGGATCTATTCCAGACTCTCAATATAGTACGTCTGAGAAAATGATTTTTAAACACCACATTTACTTTGACCTTGTCGTACCACATATATCAAAAGGGAAGCGGGTGGTGCTGTGGTCTAAACCACTGAGGTTCTTGGGCTTGCTTGCCGATTGGAAGGTTGGCGGTTCGATTCCCCGCGATGGAGTGAGCTCCTGTTGCTCTGTCCCAGCTCCTGGCAACCTAGCAGTCCGAAAGCACGCCAGTGCAAGTAGATAAATAGGTACCACTGTGGCGGGAAGGTAAACAGCGTTTCCATGCGCTCGGGTTTTCGTCATGGTGTTCTGTTGTGCCAGAAGCAGCTTAGACCTGCTGGCCACACAACCTGGAAAGCTGTCTGTGGACAAACGTCGGTTCCCTTGGCCTGAGAGTGAGATGAGCGCTGCAATCCCATAGGTGCCTTTGAGTGGACTTAACTGTCCAGGGATCCTTTAACTTTTTCTCTTTTTCTCCCTAACCACAGATATCCATGCTATCCCAATCTTAAATCATGACCTTCCAGTTCTAAAATTCTCCCACTTCTTAACCAAAACATATTTCTCAACATGCCTTCAAGTTCAGCCAGATTTCCCGCGTTGGCCCCTTGCTCCTCTTTGAGTTTGGTCCTGGCTTTGTGGTCCTGGTCCTCCGGTTTCAATCTCCGCCTCGCGGCCGCTGCCTCCCTAAGTTCAGCCTGGCTGTTCTGGGCTTCATGGCCTCAACAAGAGGATTTTGCATGGCTCATCTTTCAAATACATAAAAGTCCTGACCCCTAAAAGGCTGGTAAGGTAAAGGTAAAGGGACCTCTGACCATTAGGTCCAGTCGTGACTGACTCTGGGGTTGTGGCGCTCATCTCGCTTTATTGGCCGAGGGAGCTGGCATACAGCTTCCGGGTCATGTGGCCAGCATGACTAAGCCACTTCTGGCGAACCAGAGCAGCGCACGGAAGCGCTGTTTACCTTCCCGCCAGAGTGGTACCTATTTATCTACTTGCACTTTGACATGCTTTCAAACTGCTAAGTTGGCAGGAGCAGGGACCGAGCAGCGGGAGCTCACCTGTCGTGGGGATTCGAACCGCTGACCTTCTGATCGGCAAGTCCTAGGCTCTGTGGTTTAACCCACAGCGCCACCCACGTCCCTAAAAGGCTGGTATAACTTCCCAAATTATTACAGGTGGCAGTGAGAAGGGACCTTGTCGCGAAAACCCCTGTTGACATCGGAGGCCAAAATTACCAGCAGTTTTGAACTTCAGATGTGGAGTGACTGAGCTGCAATCGAAGCAGAACTTTCCTTCCTTCACGGACCTTATTTTTAACTGCGAAAGGGTGGGTGAGGGAAGCAATCGAGCAACAAAAATCCTAAGCCTTCTCTGGATAACGTGTTGTTTTTGAACTGCTGCCCCTTTCACGCCAGTGTGCTCTGCTTGTTTGGATTTGATGTTCGCTTTTCCAAATCCCACAGAGCCCTTTTTCCTTTTCCCATAACTCCCCCACATTCCAGGAGTTGATCTCTCTGCTCAGGGGAAAGAAAATCTAATCCTGCAACGCCTTAGCAACTTTATGTCCTCTGCTCGCTTTCCAGTCCATGCTGGCTGCTTCATCCAGAATTGGCATTAGTGTTTTTTTTTTTAATAGAGAAATCCAGACATTTCCTGCCAAACCATTGCATTCCAGTCTTTCTTCCTATCTTGGCACCCCACCTCACCCCAATTTAAGTTATAAAACTTAGATCGCAGCTACAGCGCTGATCTGAGCATCATGCGACCAGCAAAACACAACTGAGGGAATGGGCAGGAGGAATGAGGTTTTTTTGGGGGGGCTGCCCTTTTATTTTTCTTGCTTTTAAAAATCCCTGCTTTAAAAAAAGCATTCAGGTGGGGGGGGGGAGTTGTCTGTGTATTTTAAGCCACTTCCTTGTTTGATCTAGTGGTGGTTGGGGAGAGATGCCAGCCTCTTTTAGGAATCAACTTAAACATCTTTCTTCCTCAAAGGATACGGCCCCGCTGCAAGATGCCAAGAGAAACTGCTACTAAGTTTTTCCAAAATACGACAGGGTGGTTTCCCTGCCGCCCACCCACCCCCCAGCCATAACAACCAGGGTGTTTTGTTTTGTTTTATTTCTGCAAAGTGAAATAGCACAGGAAATTCTGGAGGTGAAATTTTACTAGACTCAGGCAGAAAGGTGGGGGTTTTTTTTGGTTCAATTACAAAGCTCAGAAAAGAGAGTTTTTGGAAAACCTTCTGTGTATTGTTGTAAGACATTTGTAAGACTCAGCGCGGAGTCACAGTAGTGGGGGTAGAGTATAAATAATAAAATTATCATTATCACCTTTTGCTTGGCTTTTGACATGTTGGTTTTGCAATGCTAGCAAGTCAAACGCCTGCGCAGTTCTTCCATTAGGCTCCTCTTCCCATGCTTCAAGCATCAATCGTTTTTAAGCAAATGGGGAGAACATTAAATGTCCTTTGGCTCGTGCTTTTTAAAATGGGAAACATTTGAACATAAGTTGGAAACTGCTCTAGGTTGCGGTTGTCAACCTTCTCACAGGAGTTCTGCACAAGAATATCAAGAAACCTTTAAAAGCTGGGGAGAACATCCCCTTTTCACAAAACGACACCTTTTTTCCTGGAAGGCCAGTTTGAAAAGTATAATGAAAGAGGAAGCAGTCCCGACCAGAAAAGATTAGCAAACCAAGTTAATGGACTTCGCCGAAATGGCAAGGTTAACGGGAAAGCTCAGAAATGAAGATGACAAGAAATTTTAAAAAGAATGGGAAATGTTTCTGATGTACAGAAACATCGTGCGCCGCCGGAGCACGATTTCAGTTCTCACCTTGAAGCAAAGTTCTTAACCTGAAGCACTATTTCTGGGTTAGCAGAGTCTGTAACCTGAAGAGTATGTAACCTGAAGAGTATGTAACCTGAAGTGCATGTAACTGTACAGTGGTACCTCGGCTTACAAACTTAATCCATTCTGGAAGTCTGTTCTTAAACCGAAACCGTTCTTAAACCGAGGCACACTTTCCCTAATGAGGCCTCCCGCCGCCGGTGCCCTTCCAATGTTCGGATTCCATTCTTTAAAAGGTAAAGGGACCCCTGACCGTTAGGTCCAGTCATGGCCAACTCTGGGGTTGCGGTGCTCATCTCGCTTTATTGGCCGAGGGAGCCGGCGTACAGCTTCCGGGTCATGTGGCCAGCATGACTAAGCCGCTTCTGGCGAACCAGAGCAGCGCACGGAAATGCCGTTTACCTTCCCTTTGGAGCGGTACCTATTTATCTACTTGCACTTTGAGGTGCTTTCGAACTGCTAGGTTGGCAGGAGCAGGGACTGAGCAATGGGAGCTCATCCCATCGCAGGGATTCGAACCGCCGACCTTCTGATCGGCAAGTCCTAGGCTCAGTGGTTTAACCCACAGCGCCACCCAGACCGAGGTAAATTTCTCAAACCAAGACACTATTTCTGGATTTGCAGAGTTTGTAAACCAAATTGTTCTTAAACCAGACTGTTCTTAAACCGAGGTACCACTGTACTTACAAAAGTACTGCAAACAGGTTAATGGTTGATGAAGATGATGGCATGTAATGCCTTAAGAAAGAATATTATGAAAATGATATACAGGTGGTACATGACACCAGTCAAGCTTGCAAAAATATATCACTTGCCCGATAATAAGTGCTGGAAATGTAAAGAAAATGAAGGTACATTCTTTCACCTTTGGTGGACGTGCCCAAGGATTAAGGCTTTCTGGGAGATGATCTATAATGAAATGAAAAAGGTATTTAAATATACCTTCCTGAAGAAACCAGAGGCCTTTCTCCTGGGCATGGCCGGCCAATTGGTGCCAAAGAAGGATAGAACTTTCTTTATGTATGCAACAACAGCAGCAAGAATACTCATCACAAAGTACTGGAATACACAAGATCTACCCACCCGGGAAGAATGGCAGGTGAAGTTGATGGACTACATGGAACTGGCGGAAATGACTGGCAGAATCCGAGACCAGGGAGAAGAGTCGGTAGAAGAAGATTGGAAGAAATTTAAAGACTATTTACAGAAACATTGTAAAATTAAGGAATGTTAGAAGGATGCTGGAATGAAGTTATGTGGTTTTAGCAATAATGTTACAAAGGGGTATGTAAAAATGGATTGTTAACAGGTGAAAATGTAAAGTTACAATATATTAAGATAAAATATCAAGATAAAAGCAAAAATGGTAAGGACTTGCTGAAACAACTATTGAACTAGAATACAAAAAAGGGAGGTGTGAGGAGGTCAGGGAAACAAGCAAATGAAAGATAAGACATGGAAGGACTGATTTGTTTTTAATTGTTTTTATTTTTCTGTATTTTATATTTTTTGTTTCTCTTTTTTTTCTTTTTTTCATTTTTGTAACTTCTTTGAAACTTTAATAAATATTTTTTTTTTTTAAATGGTTGATGATTTCAGTCCTGGAGGTTTTGCTGAACATGATTAGAAGGGACCAACAGATTCAGGGTATACAGGTCGGAGTTAAACATTACAAACTTAAAGCCTACGCAGATGACTTAGTACTGACACTACAGGAGCCAATCCCTAGTACTAAAAGAGCATTGGAAATAATACAAGAATTTGGCCAGGTGGCAGGTTTTAAACTGAACAAATCAAAAACTATGGTTTTAGAGAATAATTTAACGCCGATTTAGAAGGAAAGGTTTCAGGGAGAAACAGGTTTAACATTGGTGAAAAAAGTAAAATACCTAGGGATGAATATGACTTCTAAGAATGTTAACTTATTTAAATATAACTATGAGAAGTGCTGGTCAGAAGTGAAAAAAGATCTTGAAATTTGGACAAATTTGAAGCTTTCCTTACTGGGTAGAATTGCGGTTATTAAAATGAATGTATTGCCAAGAATGTTGTTTTTGTTCCAGACGTTACAAATTATTGACAAGATGGACTGTTTCAAGAAGTGGCAAAAAGAAATTGTTAGATTTGTCTGGCAGGGCAAAAAGCCCAGAATAAAATATAAAATTCTTATTGATACAAAGAATAGAGGGGGGTTTGCCCTGCCGGACTTTAAGTTATATTATGAAGCAGCAGCTTTTTGCTGGCTGAAGGAATGGCTACTTCTTGAGAATACAGATATGCTTGATTTGGAAGGGTATGACAATGTTTTCGGATGGCATGCATATTTGTGGTATTGTAAGGACAAAGCACATAAGGCATTTAAAAACCATATTGTCAGGAAAGCATTGTTTAATGTCTGGGTCAGATATAAAGACTTTTTGGAGAACAAAACCCCAAGGGGGCTCTCACCTATGGAAGCAAAGGCCTTGAAAAAATCTAATATGGGATCGAATTGGCCAAAATACTGGGAAATTTTGGAGCAGGAGGGGGACAAATTGAAATTGCAGAGTTATGAGAAACTTAAAGACAAGGTGCAGGATTGGTTACACTATTTTCAAGTAAGAGAGGCCTATAATTTGGACAGGAAAAATGGCTTCCAGGTGGAAAAATCAAAGTTGGAAACAGAACTGTTAGAACCCAGTGCTAAGATATTGTCGAGAATGTATAATCTGCTGTTGAAATGGAATACTGAGGATGAAACGGTTAAATCTGCTATGATAAAATGGGCACAAGACATTGGTCATAACATTATGTTTGCTGACTGGGAACGGTTGTGGACCACCGGTATGAAATTCACAGCATGTAATGCCTTAAGAGAGAATATTATGAAAATGATTTATAGGTAGTACATGACCCCAGTCAAGCTTGCAAAAATCTATCATTTGCCCGATAATAAATGTTGGAAATGTAAAGAAACTGAAGGAACATTCTTTCACCTTTGGTGGACGTGCCCAAGGATTAAGGCGTTCTGGGAAATGATCTATAATGAACTGAAAAAGGTATTTAAGTATACCTTCTTGAAGAAACCAGAGGCCTTTCTCCTGGGTATGGTCGGCCAATTGGTGCCAAAGAAGGACAGAACCTTTTTTATGTATGCCACAGCAGCAGCAAGAGTACTCATTGCAAAGCATTGGAAGACGCAAGATCTACCCACCTTGGAAGAATGGCAGATGCAAGTAATAGACTATATGGAACTGGCTGAAATGACCGGCAGAATCCGAGATCAAAGAGAAGAGCAGGTGGAAGAGAACTGGAAGAATTTTAAAGTTTATCTACAAAAACATTGTAAAATTTATGAATGCTGAGGGCACTGAAAATGAAATGAAGGGGTTCTAGTGATTAAGATAAATAAGAGTATAAAGGGAGGGATAAAGGATGAAAATGAATAATGAATGATCTTGCTGAACTAATTTTTAAAATGGAATACAAGAAAGGAAGGCGGGTGGAAGTAAGGAAAATAAGGTCTTGAAGGTTATTAATTTGAAAGAGAGTTCTTTTTTTATGTTAAATTCTCTTATTTATGTTTTCCTTTTTTCTGTTTTTTCTGTTTGTATTGCTGATGTTTGTTGTTTGTTGTTTATGTGATTTTTGACGGTTGTTAATTTTTTGTAAAACTTAATAAAAATTATTTTTTTAAAAAAATAAATAAATAAATGGTTGATGAAGATGATCGACAATGCTGAAACGGTGAAAATGACAGGGAAAATCAGAAACCAGGAAGAGAAGAACTTTAAGAAAGAATGGGGAAAATTTAAGAGAACACTGTAAGCAACTAAAAACTTTGGCATGATTTGAGTAACGCTTGTTATGTACTAAAAATTAAGTTAAAAATGGATTATTTAAGAAAAATCGAGAAAATAAGTGAAGCAGTTGGAAGAGATTGAAAATGATAACCATGGAAGGGCGAGGGGAGTCAGAGAATTCAGGGAATCCTAAACAATGTTGATGTTTAATGTTTGAATTTAAATTTGCAATGTAAAACTCAATAAAAAAGTATTTGACAAAAAATAAATAAATCACCACATACATTGAATAACCACTTTAAACAGTCGCGGCTTCCCCCAGAGAATTCTGGGAGCTGTAGTTTCTTCAAGCGCTGAGAGTTGGTCAGGGATCACTATTGCCTTCACAGAGCTGCACTGGTTTAATTCTCAATTCCTCTCCCCCAGGGAACCCTGGGAATTGTAGTTCTGTGGGGGGATTTGTGGCCTCCTAACAATCCTCTGCACCCTTAACAAACTACAGCTCCCAGGATTCTTTGGGGGAAGCCAAGACTGTTTAAAACAGTAGTATCATCATGCCATGGGCGTAGCAAATAAATGAAAATACTAAACTAACGGACCAATTGCGTCACAGATAAGCCAGCCCCTCCTAACAAAAAGCCTGCCCCCCCCCTAAAATAAATCCTGGAGATACTTTTGGGAATCATAGGAACAGAACTACCTAAACTGTATAGAAACTTCTTCATGTATGCTACTACAGCAGCAAGAATGTTACTCGCCCCAAAATGAAAAGAGGCAGAAGTCCCAGCAAAGGAAGAATGGGTACAAAAAAATAATGGAATATGCAGAAATGGCAAAACTTACTGGAAGAATAAGAAACCAAGGTAACAAACTTTTTACAAAAGAATGGAAATGGTTTATTGAATATTTACAGATAAACTGTGAACAGATAAGAACATTGGCAGGATTATTGTAATAACCTGCAGTTTTACAAGAGTATATATTTGAAGTAGATGAATAAATGAGCAGATTAACTTAATTTGGATAGGCCGAAGATATTAAAAATAAATGTAAGGGACCGCAGAAAGAGGGGGAAGGAAGTCGAGTTTTGAAAGGTTGATGATGTATAAACCTGAAAAGCATAAATAAAATATAATAAAATAAATCCTGGCTATGCCCATGCATAACGCCTTGGATGGATGACATGAATGTGATATTTGTGTTCCTTGCCCCAAATCAAGAATGAGGAACTTGTGGGCCTCAAGAGGCTGTTGCTGATGGAATTTGGGTTCCATCTGCAATTCTAGTCCACTGTTTCCCAAACTTGGGTCTCCAGCTGTTTTCAGACTACAATTCCCATCATCCGTGACTGCTGGTCTTGCCAGCTAGGGATTATGGGAGTTGTAGTCCAAACGCTCCAGTTTGGGAAACACTGATCTAGAGTGAACTGCCTTGAGACATGTACATGTGTGTGTGTATAGGCGGTATATAAATTCAATAAATAAAAATAAAAATAGAGGGCCACAGGCTTCCCCCCCACATGCACACACCAATTCAAACGAAGGCAGGCTGGCAGCCCCACCCCAGCCATTCCCAATTTTCCGTGTTTCCATCGTGTGGGCTGCCCCATATCTCCCCGCAGCAGTTGGACCTACCAGTTGCAGGTTGGGCTTTGGCACTGCAGATCTAGAAAGAGACCCCAAAAGCAAAGCTTCTCAGCTCAGGGTTTTCAGCATAGAGAACATTTGGCTGATATACTCATTTATTGCAGAGGGCAAGGCACCTTTCACAAGGCGGCTGCTTTTGTTGCGACGAAGCAGCCTTTTCCCTGCAGCCAAGCTGCAACATGTTGTTGGGTATACCGTATTTTTCGCTCCATAAGACACACTTTTTTCTTCCTAAAAAAGTAACGGGAAATGTCTGTGCGTCTTATGGAGCAAATGTGTGGTCCCTGGAGCCGAATTGCCCAGGGGGCAAAAAGCAGATCATGCTTCTTCTTTTTTTGAAAGAGGGAAGTGGGTGTTGAAACAAAGCCGCTGATCGTTTGCTTATCGGGGAGAGAGATAAGGGATGCTAGAGATAAAGGAGGCTGCCTGGGAGGGGGGCGGTAAAGACAGCAAACTTGCAAAGGGGGGAAACAGGAAGACTAAAGCAATAAGGAGAGAAATTAGAAGAAAAGGAGGAGCAAAAAACTGTTCCACCTAAGGAAAAGACACTAAGGCAAACAAGAGGGAAGGGAGTGTTGAAAGGAAACAGATGATTGGTGGGATCGGAAGAGAGATAAGGGACACTAGCCGAGGCTGCCTGGGAGGGGGGAGGTATAAGCCCATGGATCCTCAGGATTTTTACACTGGGTGACCCCAAATTCACCATCAGATCACATGTCTGTGGCCACAGCATGAACCACAAAAACCACGCATCCACTGTTTCCTGGGGCCGCAATGGTGCAAAAACATAGTTACAAAGCACGGATCCACATGGATCCTCACATTTTTGCATTGGGTCACCCCAAATTCACCATCAGATCACATGTCTGTGGCCACAGCATGAACCACAAAAATCATACATCCACTGTTTCGTTCAGAATATTTTTTTTCTTGTTTTCCTCTAAAAACTAGGTGCATCTTATGGTCAGGTGTGTCTTATGGAGTGACATCGCTACTGACCTGGGTTGCCACCTTTCCCCCCACCAGCCCTGCTCCTCTGCACCTTCTGATGCCGAGATATTTAGGAGGCGGAGGCAAAGCTTTGCCTATCAACTTCCATTTCCACGGCAGGGGGAATTCTTCATGTCAGAAGTCCCATCTGTGCTTCCACGGTGCAAAACCGAGAGGCAGGCCTGGTTTTCCTTCCCTTAAAATGGAGGACACAAGTACGAAAAGGCCTTATGACAGACAGATCTGAGCATCAAGGCTGAGTCTCATCTGCCACAGGTCCCTTCCCTTCTGGCTTAAGGTAGCTTTTTAGCAGCAGGGCTTCCTCCTGCCTGTGATATTTTTTTATTTGGAGTGCGAGACAGGATTGATCCCAGAGTCTTCTTTCTACATGGGGAACAGGACACCTGAGTTAAATCCCCCCCTTCTTCCATCACCATCAGTCCTGGTTATACCACTTAGGATCACGAACATGCTCTCCCATGTGCTCTATTATTATTATTATTATTTAATTCTGTTTTTATTATATGCATGGTTTATTTTGTGTCGTTTGCAGGCCGATCCCTCCTCCCTGAGGTTTCACTCCGAAGCTTAGCAACATCTACTGCAGCATTTCACAAACCTTTACTATTATTATTATTATTAAAAAGGAAGAAGATACTTTGTATGTGACTGGGATTTCCCTCCTCCTCACCCCATCTCCTCTTCAGGTCGAGCCACCTCCCGCCCAGTTTGGCAGTGCTCCCCTTGTACCTTTCAACACAGCTGCACGACAGGCAAAAGTCCAACAGGTGCAGTTCTTTCCTTTCCCCACCCACTTTTTTTTTTTGCAGTTTGGGAGATGTTGCAATGGGTTAAAAAAATATTCTTTTTTTAAATTCTCAACTGTTGCAAGTTCTCCGTCGTAACAGCTGCTTAAAGGGACAAGGGGGGATTTGCAAAAGCTGCAATCTGATCGGGTGCGTGGAGAGACGGCGCAGGTATCTCAGCAAGCTACAGCCTAAGGCTTATTTGCAAAAACATCAATAAATTAAAATGCAAAAAAATGCAAAATCTGTACAACCTCCAGACTTCCGATCCCTTCGCTTCCCCCCACCCCAGCACACTCGGTCGTCCAATATGGCAGACAATTATTGATCTCGTCTCCTACCTGCACCCCGTTCCCAACATGCAGCTCTCGATGAGCTCAGGAGCGTCGCACTGCATGCTGGGACTTGTAGTCTCTGAATGGGCTGCGGGCTGCAAGGAGGAGAGAGGCGAATTCTCTATAAACACCGCTTAGCTGGCAAGGTGCACGGCGCAGGGTTGGAACGACTTCCCTGGGAAATCAAAAATCACCAACCTCATGAAACAAGGAAAGGTGTTTTGCTGCAAAATGTTTTGCAGATGCGTCATCAAACCATCAACTCTAGCGCCTCAATGGCATCTCAGTGATTGGTATTATTAATTGTATTATAATTTGGCCTTGTTATAATGAAGCTGTTATTGGATTGTTGTAATTTAACACGAATAAAAATTATTATTAAAAAAAAACCCAAAACGTTTTGCAGATGTGTTGCAACAGCAATTTTTTTAAAAGGGTGGGAAGAAACGCCAACATGTTGCCAGAGCAGTAATTGGTTGGTTGATGATCGTTGCTGTCTATATATATATATTATGCATATAGCAATTTTGCATGCTAATTTGGGGGCTTTGCAGAGAACCAGGATTGGAGGTTGGTTTGAAGTGGAATAAATGATAGCATGTTGTCATCGTTTGTACCCGTTTGGCCTCTTGAAGATTTGATGCATCCATCCATCTGCATGAAGGGACGCGGGTGGCGCTGTGGGTTAAACCACAGAGCCTAGGACTTGCCGACCTAATGGTCAGGGGTCCCTTTACCTTTACCTTTATCCATCTGCACAATTGGAATGTCTTCCATTGAGGTTGCTGTTTTGCAGATGACTGAAGCACCCAGAGCAATAATACTTTTTATGTTGGGGAAATGCAATACAGTGGTACCTCTGGTTAAGTACTTAATTTGTTCCGGAGGTCCGTTCTTAACCTGAAACTGTTCTTAACCTGAAGCACCACTTTAGCTAATGGGGCCTCCTGCTGCCGCCACGCCACCGGAGCACAATTTCTCTTCTCATCCTGAAGCAAAGTTCTTCACCTGAAGCACTATTTCCGGGTTAGCAGAGTGTGTAACCTGAAGTGTATGTAATACGAGGTACCACTGTACTGGGGCAAGGCTGTGATTGAGGCAGCAAACCCGTGTCTGGGCTGCACCACTGAAGAGCAGGGCTTATCCCGACAGACTGCTTCTCTATATCAACAACAAATAATTAAATCCTCTCTCTCTATATATATATATATCACTCATACACACACAAACTAGCTGTGAGGGAGAGAAATTCAAATCTAGGCTTACAACCCCTGACATGCTGGTTGAGTTTGTGCGGGGATTTTTTTTTTTTGGCATGGAGGAGCTCTCTTATGTGAGCCACAAATCAATGCAGATAAACCACACACAGATTTATCTCCTAAGAAAAATGCCTTTGGCACAAGTTATTCTTGTTACGGCCATTTCTAGGTGGAGTGTGCTTGTGGATTATCGCTACTTATTGGACTTTCCCGGCAATAGGGTTAGTGACGATACAGCCATGGACCACTACCACCTGCAAGATGGTGTATAATGAACTAACTGTTCTCGGAGGGGCTCGGTGGCTCACTGCAAATCTAGTGCTTGTGTACTCATCTGTTGTCGTCATTGCTATTCATTATTATGATGTACAGTAGCAGTAGTAATAACCAGTGCTGTTTTTCTAGAAGAAGAGGCGCCGGAACTCACCATGAACACCTCCCTCGTTCTCTTATGGTGACCATGGTTCCCACCTGAGAAGAGCCAGCACTGAGTTATTTATTATTATTATTTATTGAATTAATATACCACCCTATACCTGGAGGACTCAGGGCAGTTCACAGAAAAGATCAACATAAAACCCACAATATATATAATTAAAATAAAAAACCACCAATAATACCCCCCCAAAGAGCCACATTTTAAAAAGGTATAGGATGTCATTCAGATCAACCAAAGGCCTGGTTAAAAAGGAACATTTTTGCCTGGTGCCTAAAGGTTTATAATGAAGACGCCAGGCAAACTTCCCTGGGGAGAGCATTCCAAACAGGGAGCCACTGCAGAGAAGGCCCTGTTCTCGTGTTGCCACCCTCTGGACCTCTCGAAGAGGAGGCACAAGAAGAAGGTCCTCAGAAGATGATCTCAGGGTAGGTTCATATGGAAAGAGGTGGTCCTTGAGCTATTGCGGTCCTGAGCCATTCCAGCTGGAAAAAAAAGCCCTGGTACAGTGGTACTTCAGGTTAAGTACTTAATTCGTTCTGGAGGGTCATTCTTAACCTGAAACTGTTCTTAACCTGAAGCACCACTTTAGCTAATGGGGCCTCCTGCTGCCACCGTGCCACCACTGCACGATTTCTGTTCTCACTCTGGAGCAAAGTTCTTAACCTGAGGTACTATTTCTGGGTTAGCGGAGTCTGTAACCTGAAGCATATGTAACCTGAAGCGTATGTAACCCGAGGTACCACTGTAATAACAACTGTGAAACAGCAATGAGCTTAGGAAATATGGCCCAGTGATTTCTGGGAGCTTCCGATTCTGTAGCATGGTTGGATGTGAATTTGATCGACGTCTCATGGATAACTAAACCATAGTGAGCACCATATATGCTGCCTTGAGAGATGTGTGCGTGTTAATTGATTAAGCGGCTGCAAAGTGACTTATCATTTTCTGAAACTTTCATTTAACGTGTTCCAGATCTGCTCTGTTAAAGGCCCCTTTCATTTTATTCATTCGAACGTACACTTGTGCACACTAAGGGTGCAAACCTTAGAGGGAGGTTCACCTGGTGCTGTGGTCTAAACCACTGAGCCTCTTGCGCTTGCTGATCAGAAGGTCGGCGGTTCGAATCCCCGCGACGGAGTGAGCTCCCATTTCTTTGTCCCAGCTCCTGCCAACCTAGCAGCTGGAAAGCACACCAGTGCAAGTAGATAAATAGGTATCGCTGCAGCGGGAAGGTAAACGGTGTTTTCATGCACTCTGGTTTCTGTCACGGTGTCCTGTTGTGCCAGAAGCGGTTTAGTCACGCTGGCCACATGACCCGGAAAGCTGTCTGTGGACAAACGCCGGCTCCCTTAGCCTGAAGTGAGATGAGCGCGCAACCTCATAGTTGCCTTTGACTGGACTTAACTGTCCAGGTGTCCTTTACCTACATTTTATTCCCCAGAGCAGCACTAGCCGTTGAAGACAGAACCAGGCAAGGTGCTCTTGAACTAGGGCCGGCCCAGCCATGAGGCAATGTTGGGCAACTGCCTCAGGTGGTCGAGCCAGAGGGGCGGCAGGTCCTTTCTCCAAGGAATGCCTTGCCTTCTGCTGCAACGGCTCGCTTCTCAGAGGCCAGATCTCCTGCCTCCTTGGCAGAGTTCCTGCAACGCCATCTCTTCAGCAGCCTTGGTGCAAAGAGAAGGCGGTGTGAGGTCTCTTTCCTAGGGAGGAAATGGGGCTGCCCTCCTGTGCTCTGCAGCTGCCTGCTGTGATCCAGAGTGGACCCCTTTCACACCGCAATGGCCTTTGATTCCTGCTTCAACCTTGTTTCCAACGTAGCTCTTCGCTCACACCTTCTCCCCTGGTAGGGAGGGGAAGCGCCATTTTGTGGTTCGCCTCAGGTGCCAAAATATTGTGGGCCGGCCCTCTCTTGAACATTCAGTCCTAAGCAAGGTTGTCTGCCGTTGTCACTGGGTGGCTATTCCTGGACCCCATCTCTTCCAGAACCATGCGGGGTGTCAAAACCCTTTGCTGTCTGCTTCCCCCAGATTTTACCGCAGAAGAAAATGGGGGAAGATTGGTTGGCGGGACTCGGAAGAGGTGACTGTCTGCTGTCCGCTGTTCTGCATATAGTATTGTTATGGGGTTCGGGTGTGGCAGGGCCAGTCTAGATGATATCCTTGGATCCCTTCCAGGCCTGTGATCCTATATCCACTCGGGGTTAGAGAGAGGAAGACATGTCTTGCTCTGAGGTGGACTTTGTAGCATCCCTGGAAGCCTAAAGGGGAAGTGAGATCTGTTGGGAGGGTCAATGTTGTGAGTCCCGCCATTCTATGCTCAGGTCGTATATATGTGTAAGATGCTTTTAAATTATGGTGCTGCAGGAGACTCTTGAGAGTCCCGTGGACTGCAAGAAGATAAAACCTCTCCATTCTGAAGGAAATCAGACATGAGTGCTCCCTGGAAGGACAGATCCTGAAGCTGAGGCTCCAATACTTTGGCCACCTCATGGTTGGATAGTGTTCTCAAAGCTACCAGCATGAGTTTGACCAAACTGCGGAAGGCAGTGGAAGACAGGAGTGCCTGGCGTGCTCTGGTCCATGGGGTCACGAAGAGTCGGACACGACTAAAGAACAACAACAAAGCCATTTATCCTAAAGACCCTGCAGTCTCTGCCAGGGCTGGCCCAAGACATTTTGGCACCTGAGGCCTGCCAAGGAAGAAGAAGTGTGTGAAGATTGACATCAGGAACTAGGGGAGGATAAAGATCTACATTGGGAACTTCATTTCCTGTTTGCCAAGAGGCCGCTGTGGAGGTCTGGCTTCCAAGAAGAGTGCCATAGCTGTCACTGCCACCTCAATAAATGCATTTCTTGCAAGCAGGATCTGCTACCCTGCCAACGTGGCAGTTGCCTCACCTTGCCTTATGGGTGGGCCGGCCCTGTTCTCCACTGACCTTCATTCCAAGGAAACCAAGCCCGGCTTAGCACAGGAACCCCTGGAGCCTCTCACCACATGAAAATTGCATACCCTCCAAGTGTCCCTATTTTCCAGGGACAGTCCTGGATTTACAGAAGCTGTCCTGGTTTCTGAGTTGATCCCGAAATGTCCCACTTTTCCCAAGGATGTCCGTATTTTCATTGGAGAAATATTGGAGGGTTTGGGGTTCTGTAAGGGATGAATCTCATTCCCCACCACCCTGTAGAGCTTGTGGCAGATTCAGGGCCATCTTAAATATATCCGGAGCCATGGTGCAAAGATCCCTCCGGAGCAGCTTGGTGGGGTTGGAGGAGGCGGGCAACGGCTGGAGGACAGCTCCTCCAGCGGGGAAGAAGCGGAGGCTCTGGGTGTGGCGCTGCTTCAATGAGGAGAGCGAGGGCTGTGAGCTGATGCCGGGTGGTGCTGCACCCAGCCTCCATCTCTTCCCTGGCGCCCTCCAGAATAGGCGCCCTGGCACCCCACGCCACTTGCCTCTATGGGCAAGATGCCCCTGGGCAGATTCTTGAGTGGCAGATTTCCCCAGTTTAATTAGTATTTTTGTGTCCCCACTCCAGCTGCTTTGTAAGAAGGGGAGGAGGGAAAGGAAGGAAAATACAGCGGTACCTCAGGTTAAGTACTTAATTCGTTCCGGAGGTCCGTTCTTAACCTGAAACTGTTCTTAACCTGAAGCACCACTTTAGCTAATGGGGCCTCCCGCTGCACCGCCAGAGCACGATTTCTGTTCTCTTCCTGAAGCAAAGTTCTTAACCTGAGGTACTATTTCTGGGTTAGCGGAGTCTGTAACCTGAAGCGTATGTAACATGAAGCGTGTGTAACCTGAGGTACCACTGTATGTTGGAAGATCCCGTCCGAGATCTCCTGTTGGTCCTGCTTACTGAGCTCTCCTGAGCAAACGGAAAACACGAGAAAGTAGTTCCTGCTTCAAGAAATTCCAAAAATTCACTGGAAAGCAGAACCAAAGCCAAAAGGCTGGGGGAATCCCATAAGCCAAAATGCTTCTGACTCAATAACTTTGGCTCCATCAGCCCTCAGGAAAATCCAGCCAGCCAGTACGCAAATCCGCAGGCCTGCTGTGCTGAAAAAGGAGGAAAGAATCCTCCTCCATTCTCCTAGTTATAAATTGGTTTTAATACCGTATTTCTTATTGTTCAATGCCCAGGGACCTTATGGAAAAGGGCAGGCAAGAAATCCAATAAGTAAACAAACCAAACAGATAGGTTCAATCACTGTGATAAATTGGGAGTGAGGAAAGAGGAACCCAAATTAGTCACTTGAAGGAATAAGCGAACTCTACAGTAATAAATTTTATTGCATTGTAACCAGGGCTGTAATTCTGGTAAATGTAGTTTGTTAAGGGGTTGCTGGAAATTGTAGCTCTGTGAGGGATAAACTACAATACCCATAATTTATTTGAGAGCAGGAATGTGCTTTAAATGTATAGTGTGTACACGGTTGAAGAAACTCAGGCTGCATATACACAATGCATTTAAAGCACATGACTTACCCCAAAGAATCATGGGAACTATAGTTTTTCCAGCATCCTTAAAAAGAACTACAATCCCCATGATTCTTTGGGGGAAGTCATGTGCTTTAAATGGGTCTTAAATATATGGTGTGTACACAGCTTGTCAGATTATTTAACTGCACGCAGTAATGATTACACAAACTTGCAGAATGTTGTATTCTTGCTGGTTTCAGGGTTGCCAGCTTTCATAAAACAAAAAAACCCAGACCCTATTCCTGCACAGTTAACAGCTGCCTGGCTTGGAGAAATTAAGTGGGCGATGTTTTCCTCATCTCCATGCCAGGAAAATCTTCCTCTATTACATGTCAGTGTGCTATTTAAAAGCACGAAAACAGAGTCACTTGAGAAAGCTGGCCACAAAAGCTTTTCCCTTTCTTCCTTTTTACCGTGAAAGCTAAACTATTGTGTAAAATTTGGCAGGAATTGGGAGTGGGTGAATCTTCCCGAAGCAGAGGACGAGGCAGTTTGGAAATAAATGTTTAGAGGAAAGAAGTAGGGAGAAACCAGGGTGGGTTGGGGAACCCACCTGTTTGAAATCGGGCTCAAGTAGATCTCATGATTGTGGGATCTACATTTTCTTTCTTTCTAGAACTCCACTAGTTGGCACCAGGAGAAAAAAGTGGCTTTTGGGGTAGGTAAAGGTAAAGGTAAAGGGACCCCTGACCATTAGGTCCAGTTGTGTCCGACTCTGGGGTTGCGGCACTCATCTCGCTTTATTGGCCAAGGGAGCTGGCATACAGCTTCCGGGTCATGTGGCCAGCATGACTAAGCCACTTCTGGCGAACCAGAGCAGCGCACGGAAATGCCGTTTACCTTCCCGCTGGAGCAGTGCCTATTTATCTACTTGCACTTTGACGTGCTTTCGAACTGCTAGGTTGGCAGGAGCAGGGACCGAGCAACGGGAGCTCACCCCTTCATAAGGATTCGAACCGCCAACCTTCTGATTGGCAAGTCCTAAGCTCTGTGGTTTAACCCACAGCGCCACCCGTGCCAGTTACAAAAGGGGCTGGAGTCCTACCGCACCCTATGAGCTATAGGCTGGGATGGCATGAAAATACAACAAACCATTGTTACAGATCAGTGAGGTTTTAACAGCCTAATTGAGTAAAAGAATTGCCAGCCCTTAGACTATGGCTAAATTAACTGTGTATGTAAAAAAGAGACACATAACTTGATTTCAATGGGGGCCTAACCCCATTTCTTCCGACGGGGGTAATTTTCCACAGCTCCCCCTATAAAAATAAACTTGTACAGAAAAGGGGAAAGGCTGGTTCACACATGCATAGGTGCATCTTCATATCTATCTTTAAAAAAATAATAATAATCTATGCTTTTCAGATATATACATTTTACTGATTTTACAATCATTTTGACATTTTAAAAATTCACTTCCCCCTTTTTGCGTTTCCTTAAATTTTTAATATATTCTGCATATCCAAATTCACTTAACTTACTCATTTATTTATCTTCTTTAAATATATACTCTTATGTAACTGCAGGCGATTGCATTAATCCTGCCAGTGTTTTTATCTGTTTACAATTTATCTGTAAATATTAAACAAACCACTTCCACTCTTTTATAAAAAGTTTGATATCTTGATTTCTTATTCTCCCGGCAAGTTTCGCCATTCCTGCATAATCCATACGTTTTTTACACATTCTTCTTTTTCTGGGACTTCTGGTTTTTTCCAGTTTTGGGCAAGTAACATTCTTGCTGCTGTAGTTGCATACATAAATAAATTTCTATACCATCTGTCCCTATAATTCCCAAAAGAAAAGCTTCTGGGTTTTGTTTTGTTTTAATAAAAGTTATTTTGAACATCTTTTTCAATTCATTATATATCATTTCCCAATAAGCTTTAAACTTACTACAAGACCACCACATATGATAAAAAGAACCTTCTTTCTCTTCACATTTCCAGCAATGCATGTGTGCGATCTCTTACCGCTTGATGACTCACAAAGGCATGAGCCGAGGGACTTCATTGATAAATATCGCCTTTGAGGTGACGTGTAACTGTTCTGTCTGTGGTTGCTAATTTACAGGTTCATCCAAGTCATTGACACCGTATCCCCCCCCGAGTGACAAAGGTACTTGTGTGAACCAGCCCAGGAAGAAAGGCAGCAGAGGAGCAGAGATTATCTTTGCTGATTATCTCAGAAAGCTAATTGCTCCTGGGGGACGGCCATAGGGATGTTTTGGTAGTTCTTGCAGAGCAATAAAACTGTACCATGGATGATCCGCTCCAAAGTACACTAGGAGACCCACCCTGATGGGAAAATAGTTCTGACATTAGCTTTAGGGCAGGGGAACCTTTGGGGCAGGGGTCAGCAAACTTTTTCAGCAGGGGGCTGGTCCACTGTCCCTCAGACCATGTGTGGGGCCGGACTATATTTTGAAGAAGAAAAAATGAACGAATTCCTATGCCCTACAAATAACCCAGAGATGCATTTTAAATACAGTGGTACCTCGGGTTACATACACTTCAGGTTACATATGCTTCAGGTTACACGCTCCACTAAGCCAGAAGTAGTGCTTCAGGTTAAGAACTTTGCTTCAGGATAAGAACAGAAATTGGGCTCCGGCAGCGCGGTGGCAGCAGGAGGCCCCATTAGCTAAAGTGGTGCTTCAGGTTAAGAACAGTTTCAGGTTAAGTACGGACCTGCGGAACGAATTAAGTACTTAACCCAAGGTACCACTGTACAGCCATACCTCGGGTTGAAGTAGCTTCGGAATGAATATTTTCGGGTTGTGCTCCACGGTGGCGCGAAAGTAACGGAGTGCGTTACTTCCAGGTTTCGCCACTGGCGCATGCACAGGTGCTCAAAATGACGTCACACGCATGCGCGGAAGTGGCGAAACACGACCTACGCATGCGCAGGCGCGCAGTCACGTCTTACGTTTACTTTAGGATGCGAACGGGGCTCTGGAACAGATCCTGTTTGTATCCAGAGGTACCACTGTAAAAGGACACATTCTGCACATGTAAAAACACCAGGCAGGCCCCACAAATAACCCAGAGATGCATTTTAAATAAAAGCACACATTCTACTCATGTGAAAACATGCTGATTCCTGGACCGTCTGCGGGCTGGATTTAGAAGGCGATTGGGCCAGATCTGGCCCCCGAGCCTTAGTTTGCCTACCCATGCTTTAGGGGGTCTTGAGACCAAGTGCCCTCTCTCAGTCTCTCCCCCCCCCCTTTCTCCCCAAGGCACTGCTACCCCCCTGGCTTGCCCATTCCCTCCTGCTGGGCCCAAACCATGAAAACACCCAGGTGAGCATAAAACAGGTAGAGGATGCTGCTGTTATCTCTGCCTCCTTGCCAATGTCTGCATGCTCAGAGCTGCATATTCAGAGATGACAGGAGAGCATGGGGAGGAACAGTAAACAGGCCTAGAAGCAGGCGTTTCCAGCAAGTTGCAGTGGATTCCTTGCAAGGGATGTGGACTTGGCTGCCGCCCAGTGCTGCCCACACCTGTTGGCAGGTGTAAACCAATGCTAATGCTGCTCTAGGCAGCATCAGCAGAAGTATAGTGTCCAGAACAAGGGAAATCAAAGGACTTCTGCTCTATCCTGCCTTGGTCAGACTACACCTGGAGTCCCGTGTCCAGTTCTGGGCACCACAATTTAAGAAGGAAATGGACTAGTTGGAATATGGGTGACCAAGAGGGACAAGGGTCCAGAAATCAAGCCTGATGAGGAACAGTTAAGGGAGTTGGGTATGATTGGTATGGAAAAGAGGAAACTGAGAGGAGATACAGTGGTACCTCGGGTTACAGACGCTTCAGGTTACAGACTCCACTATCCCAGAAATAGTACCTCGGGTTAAGAACTTTGCTTCAGGATGAGAACAGAAATCACGTGGCAGTTGGCAGCAAGAGGCCCCATTAGCTAAAGTTCAGGTTAAGAACAGTTTCAGGTTAAGAATGGACCTCCAGAACGAATTAAGTTCTTAACCCGAGGTACCACTGTATGATAGCCATCGTCAAATACAGTTGTACCTTGGATCCCAAATGCCCTGCAACTTGGACGTTTGGTCTCCCGAACACCGCAAACCCGGTTTGCGAACATTCTTTAGGAACCCGAATGTCCGGCGGGGCTTCTGCGGCTTCTGATTGGCTTGCAGCAGCTTCCTGCAGCCAATCAGAAGCCTCAATTTGGTTTCTGAACGTTTCGGAAGTCGAACGGACTTCTGGAATGGCTTCCGTTCGACTTCAGAGGTACGACTGTATCTAAAGGGCTGTCACATGGAGCAAGCTCATTTTCTCCTGCTTTGGAGAGTAGGACCCAACCCAAAGGCTCAAGTTACACGACAGGAGGTTCTGACAAAACATCAGGAAGACCATTTTTGACGATAAGAGCTGTCTGACAATGGAAAACGCTCCCTCTGAAGACGGTGGATTCTCCTTCTTAGGTGGTTCTTTTCCGCATTGGTTGGATGGCTCTCTGTCATTGATAATTTCGTTAAGATTCCTGCATTGCCAGGGGTTAGACTAGATAACTCTTGGGGTCCCTTCCAACTGGACAATTCTATGATAAGCAGGAATGACTATCATTTTCATGCCTTCCTTGTAAGATTCCTGCCCTGTATCCAGGGCAGCTGTTTACCAGCTCCATCTGGTACGTAGGCTAAGACCCTATCTGCCTGCAGACTGTCTCGCCAGAGTGGTACATGCTCTGGTTATCTCCCGCTTGGACTACTGCAATGCGCTCTACGTGGGGCTACCTTTGAAGGTGACCCGGAAACTACAACTAATCCAGAATGCGGCAGCTAGACTGGTGACTGGGAGCGGCCGCCGAGACCATATAACACCGGTCTTGAAAGACCAACATTGGCTCCCAGTACGTTTCCGAGCACAATTCAAAGTGTTGGTGCTGACCTTTAAAGCCCTAAATGGCCTCGGTCCAGTATATCTGAAGGAGCGTCTCCTCCCCCATCGTTCTGCCCGGACACTGAGGTCCAGCTCCGAGGGCCTTCTGGCGGTTCCCTCACTGCGAGAAGCCAAGTTACAGGGAACCAGGCAGAGGGCCTTCTCGGTAGTGGCGCCCGCCCTGTGGAATGCCCTCCCATCAGATGTCAAAGCGATAAACAACTACTTGACATTCAGAAGACATCTGAAGGCAGCCCTGTTCAGGGAAGTTTTTAATATGTGACATTTTAGTGTATTTCTCATCTCTGTTGGAAGCCGCCCAGAGTGGCTGGGGAAACCCAGCCAGATGGGCGGGGTACAAATAATAAATTATTATTATTATTATTATTATTATTATTATTATTATTATCATCATTATCATTATCATTATCATTATCATCATCCATTTATCGGCACCCTAATACAACAAAACCAGAATGTACGCTTTCTGTTGCTTGTGTCATGATGTCATCTTTTATTGTCTTAGCTTGCCCAACATTTAAAAATGTATGTTACTTGAAAGGATTTCTGCCAGGTTTATAGAAGCGTTGTTGCCTGAAGAATCTAACTCGCCCAGGTACTGCAAAACCACGAATCGGTTTGCGAAATATTTGTTTGTGCTAGCTTCTGCCATTATTGACCTGTTGCTAACTTCAGAATTGTTGTAAGAGCTACTCTTGTACTGCACCACTTCAAACTTCTGGTAGGGAGCGGTAACCTTATTTTTTATATACGATATCTTTATTGTCATTGTCCCATGCAGAACAATGAAATTGAAAAACTACATAAAACTACATAAAAACTACATAAAACTACATAAAACATTCAAAAACCCCTAAAAACTCTGAATCCCCATTTTAAAATACACTATACTATAGAGACCCCTTATTCTGCGTTTAGAACCAGAATTGCACCCCCTGCATGGAAGATATATATATATTGCCTGTATTTACTAAACCAGATCAGGAAGATGTTTCCTCCCTTAAGAGCTAGTTTACTAGATGCAGGGAGTTGTGCATGTGGATTTTTCTAAAACATACTGGAGCTTTCGGAAATATTTTTTAATTCGTCTTTCTGCAGAATACATTCTAGACAACTTATAAGGAAGGGCTTATCACCAATTGATAAATATTTTTTTTAAAATAAACTGAACTCTCAGCAACTTGGATAACTTAAGATGATGAAGTCATTCATCAAAAGCAGGGGTCAGCAAACTTTTTCAGCAGGGGGCCGGTCCACTGTCCCTCAGACCTTGTGGGGGGGCCGGTCTATATTTTAGAAAAAAAGAAAGAAAAAAGAACGAATTCCTAAGCCCCACAAATAACCCAGAGATGCATTTTAAATAAAAGCACACATTCTACTCATGTGAAAACAGGAGGCAGGTCCTGTAAATAACCTAGAGATACATTTTAAATAAAAGGGCACATTCTACTCATGTAAAAACACGCTGATTCCCGGACCGTCTGCAGGCCGGATTTAGAAGGCGATTGGGCCGGATCCGGCCCCCGGGCCTTAGTTTGCCTACCCATGATCAAAAGCTTAGATCTTATGAAGGCCAAGATACATCTACTTTTAATAACCTAGACATTGCCAGTGTGTGGACAACTGTGGAAAGTGTTTTCTTTTCCCCCGAAGGACACAGCTGGCACCCCAGCGTTTGTACAAAGACACCTGTTTGTGACAGATTGCACGTTGCCATCCATAGTCAAGGCCACAGCAGAAGACTCTCCTCCAACCACGATACAGAATTCTACCCCCTCCTTTTGCATTGTGCGCCGAACAGCTCCATCATACATCTCTAGAGGCGTTGACCCTGTTCCTTCCCAAGCTTCTCCGAAAAAGGGATTAGGAGATAAAGTACCCCCACGCTAAATGCATCCGCTTATTAAGAGATAAAACATTGTGCACTTTGAGAAACCTTGTTTCAAGGATATCTTTCCTCTTCCCATTTCAGCAAAGGATTAGGTGGTTACATTAATTTTTTTTAAGGAATAATAATTTTTTAAAAATGCATAAAACCCATGAACTGTCCATTTTCAAAGACTTTTGCAGAGCTGCAACTTTCCCCTTCTCAAAGTTTATTGCAATTTTAAGAAAGAGGTTGTAAACTGAATCCCGAGGAGGCGCTCTGTAATCTGGGTTATTTCCTGATCATGGGCCCGGATCCAATGAGCTCTGCTTCTTCTATGGCACTTCCTTACAAAATTCCTCTTTCCCCCAGGGAGACCCCATCAAGCTCCACGCTTTCAGGTGACACAGGCAAATATCAAGTTTCTTTTTACTGTTCTTTGGATGTTAGAGCTGGCTGCGGGCTGCTGTGGCCATTTCCCACAGTTAAGTTTTTACATTTGTAATCAGGGTGGATAAAAATCAATTATTATTATTATTATTATTTTAAACCCAGATTATTTAATCAGATTTTTTTTGTTTAAATTGGATTTTTTGTAAATTTAAATTGGATTTTTAAAATAAAATGCTTTTGGAGGAAAAATCTTTCTAAAGTTAGTTTTCTATTTAAGTTACCGTACATCACAGTCCAAAGGCTATTCGCTGGGAAATAAGGATTTGTTTTAAGTTTTTCATGTGTTCTAAAACTCAGTCTAAGTATTTGTTTTTAATCATTTAACCACATCAGTTAACAAACGTGGATGCATATGCTATAATGTCATTGTTTCAGTTAAGTAAATTGTTTAGTTATTAAGGAATGATTATTTTCCCCCTTCCAATAAAGTACAGCAGAAAAGTTGTCCAAACATAAACAGTTAACTTATTAAACCTCACAGTAATTTCATAATTATCGGTCTATGTATTTCTAATAGTATAACCAAATCGGTAATTTTTGATATAACTGTAAAAAAATACTCTGAAAATTTATTATTCCAAAAATGAAACCTTCATCTGGTTGTAAATATTAAGATTATACCAACAAGAATGAGTCTTTCTGTAAAAAACAAGAGATTTAAATCAAGTCTTACTGACTAGTGATTTAAATCGTGATTTAAATCCATTTGATTTAAATCAAATCCATCCTGTTTATAATTACTGTAACTTTGTTTTCTTCTAAAGGCTTCGTTGCAGGCAGTGAACCTTTTGCCCAACATGGGACTCAAACGCACGACCCTGAGCTTAAGAGTCTCACGCTTTATTTACTTACTTTCTATACCATGCTTCATCCAGGGATCACAGGGCTGTTTGCAATATAAAAACAGCAAAAATGCGTAACATAGTAACCACCAAAAACAATAACTTTGCCCCCAGTTTAAAGGGCCATCGTTTGTTGACATAGTCAAAGACCTGGGAGAGGAGGAATGCTTTTGCCTGGCGCCTAAAGGTATGTAACAAAAGTGAGCCTTGCTGTGGAAATGTGGAGCCACCACCGAAAAGGTCCCGCTCTCCTGTTGCCACCCTCCAGACCTCTCATGGAGGAGGCACATAAGGGCCTCAGATGATGATCTCAGGGTCTGGGTTGGTTCATATGGGGAGAGGCGGTCCTTGAGGTATTGCGGTCCTGAGTCATTTTAAGGCTTTATAGGTCAGTTATACCAATTATGCCACAACAGCATAACGAGGAAGGTGAGAGTGCGACAAGGCCGTGTCCTTAGCTAGAGCAGCTCAAGATCTATTCCATCACCCTTCTTCTTTTTACTGTGAGCTAATTCAGGGACAGACGAGGAAGTGGTACCTCAGGTTAAGTACTTAATTCGCTCCGGAGGTCCGTTCTTAACCTGAAACTGTTCTTAACCTGAAGCACCACTTTAGCTAATGGGGCCTCCTGCTGCTGCTGCGCCGCCGGAGCACGATTTCTGTTCTCATCCTGAAGCGAAGTTCTTTACCTGAAGCACTATTTCTGGGTTAGCGGAGTCTGTAACCTGAAGCATATGTAACCTGAAGTGTATGTAACCTGAGGTACCACTGTACCGGGGTAAATATTAACTATACCATTTGCTACATTTTTAGAAGTGGGTGTATGTTTCAATCTGTGCTTCAAAGGTATACATATACGGTGAAGGGGATGGCAGATGCTATCACCTGAGGGAGGCTGGAGGAACTTTGGGGGCATAAGTAGACTGGGTTTTCTATTCCCTTCCACCCCATAAACAGCAGGGCTTTGAAGGGAGAACAGCCTGCATTCACGAAGGAAGCAAGGAACCTACTTCCTTGGGGGTGAAGAATAAAAAGCAAGAACATGTGGTTGTAGGGGAAAATAGGTGCAACTTGTTCCATTTCCCCAACCCAGAAAGGGATGAGGAGGTTATCTCACCAGTGTTTAACATGCCCAATTCTCCTCTTTTTCCTGCCTCCTCCCCGCCTGAGAGAAAAGTAGCACGAATTAACCGACAAGTTAGAAACGTGAAAGCGTTCTGTGTAGCTCAAAACCTTGCTACTCCCTTCACTGCTTGTTGTTTTCCCTCGCTGCCGGCTCTGAAACATTCGCTCCCTCCCCGCTGCAGAAGAGGACAATGCTTTGTCTGTTTTTGTTTTTGTTTATTTTAAAAAAACCTCCCCCGGCTAAAAGGCAGAGAAAACAGATCAAGGCAGACTCAAGAACCAGACACAGAGAGAGCTGCAGTCAAAGTCTTAGAAAGGGAACCCAATTTTCTGCTGGCTTGGAAACAGTATTTTGGGTGACACAGAACTCTTCCATAGCTGCAGCTCAAAAACAGGCTCACACAGCCTCCATCAGAACAAGATGGGGAGCGTAAGAAGGGAATATCATTGCTTTAGTTTATGCGACTCCTGATACCCACAGGTGTATACAAGAAGGAATTAATTTGGGATTTGGTCAACCCAACAGCTTCTGCTGGGGGTTTATTTTCTCAGCAGGTCCAGACCGGGGGGGCGGGGGCGGGCATATTGGCCTGGGTTTCTGATTCCAAAGGGGGCCTCGCCAAAACCACTATTGTATATCTATATTTTCCATTTTGTCTTTATATGCAGATACAGTTCAAGCCTTGAAATAAAATTATTTGTCAGCATAACTTTTGTGAAAATTATTTATATACTTATTTATAAGACTTCAGTTATGCCCAGGGTAAAAAAAAAAAAAGGGGGTACATTATCTACCTGGCCCGGGCCTCTGCCTGGCTCTGTTTATCAGTTTTGCCTAGGCACCATAGCTGTCAACTTTTCCCTTTTCTTGCAAGGAATCCTATTTGGAATAAGGGGATTTCCCTTTTAAAAAGGGAAAAGCTGACAGCTTTGCTAGGCACTTACCAGGTGAGATAAAACACCGACCAACACAAGGCTTTCCTTACTGATGAGCCCCATATTCTATTGCTCTAGAAGCACAGAGGTACTCTTGGCATCTCTTTCCAGATGTATTTTTACGATGCACACAAGTGGTAGTTTAATGAACCTCTTTCTTTTTCTCTGGCAGTCGCAGCTGCAGCACCACCCTCTTTAGCCTTTGGTGATTTCTCTCTCTCTCTCTCTCTCTCTCTCTCTCACACACACACACACACACACACACACACGAAGGCCTCTGCCAACTTCTATTCCCCCCCTCCAAATAATAATTTTGTCTGCTTCTTAACATACTGACATTGCACCCCTATCTATTTGGAGGTTGTTCTTTGTGGGATGTAACATAAGCAGTAAAGTACACCACTTTGCCCAGACTGGATACACAGGGGGATGTTACTCCAGCCAGGAGGACTTCCTGTCACACCTGTTCTGGAGCCTCTTGCCCCTGCGTGTGACCAGGTAGATGGGCACA
This sequence comes from Podarcis gaigeae, assembly GCF_964106915.1. Lineage (NCBI taxonomy): Eukaryota > Metazoa > Chordata > Lepidosauria > Squamata > Lacertidae > Podarcis > Podarcis gaigeae. The sequence goes on from NC_139689.1 coordinate 41,353,402, forward strand.
CATGACCTGTGAGACCCCATAAAAGGGCTGGTCACACAGCCATCTTCCTTTCTTCTTTGTTTTATTCCATCTTGATGTACCGCATTTTGTGCTTTATAAGATGCACCAGACCACAAGACGCACCTAGTTTTTGGAGGAGGAAAACAAGAAGAAAAAAATTCTGAATCTCAGAAGCCAGAACAGCAAGAGGGATTGCTGCGCAGTGAAAGCAGCAATCCCTCTTGCTGTTCTGGCTTCTGGGATAGCTGCGCAGCCTGCATTCGCTCCATAAGATGTGCACACATTTCCCCTTACTTTTTAGGAGGGAAAAAGTGAGTCTTAGAGAGCAAAAAATACGGTATTTTGCTGTCTGCTGGCTCTCAGCCAGCAGCCCATGAGCTCAATCCCCAGATGGGATGAACTCAAACTCTATTCTGTAACTCCAAGCTAAAGCCTGCCTTCAGGGAACCTACAGTGAACTGAATGTCAGTAAACGTCTAACTGCTTTTTTATGTCTAACACCTTCCTTTTCCCGTCAGGACAGCCTCTTCTGCAACCTGGAATATTCCCTTCCTTTGGCAGGCAGTAAAGCAGGGGTGAAGAACCCGCAACCCCCCAGATTATTATTTCTGGGGTCTCCAGTTTCCCATTCGCTTCAGCCAGCAAGAAATTAATATGGACGGGCCGGCAGGGTTATTTAAAAACTTGTTGGGGTAACCCAGTCAGATGGGTGGCCTAATAATAATAACAACAATAATTACTGCAGCTGCTGCTATACACACTGAAGTACAGTGGTACCTCGGGTTAAGTAGATGGAGAACTTGTAGCCCTCCCGGGTTTTGATGATTAAATCCTCATCATCCTCAACCATTTGCCAAGTTGTCTGGAGCAAATGGGATCTGGAGTCCACTGGCATTGGAGTAGAACGGAACAGTGTTGCAAAAACAAGATGCATTTTATATTGAAATAATTACTACGAAATAATCCCATTTTGGAAAAGCAGTGTTGGCATAAAATGGGAGAACTAAATACAGTGGCACCTCGGGTTAAGTACTTAATTCATTCTGGAGGTCTGTACTTAACTTGAAACTGTTCTTAACCTGAAGCACCACTTTAGCTAATGGGGCTTTCTGCTGCCGAGGCGCCACCGGAGCACGATTTCTGTTCTCATCCTGAAGCAAAGTTCTTAACCTGAAGAACTATTTCTGGGTTAGCGGAGTCTGTAACCTGAAGCGTATGTAACCTGAGGTACCACTGTACTTAATTCATTCTGGAGATCCATTCTTAACCTGAAACTGTTCTTAACCTGGAGCACCACTTTAGCTAATGGGGCCTCCCACTGCCGCCGGAGCACAATTTCTGTTCCCATCCTGAAGCAAAGTTCTTAACCCAAGGTAATATTTCTGGGTTAGCGGAGTCTGTAACTTGAAGCGTCTGTAACCCGAGTTACCACTGTATTAGAGGAGAAGAGACTGCTCCATTTAGAGCAGGGATGGTCCTACAGATGTAGGTCAGCTGTTCCCAGTGCTAGAAATTAGCTTGGCGCATTTTGCGTCAGGTGTGAGTCCAATTGCGACCATACAGAGATCTCGGGATGCCGGTTTGGCGACTGACATCTCCATCACCCCTCCGGCTTTCTTAAGTAGCCAAGCAGAAGACCTTATTTATTGCATTTTTATCCCCACCTTTTTCTCCAAGGAGTGTTTTGGTTCAGCCCCCCTCCTCAGTTCAACCCTACGACGACCCAGCAAGGTAGGCGAAGAGGCTGTGACTGACTCCAAGGTCCCCCAGTCCGCTTCATGGCTGAGTGGCGATTTGAACCCTGATCTCCCAGGTCCTGGTCCAACACTCTAGCTCAGGAGTAGGCAAGCGAAGGCCCGGGGGCTGGATGCGGTCCAATTGCCTTCACAATCTGGCCCGCGGACGGTCTGGGAATCAGTGTGTTTTTACATTAGTAGAATGTGTCCTTTTATTTAAAACACATCTCTGGGTTCTTTGTGGGGCATAGGAATTCGTTGCTTTTTTTCTTCAAAATATAGTCCAGCCCACCACATGGTCTGAGGGACGGTGGACCAGCCCACAGCTGAAAAAGGTTGCTGACCCCTGCTCTAACCACTATATAATACTGCCTTCTTTGAGCCCTTCTGCTATGAGACAGCTATATAAATTAAGTTGGTAAATAAATATGGGGAAGGCAAAAGTTCACTTAGAGAAAGATCTTAAATATTTTCCTCGAAGCTTGAATTTTAGTCTGGATTGTTTTATCTGCTTTTTTAATATAAACTGTTATATTAAAAGCAGTTATAAACTGCTTTGAGATTTTTTTTCTTTAAAATGAATAAACACAGAAATATAATTAATTAAAATAACAAGAAGAAACTCCACAGGGGGTGGGGGATGTCACCTAGACATACTGTTGTGGTAATTTGTAACCCAGGTTTAAAGTGCCATTTTGAGATTAGCGCTCGCTCGCTCGTGTGTGTGTGTGTGTGTGTACTTTTCTACCCATGACCCCAAACCTTCCCCCACTATTGACCACCTGAAAATTGCCGAAGGTCTTGCTGGACCACTTAAATGATTTTTCTGTCTGTCGTGGAAATTGCAATGCACTGTGCAAGGCTCCATATGATTTTAATTGTATTCTTATTGCTTCTTGTATTTCTTAAACGGCATTTTCTTGGACTAAAAATTAAGTTCTACAGAACTCGTGATCGCATGCAAAGGAAAAAATAAAAGGCTGAAAATGCAATTTTAAAATCAATATGAATATTCCATGTGAACCTGACACAGAACACCTGAAAGACACTTGCAGAGCAGTGGAAGTTGGACTTGATCCTCCCTTGTCGGTTGACCACGCTAGCTAGGGCCGATGGAAATGGAGAGTTGAACTCTATCTAGAGGGCCAATTGCTTCTCACTCCTGCCCTAGATCTACCCAGCCCCATGTCAAAAGAGGCTAAAGTGTTAACCTCTCAAGTCTTCTGCTCAACTCTTTAATTAGGCAATAGCTACACACCACAGAAAAGGGACGCGGGTGGCACTGTGGTCTAAACCACTGAGCCTAGGACTTGCCGATCAGAAGGTCGGCGGTTCAAATCCCCGCGACGGGGTGAGCTCCAATTGCTCGTTCCCTGCTCCTAGCATTTCAAAAGCACGTCAGAGTGCAAGTAGATAAATAGGTACCGTTCCAGCGGGAAGGTAAACGGCGTTTCCGTGCGCTGCTCTGGTTCGCCAGAAGCGGCTTAGTCATGCTGGCCACATGACCCGGAAGCTGTCTGCGGACAAACGCCGGCTCCCTCGGCCTATAGAGCAAGATTAGCGCCGCAACCCCAGAGTCATCCGCAACTGGACCTAATGGTCAGGGGTACCTTTACACACCACAGAGGGCTGTGAGGGGCAGATGGGGCTTAACACCCTAGGAAGGTAGCCCACCTAGGAGAACTGATTCTAAACTGTAAGAAGGGGGTCTTGGCATCCGGGCAGCCCAGGATTACCATACACACTGCCTAGGCTTTCCCAGGTTCCTAAAAGCCTCGATTCTGATCTCACCAGTGCCCTTCCCAGTGTTTGTTTTTGCAAACAGATATCTGGAGTCAACAAACAGGCGCAGATGCGATCCAGAAGTATAGTTATCTTTCCAGAATCAAGGGGAGTGAAAATTCACATACAGGAAGGAAGGGCCACAATTCTGAAGAGCAGCCCAACTGTGGTTTGGAAACTCAACAGGGTTTTGTCTGTGCCAGGTTTATGTCTGCCATGCCAAGGGCCAGAACGAAGTACAGGTAGATGGAGAACCTGTTGCCCTCCCAGGTTTTGATGATTAAATCCTCATCATCCTCAACCATTTGCCAAGTTGTCTGGAGCAAATGGGATCTGGAGTCCACTGGCATTGGAGTAGAACGGAACAGTCTTGCAAAAACAAAATGCATTTTATATTGAAATAATTGCTACAAAATAATCCCATTTCGGAAAAGCAGTGTTGGCATAAAATGGGAGAACTAAATACAGTGGTACCTCGGGTTAAGTACTTAATTCATTCCGGAGGTCCGTTCTTAACCTGAAGCACCACATTAGCTAATGGGGCCTCCTGCTGCCACTGCCGCACGATTTCTGTTCTCATCTTGAAGCAAAGTTCTTACCCCGAGGTACTATTTCTGGGTTAGCGGAGTCTGTAACCTGAAGCATTTGTAATCTGAAGCGTCTGTAACCCGAGGTACCACTGTAATCCCGAACACCACTTCTTGACATAGTCACAACCACAGAAGGGACTTTGCATCCTCCCTGTGTTTATCTAATTCCACCCAAATCGCACTCCCCAAGCAAGTGTGCGTACAATCACATCGGCCGCACGCAACCCTCTAGCTATGGGCGAGAGAGGAACAAACTGGACACCAGGCAATCAAGTTACTGTCCATAGGCTTAAGTGCACTGTGCAGCTGGCTCAAGCAAGTGAGCCAACTTACATGAGCAAGTGCGAGCAAACAACTGAGCATGCACACAAATCCTGGCCTGAGGGGAAAATCCTTTTGTGGCTGAGCATGAAAAGCAAACCAAAACACTTCTGTAATGAAACGTCTCTGACCACACCCAAATTCTCCTATGATCTCTCGGGCCCCAGAAACAGGAGTGATCTTCGGCTTTTGATTTAGCCCAGAATGGGCTGTTTAACCTTTTCAAAAAGGCGACATGTCGTTTCTTCCAGCTCATAATGCCATGACTACTATTAAAGTGGAAGGATGTTGGCTGTATCTCCATAAACAATATTCATAATAAACACTTCCAACATTTGATTCAATATTTGGTTCAGGCAGCCAGTTCTGAGCTCCACCTCCTATCCTGGACTTCTTCTATATTGCCTTGGACAAATCACACCTCCCCTTACCCCAAACCTCTGTTCTCCAATTGTAAAAATTGGAACAATAGTAACCCAACCAAACAGGCGAGAAACAGTTTGCTTTGACAGCACATATGGTAAAGGAAACAATTGTAAGGTACTATGGACAAGTTAAGGGTGATCTAACAACTAATGTGCTTTCCATATTAGGAAGTCAAAACAATGGCTTAAAGCGGGCTGTCCCAATTAATTTCCCATTAAAACTTTAAATAATGGCATCCAAATGTCACCTGGAAAAATGATTCACAATATTCTCCACCTAGGGAGAATATCTTGAATTATTTTTCTAGAAACCACACCAGAATCATTACACTGACATGTCCTTCAGTTTATTAGAACTCTTAGCATGAATCTGTATATATCTTTTTGTCACAATGTGACTGTGTTTTCCTTTTACAACTCCTCGCCACTTCTCCCTCCACCCACAACTAGTCTTCCCTTTAGAAGACACTCAAAATAATAGTTTTAACAAGTCAGATGCAGTTTTGCAAAAAAAGAAGTTCTCCCATGAATGCTGGATATTGTTCCGTTTTGCTTTTTTAAAAAAGAACCCCACTCAGAGACCCCTTTGATTACACATAATTTAAAGAAAGAGCACACACTACATTAGAGCTATCTTCAAAAACAGTATGAGGTTTTGAATTTATTCTGATTAAATCACCGAAAAAAGAAAAGGTCCATTGTCATATATATATATATATATATATATTCATAATCTATATATATATGTATATACATACACACACACCCACACACCCACAAAATGGAAAGAACTTCTTGCATTCTGATTTCGGGGGGGGGGGGGGTTGGGGGTTTCTGTCCCATTCCACATGTCCTTAGGGAAAAAAAATCTCCCCTGTTCTTCCATCACTCTCCCAATTTGGGAAAAGCTTTCTCTTGTTGTCTGCTGAGTTCATTCTCTTTCAAGAGTTTTTGGTTCTCAGCTCTCAACCTGCCCAGTTCCTCCTCTAGCTGACTTACCCGGGGGTCTTCCGTCGAGTCCCCCAAGAATTTCTTGTTCTCCATCCGCAGGCGGTTGTTTTCTTCCTCCATCCTGGAGAGACACTTCTCCAGCTCCAGGTACTCTGTAATCAACTCCTGCTTGCTCATGTTCTGGAGGCTCTCGACATGGTACTTCTCGTAGGTCTCGGAGAAGTCCTTCTGGAGAAACTCGCTGCCGTCGCCTCCCATCCCGTCGCTGCCACCGCCTTCCTCCTCCACGAAGAAGTCTTCCTCGCTGGTGTCCTCCGACTTGGTGGCAGTCTTCTTGGGGAACAGGCCGGTCTTCAAGTCTGGTTCTTCCTGGTCGTGGTCCTCCATCAAGAACTGCGTGGTGTTGTACGGGGCGACGGGCTGGCCCTTCGCAAACATCTCTGCCCGCAGCCTGGAGGCCCGTTGGCTCTGCTTCTCATCAAACTTCTTCTTCTCCTCCCAGCTGAGCTTGTAGTAAGGTTTCCAGTGCCTCTTCTTCTTGGAAGGACGTCTCCTGTGTTTCTTCTTGACCAGCTTTTCCTCCTCCTCGCCTTCAGCTTGCGGCCTGAACCTCTGGCCAACAGGCCCGGAATAGCCTTGGCACTGCAAGCCAAGCTGCTCTCCATCACATGGCTTTTGGACGTCCGCAGGTGCGCCACAGTTCTGGTCCTCAACCTCACCACAGACGGCTCCCTCTGGGGCACCCAAACTTCTCCCAACCGGAGGAACCGCATGTTCTGCATCAAGACAAGCTTCTTCGCCTCCGCTCATCAGGCTGCCATCCTGCTGCTTGGTCTCTCTCGGCTGCCACCTACCGTCCATCGCTTCTCCTTGGAGCAGTTCTCGGCTGGCGGGTGGAGACACCAAAAAGGGCCCCTCTCCACTACTGGCATCCCTGCAGGGGGAGAAGGGAGAAGTTTTGCCATTGGGTTGCTGCTGGCTGGCAGAGAGGGCAGCGTCAGCCATTGTTGGCAAGCCAAAATTTGGATTTCGGGTGCTGTTGTTCTCAGTCCAAAGGGGCTGGTTCCCTCCTCTTCCTCCTTCAAACCTGCAACTGTCTTTAACTCTTTAGGTCCTGCTGTTGTGGCGGCCAGCTTTTAAAGTTCGCAGGAAACAAAGGCCCTTAACCCTTCACGCGCTGGCCTTCATTTATAAACCTTTGCAATCCTCTAGGGCCACTTCAGATCGGGATCTCACAAGTTGCCGCTGTTAACCCTTGCAGAAGGAGATCAGCAGCAGTCTTGTCCTCCGAAGGCCTTTAGGCCTGCATTACCCTCGCAGTGTCGGCCAGGGGCTGAAGAACCAGTTCTCCCCACCAGCTAGCACCCTGTCTCTTCACATCAACAGCTGCATGGCAACTCTGCACATCTGGAAACACAAAAGTTGGGGGTGGAGAGATATATGAGCTAGCACAGGACCCAAGGCAACAAGAATAACTATGCCCCCTTGAGAGCAACTTGCAAACGATAATAATAAGTTGGGGGGAGGGGGACAAAATCCTAGAGATAAAAAAGGAAACTGGGAGGTTAAGCAGCAGGCAACGAAGAGTTAAACTGTCTCAGTCCAGGCACTTACGGGTTAAAGGGGATCCAGTTCCAGCACCGCAGGAGTTAAGAGCTGTCCCGATGCCAAGTGTTATTCCTTCCTCTCACCAGTTCCGATCCAAATAATCAGCTCGAGGAGAAGAAGAAAATCCGGCCCAAGCTTTCAACAATTTAAAAAACTATCCCGGTACAGCATCGAAAGGGTTAAAAGAGAGCTCCACCTTAGACAGCAAATTGCGAAGTCAGCCCGGAAGGGGTTAACTTCTCCACGCACACCCAACGTTCGAACACCCACCCCCTCGCAGTTGGCCCCGCCCCTCCCCAGGCCTCTTTCCTCCCTTACTCGAGCGCCTTCTGCTCTCAACTGCTACTCCCCGCTCGCCGCCTCGCCTTATATAAACGAGCCAGCCCCCACGTCGGAGTGCGCAGCCGCCTCTCAGATCCCTTGTCCCAAGGTATCTCGGGATTTGTGGTTTCCCTTTCCGATCGATTGCACAGTTCGCTCTAGCCACAACGACTACGATTCCCAGAACTGCGGCGTGACGGCGTTCGTCAGCCAATCAACCATTGGGTAGGGTTGGACGAAGAACGAGACGCTCTCTGATAGGGCTGCTAAACAACGAAGGCATGAATGGCTATACTGGACGCCTTTCATTCGTGGCTTAGCCAATTAGAGGTGGATAGTAGGAGGCGGTGGAGGCGGTGGGAAATGGAATATACCATCAGTTTACGCGGGGGTTGAAATCTCCCCCGGGGGCCGAACAGCTTCAAATGGTCCTCACGGAGCACATATTAAGAGGAATATCACCTTATAATATTTATTTTTCGTAATGGGGATGGTGGAAAAAAGATTGGTGATTCTCCCCGCAGGAAAAAAAATGGTACGGCCCAAAAAGTAGTTCGAGGCTATTTTTGAAGATTAAGAGGATTCCGTAACAGCTCAGCGATTTAAGACAGCGGAATTTCAGTAACAGGTCGAGTATTTGGAAAGAGAAGAGATGTCATCGGGTGGCGAAAAGGATCTGGATGAGAAAGGTTGGTAGGAAGCTCCTGCAGGCGGAAGGACACTTCATTGTTTAAAGAAACACACGCTGCGTTAACCTATGACGGTGACTGAGCCGTGTGGAAGGAGTTGTAAACAAACCGAAGTCGGAAACGAGTTCCGTCTTAAAGGGACAACGCCAGCTCTCCCGTTAGATCAAATGATGTAATAGGAGGCCTGGGAAGGCTGTGTGGACTAGTGGTTAAAGACTTGGCAGCCTGGGCTCTTCTTCATGTTGTTGTTGTTGTTGTTGCTGCTGCTGCTTCCTCTGTAGAAGATCTATGTGAGTTGCAGCAGATTAAAGTAGAGGGTATTTATTAGCCAGATTCTCCTATTTCTGACAGCTGAGATGCAAGGGAAGGTGGGGAGGGGTTAACCTCCAGGAAGGTTCAGACCTTCAAGCCTTATTGCATGACGTGGAAGCACGCCCCTAATGTCCCAGATGTTTAGGAGCATGCAAAAGTCGGGATGGTAGTGGGAGAGGCAGCTGCACTCTGCACATGGTCAGAGGCCCCTTCACCTTCCGCGTTGCTTTGTGCATTTCCAAATCCTGCGGGCCTTCGGATTTAAGCAACAGCATTTGCAACTGAGCTAAACCTTGGAAAGCCATCAGCTCTGGCTCCGCCCAGCCCTTTCTTCCACACAAGCCACGATTGTGGTAGCAGAGTACCTGCTTTGCATGCAAAAAGGCCTGGGGTTGTTGTTGTTTTTCCAATCGCTGGCATTTTTCAGGTAGGGCTAGGAAAGGCTGGAACCCTGGAGTGCTGCTGCCAGCTCGAGTAGACAACACTAAGGTAGATGGACCCATATGGCCTGACTCAGAATAAAACAGCTTCCTGTGAGATCTGGACTGAGGGTTCTTCAAGAAAGGGTGTTATGGGTAGAGGTCTTCCTTTATGCACCTCGGCTGCTCAGGCAAAAATGGTATCCGAATGCATAGGAAACAAAACCTTGATAAAACCAAAGTCCCATTTTGATTTAATGTTATTTTAAATGCAGTTTTAACACGCTGACTGTTCTTTACTTTCCCCCATCATCGCAGAACAGTCCTGTGAGCCTGGGATGTTATAATCAAACCCAATTTGAGAGGCCATGCAACAGAATATCAGCCGCTGGGTTTTCCACCACAGGAACTTGCATCAGACAATAGGGATAAACTGAGTAGGAGGTTAGATTCAGCATATTTGATCTTTTAAAAACCGAAGGCTTGCTTCTCCTCTTCAGCTTAAAAACCCAGGCTTTTTAGAAGGCATGTTTTAATTAATTCGCAGGAAAGCTGAGAGCATGCAAAGTACTCTGAATGCAGCTAATACTGCTCTTGCACAAGTTTCTGCCGATTGCCCAAAACATCCCTTGTGCAACCTTACTGAAGATCGCCAGGACAAAGGTGTAGGCAGGAAATAAAATTCCAAACCAGCTGATCAGCCTAAACGCCTATGTTACAGACGGAGAAACTGAGGTTGGATAATTGCAGCTTGCCCGAGGCAATGGCGCCAGGGCAGAAGCAATGCTTCAGTCCAGGTCAGATTTCAGCTCTCTTGTTATTGAACCACATGCGTTTTCCCACACCAAGTCCAGTGAACCAGCAGCCTTGGAGTAACTTTAAAGGAAGTAAGATGTACTGATAGTGCAGTCCTAACTATGCTTACTCAGAAATAAGTCTCAGCTAGTTCAGTGGGACTTAGTGGCTTGTCAGCACATTCAGAACTGCAGCCTAAAACATTGTCAAACCCGCCAATGGCCTTTGACAGTTATTCTGTGTGGCTGTGGCAACCCTTGCTGGCCCAGGACGTATCCTGCACAGAGACAGAGTGGTCCTTCTGGGGCTCAGTAGTTGGATTTAGATCTGGGAGAAGACTTCCCTCTGCTCTGTAGTGGGATTGCTGTGCAGCCTTGGTTATCTTTCTGTAAAATGGGAATAACTGACCAGCCTCCTATGGGCCATGAGATGCAATAAAAACATTAATGCTCTGTAAACATTTTCAGTTGAAGGCTATTAAAATCCACCGCACCGCCCCCCTCCGATTGTTCCAAATAAATTACCGTATTTTTCGCTCTATAAGACGCACCAGACCACAAGACACACCTAGTTTTTGGAGGAGGAAAACAAGGAAAAAAATATTCTGAATCTCAGAAGCCAGAACGGCAAGAGGGATCGCTGCGCAGTGAAAGCAGCAATCCCTCTTGCTGTTCTGGCTTCTGGGATAGCTGCGCAGCCTGCATTCGCTCCTTAAGACGCACACACATTTCCCCTTACTTTTTAGGAGGGAAAAAGTGAGTCTTATAGAGCAAAAAATACGGTACAAAGCAAAATCAGCCCAGGTTTTTTTCCAGAGACAGTTCCTGCTTTTCAAAACTTGCTCCAGGTCTCTGGCTTTCCAAAGGGGCTGTTCTATTGCTATACCTGGCAGCAGAACAGAAAGTCTTTTCCTGATAGGCCGCTACTTTTTGGCTCCCTGAATTTGGCCTGGCTCCTGCTTGGACAGGCTGTTCCCTCTTTGCAGGGCGAAGGAACGCCAAGCAGACGGCTGAACTCTTCTAGGGAACCATTCCCCTCCCTCCTGCCGCTTGCTTTCAGGTCTTTTGTTCCTGAAAGGGAACATGGGGTCTCCGTCTTGCTGTTCCTTCCAAAGAGCCTCTCTTTGGGTTTTCCCAGGGCACTACTAGTTTGGCATCCCCTGTGCCCATCCTCTGCCAAGGATTTCTTGGTTCGTAGCAAGAGTAAAGCCAACTTGGTATACAGGAGCTCAGTCTAGGTCATAGCTGTCAACTTACAGATTTGAAAATAAGGGACCAGCAGCCTTGAAAATAAGGGATTAGCAGCCAAAATAAGGGATTTTAGTCAACCAGCAGCCAAACGAAGCCTGAAGTGGTGGTTCCCACAGCATAGCAACCCGGCAAAGGGGATGCAGCAAGGAAAACTACCGTCACCTCTCTGCTGGGAAGCGCTGAGCAAAGGCGAGTCCCCAGGCAACACGGCCAATTTGATTGGCACAAAGTATGCAAGCTCCATCCCCCAGTCGTTCTTAGACTCCTTATTAGGTGAGCAACGCAGCCAAGCAACACAGTTGGAGCCTCCCTCCTCCCTGGCTGGCAGGCAGGGAGGGAGAGGAGCTGCTTCCTTTGAAACCCGGGAAATTTAAGGGACATCATCAATAAGGGACAGCAGTGGGACACGGCACTGGAATAAGGGACTTTCCTGCCAAATAAGGGACGGTTGACAGCTATGGTCTAGGTAGATTCAGGCAGAGCTGACGGTGGAGAATTTAGTGTTTCGCATCTGGGACCTCTGCAAACACAACTTCACCTAGGGTTACAAACTGCCCAGGGAGAACCAACAGACCGCCTAGGTGTGCCTTGAATATGTGCAGAAATCGCCTGCAAAACTTTTTCATAGCTTGGAGATAATGAGCTGTACTGGGTGCTAAGCGAGCTGCTGTTAAAAGCGCAACTACGGAGGTTGTTTCGAAAAGCTGGCAACCTTGATCTGTTAGGTTTATGCATCCATGTCCAGTGACAGCAACCCATGTGCAGAAATGGGATTCAGCCTATGGACCTGTTGAATCAGGGGAGAGGGTGAAAAATTCCAATTCCTTTATGGCACACAGGTTTTGGATATCTGGATCCTTCTGCTGTGCTCATGGTTCCTTGAAGTGAGGTCTCGCATATAATGGTAAAACGGGAATAATAGATATTATTCCCCCTAATGTTTGTTGTGTGTTTCACCTTTTCCTGAAATCTCTGAAATGTGGCTCTCCTCTCTTAGCCCCTCCAAGTGTCCCTATTGCCCAGGGACAGTCCCAGACTTATAGATGCCATCCCGGTTTCTGATTTGATCCCGGAATATCCTGCTTTTCCTTAGGACGTCCCTATTTTCATTGGAGAAATGTTGGAGGGTATGGAGTTATGCAGCTCCTGAGCCCAGTAGATAAGTAAATCTACAACCTTTAGAAGACATCTGAAGGCAGCCCGGTATAGGGAGGTTTTTTTTTAAAAAATAATGTTTTATTTTGTTTTTATATATATTGGAAGCCACCCAGAGTGGCTGGGGGAACCAAGCCAGATGGAGGGGGTACAAACATATTACATTATTATTATTATTATTATTATTATTATTATTATTATTATTATTATTAAATAAATAGGGACATCCCTATTTTCATTGGAACATCCCAATATTAATATTAAATAAATAGGGACATCCCTATTTTCATTGGGGAAATGTTGGAGGTCTGCCCCTCAGAATTGCTCCCAGGCTGTCGCCCAGCTATGCACCCTGACTCTTTTTGCCTGCCTTGAATATGCTATTGAACTCAGATCATGCCACCTATTTAGTAGGTTTGTTGGGGCCAATTATAATCATGACTGCTGAGGATTAAGGACTTCCTTGTCATGATAAGTTCCAGCACCTTTCCCCCTCCCCTAGAAAAATAGCACTGGTTTTCTCCAATTTCTTTCGATATCTCACTTATTTACTTTTAAAGTTACTTTCCCGTTTATATCCCAGTTTATGAACAACTGTCCTCAAAGTGGCAGCTGTGTGTGTGTGTGTATACAGTGGTAACTTGGGTTACATACGCTTCAGGTTACAGATGCTTCAGGTTACAGACTCTGCTAACCCAGAAATAGTGCTTCAGGTTAAGAACTTTGCTTCCGGATGAGAACAGAAATCGTGCTCCAGCGGCGCGGTGGCAGCAGGAGGCCCCATTAGCTAAAGTGGTGCTGCAGGTTAAGAACAGTTTCAGGTTAAGAACGGACCTCCGGAACAAATTAAGTACTTAACCCGAGGTACCATTGTATGTCTATATATTAGTGTAGTATTATGCAGTTTTTCCTCCACCCGTGCCAGGCTTGTGAGTTTTTCGCTGTCCACTCTTGGAGACAGTGCACTGGGCTCCTTGGGCCTTTGATGTGCTCCAGCAAGCTGGCTTTTTATATTTTTATGGAGGCCACACCTATTGCTCCAAAAGCATACCGGCAGGTGGTGATTCTCAGCGTGGTGTTTCTCACGCAGTGGATCAGGACCCGTCTTGGGCCACTTTCAGGTGGGTCTCAGTGCCTGTTGCCCCCTTGCTTGTCTGCCCTGCCTCTTGCTTGGACCAATGCCAGCGCCAAAAATTCCTTGCATGCTGGTTAAAGGTGGCCAGGAGATGGAGATGTTCGTTGAAGAGGCCAGAAGGAAGGCTTACTTCCTCTGAGGGAAAAGGTCTGGAGGAGGTGTTGAAGGGAATTAGAAAGAGACGGAAAGTTAATATATAATAAGAATAGATGCAAATTAATCGTTACTTAAAACAAACCGGGGATAGAAAGGAAGATGACGAGGCGAAAGCTGTTCTAGGAGGAAGAAGTGAACATAAAAGGACGAGGGAGGAAAGAAACGTAGGCATTTTGTGGGGCGGGGGGGGGGCGGAGACATAATAAGGTAGAGGATGAAAGGAGAATGGGAGAAGAAATCACGGGAGATGAGGGGGGAAAAATCAACTTTGAGAGGCATAGAAGAAGCTTGGGAGGAGAAAATTAGAAAAGATCTCCTCCATTTAGAGCCTCTGGCTCAGCAAATTCTGCTGAGTCACAATGCCCCCAGAGCAAATGTCTGTGCTTAACTTGAGGAAAGCTGAGCTGTGGAACTCCTTGCCACAGGAAAAAAACGTTGCGGCAAAGAATCCGGCTCTTTTGATAGGGGGGATACCATCGGAAAGTGAGACCAGTTATTGCCCAACCCGGCCTCTACCTTCTGCCATATTCTGACTATCTCTGCAGATAAATGTATGATATGGGTTGATTCCTCACGGTCAAAGGCCAGACTCCAGTTTCTGGAGCAGATTGTGGGAGCCTGGCAGAGATAGCCTTAAATTTTATTTCCAGGTGGTAGAACAGACACTGAACGGTCCTGACCAGAGTGTTCCTTTTTCTGATCTCACTTGGTTGAGAATGGAAGGGCACAGGGCACAAAAGCATTTTTTTTTGGGGGGGGGAATCTTTAGTTCTCATCGGAGCTCCCACGCCTTTTGAGCTGAGAAAAAGGAGAAGAGGACTGCATTTTCTTTTATTAGCATCCGACTATTTCCCGCAGCTGGGAATACTTTAGGTACCCTGAGTTCAAAAAAATCCGCCCCCCCTCCTCTCCAGGTAGGGGAATTGCGGCAAAAAAGGCCCACCCCCTGGATTAGTTAATACAAGCCCTGCCTGTCCCCCTGCCACAAACCCCACAGTTCAGAGCCTTGCGAAGTCTCGTTTGAATGCGGGTCGCCTGCTCGAATTGTGAGCGCCAGCCTCGGTTTCTCCTTGCGTGCGACTGAACAAGCCCCGTGACCCTCGGTTTCTTTTTGCAGAGATGACCCCCCCATACTTCCTTTATTTAAAGGTAAAGGCGACCCCTGACCATTAGGTCCAGTCGTGACCGACTCTGGGGTTGCGGCGCTCATCTCGCTTTATCGGCTGAGGGAGCCAGCGTACAGCTTCCGGGTCATGTGGCCAGCATGACTAAGCCGCTTCTGGCGAACCAGAGCAGCGCACGGAAACGCCGTTTACCTTCCCACCGGAGCGGTACCTATTGATCTACTTGCACTTTGACGTGCTTTCGAACTGCTAGGTTGACAGGAGCAGGGACCGAGCAACGGGAGCTCACCCCATTGCGGGGATTTGAACCGCCGACCTTCTGATCGGCAAGTCCTAGGCTCTGTGGTTTAACCCACAGCGCCACCCGCGTTCCCCCCCCCAAAAAGCGTACTGGTTAGCACCACCCAAATTTGATTAAATATCTTCCCCCATCCACTGACCACCCACCCGCACCCCAAGATTGCAGCATTGGGGTTAGGCAAAAACCCTTCAAGGCGTGCCCATCCCTGCGAGGCTGGAAAAGTTGGCAAGCGTCCGAATGTTCAGAGTTCAAAAGTGCCAGGGCTTCTTTTGCTTTTTCCAAGGGGGTTTGTTGTCTTTGCGCAATTCACCTCTTCTTCCTCTGAAAATACCAATGCAGCCATTGGATGATGAAAGGCCAAGCCAGCAGGAAAAACCAGGTGCGAGGAGACAGCTCTGTGGGCCAACCTGGCGGTTCCTGGGGAAAGAGAGAAGAGGGTGGGGGTAAAATCCTGGACTGGATTGAAGGGAAAGCACTGCGGGCGGAATGGCACCTGCTGCTGCTGCTGCTTCCCAGGACGCAATAAGGAGTCCTGCTTTCTCTAACTGGCTTACATTATTCCAATTAACCAGTCAGGCGAGAATGCAAGTTTGAATTGGTTAATAAATGGGAGAAATCGACCGAAGCTTCATTCATTGATCAGCATTTCCTTGCTGATTAACAGGTTGATGGCAAGCGGATCCAGGCAGGTGGGCTGCTATTTAGGGTGGTCAGAAAAAACATTTTACACATGCCCAGAGGCACACTCTTTTTTGTGATTGCTTCCTGTGTTTCTGGTTTGGTTTTCTTTAATTAAGCCAACCCACTTAGATGCCTGGTTGCATCAAAGTGATAAAAGGCAGGGACCGCACTTAAGAAATACTTGCCACACACCTTTCCGTTGTGCGAGGAGGTTGGCCCACAAGGATTCAGCATCGACGTGTGACCCTGAAAGGCAGAAAAATCACAATGAGGATCTAGAAGCCTGTGCACTTTTCCAATCTATGATCTTTTAAAGGGGTTTTCTAAGGCCAAAAAGAGTATTATGTAAATATTTTTTAAACGAAAAATAAAAGGATCCTTGGCAGTTTTGCACAAAGTTTCATAACTCCTGCTGCCTACCATTAATCTCTCCGTTCTTTCTCAGGATTATTGTCCATTTTTATTTTACAAAAAAAAAAGTTGTGAATGGATACATTGCATTGTGAACTTGTTTTTTGGGGGGGGGGATGTGTTTCTGAACTGTTTTCTAATTTTCCACTAGTCTTTTCAGCTTCTTATGGAAATATTTTTCTAATGTTTCCTCCTCCTTATACTATGTTGTCTTGTATTTCAGCAGGGCTGAAGGGGGGACACATACATGGCTGTACAAAAGTTTGACAGGATCAGTGCTTTTTTTCTAGAGGGACGCATACCCCTATACATTTTATGAATCTAAATTTGGCCGCATTGAGGGGCAGTATAGTATTTCAATATGAGTAGGAAAATGAGAGTACCCCTAAACATATATTTTTTTTAGGAAAAAAAGCGCTGGACAGGATCATTACAAGAATGATAACAGCAAAGCAACAAGATTATACTGTGCCCCCCCCCCATGAAAAGAGACAAGCAAAAATGCAAGGTAATCTGGGTATAACGAATAGACTCGGAATAGATTCATCAAAAAACAACAACCCCACAGCTGAACCCCTCTGGACAGTGTCACAGCTAACACCGTCCCAAAGAATTTGTGTGGAACACAGTTAAGGCCATCTTCACGAAACAGCTGCACAATGAAGTTAAACAGATACAGGCCACAAACCATAAAATCCAGAATGGATAAATACAACTCTTGTTTCCTGCAACCGAAATATTTAACTCTTCTTATTGGTTCTAACTGAGTACTACTGCTATAGCACAAAACCTATATGGGTAGTAATGTGTTGCTCAGGGTTAAATAACCGCTTGTCGGAGTTACTATCGCCATAACATGGAACCTTATAGCCAGAAAACCTTTGCCTAAAGATTCTGAAACTTTTACTGGTGGGAAAGTTTCTCTATTAATAAAAGAACCCAGATCTTCTCCACTAGGGGGGCTGTTTGAAGTTTCTAAAACTGGGCAGTCGGCTGCAAATAAGAGAGAATCATTAGCAGTTATTGATCCTATTGGCCAAAGATCATCAGCAAGGGGACAAAGGCAGGAGGTTGCAGAGCAGGGGTCAGCAAACTTTTTCAGCTGTAGGCCGGTCCACCATCCCTCAGACCATGTAGTGGGCCGGACTGACTGTCTGTCTGTCTGTCTGTCTGTCTGTCTGTCTGTCTGTCTGTCTGTCTGTCTGTCTATCTATCTATCTATCTATCTATCTATCTATCTATCTGGGAGAAATGAACAAATTCCTATGCCTCACAAATAGCCCAGAGATGCATTTGAAATAAAAGGACACATTCTACTCATGTAAAAAACACACTGATTCCCGGACCATCTGTGGGCCAGATTTAGAAGGCGATTGGGCCTGATCCGGCCCCTGGGCCTTAGTTTGCCTACCCCTGTTTCAGAGTCTAGCTGCAGAAGAAGAAGAAGAGTTTGGATTTGATATCCCGCCTTTCACTCCCTTTAAGGAGTCCCAAAGCGGCTAACATTCTCCTTTCCCTTCCTCCCCCACAACAAACACTCGGTGAGGTGAGTGGGGCTGAGAGACTTCAGAGAAGTGTGACTGGCCCAAGGTCACCCAGCAGCTGCATGTGGAGGAGCGGGGAATCGAACCTGGTTCCCCAGATTACGAGATTCCGCTCTTAACCACTACACCACACTGGCTCTCTGGCCACTGAGCAGGCCCTGTCATGTGTCCTTGACAGATGCACCTCGGATGCCAGCGCAGCACAGAGGAGAATTTCTCCTAAAGATAATAATGCACAGACACCCTTGTATTGGCAAAAGTGATTTTGGTTTTAGGAAGTTCCTTGTTCCCAGATGTGTAAGAAAGCTAGGGACTGTAAGTTTTTATACAATGCATCTACAATGCTTTGCAGTATCTCAGAAAGTTTCCCCCCCAGCTGTGCTGAAAAATTAATGCATTTATTTATAAAAGAAATGAATGTGTCTCCCGACATGCCTGGAAAGCTGCCTGGGATTCCAGGTAGCCGAGTCTCTCCATCACTTTCTTCATGTCCTCCTGCAAAGCTTGAATGGCGCTCATCACGTGCAGGTCAACGTCTTGCTGGATCACGGCACCCGCACTGCTGCCGAGACCCCTCTCTGGAACATGGGACAGGGAGAAAGAGATCAGAAGAGATATGACTTAAAGGGTAAGGTAAAGCTAAAGGGACCCCTGACTATTAGGTCCAGTCGTGGTTGACTCTGGGGTTGCGGCGCTCATCTCGCTTTATTGGCCGAGGGAGCCGGCGTACAGCTTCCAGATCATGTCGCCAGCATGACCAAGCTGCTTCTGGCGAACCAGAGCAGCGCACGGAAACGGCGTTTACCTTCCCACCGGAGTGGTACTTATTTATCTACTTGCACTTTGACGTGCTTTTGAACTGCTAGGTTGGCAGGAGCAGGGACCGAGTAACGGGAGCTCATCCCGTTGCGGGGATTCAAACCGCCGACCTTCTGATCGGCAAGTCCTAGGCTCTGTGGTTTAACCCACAGCGCCACCCGCGCCCCTGACTTAAAGGGGTGGAACCTTAAAAGGCAGCGGCACTCAAATATAATCCCAGAAGCGGGAGTTGATTTCTAAAGCGAGAGCTCCCAGGCCTCAGAGGTCACACCCATTCCAGATCTACACCTGTGAGTGGGTGGTGGTGGTCGGGCAAAGGATTAAATCCTCTTGTGGATCAGGAATTGCTTAAGCGCTCTGCTCCTGCTTGCAGGTTTCCCATGAGCTTCTGGAAGGCCACTTGTAAGATGGGCCACTGGCCTGATCGGCAGGCTCTCCTTATTATGTTCTTAATCAGGGGTCACCAACCTTTTCCAGCTGTGAGCTGGTCCACCGTCCCTCAGGCCATGCGGTGGACCGGACTATATTTTGAAAGAAAAAAACAACGAATTCCTATGCCCCACAAATCACCCAGAGATGCATTTTAAATAAAAGCACACATTCTACTCATGTAAAAACACCAGGCAGGCCCCACAAGTAGCCTAGAGAGGCATTTTAAATAAAAGGACACATTCTTCTCATGTAAAAACATGCTGATTCGCGGGCCGGATTTAGAAGGCGATTGCGCCACATCTGGCCCCTGGGCCTTAGGTTGCCTACCCCTGTTCTTAATGGTTGTGGTGTCTAGATTAGAGGAAGGAACATGAGATAACTGGGGGGCATCCACTTGATTGTAGCCTTTTTCTCTTATCAGAGTCACTCCCCTCCTCTGAAAGCCACCAGGGCTTTCCATTGCATCAGAACTGATGACAAGCAAGTCTTGGTTTCTAAAATACGAGGTGGTAGCCAACCTGGAAATGGCTCCTTGTGTTTTAAAAGACCCTTGCCCACAGTCCCAAATGTTTGGGATAAACCAAGTAATAATAATAATAATAATAATTTATTATTTATACCCCGCCCATCTGGCTGGGTTTCCCCAACAGAATATTAAAACCAGGATAAAACATCAAGCATTAAAAACTTCCCTAAACAGGGCTGCCTTCAGATGTCTTCTAAAAGTCAGATAGTTGTTTGTTTCCTTGACATCTGATGGGAAGGCGTTCCACGGGGCAGGCGCCACCACCGAGAAGGCCCTCTGCCTGGTTCCCTATAACCTCGTTTCTCACAGGGAGGGAACCTCCAGAACGCCTTTGGAGCTGGACCTCAGTGAATGATGGGGGTGGAGATGCTCCTTCAGGTATACTGGGCCAAGGCCATTTAGGGCAGGCATAGGCAAACTCAGCCCTCCAGATGTTTTGGGATTAAAACTCTCACCATCCCTAGCTAACGGGACCAGTGGCCAGGGATGATGGGAACTGTAGCCTCAAAACATCTGGAGGGTCAAGTTTGCCTATGCCTGGTTTAGGGCTTTAAAGGTCAGCACCAACACTTTGAATTGTGCATGGAAACAGTTGCATGCAGAAGATTTCAGGTTTGGTGCTGCCGCCTCTAGTTAAAAGAATGAGAGCATCCCTATAGATTCACTACCAGTTAGTGCAGGAAGCAGTGTGACTCAGTGTGTGCTTAGTTTGCATATTCACTTCCTCAGAGACCATTCATTAAGGTCAGAAGGTTTTCTCCATTGCCCCAGATCTCCTGGAGCGTTTCTTCATTTTTCACAGGGGGCATCAAGGATTGTCTCATCAGAGACACAACGGTGAATGGCGTCAGGCCGGCACCGCTTGCCGCTCTCCCCTAATTCTTGTTTCTGTAAGCAAGACAACATCTATTCTGAGCATATGCAAAGGCTGGGCAAAAAGGGCCCAGCACAAAACCCCACTGGAAAAGTTAGGCCAAACTTCAGTGAGGAACACAGAAGGAGACGAGGGATTGGGGAATCGGTGGAGGCAAGACGTATGACCCATCCATGCTATGCAGCCTTATCTTCACAGGTATGTTACTAATTAACCTCTGAGCAGATGAGAAGAATATTCCGAGATAGTAGAGTTGCTATGGAGGGGGTGGGTGGGAAAGCACACAGGATATTTCAGCGCTCTCAGAAAAAAAAGATCATGAGGCGAGGCTAGAATCCATGCTGCCTGTCTTAAGTAATTTTATCGTGGGCAGCAAATCTTGGCTCCTGGGCACCAACCTTTCTAGATCCGGCCATTTGCAACGTGGAGAAGCACCCTCAAGATGGGCCATTTAGAGAGGTATAGAAGCACTCCAAGTGAATTTCCTTCAGCGATTATTTTATTAGGGTGGTACAGTCAAACCCCAGTTCCTGAACAGCTCTGTTTTGGAACGTTTCGGCTCCCGAACGCCGAAAACCTGGAAGTAAATGCTCTGGTTTTTGAATGTTTTTTGGAAGCTGAACGTCCAACGCAGCTTCCGCTTGAGTGCTGGAAGCTCCTGCAACCAATCGGAAGCCGCGCCTCGGTTGTCAAATGTTTTGGAAGCCGAACGGGCTCCCGGAACTGATTACGTTCAACAACCGAGGTTTGACTGTACCACGTTGTCCCAAGGTAGTAAATGGCTTGGAACAGCTCTTTCATCCCTCCATACCATGTGTATGCCTGTCACTATTTTGGAGATACTTCCTTTTGTCACTACAGGCATTTTTTATTTTCTGTTTTAAAAGGCCAGATAAATTGTCACTTTATATGGCATTAATCGTGTGAGTGGCCCTTGCGGGTTTCTTTACCAAGAAACAGCCAAAATGCAACACAGGAAGCGTATCAAAACATGGCAAATTTGATGCGACTCCTGTTCCCTTTTATTAGCTAGACCTACAGTAATGAGAAAGGGATGCGGGTGGTGCTGTGGGTTAAACCACAGAGCCTAGGGCTTGCCGATCAAAAGGTCGGTGGTTCGAATCCCCGCGATGGGGTGAGCTCCTGTTGCTTGATCCCTGCTCCTGCCAACCTAGCAGTTTGAAAGCACGTCAAAGTGCAAGTAGATAAATAGGTACAGCTCCAGCGGGAAGGTAAACGGCATTTCCGTGCGCTGCTCTGGTTCGCCAGAAGCGGCTTAGTCATGCTGGCCACATGACCCGGAAGCTGTACACCGGCTCCCTCAGCCAGTAAAGCGAGATGAGCGCCACAACCCCAGAGTTGGCCATGACTGGACCTAATGGTCAGGGGTCCCTTTACCTTTTACCTTATGGTAATGAGACTATGGCTAGGCCCCCACTGGTGTGGATTTATATTCAACTGCATCTTAAGTGACTTCGGCGTGTCCATAACATTTCGTTTGCTATTAAGTGGGCTCCCCATACACCCAACTCCGTAACCTTTTGAATGACTGGCATTTTCAGTTGTGTTTGTTATCATGGTTACATTTTTGGAATCTCAATAAAACTCTTTTTAACAAAATTGCCATGGGGGGAAGGGGCTGGCCTCCATTGGAAGCACAACACTGGGTGAGGTGGCTTTAACCCTTTGTCATAATCCAGATCAAGTCTCTCCTCTATGCCCCCCCCCCTGCAAAATGGAAGCTTCCCTCCTGGGCCAATAGAAGACCCAAGATGCGTGACCAGGCTTTGTATCATGGTAGGAGACAAGTTGATTAAAGTTAGTTAAAACGGTTTTACAGAACCCAATAATGCCCTCCTGGTCAGAGAATGAGATGCCCTTTTCCTGCCTTCTGCTCCCACTGCTTGCCTTTCTCTCAAAAGGTTTGTTTCTGTTATGGTGCCAATTGTACAGCCCCGACTCTCCTGGCACATCTGCCCTTTCTTCATAGCAAGAACTCCTGCTTCCTACCATTGCCTCACAGACTTATCTCAGGATCAAACTGAATTAATTACACTGGGGCTTGTTTGCACTCGCAGATCAGAAAATGGCCTTTCCTTGCCAACAGTGCAAGCTGCAATGATTCTTCAACATCAACTGCGCTGGACTGGTCATGTTGTGTGGATGCCTGATTATCGTCGTCCAAAGCAACTACTCTATTCCAAACTTAAAAATGGAAAGCGTAATGCCAGTGGTCAACAATAGAGCAGGGCTCAGCAAACTTTTTCAGCAGGGGGCCAGTCCACTGTCCCTCAGACCTTGTGGGGGGGCCGGACTGTATTTTGAAAAATAAATAAATGAACGAATTCCTATGCCCCACAAATAACACAGAGATGCATTTTAAATAAAAGGACACATTCTGCTCATGTAAAAACACGCTGATTCCCAGACCGTCCGCGGGCCAGATTTAGAAGGTGATTGGGCCAGATCTGGCCCCCAGGCCTCAGTTTGCCTACCCATGACAATAGAGATTCAAAGACTCAAGTAAAATATAAAAAAATGTAGTATAAACTCTGACAACTGGGAAACACTGGCCTGCGAGTGCTCCAGTTGGAGATCAGCCTTTACCAAAGGTGTCGTGGGCTTTGAAGACGCTCGAACTCAGGTCAAAAGGGAGAAACACGCTAAGAGGAAGGCACGCTTGGCAAACCCTCATTGTGATCAACTCCCGCCCGGAAACCTGTGTCCCCACTGAAGTGTGGATCCAGAATTGGCCTCCACAGTCACTTATGCACTCACTGTTAAAACTGTGTTTATGGAAGACAATCTTACTTGGCTACGAGCGATTGGACCTGTCTCCCCCTGTGTGTTTTTAAGTCAAAACGTTAGTCTCGTGTCTATACCTTCCCTGGTTGAAGATGCTGAAGTCTTATATCCAGTCTTCTCTCCACTCTGAATATTGTTCAGGGGGAGGTTTTGCATGGCTGATAGCCTCCTATCCTGTGGGGAAACGAGAGAGGAATTGAAATTGTATGGGCATGCCTAGACTGCTTTTTTTCCATTCCTGGCTCCGTTCCATTTTAACCGTCATGGCTTCCTCCAACAGATCTTGGGACAGTGGAGGTGCTGGTTGTTCACTGTAACATAATTATCAAGCCTTCCTTCCGCAGAACTACAATTCCCAGGGTTCCCTGGGGAGATGGAAGGATTGTGCCCCGAGGGACTGTTTCTAGTAATAGCTCTGAGCTGGATGTCATAATAGAGTTTCAGAGCTGTTGTGACTTGAATTACGGCAAGGCAAGAAGGCTCAATGGGCAGGGCTGTTCCTGTTTCCTAACAGGGTTGGCAAATGAAAGCCATTTCATTCTTCGCTAGGAAAGTATACCAAAGGTCAGATGTTAAGATGATGCATCGCGTTCCATTATTTTAAGACTAATGGAAAGTATTGCATTGTCTCTTGTTCTTTGCAGATTTGACCTTCCTTAGGTGAATTAATGTATATGTGTGTGAGTTAACCCACTAAGCTATTTATACAAAGCCAGATGGGCCAGTTATATATAATAAAATTGTTGTTGTTGCTGGAGTTTCGTTTCAGTTTTATCAATATTCCCAAGTCTGCAAACTTTGCCTCAATACACATTAATCAGTATATTTTATAAAAGTTTTTTGGGGGCAGGCAAATTTTACCTTTTTTTTTTTAATTAGCTACTTCCTTCAAAGCAGCTCTGGTTTGATTTAGCAGCTCAGTACATTCAGAACTCATCTTAAAACATGATTGCCCATCTCAATGAGGAGATTAAACTCATTTTCTTTTTTAGTATTTTAAGTTGTATGTTTCAAAATAGAGTTGTCAATTCTTCTTGATTTTACTGTTTTAACTTTGGTAAACTGCTTTGAGGCTGGGTTGTGGGTATTTATTTTTTTTTACAACCGTGCAGTGTATATTTTTTATCAAATTAATGTAATCAATTAATTAACAAGAGCATGTTCATAGCAAAAGAAAATCTAGATCTATCAAAAAGTAAGGAGAAGGCTCATAGTTAACTTCACAATTACCTCCCACCCCATTAGTCATCATCACCTCATCGGGTTCCCCGGGTTCCAGGCTGTCAAAGAAGACCTCGCTCTCCGAATCGCTGGGCACATGGATGCTCTTGCTTTCTTTGTCCGCATAGCCTAGCCAGCGAGATAAAGAGTTATGGCTCAGAAACGGAAGTACAGATAGGAGTTTGTGCAAGCCGTCATATATTGCAGTACAGTGGTACCTCGGGATGTGAACGGGATCCGTTCCGGAGCCCAGTTCGCATCCTGAACATAACATAAGATGCGACGACAGCCGTATGCGTGTGCGCGGGTCGCGTTTCGCCGCTTCCGCGCATGTGCGTGGCGTCATTTTGACCGTCTGCACATGTGCAAGCGCCGAAACCCGGAAATAACACGCTCCGTTACTTCCGGGTCGCCGCGGAGCGCAACCCGTATGCGCTCATCCTGAAGCGTATTTATCCTGAGGTATGACTGTATCCGAATGTCCAGATGTTACACACACACACACACACACACACACAATTATTATTATTATTAGCATTAATCTATAAACAAATTCAGTATCTTTATAGGGGTTCTTCTGACCCCTGGACTTCCCCCCACTCCTCTCCCTGGTTTTCAATAATTATCTCTTCTCTTTTCTGTGTCTAAATAGTTTTATACAATCTATTAAATCTCTTTTTTAATACCCTTTATCAAATTATATTACAAGTGCTAATCCAATCCTGCTAACATTTTTAAGTGTTTACGTTTTTAAGTGTTTATTATAAAGTTAATCCATTCTTTTTTACATTTATTGTCCTCTTGGTGTCTAATCTTCCTGGTCAATGTCCAGATGTGAAAAGAGTGTGGCTTGGGAGCCTCCATCCTTTGTTCTCAATATCTGACCCATGATAGATAAAAGGCCAAGAAAACCAGGTGTGCATATTCTGATCACATCCTCAAATGTGTGCTAAATCCAAAAACTAGGTGCTTCGTATTTCTTTCATGCTATAGTGGGTTTCTCTCTCTCTCTCTCTCTCTCTCTCTCTCTCTCTCTCACACACACACACACACACAAAATGAACTGGGTATCTTCTGTAACACGGTCGCAAAAGGTTTTGGATCTGGGCTGCGTAGCAACTTGTATTCAACATTTCATCTGATTTGCAGAAGAGAAGGACAAAGAGCTTAGCTTTGATCCCACTGCTTAGGCTATGCGCAGCTCATGAAGGCTCAAGAATCAAGCTGTCCTTCAGTGAACCAAGGAAATGGCACCAAAACTTAGATCTGGGTTTCCCAAGCATGGGCCTCTAGCTGTTTTTGGACTATCATGATGATAATTTATTATTTATTCCCTGCCCATCTGGCTGGGTTTCCCCAGCCACTCTGGGCTGCTCCCAACAGAATATTAAAAACATGATAAAACATCAAACATTAAAAACCTCCCTAAAGAGGGCTGCCTTCAGATGTCTTCTAAAAGTCAGATACAGTGGTACCTTGGGTTACATATGCTTCAGGTTACACACTCCGCTAACCTACAAATAGTGCTTCAGGTTAAGAACTTTGCTTCAGGATAAGAACAGAAATCAGGCTCCGGCAGCGTGGCAGCACCAGAAGGCCCCATTAGCTAAAGTGGTGCTTCAGATTAAGAACAGTTTCAGGTTAAGTACGGACCTCCGGAACGAATTAAGTCCTTAACCCGAGGTACCACTGTTTATTTCCTTGAAATCTGATGGGAGGGCATTCCACAGGGCGGGTGGCACTACTGAGAAGGCCCTCTGCCTGGTTCCCTATAACCTCACTTCTCGCAGCAAGGGAACCGCCAGAAGGCCCTTGAAGGTGGACCTCAGTGTCTGGGCTGAATGATGGGGGTGGAGACGCTCCTTCAGGTATACTGGGCCGAAGCCATTTAGGGCTTTAAAGCTCAGCACCAACACTTTGATTTGTGCTCGAAAATCTACTGGGAGCCAATGAAGGTCTTTCAGGACCGGTGTTCTGTAGTCTCAACGGCCACTCCCACTCACCATCATCCCTAGCTAGAAGGTCAAGGATGTTGGTGACTGGGAGAAACCCTGACTTAGATGCTGGGTTTTGGCATATCACATTGTGGGAGGAGGGATGGAAGGCTCCCACTCCCAAATCAACCACTTGTTGCTCAAAGTGGGAATATGAACCAACTTGGGCTCTGTCCAAACTTGAAGCTTAAAGAGATTTTAAAACTGGTTTAACCGACATTGCTTCTCTAGACACCTGGGTTTGTTTTCTTTTCTTAAAGCAAATTTGCACATCGAGATCCTCACCGCCACCGTAGGTTATGTCGAAATACACCCACAATAATTAAAAAAAGAGAACCTCTCCTTCCTAATTAAATTAGTTCCCAACGTTTCTGTCCCACTCTAATGTGACCAGGGAACACGATAGCATTGAACCAAAAAGATCAGGCTTAATTCTTAATGGCTGGTCATAAAGAAACCAGAGGTCTTTCTGTTAGGAATACTAGGAAATGAGATAAAAAGAGAGGGCTGTAAATTCTTTCAATATGCAGTAACAGCTGCATATTACTGTTACTGGCCCAAAAATGGAAACAACAGGAAATACCGACAGTGGAAGACTGGAGAATGAAGCTGTTAGACTATGCGGAGTTGGACAAATTGACAGGGAAGATTAGATATTTAAGAGACCGAGGACTGGGGGAAATTTGTGGAATATCTGGAAAATATAAGTGAGGGACAGATAACACTAGAGGGATTTAAAGAAGCACTGTGAAAAATTAAGAAGTATTGTCTAAAGGGAATAGAAAGAAAGATATAAATAATGTCAATATAAACCTAAGGAATGCGTAATTTAAATAATGACTATGGATGATTTACGGAAAAGCTGAAGGAAGTCCAGAAAAAAGAAGAATTTGTGAAAAATTCGATGTGAAATTAATATGTGTTTTTGTTTTTGTTGTAAACCAATAAAAATTATTATATAAAAAAAGAAATGAATAAAAAATAATAATAATAATTCTTAATGGCTGGTACCATGAATAGCAGGAAGCAGGTTAGCTCTCACCTCCAATGGTGTGCCTGAGTGCATCTTTTATTAGCTTCCCTAGAAGAGTGGATTACAAAGTGGGGCTGCTTTGGGGACACCTGAGGTTCCTGCAAACCCTGTCTGCTGGCTCCGACGCTGCACAGCTTGGCCATCACTTACAGGGATGATGCAGTCTGCTCAGAGTTCATAAAGATGCACGGTATCTTGCAGGAATTGCTGCAGGATTAAAACCCTTTCTCTGCACACATCCCACCTGTCATCATGATAGGCATTTGGCTAGAATATCTGTAAATCTTGCCTGTTTGATTGCACTCTCCGTGTTCTGGTGGGATGCTCTCAGCCGGTCCCCTTAAAGAGCCGTTGTGGAGCGGGGCAGAGACTGAGTCTGTTTTTACTAACAAGAGAAGGGAATGTCTATCAAATCCGCCCATAAGGTCTGGATTATCTCCTACGAACCTCTGCGGCTTTTTCAATAACTTTGATGCCATCTTTTCATTTAAACACGAGAGCATCAGCACCTTAAATTTCGCTGGCTACAATGCAAATAACGGCACCCCTGTTCTCTGACCTTAGAAATTTCCAAGGCCATCTCAAGATTTTAAGGTGATGACCACAACAGACCGCTTATAGAGTGTCCACCCAATTATTTCCATCAAAGTAGGGTCACCTAGGGGACGTGGGTGGTGCTGTGGGTTAAACAACAGAGCCTAGGACTTGCCGATCGGAAGGTCGGCGGTTCGAATCCCTGCGACGGGGTGAGCTGCCGTTGCTTGGTCCCTGCTCCTGCCCACCTAGCAGTTCGAAAGCACGTCAATGTGCAAGTAGATAAATAGGTACCGCTCCAGTGGGAAGGTAAACGGCGTTTCCGTGCGCTGCTCTGGTTTGCAAGAAGCGGCTTAGTCATGCTGGCCACATGACCCGGAAGCTGTACGCCGGCTCCCTCGGCCAATAAAGTGAGATGAGCGCCGCAAATCCAGAGTCGGTCATGACTGGACCTAATGGTCAGGGGTCCCTTTACCTTCAGGGTCACCTAACACCAACCACAACCACCTGTCAAAATGGCCTATGGGGTAGGATGGATTAGGTTAAGGTCCAGACCCCAAGAAGCATCTGACCTCAGAGGAGATGACCTCTGCATTTCTGAATGAGTTACTCTCCAGGGTAAACCGCTTCCACTCCAACCAGGACAGGTGATGTTTGTTTGTGACTGAATGAGTCACAATACCTTGATACGGCAGACCTACCCACCCTTGAATTAAAGCCATTTACAGCAGTGGTGCAGAACCTGTAGCCCTCAAGGTGGTCTCGAACTCAACTCCCATCGGCCCCCAGCCAACATGGGCAACAGTCGGGAATATCGGGAGCTGTAGTCCGGAAAGTTCTGGAGGTCCACAGGTACCCCCCCCCCCCGGTTTAAAGGATCAAATGTCCGGAGTAGTGAAGCATTCGAAGATATAGCAAGCAGTCTCTACTGCAGATCATTTTGAACTCATAGGAGCCTTCATTCATTTCCTATGGCACAATCAGCAATGACAAGCACACATAAAAAGTAAAGGGACCCCTGACCATTAGGTCCAGTCGTGGCTGACTCTGGGGTTGCAGTGCTCATCTCGCTTTATTGGCCGAGGGAGCCGGTGTACAGTTTCCAGGTCATGTGGCCAGCATGACTAAGCAGCTTCTGGCAAACCAGAGCAGTGCACGGAAACGCCGTTTACCTTCCCACCAGAGCAGTACCTATTTATCTACTTGACCTTTGACATGCTTTCGAACTGCTAGGTTGGCAGGAGCAGGGACCGAGCAACGGGAGCTCATCCCGTTGCGGGGATTCGAACCGCTGACCTTCTGATCGGCAAGTCCTAGGCTCTGTGGTTTACCCACAGCGCCATACAGTTTTGGAAATATTTCCTGTTCTTTTAGCCATTGTTTGAGCTTGCCCGGCCTCTGCTGAAGTCAGGCTAGCGTAGCTTTTGCACCAAGGGGGGCAAGCTCTCACCAGGGATATCCCCATAAGCATTGACAAGAGAATGAGGATAATTCCACAAAACTACTTCTCTTTCATAGTCTGTGGGTCTGGACACACACTTGTTGTTTCCAAGGGCCTTCTCTAGGAGCTGCCAGTGCCTTCGGTGTGGGGGTGTAACAGGAGGGCAATAAAAAAGGGAATCTGCCTGTTTCTCCCACCATCTTGATTACAATGGACTTTGCAGTCAATGAATATGATCAACTTCCCCTAAGATAAAGGAGCTGAAGTTCAATAAAAACTGGATTAGCATTCCTGGGAGGCTTGTCAACTAAACCGTAACTCGGATTTGAGGGTATTGGCTACAAATCCGGCTAAAATATTTAATCTACCACCAAATGACAGGCTCCATATAAAAGGCCCAGGAAGAGCAAACTGGTTTTTCTGTGAGGCTAGATCAGGGTTTCCCAAACTTGGGCCTCCAACTGCTTTTGGACTACAATTCCCATCATCCATGACCACTGGTCCTGATGATGGGAGTTGTAGTCCAAAAACAGCTGGAGACCCCAATTTGGGAAACCTAGAGCTAGATGAAACTGTTAGTTCAGATGGCCTGTCTGGGGTGCCGTGAATAGGTAGACGGTGCTGATGTTTACGGCACAGTCCATTAGGAAGTTCTCTTGCACAAGCTTTGCTGAAACAAATGGGCGTCCGTTCCAGCATCAGATACCTGAATCCCTGGGCAGCTGCAGTGGTCCCAGAGATGAGGGCGCTGATGACTGTCTCAGGCTCCCTGTACCCGGTAGGTTTGTAAGCCGCCATTTAAATTTCCCACAATGCTCCTGCTGTAAAGTGCCACTCTGGGGCATTGTGGGAAATTTAAAACCGCGGCTTTGAACAGTCTGCTGCTCCATGCAAGCCCACAGCCACGGGTCCACCAACATAGTAGAGGGAGTGTCGATGGGCACTTTTTGACCATGAAGCTAACCCCGTTGGCAGCGCTGTTATCTCCACCGATGACCCAGGCAGCAACAGGGCTTCTGTTTACACTGTAAGAAGAGTGATAACAGCTGGGAGGTGGGCCAGATCTTTTCGATGGGGGTGGGGAAGTCAAAAGTGCTCTACACTTTTGTAGAGTTGCGCATGCCAAGATTTTAGAATGAAACGGGCAAGGGGAGGGGAAGCTCCTGATATACATCTCACACAATATAGACTAAAATCCAAACCCCTTCCACTGTCCCAAGTTTCCCTGCTTTGCCCTTCCCATCTGTTATGTACTGAGTTGAATAGGACCCAAAATGCAGCAGTCTGATTGGTCCTAGAACAATAGGATCCAAAATGCAGCAGGCTGATTGGTCCTAGAACAATGCAGCAGAATGATTGGTCCGCAGGAGCCACCCAATCCAGCTCCAGGTGGAAGTGAATCCGCAACCTGATTGGCCTACAGGAGAATCCCGGAATTAGCCAATCACGTGCAGCCCATTGTGTAAATAATGTATATAAAGCAGATATTTTGGAGGAACATCCATTCCTCCTCACCACTACGAGCTGAATAAAGAGCATGAAATCCACTCTCGACTCCGAGTATATTTCACCAACTTTGAGAGGAAAAAACAAGGCCGGGACGGAAGTTATTCAGAGAAGGAAACCCATAATGCGCTGGATCACAAGTCTTCTTTTTTCCCCTCTCCCTTGCCAACAAAAATCCTGCAACAAAGTTGGGGGTGGGGGCTGTCTATGCTGCCCAATCCCTAAGCAGGTCCAAGCAGGTTGGACTGCTTCACTCCCAGCTGATGAATGCAAATTGGCACCTGAGAAATTTCAGGGAGGGACAAGGATCAGCTGAGATTAGGGATTCCTTTTCCTACAGTTGCACAGCTGGGGGATGACCTGAAAGCAGGTCATCCAGCCAAGTCTCCCTCGCTGCGAGGCTCCACTCTCAAACATGCCGAACAAGCTCTCTGCAGAAAAGACACACTTTATGGAGGCCAGATTAGATGGAAGCACCTGCAAAGCTCGCATAGGTTGTGTCCAAGAGGAGCTGGGGACAGTGGCGTAGCGTGGGGGGGTGCAGGGGGGCCCCGCCGCACCGGGCGCAACATCTGGGGGTTAGGGTTAGGGGGCGCAAATCCACGGGTTAGGGAATGCAAATTACTTGCCTTGCCCCGGGTGCTGACAACCCACGCTATGCCACTGGCTGGGGAGGTGACTTCTACATTCTTATTTTAAAAAACTGTGGTCTTGAAGCACACATCATAAAAGCTGGAGAACCCACGCACCCCTCTGTCACCGCTAATGGACATACCTGTTTTCTTCTTGAAGAAGGAGTCTGGGGGCCTGGGCATATCGTTTATCACTTCGTAGAGGGGTTCAAAGTATACAAACATGTCCTCCGACGACTCATCCAACGGCACGGTGTTGATGACCTGCCAAAAAGTCCTAGAGAGGATCCCGGGTGGTACAAAAACATTCCCTGGGATCCAGCAACCGCTCTGGGTGAACCTAACACTGCAGCAATGTTGAAATCTGGACCTAACTCCCCCCCCCCCCCCGGGTTGTGGACCACCGAGAGTCCCACACAAGGGACCCAAATTTTCTTGCAGAAGTGTAAATCTAACCCCTTCTCACTTGGATTTATTTTACAACATTGCCAGTGGAGTATGCTGTTGCATTTAGATGATTCGAAAGAGAACTCAGCCAATGTCTTACCAGGAAGTCTAAACATCAGGCCTGGTGGTTTGTGCATTTTAAAACATCTCTCAGGGATCTCAGCTGTACTTTCACTTTGAATCTCACAAACGTTTGACACGTTTTAAAACGGCACAAAACTTCGGTTCTGTTCAAAAACCCGCTGGGTTCCTTCATGCTGAACTCCTTCATTTCAGAGCCAAAGGCTCTCTGAAATCCCCCACCCACAGAGATTTGTTCAAGCCCAAACCCTGAGGTGCCTTCCTTGCCATTTCTGCCGTTGAACCGCTGTTAGGGTTGAGCTGCAGCCTACTCATATCTCATTGTAAGGAGTTTCCATGGCGACCCAACCAGGCAGACCAGGCCTGAATGAGGAGGGTGTTCCCCATTTCCTACCTTCTGAGCAGCCTTCTTCATCTCGGCGATATAAGCTGCCATGGCTTCCATTTTGCTCATCTTCCCCAAGCTGTTCCATGCATCCCTGCCAAAAAGCCAAACGTAACTTCT
The DNA here is from genome assembly GCF_964106915.1 of Podarcis gaigeae. Taxonomy (NCBI): domain Eukaryota; kingdom Metazoa; phylum Chordata; class Lepidosauria; order Squamata; family Lacertidae; genus Podarcis; species Podarcis gaigeae. The sequence goes on from NC_139689.1 coordinate 41,385,958, forward strand.
TACCTGGGGGACAGGTGCTTAATTTTGGGAAAGAAAGATGCCAAGAGTTCACACCGGCCTGAAAGTCAGGTCCTCTGAATTAGCAGCCCTCTATTATTCTTGCGATTATTGACAAAGTCTATGCATAACTCAGAGTATTTTTACTTCTCGTTTTGATTAATTTTAAACATTCACTTTCCCATACAGTGGTACCTCGGGTTAAGAACTTAATTCGTTCTGGAGATCCGTTCTTAACCTGAAACTGTTCTTAACCTGAGGTACCACTTTAGCTAATGGGGCCTCCAGCTGCTGCCGCGCCCCCACCACACGATTTCTGTTCTCATCCTGAAGCAAAGTTCTTAACCCGAGGTACTATTTCTGGGTTATCAGAGTCTGTAACCTGAAGCATCTATAACCTGAAGCGTATGTAATCCGAAGTACCACTGTATGTCCCAAACAGCACACACACACACTAGGCATGATAGCTCAGTTGGTAGCGCATAAAACTCTTAATCTCAGGGTTGTGGGTTCGAAGCCCCATGTTGAGTGAAAGATTCCTGCGTTGGAGCCCCGGGTACTCTCTAGCTCTATGATTCTAAGAATTCTATGTCAGTTTGCATTTCTTAGTGCCGAAAGTATTGATCTGATGTGTAGAGATCTTCCCTATTCTAATTAATTCAAGAGGGTTCTGGAAGCTTCTCTTGTGAAAGAAGCAAGCAGAGGGTTCATGATGTTTGGGTTATCCCTTCAGAGAAGCTGACTGCAGCTGATTTTAACTGGTTCTCTTATCTCTTTCTGTCAAGGTCATGCTGACTATAAAAGTAAGTCCAAAAGGAGCCTGAGTTTCACTTTCTCTTTCTATGTCTTTTCCTTCTGGTGTGGTGTTCGGTAAATAGTACAGTGGAACATAGTACAGGAGGCACATTCACAACCCACAGCGTTTGCAACCCACAGTGCTGAGTCTGTGCACGTGCATGACGCGATTCGGCACTTCTGCGCATGCGCAAAGCGTGATTTAGTGCTTCTGCGCATGTGCCAAAACCCGGAAGTAACCCATTTCAGTACTTCCAGGTTTGGTGCGCCCGTAACCCGAAAATGCACAACCCACAGCGTTCGCCAGTGGCGTAGCGTGGGTTATCAGCACCCGGGGCAAGGCAAGTGATTTGCGCCCCCTAACCCATGGATTTGCACCCCCTAACCCGTGGATCTGCGCCCCCTAACCGGTGGATTTCCCTAACCCCCAGATGTTGCGCCCAGTGCAGCCGGCCCCCCCTGCACCCCCACGCTACGCCACTGGCGTTCGCAACCCGAGGTATGACTGTAAGCTTAGTGTTAAGGTTTAGACTTACTGTTTAGACTTATTTAGACTTAAGTTATTGTAAGTTTAAGTTAAATCTGCTGCAACTGGATTTCCTATGGACAGTGCCAATCCTGAATGTATTGGATTTGTGACCATTATGCTCATTTGCCTTCAGTTGCAGTAAAGCTCTGCTGGATGAAATACAATTGCCTCTGGTCTATTTTTTGGGAATCCTGCAACGTGTTTTAAGTTTTGACTCTGCTAACGATACATTGGAATCTACTCTTGATCAATACTGAATAAAATTCAATGCCATTCTATGATTTGCACTACAGTGGTACCTCGGGTTACATACGCTTCAGGTTACACACTCCGCTAACCCAGAAATAGTGCTTCAGGTTAAGAACTTTGCTTCAGGATAAGAACAGAAATCGGGCTCCGGCAGCGCGGTGGCAGCAGGAGGCCCCATTAGTTAAAGTGGTGCTTCAGGTTAATAACAGTTTCAGGTTAAGAATGGACCTCCGGAACGAATTGAGTACTTAACCTGAGGTACCACTGTATTTAAAAACGGCATGGTTATATTATTAATAAATAACAACTGGCAGGTGGCCATTGTAAGAATAAGAGGCCACCAAATCAAATGATTGCTTGCAGTTCTTAAGGGAAATGGCTCGGTATTCGCTCCTGCTCAGAACAAAAGGCGGGGCATTCCAAAAGTAGGGGGCCACTGCAATGAAAGCCCTGCTTCTCATTCTTACAGTTTTAATCTCTTGCAATAAGGGCGTTTTTGTTTTGTTTTTCTTTCAAAGGCAGTGCTTGATCACCCGACTGCAACTTGACACCGGCCAAATACAAGGAGACATAAGCCTTTGTGGATCAAAGCCAGCGTCTAAAATTAAGCCCATAACTGCAACAGTTGCCCATGCAATTGAAGCAATACTAGCTTATCCCCATGCCCATCAGATAAGCAGCAGTACTTTGCACCAGCGTTGCAAGACTGGGTCCATTTGTTGAAAACAGGATCAGGGGCTAAGTTCAAACAAAGTCAGTGCCTCACTGGGTTCTGAAAGGAGATGTTGGTCCTTGCCTTTCTTACCATTTATATCTGCCAATAGGGTCCCAAAACCCTGGCCTGGGGATCTGGCACCGACCCACCGTGGCTTGCTTGTAGTAGCTGTAGAAGCGCAGCATTTCTTCGTAGGATGGTCTGTAGGAACCTGAGAAAAGTGGGGAAGGTCAGAATCATCCGGAAGGTGGCAACATAAGAACGGGGCCTTCTCTGCAGTGGCTCCCCATCTGTGTAATGCTCTCCCCAGGGAAGTTTGCCTGGTGCCTTCATTGTACACCTTTAGACACCAGGCAAAAACATTCCTTTTTAACCAGGCCTTTGGCTGATTCAATTTACATCCTATGCCCTTTTAAAATGTGGTGTTTTTTTCCCCGGGGGGGGGGGGGAGCTATTGGGTTGTTGTTTGTATTTTTATTATGTATTTTGTGGGTTTATATCTTGATTTTAGTCTGTGAACTGCCCTGAGATCGCTGGGTATAGGGCGGTATATAAATTCAATAATAATAATAATAATGATGATGATGATGATGATGATGTCTCTCCCTCTATGGCAGTGATGGCCAAACTTGGCCCTCCAGCTGTTTTGGGACTACAATTCCCATCATCCCTGACCACTGGTCCTGTTAGCTAGGGATGATGGGAGTTGTAGTCCAAAAACAGCTGGAGGGCCAAGTTTGGACATTACTGCCCTATGGCTTCTGCCTGCAGCCTGCTTCTACCCACGTCTCTTTCACAGAGACCTAAACTCTGGCTTTTGTCTTTCTAACTAACAGACAGGGGTTTTTTTTGGGGGGGGGGAGAGAGACCCACCCATTTGTCTTCTGGCACAGAGCCACTCCCTTTGTTTCTCTTAATGACCCATTGCCCAGGCTCATCTACCGATTCCAGTAATTGAATCCAGGAATTAGAAGATGAACCTAACCCCCTCCCCCTAAAATAAAACTCACAACATTCTTCTTTACAAGACACATGCCAGAATAGCTTCTAAGTGGCCTACACTTACAACTATAATTTTATAAAATCTCTGCTCACTAAAACAGTTCCATCAAAACGTTTAAAACCCCACATTTAAAACACACATTCAATCATGCCTGTTAAAAACCAAAACAGTCAAAACAATTAAATTAAATTAAAACAGATTGATCAGGAAGTTCAAATTCAGTACATGCAACTCTCAATTTAGGCGCGTCCGAATGACGCATCATCGTGCACCGCACCAAACCCGATAGTAGCCCCAAAATGTCATGAAAAGGACTGGAGTTGGGACAGAGCAGGCTGTATTGTTATTTATTAATTATTAATTAAAAGACTGAGCTTCAACTTCCTGATCTGTTTTAATTTCTCAATTAATTATGTTTTTAATGGGCTTGGTAGTAGTGTGCATTTTAAATACGGCTTTCAAAAACGTTTTGATGGAATCGTTATAGTTTGTGTGTATGGATTCTGTAATTGATTTTATACTTGTAACTTGCTTAGAAGCTGTTCTGGCATGTAAGCAGCATGTTGCAGTGGTAGTAAGTAGTAGTAATTTATTTATATGCCAAATAATAATAATAATAATAATAATAATAATAATAATAATAATAATAGTAATAATTTATATGCTGCCAAACAACAACAATTTATATGCCACCCATCTGACAACAACAACAACAATTTATATGCTACCTAACAACAATTTATATGTCACTCATATAACTAGGTTCCCCAGCCACTTTGGGCGGCTTCCGGAACATTAACATTTCAAACACAGTAAATTGGAATATAACCCATTCTGGTGAGGATAGGGAATCAGGGAGTATAACACAGCAGTAAGGGAACTATGCAAGCTTCAAACTAAGAATCTAAGTTCCAGCTCTTGAGAATCCCAGCTTCTTTTGGGGGTTTTCAAAAGTTGTTGTTGTTGTTGTTATCTCCTTATGGCTGTACAGACAAGCTTGGAGAACTTGACGTTAGAGGTCTGTGGAGCAGGTACAGCAAGTAACCATAGAGCATCCCCAAATGGGCTCTCACCATTTTTGGGCAAGCCTTGAATGACACGGACAGCAGCGTCAAACTGCTTCTGGTAATCGGGTTCTTCTTCCTTCATCCCCATTGCCGCCACCACCGCCAATCCTGGAGGAAAAGCAGAGGTGCTGAGGAAAACCGAGGGCTCTGGAGGGAGAAAGGTAAAGAGATTTGTTTGCTGCCGGTTCTCACAGGGACAGCGCAAGAGTGATGAAACCAGCATTTGAAATTCGCCAGGTTGGCACCTGGCAATCCGCCACTTGCAACCAAGTAAAGATACCAGGAAGCCAGGATGACGCCCGATGTCTGCACCTTTTGACAGGCTGGCACACAGCAACTTTTTTTTTTCCTGTGGTGCTGAGACACGAGCCTGATTTTAGCTGGAGCTTTCAGCTTTGTAATCTTGTGTGTGTTTATATATATCTATATCTATAGATATATCTATAGATATATAGATATATATCCTAAACATTCTGGATGAAATCTAAATACAGTGGTGCCTCAGGTTACAGACGCTTCAGGTTACATACACTTCAGGTTACAGACTCCGCTAACCCAGAAATAGTACCTCGGGTTAAGAACTTTACCTCAGGATGAGAACAGAAATCGTGCTGCGGCAGCACAGCGGCAGTGGGAGGCCCCATTAGCTAAAGTGGTACCTCAGGCTAAGAACAGTTTCAGGTTAAGAACGGACCTCCGGAATGAATTAAGTTCTTAACCTGAGGAACCACTGTAGTTCTTTCAAAGCCTACCAACTCCCCCGCCAGCCCCTATCTAAAGTACAAAAACAGTGCCCAAGTACAATCTTCTTAATCCCCGCCTCCACAGAGAATTACAGACTCTCCCAGCTCTCACTGGGAGTTTTCCTTTGCTCTTCCAGTTTGGAGAACTCTGGGAGAATTTCACTTTCCTGTCTCTCAGTCAAGATACTTCTGCCATTCCTCTGCCTCTCTCATGTGCAAGTGGTCCTTGTTCCCCAGGGGCATCCCAGAAGGAGGGACTCCAAAGGGCTAAAACCCTTTGTATTATATAGGGGACCGGGTGGCGCTGTGGTCTAAACCACCGAGCCTCTTGGCCTTGCCGATCAGAAGGTCGGCAGTTCGAATCCCCACAACAGAGTGAGCTCCTGTTGCTCAGTCCCTGCTCCTGCCAACCTAGCAGTTTGAAAGCATGCCAGTGCAAGTAGATAAATAGGTACCGCTGCAGCGGGAAGGTAAATGGCGTTTCCGTGCGCTCTGGTTTCCATCACAGTGTTCCATTGCACCAAAAGCGATTTAGTCATGCTGGCCACATTACCCGCAAAGCTGTCTGCTGACAAATGCCGGCTCCCTCGGCCTGAAAGTGAGATGAGTGCTGCAACCCCATAGTCGCCTTTGACTGGACTTAACCATCCAGGGGTCCTTTAACTTTTTTTACCTCATACATTCAAACCTTGACTACCGAACGCCTCCGTTTTGGAACGTTTCGGCTCCTGAATGCTGAAAACCCGGAAGTAAATGCTCTGGTTTTCAAACGTTTTTTGGGAGCTGAACGTCTGGCTTGTGTGCAGGAAGTTCTTGCAACCAATCGGAAACTGCGCCTTGGTTGTCAAAAATTTCGGAAGCCAAACAGGATTATGTTTGACAACTGATGTTTGACTGGACCCTGTAGTGTCTTCTCTTCAATGTAGCATTGGCCCACTTCTGGGCAGCCTGCTGCCTGGAGTATAGCTCTCTCGTGCAACGTCTACACCTCCTTACCTTACTGGCACTTTTCAAACTACACATCACATCCTGAAAATCTGGTTTCTGTTGCCAATGCCAAGCTGATGCCGCCTGCTTGCCTTAGCCATGCAAACAGCACTCTGGCGCTCTGTATCTAATACACTTTGCTGCCTTCTTCTGATAAGAAACTCCCATTCTTCTGGTCCAATGTCCATGATTTCCATCAATCTACCTCAGTGTCTAATGGGCACCTTGCTTTCCTACCTTGACCAATTCATTGAATCATAGAACCATAGAATTGTAAAGTTGGAAGGATCATCTAAGTCCAACTCCTGTAATGGAGGAATATGCAGCTGTCCCATATGGGGATCAAACTTGCAGCCTCAGTGTTATCAGCACCATGCTCTAAGCCAGGGGTCAGCAGCCTTTTTCAGCTGTGGGCCGGTCCACCGTCCCTCAGACCATGTGGTGGGCCGGACTATATTTTGAAAAAAAATATGAACGAACACCTATGCCCCACAGATAACCCAGAGATGCATTTTAAATAAAAGCACACATTCTCCTTATGTAAAAACACCAGGCAGACCACACAGATCACCCAGAGATGCATTTTAAATAAAAGGACACATTCTCCTCAGGTAAAAACACGCTGATTCCCGGACCGTCCGCGGGCCGGATTGAGAAGGCGATTGGGCCGCATCCGGCCCCGGGGCCTTAGGTTGCCTGCCCCTGCTCTAAGTAACTGAGTCCTTTGAGCTGAACACCCTATACATCTAAAGCATATTCAAAACACGTCCTGCCCCCCCCCCCCCGGAAACTGTAGTTTACTCATCACAGATATACAACTAGCACACTCAACAAACTACACTTGTCAGGATACTTGGGGAGGAGGAAACGCGCTTTAAATATATATGATGTGTACACAGGCTAAGGCTGAGACCCATCACAAGTGTGGACCTCATATGTCCTGCTTTTTGCTGCCACAATGCACGAAGCATTAATCTCTCCTGCATAGCTCAGTCAGTAGAGCACGGGGTTCTTAATCTCAGGGTGGTGGGTTTGAGCCCCACCTTGGGCAAAAGACTCCCGCACTGCTTGGGGTTGGGGGTAATGGTCCCTTTCCAACCCTACAATTCTGTCATTCTCCCCGTGCAGCCCATCTTCTGCCAGCCGGACGACAAATTGCTCCCACACTGCAATCCTTTTGCTTGTCCTTGTGGCTTGGAGCCCACTCACCCCAGTGCCAATCGCAGCCCACCACCACCTTGCCCACAGCCCCTTGTTCCCTGGCGCCGCTCTGCTTTTGCTTTCTGACACCTCCTCCTTCCACCTCTTGTACGATAACGTGGCTGCCCCTTACCTTTCCCTGCCCTGTCTCCCGACTGCCAACTTCCTACTTTTGATCACAAACCCAACCCAGCACCTTGTGCCCCTTTGGGGAATCACAGAACCATCAAACTGCAGAGTTGGGAAGGATCCTGAGGCTCATCTAGTCCAACCCCCTAATGCAGGAATCTTCTGCCTCTCCGCAGAACTCGAACCCACGACCCTGAGATTAACTGTCTCATGCTCCACCGACTGAGCTATCCCAGGCCTATCCGACCACTTGCCCCCAGTGCCCACCCCCCAGCACCCGTGATCCCACGCCCTTTGCACAAAAGTCCGCTTCCAGACTCACCTTGCTCCGCTCAACTTCGCTCTTTGCCCGGGCACTGCGCTTTCCCGGCGCCTGGCTTGTGTTTTTTAGCTGCTTGTTACTTTTGACCTCCTAAAGCCAGCCCACGGCTGCCGGGTTCAGGTTGAAGCGCGTCTCAGCCAACCACCGCGCTGCATCGCGTTCCACGCTTCGCGCCTCGGCCAATAGGCAGCAGTCCAGCCATCCGCCGCCCCCTGCCTTGCAGCTTGAGAAATACTGTGCTCGTGTTTTTGCTGTGATGTAGAAAAGCCTCTCCTGTTTGTACGCCAGCGCCGCCCGCAGGAGAAGGAAATGGCCTTGGCTAGCAAATATTCATGCGATATTCATTGTCTGATATCGCCATCGTCGGGCGGAAGAGAAGATAGCAAGCTGATTCCTTTATCCGTGCAGTTATTCAGAGGGATTTAAATTGTGCCAGGAAGATGCAGACCGATAGCCTTAGGCTTCAGTCCAAATTCCAATTTACCCCATTGCGAGGGTGCTAAGACAGCATCTTAAAAAACAGAGACATCACCTTGCCAACAAAGGTCCGTATAGTTAAAGCTCTGGTTTTCCCAGTGGTGATGTATGGAAGTGAGAGCTGGACCATAAAGAAGGCTGAACGCCGAAGAATTGATGCTTTTGAATTCTGGTGCCGGAGGAGACTCTTGAGAGTCCCATGGACTGCAAGAAGATCAAACCTCTCCATTCTTAAGGAAATCAGCCCTGAGTGTTCACTGGAAGGACAGATCCTGAAGCTGAGGCTCCAATACTTCATGAGAAGAGAAGACTCCCTGGAAAAGACCCCGATGTTGGGAAAAATGGAGGGCACAAGGAGAAGGGGACGACAGAGGACGAGATGGTTGGACAGTGTTCTCGAAGCTACCAATGTGAGTTTGACCAAACTGCTGGAGACAGTGGGAGAAAGAAGTGCCTGGCGTGCTCTGGTCCATGGGGTCACGAAGAGTCGGACATGACTAAACGACTTAACAACAAATTCATACTGTATTTATTTGCTCCAGAGGTTAAATTCTGAGACCAGAGGGATTTAAATTATGCCAGGAAGATGCAGACCGACAGCCTTCGGCTTCAGTCCAAATTCCAATTTACCCCATTGCAGGGGTGCCGACTTGAATAAAATCATCTTCTTCTTTGGTGATCACTCATAGCCGAGTAAGATTATTCTTCCATAAACACACGTCCTTCCACAGTGGGGACATTCCTCCAATGCAGGAATCTCAGCTAAAGCATCCATGGCAGATGGCCATCCAACCTCTTCTCAAAAACCTCCCAGAAACGAGAATCTACCACCTTCTGAGGGATTCCTTCTCACAGTCAAGCAGCTCTTCCTGTCAGAAAGTTCTTCCTGAAGTTGAGTCGGAATCTCCTTTCCATGGCTTCAGGTCCTGAGGGCCTCTGGAGCAGGAGAAAACAAGCTTCTTCCCTCCTCCTGGTGACGGCCCTTGAGGGCTGCATGGTGTGGCTCTCATATCCATGTCCTGAGAGAGAGAGCAAAACCTTTCTCTCTCCCCTTTCTCCACCCCATGCAGAATTGCAATCCCAACTTTAATGGAGTGGCAGACAAAAATGTTTGAATACACAGAATTGGCGAAATTGACTTATAAGATTCGGAATCAAAAAGATGCAAAGTTCGAAAAGGATTGGAGTAAATTTGTTGAATATATACGGAGTAATTGTAAGAATTTAAAAACTGTAGCAGGATTAATGTAAATCTGTGATGTGGGTGGGGTGTACGGTAAATAAGAAACTGCAAGAAAAGACTTGAGACATGAAAACTGTTGAAGGGATGGAAGGAAGTCTGGGTGCAATAAGGCGCAGGGTAAATAAGAGGATGCGGGTGGCGCTGTAAGGGACGCGGGTGGTGCTGTGGGTAAAAGCCTCAGCGCCTAGGACTTGCTGATCGAAAGGTCGGCGGTTCGAATCCCCTGCAAACCTAGCAGTTAGAAAGCACCCCCGGGTGCAAGTAGATAAATAGGGACCGCTTACTAGCGGGAAGGTAAACGGCGTTCCGTGTGCTGCGCTGGCTCGCCAGATGCAGCTTGTCATGCTGGCCACGTGACCCGGAGGTGTCTACGGACAGTGCTGGCTCCCGGCCTATAGAGTGAGATGAGCGCACAACCCTAGAGTCTGGCAAGACTGGCCTGTTCGGGCAAGGGTACCTTTACCTTTACCTTTACTATAAATTTTTGAATGTAAGAGTATTTGTTTTATTTGTTGTTGTTACAAAAAAGCAATTAAAAGTATTGGCAGAATTGCAAGGGGTCAGTGCATCTGGCTGGGAAGAAGAAGGTCGGAGTTTGGAGCCCGGTCAGGACTGGCTGTGGGCAGGATCCTGGCATTGCCGGGGGTTGGACTAGATGACCCTAGGGATCCCTTCCAACTCTGCCATGCTATGATTCTAACCAGCAGCTAAAGGAAGGGGCAGGGGAGCAAGATGCGGAATAAGGGGAGGCACAACCACACACCGCAGCAGCACACTATGGCCAGACCCACGGTGGCCTCTTTCCAGCACACTTTGACCCCCCTGATTTTATTTGTATTACTTCAGCTGCCTGGCAACTCATCTGCCTGGCCCCTGTTTGTCATCTGATGTCACAAAGTGCCACTTTGCAAGCAAGCCTTATTTTACCCTGCAAGAGGGATGCCTGTCAGATGATGGTGAGAGACTTGGCAAGATCCTTGCCCATCACTGATCATGAATAGGAACTGTGAAGGTAGGAGGAGCACGAGGCCCAGAGGAGAGGAGTGGCATAGAATTATTATTATTATTATTATTATTATTATCCTCATCATCATCATGATTATTAGCATCACCCATCACTGGTGCATGTGGCTTGGCTCCCTGGCTTGACTTGTTGACAGCTGTAGATAGCTTGCCAGGTCCCTGCCTCTCAGCGATGCAGCTCTGTGGACCTAGCCCCTTTGCATGCTGCAGGGGCCCCCAATGGATCCTTTGGTTTTAAGGGAAAGGTGTCTTGTGGGCTTCATCTTGTATGGGGCAGGAGCGTAGCGAGATTTATTTTGTGTTATTTGTTTGCACCACCACTGCGTGTGACCCTTGAGAAAGAGGTTCCTGCCCCGAGGGGCTTACAATCTTAAATTTGACACACGGTGGGAACAGGGAAAGGTGGAGGTTCAAGGTGAATCCTGAGTCCTCCTGCGAGACAGAAGTCAGGGTCTGTGAGTTTAGATTTTGGGATTCCTGGACATTTCCCATCTGTAACCTCTTCCTCTGTTTTCGCAATAGGGTAATTAAGGTGATTCTATTAGAATTCCCAGGTGTATGTCAAGCAAGGAGGGAGGGGGAAGAGAGAGACAGAAGGTTGCAGGAGGCTTAGAAAGGGAGAATTAATGTTGGGGGGAGGCTGGTTAGAGTCGGTTGAGAGTGGTGGGTTCTAGAAGGGGGGCACTTGGTGGGGGACCTGAAGCTGGGCTGGGCAGCTCTTCAGGATCAGAAGTCTAGTAGTAGGATCAAGTGTGCCCATCAGTGACCATTGAGAAGGAAAAAACAAAAAAAAATTCCTTCCAGTAGCACCTTAAAGACCAACTAAGTTAGTTCTTGGTATGAGCTTTCGTGTGCATGTTTTGACTATGGCAGACCAACACGGCTACCTATCTGTCATGAGAAGGAACTCTGAAGGTAGGAGGAGATCCGAGGCTCAGAGGAAATGAGTGGCATATTATTATTATTATTATTATTATTATTATTATTATTATTATTATTGTCACTGGTGAATGTGGCTTGGCTCCCTGGCTGGACTTGTCCACAGATGTTGAAAGCTTGGCGGATCCTCAGCTGTGGTCCCCAGATTATATTTTCTGATGTGAATATCTGGTTGCTTACAAGGTTGAACCATATGGCCTCTCCATGCCTCTACAGTGGTACCTCTGGTTACGTACTTAATTCGTTCTGGAAGTCCATTCTTAACCTGAAACTGTTCTTAACCTGAAGCACCACTTTAGCTAATGGGGCCTCCTGCTGCCGCCGCATCACCGGAGCATGATTTCTGTTCTCATTCCTGATGGGTTTGGCCTAGAGTTGGTTAATTGCTTAATTGGTGAGCTATGAAATGAAGGGGAGGGTCAGATGCCTTGTCAATCCCAGAAAGCCTTGTCAACCAATCAGAGGCAGCTTTGTCAACCCCAATAGCAGGTATAAAAGTGGACGGCCAGGCCTTCCCAGGCCCACTTTGCACAATCTTGAAGAGAGTGAAAGATGGAAAGAGTGGCAAAGGAATTAACAAAACAACAACCCAAAACCTGAGAATAGGTGTGCAGCCCTATGGAAGGAGTTGGAAGGATTTGGAAGTTTTTTGAAAAAATCCCTAAGCCTCGGGGTCACAATTTCAGCAAAAATCTGACCCTTGCAAATACTCCCCTGAAAGTTTTGACGATGGAAACAGAAGGCTTTTTATCACAACTTAACCGGTGGAAAAAGATGTTTTTGAAAAAATCCCTGAGGTCACAATTTCAGCAAAAATCCGACTTTTGACAATTCACTCAAAAATGGTGCCAACCGGTTTCAAATGCTCCCCTGAAAGTTTTGGCGATGGAAACAAAAGGCTTTTTATCACAGGACAAGAAATCAGCCGTCGACAACTTAACCAACAACTTAACCAGCGGAAAAAGATTTCTTTCAAAAAAATCCCTAAGCCCCGGGGTCACAATTTCAGAAAAAAAAACTGACATTCAGCCATTCACTCAAAAATGGTGCCAAACACTTGCAAATGCTCCCCTGAAATGTTTGGCGGTCGAAACAGAAGGCTTTTTATCACAGGACAAGAAATCAGCCCTCAGCAACTTAACCGGCAGAAAAAGATTTTTTTTGAAAAAAATCCCTAAGCCCGGGGTCACAATTTCAGCAAAAATCTGACTTTTGACCATTCATTCAAAAATGGTGCCAACTGGTTGCAAATGCTCCCCTGAAAGCTTTGGTGATGGAAACAGAAGGCTTTTTATCACAGGACAAGAAATCAGCCCTCAGCAACTTAACCGGCAGAAAAAGATTTTTTTGAAAAATCCCTAAGCCCCGGGGTCACAATTTCGGCAAAAATCTGACTTTCGGCAATTCACTCAAAAATGGTGCCAACCGGTTGCAAATGCTCCCCTGAAAGCTTTGGCGATGGAAACAGAAGGCTTCTTATCACAGGACAAGAAATCAGGCCTCCGAAAGTTAACCGGAGGAAAAAGGTTTTTTTGAAAAATCCCTAACCCCCGGGGTCACAATTTCAGCAAACATCTGACTTTTGGCAATTCACTCAAAAATGATGCCAAACGCTTGCAAATGCTCCCCTTGAAGCTTCGGTGATGGAAACGGAAGGCTTTATATCACAGGACAAGAAATCATCCCTCAGCAACTTAACCGGCAGAAAAACATTTTTTTAAAAAATCCCTAAGCCTCGGGGTCACAATTTCAGCAAAAATCTGACTTTTGGCAATTCACTCAAAAATGGTGCCAAACGCTTGCAAAAACTCGGCTGAAATGTTTGGCAGTCGAAACAGAAGATTTTTTATCAAAGGACAAGAAATCAGCCCTCAGCAACTTAACCGGCGATAAAAGATTTTTTTGAAAAAATCCCTAATCCCGGGGTCACAATTTCAGCAAAAATCTGACTTTTGGCAATTCCCTCAAAAATGGTGCCAACCGGTTGCAAATGCTCCCCTGAAAGCTTTGGCTGTCAAAACAGAAGGCTTTTTATCACATTACAAGAAAACAGCCCTCAGCAAGTTAACCGGCGGAAAAAGATTTTTTTGAAAAAATCCCTAAGCCCCGGGGTCACAATTTCAGCAAAAATCTGACTTTTGGCAATTCACTCAAAAATGGTGCCAACCGGTAGCAAATGCTCCCCTGAAAGCTTTGGCGGTCGAAACAGAAGGCTTTTTATCACAGGACAAGAAATCAGGCCTCCGAAAGTTAACCGGCGGAAAAAGATTTTTTTGAAAAAATCCCTAACCCCCAGGGTCACAATTTCAGCAAACATCTGACTTTTGGCAATTCACTCAAAAATGATGCCAAACGCTTGCAAATGCTCCCCTTGAAGCTTCGGTGATGGAAATGGAAGGCTTTATATCACAGGACAAGAAATCATCCCTCAGCAACATAACCGGCAGAAAAAGATTTTTTTGAAAACTCCCTAACCCCCAGGGTCACAATTTCAGCAAAAATCTGACTTTTGGCAATTCACTCAAAAATGGTGCCAAACGCTTGCAAATGCTCCCCTGAAAGCTTTGGCTGTCGAAACAGAAGGCTTTTTATCACAGGACAAGAAATCAGGCCTCAACAACCTAACCGGCGGGAAAATATTTTTTTGAAAAAACCCTAACCCCCGGGGTCACAATTTCAGCAAAAATCTGACTTTTGGCAATTCACTCAAAAATGGTGCCAAATGCTTGCAAATAGTCGCCTGAAATGTTTGGCAGTCGAAACAGAAGATTTTTTATCAAAAGACAAGAAATAAGCCCTCAGCAACTTAACCGGCGATAAAGGATTTTTTTGAAAAAATCCCTAAGCCCCAGGGTCACAATTTCGGCAAAAATCTGACTTTCGGCAATTCACTCAAAAATGGTGCCAACCGGTTGCAAATGCTCCCCTGAAAGCTTTGGCGATGGAAACAGAAGGCTTCTTATCACAGGACAAGAAATCAGGCCTCCGAAAGTTAACCGGAGGAAAAAGGTTTTTTTGAAAAATCCCTAACCCCCGGGGTCACAATTTCAGCAAACATCTGACTTTTGGCAATTCACTCAAAAATGATGCCAAACGCTTGCAAATGCTCCCCTTGAAGCTTCGGTGATGGAAACGGAAGGCTTTATATCACAGGACAAGAAATCATCCCTCAGCAACTTAACCGGCAGAAAAACATTTTTTTAAAAAATCCCTAAGCCTCGGGGTCACAATTTCAGCAAAAATCTGACTTTTGGCAATTCACTCAAAAATGGTGCCAAACGCTTGCAAAAACTCGGCTGAAATGTTTGGCAGTCGAAACAGAAGATTTTTTATCAAAGGACAAGAAATCAGCCCTCAGCAACTTAACCGGCGATAAAAGATTTTTTTGAAAAAATCCCTAATCCCGGGGTCACAATTTCAGCAAAAATCTGACTTTTGGCAATTCCCTCAAAAATGGTGCCAACCGGTTGCAAATGCTCCCCTGAAAGCTTTGGCTGTCAAAACAGAAGGCTTTTTATCACATTACAAGAAAACAGCCCTCAGCAAGTTAACCGGCGGAAAAAGATTTTTTTGAAAAAATCCCTAACCCCCAGGGTCACAATTTCAGCAAACATCTGACTTTTGGCAATTCACTCAAAAATGATGCCAAACGCTTGCAAATGCTCCCCTTGAAGCTTCGGTGATGGAAATGGAAGGCTTTATATCACAGGACAAGAAATCATCCCTCAGCAACATAACCGGCAGAAAAAGATTTTTTTGAAAACTCCCTAACCCCCAGGGTCACAATTTCAGCAAAAATCTGACTTTTGGCAATTCACTCAAAAATGGTGCCAAACGCTTGCAAATGCTCCCCTGAAAGCTTTGGCTGTCGAAACAGAAGGCTTTTTATCACAGGACAAGAAATCAGGCCTCAACAACCTAACCGGCGGGAAAATATTTTTTTGAAAAAACCCTAACCCCCGGGGTCACAATTTCAGCAAAAATCTGACTTTTGGCAATTCACTCAAAAATGGTGCCAAATGCTTGCAAATAGTCGCCTGAAATGTTTGGCAGTCGAAACAGAAGATTTTTTATCAAAAGACAAGAAATAAGCCCTCAGCAACTTAACCGGCGATAAAGGATTTTTTTGAAAAAATCCCTAAGCCCCAGGGTCACAATTTCAGCAAAAATCTGATTTTTTGCAATTCACTCAAAAATGGTGCCAAACGCTTGCAAATGCTCCCCTGAAAGGTTTGGCTGTCGAAACAGAAGGCTTTTTATCACAGGACAAGAAATCAGGCCTCAACAACCTAACCGGCGGGAAAATATTTTTTTGAAAAAATCCCTAAGTCCCGGGGTCACAATTTCAGAAAAAATCTGACTTTTGGCAATTCACTCAAAAATGGTGCCAAATGCTTGCAAATAGTCGCCTGAAATGTTTGGCGGTCGAAACAGAAGGCTTTTTATCAAAGGACAAGAAATCAGCTATCAGAAAGTTAACCGGCGGAAAAAGATTTTTTTGAAAAATCCCTAAGCCCCGGGGTCACAATTTCAGTAAAAATCTGACCTTTGGCAATTCACTCAAAAATGGTGCCAAATGCTTGCAAATAGTCGCCTGAAATGTTTGGCGGCCGAAACAGAAGGCTTTTTATCAAAGGACAAGAAATCAGCGCACAGAAACTTAACCGGCGGAAAAAGATTTTTTTGAAAAATCCCTAACCCCCTGGGTCACAATTTCAGCAAAAATCTGACTTTTGGCAATTCACTAAAAAAAATGGTGCCAAACGCTTTTTATCACAGGACAAGAAATCAGCCCTCAGAAACTTAACCAGCGGAAAAAGATTCTTTTGAAAAAATCCCTAAGCCCCGGGATTTGCAAATGCTCCCCTGAAAGGTTTGGCTGTCAAAACAGAAAGCTTTTTATCAAAGGACAAGAAATCAGCCCTCAGCAACCTAACCGGCGGAAAAATATTTTTTTTAAAAAATCCCTAAACCTCGGGGTCACAATTTCAGAAAAAAATCTGACTTTTGGCAATTCACTCAAAAATGGTGCCAACCGGTTGCAAATGCTCCCCCCCAAAGAATGGAGATGGAAACAGAAGGCTTTTTATCACAGGACAAGAAATAAGGTCTCAGAAAGTTAACCGGCGGAAAAAGTTTTTTTCTGAAAAATCCCTAAGCCCCGGGGTCACAATTTCAGCAAAAATCTGACTTTTACCAATTCACTCAAAAATGGTGCCAAACAATTGTAAATGCTCCCCTGAAAGGTTTGGCTGTTTGAAACAGAAGGCTTTTTATCACAGGACAAGAAATCAGCCCTCAGCAATTTAACCGGCGGAAAAAAATTCTTTTGAAAAATACTTAAGCCCCGGGGTCACAATTTCAGCAAAAATCTGACTTTTACCAATTCACTCAAAAATGGTGCCAAACAATTGTAAATGCTCCCCTGAAATGTTTGGCAGTCGAAAAAGAAGGCTTTTATCACATTACAATAAATCAGTCCTCAGAAAGTTAACTGGCGGGAAAAGATTTTTTTTAAAAAAATCCCTAAGACCTGGGGTCACAATTTCAGCAAAAAATTGACTTTCGGCAATTCACTCAAAAATGGGGCCAAACTCTTGCAAATGCTCCCCTGAATGGTTTGGCAGTCGAAACAGAAGACTTTTTATCACAGGACAAGAAATAGGCCCTCAGCAACTTAATCGGCGGAAAAAGATTTTTTTGAAAATATCCCTAAGCCCCGGGGTCACATTTTCAGAAATAATCTGACTGGGCAATTCACTCAAAAATGGTGCCAATCACTTGCAAGTGCTCCCCTGAAATGTTTGGCAGTCGAAAGAGAAGCCTTTTAATCACATTACAAGAAAACAGCCCTCAGCAAGTTAATAGGCGGAATTTTTTTTTTTTGAAAAAATCCCTAAGCCCCGGGGGCACAATTTCACCAAAAATCTGACTGTTGACAATTCACTCAAAAATGGTGCCAATCGCTTGCAAATGCTCCCCTGAAAGGTTTGGCAGTTGAAACAGAAGTTTTTTTCTAACAGGACAAGAAATCAGCCCTCAGCAACTTAATCGGCGGAAAAATATTTTTTTGAAAACTTCCCTAAGCCCCGGGGTCACAATTTCAGAAATAATCTGACTTTGGGCAATTCACTCAAAAATGGTGCCAATCGCTTGCAAATGCTCCCCTGAAAGGTTTGGTGGTCGAAACAGAAGGCTTTTTATCACAGGACAAGAAATCAGTCGTCGACAACTTAACCGGCAGAAAAAGTTTTTTTTTAAAAAATCCCAAGCCCCAAGGTCACAATTTCAGCAAAAATCTGAATTTTGACCCTTCATTCAAAAATGGTGCCAACCGATTGCAAATGCTCCCCTGAAAGGTTTGGCTGTCGAAACAGAAGGCTTTTTATCACAGGACAAGAAATCAGCCCTCAGCAATTTAACCGGCGGAAAAAAAATCTTTTAAAAAAATCCCTAAGCCCCGGGGTCACAATTTCAGCAAAAATCTGACTTTTGGCAATTCAGGCAAAAATGGTGCCAAACGCTTGCAAATGCTCCCCTGAAAGCTTTGGCTGTCGAAACAGAAGGCTTTTTATCACAGGACAAGAAATCAGGCCTCAACAACCTAACCGGCGGGAAAATATTTTTTTGAAAAAATCCCTAACCCCCGGGGTCACAATTTCAGAAAAAATCTGACTTTTGGCAATTCACTCAAAAATGGTGCCAAATGCTTGCAAAAAGTCGCCTGAAATGTTTGGCGGTCGAAACAGAAGGCTTTTTATCAAAGGACAAGAAATCAGACATCAGAAAGTTAACCGGCGGAAAAAGAGTTTTTTGAAAAATCCCTAACCCCCGGGGTCACAATTTCAGAAAAAATCTGACTTTTGGCAATTCACTCAAAAATGGTGCCAAATGCTTGCAAATAGTCGCCTGAAATGTTTGGCAGTCGAAACAGAAGATTTTTTATCAAAAGGCAAGAAATAAGCCCTCAGCAACTTAACCGGCGATAAAGGATTTTTTTGAAAAAATCCCTAAGCCCCGGGGTCACAATTTCAGCAAAAATCTGATTTTTTGCAATTCACTCAAAAATGGTGCCAAACGCTTGCAAATGCTCCCCTGAAAGGTTTGGCTGTCGAAACAGAAGGCTTTTTATCACAGGACAAGAAATCAGGCCTCAACAACCTAACCGGCGGGAAAATATTTTTTTGAAAAAATCCCTAAGTCCCGGGGTCACAATTTCAGAAAAAATCTGACTTTTGGCAATTCACTCAAAAATGGTGCCAAATGCTTGCAAATAGTCGCCTGAAATGTTTGGCGGTCGAAACAGAAGGCTTTTTATCAAAGGACAAGAAATCAGCTATCAGAAAGTTAACCGGCGGAAAAAGATTTTTTTGAAAAATCCCTAAGCCCCGGGGTCACAATTTCAGTAAAAATCTGACTTTTGGCAATTCACTCAAAAATGGTGCCAAATGCTTGCAAATAGTCGCCTGAAATGTTTGGCGGCCGAAACAGAAGGCTTTTTTCAAAGGACAAGAAATCAGCCCACACAAAGTTAACCGGCGGAAAAAGATTTTTTTGAAAACTCCCTAAGCCCCGGCCGGGGTCACAATTTCAGCAAAAATCTGACTTTTGGCAATTCACTCAAAAATGGTGCCAACCGGTTGCAAATGCTCCCCTGAAAGCTTTGGCGATGGAAACAGAAGGCTTTTTATCACATTGCAAGAAAACAGCCCTCAACAAGTTAACCGGCAGAAGAAGATTTTTTTGAAAAATCCCTAAGCCCCGGGGTCACAATTTCAGCAAAAATCTGACTTTTACCAATTCACTCAAAAATGGTGCCAAACAATTGTAAATGCTCCCCTGAAAGGTTTGGCTGTTTGAAACAGAAGGCTTTTTATCACAGGACAAGAAATCAGCCCTCAGCAATTTAACCGGCAGAAAAAGATTTTTTTGAAAAAATCCCTTACCCCCGGGGTCACAATTTCAGCAAAAATCTGACTTTTACCAATTCACTCAAAAATGGTGCCAAACAATTGTAAATGCTCCCCTGAAATGTTTGGCAGTCGAAAAAGAAGGCTTTTATCACATTACAATAAATCAGCCCTCAGAAAGTTAACTGGCGGGAAAAGATTTTTTTTGAAAAAATCCCTAAGACCTGGGGTCACAATTTCAGCAAAAAATTGACTTTCGGCAATTCACTCAAAAATGGGGCCAAACTCTTGCAAATGCTCCCCTGAATGGTTTGGCAGTCGAAACAGAAGACTTTTTATCACAGGACAAGAAATCAGCCCTCAGCAACTTAATCGGCGGAAAAAGATTTTTTTGAAAATATCCCTAAGCCCCGGGGTCACATTTTCAGAAATAATCTGACTGGGCAATTCACTCAAAAATGGTGCCAATCGCTTGCAAGTGCTCCCCTGAAATGTTTGGCAGTCGAAAGAGAAGCCTTTTAATCACATTACAAGAAAACAGCCCTCAGCAAGTTAATAGGCGGAATTTTTTTTTTTTGAAAAAATCCCTAAGCCCCGGGGGCACAATTTCACTAAAAATCTGACTGTTGACAATTCACTCAAAAATGGTGCCAATCGCTTGCAAATGCTCCCCTGAAAGGTTTGGCAGTTGAAACAGAAGTTTTTTTATAACAGGACAAGAAATCAGCCCTCAGCAACTTAATCGGCGGAAAAATATTTTTTTGAAAACATCCCTAAGCCCCGGGGTCACAATTTCAGAAATAATCTGACTTTGGGCAATTCACTCAAAAATGGTGCCAATCGCTTGCAAATGCTCCCCTGAAAGGTTTGGCTGTCGAAACAGAAGGCTTTTTATCACAGGACAAGAAATCAGCCGTCGACAACTTAACCGGCAGAAAAAGTTTTTTTTGAAAAAATCCCAAGCCCCGAGGTCACAATTTCAGCAAAAATCTGAATTTTGACCCTTCATTCAAAAATGGTGCCAACCGATTGCAAATGCTCCCCTGAAAGGTTTGGCTGTCGAAACAGAAGGCTTTTTATCACAGGACAAGAAATCAGCCCTCAGCAATTTAACCGGCGGAAAAAAAATCTTTTAAAAAAATCCCTAAGCCCCGGGGTCACAATTTCAGCCAAAATCTGACTTTTGACAATTCACTCAAAAATGATGCCAAACAATTGTAAATGCTCCCCTGAAATGTTTGGCAGTCGAAAGAGAAGGCTTTTTATCACATTACAAGAAATCAGCCCTCAGAAAGTTAACCGGCGGGAAAAGATTTTTTTAAAAAAATCCCTAAGACCTGGGGTCACAATTTCAGCAAAAATTTGACTTTCGGCAATTCACTCAAAAATGGTGCCAAACGCTTGCAAATGCTCCCCTTGAAGCTTCGGTGATGGAAACGGAAGGCTTTATATCACAGGACAAGAAATCATCCCTCGGCAACTTAACCGGCAGAAAAACATTTTTTAAAAAAATCCCTAAGCCTCGGGGTCACAATTTCAGCAAAAATCTGACTTTTGGCAATTCACTCAAAAATGGTGCCAAACGCTTGCAAAAACTCGGCTGAAATGTTTGGCAGTCGAAACAGAAGATTTTTTATCAAAGGACAAGAAATCAGCCCTCAGCAACTTAACCGGCGATAAAAGATTTTTTTGAAAAAATCCCTAAGCAAATGCTCCCCTGAAAGGTTTGGCTGTCAAAACAGAAGGCTTTTTATCACATTACAAGAAAACAGCCCTCAGCAAGTTAACCGGCGGAAAAAGATTTTTTTGAAAAAATCCCTAAGCCCCGGGGTCACAATTTCAGCAAAAATCTGACTTTTGGCAATTCATTCAAAAATGGTGCCAACCGGTAGCAAATGCTCCCCTGAAAGCTTTGGCGGTCGAAACAGAAGGCTTTTTATCACAGCACAAGAAATCAGCCCTCAGCAACTTAACCGGCAGAAAAAGATTTTTTTGAAAAATCCCTAAGCCCCGGGGTCACAATTTCGGCAAAAATCTGACTTTTGGCAATTCACTCAAAAATGGTGCCAAATGCTTGCAAATAGTCGCCTGAAATGTTTGGCGGCCGAAACAGAAGGCTTTTTTCAAAGGACAAGAAATCAGCCCACAGAAAGTTAACCGGCGGAAAAAGATTTTTTTGAAAACTCCCTAAGCCCCGGCCGGGGTCACAATTTCAGCAAAAATCTGACTTTTGGCAATTCACTCAAAAATGGTGCCAACCGGTTGCAAATGCTCCCCTGAAAGCTTTGGCGATGGAAACAGAAGGCTTTTTATCACATTGCAAGAAAACAGCCCTCAACAAGTTAACCGGCAGAAGAAGATTTTTTTGAAAAATCCCTAAGCCCCGGGGTCACAATTTCAGCAAAAATCTGACTTTTACCAATTCACTCAAAAATGGTGCCAAACAATTGTAAATGCTCCCCTGAAAGGTTTGGCTGTTTGAAACAGAAGGCTTTTTATCACAGGACAAGAAATCAGCCCTCAGCAATTTAACCGGCGGAAAAAAATTCTTTTGAAAAATACTTAAGCCCCGGGGTCACAATTTCAGCAAAAATCTGACTTTTACCAATTCACTCAAAAATGGTGCCAAACAATTGTAAATGCTCCCCTGAAATGTTTGGCAGTCGAAAAAGAAGGCTTTTATCACATTACAATAAATCAGCCCTCAGAAAGTTAACTGGCGGGAAAAGATTTTTTTTGAAAAAATCCCTAAGACCTGGGGTCACAATTTCAGCAAAAAATTGACTTTCGGCAATTCACTCAAAAATGGGGCCAAACTCTTGCAAATGCTCCCCTGAATGGTTTGGCAGTCGAAACAGAAGACTTTTTATCACAGGACAAGAAATCAGCCCTCAGCAACTTAATCGGCGGAAAAAGATTTTTTTGAAAATATCCCTAAGCCCCGGGGTCACATTTTCAGAAATAATCTGACTGGGCAATTCACTCAAAAATGGTGCCAATCGCTTGCAAGTGCTCCCCTGAAATGTTTGGCAGTCGAAAGAGAAGCCTTTTAATCACATTACAAGAAAACAGCCCTCAGCAAGTTAATAGGCGGAATTTTTTTTTTTTGAAAAAATCCCTAAGCCCCGGGGGCACAATTTCACTAAAAATCTGACTGTTGACAATTCACTCAAAAATGGTGCCAATCGCTTGCAAATGCTCCCCTGAAAGGTTTGGCAGTTGAAACAGAAGTTTTTTTATAACAGGACAAGAAATCAGCCCTCAGCAACTTAATCGGCGGAAAAATATTTTTTTGAAAACATCCCTAAGCCCCGGGGTCACAATTTCAGAAATAATCTGACTTTGGGCAATTCAATCAAAAATGGTGCCAATCGCTTGCAAATGCTCCCCTGAAAGGTTTGGCTGTCGAAACAGAAGGCTTTTTATCACAGGACAAGAAATCAGCCGTCGACAACTTAACCGGCAGAAAAAGTTTTTTTTGAAAAAATCCCAAGCCCCGAGGTCACAATTTCAGCAAAAATCTGAATTTTGACCCTTCATTCAAAAATGGTGCCAACCGATTGCAAATGCTCCCCTGAAAGGTTTGGCTGTCGAAACAGAAGGCTTTTTATCACAGGACAAGAAATCAGCCCTCAGCAATTTAACCGGCGGAAAAAAAATCTTTTAAAAAAATCCCTAAGCCCCGGGGTCACAATTTCAGCCAAAATCTGACTTTTGACAATTCACTCAAAAATGATGCCAAACAATTGTAAATGCTCCCCTGAAATGTTTGGCAGTCGAAAGAGAAGGCTTTTTATCACATTACAAGAAATCAGCCCTCAGAAAGTTAACCGGCGGGAAAAGATTTTTTTAAAAAAATCCCTAAGACCTGGGGTCACAATTTCAGCAAAAATTTGACTTTCGGCAATTCACTCAAAAATGGTGCCAAACGCTTGCAAATGCTCCCCTTGAAGCTTCGGTGATGGAAACGGAAGGCTTTATATCACAGGACAAGAAATCATCCCTCGGCAACTTAACCGGCAGAAAAACATTTTTTAAAAAAATCCCTAAGCCTCGGGGTCACAATTTCAGCAAAAATCTGACTTTTGGCAATTCACTCAAAAATGGTGCCAAACGCTTGCAAAAACTCGGCTGAAATGTTTGGCAGTCGAAACAGAAGATTTTTTATCAAAGGACAAGAAATCAGCCCTCAGCAACTTAACCGGCGATAAAAGATTTTTTTGAAAAAATCCCTAAGCAAATGCTCCCCTGAAAGGTTTGGCTGTCAAAACAGAAGGCTTTTTATCACATTACAAGAAAACAGCCCTCAGCAAGTTAACCGGCGGAAAAAGATTTTTTTGAAAAAATCCCTAAGCCCCGGGGTCACAATTTCAGCAAAAATCTGACTTTTGGCAATTCATTCAAAAATGGTGCCAACCGGTAGCAAATGCTCCCCTGAAAGCTTTGGCGGTCGAAACAGAAGGCTTTTTATCACAGCACAAGAAATCAGGCCTCCGAAAGTTAACCGGCGGAAAAAGATTTTTTTGAAAAAATCCCTAACCCCCAGGGTCACAATTTCAGCAAACATCTGACTTTTGGCAATTCACTCAAAAATGGTGCCAAACGCTTGCAAATGCTCCCCTTGAAGCTTCGGTGATGGAAACGGAAGGCTTTATATCACAGGACAAGAAATCATCCCTCAGCAACATAACCGGCAGAAAAAGATTTTTTTGAAAAATCGCTAAGCCCCGGGGTCACAATTTCAGCAAAAATCTGACTTTTGGCAATTCACTCAAAAATGGTGCCAAACGCTTGCAAATGCTCCCCTGAAAGGTTTGGCTGTCGAAACAGAAGGCTTTTTATCACAGGACAAGAAATCAGGCCTCAACAACCTAACCGGCGGGAAAATATTTTTTTGAAAAAATCCCTAACCCCTGGGGTCACAATTTCAGAAAAAATCTGACTTTTGGCAATTCACTCAAAAATGGTGCCAAATGCTTGCAAAAAGTCGCCTGAAATGTTTGGCGGTCGAAACAGAAGGCTTTTTATCAAAGGACAAGAAATCAGACATCAGAAAGTTAACCGGCGGAAAAAGAGTTTTTTGAAAAATCCCTAACCCCCGGGGTCACAATTTCAGAAAAAATCTGACTTTTGGCAATTCACTCAAAAATGGTGCCAAATGCTTGCAAATAGTCACCTGAAATGTTTGGCAGTCGAAACAGAAGATTTTTTATCAAAAGGCAAGAAATAAGCCCTCAGCAACTTAACCGGCGATAAAGGATTTTTTTGAAAAAATCCCTAAGCCCCGGGGTCACAATTTCAGCAAAAATCTGATTTTTTGCCATTCACTCAAAAATGGTGCCAAACGCTTGCAAATGCTCCCCTGAAAGGTTTGGCTGTCGAAACAGAAGGCTTTTTATCACAGGACAAGAAATCAGGCCTCAACAACCTAACCGGCGGGAAAATATTTTTTTGAAAAAATCCCTAAGTCCCGGGGTCACAATTTCAGTAAAAATCTGACTTTTGGCAATTCACTCAAAAATGGTGCCAAATGCTTGCAAATAGTCGCCTGAAATGTTTGGCGGCCGAAACAGAAGGCTTTTTATCAAAGGACAAGAAATCAGCTATCAGAAAGTTAACCGGCGGAAAAAGATTTTTTTGAAAACTCCCTAAGCCCCGGGGTCACAATTTCAGCAAAAATCTGACTTTTGGCAATTCACTCAAAAATGGTACCAACCGGTTGCAAATGCTCCCCTGAAAGCTTTGGCGATGGAAACAGAAGGCTTTTTATCACATTGCAAGAAAACAGCCCTCAACAAGTTAACCGGCAGAAGAAGATTTTTTTGAAAAATCCCTAACCCCCTGGGTCACAATTTCAGCAAAAATCTGACTTTTGGCAATTCACTAAAAAAAATGGTGCCAAACGCTTTTTATCACAGGACAAGAAATCAGCCCTCAGAAACTTAACCAGCGGAAAAAGATTCTTTTGAAAAAATCCCTAACCCCCTGGGTCACAATTTCAGCAAAAATCTGACTTTTGGCAATTCACTCAAAAATGGTGCCAAACGCTTGCAAAAACTCGGCTGAAATGTTTGGCAGTCGAAACAGAAGATTTTTTATCAAAGGACAAGAAATCAGCCCTCAGCAACTTAACCGGCGATAAAAGATTTTTTTGAAAAAATCCCTAAGCCCGGGGTCAGAATTTCAGCAAAAATCTAACTTTTGGCAATTCCCTCAAAAATGGTGCCAACCGGTTGCAAATGCTCTCCTGAAAGCTTTGGCTGTCAAAACAAAGGCTTTTTATCACATTACAAGAAGACAGCCCTCAGCAAGTTAACCGGCGGAAAAAGATTTTTTTGAAAAAATCCCTAAGCCCCGGGGTCACAATTTCAGCAAAAATCTGACTTTTGGCAATTCACTCAAAAATGGTGCCAACTGGTAGCAAATGCTCCCCTGAAAGCTTTGGCGGTCGAAACAGAAGGCTTTTTATCACAGGACAAGAAATCAGGCCTCCGAAAGTTAACCGGCGGAAAAAGATTTTTTTGAAAAATCCCTAAGCCCCGGGTCACAATTTCAGCAAAAATCTGACTTTTGGCAATTCACTCAAAAATGGTGCCAAACGCTTGCAAATGCTCCCCTGAAAGGTTTGGCTGTCGAAACAGAAGGCTTTATATCACAGGACAAGAAATCATCCCTCAGCAACTTAACCGGCAGAAAAACATTTTTTTTAAAAATCCCTAAGCCTCGGGGTCACAATTTCAGCAAAAATCTGACTTTTGGCAATTCACTCAAAAATGGTGCCAAACGCTTGCAAAAACTCGGCTGAAATGTTTGGCAGTCGAAACAGAAGATTTTTTATCAAAGGACAAGAAATCAGCCCTCAGTAACCTAACCGGCATAATTTTTTTTTTTTAAAAATCCCTAAACCTCGGGGTCACAATTTCAGAAAAAAATCTGACTTTTGGCAATTCACTCAAAAATGGTGCCAACCGGTTGCAAATGCTCCCCCCCAAAGAATGGAGATGGAAACAGAAGGCTTTTTATCACATTACAAGAAAACAGCCCTCAGCAAGTTAACCGGCGGAAAAAGATTTTTTTGAAAAAATCCCTAAGCCCCGGGGTCACAATTTCAGCAAAAATCTGACTTTTGGCAATTCACTCAAAAATGGTGCCAACTGGTAGCAAATGCTCCCCTGAAAGCTTTGGCGGTCGAAACAGAAGGCTTTTTATCACAGGACAAGAAATCAGGCCTCCGAAAGTTAACCGGCGGAAAAAGATTTTTTTGAAAAATCCCTAAGCCCCGGGGTCACAATTTCAGAAAAAATCTGACTTTTGGCAATTCACTCAAAAATGGTGCCAAATGCTTGCAAATAGTCGCCTGAAATGTTTGGCGGTCGAAACAGAAGGCTTTTTATCAAAGGACAAGAAATCAGCTATCAGAAAGTTAACCGGCGGAAAAAGATTTTTTTGAAAAATCCCTAAGCCCCGGGGTCACAATTTCAGTAAAAATCTGACTTTTGGCAATTCACTAAAAAATGGTGCCAAATGCTTGCAAATAGTCGCCTGAAATGTTTGGCGGCCGAAACAGAAGGCTTTTTATCAAAGGACAAGAAATCAGCCCACAGAAAGTTAACCGGCGGAAAAATATTTTTTTGAAAACTCCCTAAGCCCCGGGGTCACAATTTCAGCAAAAATCTGACTTTTGGCAATTCACTCAAAAATGGTGCCAACCGGTTGCAAATGCTCCCCTGAAAGCTTTGGCGATGGAAACAGAAGGCTTTTTATCACATTGCAAGAAAACAGCCCTCAACAAGTTAACCGGCAGAAGAAGATTTTTTTGAAAAATCCCTAACCCCCTGGGTCACAATTTCAGCAAAAATCTGACTTTTGGCAATTCACTAAAAAAAATGGTGCCAAACGCTTTTTTATCACAGGACAAGAAATCAGCCCTCAGAAACTTAACCAGCGGAAAAAGATTCTTTTGAAAAAATTCCTAAGCCCCGGGATTTGCAAATGCTCCCCTGAAAGGTTTGGCTGTCAAAACAGAAAGCTTTTTATCAAAGGACAAGAAATCAGCCCTCAGCAACCTAACCGGCGGAAAAATATTTTTTTAAAAAATCCCTAAACCTCGGGGTCACAATTTCAGAAAAAAATCTGACTTTTGGCAATTCACTCAAAAATGGTGCCAACCGGTTGCAAATGCTCCCCCCCAAAGAATGGAGATGGAAACAGAAGGCTTTTTATCACAGGACAAGAAATAAGGTCTCAGAAAGTTAACCGGCGGAAAAAAAATCTTTTAAAAAAATCCCTAAGCCCCGGGGTCACAATTTCAGCCAAAATCTGACTTTCGGCAATTCACTCAAAAATGGTGCCAAACGCTTGCAAATGCTCCCCTGAAAGCTTTGTCGATGGAAACGGAAGGCTTTTTATTACAGGACAAGAGATCAGCCCTCAGAAACTTAACCAGCGGAAAAAGATTCTTTTGCAAAATCCCTAACCCCCTGGGTCACAATTTCAGCAAAAATCTGACTTTTGGCAATTCACTCAAAAATGGTGCCAAACGCTTGCAAAAACTCGGCTGAAATGTTTGGCAGTCGAAACAGAAGATTTTTTATCAAAGGACAAGAAATCAGCCCTCAGCAACTTAACCGGCGATAAAAGATTTTTTTGAAAAAATCCCTAAGCCCGGGGTCAGAATTTCAGCAAAAATCTAACTTTTGGCAATTCCCTCAAAAATGGTGCCAACCGGTTGCAAATGCTCCCCTGAAAGCTTTGGCTGTCAAAACAAAGGCTTTTTATCACATTACAAGAAAACAGCCCTCAGCAAGTTAACCGGCGGAAAAAGATTTTTTTGAAAAAATCCCTAAGCCCCGGGGTCACAATTTCAGCAAAAATCTGACTTTTGGCAATTCACTCAAAAATGGTGCCAACTGGTAGCAAATGCTCCCCTGAAAGCTTTGGCGGTCGAAACAGAAGGCTTTTTATCACAGGACAAGAAATCAGGCCTCCGAAAGTTAACCGGCGGAAAAAGATTTTTTTTGAAAAATCCCTAAGCCCCGGGGTCACAATTTCAGCAAAAATCTGACTTTTGGCAATTCACTCAAAAATGGTGCCAAACGCTTGCAAATGCTCCCCTGAAAGGTTTGGCTGTCGAAACAGAAGGCTTTTTATCACAGGACAAGAAATCATCCCTCAGCAACATAACCGGCGGAAAAATATTTTTTTGAAAAATCCCTAACCCCCTGGGTCACAATTTCAGCAAAAATCTGACTTTTG
Organism: Podarcis gaigeae; assembly: GCF_964106915.1. NCBI lineage: Eukaryota > Metazoa > Chordata > Lepidosauria > Squamata > Lacertidae > Podarcis > Podarcis gaigeae. Next base: position 41,414,541 of record NC_139689.1, read on the forward strand.
GCAATTCACTAAAAAAAATGGTGCCAAACGCTTTTTATCACAGGACAAGAAATCAGCCCTCAGAAACTTAACCAGCGGAAAAAGATTCTTTTGAAAAAATCCCTAAGCCCCGGGATTTGCAAATGCTCCCCTGAAAGGTTTGGCTGTCAAAACAGAAAGCTTTTTATCAAAGGACAAGAAATCAGCCCTCAGCAACCTAACTGGCGGAAATTTTTTTTTTTTTAAAATCCCTAAACCTCGGGGTCACAATTTCAGAAAAAAATCTGACTTTTGGCAATTCACTCAAAAATGGTGCCAACCGGTTGCAAATGCTCCCCCCCAAAGAATGGAGATGGAAACAGAAGGCTTTTTATCACAGGACAAGAAATAAGGTCTCAGAAAGTTAACCGGCGGAAAAAAAATCTTTTTAAAAAATCCCTAAGCCCCGGGGTCACAATTTCAGCCAAAATCTGACTTTTGACAATTCACTCAAAAATGGTGCCAAACGCTTGCAAATGCTCCCCTGAAATGTTTGGCATTCGAAAGAGAAGGCTTTTTATCACATTACAAGAAATCAGCCCTCAGAAAGTTAACCGGCGGGAAAAGATTTTTTTGAAAAAATCCCTAAGACCTGGGGTCACAATTTCAGCAAAAATTTGACTTTCGGCAATTCACTCAAAAATGGTGCCAAACGCTTGCAAATGCTCCCCTGAAAGCTTTGTCGATGGAAACAGAAGGCTTTTTATCAAAGGACAAGAAATCAGCCCTCAGCAACCTAACCGGCGGAAAAATATTTTTTTAAAAAATCCCTAAACCTCGGGGTCACAATTTCAGAAAAAAATCTGACTTTTGGCAATTCACTCAAAAATGGTGCCAACCGGTTGCAAATGCTCCCCCCCAAAGAATGGAGATGGAAACAGAAGGCTTTTTATCACAGGACAAGAAATAAGGTCTCAGAAAGTTAACCGGCGGAAAAAAAATCTTTTAAAAAAATCCCTAAGCCCCGGGGTCACAATTTCAGCCAAAATCTGACTTTCGGCAATTCACTCAAAAATGGTGCCAAACGCTTGCAAATGCTCCCCTGAAAGCTTTGTCGATGGAAACGGAAGGCTTTTTATTACAGGACAAGAGATCAGCCCTCAGAAACTTAACCAGCGGAAAAAGATTCTTTTGCAAAATCCCTAACCCCCTGGGTCACAATTTCAGCAAAAATCTGACTTTTGGCAATTCACTCAAAAATGGTGCCAAACGCTTGCAAAAACTCGGCTGAAATGTTTGGCAGTCGAAACAGAAGATTTTTTATCAAAGGACAAGAAATCAGCCCTCAGCAACTTAACCGGCGATAAAAGATTTTTTTGAAAAAATCCCTAAGCCCGGGGTCAGAATTTCAGCAAAAATCTAACTTTTGGCAATTCCCTCAAAAATGGTGCCAACCGGTTGCAAATGCTCCCCTGAAAGCTTTGGCTGTCAAAACAAAGGCTTTTTATCACATTACAAGAAAACAGCCCTCAGCAAGTTAACCGGCGGAAAAAGATTTTTTTGAAAAAATCCCTAAGCCCCGGGGTCACAATTTCAGCAAAAATCTGACTTTTGGCAATTCACTCAAAAATGGTGCCAACTGGTAGCAAATGCTCCCCTGAAAGCTTTGGCGGTCGAAACAGAAGGCTTTTTATCACAGGACAAGAAATCAGGCCTCCGAAAGTTAACCGGCGGAAAAAGATTTTTTTTGAAAAATCCCTAAGCCCCGGGGTCACAATTTCAGCAAAAATCTGACTTTTGGCAATTCACTCAAAAATGGTGCCAAACGCTTGCAAATGCTCCCCTGAAAGGTTTGGCTGTCGAAACAGAAGGCTTTTTATCACAGGACAAGAAATCATCCCTCAGCAACATAACCGGCGGAAAAATATTTTTTTGAAAAAATCCCTAACCCCCGGGGTTACAATTTCAGAAAAAATCTGACTTTTGGCAATTCACTCAAAAATGGTGCCAAATGCTTGCAAATAGTCGCCTGAAATGTTTGGCGGTCGAAACAGAAGGCTTTTTATCAAAGGACAAGAAATCAGCTATCAGAAAGTTAACCGGCGGAAAAAGATTTTTTTGAAAAATCCCTAAGCCCCGGGGTCACAATTTCAGTAAAAATCTGACTTTTGGCAATTCACTCAAAAATGGTGCCAAATGCTTGCAAATAGTCGCCTGAAATGTTTGGCGGCCGAAACAGAAGGCTTTTTATCAAAGGACAAGAAATCAGCCCACAGAAAGTTAACCGGCGGAAAAAGATTTTTTTGAAAACTCCCTAAGCCCCGGCCGGGGTCACAATTTCAGCAAAAATCTGACTTTTGGCAATTCACTCAAAAATGGTGCCAACCGGTTGCAAATGCTCCCCTGAAAGCTTTGGCGATGGAAACAGAAGGCTTTTTATCACATTGCAAGAAAACAGCCCTCAACAAGTTAACCGGCAGAAGAAGATTTTTTTGAAAAATCCCTAACCCCCTGGGTCACAATTTCAGCAAAAATCTGACTTTTGGCAATTCACTAAAAAAAATGGTGCCAAACGCTTTTTATCACAGGACAAGAAATCAGCCCTCAGAAACTTAACCAGCGGAAAAAGATTCTTTTGAAAAAATCCCTAAGCCCCGGGATTTGCAAATGCTCCCCTGAAAGGTTTGGCTGTCAAAACAGAAAGCTTTTTATCAAAGGACAAGAAATCAGCCCTCAGCAACCTAACTGGCGGAAAATTTTTTTTTTAAAAAATCCCTAAACCTCGGGGTCACAATTTCAGAAAAAAATCTGACTTTTGGCAATTCACTCAAAAATGGTGCCAACCGGTTGCAAATGCTCCCCCCCAAAGAATGGAGATGGAAACAGAAGGCTTTTTATCACAGGACAAGAAATAAGGTCTCAGAAAGTTAACCGGCGGAAAAAAAATCTTTTTAAAAAATCCCTAAGCCCCGGGGTCACAATTTCAGCCAAAATCTGACTTTTGACAATTCACTCAAAAATGGTGCCAAACGCTTGCAAATGCTCCCCTGAAATGTTTGGCATTCGAAAGAGAAGGCTTTTTATCACATTACAAGAAATCAGCCCTCAGAAAGTTAACCGGCGGGAAAAGATTTTTTTGAAAAAATCCCTAAGACCTGGGGTCACAATTTCAGCAAAAATTTGACTTTCGGCAATTCACTCAAAAATGGTGCCAAACGCTTGCAAATGCTCCCCTGAAAGCTTTGTCGATGGAAACAGAAGGCTTTTTATCAAAGGACAAGAAATCAGCCCTCAGAAACTTAACCGGCGATAAAAGATTTTTTTGAAAAAATCCCTAAGCCCGGGGTCAGAATTTCAGCAAAAATCTGACTTTTGGCAATTCACTCAAAAATGGTGCCAACCGGTTGCAAATGCTCCCCTGAAAGCTTTGGCTGTCAAAACAGAAGGCTTTTTATCACATTACAAGAAAACAGCCCTCAGCAAGTTAACCGGCGGAAAAAGATTTTTTTGAAAAAATCCCTAAGCCCGGGGTCACAATTTCAGCAAAAATCTGACTTTTGGCAATTCACTCAAAAATGGTGCCAACTGGTAGCAAACGCTCCCCTGAAAGCTTTGGCGGTCGAAACAGAAGGCTTTTTATCACAGGACAAGAAATCAGGCCTCCGAAAGTTAACCGGCGGAAAAAGATTTTTTTGAAAAATCCCTCAGACCCGGGGTCACAATTTCAGCAAAAATTTGACTTTCGGCAATTCACTCAAAAATGGTGCCAAACGCTTGCAAATGCTCCCCTGAAAGCTTTGTCGATGGAAACAGAAGGCTTTTTATCACAGGACAAGAAATCAGGCCTCCGAAAGTTAACCGGAGGAAAAAGATTTTTTTTGAAAAATCCCCAAGCCCCGGGGTCACAATTTCAGCAAAAATCTGACTTTTGGCAATTCACTCAAAAATGGTGCCAAACGCTTGCAAATGCTCCCCTGAAAGGTTTGGCTGTCGAAACAGAAGGCTTTTTATCACAGGACAAGAAATCATCCCTCAGCAACATAACCGGCAGAAAAATATTTTTTTGAAAAAATCCCTAAGCCCCGGGGTCACAATTTCAGAAAAAATCTGACTTTTGGCAATTCACTCAAAAATGGTGCCAAATGCTTGCAAATAGTCGCCTGAAATGTTTGGCGGTCGAAACAGAAGGCTTTTTATCAAAGGACAAGAAATCAGCTATCAGAAAGTTAACCGGCGGAAAAAGATTTTTTTGAAAAATCCCTAAGCCCCGGGGTCACAATTTCAGTAAAAATCTGACTTTTGGCAATTCACACAAAAATGGTGCCAAATGCTTGCAAATAGTCGCCTGAAATGTTTGGCGGCCGAAACAGAAGGCTTTTTATCAAAGGACAAGAAATCAGCCCACAGAAAGTTAACCGGCGGAAAAAGATTTTTTTGAAAACTCCCTAAGCCCCGGGGTCACAATTTCAGCAAATATCTGACTTTTGGCAATTCACTCAAAAATGGTGCCAACCGGTTGCAAATGCTCCCCTGAAAGCTTTGGCGATGGAAACAGAAGGCTTTTTATCACATTGCAAGAAAACAGCCCTCAACAAGTTAACCGGCAGAAGAAGATTTTTTTGAAAAATCCCTAACCCCCTGGGTCACAATTTCAGCAAAAATCTGACTTTTGGCAATTCACTAAAAAAAATGGTGCCAAACGCTTTTTATCACAGGACAAGAAATCAGCCCTCAGAAACTTAACCAGCGGAAAAAGATTCTTTTGAAAAAATTCCTAAGCCCCGGGATTTGCAAATGCTCCCCTGAAAGGTTTGGCTGTCAAAACAGAAAGCTTTTTATCAAAGGACAAGAAATCAGCCCTCAGCAACCTAACCGGCGGAAAAATATTTTTTTAAAAAATCCCTAAACCTCGGGGTCACAATTTCAGAAAAAAATCTGACTTTTGGCAATTCACTCAAAAATGGTGCCAACCGGTTGCAAATGCTCCCCCCCAAAGAATGGAGATGGAAACAGAAGGCTTTTTATCACAGGACAAGAAATAAGGTCTCAGAAAGTTAACCGGCGGAAAAAAAATCTTTTAAAAAAATCCCTAAGCCCCGGGGTCACAATTTCAGCCAAAATCTGACTTTTGGCAATTCACTCAAAAATGGTGCCAAACGCTTGCAAAAACTCGGCTGAAATGTTTGGCAGTCGAAACAGAAGATTTTTTATCAAAGGACAAGAAATCAGCCCTCAGCAACTTAACCGGCGATAAAAGATTTTTTTGAAAAAATCCCTAAGCCCGGGGTCAGAATTTCAGCAAAAATCTGACTTTTGGCAATTCCCTCAAAAATGGTGCCTACCGGTTGCAAATGCTCCCCTGAAAGCTTTGGCTGTCAAAACAGAAGGCTTTTTATCACATTACAAGAAAACAGCCCTCAGCAAGTTAACCGGCGGAAAAAGATTTTTTTGAAAAAATCCCTAAGCCCCGGGGTCAAAATTTCAGCAAAAATCTGACTTTTGGCAATTCACTCAAAAATGGTGCCAACTGGTAGCAAATGCTCCCCTGAAAGCTTTGGCGGTCGAAACAGAAGGCTTTTTATCACAGGACAAGAAATCAGGCCTCCGAAAGTTAACCGGCGGAAAAAGATTTTTTTGAAAAATCCCTAAGACCTGGGGTCACAATTTCAGCAAAAATTTGACTTTCGGCAATTCACTCAAAAATGGTGCCAACCGGTTGCAAATGCTCCCCTGAAAGCTTTGGCTGTCAAAACAGAAGGCTTTTTATCACATTACAAGAAAACAGCCCTCAGCAAGTTAACCGGCGGAAAAAGATTTTTTTGAAAAAATCCCTAAGCCCGGGGTCACAATTTCAGCAAAAATCTGACTTTCGGCAATTCACTCAAAAATGGTGCCAAACGCTTGCAAATGCTCCCCTGAAAGCTTTGTCGATGGAAACAGAAGCCTTTTTATCACAGGACAAGAAATCAGGCCTCCGAAAGTTAACCGGCGGAAAAAGATTTTTTTTGAAAAATCCCTAAGCCCCGGGGTCACAATTTCAGCAAAAATCTGACTTTTGGCAATTCACTCAAAAATGGTGCCAAACGCTTGCAAATGCTCCCCTGAAAGGTTTGGCTGTCGAAACAGAAGGCTTTTTATCACAGGACAAGAAATCATCCCTCAGCAACATAACCGGCAGAAAAATATTTTTTTGAAAAAATCCCTAACCCCCGGGGTCACAATTTCAGAAAAAATCTGACTTTTGGCAATTCACTCAAAAATGGTGCCAAATGCTTGCAAATAGTCGCCTGAAATGTTTGGCGGTCGAAACAGAAGGCTTTTTATCAAAGGACAAGAAATCAGCTATCAGAAAGTTAACCGGCGGAAAAAGATTTTTTTGAAAAATCCCTAAGCCCCGGGGTCACAATTTCAGTAAAAATCTGACTTTTGGCAATTCACTCAAAAATGGTGCCAAACGCTTGCAAAAACTCGGCTGAAATGTTTGGCAGTCGAAACAGAAGATTTTTTATCAAAGGACAAGAAATCAGCCCTCAGCAACTTAACCGGCGATAAAAGATTTTTTTGAAAAAATCCCTAAGCCCGGGGTCAGAATTTCAGCAAAAATCTGACTTTTGGCAATTCCCTCAAAAATGGTGCCTACCGGTTGCAAATGCTCCCCTGAAAGCTTTGGCTGTCAAAACAGAAGGCTTTTTATCACATTACAAGAAAACAGCCCTCAGCAAGTTAACCGGCGGAAAAAGATTTTTTTGAAAAAATCCCTAAGCCCCGGGGTCAAAATTTCAGCAAAAATCTGACTTTTGGCAATTCACTCAAAAATGGTGCCAACTGGTAGCAAATGCTCCCCTGAAAGCTTTGGCGGTCGAAACAGAAGGCTTTTTATCACAGGACAAGAAATCAGGCCTCCGAAAGTTAACCGGCGGAAAAAGATTTTTTTGAAAAATCCCTAAGACCTGGGGTCACAATTTCAGCAAAAATTTGACTTTCGGCAATTCACTCAAAAATGGTGCCAACCGGTTGCAAATGCTCCCCTGAAAGCTTTGGCTGTCAAAACAGAAGGCTTTTTATCACATTACAAGAAAACAGCCCTCAGCAAGTTAACCGGCGGAAAAAGATTTTTTTGAAAAAATCCCTAAGCCCGGGGTCACAATTTCAGCAAAAATCTGACTTTTGGCAATTCACTCAAAAATGGTGCCAACTGGTAGCAAACGCTCCCCTGAAAGCTTTGGCGGTCGAAACAGAAGGCTTTTTATCACAGGACAAGAAATCAGGCCTCCGAAAGTTAACCGGCGGAAAAAGATTTTTTTGAAAAATCCCTCAGACCCGGGGTCACAATTTCAGCAAAAATTTGACTTTCGGCAATTCACTCAAAAATGGTGCCAAACGCTTGCAAATGCTCCCCTGAAAGCTTTGTCGATGGAAACAGAAGGCTTTTTATCACAGGACAAGAAATCAGGCCTCCGAAAGTTAACCGGCGGAAAAAGATTTTTTTTTGAAAAATCCCTAAGCCCCGGGGTCACAATTTCAGCAAAAATCTGACTTTTGGCAATTCACTCAAAAATGGTGCCAAACGCTTGCAAATGCTCCCCTGAAAGGTTTGGCTGTCGAAACAGAAGGCTTTTTATCACAGGACAAGAAATCATCCCTCAGCAACATAACCGGCAGAAAAATATTTTTTTGAAAAAATCCCTAACCCCCGGGGTCACAATTTCAGAAAAAATCTGACTTTTGGCAATTCACTCAAAAATGGTGCCAAATGCTTGCAAATAGTCGCCTGAAATGTTTGGCGGTCGAAACAGAAGGCTTTTTATCAAAGGACAAGAAATCAGCTATCAGAAAGTTAACCGGCGGAAAAAGATTTTTTTGAAAAATCCCTAAGCCCCGGGGTCACAATTTCAGTAAAAATCTGACTTTTGGCAATTCACTCAAAAATGGTGCCAAATGCTTGCAAATAGTCGCCTGAAATGTTTGGCGGCCGAAACAGAAGGCTTTTTATCAAAGGACAAGAAATCAGCCCACAGAAAGTTAACCGGCGGAAAAAGATTTTTTTGAAAACTCCCTAAGCCCCGGGGTCACAATTTCAGCAAATATCTGACTTTTGGCAATTCACTCAAAAATGGTGCCAACCGGTTGCAAATGCTCCCCTGAAAGCTTTGGCGATGGAAAAAGAAGGCTTTTTATCACATTGCAAGAAAACAGCCCTCAACAAGTTAACCGGCAGAAGAAGATTTTTTTGAAAAATCCCTAACCCCCTGGGTCACAATTTCAGCAAAAATCTGACTTTTGGCAATTCACTAAAAAAAATGGTGCCAAACGCTTTTTATCACAGGACAAGAAATCAGCCCTCAGAAACTTAACCAGCGGAAAAAGATTCTTTTGAAAAAATTCCTAAGCCCCGGGATTTGCAAATGCTCCCCTGAAAGGTTTGGCTGTCAAAACAGAAAGCTTTTTATCAAAGGACAAGAAATCAGCCCTCAGCAACCTAACCGGCGGAAAAATATTTTTTTTAAAAATCCCTAAACCTCGGGGTCACAATTTCAGAAAAAAATCTGACTTTTGGCAATTCACTCAAAAATGGTGCCAACCGGTTGCAAATGCTCCCCCCCAAAGAATGGAGATGGAAACAGAAGGCTTTTTATCACAGGACAAGAAATAAGGTCTCAGAAAGTTAACCGGCGGAAAAAAAATCTTTTAAAAAAATCCCTAAGCCCCGGGGTCACAATTTCAGCCAAAATCTGACTTTTGGCAATTCACTCAAAAATGGTGCCAAACGCTTGCAAAAACTCGGCTGAAATGTTTGGCAGTCGAAACAGAAGATTTTTTATCAAAGGACAAGAAATCAGCCCTCAGCAACTTAACCGGCGATAAAAGATTTTTTTGAAAAAATCCCTAAGCCCGGGGTCAGAATTTCAGCAAAAATCTGACTTTTGGCAATTCCCTCAAAAATGGTGCCTACCGGTTGCAAATGCTCCCCTGAAAGCTTTGGCTGTCAAAACAGAAGGCTTTTTATCACATTACAAGAAAACAGCCCTCAGCAAGTTAACCGGCGGAAAAAGATTTTTTTGAAAAAATCCCTAAGCCCCGGGGTCAAAATTTCAGCAAAAATCTGACTTTTGGCAATTCACTCAAAAATGGTGCCAACTGGTAGCAAATGCTCCCCTGAAAGCTTTGGCGGTCGAAACAGAAGGCTTTTTATCACAGGACAAGAAATCAGGCCTCCGAAAGTTAACCGGCGGAAAAAGATTTTTTTGAAAAATCCCTAAGACCTGGGGTCACAATTTCAGCAAAAATTTGACTTTCGGCAATTCACTCAAAAATGGTGCCAACCGGTTGCAAATGCTCCCCTGAAAGCTTTGGCTGTCAAAACAGAAGGCTTTTTATCACATTACAAGAAAACAGCCCTCAGCAAGTTAACCGGCGGAAAAAGATTTTTTTGAAAAAATCCCTAAGCCCGGGGTCACAATTTCAGCAAAAATCTGACTTTCGGCAATTCACTCAAAAATGGTGCCAAACGCTTGCAAATGCTCCCCTGAAAGCTTTGTCGATGGAAACAGAAGGCTTTTTATCACAGGACAAGAAATCAGGCCTCCGAAAGTTAACCGGCGGAAAAAGATTTTTTTTGAAAAATCCCTAAGCCCCGGGGTCACAATTTCAGCAAAAATCTGACTTTTGGCAATTCACTCAAAAATGGTGCCAAACGCTTGCAAATGCTCCCCTGAAAGGTTTGGCTGTCGAAACAGAAGGCTTTTTATCACAGGACAAGAAATCATCCCTCAGCAACATAACCGGCAGAAAAATATTTTTTTGAAAAAATCCCTAACCCCCGGGGTCACAATTTCAGAAAAAATCTGACTTTTGGCAATTCACTCAAAAATGGTGCCAAATGCTTGCAAATAGTCGCCTGAAATGTTTGGCGGTCGAAACAGAAGGCTTTTTATCAAAGGACAAGAAATCAGCTATCAGAAAGTTAACCGGCGGAAAAAGATTTTTTTGAAAAATCCCTAAGCCCCGGGGTCACAATTTCAGTAAAAATCTGACTTTTGGCAATTCACTCAAAAATGGTGCCAAACGCTTGCAAAAACTCGGCTGAAATGTTTGGCAGTCGAAACAGAAGATTTTTTATCAAAGGACAAGAAATCAGCCCTCAGCAACTTAACCGGCGATAAAAGATTTTTTTGAAAAAATCCCTAAGCCCGGGGTCAGAATTTCAGCAAAAATCTGACTTTTGGCAATTCCCTCAAAAATGGTGCCTACCGGTTGCAAATGCTCCCCTGAAAGCTTTGGCTGTCAAAACAGAAGGCTTTTTATCACATTACAAGAAAACAGCCCTCAGCAAGTTAACCGGCGGAAAAAGATTTTTTTGAAAAAATCCCTAAGCCCCGGGGTCAAAATTTCAGCAAAAATCTGACTTTTGGCAATTCACTCAAAAATGGTGCCAACTGGTAGCAAATGCTCCCCTGAAAGCTTTGGCGGTCGAAACAGAAGGCTTTTTATCACAGGACAAGAAATCAGGCCTCCGAAAGTTAACCGGCGGAAAAAGATTTTTTTGAAAAATCCCTAAGACCTGGGGTCACAATTTCAGCAAAAATTTGACTTTCGGCAATTCACTCAAAAATGGTGCCAACCGGTTGCAAATGCTCCCCTGAAAGCTTTGGCTGTCAAAACAGAAGGCTTTTTATCACATTACAAGAAAACAGCCCTCAGCAAGTTAACCGGCAGAAAAAGATTTTTTTGAAAAAATCCCTAAGCCCGGGGTCACAATTTCAGCAAAAATCTGACTTTTGGCAATTCACTCAAAATGGTGCCAACTGGTAGCAAACGCTCCCCTGAAAGCTTTGGCGGTCGAAACAGAAGGCTTTTTATCACAGGACAAGAAATCAGGCCTCCGAAAGTTAACCGGCGGAAAAAGATTTTTTTGAAAAATCCCTCAGACCCGGGGTCACAATTTCAGCAAAAATTTGACTTTCGGCAATTCACTCAAAAATGGTGCCAAACGCTTGCAAATGCTCCCCTGAAAGCTTTGTCGATGGAAACAGAAGGCTTTTTATCACAGGACAAGAAATCAGGCCTCCGAAAGTTAACCGGCGGAAAAAGATTTTTTTTGAAAAATCCCTAAGCCCCGGGGTCACAATTTCAGCAAAAATCTGACTTTTGGCAATTCACTCAAAAATGGTGCCAAACGCTTGCAAATGCTCCCCTGAAAGGTTTGGCTGTCGAAACAGAAGGCTTTTTATCACAGGACAAGAAATCATCCCTCAGCAACATAACCGGCAGAAAAATATTTTTTTGAAAAAATCCCTAACCCCCGGGGTCACAATTTCAGAAAAAATCTGACTTTTGGCAATTCACTCAAAAATGGTGCCAAATGCTTGCAAATAGTCGCCTGAAATGTTTGGCGGTCGAAACAGAAGGCTTTTTATCAAAGGACAAGAAATCAGCTATCAGAAAGTTAACCGGCGGAAAAAGATTTTTTTGAAAAATCCCTAAGCCCCGGGGTCACAATTTCAGTAAAAATCTGACTTTTGGCAATTCACTCAAAAATGGTGCCAAATGCTTGCAAATAGTCGCCTGAAATGTTTGGCGGCCGAAACAGAAGGCTTTTTATCAAAGGACAAGAAATCAGCCCACAGAAAGTTAACCGGCGGAAAAAGATTTTTTTGAAAACTCCCTAAGCCCCGGGGTCACAATTTCAGCAAATATCTGACTTTTGGCAATTCACTCAAAAATGGTGCCAACCGGTTGCAAATGCTCCCCTGAAAGCTTTGGCGATGGAAACAGAAGGCTTTTTATCACATTGCAAGAAAACAGCCCTCAACAAGTTAACCGGCAGAAGAAGATTTTTTTGAAAAATCCCTAACCCCCTGGGTCACAATTTCAGCAAAAATCTGACTTTTGGCAATTCACTAAAAAAAATGGTGCCAAACGCTTTTTATCACAGGACAAGAAATCAGCCCTCAGAAACTTAACCAGCGGAAAAAGATTCTTTTGAAAAAATTCCTAAGCCCCGGGATTTGCAAATGCTCCCCTGAAAGGTTTGGCTGTCAAAACAGAAAGCTTTTTATCAAAGGACAAGAAATCAGCCCTCAGCAACCTAACCGGCGGAAAAATATTTTTTTTAAAAATCCCTAAACCTCGGGGTCACAATTTCAGAAAAAAATCTGACTTTTGGCAATTCACTCAAAAATGGTGCCAACCGGTTGCAAATGCTCCCCCCCAAAGAATGGAGATGGAAACAGAAGGCTTTTTATCACAGGACAAGAAATAAGGTCTCAGAAAGTTAACCGGCGGAAAAAAAATCTTTTAAAAAAATCCCTAAGCCCCGGGGTCACAATTTCAGCCAAAATCTGACTTTTGGCAATTCACTCAAAAATGGTGCCAAACGCTTGCAAAAACTCGGCTGAAATGTTTGGCAGTCGAAACAGAAGATTTTTTATCAAAGGACAAGAAATCAGCCCTCAGCAACTTAACCGGCGATAAAAGATTTTTTTGAAAAAATCCCTAAGCCCGGGGTCAGAATTTCAGCAAAAATCTGACTTTTGGCAATTCCCTCAAAAATGGTGCCTACCGGTTGCAAATGCTCCCCTGAAAGCTTTGGCTGTCAAAACAGAAGGCTTTTTATCACATTACAAGAAAACAGCCCTCAGCAAGTTAACCGGCGGAAAAAGATTTTTTTGAAAAAATCCCTAAGCCCCGGGGTCAAAATTTCAGCAAAAATCTGACTTTTGGCAATTCACTCAAAAATGGTGCCAACTGGTAGCAAATGCTCCCCTGAAAGCTTTGGCGGTCGAAACAGAAGGCTTTTTATCACAGGACAAGAAATCAGGCCTCCGAAAGTTAACTGGCGGAAAAAGATTTTTTTGAAAAATCCCTAAGACCTGGGGTCACAATTTCAGCAAAAATTTGACTTTCGGCAATTCACTCAAAAATGGTGCCAAACGCTTGCAAATGCTCCCCTGAAAGCTTTGTCGATGGAAACAGAAGGCTTTTTATCACAGGACAAGAAATCAGGCCTCCGAAAGTTAACCGGCGGAAAAAGATTTTTTTTGAAAAATCCCTAAGCCCCGGGGTCACAATTTCAGCAAAAATCTGACTTTTGGCAATTCACTCAAAAATGGTGCCAAACGCTTGCAAATGCTCCCCTGAAAGGTTTGGCTGTCGAAACAGAAGGCTTTTTATCACAGGACAAGAAATCATCTCTCAGCAACATAACCGGCAGAAAAATATTTTTTTGAAAAAATCCCTAACCCCCGGGGTCACAATTTCAGAAAAAATCTGACTTTTGGCAATTCACTCAAAAATGGTGCCAAATGCTTGCAAATAGTCGCCTGAAATGTTTGGCGGTCGAAACAGAAGGCTTTTTATCAAAGGACAAGAAATCAGTTATCAGAAAGTTAACCGGCGGAAAAAGATTTTTTTGAAAAATCCCGAAGCCCCGGGGTCACAATTTCAGTAAAAATCTGACTTTTGGCAATTCACTCAAAAATGGTGCCAAATGCTTGCAAATAGTCGCCTGAAATGTTTGGCGGCCGAAACAGAAGGCTTTTTATCAAAGGAAAAGAAATCAGCCCACAGAAAGTTAACCGGCGGAAAAAGATTTTTTTGAAAACTCCCTAAGCCCCGGGGTCACAATTTCAGCAAAAATCTGACTTTTGGCAATTCACTCAAAAATGGTGCCAACCGGTTGCAAATGCTCCCCTGAAAGCTTTGGCGATGGAAACAGAAGGCTTTTTATCACATTGCAAGAAAACAGCCCTCAACAAGTTAACCGGCAGAAGAAGATTTTTTTGAAAAATCCCTAACCCCCTGGGGTCACAATTTCAGCAAAAATCTGACTTTTGGCAATTCACTAAAAAAAATGGTGCCAAACGCTTTTTATCACAGGACAAGAAATCAGCCCTCAGAAACTTAACCAGCGGAAAAAGATTCTTTTGAAAAAATCCCTAAGCCCCGGGATTTGCAAATGCTCCCCTGAAAGGTTTGGCTGTCAAAACAGAAAGCTTTTTATCAAAGGACAAGAAATCAGCCCTCAGCAACCTAACCGGCGGAAAAATATTTTTTTTAAAAATCCCTAAACCTCGGGGTCACAATTTCAGAAAAAATCTGACTTTTGGCAATTCACTCAAAAATGGTGCCAACCGGTTGCAAATGCTCCCCCCCAAAGAATGGAGATGGAAACAGAAGGCTTTTTATCACAGGACAAGAAATAAGGTCTCAGAAAGTTAACCGGCGGAAAAAAAAATCTTTTAAAAAAATCCCTAAGCCCCGGGGTCACAATTTCAGCCAAAATCTGACTTTTGACAATTCACTCAAAAATGGTGCCAAATGCTTGCAAATGCTCCCCTGAAATGTTTGGCAGTCGAAAGAGAAGGCTTTTTATCACATTACAAGAAATCAGCCCTCAGAAAGTTAACCGGCGGGAAAAGATTTTTTTGAAAAAATCCCTAAGACCTGGGGTCACAATTTCAGCAAAAATTTGACTTTCGGCAATTCACTCAAAAATGGTGCCAAACACTTGCAAATGCTCCCCTGAAAGCTTTGTCGATGGAAACAGAAGGCTGATTATCACAGGACAAGAAATCAGCCCTCAGAAACTTAACCAGCGGAAAAAGATTCTTTTGAAAAAATCCCTAACCCCCTGGGTCACAATTTCAGCAAAAATCTGATTTTTGGCAATTCACTCAAAAATGGTGCCAAACGCTTGCAAAAACTCGGCTGAAATGTTTGGCAGTCGAAACAGAAGATTTTTTATCAAAGGACAAGAAATCAGCCCTCAGCAACTTAACCGGCGATAAAAGATTTTTTTGAAAAAATCCCTAAGCCCGGGGTCAGAATTTCAGCAAAAATCTGACTTTTGGCAATTCCCTCAAAAATGGTGCCAACCGGTTGCAAATGCTCCCCTGAAAGCTTTGGCTGTCAAAACAGAAGGCTTTTTATCACATTACAAGAAAACAGCCCTCAGCAAGTTAACCGGCGGAAAAAGATTTTTTTGAAAAAATCCCTAAGCCCCGGGGTCACAATTTCAGGAAAAATCTGACTTTTGGCAATTCACTCAAAAATGGTGCCAACTGGTAGCAAATGCTCCCCTGAAAGCTTTGGCGGTCGAAACAGAAGGCTTTTTATCACAGGACAAGAAATCAGGCCTCCGAAAGTTAACCGGCGGAAAAAGATTTTTTTGAAAAATCCCTAAGCCCCGGGGTCACAATTTCAGCAAAAATCTGACTTTTGGCAATTCACTCAAAAATGGTGCCAAACGCTTGCAAATGCTCCCCTGAAAGGTTTGGCTGTCCAAACAGAAGGCTTTTTATCACAGGACAAGAAATCATCCCTCAGCAACATAACCGGCAGAAAAAGATTTTTTTTGAAAAAATCCCTTACCCCCGGGGTCACAATTTCAGAAAAAATCTGACTTTTGGCAATTCACTCAAAAATGGTGCCAAACGCTTGCAAATGCTCCCCTGAAATGTTTGGCAGTCGAAAGAGAAGGCTTTTTATCACATTACAAGAAATCAGCCCTCAGAAAGTTAACCGGCGGGAAAAGATTTTTTTGAAAAAATCCCTAAGACCTGGGGTCACAATTTCAGCAAAAATTTGACTTTCGGCAATTCACTCAAAAATGGTGCCAAACACTTGCAAATGCTCCCCTGAAAGCTTTGTCGATGGAAACAGAAGGCTGATTATCACAGGACAAGAAATCAGCCCTCAGAAACTTAACCAGCGGAAAAAGATTCTTTTGAAAAAATCCCTAACCCCCTGGGTCACAATTTCAGCAAAAATCTGACTTTTGGCAATTCACTCAAAAATGGTGCCAAACGCTTGCAAAAACTCGGCTGAAATGTTTGGCAGTCGAAACAGAAGATTTTTTATCAAAGGACAAGAAATCAGCCCTCAGCAACTTAACCGGCGATAAAAGATTTTTTTGAAAAAATCCCTAAGCCCGGGGTCAGAATTTCAGCAAAAATCTGACTTTTGGCAATTCCCTCAAAAATGGTGCCAACCGGTTGCAAATGCTCCCCTGAAAGCTTTGGCTGTCAAAACAGAAGGCTTTTTATCACATTACAAGAAAACAGCCCTCAGCAAGTTAACCGGCGGAAAAAGATTTTTTTGAAAAAATCCCTAAGCCCCGGGGTCACAATTTCAGGAAAAATCTGACTTTTGGCAATTCACTCAAAAATGGTGCCAACTGGTAGCAAATGCTCCCCTGAAAGCTTTGGCGGTCGAAACAGAAGGCTTTTTATCACAGGACAAGAAATCAGGCCTCCGAAAGTTAACCGGCGGAAAAAGATTTTTTTGAAAAATCCCTAAGCCCCGGGGTCACAATTTCAGCAAAAATCTGACTTTTGGCAATTCACTCAAAAATGGTGCCAAACGCTTGCAAATGCTCCCCTGAAAGGTTTGGCTGTCCAAACAGAAGGCTTTTTATCACAGGACAAGAAATCATCCCTCATTAACATAACCGGCAGAAAAAGATTTTTTTGAAAAAATCCCTTACCCCCGGGGTCACAATTTCAGAAAAAATCTGACTTTTGGCAATTCACTCAAAAATGGTGCCAAATGCTTGCAAATAGTCGCCTGAAATGTTTGGCAGTCGAAACAGAAGATTTTTTATCAAAAGGCAAGAAATAAGCCCTCAGCAACTTAACCGGCGATAAAGGATTTTTTTGAAAAAATCCCTAAGCCCCGGGGTCACAATTTCAGCAAAAATCTGATTTTTTGCAATTCACTCAAAAATGGTGCCAAACGCTTGCAAATGCTCCCCTGAAATGCTTGGCGGTTGAAACAGAAGGCTTTTTATCAAAGGACAAGAAATCAGCTATCAGAAAGTTAACCGGCGGAAAAAGATTTTTTTGAAAAATCCCTAAGCCCCGGGGTCACAATTTCAGTAAAAATCTGACTTTTGGCAATTCACTCAAAAATGGTGCCAACCGGTTGCAAATGCTCCCCTGAAAGCTTTGGCGATGGAAACAGAAGGCTTTTTATCACATTGCAAGAAAACAGCCCTCAACAAGTTAACCGGCAGAAGAAGATTTTTTTGAAAAATCCCTAACCCCCTGGGTCACAATTTCAGCAAAAATCTGACTTTTGGCAATTCACTAAAAAAAATGGTGCCAAACGCTTTTTATCACAGGAAAAGAAATCAGCCCTCAGAAACATAACCAGCGGAAAAAGATTCTTTTGAAAAAATCCCTAAGCCCCGGGATTTGCAAATGCTCCCCTGAAAGGTTTGGCTGTCAAAACAGAAAGCTTTTTATCAAAGGACAAGAAATCAGCCCTCAGCAACCTAACCGGCGGAAAAATATTTTTTTTAAAAATCCCTAAACCTCGGGGTCACAATTTCAGAAAAAAATCTGACTTTTGGCCATTCACTCAAAAATGGTGCCAACCGGTTGCAAATGCTCCCCCCCCAAAGAATGGAGATGGAAACAGTAGGCTTTTTATCACAGGACAAGAAATCAGCCCTCAGAAACTTAACCAGCGGAAAAAGATTTTTTTGAAAATATCCCTAAGCCCCGGGGTCACAATTTCAGAAATAATCTGACTGGGCAATTCAGTCAAAAATGGTGCCAATCGCTTGCAAGTGCTCCCCTGAAATGTTTGGCAGTCGAAAGAGAAGGCTTTTTATCACATTACAAGAAAACAGCCCTCAGCAAGTTAATAGGCGGAATTTTTTTTTTTTAAAAAATCCCCAAGCCCCGGGGGCACAATTTCACCAAAAATCTGACTGTTGACAATTCACTCAAAAATGGTGCCAATCGCTTGCAAATGCTCCCCTGAAAGGTTTGGCAGTTGAAACAGAAGTTTTTTTATAACAGGACAAGAAATCAGCCCTCAGCAACTTAATCGGCGGAAAAATATTTTTTTGGAAAAATCACTAAGCCCCGGGGTCACAATTTCAGAAATAATCTGACTTTGGGCAATTCATTCAAAAATGGTGCCAACCGATTGCAAATGCTCCCCTGAAAGGTTTGGCTGTCGAAACAGAAGGCTTTTTATCACAGGACAAGAAATCAGCCCTCAGCAATTTAACCGGCGGAAAAAAATTCTTTAAAAAAAATCCCTAAGACCTTGGGTCACAATTTCAGCAAAAATTTGACTTTCGGCAATTCACTCAAAAATGGTGCCAATCGCTTGCAAATGCTCCCCTGAAAGCTTTGTCGATGGAAACAGAAGGCTTTTTATCACAGGACAAGAAATCAGCCCTCAGAAACTTAACCAGCGGAAAAAGATTCTTTTGAAAAAATCCCTAAGCCCCGGGGGTCACAATTTCAGCAAAAATCTGACTTTTGGCAGTTCACTCAAAAATGGAGCCAAACACTTGCAAATGCTCCCCTGAAATGTTTGGCAGTCGAAAGAGAAGGCTTTTTATCACATTACAAGAAAACAGCCCTCAGCAAGTTAACAGGCAGAATTTTTTTTTTTTTGAAAAACTCCCTAAGACCCGGGGTCACAATTTCAGCAAAAATCTGACTTTTGGCAATTCACTCAAAAATGGTGCCAACTGGTAGCAAATGCTCCCCTGAAATGTTTGGCAGTCGAAAGAGAAGGCTTTTTATCACATTACAAGAAAACAGCCCTCAGCAAGTTAACAGGCGGAATTTTTTAATTTTTTTTAAATCCGTAAGCAAAAATCTGACTTTTGGCAATTCACTCAAAAATGGTGCCAAACGCTTGCAAATGCTCCCCTGAAATGCTTGGCGGCCGAAACAGAAGACTTTTTATCACAGGACAAGAAATCAGCCCTCAGAAAGTTAATCGGCAGAAAAAGATTTTTTTAAAAATCCCTAAGCCTCGGGGTCACAATTTCAGCAAAAATCTGACTTTTGGCAATTCACTCAAACATGGTGCCAAACGCTTGCAAATGCTCCCCTGAAATGTTTGGCGGTTGAAACAGAAAGCTTTTTATCAAAGGACAAGAAATCAGCCCTCAGCAACTTAACCAGTGGAAAAAGATTTTTTTGAAAAATCCCTAAGCCCCGGGGTCACCATTTCAGAAAAAATTTGACTTTTGGCTATTCACTAAAAAATGGTGCCAACCGGTTGCAAATCCTCCCCTGAAAGCTTTGGCGATGGAAACAGAAGGCTTTTTATCACATTGCAAGAAAACCGCCCTCAACAAGTTAACCGGCGGGAAAAGATTTTTTTGAAAAATCGCTAAGCCCCGGGGTCACAATTTCAGCAAAAATCTGACTTTTGGCAATTCACTCAAAGATGGTGCCAAACGCTTGCAAATGATCCCCTGAAATGCTTGGCGGTGGAAACAGAAGGCTTTCTATCACAGGACAAGAAATCAGCCATCAACAACCTATCCGGCAGAAAAAGATTTTTTTGAAAAAATCCCTAAGCCTCGGGGTCACAATTTCATCAAAAATCTGACTTTTGGCAATTCACTCAAACATGGTGCCAAACACTTGCAAAAACTCGGCTGAAATGTTTGGCAGTCGAAACAGAAAGCTTTTTATCAAAGGACAAGAAATCAGCCCACAGAAAGTTAACCGGTGGAAAAAGAGTTTTTTGAAAAATCCCTAAGCCCCGGGGTCACCATTTCAGAAAAAATTTGACTTTTGGCTATTCACTCAAAAATGGTGCCAACCGGTTTCAAATGCTCCCCTGAAAGCTTTGGCGATGGAAACAGAAGGCTTTTTATCACATTGCAAGAAAACAGCCCTCAACAAGTTAACCGGCGGGAAAATATTTTTTTGAAAAAATCCCTAAGCCCCGGGGTCACAATTTCAGACAAAATCTGACTTTTGACAATTCACTCAAAAATGATGACAACCGGTTGCAAATGCTCCCCTAAAAGGTAAGGCAGTCAAACATAAGGCTTTTTATCACAGGACAAGAAATCAGCCCTCAGCAACTTAACCGGCGGAAAAAGATTTTTTTGAAAAATCCCTAAACCCCACGGTCACAATTTCAGCAAAAATCTAACTTTTGGCAATTCACTCAAAAATGGTGCCAAACGCTTGCAAATGCTCCTTTGAAATGTTTGGCGGTCGAAAAGAAGGCTTAATATCACAGGAGAAGAAATCAGACATCAACAACTTAACTGGTGGAATTTTTTTTTTTTAAAAAAACCCTAAGACCTGGAGTCACAATTTCAGCAAAAATTTGACTTTTGACAATTCACTCAAAAATGGTGCCAATCGCTTGCAAATGCTCCCCTGAAAGGTTTGGCGGTCGAAACAGAAGCCTTTTTATCACATTACAAGAAAACAGCCCTCAGCAAGTTAACAGGCGAATTTTTGTTTTTTTTTAAATCCCTAAGCAAAAATCTGACTTTTGGCAATTCACTCAAAAATGGTGCCAAACGCTTGCAAATGCTCCCCTGAAATGCTTGGCGGTCGAAACAGAAGACTTTTTATCACAGGACAAGAAATCAGCCCTCAGAAAGTTAATCGGCAGAAAAAGATTTTTTTAAAAATCCCTAAGCCTCGGGGTCACAATTTCAGCAAAAATCTGACTTTTGGCAATTCACTCAAACATGGTGCCAAACGCTTGCAAATGCTCCCCTGAAATGTTTGGCGGTTGAAACAGAAAGCTTTTTATCAAAGGACAAGAAATCAGCCCTCAGCAACTTAACCAGTGGAAAAAGATTTTTTTGAAAAATCCCTAAGCCCCGGGGTCACCATTTCAGAAAAAAATTGACTTTTGGCTATTCACTAAAAAATGGTGCCAACCGGTTGCAAATACTCCCCTGAAAGCTTTGGCGATGGAAACAGAAGGCTTTTTATCACATTGCAAGAAAACCGCCCTCAACAAGTTAACCGGCGGGAAAAGATTTTTTTGAAAAATCGCTAAGCCCCGGGGTCACAATTTCAGCAAAAATCTGACTTTTGGCAATTCACTCAAAGATGGTGCCAAACGCTTGCAAATGATCACCTGAAATGCTTGGCGGTGGAAACAGAAGGCTTTCTATCACAGGACAAGAAATCAGCCATCAACAACCTATCCGGCAGAAAAAGATTTTTTTGAAAAAATCCCTAAGCCTCGGGGTCACAATTTCATCAAAAATCTGACTTTTGGCAATTCACTCAAACATGGTGCCAAACGCTTGCAAAAACTCGGCTGAAATGTTTGGCAGTCGAAACAGAAAGCTTTTTATCAAAGGACAAGAAATCAGCCCACAGAAAGTTAACCGGTGGAAAAAGAGTTTTTTGAAAAATCCCTAAGCCCCGGGGTCACCATTTCAGAAAAAATTTGACTTTTGGCTATTCACTCAAAAATGGTGCCAACCGGTTTCAAATGCTCCCCTGAAAGCTTTGGCGATGGAAACAGAAGGCTTTTTATCACATTGCAAGAAAACAGCCCTCAACAAGTTAACCGGCGGGAAAAGATTTTTTTGAAAAAATCCCTAAGCCCCGGGGTCACAATTTCAGACAAAATCTGACTTTTGACAATTCACTCAAAAATGATGCCAACCGGTTGCAAATGCTCCCCTAAAAGGTAAGGCAGTCAAACATAAGGCTTTTTATCACAGGACAAGAAATCAGCCCTCAGCAACTTAACCGGCGGAAAAAGATTTTTTTGAAAAATCCCTAAACCCCACGGTCACAATTTCGGAAAAAATCTGACTTTTGGCAATTCACTCAGAAATGGTGCCAAACGCTTGCAAATGCTCCCCTGAAAGGTTCTGGCTGTCGAAACAGAAGGCTTTTTATCACAGGACAAGAAATCAGCCCTCAGAAAGTTAACCGGCGGAAAAAGATTTTTTTGAAAAATCCCTAAACCCCGGAGTCACAATTTCAGACAAAATCTGACTTTTGACAATTCACTCAAAAATGATGCCAACCGGATGCAAATGCTCCCCTAAAAGGTAAGGCAGTCAAACATAAGGCTTTTTATCACAGGACAAGAAATCAGGCCTCAGCAACTTTACCGGCAGAAAAACATTTTTTTAAAAAATCCCTAAGCCTTGGGTTCACAATTTCAGCAAAAATCTGACTTTTGGCAATTCACTCAAAAATGGTGCCAAACGCTTGCAAATGCTCCCTTGAAAGCTTTGGCGATGGAAACAGAAGGCTTTTTATCACAGGACAAGAAATCAGGCCTCCGAAATTAACCGGAGGAAAAAGGTTTTTTTGAAAAATCCCTAAGCCCCGGGGTCACAATTTCAGACAAAATCTGACTTTTGACAATTCACTCAAAAATGATGCCAACCGGTTGCAAATGCTCCCCTAAAAGGTAAGGCAGTCAAACAGAAGGCTTTTTATCACAGTACAAGAAATCAGGCCTCAACAACCTAACCGGCGGGAAAATATTTTTTTGAAAAAATCCCTAACCCCCGGGGTCACAATTTCAGAAAAAATCTGACTTTTGGTAATTCACTCAAAAATGGTGAGATCCGGTTGCCAGTGCTCCCCTGAAAGCTTTGGCGATGGAAACAGAAGGCTTTTTATCACATTTCAAGAAAACAGCCCTCAACAAGTTAACCGGCGGGAAAAGAGTTTTTTGAAAAAATCCCTAAGCCCCCGGGTCACAATTTCAGACAAAATCTGACTTTTGACAATTCACTCAAAAATGATGCCAACCGGATGCAAATGCTCCCCTAAAAGGTAAGGCAGTCAAACATAAGGCTTTTTATCACAGGACAAGAAATCAGCCCTCAGCAACTTTACCGGCAGAAAAACATTTTTTTAAAAAATCCCTAAGCCTTGGGTTCACAATTTCAGCAAAAATCTGACTTTTGGCAATTCACTCAAAAATGGTGCCAAACGCTTGCAAAAACTCGGCTGAAATGTTTGGCAGTCGAAACAGAAGATTTTTTATCACAAGGCAAGAAATAAGCCCTCAGCAACTTAACCGGCGATAAAGGATTTTTTTGAAAAATTCCCTAAGCCCCGGGGTCACAATTTCAGCAAAAATCTGACTTTTGGCAATTCACTCAAAAATGGTGCCAAACGCTTGCAAATGCTCCCCTGAAATGCTTGGCAGTTGAAACAGAAGGCTTTTTATCACAGGACAAGAAATCAGCCCTCAGAAAGTTAACCGGCAGAAAAAGATTTTTTTAAAAATCCGTAAGCCTCGGGATCACATTTTCAGCAAAAATCTGACTTTTGGCAATTCACTCAATAATGGTGCCAAACGCTTGCAAATGCACCCCTGAAATGTTTGGCGGTTGAAACAGAAAGCTTTTTATCAAAGGACAAGAAATTAGCCCTCAGCAACTTAACCAGTGGAAAAATATTTTTTTGAAAAAATCCCTAAGCCCCGGGGTCACAATTTCAGCAAAAATCTGACTTTGGGCAATTCACTCAAAAATGGTGCCAATCGCTTGCAAATGCTCCCCTGAAATGTTTGGCTGTCGAAACAGAAGGCTTTTTATCACAGGACAAAAATCAGCCCTCGACAACTTAACCGGCAGAAAAAGTTTTTTTTGAAAAAATCCCAAGCCCCGAGGTCACAATTTCAGCAAAAATCTGAATTTTGACCCTTCATTCAAAAATGGTGCCAATCGCTTGCATATGCTCCCCTGAAAGGTTTGGCTGTCGAAACAGAAGGCTTTTTATCACAGGACAAGAAATCAGGCCTCAGAAAGTTAACCGGCGGAAAAAAATTCTTTTAAAAAAATCCCTAAGCCCCGGGGTCACAATTTCAGCCAAAATCTGAATTTTGACAATTCTCTCAAAAATGATGACAAACAATTGTAAATGCTCCCCTGAAATGTTTGGCAGTCGAAAGAGAAGGCTTTTTATCACATTACAAGAAATCAGCCCTCAGAAAGTTAACCGGCGGAAAAAGACTTTTTTGAAAAATCCCTAAGCCCCGGGGTCACAATTTCAGCAAAAATCTGACTTTTGGCAATTCACTCAAAAATGGTGCCAAACGCTTGCAAATGCTCCCTTGAAAGCTTTGGCGATGGAAACAGAAGGCTTTTTATCACAGGACAAGAAATCAGGCCTCCGAAATTAACCGGAGGAAAAAGGTTTTTTTGAAAAATCCCTAAGCCCCGGAGTCACAATTTCAGAAAAAATCTGACTTTTGGCCATTCACTCAAAAATGGTGCCAAACGCTTGCAAATGCTCCCCTGAAAGGTTTGGCTGTCGAAACTGAAGGCTTTTTATCACAGGACAAGAAATCAGCCCTCAGCAACTTAACCGGCGGAAGAAGAGTTTTTTGAAAAATCCCTAAGCCCCGGGGTCACAATTTCAGCAAAAATCTGACTTTTGGCAATTCACTCAAAAATGGCGCCAAACCTTTGCAAATGCTCCCCTAAAAGCTTTGGTGATGGAAACAGAAGGCTTTTTATCAAAGGACAAGAAATCAGCCCTCAGCTACTTAACCGGCAGAAAAGGATTTTTTTGAAAAATCCCTAAGCCCCGGGGTCACAATTTCAGCAAAAATCTGACTTTTGGCAATTCACTCAAAAATGGTGCCAAACGCTTGCAAATGCTACCCTGAAATGCTTGGCGGTTGAAACAGAAGGCTTTTTATCACAGGACAGGAAATCAGGCCTCCGAAAGTTAACCGGAGGAAAAAGGTTTTTATGAAAAATCCCTAAGCCCCGGGTCACAATTTCAGGAAAAATCTGACTTTTGGCAATTCACTCAAAAATGGTGCCAAACGCTTGCAAATGCTCCCCTGAAATGCTTGGCAGTTGAAACAGAAGGCTTTTTATCACAGGACAAGAAATCAGCCCTTAGAAAGTTAACCGGCAGAAAAAGATTTTTTTACAAATCCGTAAGCCTCGGGGTCACAATTTCAGCAAAAATCTGACTTTTGGCAATTCACTCAATAATGGTGCCAAACGCTTGCAAATGCTCCCCTGAAATGTTTGGCGGTTGAAACAGAAAGCTTTTTATGAAAGGACAAGAAATCAGCCCTCAGCAACTTAACCAGTGGAAAAAGATTTTTTTGAAAAAATCCCTAAGCCCCGGGGTCACAATTTCAGAAATAATCTGACTTTGGGCAATTCACTCAAAAATGGTGCCAATCGCTTGCAAATGCTCCCCTGAAATGTTTGGCTGTCGAAACAGAAGGCTTTTTATCACAGGACAAAAATCAGCCCTCGACAACTTAACCGGCAGAAAAAGTTTTTTTTGAAAAAATCCCAAGCCCCGAGGTCACAATTTCAGCAAAAATCTGAATTTTGACCCTTCATTCAAAAATGGTGCCAACCGATTGCAAATGCTCCCCTGAAAGGTTTGGCTGTCGAAACAGAAGGCTTTTTATCACAGGACAAGAAATCAGCCCTCAGCAATTTAACCGGCGGAAAAAAAATCTTTTAAAAAAATCCCTAAGCCCCGGGGTCACAATTTCAGCCAAAATCTGACTTTTGACAATTCACTCAAAAATGATGCCAAACAATTGTAAATGCTCCCTTGAAATGTTTGGCAGTCGAAAGAGAAGGCTTTTTATCACATTACAAGAAATCAGCCCTCAGAAAGTTAACCGGCGGGAAAAGATTTTTTTGAAAAAATCCCTAAGACCTGGGGTCACAATTTCAGCAAAAATTTGACTTTCTGCAATTCACTCAAAAATGGTGCCAATCGCTTGCAAATGCTCCCCTGAAAGGTTTGGCTGTCGAAACAGAAGGCTTTTTATCACAGGACAAGAAATCAGGCTTCAGAAAGTTAACCGGCGGAAAAAGACTTTTTTGAAAAATCCCTAAGCCCCGGGGTCACAATTTCAGCAAAAATCTGACTTTTGGCAATTCACTCAAAAATGGTGCCAAACGCTTGCAAATGCTCCCCTGAAATGCTTGGCGGTTGAAACAGAAGGCTTTTTATCACAGGACAAGAAATCAGCCCTCAGCAAGTTAACCGGCGGAAAAAGATTTTTTTGAAAAAATCCCTAAGCCCCGGGGTCACAATTTCAGCAAAAATCCGACTTTTGGTAATTCACTCAAAAATGGTGCCAAACGCTTGCAAATGCTCCCCTGAAAGGTTTGGCTGTCGAAACAGAAGGCTTTTTATCACAGGACAAGAAATCAGGCTTCAGAAAGTTAACCGGCGGAAGAAGACTTTTTTGAAAAATCCCTAAGCCCCGGGGTCACAATTTCAGCAAAAATCTGACTTTTGGCAATTCACTCAAAAATGGTGCCAAACGCTTGCAAATGCTCCCCTGAAATGCTTGGCGGTTGAAACAGAAGGCTTTTTATCACAGGACAAGAAATCAGGCCTCCGAAATTAACCGGAGGAAAAAGGTTTTTTTGAAAAATCCCTAAGCCCCGGAGTCACAATTTCAGAAAAAATCCGACTTTTGGCAATTCACTCAAAGATGGTGCCAAACGCTTG
The DNA here is from genome assembly GCF_964106915.1 of Podarcis gaigeae. Taxonomy (NCBI): domain Eukaryota; kingdom Metazoa; phylum Chordata; class Lepidosauria; order Squamata; family Lacertidae; genus Podarcis; species Podarcis gaigeae. The sequence continues at coordinate 41,440,727 of NC_139689.1, forward strand.
CAAATGATCCCCTGAAATGCTTGGCGGTGGAAACAGAAGGCTTTCTATCACAGGACAAGAAATCAGCCATCAACAACCTATCCGGCAGAAAAAGATTTTTTTGAAAAAATCCCTAAGCCTCGGGGTCACAATTTCATCAAAAATCTGACTTTTGGCAATTCACTCAAACATGGTGCCAAACACTTGCAAAAACTCGGCTGAAATGTTTGGCAGTCGAAACAGAAAGCTTTTTATCAAAGGACAAGAAATCAGCCCACAGAAAGTTAACCGGTGGAAAAAGAGTTTTTTGAAAAATCCCTAAGCCCCGGGGTCACCATTTCAGAAAAAATTTGACTTTTGGCTATTCACTCAAAAATGGTGCCAACCGGTTTCAAATGCTCCCCTGAAAGCTTTGGCGATGGAAACAGAAGGCTTTTTATCACATTGCAAGAAAACAGCCCTCAACAAGTTAACCGGCGGGAAAATATTTTTTTGAAAAAATCCCTAAGCCCCGGGGTCACAATTTCAGACAAAATCTGACTTTTGACAATTCACTCAAAAATGATGACAACCGGTTGCAAATGCTCCCCTAAAAGGTAAGGCAGTCAAACATAAGGCTTTTTATCACAGGACAAGAAATCAGCCCTCAGCAACTTAACCGGCGGAAAAAGATTTTTTTGAAAAATCCCTAAACCCCACGGTCACAATTTCAGCAAAAATCTAACTTTTGGCAATTCACTCAAAAATGGTGCCAAACGCTTGCAAATGCTCCTTTGAAATGTTTGGCGGTCGAAAAGAAGGCTTAATATCACAGGAGAAGAAATCAGACATCAACAACTTAACTGGTGGAATTTTTTTTTTTTAAAAAAACCCTAAGACCTGGAGTCACAATTTCAGCAAAAATTTGACTTTTGACAATTCACTCAAAAATGGTGCCAATCGCTTGCAAATGCTCCCCTGAAAGGTTTGGCGGTCGAAACAGAAGCCTTTTTATCACATTACAAGAAAACAGCCCTCAGCAAGTTAACAGGCGAATTTTTGTTTTTTTTTAAATCCCTAAGCAAAAATCTGACTTTTGGCAATTCACTCAAAAATGGTGCCAAACGCTTGCAAATGCTCCCCTGAAATGCTTGGCGGTCGAAACAGAAGACTTTTTATCACAGGACAAGAAATCAGCCCTCAGAAAGTTAATCGGCAGAAAAAGATTTTTTTAAAAATCCCTAAGCCTCGGGGTCACAATTTCAGCAAAAATCTGACTTTTGGCAATTCACTCAAACATGGTGCCAAACGCTTGCAAATGCTCCCCTGAAATGTTTGGCGGTTGAAACAGAAAGCTTTTTATCAAAGGACAAGAAATCAGCCCTCAGCAACTTAACCAGTGGAAAAAGATTTTTTTGAAAAATCCCTAAGCCCCGGGGTCACCATTTCAGAAAAAAATTGACTTTTGGCTATTCACTAAAAAATGGTGCCAACCGGTTGCAAATACTCCCCTGAAAGCTTTGGCGATGGAAACAGAAGGCTTTTTATCACATTGCAAGAAAACCGCCCTCAACAAGTTAACCGGCGGGAAAAGATTTTTTTGAAAAATCGCTAAGCCCCGGGGTCACAATTTCAGCAAAAATCTGACTTTTGGCAATTCACTCAAAGATGGTGCCAAACGCTTGCAAATGATCACCTGAAATGCTTGGCGGTGGAAACAGAAGGCTTTCTATCACAGGACAAGAAATCAGCCATCAACAACCTATCCGGCAGAAAAAGATTTTTTTGAAAAAATCCCTAAGCCTCGGGGTCACAATTTCATCAAAAATCTGACTTTTGGCAATTCACTCAAACATGGTGCCAAACGCTTGCAAAAACTCGGCTGAAATGTTTGGCAGTCGAAACAGAAAGCTTTTTATCAAAGGACAAGAAATCAGCCCACAGAAAGTTAACCGGTGGAAAAAGAGTTTTTTGAAAAATCCCTAAGCCCCGGGGTCACCATTTCAGAAAAAATTTGACTTTTGGCTATTCACTCAAAAATGGTGCCAACCGGTTTCAAATGCTCCCCTGAAAGCTTTGGCGATGGAAACAGAAGGCTTTTTATCACATTGCAAGAAAACAGCCCTCAACAAGTTAACCGGCGGGAAAAGATTTTTTTGAAAAAATCCCTAAGCCCCGGGGTCACAATTTCAGACAAAATCTGACTTTTGACAATTCACTCAAAAATGATGCCAACCGGTTGCAAATGCTCCCCTAAAAGGTAAGGCAGTCAAACATAAGGCTTTTTATCACAGGACAAGAAATCAGCCCTCAGCAACTTAACCGGCGGAAAAAGATTTTTTTGAAAAATCCCTAAACCCCACGGTCACAATTTCGGAAAAAATCTGACTTTTGGCAATTCACTCAGAAATGGTGCCAAACGCTTGCAAATGCTCCCCTGAAAGGTTCTGGCTGTCGAAACAGAAGGCTTTTTATCACAGGACAAGAAATCAGCCCTCAGAAAGTTAACCGGCGGAAAAAGATTTTTTTGAAAAATCCCTAAACCCCGGAGTCACAATTTCAGACAAAATCTGACTTTTGACAATTCACTCAAAAATGATGCCAACCGGATGCAAATGCTCCCCTAAAAGGTAAGGCAGTCAAACATAAGGCTTTTTATCACAGGACAAGAAATCAGGCCTCAGCAACTTTACCGGCAGAAAAACATTTTTTTAAAAAATCCCTAAGCCTTGGGTTCACAATTTCAGCAAAAATCTGACTTTTGGCAATTCACTCAAAAATGGTGCCAAACGCTTGCAAATGCTCCCTTGAAAGCTTTGGCGATGGAAACAGAAGGCTTTTTATCACAGGACAAGAAATCAGGCCTCCGAAATTAACCGGAGGAAAAAGGTTTTTTTGAAAAATCCCTAAGCCCCGGGGTCACAATTTCAGACAAAATCTGACTTTTGACAATTCACTCAAAAATGATGCCAACCGGTTGCAAATGCTCCCCTAAAAGGTAAGGCAGTCAAACAGAAGGCTTTTTATCACAGTACAAGAAATCAGGCCTCAACAACCTAACCGGCGGGAAAATATTTTTTTGAAAAAATCCCTAACCCCCGGGGTCACAATTTCAGAAAAAATCTGACTTTTGGTAATTCACTCAAAAATGGTGAGATCCGGTTGCCAGTGCTCCCCTGAAAGCTTTGGCGATGGAAACAGAAGGCTTTTTATCACATTTCAAGAAAACAGCCCTCAACAAGTTAACCGGCGGGAAAAGAGTTTTTTGAAAAAATCCCTAAGCCCCCGGGTCACAATTTCAGACAAAATCTGACTTTTGACAATTCACTCAAAAATGATGCCAACCGGATGCAAATGCTCCCCTAAAAGGTAAGGCAGTCAAACATAAGGCTTTTTATCACAGGACAAGAAATCAGCCCTCAGCAACTTTACCGGCAGAAAAACATTTTTTTAAAAAATCCCTAAGCCTTGGGTTCACAATTTCAGCAAAAATCTGACTTTTGGCAATTCACTCAAAAATGGTGCCAAACGCTTGCAAAAACTCGGCTGAAATGTTTGGCAGTCGAAACAGAAGATTTTTTATCACAAGGCAAGAAATAAGCCCTCAGCAACTTAACCGGCGATAAAGGATTTTTTTGAAAAATTCCCTAAGCCCCGGGGTCACAATTTCAGCAAAAATCTGACTTTTGGCAATTCACTCAAAAATGGTGCCAAACGCTTGCAAATGCTCCCCTGAAATGCTTGGCAGTTGAAACAGAAGGCTTTTTATCACAGGACAAGAAATCAGCCCTCAGAAAGTTAACCGGCAGAAAAAGATTTTTTTAAAAATCCGTAAGCCTCGGGATCACATTTTCAGCAAAAATCTGACTTTTGGCAATTCACTCAATAATGGTGCCAAACGCTTGCAAATGCACCCCTGAAATGTTTGGCGGTTGAAACAGAAAGCTTTTTATCAAAGGACAAGAAATTAGCCCTCAGCAACTTAACCAGTGGAAAAATATTTTTTTGAAAAAATCCCTAAGCCCCGGGGTCACAATTTCAGCAAAAATCTGACTTTGGGCAATTCACTCAAAAATGGTGCCAATCGCTTGCAAATGCTCCCCTGAAATGTTTGGCTGTCGAAACAGAAGGCTTTTTATCACAGGACAAAAATCAGCCCTCGACAACTTAACCGGCAGAAAAAGTTTTTTTTGAAAAAATCCCAAGCCCCGAGGTCACAATTTCAGCAAAAATCTGAATTTTGACCCTTCATTCAAAAATGGTGCCAATCGCTTGCATATGCTCCCCTGAAAGGTTTGGCTGTCGAAACAGAAGGCTTTTTATCACAGGACAAGAAATCAGGCCTCAGAAAGTTAACCGGCGGAAAAAAATTCTTTTAAAAAAATCCCTAAGCCCCGGGGTCACAATTTCAGCCAAAATCTGAATTTTGACAATTCTCTCAAAAATGATGACAAACAATTGTAAATGCTCCCCTGAAATGTTTGGCAGTCGAAAGAGAAGGCTTTTTATCACATTACAAGAAATCAGCCCTCAGAAAGTTAACCGGCGGAAAAAGACTTTTTTGAAAAATCCCTAAGCCCCGGGGTCACAATTTCAGCAAAAATCTGACTTTTGGCAATTCACTCAAAAATGGTGCCAAACGCTTGCAAATGCTCCCTTGAAAGCTTTGGCGATGGAAACAGAAGGCTTTTTATCACAGGACAAGAAATCAGGCCTCCGAAATTAACCGGAGGAAAAAGGTTTTTTTGAAAAATCCCTAAGCCCCGGAGTCACAATTTCAGAAAAAATCTGACTTTTGGCCATTCACTCAAAAATGGTGCCAAACGCTTGCAAATGCTCCCCTGAAAGGTTTGGCTGTCGAAACTGAAGGCTTTTTATCACAGGACAAGAAATCAGCCCTCAGCAACTTAACCGGCGGAAGAAGAGTTTTTTGAAAAATCCCTAAGCCCCGGGGTCACAATTTCAGCAAAAATCTGACTTTTGGCAATTCACTCAAAAATGGCGCCAAACCTTTGCAAATGCTCCCCTAAAAGCTTTGGTGATGGAAACAGAAGGCTTTTTATCAAAGGACAAGAAATCAGCCCTCAGCTACTTAACCGGCAGAAAAGGATTTTTTTGAAAAATCCCTAAGCCCCGGGGTCACAATTTCAGCAAAAATCTGACTTTTGGCAATTCACTCAAAAATGGTGCCAAACGCTTGCAAATGCTACCCTGAAATGCTTGGCGGTTGAAACAGAAGGCTTTTTATCACAGGACAGGAAATCAGGCCTCCGAAAGTTAACCGGAGGAAAAAGGTTTTTATGAAAAATCCCTAAGCCCCGGGTCACAATTTCAGGAAAAATCTGACTTTTGGCAATTCACTCAAAAATGGTGCCAAACGCTTGCAAATGCTCCCCTGAAATGCTTGGCAGTTGAAACAGAAGGCTTTTTATCACAGGACAAGAAATCAGCCCTTAGAAAGTTAACCGGCAGAAAAAGATTTTTTTACAAATCCGTAAGCCTCGGGGTCACAATTTCAGCAAAAATCTGACTTTTGGCAATTCACTCAATAATGGTGCCAAACGCTTGCAAATGCTCCCCTGAAATGTTTGGCGGTTGAAACAGAAAGCTTTTTATGAAAGGACAAGAAATCAGCCCTCAGCAACTTAACCAGTGGAAAAAGATTTTTTTGAAAAAATCCCTAAGCCCCGGGGTCACAATTTCAGAAATAATCTGACTTTGGGCAATTCACTCAAAAATGGTGCCAATCGCTTGCAAATGCTCCCCTGAAATGTTTGGCTGTCGAAACAGAAGGCTTTTTATCACAGGACAAAAATCAGCCCTCGACAACTTAACCGGCAGAAAAAGTTTTTTTTGAAAAAATCCCAAGCCCCGAGGTCACAATTTCAGCAAAAATCTGAATTTTGACCCTTCATTCAAAAATGGTGCCAACCGATTGCAAATGCTCCCCTGAAAGGTTTGGCTGTCGAAACAGAAGGCTTTTTATCACAGGACAAGAAATCAGCCCTCAGCAATTTAACCGGCGGAAAAAAAATCTTTTAAAAAAATCCCTAAGCCCCGGGGTCACAATTTCAGCCAAAATCTGACTTTTGACAATTCACTCAAAAATGATGCCAAACAATTGTAAATGCTCCCTTGAAATGTTTGGCAGTCGAAAGAGAAGGCTTTTTATCACATTACAAGAAATCAGCCCTCAGAAAGTTAACCGGCGGGAAAAGATTTTTTTGAAAAAATCCCTAAGACCTGGGGTCACAATTTCAGCAAAAATTTGACTTTCTGCAATTCACTCAAAAATGGTGCCAATCGCTTGCAAATGCTCCCCTGAAAGGTTTGGCTGTCGAAACAGAAGGCTTTTTATCACAGGACAAGAAATCAGGCTTCAGAAAGTTAACCGGCGGAAAAAGACTTTTTTGAAAAATCCCTAAGCCCCGGGGTCACAATTTCAGCAAAAATCTGACTTTTGGCAATTCACTCAAAAATGGTGCCAAACGCTTGCAAATGCTCCCCTGAAATGCTTGGCGGTTGAAACAGAAGGCTTTTTATCACAGGACAAGAAATCAGCCCTCAGCAAGTTAACCGGCGGAAAAAGATTTTTTTGAAAAAATCCCTAAGCCCCGGGGTCACAATTTCAGCAAAAATCCGACTTTTGGTAATTCACTCAAAAATGGTGCCAAACGCTTGCAAATGCTCCCCTGAAAGGTTTGGCTGTCGAAACAGAAGGCTTTTTATCACAGGACAAGAAATCAGGCTTCAGAAAGTTAACCGGCGGAAGAAGACTTTTTTGAAAAATCCCTAAGCCCCGGGGTCACAATTTCAGCAAAAATCTGACTTTTGGCAATTCACTCAAAAATGGTGCCAAACGCTTGCAAATGCTCCCCTGAAATGCTTGGCGGTTGAAACAGAAGGCTTTTTATCACAGGACAAGAAATCAGGCCTCCGAAATTAACCGGAGGAAAAAGGTTTTTTTGAAAAATCCCTAAGCCCCGGAGTCACAATTTCAGAAAAAATCCGACTTTTGGCCATTCACTCAAAAATGGTGCCAAACGCTTGCAAATGCTCCCCTGAAAGGTTTGGCTGTCGAAACAGAAGGCTTTTTATCACAGGACAAGAAATCAGCCCTCAGCAACTTAACCGGCGGAAGAAGAGTTTTTTGAAAAATCCCTAAGCCCCGGGGTCACAATTTCAGCAAAAATCTGACTTTTGGCAATTCACTCAAAAATGGGGCCAAACCTTTGCAAATGCTCCCCTAAAAGCTTTGGTGATGGAAATAGAAGGCTTTTTATCAAAGGACAAGAAATCAGCCCTCAGCAACTTAACCGGCAGAAAAGGATTTTTTTGAAAAATCCCTAAGCCCCGGGGTCACAATTTCAGCAAAAATCTGACTTTTGGCAATTCACTCAAAAATGGTGCCAAACGCTTGCAAATGCTCCCCTGAAAGGTTTGGCTGTCGAAACAGAAGGCTTTTTATCACAGGACAAGAAATCAGGCCTCAACAACCTAACCGGCGGGAAAATATTATTTTGAAAAAATCCCTAACCCCTGGGGTCACAATTTCAGCAAAAATCTGACTTTTTGCAATTCACTCAAAAATGGGGCCAAACCTTTGCAAATGCTCCCCTGAAAGCTTTGCTGATGGAAACAGAAGGATTTTTATCAAAGGACAAGAAATCAGCCCTCAGCAACTCAACCGGCAGCAAAAGATTTTTTTGAAAAATCCCTAAGCCCCGGGGTCACAATTTCAGCAAAAATCTGACTTTTGGCAATTCACTCAAAAATGGTGCCAAACGCTTGCAAATGCTACCCTGAAAGGTTTGGCTGTCGAAACAGAAGGCTTTTTATCACAGGACAAGAAATCAGGCCTCAACAACCTAACCGGCGGGAAAATATTTTTTTGAAAAAATCCCAGCCCCTGGGGTCACAATTTCAGAAAAAATCTGACTTTTGGCAATTCACTCAAAAATGGTGCCAAATGGTTGGAAACGCTCCCCTGAAATGTTTGGTGATAGAAACAGAAGGCTTTTTATCACAGTACAAGAAATCAGTTATCAGAAAGTTAACCGGCAGAAAAAGATTTTTTTGAAAAAATCCCTAACCCCCGGGGTCACAATTTCAGCAAACATCTGACTTTGGGCAATTCACTCAAAAATGGTGCCAATCGCTTGCAAATGCTCCCCTGAAATGTTTGGCTGTCGAAACAGAAGGCTTTTTATCACAGGACAAAAATCAGCCCTCGACAACTTAACCGGCAGAAAAAGTTTTTTTTGAAAAAATCCCAAGCCCCGAGGTCACAATTTCAGCAAAAATCTGAATTTTGACCCTTCATTCAAAAATGGTGCCAATCGCTTGCATATGCTCCCCTGAAAGGTTTGGCTGTCGAAACAGAAGGCTTTTTATCACAGGACAAGAAATCAGGCCTCAGAAAGTTAACCGGCGGAAAAAAATTCTTTTAAAAAAATCCCTAAGCCCCGGGGTCACAATTTCAGCCAAAATCTGAATTTTGACAATTCTCTCAAAAATGATGACAAACAATTGTAAATGCTCCCCTGAAATGTTTGGCAGTCGAAAGAGAAGGCTTTTTATCACATTACAAGAAATCAGCCCTCAGAAAGTTAACCGGCGGAAAAAGACTTTTTTGAAAAATCCCTAAGCCCCGGGGTCACAATTTCAGCAAAAATCTGACTTTTGGCAATTCACTCAAAAATGGTGCCAAACGCTTGCAAATGCTCCCTTGAAAGCTTTGGCGATGGAAACAGAAGGCTTTTTATCACAGGACAAGAAATCAGGCCTCCGAAATTAACCGGAGGAAAAAGGTTTTTTTGAAAAATCCCTAAGCCCCGGAGTCACAATTTCAGAAAAAATCTGACTTTTGGCCATTCACTCAAAAATGGTGCCAAACGCTTGCAAATGCTCCCCTGAAAGGTTTGGCTGTCGAAACTGAAGGCTTTTTATCACAGGACAAGAAATCAGCCCTCAGCAACTTAACCGGCGGAAGAAGAGTTTTTTGAAAAATCCCTAAGCCCCGGGGTCACAATTTCAGCAAAAATCTGACTTTTGGCAATTCACTCAAAAATGGCGCCAAACCTTTGCAAATGCTCCCCTAAAAGCTTTGGTGATGGAAACAGAAGGCTTTTTATCAAAGGACAAGAAATCAGCCCTCAGCTACTTAACCGGCAGAAAAGGATTTTTTTGAAAAATCCCTAAGCCCCGGGGTCACAATTTCAGCAAAAATCTGACTTTTGGCAATTCACTCAAAAATGGTGCCAAACGCTTGCAAATGCTACCCTGAAATGCTTGGCGGTTGAAACAGAAGGCTTTTTATCACAGGACAGGAAATCAGGCCTCCGAAAGTTAACCGGAGGAAAAAGGTTTTTATGAAAAATCCCTAAGCCCCGGGTCACAATTTCAGGAAAAATCTGACTTTTGGCAATTCACTCAAAAATGGTGCCAAACGCTTGCAAATGCTCCCCTGAAATGCTTGGCAGTTGAAACAGAAGGCTTTTTATCACAGGACAAGAAATCAGCCCTTAGAAAGTTAACCGGCAGAAAAAGATTTTTTTACAAATCCGTAAGCCTCGGGGTCACAATTTCAGCAAAAATCTGACTTTTGGCAATTCACTCAATAATGGTGCCAAACGCTTGCAAATGCTCCCCTGAAATGTTTGGCGGTTGAAACAGAAAGCTTTTTATGAAAGGACAAGAAATCAGCCCTCAGCAACTTAACCAGTGGAAAAAGATTTTTTTGAAAAAATCCCTAAGCCCCGGGGTCACAATTTCAGAAATAATCTGACTTTGGGCAATTCACTCAAAAATGGTGCCAATCGCTTGCAAATGCTCCCCTGAAATGTTTGGCTGTCGAAACAGAAGGCTTTTTATCACAGGACAAAAATCAGCCCTCGACAACTTAACCGGCAGAAAAAGTTTTTTTTGAAAAAATCCCAAGCCCCGAGGTCACAATTTCAGCAAAAATCTGAATTTTGACCCTTCATTCAAAAATGGTGCCAACCGATTGCAAATGCTCCCCTGAAAGGTTTGGCTGTCGAAACAGAAGGCTTTTTATCACAGGACAAGAAATCAGCCCTCAGCAATTTAACCGGCGGAAAAAAAATCTTTTAAAAAAATCCCTAAGCCCCGGGGTCACAATTTCAGCCAAAATCTGACTTTTGACAATTCACTCAAAAATGATGCCAAACAATTGTAAATGCTCCCTTGAAATGTTTGGCAGTCGAAAGAGAAGGCTTTTTATCACATTACAAGAAATCAGCCCTCAGAAAGTTAACCGGCGGGAAAAGATTTTTTTGAAAAAATCCCTAAGACCTGGGGTCACAATTTCAGCAAAAATTTGACTTTCTGCAATTCACTCAAAAATGGTGCCAATCGCTTGCAAATGCTCCCCTGAAAGGTTTGGCTGTCGAAACAGAAGGCTTTTTATCACAGGACAAGAAATCAGGCTTCAGAAAGTTAACCGGCGGAAAAAGACTTTTTTGAAAAATCCCTAAGCCCCGGGGTCACAATTTCAGCAAAAATCTGACTTTTGGCAATTCACTCAAAAATGGTGCCAAACGCTTGCAAATGCTCCCCTGAAATGCTTGGCGGTTGAAACAGAAGGCTTTTTATCACAGGACAAGAAATCAGCCCTCAGCAAGTTAACCGGCGGAAAAAGATTTTTTTGAAAAAATCCCTAAGCCCCGGGGTCACAATTTCAGCAAAAATCCGACTTTTGGTAATTCACTCAAAAATGGTGCCAAACGCTTGCAAATGCTCCCCTGAAAGGTTTGGCTGTCGAAACAGAAGGCTTTTTATCACAGGACAAGAAATCAGGCTTCAGAAAGTTAACCGGCGGAAGAAGACTTTTTTGAAAAATCCCTAAGCCCCGGGGTCACAATTTCAGCAAAAATCTGACTTTTGGCAATTCACTCAAAAATGGTGCCAAACGCTTGCAAATGCTCCCCTGAAATGCTTGGCGGTTGAAACAGAAGGCTTTTTATCACAGGACAAGAAATCAGGCCTCCGAAATTAACCGGAGGAAAAAGGTTTTTTTGAAAAATCCCTAAGCCCCGGAGTCACAATTTCAGAAAAAATCCGACTTTTGGCCATTCACTCAAAAATGGTGCCAAACGCTTGCAAATGCTCCCCTGAAAGGTTTGGCTGTCGAAACAGAAGGCTTTTTATCACAGGACAAGAAATCAGCCCTCAGCAACTTAACCGGCGGAAGAAGAGTTTTTTGAAAAATCCCTAAGCCCCGGGGTCACAATTTCAGCAAAAATCTGACTTTTGGCAATTCACTCAAAAATGGGGCCAAACCTTTGCAAATGCTCCCCTAAAAGCTTTGGTGATGGAAATAGAAGGCTTTTTATCAAAGGACAAGAAATCAGCCCTCAGCAACTTAACCGGCAGAAAAGGATTTTTTTGAAAAATCCCTAAGCCCCGGGGTCACAATTTCAGCAAAAATCTGACTTTTGGCAATTCACTCAAAAATGGTGCCAAACGCTTGCAAATGCTCCCCTGAAAGGTTTGGCTGTCGAAACAGAAGGCTTTTTATCACAGGACAAGAAATCAGGCCTCAACAACCTAACCGGCGGGAAAATATTATTTTGAAAAAATCCCTAACCCCTGGGGTCACAATTTCAGCAAAAATCTGACTTTTTGCAATTCACTCAAAAATGGGGCCAAACCTTTGCAAATGCTCCCCTGAAAGCTTTGCTGATGGAAACAGAAGGATTTTTATCAAAGGACAAGAAATCAGCCCTCAGCAACTCAACCGGCAGCAAAAGATTTTTTTGAAAAATCCCTAAGCCCCGGGGTCACAATTTCAGCAAAAATCTGACTTTTGGCAATTCACTCAAAAATGGTGCCAAACGCTTGCAAATGCTACCCTGAAAGGTTTGGCTGTCGAAACAGAAGGCTTTTTATCACAGGACAAGAAATCAGGCCTCAACAACCTAACCGGCGGGAAAATATTTTTTTGAAAAAATCCCAGCCCCTGGGGTCACAATTTCAGAAAAAATCTGACTTTTGGCAATTCACTCAAAAATGGTGCCAAATGGTTGGAAACGCTCCCCTGAAATGTTTGGTGATAGAAACAGAAGGCTTTTTATCACAGTACAAGAAATCAGTTATCAGAAAGTTAACCGGCAGAAAAAGATTTTTTTGAAAAAATCCCTAACCCCCGGGGTCACAATTTCAGCAAACATCTGACTTTGGGCAATTCACTCAAAAATGGTGCCAATCGCTTGCAAATGCTCCCCTGAAATGTTTGGCTGTCGAAACAGAAGGCTTTTTATCACAGGACAAAAATCAGCCCTCGACAACTTAACCGGCAGAAAAAGTTTTTTTTGAAAAAATCCCAAGCCCCGAGGTCACAATTTCAGCAAAAATCTGAATTTTGACCCTTCATTCAAAAATGGTGCCAATCGCTTGCATATGCTCCCCTGAAAGGTTTGGCTGTCGAAACAGAAGGCTTTTTATCACAGGACAAGAAATCAGGCCTCAGAAAGTTAACCGGCGGAAAAAAATTCTTTTAAAAAAATCCCTAAGCCCCGGGGTCACAATTTCAGCCAAAATCTGAATTTTGACAATTCTCTCAAAAATGATGACAAACAATTGTAAATGCTCCCCTGAAATGTTTGGCAGTCGAAAGAGAAGGCTTTTTATCACATTACAAGAAATCAGCCCTCAGAAAGTTAACCGGCGGAAAAAGACTTTTTTGAAAAATCCCTAAGCCCCGGGGTCACAATTTCAGCAAAAATCTGACTTTTGGCAATTCACTCAAAAATGGTGCCAAACGCTTGCAAATGCTCCCTTGAAAGCTTTGGCGATGGAAACAGAAGGCTTTTTATCACAGGACAAGAAATCAGGCCTCCGAAATTAACCGGAGGAAAAAGGTTTTTTTGAAAAATCCCTAAGCCCCGGAGTCACAATTTCAGAAAAAATCTGACTTTTGGCCATTCACTCAAAAATGGTGCCAAACGCTTGCAAATGCTCCCCTGAAAGGTTTGGCTGTCGAAACTGAAGGCTTTTTATCACAGGACAAGAAATCAGCCCTCAGCAACTTAACCGGCGGAAGAAGAGTTTTTTGAAAAATCCCTAACCCCCGGGGTCACAATTTCAGCAAAAATCTGACTTTTGGCAATTCACTCAAAAATGGCGCCAAACCTTTGCAAATGCTCCCCTAAAAGCTTTGGTGATGGAAACAGAAGGCTTTTTATCAAAGGACAAGAAATCAGCCCTCAGCTACTTAACCGGCAGAAAAGGATTTTTTTGAAAAATCCCTAAGCCCCGGGGTCACAATTTCAGCAAAAATCTGACTTTTGGCAATTCACTCAAAAATGGTGCCAAACGCTTGCAAATGCTACCCTGAAATGCTTGGCGGTTGAAACAGAAGGCTTTTTATCACAGGACAGGAAATCAGGCCTCCGAAAGTTAACCGGAGGAAAAAGGTTTTTATGAAAAATCCCTAAGCCCCGGGTCACAATTTCAGGAAAAATCTGACTTTTGGCAATTCACTCAAAAATGGTGCCAAACGCTTGCAAATGCTCCCCTGAAATGCTTGGCAGTTGAAACAGAAGGCTTTTTATCACAGGACAAGAAATCAGCCCTTAGAAAGTTAACCGGCAGAAAAAGATTTTTTTACAAATCCGTAAGCCTCGGGGTCACAATTTCAGCAAAAATCTGACTTTTGGCAATTCACTCAATAATGGTGCCAAACGCTTGCAAATGCTCCCCTGAAATGTTTGGCGGTTGAAACAGAAAGCTTTTTATGAAAGGACAAGAAATCAGCCCTCAGCAACTTAACCAGTGGAAAAAGATTTTTTTGAAAAAATCCCTAAGCCCCGGGGTCACAATTTCAGAAATAATCTGACTTTGGACAATTCACTCAAAAATGGTGCCAATCGCTTGCAAATGCTCCCCTGAAATGTTTGGCTGTCGAAACAGAAGGCTTTTTATCACAGGACAAAAATCAGCCCTCGACAACTTAACCGGCAGAAAAAGTTTTTTTTGAAAAAATCCCAAGCCCCGAGGTCACAATTTCAGCAAAAATCTGAATTTTGACCCTTCATTCAAAAATGGTGCCAACCGATTGCAAATGCTCCCCTGAAAGGTTTGGCTGTCGAAACAGAAGGCTTTTTATCACAGGACAAGAAATCAGCCCTCAGCAATTTAACCGGCGGAAAAAAAATCTTTTAAAAAAATCCCTAAGCCCCGGGGTCACAATTTCAGCCAAAATCTGACTTTTGACAATTCACTCAAAAATGATGCCAAACAATTGTAAATGCTCCCTTGAAATGTTTGGCAGTCGAAAGAGAAGGCTTTTTATCACATTACAAGAAATCAGCCCTCAGAAAGTTAACCGGCGGGAAAAGATTTTTTTGAAAAAATCCCTAAGACCTGGGGTCACAATTTCAGCAAAAATTTGACTTTCTGCAATTCACTCAAAAATGGTGCCAATCGCTTGCAAATGCTCCCCTGAAAGGTTTGGCTGTCGAAACAGAAGGCTTTTTATCACAGGACAAGAAATCAGGCTTCAGAAAGTTAACCGGCGGAAAAAGACTTTTTTGAAAAATCCCTAAGCCCCGGGGTCACAATTTCAGCAAAAATCTGACTTTTGGCAATTCACTCAAAAATGGTGCCAAACGCTTGCAAATGCTCCCCTGAAATGCTTGGCGGTTGAAACAGAAGGCTTTTTATCACAGGACAAGAAATCAGCCCTCAGCAAGTTAACCGGCGGAAAAAGATTTTTTTGAAAAAATCCCTAAGCCCCGGGGTCACAATTTCAGCAAAAATCCGACTTTTGGTAATTCACTCAAAAATGGTGCCAAACGCTTGCAAATGCTCCCCTGAAAGGTTTGGCTGTCGAAACAGAAGGCTTTTTATCACAGGACAAGAAATCAGGCTTCAGAAAGTTAACCGGCGGAAGAAGACTTTTTTGAAAAATCCCTAAGCCCCGGGGTCACAATTTCAGCAAAAATCTGACTTTTGGCAATTCACTCAAAAATGGTGCCAAACGCTTGCAAATGCTCCCCTGAAATGCTTGGCGGTTGAAACAGAAGGCTTTTTATCACAGGACAAGAAATCAGGCCTCCGAAATTAACCGGAGGAAAAAGGTTTTTTTGAAAAATCCCTAAGCCCCGGAGTCACAATTTCAGAAAAAATCCGACTTTTGGCCATTCACTCAAAAATGGTGCCAAACGCTTGCAAATGCTCCCCTGAAAGGTTTGGCTGTCGAAACAGAAGGCTTTTTATCACAGGACAAGAAATCAGCCCTCAGCAACTTAACCGGCGGAAGAAGAGTTTTTTGAAAAATCCCTAAGCCCCGGGGTCACAATTTCAGCAAAAATCTGACTTTTGGCAATTCACTCAAAAATGGGGCCAAACCTTTGCAAATGCTCCCCTAAAAGCTTTGGTGATGGAAATAGAAGGCTTTTTATCAAAGGACAAGAAATCAGCCCTCAGCAACTTAACCGGCAGAAAAGGATTTTTTTGAAAAATCCCTAAGCCCCGGGGTCACAATTTCAGCAAAAATCTGACTTTTGGCAATTCACTCAAAAATGGTGCCAAACGCTTGCAAATGCTCCCCTGAAAGGATTGGCTGTCGAAACAGAAGGCTTTTTATCACAGGACAAGAAATCAGGCCTCAACAACCTAACCGGCGGGAAAATATTATTTTGAAAAAATCCCTAACCCCTGGGGTCACAATTTCAGCAAAAATCTGACTTTTTGCAATTCACTCAAAAATGGGGCCAAACCTTTGCAAATGCTCCCCTGAAAGCTTTGGTGATGGAAACAGAAGGATTTTTATCAAAGGACAAGAAATCAGCCCTCAGCAACTCAACCGGCAGCAAAAGATTTTTTTGAAAAATCCCTAAGCCCCGGGGTCACAATTTCAGCAAAAATCTGACTTTTGGCAATTCACTCAAAAATGGTGCCAAACGCTTGCAAATGCTACCCTGAAAGGTTTGGCTGTCGAAACAGAAGGCTTTTTATCACAGGACAAGAAATCAGGCCTCAACAACCTAACCGGCGGGAAAATATTTTTTTGAAAAAATCCCAGCCCCTGGGGTCACAATTTCAGAAAAAATCTGACTTTTGGCAATTCACTCAAAAATGGTGCCAAATGGTTGGAAACGCTCCCCTGAAATGTTTGGTGATAGAAACAGAAGGCTTTTTATCACAGTACAAGAAATCAGTTATCAGAAAGTTAACCGGCAGAAAAAGATTTTTTTGAAAAAATCCCTAACCCCCGGGGTCACAATTTCAGAAAAAAACTGACTTTTTGCAATTCACTCAAAAATGGTGCCAAATGCTTGCAAATGCTCCCCTGAAAGCTTTGGTGATGGAAACAGAGGGCTTTTTATCACAGGAAAAGCAATCAAGCCTCAGAAAGTTAACCGGCGGAAGAAGAGTTTTTTGAAAGAATCCCTAAGCCCCGGGGTCACAATTTCAGAAAAAATCTGACTTTTTGCAATTCACTCAAAAATGGCGCCAAACCTTTGCTAATGCTCCCCTGAAAGGTTTGGCTGTCGAAACTGAAGGCTTTTTATCACAGGACAAGAAATCAGCCCTCAGCAACTTAACCGGCGGAAAAAGATTTTTTTGAAAAATCCCTAACCTCCGGGGTCACAATTTCAGCAAAAATCTGACTTTTTGCAATTCACTCAAAAATGGGGCCAAACCACCGCTAGCGCCCTCCCGACTCGTGAAGGAGCCTTTTTAAAGGCTACGGATCGGGTGCCGGGGAGAAGCGTGGTGCTTTGAGTCCTCCGCTATCCCTGCCGAGCGAAGCCGCATGCCATCCGGCGGAGAGCGCTGACTTCTTCCATTGAGAATTCGGACTTTCAACAACAACCCGTGAGTAATTTGGAAACCGGGTTTAAAAGGAGAAAAAAAGAAATTTTTTTCGGACTTGATACGAGCGGGGGGGGGGGGGGATCCAAAAAGGAAGTCAGTCCCCCTCCCTACTGTAAACCTTCCAAAACAAGGACTGGGAAACCAAGGTCCAAAAAGAACTCTATTGCTGATAAAAACTAAGAATTCCACGATGGGAAATTACAAGAACTGTGCTGGAGGAAGAATTGAGGGAGAAGGAAAACGTTACCCCCCCCCCCCGGGAACCGGGGTGATTGAGGAGAGAGCCTGGCGAAAAGCGAAGGAGATTTTGACAGCTGTCAAAGTAGCTGTCAAAGTCGGAAATTCAAAGAGGACCTTAATACGAGGACTTTGCTGGTTAAATTTTGTTACAATTAATACGAGGACTTTGCTGGTTAAATTTTGTTACAATTAGTTACAACCCGTTAAAACTTGGATACAAAATGGCGAAAACATGGATAACAATCGGACTTTTGGACTAGAGAAAACAAAGTTACAATAATCCCCTAGAGGAGCTTCGGGACATTACAAAGAAGGTCGTAAGTGGAAAAATACCATCGGAATTTTACAGGACTGGTTATCTTCTGGGAAAGCTGCAAAACGGAAACAATATTGTGTCTACAGGGTGTTCAGCTAAAGGAGACAATAGAATTTTCTATTGAAGAAAGGAAGGGACTGAACGCAAGTTTTTGTTCCTGAATAACAATAACCCCTGCAGACTTACTAAATTTCTGAACTAGAACGTTTTAGCAGCGGAACAAGAGGAAACTGGACTACAACTTGGAAAGAACAATAGGGGGAGCGTTATTAAAGATTTGATGCTAAATAGTTTAAAAATAACTCTAAAAATAATTATAAAAAGAAAAAGCCAGCAAGGAGTTGGGGGAAAAATGTGATTTATGGACTTTAAAAATTCCAGACAGACAACATGGATTGGTGGTTAGGGGGAAACTAAACCGGGGACGGGGGGTGGGGGGAGAAATAGAATCCAAAGGCTTGTCAACTACTTTCTGAATTGGTTTTCTTTTACTTACTATACTTTCTATTTCTTATTTTCTTATATTTCTATTGTGTGGGGTGTCTTTATCATTAAAAAAAAAGGAAATTGTGGAATGGAAAGGGGGTGGGCCCTGGGGAAAGAACTTTTGTTTTGTTAGTAAGGGTATTGATGGGGATTGTACAAATTTAAACTTAAATTCGACTAATGGTTTAAACAAACTAAGTTTTAATTAGAACTGAGAGCTTGTGGAGCCAACAATACGATAGGGGAATATGGTAGGGGTGGGGGAAAGAGGGAGTCCCGTAAAGTGGGTGTATGAAAATAAGGCCTTGAATGTACTTTAATCTTTTCTTTCTGTATCTCTGAAAATCTTAATAAATATTATTTATAAAAAAAAAAAATGGGGCCAAACCTTTGCAAATGCTCCCCTGAAAGCTTTGGTGATGGAAACAGAAGGATTTTTATCAAAGGACAAGAAATCAGCCCTCAGCAACTCAACCGGCAGCAAAAGATTTTTTTGAAAAATCCCTAAGCCCCAGGATCACAATTTCAGCAAAAATCTGACTTTTGGCAATTCACTCAAAAATGGTGCGAAACATTTGCAAATGCTCCCCTGAAAGCTTTGGCGATGGAAACAGAAGGCTTTTTATCACAGGACAAGAAGTCAGCCCTCAGCAACTTAACCGGCAGAAAAAGTTTTTTTTGAAAAATCCCTAAGCCCCGGGGTCACAATTTCAGCAAAAATCTGACTTTTGGCAATTCACTCAAAAATGGTGCCAAACGCTTGCAAATGCTCCCCTGAAAGGTTTGGCTGTCGAAACTGAAGGCTTTTTATCACAGGACAAGAAATCAGCCCTCAGCAACTTAACCGGCGGAAGAAGAGTTTTTTGAAAAATCCCTAACCCCCGGGGTCACAATTTCAGCAAAAATCTGACTTTTGGCAATTCACTCAAAAATGGGGCCAAACCTTTGCAAATGCTCCCCTGAAAGCTTTGGTGATGGAAACAGAAGGATTTTTATCAAAGGACAAGAAATCAGCCCTCAGCAACTCAACCGGCAGCAAAAGATTTTTTTGAAAAAATCCCTAAGCCCCGGGGTCACAATTTCAGCAAAAATCTGACTTTTGGCAATTCACTCAAAAATGGTGCCAAACCCCTGCAAATGCTCCCCTGAAAGCTTTCGTGATGGAAACAGAAGGATTTTTATCACAGGACAAGAAATCAGCCCTCAGCAACTTAACCGGCAGAAAAAGATTTTTTTGAAAAATCCCTAAGCCCCGGGGTCACAATTTCAGCAAAAATCTGACTTTTGGCAATTCACTCAAAAATGGTGCCAAACATTTGCAAATGCTCCCCTGAAAGCTTTGGCGATGGAAACAGAAGGCTTTTTATCACAGGACAAGAAGTCAGCCCTCAGCAACTTAACCGGCAGAAAAAGTTTTTTTTGAAAAATCCCTAAGCCCCGGGGTCACAATTTCAGCAAAAATCTGACTTTTGGCAATTCACTCAAAAATGGTGCCAAACGCTTGCAAATGCTCCCCTGAAAGGTTTGGCTGTCGAAACTGAAGGCTTTTTATCACAGGACAAGAAATCAGCCCTCAGCAACTTAACCGGCGGAAGAAGAGTTTTTTGAAAAATCCCTAACCCCCGGGGTCACAATTTCAGCAAAAATCTGACTTTTGGCAATTCACTCAAAAATGGGGCCAAACCTTTGCAAATGCTCCCCTGAAAGCTTTGGTGATGGAAACAGAAGGATTTTTATCAAAGGACAAGAAATCAGCCCTCAGCAACTCAACCGGCAGCAAAAGATTTTTTTGAAAAAATCCCTAAGCCCCGGGGTCACAATTTCAGCAAAAATCTGACTTTTGGCAATTCACTCAAAAATGGTGCCAAACCCTTGCAAATGCTCCCCTGAAAGCTTTCGTGATGGAAACAGAAGGATTTTTATCACAGGACAAGAAATCAGCCCTCAGCAACTTAACCGGCAGAAAAAGATTTTTTTGAAAAATCCCTAAGCCCCGGGGTCACAATTTCAGCAAAAATCTGACTTTTGGCAATTCACTCAAAAATGGTGCCAAACGCTTACAAATGCTCCCCTGAAAGATTTGGATGTCGAAACAGAAGGCTTTTTATCACAGTACAAGAAATCAGGCCTCAACAACCTAACCGGCGGGAAAATATTTTTTTGAAAAAATCCCTAACCCCCGGGGTCACAATTTCAGAAAAAATCTGACTTTTGGCAATTCACTCAAAAATGGTGCCAAACCTTTGCAAATGCTCCCCTGAAAGCTTTCGTGATGGAAACAGAAGGATTTTTATCACAGGACAAGAAATCAGCCCTCAGCAACTTAACCGGCAGAAAAAGATTTTTTTGAAAAATCCCTAAGCCCCGGGGTCACAATTTCAGCAAAAATCTGACTTTTGGCAATTCACTCAAAAATGGTGCCAAACGCTTGCAAATGCTCCCCTGAAAGCTTTGGCGATGGAAACAGAAGGCTTTTTATCACAGGACAAGAAATCAGCCCTCAGCAACTTAACCGGCAGAAAAAGATTTTTTTGAAAAATCCCTAAACCCCGGGGTCACAATTTCAGCAAAACTCTGACTTTTGGCAATTCACTCAAAAATGGTGCCAAACGCTTGCAAATGCTCCCCTGAAAGGTTTGGCTGTCGAAACTGAAGGCTTTTTATCACAGGACAAGAAATCAGCCCTCAGCAACTTAACCGGCGGAAGAAGAGTTTTTTGAAAAATCCCTAACCCCCGGGGTCACAATTTCAGCAAAAATCTGACTTTTGGCAATTCACTCAAAAATGGGGCCAAACCTTTGCAAATGCTCCCCTGAAAGCTTTGGTGATGGAAACAGAAGGATTTTTATCAAAGGACAAGAAATCAGCCCTCAGCAACTCAACCGGCAGCAAAAGATTTTTTTGAAAAATCCCTAAGCCCCGGGGTCACAATTTCAGCAAAAATCTGACTTTTGGCAATTCACTCAAAAATGGTGCCAAACCCTTGCAAATGCTCCCCTGAAAGCTTTGGCGATGGAAACAGAAGGCTTTTTATCACAGGACAAGAAATCAGCCCTCAGCAACTTAACCGGCAGAAAAAGATTTTTTTGAAAAATCCCTAAGCCCCGGGGTCACAATTTCAGCAAAAATCTGACTTTTGGCAATTCACTCAAAAATGGTGCCAAACACTTGCAAATGCTCCCCTGAAAGCTTTGGCGATGGAAACAGAAGGCTTTTTATCACAGGACAAGAAGTCAGCCCTCAGCAACTTAACCGGCAGAAAAAGTTTTTTTTTTGAAAAATCCCTAAGCCCCGGGGTCACAATTTCAGGAAAAATCTGACTTTTGGCAATTCACTCAAAAATGGTGCCAAACGCTTGCAAATGCTACCCTGAAAGGTTTGGCTGTCGAAACAGAAGGCTTTTTATCACAGGACAAGAAATCAGGCCTCAACAACCTAACCGGCGGGAAAATATTTTTTTGAAAAAATCCCTAACCCCTGGGGTCACAATTTCAGAAAAAATCTGACTTTTGGCAATTCACTCAAAAATGGTGCCAAATGGTTGGAAACGCTCCCCTGAAATGTTTGGTGATAGAAACAGAAGGCTTTTTATCACAGTACAAGAAATCAGTTATCAGAAAGTTAACCGGCAGAAAAAGATTTTTTTGAAAAAATCCCTAACCCCCGGGGTCACAATTTCAGAAAAAAACTGACTTTTTGCAATTCACTCAAAAATGGTGCCAAATGCTTGCAAATGCTCCCCTGAAAGCTTTGGTGATGGAAACAGAGGGCTTTTTATCACAGGAAAAGCAATCAAGCCTCAGAAAGTTAACCGGCGGAAGAAGAGTTTTTTGAAAGAATCCCTAAGCCCCGGGGTCACAATTTCAGAAAAAATCTGACTTTTTGCAATTCACTCAAAAATGGCGCCAAACCTTTGCTAATGCTCCCCTGAAAGGTTTGGCTGTCGAAACTGAAGGCTTTTTATCACAGGACAAGAAATCAGCCCTCAGCAACTTAACCGGCGGAAAAAGATTTTTTTGAAAAATCCCTAACCTCCGGGGTCACAATTTCAGCAAAAATCTGACTTTTTGCAATTCACTCAAAAATGGGGCCAAACCACCGCTAGCGCCCTCCCGACTCGTGAAGGAGCCTTTTTAAAGGCTACGGATCGGGTGCCGGGGAGAAGCGTGGTGCTTTGAGTCCTCCGCTATCCCTGCCGAGCGAAGCCGCATGCCATCCGGCGGAGAGCGCTGACTTCTTCCATTGAGAATTCGGACTTTCAACAACAACCCGTGAGTAATTTGGAAACCGGGTTTAAAAGGAGAAAAAAAGAAATTTTTTTCGGATTTGATACGAGCGGGGGGGGGGGGGGATCCAAAAAGGAAGTCAGTCCCCCTCCCTACTGTAAACCTTCCAAAACAAGGACTGGGAAACCAAGGTCCAAAAAGAACTCTATTGCTGATAAAAACTAAGAATTCCACGATGGGAAATTACAAGAACTGTGCTGGAGGAAGAATTGAGGGAGAAGGAAAACGTTACCCCCCCCCCTGGGAACCGGGGTGATTGAGGAGAGAGCCTGGCGAAAAGCGAAGGAGATTTTGACAGCTGTCAAAGTAGCTGTCAAAGTCGGAAATTCAAAGAGGACCTTAATACGAGGACTTTGCTGGTTAAATTTTGTTACAATTAATACGAGGACTTTGCTGGTTAAATTTTGTTACAATTAGTTACAACCCGTTAAAACTTGGATACAAAATGGCGAAAACATGGATAACAATCGGACTTTTGGACTAGAGAAAACAAAGTTACAATAATCCCCTAGAGGAGCTTCGGGACATTACAAAGAAGGTCGTAAGTGGAAAAATACCATCGGAATTTTACAGGACTGGTTATCTTCTGGGAAAGCTGCAAAACGGAAACAATATTGTGTCTACAGGGTGTTCAGCTAAAGGAGACAATAGAATTTTCTATTGAAGAAAGGAAGAGACTGAACGCAAGTTTTTGTTCCTGAATAACAATAACCCCTGCAGACTTACTAAATTTCTGAACTAGAACGTTTTAGCAGCGGAACAAGAGGAAACTGGACTACAACTTGGAAAGAACAATAGGGGGAGCGTTATTAAAGATTTGATGCTAAATAGTTTAAAAATAACTCTAAAAATAATTATAAAAAGAAAAAGCCAGCAAGGAGTTGGGGGAAAAATGTGATTTATGGACTTTAAAAATTCCAGACAGACAACATGGTTTGTTGTTTAGGGGGAAACTAAACCGGGGCCGGGGGGGGGGGAGAAATAGAATCCAAAGGCTTGTCAACTACTTTCTGAATTGGTTTTCTTTTACTTACTATACTTTCTATTTCTTATTTTCTTATATTTCTATTGTGTGGGGTGTCTTTATCATTAAAAAAAAAGGAAATTGTGGAATGGAAAGGGGGTGGGCCCTGGGGAAAGAACTTTTGTTTTGTTAGTAAGGGTATTGATGGGGATTGTACAAATTTAAACTTAAATTCGACTAATGGTTTAAACAAACTAAGTTTTAATTAGAACTGAGAGCTTGTGGAGCCAACAATACGATAGGGGAATATGGTAGGGGTGGGGGAAAGAGGGAGTCCCGGAAAGTGGGTGTATGAAAATAAGGCCTTGAATGTACTTTAATCTATTCTTTCTGTATCTCTGAAAATCTTAATAAATATTATTTATAAAAAAAAAAAATGGGGCCAAACATTTGCAAATGCTCCCCTGAAAGCTTTGGCGATGGAAACAGAAGGCTTTTTATCACAGGACAAGAAGTCAGCCCTCAGCAACTTAACCGGCAGAAAAAGATTTTTTTGAAAAATCCCTAAGCCCCGGAGTCACAATTTCAGCAAAAATCTGACTTTTGGCAATTCACTCAAAAATGGTGCCAAACCCTTGCAAATGCTCCCCTGAAAGGTTTGGCTGTCGAAACAGAAGGCTTTTTATCACAGTACAAGAAATCAGGCCTCAACAACCTAACCGGCGGGAAAATATTTTTTTGAAAAAATCCCTAACCCCCGGGGTCACAATTTCAGAAAAAATCTGACTTTTGGCAATTCACTCAAAAATGGTGCCAAACGCTTGCAAATGCTCCCCTGAAAGGTTTGGCTGTCGAAACTGAAGGCTTTTTATCACAGGACAAGAAATCAGCCCTCAGCAACTTAACCGGCGGAAGAAGAGTTTTTTGAAAAATCCCTAACCCCCGGGGTCACAATTTCAGCAAAAATCTGACTTTTGGCAATTCACTCAAAAATGGTGCCAAATGGTTGGAAACGCTCCCCTGAAAGCTTTGGTGATGGAAACAGAAGGCTTTTTATCACAGTACAAGAAATCAGCCCTCAGCAACTCAACCGGCAGCAAAAGATTTTTTTGAAAAATCCCTAACCCCCGGGGTCACAATTTCAGAAAAAAACTGACTTTTTGCAATTCACTCAAAAATGGTGCCAAATGCTTGCAAATGCTCCCCTGAAAGCTCTGGTGATGGAAACAGAGGGCTTTTTATCACAGGAAAAGCAATCAAGCCTCAGAAAGTTAACCGGCGGAAGAAGAGTTTTTTGAAAGAATCCCTAAGCCCCGGGGTCACAATTTCAGAAAAAATCTGACTTTTTGCAATTCACTCAAAAATGGCGCCAAACCTTTGCTAATGCTCCCCTGAAAGGTTTGGCTGTCGAAACTGAAGGCTTTTTATCACAGGACAAGAAATCAGCCCTCAGCAACTTAACCGGCGGAAAAAGATTTTTTTGAAAAATCCCTAACCTCCGGGGTCACAATTTCAGCAAAAATCTGACTTTTTGCAATTCACTCAAAAATGGGGCCAAACCACCGCTAGCGCCCTCCCGACTCGTGAAGGAGCCTTTTTAAAGGCTACGGATCGGGTGCCGGGGAGAAGCGTGGTGCTTTGAGTCCTCCGCTATCCCTGCCGAGCGAAGCCGCATGCCATCCGGCGGAGAGCGCTGACTTCTTCCATTGAGAATTCGGACTTTCAACAACAACCCGTGAGTAATTTGGAAACCGGGTTTAAAAGGAGAAAAAAAGAAATTTTTTTCGGATTTGATACGAGCGGGGGTGGGGGGATCCAAAAAGGAAGTCAGTCCCCCTCCCTACTGTAAACCTTCCAAAACAAGGACTGGGAAACCAAGGTCCAAAAAGAACTCTATTGCTGATAAAAACTAAGAATTC
Source organism: Podarcis gaigeae (assembly GCF_964106915.1). Taxonomy (NCBI): domain Eukaryota; kingdom Metazoa; phylum Chordata; class Lepidosauria; order Squamata; family Lacertidae; genus Podarcis; species Podarcis gaigeae. Next base: position 41,465,741 of record NC_139689.1, read on the forward strand.
CACGATGGGAAATTACAAGAACTGTGCTGGAGGAAGAATTGAGGGAGAAGGAAAACGTTACCCCCCCCCCCCGGGAACCGGGGTGATTGAGGAGAGAGCCTGGCGAAAAGCGAAGGAGATTTTGACAGCTGTCAAAGTAGCTGTCAAAGTCGGAAATTCAAAGAGGACCTTAATACGAGGACTTTGCTGGTTAAATTTTGTTACAATTAATACGAGGACTTTGCTGGTTAAATTTTGTTACAATTAGTTACAACCCGTTAAAACTTGGATACAAAATGGCGAAAACATGGATAACAATCGGACTTTTGGACTAGAGAAAACAAAGTTACAATAATCCCCTAGAGGAGCTTCGGGACATTACAAAGAAGGTCGTAAGTGGAAAAATACCATCGGAATTTTACAGGACTGGTTATCTTCTGGGAAAGCTGCAAAACGGAAACAATATTGTGTCTACAGGGTGTTCAGCTAAAGGAGACAATAGAATTTTCTATTGAAGAAAGGAAGGGACTGAACGCAAGTTTTTGTTCCTGAATAACAATAACCCCTGCAGACTTACTAAATTTCTGAACTAGAACGTTTTAGCAGCGGAACAAGAGGAAACTGGACTACAACTTGGAAAGAACAATAGGGGGAGCGTTATTAAAGATTTGATGCTAAATAGTTTAAAAATAACTCTAAAAATAATTATAAAAAGAAAAAGCCAGCAAGGAGTTGGGGGAAAAATGTGATTTATGGACTTTAAAAATTCCAGACAGACAACATGGATTGGTGGTTAGGGGGAAACTAAACCGGGGACGGGGGGGGGGGGGGGAGAAATAGAATCCAAAGGCTTGTCAACTACTTTCTGAATTGGTTTTCTTTTACTTACTATACTTTCTATTTCTTATTTTCTTATATTTCTATTGTGTGGGGTGTCTTTATCATTAAAAAAAAAGGAAATTGTGGAATGGAAAGGGGGTGGGCCCTGGGGAAAGAACTTTTGTTTTGTTAGTAAGGGTATTGATGGGGATTGTACAAATTTAAACTTAAATTCGACTAATGGTTTAAACAAACTAAGTTTTAATTAGAACTGAGAGCTTGTGGAGCCAACAATACGATAGGGGAATATGGTAGGGGTGGGGGAAAGAGGGAGTCCCGTAAAGTGGGTGTATGAAAATAAGGCCTTGAATGTACTTTAATCTTTTCTTTCTGTATCTCTTAAAATCTTAATAAATATTATTTATAAAAAAAAAAAAAATGGGGCCAAACCTTTGCAAATGCTCCCATGAAAGCTTTGGTGATGGAAACAGAAGGATTTTTATCAAAGGACAAAAAATCAGCCCTCAGCAACTCAACCGGCAGCAAAAGATTTTTTTGAAAAATCCCTAAGCCCCAGGATCACAATTTCAGCAAAAATCTGACTTTTGGCAATTCACTCAAAAATGGTGCCAAACATTTGCAAATGCTCCCCTGAAAGCTTTGGCGATGGAAACAGAAGGCTTTTTAACACAGGACAAGAAGTCAGCCCTCAGCAACTTAACTGGCAGAAAAAGTTTTTTTTGAAAAATCCCTAAGCCCCGGGGTCACAATTTCAGCAAAAATCTGACTTTTGGGAATTCACTCAAAAATGGTGCCAAACCTTTGCAAATGCTCCCCTGAAAGCTTTAGTGATGGAAACAGAGGGCTTTTTATCACAGGACAAGAAATCAAGTTAACCGGCAGAAAAAGATTTTTTTGAAAAAATCCCTAAGCCCCGGGGTCACAATTTCAGCAAAAATCGGACTTTTGGCAATTCACTCAAAAATGGTGCCAAACCTTTGCAAATGCTCCCCTGAAAGCTTTGGCGATGGAAACAGAAGGCTTTTTATCACAGGACAAGAAGTCAGCCCTCAGCAACTTAACCGGCAGAAAAAGATTTTTTTGAAAAATCCCTAAGCCCTGGGGTCACAATTTCAGCAAAAATCTGACTTTTGGCAATTCACTCAAAAATGGTGCCAAACACTTGCAAATGCTCCCCTGAAAGCTTTGGAGATGGAAACAGAAGGCTTTTTATCACAGGACAAGAAATCAGCCCTCAGCAACTTAACCGGCAGAAAAAGATTTTTTTGAAAAATCCCTAAGCCCCGGGGTCACAATTTCAGCAAAAATCTGACTTTTGGCAATTCACTCAAAAATGGTGCCAAACCCTTGCAAATGCTCCCCTGAAAGGTTTGGCTGTCGAAACAGAAGGCTTTTTATCCCAGGACAAGAAATCAGGCTTCAGAAAGTTAACCGGCGGAAAAAGAGTTTTTTGAAAAATCCCTAAGCCCCGGGGTCACAATTTCAGCAAAAATCTGACTTTTGGTAATTCACTCAAAAATGGTGCCAAATGCTTGCAAATAGTCGCCTGAAATGTTTGGCGGTCGAAACAGAAGGCTTTTTATCACAGTACAAGAAATCAGGCCTCAACAACCTAACCGGCGGGAAAATATTTTTTTCAAAAAATCCCTAACCCCCGGGGTCACAATTTCAGAAAAAATCTGACTTTTGGCAATTCACTCAAAAATGGTGCCAAACCTTTGCAAATGCTCCCCTGAAAGCTTTGGTGATGGAAACAGAAGGATTTTTATCACAGGACAAGAAATCAGCCCTCAGCAACTTAACCGGCAGAAAAAGATTTTTTTGAAAAATCCCTAAGCCCCGGGGTCACAATTTCAGCAAAAATCTGACTTTTGGCAATTCACTCAAAAATGGTGCCAAACGCTTGCAAATGCTCCCCTGAAAGCTTTGGTGATGGAAACAGAAGGCTTTTTATCACAGGACAAGAAATCAGCCCTCAGCAACTTAACCGGCAGAAAACGATTTTTTTGAAAAATCCCTAAACCCCGGGGTCACAATTTCAGCAAAAATCTGACTTTTGGCAATTCACTCAAAAATGGTGCCAAACGCTTGCAAATGCTCCCCTGAAAGGTTTGGCTGTCGAAACTGAAGGCTTTTTATCACAGGACAAGAAATCAGCCCTCAGCAACTTAACCGGCGGAAGAAGAGTTTTTTGAAAAATCCCTAACCCCCGGGGTCACAATTTCAGAAAAAAATCTGACTTTTGGCAATTCACTCAAAAATGGGGCCAAACCTTTGCAAATGCTCCCCTGAAAGCTTTGGTGATGGAAACAGAAGGATTTTTATCAAAGGACAAGAAATCAGCCCTCAGCAACTCAACCGGCAGCAAAAGATTTTTTTGAAAAATCCCTAAGCCCCGGGGTCACAATTTCAGCAAAAATCTGACTTTTGGCAATTCACTCAAAAATGGTGCCAAACCCTTGCAAATGCTCCCCTGAAAGCTTTGGCGATGGAAACAGAAGGCTTTTTATCACAGGACAAGAAATCAGCCCTCAGCAACTTAACCGGCAGAAAAAGATTTTTTTGAAAAATCCCTAAGCCCCGGGGTCACAATTTCAGCAAAAATCCGACTTTTGGTAATTCACTCAAAAATGGTGCCAAACGCTTGCAAATGCTCCTCTGAAAGGTTTGGCTGTCGAAACAGAAGGCTTTTTATCCCAGGACAAGAAATCAGGCTTCAGAAATTTAACCGGCGGAAAAAGAGTTTTTTGAAAAATCCCTAAGCCCCGGGGTCACAAATTCAGCAAAAATCTGACTTTTGGCAATTCACTCAAAAATGGTGCCAAATGCTTGCAAATAGTCGCCTGAAATGTTTGGCGGTCGAAACAGAAGGCTTTTTATCAAAGGACAAGAAATCAGCAAACAGAAAGTTAAGTGGCGGAAAAAGATTTTTTTGAAAAATCCCTAAGCCCCGGGGTCACAATTTCAGCAAAAATCTGACTTTTGGCAATTCACTCAAAAATGGTGCCAAACGCTTGCAAATGCTCCCCTGAAAGGTTTGGATGTCGAAACAGAAGGCTTTTTATCACAGGACAAGAAATCAGGCCTCAACAACCTAACCGGCGGGAAATTTTTTTTTTGAAAAAATCCCTAACCCCCGGGGTCACAATTTCAGAAAAAATCTGACTTTTGGCAATTCACTCAAAAATGGTGCCAAACCTTTGCAAATGCTCCCCTGAAAGCTTTCGTGATGGAAACAGAAGGATTTTTATCACAGGACAAGAAATCAGCCCTCAGCAACTTAACTGGCAGAAAAAGATTTTTTTGAAAAATCCCTAACCCCTGGGGTCACAATTTGAGCAAAAATCTGACTTTTGGCAATTCACTCAAAAATGGTACCAAACGCTTGCAAATGCTCCCCTGAAAGGTCTGGCTGTCGAAACTGAAGGCTTTTTATCACAGGACAAGAAATCAGCCCTCAGCAACTTAACCGGCGGAAGAAGAGTTTTTTGAAAAATCCCTAACCCCCGGGGTCACAATTTCAACAAAAATCTGACTTTTGGCAATTCACTCAAAAATGGTGCCAAATGCTTGCAAATAGTCGCCTGAAAGGTTTGGATGTCGAAACAGAAGGTTTTTTTATCACAGGACAAGAAATCAGGCCTCAACAACCTAACCGGAGGGAAAATATTTTTTTGAAAAAATCCCTAACCCCCCGGGGTCACAATTTCAGAAAAAATCTGACTTTTGGCAATTCACTCAAAAATGGTGCCAAACGCTTGCAAATGCTCCCCTGAAAAGTTTGGCTGTCGAAACTGAAGGCTTTTTATCACAGGACAAGAAATCAGCCCTCAGCAACTTAACCGGCGGAAGAAGAGTTTTTTGAAAAATCCCTAACGCCCGGGGTCACAATTTCTGCAAAAATCTGACTTTTGGCAATTCACTCAAAAATGGGGCCAAATGCAAATGCTTTGCAAATGCTCCCCTGAAAGCTTTGGTGATGGAAACAGAAGGATTTTTATCAAAGGACAAGAAATCAGGCCTCAACAACCTAACCGGCAGCAAAAGATTTTTTTGAAAAATCCCTAAGCCCCGGGGTCACAATTTCAGCAAAAATCTGACTTTTGGCAATTCACTCAAAAATGGTGCCAAACGCTTGCAAATGCTCCCCTGAAAGCTTTGGCGATGGAAACAGAAGGCTTTTTATCACAGGACAAGAAATCAGCCCTCAGCAACTTAACTGGCAGAAAAAGATTTTTTTGAAAAATCCCTAAACCCCGGGGTCACAATTTCAGCAAAAATCTGACTTTTGGCAATTCACTCAAAAATGGTGCCAAACGCTTGCAAATGCTCCCCTGAAAGGTCTGGCTGTCGAAACTGAAGGCTTTTTATCACAGGACAAGAAATCAGCCCTCAGCAACTTAACCGGCGGAAGAAGAGTTTTTTGAAAAATCCCTAACCCCCGGGGTCACAATTTCAGCAAAAATCTGACTTTTGGCAATTCACTCAAAAATGGGGCGAAACCTTTGCAAATGCGCCCCTGAAAGCTTTGGTGATGGAAACAGAAGGATTTTTATCAAAGGACAAGAAATCAGCCCTCAGCAACTTAACCGGCAGAAAAAGATTTTTTTGAAAAATCCCTAAGCCCCGGGGTCACAATTTCAGAAAAAATCTGACGTTTGGCAATTCACTCAAAAATGGCGCCAAACGCTTGCAAATAGTCGCCTGAAATGTTTGGCGGTCGAAACAGAAGGCTTTTTATCAAAGGACAAGAAATCAGCCCACAGAAATTTAACCGGCGGAAAAAGGTTTTTTTGAAGAATCCCTAAGCCCCGGGGTCACAATTTCAGCAAAAATCTGACTTTTGGCAATTCACGCAAAAATGGTGCCAAACGCTTGTAAATGCTCCCCTGAAAGGTTTGGATGTCGAAACAGAAGGCTTTTTATCACAGGAGAAGAAATCAGGCCTCAACAACCTAACCGGCGGGAAAATATTTTTTTGAAAAAATCCCTAACCCTCGGGGTCACAATTTCAGCAAAAATCCGACTTTTGGTAATTCACTCAAAAATGGTGCCAAACGCTTGCAAATGCTCCCCTGAAAAGTTTGGCTGTCGAAACTGAAGGCTTTTTATCACAGGACAAGAAATCAGCCCTCAGCAACTTAACCGGCGGAAGAAGAGTTTTTTGAAAAATCCCTAACGCCCGGGGTCACAATTTCTGCAAAAATCTGACTTTTGGCAATTCACTCAAAAATGGGGCCAAATGCAAATGCTTTGCAAATGCTCCCCTGAAAGCTTTGGTGATGGAAACAGAAGGATTTTTATCAAAGGACAAGAAATCAGGCCTCAACAACCTAACCGGCAGCAAAAGATTTTTTTGAAAAATCCCTAAGCCCCGGGGTCACAATTTCAGCAAAAATCTGACTTTTGGCAATTCACTCAAAAATGGTGCCAAACGCTTGCAAATGCTCCCCTGAAAGCTTTGGCGATGGAAAGAGAAGGCTTTTTATCACAGGACAAGAAATCAGCCCTCAGCAACTTAACTGGCAGAAAAAGATTTTTTTGAAAAATCCCTAAACCCCGGGGTCACAATTTCAGCAAAAATCTGACTTTTGGCAATTCACTCAAAAATGGTGCCAAACGCTTGCAAATGCTCCCCTGAAAGGTCTGGCTGTCGAAACTGAAGGCTTTTTATCACAGGACAAGAAATCAGCCCTCAGCAACTTAACCGGCGGAAGAAGAGTTTTTTGAAAAATCCCTAACCCCCGGGGTCACAATTTCAGCAAAAATCTGACTTTTGGCAATTCACTCAAAAATGGGGCGAAACCTTTGCAAATGCGCCCCTGAAAGCTTTGGTGATGGAAACAGAAGGATTTTTATCAAAGGACAAGAAATCAGCCCTCAGCAACTTAACCGGCAGAAAAAGATTTTTTTGAAAAATCCCTAAGCCCCGGGGTCACAATTTCAGAAAAAATCTGACGTTTGGCAATTCACTCAAAAATGGCGCCAAACGCTTGCAAATAGTCGCCTGAAATGTTTGGCGGTCGAAACAGAAGGCTTTTTATCAAAGGACAAGAAATCAGCCCACAGAAATTTAACCGGCGGAAAAAGGTTTTTTTGAAGAATCCCTAAGCCCCGGGGTCACAATTTCAGCAAAAATCTGACTTTTGGCAATTCACGCAAAAATGGTGCCAAACGCTTGTAAATGCTCCCCTGAAAGGTTTGGATGTCGAAACAGAAGGCTTTTTATCACAGGACAAGAAATCAGGCCTCAACAACCTAACCGGCGGGAAAATATTTTTTTGAAAAAATCCCTAACCCTCGGGGTCACAATTTCAGCAAAAATCCGACTTTTGGTAATTCACTCAAAAATGGTGCCAAACGCTTGCAAATGCTCCCTTGAAAGGTTTGGCTGTCGAAACAGAAGGCTTTTTATCCCAGGACAAGAAATCAGGCTTCAGAAATTTAACCGGCGGAAAAAGAGTTTTTTGAAAAATACCTAAGCCCCGGGGTCACAATGCTTGCAAATAGTCGCCTGAAATGTTTGGCGGTCGAAACAGAAGGCTTTTTATCAAAGGACAAGAAATCAGCAAACAGAAAGTTAAGTGGCGGAAAAAGATTTTTTTGAAAAATCCCTAAGCCCCGGGGTCACAATTTCAGCAAAAATCTGACTTTTGGCAATTCACTCAAAAATGGTGCCAAACGCTTGCAAATGCTCCCCTGAAAGGTTTGGCTGTCGAAACAGAAGGCTTTTTATCGCAGGACAAGAAATCAGCCCTCAGCAACTTAACCGGCGGAAGAAGAGTTTTTTGAAAAATCCCTAACCCCCAGGGTCACAATTTCAGCAAAAATCTGACTTTTGGCAATTCACTCAAAAATGGGGCCAAATGGTTGGAAACGCTCCCCTGAAATGTTTGGTGATAGAAACAGAAGGCTTTTTATCACAGTACAAGAAATCAGTTATCAGAAAGTTAACCGGCAGAAAAAGATTTTTTTGAAAAATCCCTAAGCCCCGGGGTCACAATTTCAGCAGAAATCCGACTTTTGGTAATTCACTCAAAAATGGTGCCAAACGCTTGCAAATGCTCCCCTGAAAGGTTTGGCTGTCGAAACAGAAGGCTTTTTATCCCAGGACAAGAAATCAGGCTTCAGAAAGTTAACCGGCGGAAAAAGAGTTTTTTGAAAAATCCCTAACCCCCGGGGTCACAATTTCAGCAAAAATCTGACTTTTGGCAATTCACTCAAAAATGGTGCCAAACGCTTGCAAATGCTCCCCTGAAAGGTTTGGCGATGGAAACAGAAGGCTTTTTATCACAGGACAAGAAGTCAGCCCTCAGCAACTTAACCGGCAGAAAAAGTTTTTTTTGAAAAATCCCTAAGCCCCGGGGTCACAATTTCAGCAAAAATCTGACTTTTGGCAATTCACTCAAAAATGGTGCCAAACGCTTGCAAATGCTCCCCTGAAAGCTTTGGCGATGGAAACAGAAGGCTTTTTATCACAGGACAAGAAATCAGCCCTCAGCAACTTAACCGGCAGAAAAAGATTTTTTTGAAAAATCCCTAAACCCCGGGGTCACAATTTCAGCAAAACTCTGACTTTTGGCAATTCACTCAAAAATGGTGCCAAACGCTTGCAAATGCTCCCCTGAAAGGTTTGGCTGTCGAAACTGAATGCTTTTTATCACAGGACAAGAAATCAGCCCTCAGCAACTTAACCGGCGGAAGAAGAGTTTTTTGAAAAATCCCTAACCCCCGGCGTCACAATTTCAGCAAAAGTATGACGTTTGGCAATTCACTCAAAAATGGTGCCAAACGCTTGCAAATAGTCGCCTGAAATGTTTGGCGGTCGAAACAGAAGGCTTTTTATCAAAGGACAAGAAATCAGCCCACAGAAAGTTAACCGGCGGAAAAAGATTTTTTTGAAAAATCCCTAAGCCCCGGGGTCACAATTTCAGCAAAAATCTGACTTTTGGCAATTCACTCAAAAATGGTGCCAAATGCTTGCAAATAGTCGCCTGAAAGGTTTGGCTGTCGAAACTGAAGGCTTTTTATCACAGGACAAGAAATCAGCCCTCAGCAACTTAACCGGCGGAAGAAGAGTTTTTTGAAAAATCCCTAACCCCCGGGGTCACAATTTCAGCAAAAATCTGACTTTTGGCAATTCACTCAAAAATGGTGCCAAACGCTTGCAAATGCTCCCCTGAAAGCTTTGGTGATGGAAACAGAAGGCTTTTTATCACAGGACAAGAAGTCAGCCCTCAGCAACTTAACCGGCAGAAAAAGTTTTTTTTGAAAAATCCCTAAGCCCCGGGGTCACAATTTCAGCAAAAATCTGACGTTTGGCAATTCACTCAAAAATGGTGCCAAATGCTTGCAAAAAGTCGCCTGAAATGTTTGGCGGTCGAAACAGAAGGCTTTTTATCAAAGGACAAGAAATCAGCCCACAGAAAGTTAACCGGCGTAAAAAGATTTTTTTGAAAAATCCCTAAGCCCCGGGGTCACAATTTCAGAAAAAATCTGACTTTTGGCAATTCACTCAAAAATGGTGCCAAACGCTTGCAAATGCTCCCCTGAAAGGTTTGGATGTCGAAACAGAAGGCTTTTTAGCACAGTACAAGTAATCAGGCCTCAACAACCTAACCGGCGGGAAAATATTTTTTTGAAAAAATCCCTAACCCCCGGGGTCACAATTTCAGAAAAAAATCTGACTTTTGGCAATTCACTCAAAAATGGTGCCAAACCTTTGCAAATGCTCCCCTGAAAGCTTTGGTGATGGAAACAGAAGGATTTTTATCACAGGACAAGAAATCAGCCCTCAGCAACTTAACCGGCAGAAAAAGATTTTTTTGAAAAATCCCTAAGCCCCGGGGTCACAATTTCAGCAAAAATCTGACTTTTGGCAATTCACTCAAAAATGGTCCCAAACGCTTGCAAATGCTCCCCTGAAAGCTTTGGCGATGGAAACAGAAGGCTTTTTATCACAGGACAAGAAATCTGCCCTCAGCAACTTAACCGGCAGAAAAAGATTTTTTTTGAAAAATCCCTAAACCCCGGGGTCACAATTTCAGCAAAAATCTGACTTTTGGCAATTCACTCAAAAATGGTGCCAAACGCTTGCAAATGCTCCCCTGAAAGGTTTGGCTGTCGAAACTGAATGCTTTTTATCACAGGACAAGAAATCAGCCCTCAGCAACTTAACCGGCGGAAGAAGAGTTTTTTGAAAAATCCCTAACCCCCGGCGTCACAATTTCAGCAAAAATATGACGTTTGGCAATTCACTCAAAAATGGTGCCAAACGCTTGCAAATAGTCGCCTGAAATGTTTGGCGGTCGAAACAGAAGGCTTTTTATCAAAGGACAAGAAATCAGCCCACAGAAAGTTAACCGGCGGAAAAAGATTTTTTTGAAAAATCCCTAAGCCCCGGGGTCACAATTTCAGCAAAAATCTGACTTTTGGCAATTCACTCAAAAATGGTGCCAAACGCTTGCAAATGCTCCCCTGAAAGGTTTGGATGTCGAAACAGAAGGCTTTTTATCGCAGGACAAGAAATCAGGCCTCAACAACCTAACCGGCGGGAAAATATTTTTTTGAAAAAATCCCTAACCCCCTTTTGGCAATTCACTCAAAAATGGTGCCAAACGCTTGCAAATGCTCCCCTGAAAGGTCTGGCTGTCGAAACTGAAGGCTTTTTATCACAGGACAAGAAATCAGCCCTCAGCAACTTAACCGGCGGAAGAAGAGTTTTTTGAAAAATCCCTAACCCCCGGGGTCACAATTTCAGCAAAAATCTGACTTTTGGCAATTCACTCAAAAATGGGGCCAAACCTTTGCAAATGCGCCCCTGAAAGCTTTGGTGATGGAAACAGAAGGCTTTTTATCACAGGACAAGAAATCAGCCCTCAGCAACTTAACCGGCAGAAAAAGAGTTTTTTGAAAAATCCCTAACCCCCGGGGTCACAATTTCAGCAAAAATCTGACTTTTGGCAATTCACTCAAAAATGGGGCCAAACCTTTGCAAATGCTCCCCTGAAAGCTTTGGAGATGGAAACAGAAGGCTTTTTATCACAGGACAAGAAATCAGCCCTCAGCAACTTAACCGGCGGAAGAAGAGTTTTTTGAAAAATCCCTAACCCCCGGGGTCACAATTTCAGCAAAAATCTGACTTTTGACAATTCACTCAAAAATGGTGCCAAACGCTTGCAAATGCTCCCTTGAAAGGTTTGGCTGTCGAAACAGAAGGCTTTTTATCACAGGACAAGAAATCAGGCCTCAACAACCTAACCGGCGGGAAAATATTTTTTTGAAAAAATCCCTAACCCTCGGGGTCACAATTTCAGAAAAAAATCTGACTTTTGGCAATTCACTCAAAAATGGTGCCAAATGGTTGGAAACGCTCCCCTGAAATGTTTGGTGATAGAAACAGAAGGCTTTTTATCACAGTACAAGAAATCAGTTATCAGAAAGTTAACCGGCAGAAAAAGATTTTTTTGAAAAATCCCTAAGCCCCGGGGTCACAATTTCAGCAAAAATCTGACTTTTGGCAATTCACTCAAAAATGGTGCCAAACGCTTGCAAATGCTCCCCTGAATGCTTTGGCGATGGAAACAGAAGGCTTTTTATCACAGGACAAGAAATCAGCCCTCAGCAACTTAACCGGCAGAAAAAGATTTTTTTGAAAAATCCCTAAACCCCGGGGTCACAATTTCAGCAAAAATCTGACTTTTGGCAATTCACTCAAAAATGGTGCCAAACGCTTGCAAATGCTCCCCTGAAAGGTTTGGCTGTCGAAACTGAATGCTTTTTATCACAGGACAAGAAATCAGCCCTCAGCAACTTAACCGGCAGAAGAAGAGTTTTTTGAAAAATCCCTAACCCCCGGCGTCACAATTTCAGCAAAAGTATGACGTTTGGCAATTCACTCAAAAATGGTGCCAAACGCTTGCAAATAGTCGCCTGAAATGTTTGGCGGTCGAAACAGAAGGCTTTTTATCAAAGGACAAGAAATCAGCCCACAGAAAGTTAACCGGCGGAAAAAGATTTTTTTGAAAAATCCCTAAGCCCCGGGGTCACAATTTCAGCAAAAATCTGACTTTTGGCAATTCACTCAAAAATGGTGCCAAATGCTTGCAAATAGTCGCCTGAAAGGTTTGGCTGTCGAAACTGAAGGCTTTTTATCACAGGACAAGAAATCAGCCCTCAGCAACTTAACCGGCGGAAGAAGAGTTTTTTGAAAAATCCCTAACCCCCAGGGTCACAATTTCAGCAAAAATCTGACTTTTGGCAATTCACTCAAAAATGGTGCCAAACGCTTGCAAATGCTCCCCTGAAAGCTTTGGTGATGGAAACAGAAGGCTTTTTATCACAGGACAAGAAGTCAGCCCTCAGCAACTTAACCGGCAGAAAAAGTTTTTTTTGAAAAATCCCTAAGCCCCGGGGTCACAACTTCAGCAAAAATCTGACGTTTGGCAATTCACTCAAAAATGGTGCCAAATGCTTGCAAAAAGTCGCCTGAAATGTTTGGCGGTCGAAACAGAAGGCTTTTTATCAAAGGACAAGAAATCAGCCCACAGAAAGTTAACCGGCGTAAAAAGATTTTTTTGAAAAATCCCTAAGCCCCGGGGTCACAATTTCAGAAAAAATCTGACTTTTGGCAATTCACTCAAAAATGGTGCCAAACCTTTGCAAATGCTCCCCTGAAAGCTTTGGTGATGGAAACAGAAGGATTTTTATCACAGGACAAGAAATCAGCCCTCAGCAACTTAACCGGCAGAAAAAGATTTTTTTGAAAAATCCCTAAGCCCCGGGGTCACAATTTCAGCAAAAATCTGACTTTTGGCAATTCACTCAAAAATGGTCCCAAACGCTTGCAAATGCTCCCCTGAAAGCTTTGGCGATGGAAACAGAAGGCTTTTTATCACAGGACAAGAAATCTGCCCTCAGCAACTTAACCGGCAGAAAAAGATTTTTTTTGAAAAATCCCTAAACCCCGGGGTCACAATTTCAGCAAAAATCTGACTTTTGGCAATTCATTCAAAAATGGTGCCAAACGCTTGCAAATGCTCCCCTGAAAGGTTTGGCTGTCGAAACTGAATGCTTTTTATCACAGGACAAGAAATCAGCCCTCAGCAACTTAACCGGCGGAAGAAGAGTTTTTTGAAAAATCCCTAACCCCCGGCGTCACAATTTCAGCAAAAATATGACGTTTGGCAATTCACTCAAAAATGGTGCCAAACGCTTGCAAATAGTCGCCTGAAATGTTTGGCGGTCGAAACAGAAGGCTTTTTATCAAAGGACAAGAAATCAGCCCACAGAAAGTTAACCGGCGGAAAAAGATTTTTTTGAAAAATCCCTAAGCCCCGGGGTCACAATTTCAGCCAAAATCTGACTTTTGGCAATTCACTCAAAAATGGTGCCAAACGCTTGCAAATGCTCCCCTGAAAGGTTTGGATGTCGAAACAGAAGGCTTTTTATCGCAGGACAAGAAATCAGGCCTCAACAACCTAACCGGCGGGAAAATATTTTTTTGAAAAAATCCCTAACCCCCTTTTGGCAATTCACTCAAAAATGGTGCCAAACGCTTGCAAATGCTCCCCTGAAAGGTCTGGCTGTCGAAACTGAAGGCTTTTTATCACAGGACAAGAAATCAGCCCTCAGCAACTTAACCGGCGGAAGAAGAGTTTTTTGAAAAATCCCTAACCCCCGGGGTCACAATTTCAGCAAAAATCTGACTTTTGGCAATTCACTCAAAAATGGGGCCAAACCTTTGCAAATGCGCCCCTGAAAGCTTTGGTGATGGAAACAGAAGGCTTTTTATCACAGGACAAGAAATCAGCCCTCAGCAACTTAACCGGCAGAAAAAGAGTTTTTTGAAAAATCCCTAACCCCCGGGGTCACAATTTCAGCAAAAATCTGACTTTTGGCAATTCACTCAAAAATGGGGCCAAACCTTTGCAAATGCTCCCCTGAAAGCTTTGGAGATGGAAACAGAAGGCTTTTTATCACAGGACAAGAAATCAGCCCTCAGCAACTTAACCGGCGGAAGAAGAGTTTTTTGAAAAATCCCTAACCCCCGGGGTCACAATTTCAGCAAAAATCTGACTTTTGACAATTCACTCAAAAATGGTGCCAAACGCTTGCAAATGCTCCCTTGAAAGGTTTGGCTGTCGAAACAGAAGGCTTTTTATCACAGGACAAGAAATCAGGCCTCAACAACCTAACCGGCGGGAAAATATTTTTTTGAAAAAATCCCTAACCCTCGGGGTCACAATTTCAGAAAAAAATCTGACTTTTGGCAATTCACTCAAAAATGGTGCCAAATGGTTGGAAACGCTCCCCTGAAATGTTTGGTGATAGAAACAGAAGGCTTTTTATCACAGTACAAGAAATCAGTTATCAGAAAGTTAACCGGCAGAAAAAGATTTTTTTGAAAAATCCCTAAGCCCCGGGGTCACAATTTCAGCAAAAATCTGACTTTTGGCAATTCACTCAAAAATGGTGCCAAACGCTTGCAAATGCTCCCCTGAATGCTTTGGCGATGGAAACAGAAGGCTTTTTATCACAGGACAAGAAATCAGCCCTCAGCAACTTAACCGGCAGAAAAAGATTTTTTTGAAAAATCCCTAAACCCCGGGGTCACAATTTCAGCAAAAATCTGACTTTTGGCAATTCACTCAAAAATGGTGCCAAACGCTTGCAAATGCTCCCCTGAAAGGTTTGGCTGTCGAAACTGAATGCTTTTTATCACAGGACAAGAAATCAGCCCTCAGCAACTTAACCGGCAGAAGAAGAGTTTTTTGAAAAATCCCTAACCCCCGGCGTCACAATTTCAGCAAAAGTATGACGTTTGGCAATTCACTCAAAAATGGTGCCAAACGCTTGCAAATAGTCGCCTGAAATGTTTGGCGGTCGAAACAGAAGGCTTTTTATCAAAGGACAAGAAATCAGCCCACAGAAAGTTAACCGGCGGAAAAAGATTTTTTTGAAAAATCCCTAAGCCCCGGGGTCACAATTTCAGCAAAAATCTGACTTTTGGCAATTCACTCAAAAATGGTGCCAAATGCTTGCAAATAGTCGCCTGAAAGGTTTGGCTGTCGAAACTGAAGGCTTTTTATCACAGGACAAGAAATCAGCCCTCAGCAACTTAACCGGCGGAAGAAGAGTTTTTTGAAAAATCCCTAACCCCCAGGGTCACAATTTCAGCAAAAATCTGACTTTTGGCAATTCACTCAAAAATGGTGCCAAACGCTTGCAAATGCTCCCCTGAAAGCTTTGGTGATGGAAACAGAAGGCTTTTTATCACAGGACAAGAAGTCAGCCCTCAGCAACTTAACCGGCAGAAAAAGTTTTTTTTGAAAAATCCCTAAGCCCCGGGGTCACAACTTCAGCAAAAATCTGACGTTTGGCAATTCACTCAAAAATGGTGCCAAATGCTTGCAAAAAGTCGCCTGAAATGTTTGGCGGTCGAAACAGAAGGCTTTTTATCAAAGGACAAGAAATCAGCCCACAGAAAGTTAACCGGCGTAAAAAGATTTTTTTGAAAAATCCCTAAGCCCCGGGGTCACAATTTCAGAAAAAATCTGACTTTTGGCAATTCACTCAAAAATGGTGCCAAACGCTTGCAAATGCTCCCCTGAAAGGTTTGGATGTCGAAACAGAAGGCTTTTTAGCACAGTACAAGTAATCAGGCCTCAACAACCTAACCGGCGGGAAAATATTTTTTTGAAAAAATCCCTAACCCCCGGGGTCACAATTTCAGAAAAAAATCTGACTTTTGGCAATTCACTCAAAAATGGTGCCAAACCTTTGCAAATGCTCCCCTGAAAGCTTTGGTGATGGAAACAGAAGGATTTTTATCACAGGACAAGAAATCAGCCCTCAGCAACTTAACCGGCAGAAAAAAGATTTTTTTGAAAAATCCCTAAGCCCCGGGGTCACAATTTCAGCAAAAATCTGACTTTTGGCAATTCACTCAAAAATGGTGCCAAACGCTTGCAAATGCTCCCCTGAAAGCTTTGGCGATGGAAACAGAAGGCTGTTTATCACAGGACAAGAAATCTGCCCTCAGCAACTTAACCGGCAGAAAAAGATTTTTTTGAAAAATCCCTAAACCCCGGGGTCACAATTTCAGCAAAAATCTGACTTTTGGCAATTCACTCAAAAATGGTGCCAAACGCTTGCAAATGCTCCCCTGAAAGGTTTGGCTGTCGAAACTGAATGCTTTTTATCACAGGACAAGAAATCAGCCCTCAGCAACTTAACCGGCGGAAGAAGAGTTTTTTGAAAAATCCCTAACCCCCGGCGTCACAATTTCAGCAAAAATATGACGTTTGGCAATTCACTCAAAAATGGTGCCAAACGCTTGCAAATAGTCGCCTGAAATGTTTGGCGGTCGAAACAGAAGGCTTTTTATCAAAGGACAAGAAATCAGCCCACAGAAAGTTAACCGGCGGAAAAAGATTTTTTTGAAAAATCCCTAAGCCCCGGGGTCACAATTTCAGCAAAAATCTGACTTTTGGCAATTCACTCGAAAATGGTGCCAAACGCTTGCAAATGCTCCCCTGAAAGGCTTGGCTGTCGAAACTGAAGGCTTTTTATCACAGGACAAGAAATCAGCCCTCAGCAACTTAACCGGCGGAAGAAGAGTTTTTTGAAAAATCCCTAACCCCCGGGGTCACAATTTCAGCAAAAATCTGACTTTTGGCAATTCACTCAAAAATGGGGCCAAACCTTTGCAAATGCTCCCCTGAAAGCTTTGGTGATGGAAACAGAAGGCTTTTTATCACAGGACAAGAAATCAGCCCTCAGCAACTTAACCGGCAGAAAAAGATTTTTTTGAAAAATCCCTAAGCCCCGGGGTCACAATTTCAGTAAAAATCCGACTTTTGGTAATTCACTCAAAAATGGTGCCAAACGCTTGCAAATGCTCCCCTGAAAGGTTTGGCTGTCGAAACTGAATGCTTTTTATCACAGGACAAGAAATCAGCCCTCAGCAACTTAACCGGCGGAAGAAGAGTTTTTTGAAAAATCCCTAACCCCCGGCGTCACAATTTCAGCAAAAGTATGACGTTTGGCAATTCACTCAAAAATGGTGCCAAACGCTTGCAAATAGTCGCCTGAAATGTTTGGCGGTCGAAACAGAAGGCTTTTTATCAAAGGACAAGAAATCAGCCCACAGAAAGTTAACCGGCGGAAAAAGATTTTTTTGAAAAATCCCTAAGCCCCGGGGTCACAATTTCAGCAAAAATCTGACTTTTGGCAATTCACTCAAAAATGGTGCCAAATGCTTGCAAATAGTCGCCTGAAAGGTTTGGCTGTCGAAACTGAAGGCTTTTTATCACAGGACAAGAAATCAGCCCTCAGCAACTTAACCGGCGGAAGAAGAGTTTTTTGAAAAATCCCTAACCCCCGGGGTCACAATTTCAGCAAAAATCTGACTTTTGGCAATTCACTCAAAAATGGTGCCAAACGCTTGCAAATGCTCCCCTGAAAGCTTTGGTGATGGAAACAGAAGGCTTTTTATCACAGGACAAGAAGTCAGCCCTCAGCAACTTAACCGGCAGAAAAAGTTTTTTTTGAAAAATCCCTAAGCCCCGGGGTCACAATTTCAGCAAAAATCTGACGTTTGGCAATTCACTCAAAAATGGTGCCAAATGCTTGCAAAAAGTCGCCTGAAATGTTTGGCGGTCGAAACAGAAGGCTTTTTATCAAAGGACAAGAAATCAGCCCACAGAAAGTTAACCGGCGTAAAAAGATTTTTTTGAAAAATCCCTAAGCCCCGGGGTCACAATTTCAGAAAAAATCTGACTTTTGGCAATTCACTCAAAAATGGTGCCAAACGCTTGCAAATGCTCCCCTGAAAGGTTTGGATGTCGAAACAGAAGGCTTTTTAGCACAGTACAAGTAATCAGGCCTCAACAACCTAACCGGCGGGAAAATATTTTTTTGAAAAAATCCCTAACCCCCGGGGTCACAATTTCAGAAAAAAATCTGACTTTTGGCAATTCACTCAAAAATGGTGCCAAACCTTTGCAAATGCTCCCCTGAAAGCTTTGGTGATGGAAACAGAAGGATTTTTATCACAGGACAAGAAATCAGCCCTCAGCAACTTAACCGGCAGAAAAAGATTTTTTTGAAAAATCCCTAAGCCCCGGGGTCACAATTTCAGCAAAAATCTGACTTTTGGCAATTCACTCAAAAATGGTCCCAAACGCTTGCAAATGCTCCCCTGAAAGCTTTGGCGATGGAAACAGAAGGCTTTTTATCACAGGACAAGAAATCTGCCCTCAGCAACTTAACCGGCAGAAAAAGATTTTTTTGAAAAATCCCTAAACCCCGGGGTCACAATTTCAGCAAAAATCTGACTTTTGGCAATTCACTCAAAAATGGTGCCAAACGCTTGCAAATGCTCCCCTGAAAGGTTTGGCTGTCGAAACTGAATGCTTTTTATCACAGGACAAGAAATCAGCCCTCAGCAACTTAACCGGCGGAAGAAGAGTTTTTTGAAAAATCCCTAACCCCCGGCGTCACAATTTCAGCAAAAATATGACGTTTGGCAATTCACTCAAAAATGGTGCCAAACGCTTGCAAATAGTCGCCTGAAATGTTTGGCGGTCGAAACAGAAGGCTTTTTATCAAAGGACAAGAAATCAGCCCACAGAAAGTTAACCGGCGGAAAAAGATTTTTTTGAAAAATCCCTAAGCCCCGGGGTCACAATTTCAGCAAAAATCTGACTTTTGGCAATTCACTCAAAAATGGTGCCAAACGCTTGCAAATGCTCCCCTGAAAGGTTTGGATGTCGAAACAGAAGGCTTTTTATCGCAGGACAAGAAATCAGGCCTCAACAACCTAACCGGCGGGAAAATATTTTTTTGAAAAAATCCCTAACCCCCTTTTGGCAATTCACTCAAAAATGGTGCCAAACGCTTGCAAATGCTCCCCTGAAAGGTCTGGCTGTCGAAACTGAAGGCTTTTTATCACAGGACAAGAAATCAGCCCTCAGCAACTTAACCGGCGGAAGAAGAGTTTTTTGAAAAATCCCTAACCCCCGGGGTCACAATTTCAGCAAAAATCTGACTTTTGGCAATTCACTCAAAAATGGGGCCAAACCTTTGCAAATGCGCCCCTGAAAGCTTTGGTGATGGAAACAGAAGGCTTTTTATCACAGGACAAGAAATCAGCCCTCAGCAACTTAACCGGCAGAAAAAGAGTTTTTTGAAAAATCCCTAACCCCCGGGGTCACAATTTCAGCAAAAATCTGACTTTTGGCAATTCACTCAAAAATGGGGCCAAACCTTTGCAAATGCTCCCCTGAAAGCTTTGGAGATGGAAACAGAAGGCTTTTTATCACAGGACAAGAAATCAGCCCTCAGCAACTTAACCGGCGGAAGAAGAGTTTTTTGAAAAATCCCTAACCCCCGGGGTCACAATTTCAGCAAAAATCTGACTTTTGACAATTCACTCAAAAATGGTGCCAAACGCTTGCAAATGCTCCCTTGAAAGGTTTGGCTGTCGAAACAGAAGGCTTTTTATCACAGGACAAGAAATCAGGCCTCAACAACCTAACCGGCGGGAAAATATTTTTTTGAAAAAATCCCTAACCCTCGGGGTCACAATTTCAGAAAAAAATCTGACTTTTGGCAATTCACTCAAAAATGGTGCCAAATGGTTGGAAACGCTCCCCTGAAATGTTTGGTGATAGAAACAGAAGGCTTTTTATCACAGTACAAGAAATCAGTTATCAGAAAGTTAACCGGCAGAAAAAGATTTTTTTGAAAAATCCCTAAGCCCCGGGGTCACAATTTCAGCAAAAATCTGACTTTTGGCAATTCACTCAAAAATGGTGCCAAACGCTTGCAAATGCTCCCCTGAATGCTTTGGCGATGGAAACAGAAGGCTTTTTATCACAGGACAAGAAATCAGCCCTCAGCAACTTAACCGGCAGAAAAAGATTTTTTTGAAAAATCCCTAAACCCCGGGGTCACAATTTCAGCAAAAATCTGACTTTTGGCAATTCACTCAAAAATGGTGCCAAACGCTTGCAAATGCTCCCCTGAAAGGTTTGGCTGTCGAAACTGAATGCTTTTTATCACAGGACAAGAAATCAGCCCTCAGCAACTTAACCGGCAGAAGAAGAGTTTTTTGAAAAATCCCTAACCCCCGGCGTCACAATTTCAGCAAAAGTATGACGTTTGGCAATTCACTCAAAAATGGTGCCAAACGTTTGCAAATAGTCGCCTGAAATGTTTGGCGGTCGAAACAGAAGGCTTTTTATCAAAGGACAAGAAATCAGCCCACAGAAAGTTAACCGGCGGAAAAAGATTTTTTTGAAAAATCCCTAAGCCCCGGGGTCACAATTTCAGCAAAAATCTGACTTTTGGCAATTCACTCAAAAATGGTGCCAAATGCTTGCAAATAGTCGCCTGAAAGGTTTGGCTGTCGAAACTGAAGGCTTTTTATCACAGGACAAGAAATCAGCCCTCAGCAACTTAACCGGCGGAAGAAGAGTTTTTTGAAAAATCCCTAACCCCCAGGGTCACAATTTCAGCAAAAATCTGACTTTTGGCAATTCACTCAAAAATGGTGCCAAACGCTTGCAAATGCTCCCCTGAAAGCTTTGGTGATGGAAACAGAAGGCTTTTTATCACAGGACAAGAAGTCAGCCCTCAGCAACTTAACCGGCAGAAAAAGTTTTTTTTGAAAAATCCCTAAGCCCCGGGGTCACAACTTCAGCAAAAATCTGACGTTTGGCAATTCACTCAAAAATGGTGCCAAATGCTTGCAAAAAGTCGCCTGAAATGTTTGGCGGTCGAAACAGAAGGCTTTTTATCAAAGGACAAGAAATCAGCCCACAGAAAGTTAACCGGCGTAAAAAGATTTTTTTGAAAAATCCCTAAGCCCCGGGGTCACAATTTCAGAAAAAATCTGACTTTTGGCAATTCACTCAAAAATGGTGCCAAACGCTTGCAAATGCTCCCCTGAAAGGTTTGGATGTCGAAACAGAAGGCTTTTTAGCACAGTACAAGTAATCAGGCCTCAACAACCTAACCGGCGGGAAAATATTTTTTTGAAAAAATCCCTAACCCCCGGGGTCACAATTTCAGAAAAAAATCTGACTTTTGGCAATTCACTCAAAAATGGTGCCAAACCTTTGCAAATGCTCCCCTGAAAGCTTTGGTGATGGAAACAGAAGGATTTTTATCACAGGACAAGAAATCAGCCCTCAGCAACTTAACCGGCAGAAAAAAGATTTTTTTGAAAAATCCCTAAGCCCCGGGGTCACAATTTCAGCAAAAATCTGACTTTTGGCAATTCACTCAAAAATGGTGCCAAACGCTTGCAAATGCTCCCCTGAAAGCTTTGGCGATGGAAACAGAAGGCTGTTTATCACAGGACAAGAAATCTGCCCTCAGCAACTTAACCGGCAGAAAAAGATTTTTTTGAAAAATCCCTAAACCCCGGGGTCACAATTTCAGCAAAAATCTGACTTTTGGCAATTCACTCAAAAATGATGCCAAACGCTTGCAAATGCTCCCCTGAAAGGTTTGGCTGTCGAAACTGAATGCTTTTTATCACAGGACAAGAAATCAGCCCTCAGCAACTTAACCGGCGGAAGAAGAGTTTTTTGAAAAATCCCTAACCCCCGGCGTCACAATTTCAGCAAAAATATGACGTTTGGCAATTCACTCAAAAATGGTGCCAAACGCTTGCAAATAGTCGCCTGAAATGTTTGGCGGTCGAAACAGAAGGCTTTTTATCAAAGGACAAGAAATCAGCCCACAGAAAGTTAACCGGCGGAAAAAGATTTTTTTGAAAAATCCCTAAGCCCCGGGGTCACAATTTCAGCAAAAATCTGACTTTTGGCAATTCACTCGAAAATGGTGCCAAACGCTTGCAAATGCTCCCCTGAAAGGCTTGGCTGTCGAAACTGAAGGCTTTTTATCACAGGACAAGAAATCAGCCCTCAGCAACTTAACCGGCGGAAGAAGAGTTTTTTGAAAAATCCCTAACCCCCGGGGTCACAATTTCAGCAAAAATCTGACTTTTGGCAATTCACTCAAAAATGGGGCCAAACCTTTGCAAATGCTCCCCTGAAAGCTTTGGTGATGGAAACAGAAGGCTTTTTATCACAGGACAAGAAATCAGCCCTCAGCAACTTAACCGGCAGAAAAAGATTTTTTTGAAAAATCCCTAAGCCCCGGGGTCACAATTTCAGTAAAAATCCGACTTTTGGTAATTCACTCAAAAATGGTGCCAAACGCTTGCAAATGCTCCCCTGAAAGGTTTGGCTGTCGAAACAGAAGGCTTTTTATCCCAGGACAAGAAATCAGGCTTCAGAAATTTAACCGGCGGAAAAAGAGTTTTTTGAAAAATCCCTAAGCCCCGGGGTCACAATTTCAACAAAAATCTGACTTTTGGCAATTCACTCAAAAATGGTGCCAAATGCTTGCAAATAGTCGCCTGAAATGTTTGGCGGTCGAAACAGAAGGCTTTTTATCAAAGGACAAGAAATCAGCAAACAGAAAGTTAAGTCTCGGAAAAAGATTTTTTTGAAAAATCCCTAACCCCCGGGGTCACAATTTCAGCAAAAATCTGACTTTTGGCAATTCACTCAAAAATGGTGCCAAACCTTTGCAAATGCTCCCCTGAAAGCTTTGGTGATGGAAACAGAAGGATTTTTATCACAGGACAAGAAATCAGCCCTCAGCAACTTAACCGGCAGAAAAAGATTTTTTTGAAAAATCCCTAAGCCCCGGGGTCACAATTTCAGCAAAAATCTGACTTTTGGCAATTCGCTCAAAAATGGTGCCAAACGCTTGCAAATGCTCCCCTGAAAGCTTTGGCGATGGAAACAGAAGGCTTTTTATCACAGGACAAGAAATCAGCCCTCAGCAACTTAACTGGCAGAAAAAGATTTTTTGAAAAATCCCTAACCCCCGGGGTCACAATTTCAGCAAAAATCTGACTTTTGGCAATTCACTCAGAAATGGTGCCAAACGCTCGCAAATGCTCCCCTGAAAGGTCTGGCTGTCGAAACTGAAGGCTTTTTATCACAGGACAAGAAATCAGCCCTCAGCAACTTAACCGGCAGAAGAAGAGTTTTTTGAAAAATCCCTAACCCCCGGGGTCACAATTTCAGCAAAAATCTGACTTTTGGCAATTCACTCAAAAATGGTGCCAAATGCTTGCAAATAGTCGCCTGAAATGTTTGGCGGTCGAAACAGAAGGCTTTTTATCAAAGGACAAGAAATCAGCAAACAGAAAGTTAAGTGGCGGAAAAAGATTTTTTTGAAAAATCCCTAAGCCCCGGGGTGACAATTTCAGCAAAAATCTGACTTTTGGCAATTCACTCAAAAATGGTGCCAAACGCTTGCAAATGCTCCCCTGAAAGGTCTGGCTGTCGAAACTGAAGGCTTTTTATCACAGGACAAGAAATCAGCCCTCAGCAACTTAACCGGCGGAAGAAGAGTTTTTTGAAAAATCCCTAACCCCCGGGGTCACAATTTCAGCAAAAATCTGACTTTTGGCAATTCACTCAAAAATGGGGCCAAACCTTTGCAAATGCGCCCCTGAAAGCTTTGGTGATGGAAACAGAAGGATTTTTATCAAAGGACAAGAAATCAGCCCTCAGCAACTTAACCGGCAGAAAAAGATTTTTTTGAAAAATCCCTAAGCCCCGGGGTCACAATTTCAGAAAAAATCTGACGTTTGGCAATTCACTCAAAAATGGCGCCAAACGCTTGCAAATAGTCGCCTGAAATGTTTGGCGGTCGAAACAGAAGGCTTTTTATCAAAGGACAAGAAATCAGCCCACAGAAATTTAACCGGCGGAAAAAGATTTTTTTGAAAAATCCCTAAGCCCCGGGGTCACAATTTCAGCAAAAATCTGACTTTTGGCAATTCACGCAAAAATGGTGCCAAACGCTTGTAAATGCTCCCCTGAAAGGTTTGGATGTCGAAACAGAAGGCTTTTTATCACAGGACAAGAAATCAGGCCTCAACAACCTAACCGGCGGGAAAATATTTTTTTGAAAAAATCCCTAACCCTCGGGGTCACAATTTCAGAAAAAATCTGACTTTTGGCAATTCACTCAAAAATGGTGCCAAATGGTTGGAAACGCTCCCCTGAAATGTTTGGTGATAGAAACAGAAGGCTTTTTATCACAGTACAAGAAATCAGTTATCAGAAAGTTAACCGGCAGAAAAAGATTGTTTTGAAAAATCCCTAAGCCCCGGGGTCACAATTTCAGCAAAAATCCGACTTTTGGTAATTCACTCAAAAATGGTGCCAAACGCTTGCAAATGCTCCCCTGAAATGTTTGGCGGTCGAAACAGAAGGCTTTTTATCACAGGACAAGAAATCAGCCCTCAGCAACTTAACCGGCGGAAGAAGAGTTTTTTGAAAAATCCCTAACCCCCGGGGTCACAATTTCAGCAAAAATCTGACTTTTGGCAATTCACTCAAAAATGGGGCCAAACCTTTGCAAATGCTCCCCTGAAAGCTTTGGTGATGGAAACAGAAGGATTTTTATCACAGGACAAGAAATCAGCCCTCAGCAACTTAACCGGCAGAAAAAGATTTTTTTGAAAAATCCCTAAACCCCGGGGTCACAATTTCAGCAAAAATCTGACTTTTGGGAATTCACTCAAAAATGGTGCCAAACGCTTGCAAATGCTCCCCTGAACGGTTTGGCTGTCGAAACTGAATGCTTTTTATCACAGGACAAGAAATCAGCCCTCAGCAACTTAACCGGCGGAAGAAGAGTTTTTTGAAAAATCCCGAACCCCCGGCGTCACAATTTCAGCAAAAATATGACGTTTGGCAATTCACTCAAAAATGGTGCCAAACGCTTGCAAATAGTCGCCTGAAATGTTTGGCGGTCGAAACAGAAGGCTTTTTATCAAAGGACAAGAAATCAGCCCACAGAAAGTTAACCGGCGGAAAAAGATTTTTTTGAAAAATCCCTAAGCCCCGGGGTCACAATTTCAGCAAAAATCTGACTTTTGGCAATTCACTCAAAAATGGTTCCAAATGCTTGCAAATAGTCGCCTGAAAGGTTTGGATGTCGAAACAGAAGGTTTTTTTATCACAGGACAAGAAATCAGGCCTCAACAACCTAACCGGCGGGAAAATATTTTTTTGAAAAAATCCCTAACCCCCGGGGTCACAATTTCAGAAAAAATCTGACTTTTGGCAATTCACTCAAAAATGGTGCCAAACGCTTGCAAATGCTCCCCTGAAAGGTTTGGCTGTCGAAACTGAAGGCTTTTTATCACAGGACAAGAAATCAGCCCTCAGCAACTTAACCGGCGGAAGAAGAGTTTTTTGAAAAATCCCTAACCCCCGGGGTCACAATTTCAGCAAAAATCTGACTTTTGGCAATTCACTCAAAAATGGGGCCAAACCTTTGCAAATGCTCCCCTGAAAGCTTTGGAGATGGAAACAGAAGGCTTTTTATCACAGGACAAGAAATCAGCCCTCAGCAACTCAACCGGCAGAAAAAGATTTTTTTGAAAAATCCCTAAGCCCCGGGGTCACAATTTCAGCAAAAATCCGACTTTTGGTAATTCACTCAAAAATGGTGCCAAACGCTTGCAAATGCTCCCTTGAAAGGTTTGGCTGTCGAAACAGAAGGCTTTTTATCACAGGACAAGAAATCAGGCCTCAACAACCTAACCGGCGGGAAAATATTTTTTTGAAAAAATCCCTAACCCTCGGGGTCACAATTTCAGAAAAAATCTGACTTTTGGCAATTCACTCAAAAATGGTGCCAAATGGTTGGAAACGCTCCCCTGAAATGTTTGGTGATAGAAACAGAAGGCTTTTTATCACAGTACAAGAAATCAGTTATCAGAAAGTTAACCGGCAGAAAAAGATTTTTTTGAAAAATCCCTAAGCCCCGGGGTCACAATTTCAGCAAAAATCCGACTTTTGGTAATTCACTCAAAAATGGTGCCAAACGATTGCAAATGCTCCCCTGAAAGGTTTGGCTGTCGAAACAGAAGGCTTTTTATCCCAGGACAAGAAATCAGGCTTCAGAAAGTTAACCGGCGGAAAAAGAGTTTTTTGAAAAATCCCTAAGCCCCGGGGTCACAATTTCAGCAAAAATCTGACTTTTGGCAATTCACTCAAAAATGGTGCCAAACGCTTGCAAATGCTCCCCTGAAAGGTTTGGCGATGGAAACAGAAGGCTTTTTATCACAGGACAAGAAGTCAGCCCTCAGCAACTTAACCGGCAGAAAAAGTTTTTTTTGAAAAATCCCTAAGCCCCGGGGTCACAATTTCAGCAAAAATCTGACTTTTGGCAATTCACTCAAAAATGGTGCCAAACGCTTGCAAATGCTCCCCTGAAAGCTTTGGCGATGGAAACAGAAGGCTTTTTATCACAGGACAAGAAATCAGCCCTCAGCAACTTAACCGGCAGAAAAAGATTTTTTTGAAAAATCCCTAAACCCCGGGGTCACAATTTCAGCAAAAATCTGACTTTTGGCAATTCACTCAAAAATGGTGCCAAACGCTTGCAAATGCTCCCCTGAAAGGTTTGGCTTTCGAAACTGAATGCTTTTTATCACAGGACAAGAAATCAGCCCTCAGCAACTTAACCGGCAGAAGAAGAGTTTTTTGAAAAATCCCTAACCCCCGGCGTCACAATTTCAGCAAAAGTATGACGTTTGGCAATTCACTCAAAAATGGTGCCAAACGCTTGCAAATAGTCGCCTGAAATGTTTGGCGGTCGTAACAGAAGGCTTTTTATCAAAGGACAAGAAATCAGCCCACAGAAAGTTAACCGGCGGAAAAAGATTTTTTTGAAAAATCCCTAAGCCCCGGGGTCACAATTTCAGCAAAAATCTGACTTTTGGCAATTCACTCAAAAATGGTGCCAAATGCTTGCAAATAGTCGCCTGAAAGGTTTGGATGTCGAAACAGAAGGTTTTTTTATCACAGGACAAGAAATCAGGCCTCAACAACCTAACCGGCGGGAAAATATTTTTTTGAAAAAATCCCTAACCCCCGGGGTCACAATTTCAGAAAAAATCTGACTTTTGGCAATTCACTCAAAAATGGTGCCAAACGCTTGCAAATGCTCCCCTGAAAGGTTTGGCTGTCGAAACTGAAGGCTTTTTATCACAGGACAAGAAATCAGCCCTCAGCAACTTAACCGGCGGAAGAAGAGTTTTTTGAAAAATCCCTAACCCCCGGGGTCACAATTTCAGCAAAAATCTGACTTTTGGCAATTCACTCAAAAATGGGGCCAAACCTTTGCAAATGCTCCCCTGAAAGCTTTGGTGATGGAAACAGAAGGCTTTTTATCACAGGACAAGAAATCAGCCCTCAGCAACTTAACCGGCAGAAAAAGATTTTTTTGAAAAATCCCTAAGCCCCGGGGTCACAATTTCAGCAAAAATCCGACTTTTGGTAATTCACTCAAAAATGGTGCCAAACGCTTGCAAATGCTCCCCTGAAAGGTTTGGCTGTCGAAACAGAAGGCTTTTTATCCCAGGACAAGAAATCAGGCTTCAGAAATTTAACCGGCGGAAAAAGAGTTTTTTGAAAAATCCCTAAGCCCCGGGGTCACAATTTCAGCAAAAATCTGACTTTTGGCAATTCACTCAAAAATGGTGCCAAATGCTTGCAAATAGTCGCCTGAAATGTTTGGCGGTCGAAACAGAAGGCTTTTTATCAAAGGACAAGAAATCAGCAAGCAGAAAGTTAAGTCTCGGAAAAAGATTTTTTTGAAAAATCCCTAACCCCCGGAGTCACAATTTCAGCAAAAATCTGACTTTTGGCAATTCACTCAAAAATGGTGCCAAACGCTTGCAAATGCTCCCCTGAAAGGTTTGGATGTCGAAACAGAAGGCTTTTTATCACAGGACAAGAAATCAGGCCTCAACAACCTAACCGGCGGGAAAATATTTTTTTGAAAAAATCCCTAACCCCCGGGGTCACAATTTCAGAAAAAATCTGACTTTTGGCAATTCACTCAAAAATGGTGCCAAACCTTTGCAAATGCTCCCCTGAAAGGTTTGGATGTCGAAACAGAAGGCTTTTTATCACAGGACAAGAAATCAGCCCTCAGCAACTTAACTGGCAGAAAAAGATTTTTTTGAAAAATCCCTAACCCCCGGGGTCACAATTTCAGCAAAAATCTGACTTTTGGCAATTCACTCAGAAATGGTGCCAAACGCTCGCAAATGCTCCCCTGAAAGGTCTGGCTGTCGAAACTGAAGGCTTTTTATCACAGGACAAGAAATCAGCCCTCAGCAACTTAACCGGCGGAAGAAGAGTTTTTTGAAAAATCCCTAACCCCCGGGGTCACAATTTCAGCAAAAATCTGACTTTTGGCAATTCACTCAAAAATGGGGCCAAACCTTTGCAAATGTGCCCCTGAAAGCTTTGGTGATGGAAACAGAAGGATTTTTATCAAAGGACAAGAAATCAGCCCTCAGCAACTTAACCGGCAGAAAAAGATTTTTTTGAAAAATCCCTAAGCCCCGGGTCACAATTTCAGCAAAAATCTGACTTTTGGCAATTCACTCAAAAATGGTGCCAAATGCTTGCAAATAGTCGCCTGAAAGGTTTGGATGTCGAAACAGAAGGTTTTTTTATCACAGGACAAGAAATCAGGCCTCAACAACCTAACCGGCGGGAAAATATTTTTTTGAAAAAATCCCTAACCCCCGGGGTCACAATTTCAGAAAAAATCTGACTTTTGGCAATTCACTCAAAAATGGGGCCAAACCTTTGCAAATGCTACCCTGAAAGCTTTGGTGATGGAAACAGAAGGATTTTTATCAAAGGACAAGAAATCAGCCCTCAGCAACTCAACCGGCAGCAAAAGATTTTTTTGAAAAATCCCTAAGCCCCGGGGTCACAATTTCAGCAAAAATCCGACTTTTGGTAATTCACTCAAAAATGGTGCCAAACGCTTGCAAATGCTCCCCTGAAAGGTTTGGCTGTCGAAACAGAAGGCTTTTTATCCCAGGACAAGAAATCAGGCTTCAGAAATTTAACCGGCGGAAAAAGAGTTTTTTGAAAAATCCCTAAGCCCCGGGGTCACAATTTCAGCAAAAATCTGACTTTTGGCAATTCACTCAAAAATGGTGCCAAATGCTTGCAAGTAGTCGCCTGAAATGTTTGGCGGTCGAAACAGAAGGCTTTTTATCAAAGGACAAGAAATCAGCAAACAGAAAGTTAAGTCTCGGAAAAAGATTTTTTTGAAAAATCCCTAGGCCCCGGGGTCACAATTTCAGCAAAAATCTGACTTTCGGCAATTCACTCAAAAATGGTGCCAAACGCTTGCAAATGCTCCCCTGAAAGGTTTGGATGTCGAAACAGAAGGCTTTTTATCACAGGACAAGAAATCAGGCCTCAACAACCTAACCGGCGGGAAAATTTTTTTTTGAAAAAATCCCTAACCTCCGGGGTCACAATTTCAGAAAAAATCTGACTTTTGGCAATTCACTCAAAAATGGTGCCAAACCTTTGCAAATGCTCCCCTGAAAGGTTTGGATGTCGAAACAGAAGGCTTTTTATCACAGGACAAGAAATCAGCCCTCAGCAACTTAACCGGCAGAAAAAGATTTTTTTGAAAAATCCCTAAGCCCCGGGGTCACAATTTCAGCAAAAATCTGACTTTTGGCAATTCACTCAAAAATGGTGCCGAACGCTTGCAAATGCTCCCCTGAAAGCTTTGGCGATGGAAACAGAAGGCTTTTTATCACAGGACAAGAAATCAGCCCTCAGCAACTTAACTGGCAGAAAAAGATTTTTTTGAAAAATCCCTAACCCCCGGGGTCACAATTTCAGCAAAAATCTGACTTTTGGCAATTCACTCAGAAATGGTGCCAAACGCTTGCAAATGCTCCCCTGAAAGGTCTGGCTGTCGAAACTGAAGGCTTTTTATCACAGGACAAGAAATCAGCCCTCAGCAACTTAACCGGCGGAAGAAGAGTTTTTTGAAAAATCCCTAACCCCCGGGGTCACAATTTCAGCAAAAATCTGACTTTTGGCAATTCACTCAAAAATGGGGCCAAACCTTTGCAAATGCGCCCCTGAAAGCTTTGGTGATGGAAACAGAAGGATTTTTATCAAAGGACAAGAAATCAGCCCTCAGCAACTTAACCGGCAGAAAAAGATTTTTTTGAAAAATCCCTAAGCCCCGGGGT
The DNA here is from genome assembly GCF_964106915.1 of Podarcis gaigeae. Classification (NCBI taxonomy): domain Eukaryota; kingdom Metazoa; phylum Chordata; class Lepidosauria; order Squamata; family Lacertidae; genus Podarcis; species Podarcis gaigeae. The sequence continues at coordinate 41,495,703 of NC_139689.1, forward strand.
CACAATTTCAGAAAAAATCTGACTTTTGGCAAATCACTCAAAAATGGTGCCAAATGCTTGCAAATAGTCGCCTGAAAGGTTTGGATGTCGAAACAGAAGATTTTTTTATCACAGGACAAGAAATCAGGCCTCAACAACCTAACCGGCGGGAAAATATTTTTTTGAAAAAATCCCTAACCCCCGGGGTCACAATTTCAGAAAAAATCTGACTTTTGGCAATTCACTCAAAAATGGGGCCAAACCTTTGCAAATGCTACCCTGAAAGCTTTGGTGATGGAAACAGAAGGATTTTTATCAAAGGACAAGAAATCAGCCCTCAGCAACTCAACCGGCAGCAAAAGATTTTTTTGAAAAATCCCTAAGCCCCGGGGTCACAATTTCAGCAGAAATCCGACTTTTGGCAATTCACTCAAAAATGGTGCCAAACCCTTGCAAATGCTCCCCTGAAAGCTTTGGCGATGGAAACAGAAGGCTTTTTATCACAGGACAAGAAATCAGGCCTCAACAACCTAACCGGCGGGAAAATTTTTTTTTGAAAAAATCCCTAACCCCCGGGGTCACAATTTCAGAAAATATCTGACTTTTGGCAATTCACTCAAAAATGGTGCCAAACCTTTGCAAATGCTCCCCTGAAAGGTTTGGATGTCGAAACAGAAGGCTTTTTATCACAGGACAAGAAATCAGCCCTCAGCAACTTAACCGGCAGAAAAAGATTTTTTTGAAAAATCCCTAAGCCCCGGGGTCACAATTTCAGCAAAAATCTGACTTTTGGCAATTCACTCAAAAATGGTGCCAAACGCTTGCAAATGCTCCCCTGAAAGCTTTGGCGATGGAAACAGAAGGCTTTTTATCACAGGACAAGAAATCAGCCCTCAGCAACTTAACTGGCAGAAAAAGATTTTTTTGAAAAATCCCTAACCCCCGGGGTCACAATTTCAGCAAAAATCTGACTTTTGGCAATTCACTCAGAAATGGTGCCAAACGCTTGCAAATGCTCCCCTGAAAGGTCTGGCTGTCGAAACTGAAGGCTTTTTATCACAGGACAAGAAATCAGCCCTCAGCAACTTAACCGGCGGAAGAAGAGTTTTTTGAAAAATCCCGAACCCCCGGCGTCACAATTTCAGCAAAAATCTGACTTTTGGCAATTCACTCAAAAATGGGGCCAAACGCTTGCAAATAGTCGCCTGAAATGTTTGGCGGTCGAAACAGAAGGCTTTTTATCAAAGGACAAGAAATCAGCCCACAGAAAGTTAACCGGCGGAAAAAGATTTTTTTGAAAAATCCCTAAGCCCCGGGGTCACAATTTCAGAAAAAATCTGACTTTTGGCAATTCACTCAAAAATGGTGCCAAATGCTTGCAAATAGTCGCCTGAAAGGTTTGGATGTCGAAACAGAAGGTTTTTTTATCACAGGACAAGAAATCAGGCCTCAACAACCTAACCGGCGGGAAAATATTTTTTTGAAAAAATCCCTAACCCCCGGGGTCACAATTTCAGAAAAAATCTGACTTTTGGCAATTCACTCAAAAATGGGGCCAAACCTTTGCAAATGCTACCCTGAAAGCTTTGGTGATGGAAACAGAAGGATTTTTATCAAAGGACAAGAAATCAGCCCTCAGCAACTCAACCGGCAGCAAAAGATTTTCTTGAAAAATCCCTAAGCCCCGGGGTCACAATTTCAGCAAAAATCTGACTTTTGGCAATTCACTCAAAAATGGTGCCAAATGCTTGCAAATAGTCGCCTGAAATGTTTGGCGGTCGAAACAGAAGGCTTTTTATCAAAGGACAAGAAATCAGCAAACAGAAAGTTAAGTCTCGGAAAAAGATTTTTTTGAAAAATCCCTAACCCCCGGAGTCACAATTTCAGCAAAAATCTGACTTTTGGCAATTCACTCAAAAATGGTGCCAAACGCTTGCAAATGCTCCCCTGAAAGGTTTGGATGTCGAAACAGAAGGCTTTTTATCACAGGACAAGAAATCAGGCCTCAACAACCTAACCGGCGGGAAAATATTTTTTTGAAAAAATCCCTAACCCCCGGGGTCACAATTTCAGAAAAAATCTGACTTTTGGCAATTCACTCAAAAATGGTGCCAAACCTTTGCAAATGCTCCCCTGAAAGGTTTGGATGTCGAAACAGAAGGCTTTTTATCACAGGACAAGAAATCAGCCCTCAGCAACTCAACCGGCAGCAAAAGATTTTTTTGAAAAATCCCTAAGCCCCGGGGTCACAATTTCAGCAGAAATCCGACTTTTGGCAATTCACTCAAAAATGGTGCCAAACCCTTGCAAATGCTCCCCTGAAAGCTTTGGCGATGGAAACAGAAGGCTTTTTATCACAGGACAAGAAATCAGGCCTCAACAACCTAACCGGCGGGAAAATTTTTTTTTGAAAAAATCCCTAACCCCCGGGGTCACAATTTCAGAAAATATCTGACTTTTGGCAATTCACTCAAAAATGGTGCCAAACCTTTGCAAATGCTCCCCTGAAAGGTTTGGATGTCGAAACAGAAGGCTTTTTATCACAGGACAAGAAATCAGCCCTCAGCAACTTAACCGGCAGAAAAAGATTTTTTTGAAAAATCCCTAAGCCCCGGGGTCACAATTTCAGCAAAAATCTGACTTTTGGCAATTCACTCAAAAATGGTGCCAAACGCTTGCAAATGCTCCCCTGAAAGCTTTGGCGATGGAAACAGAAGGCTTTTTATCACAGGACAAGAAATCAGCCCTCAGCAACTTAACTGGCAGAAAAAGATTTTTTTGAAAAATCCCTAACCCCCGGGGTCACAATTTCAGCAAAAATCTGACTTTTGGCAATTCACTCAGAAATGGTGCCAAACGCTTGCAAATGCTCCCCTGAAAGGTCTGGCTGTCGAAACTGAAGGCTTTTTATCACAGGACAAGAAATCAGCCCTCAGCAACTTAACCGGCGGAAGAAGAGTTTTTTGAAAAATCCCGAACCCCCGGCGTCACAATTTCAGCAAAAATCTGACTTTTGGCAATTCACTCAAAAATGGGGCCAAACGCTTGCAAATAGTCGCCTGAAATGTTTGGCGGTCGAAACAGAAGGCTTTTTATCAAAGGACAAGAAATCAGCCCACAGAAAGTTAACCGGCGGAAAAAGATTTTTTTGAAAAATCCCTAAGCCCCGGGGTCACAATTTCAGAAAAAATCTGACTTTTGGCAATTCACTCAAAAATGGTGCCAAATGCTTGCAAATAGTCGCCTGAAAGGTTTGGATGTCGAAACAGAAGGTTTTTTTATCACAGGACAAGAAATCAGGCCTCAACAACCTAACCGGCGGGAAAATATTTTTTTGAAAAAATCCCTAACCCCCGGGGTCACAATTTCAGAAAAAATCTGACTTTTGGCAATTCACTCAAAAATGGGGCCAAACCTTTGCAAATGCTACCCTGAAAGCTTTGGTGATGGAAACAGAAGGATTTTTATCAAAGGACAAGAAATCAGCCCTCAGCAACTCAACCGGCAGCAAAAGATTTTCTTGAAAAATCCCTAAGCCCCGGGGTCACAATTTCAGCAAAAATCTGACTTTTGGCAATTCACTCAAAAATGGTGCCAAATGCTTGCAAATAGTCGCCTGAAATGTTTGGCGGTCGAAACAGAAGGCTTTTTATCAAAGGACAAGAAATCAGCAAACAGAAAGTTAAGTCTCGGAAAAAGATTTTTTTGAAAAATCCCTAACCCCCGGAGTCACAATTTCAGCAAAAATCTGACTTTTGGCAATTCACTCAAAAATGGTGCCAAACGCTTGCAAATGCTCCCCTGAAAGGTTTGGATGTCGAAACAGAAGGCTTTTTATCACAGGACAAGAAATCAGGCCTCAACAACCTAACCGGCGGGAAAATATTTTTTTGAAAAAATCCCTAACCCCCGGGGTCACAATTTCAGAAAAAATCTGACTTTTGGCAATTCACTCAAAAATGGTGCCAAAACCTTTGCAAATGCTCCCCTGAAAGGTTTGGATGTCGAAACAGAAGGCTTTTTATCACAGGACAAGAAATCAGCCCTCAGCAACTTAACTGGCAGAAAAAGATTTTTTGAAAAATCCCTAACCCCCGGGGTCACAATTTCAGCAAAAATCTGACTTTTGGCAATTCACTCAGAAATGGTGCCAAACGCTCGCAAATGCTCCCCTGAAAGGTCTGGCTGTCGAAACTGAAGGCTTTTTATCACAGGACAAGAAATCAGCCCTCAGCAACTTAACCGGCGGAAGAAGAGTTTTTTGAAAAATCCCTAACCCCCGGGGTCACAATTTCAGCAAAAATCTGACTTTTGGCAATTCACTCAAAAATGGGGCCAAACCTTTGCAAATGTGCCCCTGAAAGCTTTGGTGATGGAAACAGAAGGATTTTTATCAAAGGACAAGAAATCAGCCCTCAGCAACTTAACCGGCAGAAAAAGATTTTTTTGAAAAATCCCTAAGCCCCGGGGTCACAATTTCAGCAAAAATCTGACTTTTGGCAATTCACTCAAAAATGGTGCCAAATGCTTGCAAATAGTCGCCTGAAAGGTTTGGATGTCGAAACAGAAGGTTTTTTTATCACAGGACAAGAAATCAGGCCTCAACAACCTAACCGGCGGGAAAATATTTTTTTGAAAAAATCCCTAACCCCCGGGGTCACAATTTCAGAAAAAATCTGACTTTTGGCAATTCACTCAAAAATGGGGCCAAACCTTTGCAAATGCTACCCTGAAAGCTTTGGTGATGGAAACAGAAGGATTTTTATCAAAGGACAAGAATCAGCCCTCAGCAACTCAACCGGCAGCAAAAGATTTTTTTGAAAAATCCCTAAGCCCCGGGGTCACAATTTCAGCAGAAATCCGACTTTTGGCAATTCACTCAAAAATGGTGCCAAACCCTTGCAAATGCTCCCCTGAAAGCTTTGGCGATGGAAACAGAAGGCTTTTTATCACAGGACAAGAAATCAGGCCTCAACAACCTAACCGGCGGGAAAATTTTTTTTTGAAAAAATCCCTAACCCCCGGGGTCACAATTTCAGCAAAAATCTGACTTTTGGCAATTCACTCAAAAATGGTGCCAAACGCTTGCAAATGCTCCCCTGAAAGCTTTGGCGATGGAAACAGAAGGCTTTTTATCACAGGACAAGAAATCAGCCCTCAGCAACTTAACTGGCAGAAAAAGATTTTTTTGAAAAATCCCTAACCCCCGGGGTCACAATTTCAGCAAAAATCTGACTTTTGGCAATTCACTCAGAAATGGTGCCAAACGCTTGCAAATGCTCCCCTGAAAGGTCTGGCTGTCGAAACTGAAGGCTTTTTATCACAGGACAAGAAATCAGCCCTCAGCAACTTAACCGGCGGAAGAAGAGTTTTTTGAAAAATCCCGAACCCCCGGCGTCACAATTTCAGCAAAAATCTGACTTTTGGCAATTCACTCAAAAATGGGGCCAAACGCTTGCAAATAGTCGCCTGAAATGTTTGGCGGTCGAAACAGAAGGCTTTTTATCAAAGGACAAGAAATCAGCCCACAGAAAGTTAACCGGCGGAAAAAGATTTTTTTGAAAAATCCCTAAGCCCCGGGGTCACAATTTCAGAAAAAATCTGACTTTTGGCAATTCACTCAAAAATGGTGCCAAATGCTTGCAAATAGTCGCCTGAAAGGTTTGGATGTCGAAACAGAAGGTTTTTTTATCACAGGACAAGAAATCAGGCCTCAACAACCTAACCGGCGGGAAAATATTTTTTTGAAAAAATCCCTAACCCCCGGGGTCACAATTTCAGAAAAAATCTGACTTTTGGCAATTCACTCAAAAATGGGGCCAAACCTTTGCAAATGCTACCCTGAAAGCTTTGGTGATGGAAACAGAAGGATTTTTATCAAAGGACAAGAAATCAGCCCTCAGCAACTCAACCGGCAGCAAAAGATTTTTTTGAAAAATCCCTAAGCCCCGGGGTCACAATTTCAGCAAAAATCTGACTTTTGGCAATTCACTCAAAAATGGTGCCAAATGCTTGCAAATAGTCGCCTGAAATGTTTGGCGGTCGAAACAGAAGGCTTTTTATCAAAGGACAAGAAATCAGCAAACAGAAAGTTAAGTCTCGGAAAAAGATTTTTTTGAAAAATCCCTAACCCCCGGAGTCACAATTTCAGCAAAAATCTGACTTTTGGCAATTCACTCAAAAATGGTGCCAAACGCTTGCAAATGCTCCCCTGAAAGGTTTGGATGTCGAAACAGAAGGCTTTTTATCACAGGACAAGAAATCAGGCCTCAACAACCTAACCGGCGGGAAAATATTTTTTTGAAAAAATCCCTAACCCCCGGGGTCACAATTTCAGAAAAAATCTGACTTTTGGCAATTCACTCAAAAATGGTGCCAAACCTTTGCAAATGCTCCCCTGAAAGGTTTGGATGTCGAAACAGAAGGCTTTTTATCACAGGACAAGAAATCAGCCCTCAGCAACTTAACTGGCAGAAAAAGATTTTTTTGAAAAATCCCTAACCCCCGGGGTCACAATTTCAGCAAAAATCTGACTTTTGGCAATTCACTCAGAAATGGTGCCAAACGCTCGCAAATGCTCCCCTGAAAGGTCTGGCTGTCGAAACTGAAGGCTTTTTATCACAGGACAAGAAATCAGCCCTCAGCAACTTAACCGGCGGAAGAAGAGTTTTTTGAAAAATCCCTAACCCCCGGGGTCACAATTTCAGCAAAAATCTGACTTTTGGCAATTCACTCAAAAATGGGGCCAAACCTTTGCAAATGTGCCCCTGAAAGCTTTGGTGATGGAAACAGAAGGATTTTTATCAAAGGACAAGAAATCAGCCCTCAGCAACTTAACCGGCAGAAAAAGATTTTTTTGAAAAATCCCTAAGCCCCGGGGTCACAATTTCAGCAAAAATCTGACTTTTGGCAATTCACTCAAAAATGGTGCCAAATGCTTGCAAATAGTCGCCTGAAAGGTTTGGATGTCGAAACAGAAGGTTTTTTTATCACAGGACAAGAAATCAGGCCTCAACAACCTAACCGGCGGGAAAATATTTTTTTGAAAAAATCCCTAACCCCCGGGGTCACAATTTCAGAAAAAATCTGACTTTTGGCAATTCACTCAAAAATGGGGCCAAACCTTTGCAAATGCTACCCTGAAAGCTTTGGTGATGGAAACAGAAGGATTTTTATCAAAGGACAAGAAATCAGCCCTCAGCAACTCAACCGGCAGCAAAAGATTTTTTTGAAAAATCCCTAAGCCCCGGGGTCACAATTTCAGCAAAAATCCGACTTTTGGTAATTCACTCAAAAATGGTGCCAAACGCTTGCAAATGCTCCCCTGAAAGGTTTGGCTGTCGAAACAGAAGGCTTTTTATCCCAGGACAAGAAATCAGGCTTCAGAAATTTAACCGGCGGAAAAAGAGTTTTTTGAAAAATCCCTAAGCCCCGGGGTCACAATTTCAGCAAAAATCTGACTTTTGGCAATTCACTCAAAAATGGTGCCAAATGCTTGCAAGTAGTCGCCTGAAATGTTTGGCGGTCGAAACAGAAGGCTTTTTATCAAAGGACAAGAAATCAGCAAACAGAAAGTTAAGTCTCGGAAAAAGATTTTTTTGAAAAATCCCTAGGCCCCGGGTCACAATTTCAGCAAAAATCTGACTTTTGGCAATTCACTCAAAAATGGTGCCAAACGCTTGCAAATGCTCCCCTGAAAGGTTTGGATGTCGAAACAGAAGGCTTTTTATCACAGGACAAGAAATCAGGCCTCAACAACCTAACCGGCGGGAAAATTTTTTTTTGAAAAAATCCCTAACCTCCGGGGTCACAATTTCAGAAAAAATCTGACTTTTGGCAATTCACTCAAAAATGGTGCCAAACCTTTGCAAATGCTCCCCTGAAAGGTTTGGATGTCGAAACAGAAGGCTTTTTATCACAGGACAAGAAATCAGCCCTCAGCAACTTAACCGGCAGAAAAAGATTTTTTTGAAAAATCCCTAAGCCCCGGGGTCACAATTTCAGCAAAAATCTGACTTTTGGCAATTCACTCAAAAATGGTGCCGAACGCTTGCAAATGCTCCCCTGAAAGCTTTGGCGATGGAAACAGAAGGCTTTTTATCACAGGACAAGAAATCAGCCCTCAGCAACTTAACTGGCAGAAAAAGATTTTTTTGAAAAATCCCTAACCCCCGGGGTCACAATTTCAGCAAAAATCTGACTTTTGGCAATTCACTCAGAAATGGTGCCAAACGCTCGCAAATGCTCCCCTGAAAGGTCTGGCTGTCGAAACTGAAGGCTTTTTATCCCAGGACAAGAAATCAGGCTTCAGAAATTTAACCGGCGGAAAAAGAGTTTTTTGAAAAATCCCTAAGCCCCGGGGTCACAATTTCAGCAAAAATCTGACTTTTGGCAATTCACTCAAAAATGGTGCCAAATGCTTGCAAGTAGTCGCCTGAAATGTTTGGCGGTCGAAACAGAAGGCTTTTTATCAAAGGACAAGAAATCAGCAAACAGAAAGTTAAGTCTCGGAAAAAGATTTTTTTGAAAAATCCCTAGGCCCCGGGGTCACAATTTCAGCAAAAATCTGACTTTTGGCAATTCACTCAAAAATGGTGCCAAACGCTTGCAAATGCTCCCCTGAAAGGTTTGGATGTCGAAACAGAAGGCTTTTTATCACAGGACAAGAAATCAGGCCTCAACAACCTAACCGGCGGGAAAATTTTTTTTTGAAAAAATCCCTAACCTCCGGGGTCACAATTTCAGAAAAAATCTGACTTTTGGCAATTCACTCAAAAATGGTGCCAAACCTTTGCAAATGCTCCCCTGAAAGGTTTGGATGTCGAAACAGAAGGCTTTTTATCACAGGACAAGAAATCAGCCCTCAGCAACTTAACCGGCAGAAAAAGATTTTTTTGAAAAATCCCTAAGCCCCGGGGTCACAATTTCAGCAAAAATCTGACTTTTGGCAATTCACTCAAAAATGGTGCCGAACGCTTGCAAATGCTCCCCTGAAAGCTTTGGCGATGGAAACAGAAGGCTTTTTATCACAGGACAAGAAATCAGCCCTCAGCAACTTAACTGGCAGAAAAAGATTTTTTTGAAAAATCCCTAACCCCCGGGGTCACAATTTCAGCAAAAATCTGACTTTTGGCAATTCACTCAGAAATGGTGCCAAACGCTCGCAAATGCTCCCCTGAAAGGTCTGGCTGTCGAAACTGAAGGCTTTTTATCACAGGACAAGAAATCAGCCCTCAGCAACTTAACCGGCGGAAGAAGAGTTTTTTGAAAAATCCCTAACCCCCGGGGTCACAATTTCAGCAAAAATCTGACTTTTGGCAATTCACTCAAAAATGGGGCCAAACCTTTGCAAATGTGCCCCTGAAAGCTTTGGTGATGGAAACAGAAGGATTTTTATCAAAGGACAAGAAATCAGCCCTCAGCAACTTAACCGGCAGAAAAAGATTTTTTTGAAAAATCCCTAAGCCCCGGGGTCACAATTTCAGCAAAAATCTGACTTTTGGCAATTCACTCAAAAATGGTGCCAAATGCTTGCAAATAGTCGCCTGAAAGGTTTGGATGTCGAAACAGAAGGTTTTTTTATCACAGGACAAGAAATCAGGCCTCAACAACCTAACCGGCGGGAAAATATTTTTTTGAAAAAATCCCTAACCCCCGGGGTCACAATTTCAGAAAAAATCTGACTTTTGGCAATTCACTCAAAAATGGGGCCAAACCTTTGCAAATGCTACCCTGAAAGCTTTGGTGATGGAAACAGAAGGATTTTTATCAAAGGACAAGAAATCAGCCCTCAGCAACTCAACCGGCAGCAAAAGATTTTTTTGAAAAATCCCTAAGCCCCGGGGTCACAATTTCAGCAAAAATCCGACTTTTGGTAATTCACTCAAAAATGGTGCCAAACGCTTGCAAATGCTCCCCTGAAAGGTTTGGCTGTCGAAACAGAAGGCTTTTTATCCCAGGACAAGAAATCAGGCTTCAGAAATTTAACCGGCGGAAAAAGAGTTTTTTGAAAAATCCCTAAGCCCCGGGGTCACAATTTCAGCAAAAATCTGACTTTTGGCAATTCACTCAAAAATGGTGCCAAATGCTTGCAAGTAGTCGCCTGAAATGTTTGGCGGTCGAAACAGAAGGCTTTTTATCAAAGGACAAGAAATCAGCAAACAGAAAGTTAAGTCTCGGAAAAAGATTTTTTTGAAAAATCCCTAGGCCCCGGGGTCACAATTTCAGCAAAAATCTGACTTTTGGCAATTCACTCAAAAATGGTGCCAAACGCTTGCAAATGCTCCCCTGAAAGGTTTGGATGTCGAAACAGAAGGCTTTTTATCACAGGACAAGAAATCAGGCCTCAACAACCTAACCGGCGGGAAAATTTTTTTTTGAAAAAATCCCTAACCCCCGGGGTCACAATTTCAGAAAATATCTGACTTTTGGCAATTCACTCAAAAATGGTGCCAAACCTTTGCAAATGCTCCCCTGAAAGGTTTGGATGTCGAAACAGAAGGCTTTTTATCACAGGACAAGAAATCAGCCCTCAGCAACTTAACCGGCAGAAAAAGATTTTTTTGAAAAATCCCTAAGCCCCGGGGTCACAATTTCAGCAAAAATCTGACTTTTGGCAATTCACTCAAAAATGGTGCCAAACGCTTGCAAATGCTCCCCTGAAAGCTTTGGCGATGGAAACAGAAGGCTTTTTATCACAGGACAAGAAATCAGCCCTCAGCAACTTAACTGGCAGAAAAAGATTTTTTTGAAAAATCCCTAACCCCCGGGGTCACAATTTCAGCAAAAATCTGACTTTTGGCAATTCACTCAGAAATGGTGCCAAACGCTTGCAAATGCTCCCCTGAAAGGTCTGGCTGTCGAAACTGAAGGCTTTTTATCACAGGACAAGAAATCAGCCCTCAGCAACTTAACCGGCGGAAGAAGAGTTTTTTGAAAAATCCCTAACCCCCGGGGTCACAATTTCAGCAAAAATCTGACTTTTGGCAATTCACTCAAAAATGGGGCCAAACCTTTGCAAATGCGCCCCTGAAAGCTTTGGTGATGGAAACAGAAGGATTTTTATCAAAGGACAAGAAATCAGCCCTCAGCAACTTAACCGGCAGAAAAAGATTTTTTTGAAAAATCCCTAAGCCCCGGGGTCACAATTTCAGAAAAAATCTGACTTTTGGCAATTCACTCAAAAATGGTGCCAAATGCTTGCAAATAGTCGCCTGAAAGGTTTGGATGTCGAAACAGAAGGTTTTTTTATCACAGGACAAGAAATCAGGCCTCAACAACCTAACCGGCGGGAAAATATTTTTTTGAAAAAATCCCTAACCCCCGGGGTCACAATTTCAGAAAAAATCTGACTTTTGGCAATTCACTCAAAAATGGGGCCAAACCTTTGCAAATGCTACCCTGAAAGCTTTGGTGATGGAAACAGAAGGATTTTTATCAAAGGACAAGAAATCAGCCCTCAGCAACTCAACCGGCAGCAAAAGATTTTTTTGAAAAATCCCTAAGCCCCGGGGTCACAATTTCAGCAGAAATCCGACTTTTGGCAATTCACTCAAAAATGGTGCCAAACGCTTGCAAATGCTCCCCTGAAAGCTTTGGCGATGGAAACAGAAGGCTTTTTATCACAGGACAAGAAATCAGGCCTCAACAACCTAACCGGCGGGAAAATTTTTTTTTGAAAAAATCTCTAACCCCCGGGGTCACAATTTCAGAAAAAATCTGACTTTTGGCAATTCACTCAAAAATGGTGCCAAACCTTTGCAAATGCTCCCCTGAAAGGTTTGGATGTCGAAACAGAAGGCTTCTTATCACAGGACAAGAAATCAGTCCTCCGAAAGTTAACCGGCAGAAAAAGATTTTTTTGAAAAATCCCTAAGCCCCGGGGTCACAATTTCAGCAAAAATCTGACTTTTGGGAATTCACTCAAAAATGGTGCCAAACGCTTGCAAATGCTCCCCTGAAAGCTTTGGCGATGGAAACAGAAGGCTTTTTATCACAGGACAAGAAATCAGCCCTCAGCAACTTAACTGGCAGAAAAAGATTTTTTTGAAAAATCCCTAACCCCCGGGGTCACAATTTCAGCAAAAATCTGACTTTTCGCAATTCACTCAGAAATGGTGCCAAACGCTTGCAAATGCTCCCCTGAAAGGTCTGGCTGTCGAAACTGAAGGCTTTTTATCACAGGACAAGAAATCAGCCCTCAGCAACTTAACCGGCGGAAGAAGATTTTTTTGAAAAATCCCTAACCCCCGGGGTCACAATTTCAGAAAAAATCTGACTTTTGGCAATTCACTCAAAAATGGTGCCAAATGCTTGCAAATAGTCGCCTGAAAGGTTTGGATGTCGAAACAGAAGGTTTTTTTATCACAGGACAAGAAATCAGGCCTCAACAACCTAACCGGCGGGAAAATATTTTTTTGAAAAAATCCCTAACCCCCGGTGTCACAATTTCAGAAAAAATCTGACTTTTGGCAATTCACTCAAAAATGGGGCCAAACCTTTGCAAATGCTACCCTGAAAGCTTTGGTGATGGAAACAGAAGGATTTTTATCAAAGGACAAGAAATCAGCCCTCAGCAACTCAACCGGCAGGAAAAGATTTTTTTGAAAAATCCCTAAGCCCCGGGGTCACAATTTCAGCAGAAATCTGACTTTTGGCAATTCACTCAAAAATGGTGCCAAACCCTTGCAAATGCTCCCCTGAAAGCTTTGGCGATGGAAACAGAAGACTTTTTATCACAGGAAAAGAAATCAGCCCTCAGCAACTTAACCGGCAGAAAAAGATTTTTTTGAAAAATCCCTAAGCCCCGGGGTCACAATTTCAGCAAAAATCCGACTTTTGGTAATTCACTCAAAAATGGTGCCAAACGCTTGCAAATGCTCCCCTGAAAGGTTTGGCTGTCGAAACAGAAGGCTTTTTATCCCAGGACAAGAAATCAGGCTTCAGAAATTTAACCGGCGGAAAAAGAGTTTTTTGAAAAATCCCTAAGCTCCGGGGTCACAATTTCAGCAAAAATCTGACTTTTGGCAATTCACTCAAAAATGGTGCCAAATGCTTGCAAATAGTCACCTGAAATGTTTAGCGGTCGAAACAGAAGGCTTTTTATCAAAGGACAAGAAATCAGCAAACAGAAAGTTAAGTCTCGGAAAAAGATTTTTTTGAAAAATCCCTAAGCCCCGGGGTCACAATTTCAGCAAAAATCTGACTTTTGGCAATTCACTCAAAAATGGTGCCAAACGCTTGCAAATGCTCCCCTGAAAGGTTTGGATGTCGAAACAGAAGGCTTTTTATCACAGGACAAGAAATCAGGCCTCAACAACCTAACCGGCGGGAAAATTTTTTTTTGAAAAAATCCCTAACCCTCGGGGTCACAATTTCAGAAAAAATCTGACTTTTGGCAATTCACTCAAAAATGGTGCCAAACCTTTGCAAATGCTCCCCTGAAAGCTTTGGTGATGGAAACAGAAGGATTTTTATCACAGGACAAGAAATCAGCCCTCAGCAACTTAACTGGCAGAAAAAGATTTTTTTGAAAAATCCCTAACCCCCGGGGTCACAATTTCAGCAAAAATCTGACTTTTGGCAATTCACTCAGAAATGGTGCCAAACGCTTGCAAATGCTCCCCTGAAAGGTCTGGCTGTCGAAACTGAAGGCTTTTTATCACAGGACAAGAAATCAGCCCTCAGCAACTTAACCGGCGGAAGAAGAGTTTTTTGAAAAATCCCGAACCCCCGGGGTCACAATTTCAGCAAAAATCTGACTTTTGGCAATTCACTCAAAAATGGGGCCAAACCTTTGCAAATGCGCCCCTGAAAGCTTTGGTGATGGAAACAGAAGGATTTTTATCAAAGGACAAGAAATCAGCCCTCAGCAACTTAACCGGCAGAAAAAGATTTTTTTGAAAAATCCCTAAGCCCCGGGGTCACAATTTCAGAAAAAATCTGACTTTTGGCAATTCACTCAAAAATGGTGCCAAATGCTTGCAAATAGTCGCCTGAAAGGTTTGGATGTCGAAACAGAAGGTTTTTTTATCACAGGACAAGAAATCAGGCCTCAACAACCTAACCGGCGGGAAAATATTTTTTTGAAAAAATCCCTAACCCCCGGGGTCACAATTTCAGAAAAAATCTGACTTTTGGCAATTCACTCAAAAATGGGGCCAAACCTTTGCAAATGCTACCCTGAAAGCTTTGGTGATGGAAACAGAAGGCTGTTTATCACAGGAAAAGAAATCAGCCCTCAGCAACTTAACCGGCAGAAAAAGATTTTTTTGAAAAATCCCTAAGCCCCGGGGTCACAATTTCAGCAAAAATCCGACTTTTGGTAATTCACTCAAAAATGGTGCCAAACGCTTGCAAATGCTCCCTTGAAAGGTTTGGCTGTCAAAACAGAAGGCTTTTTATCCCAGGACAAGAAATCAGGCTTCAGAAATTTAACCGGCAGAAAAAGAGTTTTTTGAAAAATCCCTAAGCCCCGGGGTCCCAATTTCAGCAAAAATCTGACTTTTGGCAATTCACTCAAAAATGGTGCCAAATGCTTGCAAATAGCCGCCTGAAATGTTTGGCGGTCGAAACAGAAGGCTTTTTATCAAAGGACAAGAAATCAGCAAACAGAAAGTTAAGTGGCGGAAAAAGATTTTTTTGAAAAATCCCTAAGCCCCGGGGTCACAATTTCAGCAAAAATCTGACTTTTGGCAATTCACTCAGAAATGGTGCCAAACGCTTGCAAATGCTCCCCTGAAAGGTTTGGATGTCGAAACAGAAGGCTTTTTATCCCAGGACAACAAATCAGGCCTCAACAACCTAACCGGCGGGAAAATATTCTTTTGAAAAAATCCCTAACCCCTGGGGTCACAATTTCAGAAAAAATCTGACTTTTGGCAATTCACTCAAAAATGGTGCCAAATGCTTGCAAATGCTCCCCTGAAAGCTTTGGTGATGGAAACAGAGGGCTTTTTATCACAGGAAAAGCAATCAAGCCTCAGAAAGTTAACCGGCGGAAGAAGAGTTTTTTGAAAGAATCCCTAAGCCCCGGGGTCACAATTTCAGAAAAAATCTGACTTTTTGCAATTCACTCAACAATGGCGCCAAACCTTTGCAAATGCTCCCCTGAAAGCTTTGGCGAGGAAACAGAAGGCTTCTTATCACAGGAGAAGAAATCAGGCCTCCGAAAGTTAACCGGAGGAAAAAGGTTTTTTTGAAAAATCCCTAAGCCCCGGGGTCACAATTTCAGCAAAAATCTAACTTTTGGCAATTCACTCAAAAATGGTGCCAAACGCTTGCAAATGCTCCCCTGAAAGGTTTGGCTGTCGAAACTGAAGGCTTTTTATCACAGGACAAGAAATCAGGCCTCAGCAACTTAACCAGCGGAAAAAGATTTTTTTGAAAAATCCCTAACCTCCGGGGTCACAATTTCAGCAAAAATCTGACTTTTGGCAATTCACTCAAAAATGGTGCCAAACGCTTGCAAATAGTCGCCTGAAATGTTTGGCGGTCGAAACAGAAGGCTTTTTATCAAAGGACAAGAAATCAGCCCACAGAAAGTTAACCGGCGGAAAAAGATTTTTTTTGAAAAATCCCTAAGCCCCGGGGTCACAATTTCAGCAAAAATCTGACTTTTGGCAATTCACTCAAAAATAGTAGCAAACGCTTGCAAATGCTCCCCTGAAAGCTTTGGCGATGGAAACAGAAGGCTTTTTATCACAGGACAAGAAGTCAGCCCTCAGCAACTTAACCGGCAGAAAAAGTTTTTTTTGAAAAATCCCTAAGCCCCGGGGTCACAGTTTCAGCAAAAATCTGACTTTTGGCAATTCACTCAAAAATGGTGCCAAACGCTTGCAAATGCTCCCCTGAAAGCTTTGGTGATGGAAACAGAGGGCTTTTTATCACAGGACAAGAAATCAAGTTAACCGGCAGAAAAATATTTTTTTGAAAAAATCCCTAAGCCCCGGGGTCACAATTTCAGCAAAAATCTGACTTTTGGCAATTCACTCAAAAATGGTGCCAAACACTTGCAAATGCTCCCCTGAAAGCTTTGGTGATGGAAACAGAAGGATTTTTATCACAGGACAAGAAATCAGCCCTCAGCAACTTAACCGGCAGAAAAAGATTTTTTTGAAAAATCCCTAAGCCCCGGGGTCACAATTTCAGCAAAAATCTGACTTTTGGCAATTCACTCAAAAATGGTGCCAAACGCTTGCAAATGCTCCCCTGAAAGCTTTGGCGATGGAAACAGAAGGCTTTTTATCACAGGACAAGAAATCAGCCCTCAGCAACTTAACTGGCAGAAAAAGATTTTTTTGAAAAATCCCTAACCCCCGGGGTCACAATTTCAGCAAAAATCTGACTTTTGGCAATTCACTCAGAAATGGTGCCAAACGCTTGCAAATGCTCCCCTGAAAGGTCTGGCTGTCGAAACTGAAGGCTTTTTATCACAGGACAAGAAATCAGCCCTCAGCAACTTAACCGGCGGAAGAAGAGTTTTTTGAAAAATCCTGAACCCCCGGGGTCACAATTTCAGAAAAAATCTGACTTTTGGCAATTCACTCAAAAATGGTGCCAAATGCTTGCAAATAGTCGCCTGAAAGGTTTGGATGTCGAAACAGAAGGTTTTTTTATCACAGGACAAGAAATCAGGCCTCAACAACCTAACCGGCGGGAAAATATTTTTTTGAAAAAATCCCTAACCCCCGGGGTCACAATTTCAGAAAAAATCCGACTTTTGGCAATTCACTCAAAAATGGGGCCACACCTTTGCAAATGCTACCCTGAAAGCTTTGGTGATGGAAACAGAAGGCTTTTTATCACAGGAAAAGAAATCAGCCCTCAGCAACTTAAACGGCAGAAAAAGATTTTTTTGAAAAATCCCTAAGCCCCGGGGTCACAATTTCAGCAAAAATCCGACTTTTGGTAATTCACTCAAAAATGGTGCCAAACGCTTGCAAATGCTCCCTTGAAAGGTTTGGCTGTCAAAACAGAAGGCTTTTTATCCCAGGACAAGAAATCAGGCTTCAGAAATTTAACCGGCGGAAAAAGAGTTTTTTGAAAAATCCCTAAGCCCCGGCGTCCCAATTTCAGCAAAAATCTGACTTTTGGCAATTCACTCAAAAATGGTGCCAAACACTTGCAAATGCTCCCCTGAAATCGTTGGCGATGGAAACAGAAGGCTTTTTATCACAGGACAAGAAATCAGCCCTCAGCAACTTAACCGGCAGAAAAAGATTTTTTTGAAAAATCCCTAAGCCCTGGGGTCACAATTTCAGCAAAAATCTGACTTTTGGCAATTCACTCAAAAATGGTGCCAAACGCTTGCAAATGCTCCCCTGAAAGGTTTGGCTGTCGAAACTGAAGGCTTTTTATCACAGGACAAGAAATCAGGCCTCAGCAACTTAACCAGCGGAAAAAGATTTTTTTGAAAAATCCCTAACCTCCGGGGTCACAATTTCAGCAAAAATCTGACTTTTGGCAATTCACTCAAAATTGGTGCCAAACGCTTGCAAATAGTCGCCTGAAATGTTTGGCGGTCGAAACAGAAGGCTTTTTATCAAAGGACAAGAAATCAGCCCACAGAAAGTTAACCGGCGGAAAAAGATTTTTTTGAAAAATCCCTAAGCCCCGGGGTCACAATTTCAGCAAAAATCTGACTTTTGGCAATTCACTCAAAAATGGTGGCAAACGCTTGCAAATGCTCCCCTGAAAGCTTTGGCGATGGAAACAGAAGGCTTTTTATCACAGGACAAGAAGTCAGCCCTCAGCAACTTAACCGGCAGAAAAAGTTTTTTTTGAAAAATCCCTAAGCCCCGGGGTCACAATTTCAGCAAAAATCTGACTTTTGGCAATTCACTCAAAAATGGTGCCAAACGCTTGCAAATGCTCCCTTGAAAGGTTTGGCTGTCAAAACAGAAGGCTTTTTATCCCAGGACAAGAAATCAGGCTTCAGAAATTTAACCGGCGGAAAAAGAGTTTTTTGAAAAATCCCTAAGCCCCGGCGTCCCAATTTCAGCAAAAATCTGACTTTTGGCAATTCACTCAAAAATGGTGCCAAATGCTTGCAAATAGTCGCCTGAAATGTTTGGCGGTCGAAACAGAAGGCTTTTTATCAAAGGACAAGAAATCAGCAAACAGAAAGTTAAGTGGCGTAAAAAGATTTTTTTGAAAAATCCCTAAGCCCCGGGGTCACAATTTCAGCAAAAATCTGACTTTTGGCAATTCACTCAAAAATGGTGCCAAACGCTTGCAAATGCTCCCCTGAAAGGTTTGGATGTCGAAACAGAAGGCTTTTTATCCCAGGACAAGAAATCAGGCCTCAACAACCTAACCGGCGGGAAAATATTTTTTTGAAAAAATCCCTAACCCCTGGGGTCACAATTTCAGAAAAAATCTGACTTTTGGCAATTCACTCAAAAATGGTGCCAAATGCTTGCAAATGCTCCCCTGAAAGCTTTGGTGATGGAAACAGAGGGCTTTTTATCACAGGAAAAGCAATCAAGCCTCAGAAAGTTAACCGGCGGAAGAAGAGTTTTTTGAAAGAATCCCTAAGCCCCGGGGTCACAATTTCAGAAAAAATCTGACTTTTTGCAATTCACTCAACAATGGCGCCAAACCTTTGCAAATGCTCCCCTGAAAGCTTTGGCGAGGAAACAGAAGGCTTCTTATCACAGGAGAAGAAATCAGGCCTCCGAAAGTTAACCGGAGGAAAAAGGTTTTTTTGAAAAATCCCTAAGCCCCGGGGTCACAATTTCAGCAAAAATCTAACTTTTGGCAATTCACTCAAAAATGGTGCCAAACGCTTGCAAATGCTCCCCTGAAAGGTTTGGCTGTCGAAACTGAAGGTTTTTTATCACAGGACAAGAAATCAGGCCTCAGCAACTTAACCAGCGGAAAAAGATTTTTTTGAAAAATCCCTAAGCCCCGGGGTCACAATTTCAGCAAAAATCTGACTTTTGGCAATTCACTCAAAAATGGTGGCAAACGCTTGCAAATGCTCCCCTGAAAGCTTTGGCGATGGAAACAGAAGGCTTTTTATCACAGGACAAGAAGTCAGCCCTCAGCAACTTAACCGGCAGAAAAAGTTTTTTTTGAAAAATCCCTAAGCCCCGGGGTCACAGTTTCAGCAAAAATCTGACTTTTGGCAATTCACTCAAAAATGGTGCCAAACGCTTGCAAATGCTCCCCTTAAAGCTTTGGTGATGGAAACAGAGGGCTTTTTATCACAGGACAAGAAATCAAGTTAACCGGCAGAAAAATATTTTTTTGAAAAAATCCCTAAGCCCCGGGGTCACAATTTCAGCAAAAATCTGACTTTTGGCAATTCACTCAAAAATGGTGCCAAACACTTGCAAATGCTCCCCTTAAATCGTTGGCGATGGAAACAGAAGGCTTTTTATCACAGGACAAGAAATCAGCCCTCAGCAACTTAACCGGCAGAAAAAGATTTTTTTGAAAAATCCCTAAGCCCTGGGGTCACAATTTCAGCAAAAATCTGACTTTTGGCAATTCACTCAAAAATGGTGCCAAACGCTTGCAAATGCTCCCCTGAAAGGTTTGGCTGTCGAAACTGAAGGCTTTTTATCACAGGACAAGAAATCAGGCCTCAGCAACTTAACCAGCGGAAAAAGATTTTTTTGAAAAATCCCTAACCTCCGGGGTCACAATTTCAGCAAAAATCTGACTTTTGGCAATTCACTCAAAAATGGTGCCAAACGCTTGCAAATAGTCGCCTGAAATGTTTGGCGGTCGAAACAGAAGGCTTTTTATCAAAGGACAAGAAATCAGCCCACAGAAAGTTAACCGGCGGAAAAAGATTTTTTTGAAAAATCCCTAAGCCCCGGGGTCACAATTTCAGCAAAAATCTGACTTTTGGCAATTCACTCAAAAATGGTGGCAAACGCTTGCAAATGCTCCCCTGAAAGCTTTGGCGATGGAAACAGAAGGCTTTTTATCACAGGACAAGAAGTCAGCCCTCAGCAACTTAACCGGCAGAAAAAGTTTTTTTTGAAAAATCCCTAAGCCCCGGGGTCACAATTTCAGCAAAAATCTGACTTTTGGCAATTCACTCAAAAATGGTGCCAAACGCTTGCAAATGCTCCCCTGAAAGCTTTGGTGATGGAAACAGAGGGCTTTTTATCACAGGACAAGAAATCAAGTTAACCGGCAGAAAAATATTTTTTTGAAAAAATCCCTAAGCCCCTGGGTCACAATTTCAGCAAAAATCTGACTTTTGGCAATTCACTCAAAAATGGTGCCAAACCTTTGCAAATGCTCCCCTGAAATCTTTGGCGATGGAAACAGAAGGCTTTTTATCACAGGACAAGAAATCAGCCCTCAGCAACTTAACCGGCAGAAAAAGATTTTTTTGAAAAATCCCTAAGCCCCGGGGTCACAATTTCAGCAAAAATCTGACTTTTGGCAATTCACTCAAAAATGGTGCCAAACGCTTGCAAATGCTCCCCTGAAAGGTTTGGCTGTCGAAACAGAAGGCTTTTTATCCCAGGACAAGAAATCAGGCTTCAGAAAGTTAACCGGCGGAAAAAGAGTTTTTTGAAAAACCCCTAAGCCCCGGGGTCACAATTTCAGCAAAATTCTGACTTTTGGCAATTCACTCAAAAATGGTGCCAAACGCTTGCAAATGCTCCCCTGAAAGCTTTGGCGATGGAAACAGAAGGCTTTTTATCACAGGACAAGAAATCAGCCCACAGAAAGTTAACCGGCGGAAAAAGATTTTTTTGAAAAATCCCTAAGCCCCGGGGTCACAATTTCAGCAAAAATCTGACTTTTGGCAATTCACTCAAAAATGGTGCCAAACGCTTGCAAATGCTCCCCTGAAAGGTTTGGATGTCGAAACAGAAGGCTTTTTATCAAAGGACAAGAAATCAGGCCTCAACAACCTAACCGGCGGGAAAATATTTTTTTGAAAAAATCCCTAAGCCCCGGGGTCACAATTTCAGCAAAAATCTGACTTTTGGCAATTCACTCAAAAATGGTGACAAACGCTTGCAAATGCTCCCCTGAAAGGTTTGGATGTCGAAACAGAAGGCTTTTTATCACAGGACAAGAAATCAGGCCTCAACAACCTAAGCGGCAGGAAAATATTTTTTTGAAAAAATCCCTAACCCCCGGGGTCACAATTTCAGAAAAAAACTGACTTTTGGCAATTCACTCAAAAATGGTGCCAAACCTTTGCAAATGCTCCCCTGAAAGCTTTGGTGATGGAAACAGAAGGATTTTTATCACAGGACAAGAAATCAGCCCTCAGCAACTTAACCGGCAGAAAAAGATTTTTTTGAAAAATCCCTAAGCCCCGGGGTCACAATTTCAGCAAAAATCCGACTTTTGGCAATTCACTCAAAAATGGTGCCAAACCCTTGCAAATGCTCCCCTGAAAGCTTTGGCGATGGAAACAGAAGGCTTTTTATCACAGGAAAAGAAATCAGCCCTCAGCAACTTAACCGGCAGAAAAAGATTTTTTTGAAAAATCCCTAACCCCCTGGGTCACAATTTCAGCAAAAATCCGACTTTTGGCAATTCACTCAAAAATGGTGCCAAACGCTTGCAAATGCTCCCCTGAAAGGTTTGGCTGTCGAAACAGAAGGCTTTTTATCCCAGGACAAGAAATC
Organism: Podarcis gaigeae; assembly: GCF_964106915.1. Taxonomy (NCBI): domain Eukaryota; kingdom Metazoa; phylum Chordata; class Lepidosauria; order Squamata; family Lacertidae; genus Podarcis; species Podarcis gaigeae. The sequence goes on from NC_139689.1 coordinate 41,517,296, forward strand.
AGGCTTCAGAAATTTAACCAGCGGAAAAAGAGTTTTTTGAAAAATCCCTAAGCCCCGGGGTCCCAATTTCAGCAAAAATCTGACTTTTGGCAATTCACTCAAAAATGGTGCCAAATGCTTGCAAATAGTCGCCTGAAATGTTTGGCGGTCGAAACAGAAGGCTTTTTATCAAAGGACAAGAAATCAGCAAACAGAAAGTTAAATGGCGGAAAAAGATTTTTTTGAAAAATCCCTAAGCCCCGGGGTCCCAATTTCAGCAAAAATCTGACTTTTGGCAATTCACTCAAAAATGGTGCCAAACGCTTGCAAATGCTCCCCTGAAAGGTTTGGATGTCGAAACAGAAGGCTTTTTATCACAGGACAAGAAATCAGGCCTCAACAACCTAAGCGGCAGGAAAATATTTTTTTGAAAAAATCCCTAACGCCCGGGGTCACAATTTCAGAAAAAAACTGACTTTTGGCAATTCACTCAAAAATGGTGCCAAACCTTTGCAAATGCTCCCCTGAAAGCTTTGGTGATGGAAACAGAAGGATTTTTATCACAGGACAAGAAATCAGCCCTCAGCAACTTAACCGGCAGAAAAAGATTTTTTTGAAAAATCCCTAACCCCCTGGGTCACAATTTCAGCAAAAATCCGACTTTTGGCAATTCACTCAAAAATGGTGCCAAACGCTTGCAAATGCTCCCCTGAAAGGTTTGGCTGTCGAAACAGAAGGCTTTTTATCCCAGGACAAGAAATCAGGCTTCAGAAATTTAACCAGCGGAAAAAGAGTTTTTTGAAAAATCCCTAAGCCCCGGGGTCCCAATTTCAGCAAAAATCTGACTTTTGGCAATTCACTCAAAAATGTTGCCAAATGCTTGCAAATAGTCGCCTGAAATGTTTGGCGGTCGAAACAGAAGGCTTTTTATCAAAGGACAAGAAATCAGCAAACAGAAAGTTAAATGGCGGAAAAAGATTTTTTTGAAAAATCCCTAAGCCCCGGGGTCCCAATTTCAGCAAAAATCTGACTTTTGGCAATTCACTCAAAAATGGTGCCAAACGCTTGCAAATGCTCCCCTGAAAGGTTTGGATGTCGAAACAGAAGGCTTTTTATCACAGGACAAGAAATCAGGCCTCAACAACCTAACCGGCGGGAAAATATTTTTTTGAAAAAATCCCTAACCCCCGGGGTCACAATTTCAGAAAAAATCTGACTTTTGGCAATTCACTCAAAAATGGTGCCAAACGCTTGCAAATGCTCCCCTGAAAGGTTTGGATATCGAAACAGAAGGCTTTTTATCACAGGACAAGAAATCAGGCCTCAACAACCTAACCGGCGGGAAAATATTTTTTTGAAAAAATCCCTAACCCCCGGGGTCACAATTTCAGAAAAAATCTGACTTTTGGCAATTCACTCAGAAATGGTGCCAAACGCTTTCAAATGCTCCGCTGAAAGGTCTGGCTGTCGAAACTGAAGGCTTTTTATCACAGGACAAGAAATCAGCCCTCAGCAACTTAACCGGCGGAAGAAGAGTTTTTTGAAAAATCCCTAAGCCCCGGGGTCACAATTTCAGAAAAAATCTGACGTTTGGCAATTCACTCAAAAATGGTGCCAAACGCTTGCAAATAGTCGCCTGAAAGGTTTGGATGTCGAAACAGAAGGCTTTTTATCAAAGGACAAGAAATCAGGCCTCAACAACCTAACCGGCGGGAAAATATTTTTTTGAAAAAATCCCTAACCCTCGGGGTCACAATTTCAGAAAAAATCTGATTTTTGGCAATTCACTCAAAAATGGTGCCAAATTGTTGGAAACGCTCCCCTGAAATGTTTGGTGATAGAAACAGAAGGCTTTTTATCACAGTACAAGAAATCAGTTATCAGAAAGTTAACCGGCAGAAAAAGATTTTTTTGAAAAATCCCTAAGCCCCGGGGTCACAATTTCAGCAAAAATCCGACTTTTGGTAATTCACTCAAAAATGGTGCCAAACGCTTGCAAATGCTCCCCTGAAAGGTTTGGTGATGGAAACAGAAGGATTTTTATCCCAGGACAAGAAATCAGGCTTCAGAAAGTTAACCGGCAGAAAAAGAGTTTTTTGAAAAATCCCTAAGCCCCGGGGTCACAATTTCAGCAAAAATCTGACTTTTGGCAATTCACTCAAAAATGGTGCCAAATGCTTGCAAATAGTCGCCTGAAATGTTTGGCGGTCGAAACAGAAGGCTTTTTATCACAGGACAAGAAATCAGGCCTCAACAACCTAACATGCGGGAAAATATTTATTTGAAAAAATCCCTAACCCCTGGGGTCACAATTTCAGAAAAAATCTGACTTTTGGCAATTCACTCAAAAATGGTGCCAAATGGTTGGAAACGCTCCCCTGAAATGTTTGGTGATAGAAACAGAAGGCTTTTTATCACAGTACAAGAAATCAGTTATCAGAAAGTTAACCGGCAAAAAAAAGATTTTTTTGAAAAAATCCCTAACCCCCGGGGTCACAATTTCAGAAAAAAACTGACTTTTTACAATTCACTCAAAAATGGTGCCAAATGCTTGCAAATGCTCCCCTGAAAGCTTTGGTGATGGAAACAGAGGGCTTTTTATCACAGGACAAGAAATCAGCCCTCAGCAACTTAACCGGCGGAAGAAGAGTTTTTTGAAAGAATCCCTAAGCCCCGGGGTCACAATTTCAGAAAAAATCTGACTTTTGGCAATTCACTCAAAAATGGCGCCAAACCTTTGCAAATGCTCCACTGAAAGCTTTGGCGATGGAAACAGAGGGCTTTTTATAACAGGAAAAGAAATCAGCCCTCAGCAATTTAACCGGCGGAAAAAGATTTTTTTGAAAAATCCCTAAGCCCCGGGGTCACAATTTCAGCAAATATCTGACTTTTGGCAATTCACTCAAAAATGGTGCCAAATGCTTGCAAATAGTCGCCTGAAATGTTTGGCGGTCGAAACAGAAGGCTTTTTATCAAAGGACAAGAAATCAGCCCACAGAAATTTAACCGGCAGAAAAAGATTTTTTTGAAAAATCCCTAAGCCCCGGGGTCACAATTTCAGCAAAAATCTGACTTTTGGCAATTCACTCAAAAATGGTGCCAAATGCTTGCAAATAGTCGCCTGAAATGTTTGGTGATGGAAACAGAAGGCTTTTTATCAAAGGACAAGAAATCAGCCCACAGAAAGTTAACCGGCGGAAAAAGATTTTTTTGAAAAATCCCTAAGCCCCGGGGTCACATTTTCGGCAAATATCTGACTTTTGGTAATTCACTAAAAATGGTGCCAAACGCTTGCAAATGCTCCCCTGAAAGGTTTGGATGTCGAAACAGAAGGCTTTTTATCACAGGACAAGAAATCAGGCCTCAACAACCTAACCGGCGGGAAAATATTTTTTTGAAAAAATCCCTAACCCCCTTTTGGCAATTCACTCAAAAATGGTGCCAAATTCTTGCAAATAGTCGCCTGAAATGTTTGGTGATGGAAACAGAAGGCTTTTTATCAAAGGACAAGAAATCAGCCCATAGAAATTTAACCGGCGGAAAAAGATTTTTTTGAAAAATCCCTAAGCCCCGGGGTCACAATTTCAGCAAATATCTGACTTTTGGCAATTCACTCAAAAATGGTGCCAAATGCTTGCAAATAGTCGCCTGAAATGTGTGGCGGTCGAAACAGAAGGCTTTTTATCAAAGGACAAGAAATCAGCCCACAGAAATTTAACCGGCGGAAAAAGATTTTTTTGAAAAATCCCTAAGCCCCGGGGTCACAATTTCAGCAAAAATCTGACTTTTGGCAATTCACTCAAAAATGGTGCCAAATGCTTGCAAATAGTCCCCTGAAATGTTTGGTGATGGAAACAGAAGGCTTTTTATCAAAGGACAAGAAATCAGCCCACAGAAAGTTAAGCGGCGGAAAAAGATTTTTTTGAAAAATCCCTAAGCCCCGGGGTCACAATTTCAGCAAATATCTGACTTTTGGCAATTCACTCAAAAATGGTGCCAAACGCTTGCAAATGCTCCCCTGAAAGGTTTGGATGTCGAAACAGAAGGCTTTTTATCAAAGGACAAGAAATCAGGCCTCAACAACCTAACCGGCGGGAAAATATTTTTTTGAAAAAATCCCTAACCCCCGGGGTCACAATTTCAGAAAAAATCTGACTTTTGGCAATTCACTCAAAAATGGTGACAAACGCTTGCAAATGCTCCCCTGAAAGGTTTGGATGTCGAAACAGAAGGCTTTTTATCACAGGACCAGAAATCAGGCCTCAACAACCTAAGCGGCGGGAAAATATTTTTTTGAAAAAATCCCTAACCCCCGGGGTCACAATTTCAGAAAAAATCTGACTTTTGGCAATTCACTCAAAAATGGTGCCAAACCTTTGCAAATGCTCCCCTGAAAGCTTTGGTGATGAAAACAGAAGGATTTTTATCACAGGACAAGAAATCAGCCCTCAGCAACTTAACTGGCAGAAAAAGATTTTTTTGAAAAATCCCTAACCCCCGGGGTCACAATTTCAGCAAAAATCTGACTTTTGGCAATTCACTCAAAAATGGTGCCAAACGCTTGCAAATGCTCCCCTGAAAGGTCTGGCTGTCGAAACTGAAGGCTTTTTATCACAGGACAAGAAATCAGCCCTCAGCAACTTAACCGGCGGAAGAAGAGTTTTTTGAAAAATCCCTAACCCCTGGGGTCACAATTTCAGCAAAAATCTGACCTTTGGCAATTCACTCAAAAATGGGGCCAAACCTCTGCAAATGTGCCCCTGAAAGCTTTGGTGATGGAAACAGAAGGATTTTTATCAAAGGACAAGAAATCAGCCCTCAGCAACTCAACCGGCAGCAAAAGATTTTTTTGAAAAATCCCTAAGCCCCGGGGTCACAATTTCAGAAAAAATCTGACGTTTGGCAATTCACTCAAAAATGGCGCCAAACGCTTGCAAATAGTCACCTGAAATGTTTGGCGTTCGAAACAGAAGGCTTTTTATCAAAGGACAAGAAATCAGCCCACAGAAAGTTAACCGGCGGGAAAAAGATTTTTTTGAAAAATCCCTAAGCCCCGGGGTCACAATTTCAGCAAAAATCTGACTTTTGGCAATTCACGCAAAAATGGTGCCAAACGCTTGTAAATGCTCCCCTGAAAGGTTTGGATGTCGAAACAGAAGGCTTTTTATCACAGGACAAGAAATCAGGCCTCAACAACCTAACGGTCGGGAAAATATTTTTTTGAAAAAATCCCTAACCCCCGGGGTCACAATTTCAGAAAAAATCTGACTTTTGGCAATTCACTCAAAAATGGGGCCAAACCTTTGCAAATGCTTCCCTGAAAGGTTTGTCTGTCGAAACTGAAGGCTTTTTATCACAGGACAAGAAATCAGCCCTCAGCAACTTAACCGGCAGCAAAAGATTTTTTTGGAAAATCCCTAAGCCCCGGGGTCACAATTTAAGAAAAAATCTGACGTTTGGCAATTCACTCAAAAATGGTGCCAAACACTTGCAAATGTTCCCCTGAAAGGTTTGGCTGTCGAAACAGAAGGCTTTTTATCACAGGACAAGAAATCAGCCCACAGAAAGTTAACCGGCGGAAAGAGATTTTTTTGAAAACTCCCAAAGCCCCGGGGTCACAATTTCAGCAAAAATCTGACTTTTGGGAATTCACTCAAAAATGGGGCCAAACCTTTGCAAATGCTCCCCTGAAAGCTTTGGTGATGGAAAGAGAAGGATTTTTATCAAAGGACAAGAAATCAGCCCTCAGCAACTCAACAGGCAGCAAAAGATTTTTTTAAAAACCCTAAGCCCCGGGGTCACAATTTCAGCAAAAATCTGACTTTTGGCAATTCACTCAAAAATGGTGCCAAACGCTTGCAAATGCTCCCCTGAAAGCTTTGGCGATGGAAACAGAAGGCTTTTTATCACAGGACAAGAAATCAGCCCTCAGTAACTTAACCGGCAGAAAAAGATTTTTTTGAAAAATCCCTAAGCCCCGGGGTCACAATTTCAGCAAAAATCCGACTTTTGGTAATTCACTCAAAAATGGTGCCAAACGCTTGCAAATGCTCCCCTGAAAGGTTTGACTTGGAAACAGAAGGCTTTTTATCCCAGGACAAGAAATCAGGCTTCAGAAAGTTAACCGGCGGAAAAAGAGTTTTTTGAAAAATCCCTAAGCCCCGGGGTCACAATTTCAGCAAAAATCTGACTTTTGGCAATTCACTCAAAAATGGTGCCAAATGCTTGCAAATAGTCGCCTGAAATGTTTGGCGGTCGAAACAGAAGGCTTTTTATCAAAGGACAAGAAATCAGCCCACAGAAAGTTAACCGGCGGGAAAATATTTTTTTGAAAAATCCCTAAGACCCGGGGTCACAATTTCAGCAAAAATCTGACTTTTGGCAATTCACTCAAAAATGGTGCCAAACGCTTGCAAATGATCCCCTGAAAGCTTTGGCGATGGAAACAGAAGGCTTTTTATCACAGGACAAGAAATCAGCCCTCAGCAACTAAACCGGCAGAAAAAGATTTTTTTGAAAAATCCCTAAACCCCGGGGTCACAATTTCAGCAAAAATCTGACTTTTGGCAATTCACTCAAAAATGGTGCCAAACGCTTGCAAATGCTCCCCTGAAAGGTTTGGCTGTCGAAACTGAAGGCTTTTTATCACAGGACAAGAAATAAGCCCTCAGCAACTTAACCGGCGGAAGAAGAGTTTTTTGAAAAATCCCTAAGCCCCAGGGTCACAATTTCAGAAAAAATCTGACGTTTGGCAATTCACTCAAAAATGGTGCCAAATGCTTGCAAATGCTCCCCTGAAAGGTTTGGATGTCGAAACAGAAGGCTTTTTATCACAGGACAAGAAATCAGGCCTCAACAACCTAACCGGCGGGAAAATATTTTTTTGAAAAAATGCCTAACCCCCAGGGTCACAATTTCAGCAAAAATCTGACTTTTTTCAATTCACTCAAAAATGGTGCCAAACGCTTGCAAATGCTCCCCTGAAAGGTTTGGATGTCGAAACAGAAGGCTTTTTATCACAGGACAAGAAATCAGGCCTCAACAACCTAAGCGGCGGGAAAATATTTTTTTGAAAAAATCCCTAACCCCTGGGGTCACAATTTCAGAAAAAATCTGACTTTTGGCAAATCACTCAAAAATGGTGCCAAACCTTTGCAAATGCTCCCCTGAAAGCTTTGGTGATGGAAACAGAAGGATTTTTATCACAGGACAAGAAATCAGCCCTCAGCAACTTAACCGGCAGAAAAAGATTTTTTTGAAAAATCCCTAAGCCCCGGGGTCACAATTTCAGCAAAAATCTGACTTTTGGCAATTCACTCAAAAATGGTGCCAAACGCTTGCAAATGCTCCCCTTAAAGCTTTGGCGATGGAAACAGAAGGCTTTTTATCACAGGACAAGAAATCAGCCCTCAGCAACTTAACTGGCAGAAAAAGATTTTTTTGAAAAATCCCTAACCCCCGGGGTCAGAATTTCAGCAAAAATCTGACTTTTGGCAATTCACTCAAAAATGGTGCCAAACGCTTGCAAATGCTCCCCTGAAAGGTCTGGCTGTCGAAACTGAAGGCTTTTTATCACAGGACAAGAAATCAGCCCTCAGCAACTTAACCGGCGGAAGAAGAGTTTTTTGAAAAATCCCTAACCCCTGGGGTCACAATTTCAGCAAAAATCTGACTTTTGGCAATTCACTCAAAAATGGGGCCAAACCTTTGCAAATGCGCCCCTGAAAGCTTTGGTGATGGAAACAGAAGGATTTTTATCAAAGGACAAGAAATCAGCCCTCAGCAACTCAACCGGCAGCAAAAGATTTTTTTGAAAAATCCCTAAGCCCCGGGGTCACAATTTCAGCAAAAATCTGACTTTTGACAATTCACTCAAAAATGGTGCCAAACGCTTGTAAATGCTCCCCTGAAAGGTTTGGATGTCGAAACAGAAGGCTTTTTGTCACAGGACAAGAAATCAGGCCTCAACAACCTAACCGGCGGGAAAATATTTTTTTGAAAAAATCCCTAACCCCCGGGGTCACAATTTCAGAAAAAATCTGACTTTTGGCAATTCACTCAAAAGTGGTGCCAAACCTTTGCAAATGCTCCCCTGAAAGGTTTGTCTGTCGAAACTGAAGGCTTTTTATCACAGGACAAGAAATCAGCCCTCAGCAACTTAACCGGCAGCAAAAGATTTTTTTGGAAAATCCCTAAGCCCCGGGGTCACAATTTAAGAAAAAATCTGACGTTTGGCAATTCACTCAAAAATGGTGCCAAACGCTTGCAAATGCTCCCCTGAAAGGTTTGGCTGTCGAAACAGAAGGCTTTTTATCACAGGACAAGAAATCAGACATCAGAATGTTAACCGGCGGAAAGAGATTTTTTTGACAACTCCCGAAGCCCCGGGGTCACAATTTCAGCAAAAATCTGACTTTTGGGAATTCACTCAAAAATGGGGCCAAACCTTTGCAAATGCTCCCCTGAAAGCTTTGGTGATGGAAAGAGAAGGATTTTTATCAAAGGACAAGAAATCAGCCCTCAGCAACTCAACCGGCAGCAAAAGATTTTTTTAAAAACCCTAAGCCCCGGGGTCACAATTTCAGCAAAAATCTGACTTTTGGCAATTCACTCAAAAATGGTGCCAAAGGCTTGCAAATGCTCCCCTGAAAGCTTTGGCGATGGAAACAGAAGGCTTTTTATCACAGGACAAGAAATCAGCCCTCAGTAACTTAACCGGCAGAAAAAGATTTTTTTGAAAAATCCCTAAGCCCCGGGGTCACAATTTCAGCAAAAATCCGACTTTTGGTAATTCACTCAAAAATGGTGCCAAACGCTTGCAAATGCTCCCCTGAAAGGTTTGGTGATGGAAACAGAAGGATTTTTATCCCAGGACAAGAAATCAGGCTTCAGAAAGTTAACCGGCGGAAAAAGAGTTTTTTGAAAAATCCCTAAGCCCCGGGGTCACAATTTCAGCAAAAATCTGACTTTTGGCAATTCACTCAAAAATGGCGCCAAATGCTTGCAAATAGTCGCCTGAAATGTTTGGCGGTCGAAACAGAAGGCTTTTTATCAAAGGACAAGAAATCAGCCCACAGAAAGTTAACCGGCGGGAAAATATTTTTTTTGAAAAATCCCTAAGCCCCGGGGTCACAATTTCAGCAAAAATCTGACTTTTGGCAATTCACTCAAAAATGGTGCCAAACGCTTGCAAATGATCCCCTGAAAGCTTTGGCGATGGAAACAGAAGGCTTTTTATCACAGGACAAGAAATCAGGCCTCAACAACCTAACCGGCGGAAAAATATTTTTTTGAAAAAATCCCTAACCCCCGGGGTCACAATTTCAGAAAAAATCTAACTTTTGGCAATTCACTCAAAAATGGTGCCAAACCTTTGCAAATGCTCCCCTGAAAGGTTTGGCTGTCGAAACTGAAGGCTTTTTATCACAGGACAAGAAATCAGCCCTCAGCAACTTAACCGGCAGAAAAAGATTTTTTCCGGGGTCACAATTTCAGCAAAAATCTGACTTTTGGCAATTCACTCAAAAATGGTGCCAAACGCTTGCAAATGCTCCCCTGAAAGCTTTGGTGATGGAAACAGAAGGCTTCTTATCACAGGACAAGAAATCAGGCCTCCGAAAGTTAACCGGAGGAAAAAGGTTTTTTTGAAAAATCCCTAAGCCCCGTGGTCACAATTTAAGAAAAAATCTGACATTTGGCAATTCACTCAAAAATGGTGCCAAACGCTTGCAAATGCTCCCCTGAAAGCTTTGGTGATGGAAACAGAAGGCTTTTTATCACAGGACAAGAAATCAGCCCTCAGCAACTTAACCGGCAGAAAAAGATTTTTTTGAAAAATCCCTAAGCCCCGGGGTCACAATTTCAGCAAAAATCTGACTTTTGGCAATTCACTCAAAAATGGGGCCTAACCTTTGCAAATGCGCCCCTGAAAGCTTTGGTGATGGAAACAGAAGGATTTTTATCAAAGGACAAGAAATCAGCCCTCAGCAACTTAACCGGCAAAAAACGATTTTTTTGAAAAATCCCTAAGCCCCGGGGTCACAATTTCAGAAAAAATCTGACGTTTGGCAATTCACTCAAAAATGGCGCCAAACGCTTGCAAATAGTTGCCTGAAATGTTTGGCGATCGAAACAGAAGGCTTTTTATCAAAGGACAAGAAATCAGCCCACAGAAAGTTAACCGGCGGAAAAAGATTTTTTTGAAAAATCCCTAAGCCCCGGGGTCACAATTTCAGCAAAAATCTGACTTTTGGCAATTCACGCAAAAATGGTGCCAAACGCTTGTAAATGCTCCCCTGAAAGGTTTGGATGTCGAAACAGAAGGCTTTTTATCACAGGACAAGAAATCAGGCCTCAACAACCTAACCGGCGGGAAAATATTTTTTTGAAAAAATCCCTAACCCTCAGGGTCACAATTTCAGAAAAAATCTGACTTTTGGCAATTCACTCAAAAATGGTGCCAAACCTTTGCAAATGCTCCCCTGAAAGGTTTGGCTGTCGAAACTGAAGGCTTTTTATCACAGGACAAGAAATTAGCCCTCAGCAACTTAACCGGCAGAAAAAGATTTTTTTGAAAAATCCCTAAGCCCCGGGGTCACAATTTCAGCAAAAATCTGACTTTTGGCAATTCACTCAAAAATGGTGCCAAACGCTTGCAAATGCGTCCCTGAAAGCTTTGGTGATGGAAACAGAAGGATTTTTATCAAAGGACAAGAAATCAGCCCTCAGCAACTCAACCCGCGGGAAAAGATTTTTTTGAAAAATCCCTAAGCCCCGGGGTCACAATTTCAGAAAAAATCTGACTTTTGGGAATTCACTCAAAAATGGTGCCAAACCTTTGCAAATGCTCCCCTGAAAGCTTTGGTGATGGAAACAGAAGGATTTTTATCACAGGACAAGAAATCAGCCCTCAGCAACTTAACCGGCAGAAAAAGATTTTTTTGTAAAATCCCTAAGCCCCGGGGTCACAATTTCAGCAAAAATCTGACTTTTGGCAATTCACTCAAAAATGGCGCCAAACGCTTGCAAATGCGTCCCTGAAAGCTTTCGTGATGGAAACAGAAGGATTTTTATCAAAGGTCAAGAAATCAGCCCTCAGCAACTCAACCGGCGGGAAAAGATTTTTTTGAAAAATCCCTAAGCCCCGGGGTCACAATTTCAGAAAAAATCTGACGTTTGGCAATTCACTCAAAAATGGCGCCAAACGCTTGCAAATAGTCGCCTGAAATGTTTGGCGGTCGAAACAGAAGGCTTTTTATCAAAGGACAAGAAAGCAGCCCACAGAAAGTTAACCGGCGGAAAAAGATTTTTTTGAAAAATCCCTAAGCCCCGGGGTCACAATTTCAGCAAAAATCTGACTCTTGGCAATTGACGCAAAAATGGTGCCAAACGCTTGTAAATGCTCCCCTGAAAGGTTTGGATGTCGAAACAGAAGGCTTTTTATCACAGGACAAGAAATCTGGCCTCAACAACCTAACCGGCGGGAAAATATTTTTTTGAAAAAATCCCTAACCCCCGGGGTCACAATTTCAGAAAAAATCTGACTTTTGGCAATTCACTCAAAAATGGTGCCAAACCTTTGCAAATGCTCCCCTGAAAGGTTTGGTGATGGAAACAGAAGGATTTTTATCACAGGACAAGAAATCAGCCCTCAGCAACTTAACCGGCAGAAAAAGATTTTTTTGAAAAATCCCTAAGCCCCAGGGGTCAAAATTTCAGAAAAAATCTGACTTTTGGCAATTCACTCAAAAATGGTGCCAACCGGTTGCAAATGCTCCCCTGAAATGTTTGGCGGTCGAAACAGAAGGCTTTATATCACAGGACAAGAAATCAGCCCTCAGAAAGTTAACCGGCGGAAAAAGAGTTTTTTGAAAAATCCCTAAGCCCCGGGGTCACAATTTCAGCAAAAATCTGACTTTTGGCAATTCACTCAAAAATGGTGCCAAATGCTTGCAAATAGTCGCCTGAAATGTTTGGCTTTTGAAACTGAAGGCTTTTTATCACAGGACAAGAAATCAGCCCTCAGCAACTTAACCGGCGGAAGAAGAGTTTTTTGAAAAATCCCTAAGCCCCGGGGTCACAATTTCAGCAAAAATCTGACTTTTGGCAATTCACTCAAAAATGGGGCCAAACCTTTGCAAATGCGCCCCTGAAAGCTTTGGTGATGGAAACAGAAGGATTTTTATCAAAGGACAAGAAATCAGCCCTCAGCAACTTAACCGGCAGAAAAAGATTTTTTTGAAAAATCCCTAAGCCCCGGGGTCACAATTTCAGAAAAAAATCTGACGTTTGGCAATTCACTCCAAAATGGCGCCAAACGCTTGCAAATAGTTGCCTGAAATGTTTGGCGGTCGAAACAGAAGGCTTTTTATCAAAGGACAAGAAATCAGCCCACAGAAAGTTAACCGGCGGAAAAAGATTTTTTTGAAAAATCCCTAAGCCCCGGGGTCACAATTTCAGCAAAAATCTGACTTTTGGCAATTCACGCAAAAATGGTGCCAAACGCTTGTAAATGCTCCCCTGAAAGGTTTGGATGTCGAAACAGAAGGCTTTTTATCACAGGACAAGAAATCAGGCCTCAACAACCTAACCGGCGGGAAAATATTTTTTTGAAAAAATCCCTAACCCTCGGGGTCACAATTTCAGAAAAAATCTGACTTTTGGCAATTCACTCAAAAATGGTGCCAAACCTTTGCAAATGCTCCCCTGAAAGGTTTGGCTGTCGAAACTGAAGGCTTTATATCACAGGACAAGAAATTAGCCCTCAGCAACTTAACCGGCAGAAAAAGATTTTTTTGAAAAATCCCTAAGCCCCGGGGTCACAATTTCAGCAAAAATCCGACTTTTGGTAATTCACTCAAAAATGGTGCCAAACGCTTGCAAATGCTCCCCTGAAAGGTTTGGCTCGGAAACAGAAGGTATTTTATCCCAGGACAAGAAATCAGGCTTCACAAAGTTAACCGGCGGAAAAAGAGTTTTTTGAAAAATCCCTAAGCCCCGGGGTCACAATTTCAGCAAAAATCTGACTTTTGGCAATTCACTCAAAAATGGTGCCAAACGCTTGCAAATGCGCCCCTGAAAGCTTTGGTGATGGAAACAGAAGGATTTTTATCAAAGGACAAGAAATCAGCCCTCAGCAACTCAACCAGCAGCAAAAGATTTTTTTGAAAAATCCCTAAGCCCCGGGGCCACAATTTCAGCAAAAATCTGACTTTTGGCAATTCACTCAAAAATGGGGCCAAACGCTTGTAAATGCTCCCCTGAAAGGTTTGGATGTCGAAACAGAAGGCTTTTTATCACAGGACAAGAAATCTGGCCTCAACAACCTAACCGGCGGGAAAATATTTTTTTGAAAAAATCCCTAACCCCCGGGGTCACAATTTCAGAAAAAATCTGACTTTTGGCAATTCACTCAAAAATGGTGCCAAACCTTTGCAAATGCTCCCCTGAAAGGTTTGGTGATGGAAACAGAAGGATTTTTATCACAGGACAAGAAATCAGCCCTCAGCAACTTAACCGGCAGAAAAAGATTTTTTTGAAAAATCCCTAAGCCCCAGGGGTCAAAATTTCAGAAAAAATCTGACTTTTGGCAATTCACTCAAAAATGGTGCCAAACGCTTGCAAATGCTCCCCTGAAAGGTTTGGCGGTCGAAACAGAAGGCTTTTTATCACAGGACAAGAAATCAGCCCTCAGAAAGTTAACCGGCAGAAAAAGATTTTTTTGAAAAATCCCTAAGCCCCGGGGTCACAATTTCAGCAAAAATCTGACTTTTGGCAATTCACTCAAAAATGGTGCCAAACGCTTACAAATGCTCCCCTGAAAGGTTTGGCGGTCGAAACAGAAGGCTTTTTATCACAGGACAAGAAATCAGCCCTCAGAAACTTAACCGGCAGAAAAAGATTTTTTTGAAAAATCCCTAACCCCCAGGGTCACAATTTCAGCAAAAATCTGACTTTTGGCAATTCACTCAAAAATGGTGCCAACCGGTTGCAAATGCTCCCCTGAAATGTTTGGCGGTCGAAACAGAAGGCTTTATATCACAGGACAAGAAATCAGCCCTCAGAAAGTTAACCGGCGGAAAAAGAGTTTTTTGAAAAATCCCTAAGCCCCGGGGTCACAATTTCAGCAAAAATCTGACTTTTGGCAATTCACTCAAAAATGGTGCCAAATGCTTGCAAATAGTCGCCTGAAATGTTTGGCTTTCGAAACTGAAGGCTTTTTATCACAGGACAAGAAATCAGCCCTCAGCAACTTAACCGGCGGAAGAAGAGTTTTTTGAAAAATCCCTAACCCCCGGGGTCACAATTTCAGCAAAAATCTGACTTTTGGCAATTCACTCAAAAATGGGGCCAAACCTTTGCAAATGCGCCCCTGAAAGCTTTGGTGATGGAAACAGAAGGATTTTTATCAAAGGACAAGAAATCAGCCCTCAGCAACTTAACCGGCAGAAAAAGATTTTTTTGAAAAATCCCTAAGCCCCGGGGTCACAATTTCAGAAAAAAATCTGACGTTTGGCAATTCACTCAAAAATGGCGCCAAACGCTTGCAAATAGTTGCCTGAAATGTTTGGCGGTCGAAACAGAAGGCTTTTTATCAAAGGACAAGAAATCAGCCCACAGAAAGTTAACCGGCGGAAAAAGATTTTTTTGAAAAATCCCTAAGCCCCGGGGTCACAATTTCAGCAAAAATCTGACTTTTGGCAATTCACGCAAAAATGGTGCCAAACGCTTGTAAATGCTCCCCTGAAAGGTTTGGATGTCGAAACAGAAGGCTTTTTATCACAGGACAAGAAATCAGGCCTCAACAACCTAACCGGCGGGAAAATATTTTTTTGAAAAAATCCCTAACCCTCGGGGTCACAATTTCAGAAAAAATCTGACTTTTGGCAATTCACTCAAAAATGGTGCCAAACCTTTGCAAATGCTCCCCTGAAAGGTTTGGCTGTCGAAACTGAAGGCTTTATATCACAGGACAAGAAATTAGCCCTCAGCAACTTAACCGGCAGAAAAAGATTTTTTTGAAAAATCCCTAAGCCCCGGGGTCACAATTTCAGCAAAAATCCGACTTTTGGTAATTCACTCAAAAATGGTGCCAAACGCTTGCAAATGCTCCCCTGAAAGGTTTGGCTCGGAAACAGAAGGTATTTTAACCCAGGACAAGAAATCAGGCTTCACAAAGTTAACCGGCGGAAAAAGAGTTTTTTGAAAAATCCCTAAGCCCCGGGGTCACAATTTCAGCAAAAATCTGACTTTTGGCAATTCACTCAAAAATGGTGCCAAACGCTTGCAAATGCGCCCCTGAAAGCTTTGGTGATGGAAACAGAAGGATTTTTATCAAAGGACAAGAAATCAGCCCTCAGCAACTCAACCAGCAGCAAAAGATTTTTTTGAAAAATCCCTAAGCCCCGGGGCCACAATTTCAGCAAAAATCTGACTTTTGGCAATTCACTCAAAAATGGGGCCAAACCTTTGCAAATGCGCCCCTGAAATGTTTGGCGGTCGAAACAGAAGGCTTTTTATCAAAGGACAAGAAATCAGCCCTCAGAAAGTTAAGTGGCGGAAGAAGAGTTTTTTGAAAAATCCCTAACCCCCGGGGTCACAATTTCAGCAAAAATCTGACTTTTGGCAATTAACTCAAAAATGGGGCCAAACCTTTGCAAATGCTCCCCTGAAAGCTTTGGTGATGGAAACAGAAGGATTTTTATCAAAGGACAAGAAATCAGGCCTCAGCAACTTAACCGGCAGAAAAAGATTTTTTTGAAAAATCCCTAAGCCCCGGGGTCACAATTTCAGAAAAAATCTGACGTTTGGCAATTCACTCAAAAATGGCGCCAAACGCTTGCAAATAGTTGCCTGAAATGTTTGGCGGTCGAAACAGAAGGCTTTTTATCAAAGGACAAGAAATCAGCCAAAGAAAGTTAACCGGCGGAAAAAGATTTTTTTGAAAAATCCCTAAGCCCCGGGGTCACAATTTCAGCAAAAATCTGACCTTTGGCAATTCACGCAAAAATGGTGCCAAACGCTTGTAAATGCTCCCCTGAAAGGTTTGGATGTCGAAACAGAAGGCTTTTTATCACAGGACAAGAAATCAGGCCTCAACAACCTAACCGGCGGGAAAATATTTTTTTGAAAAAATCCCTAACCCTCAGGGTCACAATTTCAGAAAAAATCTGACTTTTGGCAATTCACTCAAAAATGGTGCCAAACCTTTGCAAATGCTCCCCTGAAAGGTTTGGCTGTCGAAACTGAAGGCTTTTTATCACAGGACAAGAAATTAGCCCTCAGCAACTTAACCGGCAGAAAAAGATTTTTTTGAAAAATCCCTAAGCCCCGGGGCCACAATTTCAGCAAAAATCTGACTTTTGGCAATTCACTCAAAAATGGTGCCAAACGCTTGCAAATGCGTCCCTGAAAGCTTTCGTGATGGAAACAGAAGGATTTTTATCAAAGGACAAGAAATCAGCCCTCAGCAACTCAACCCGCGGGAAAAGATTTTTTTGAAAACTCCCTAAGCCCCGGGGTCACAATTTCAGAAAAAATCTGACTTTTGGGAATTCACTCAAAAATGGTGCCAAACCTTTGCAAATGCTCCCCTGAAAGCTTTGGTGATGGAAACAGAAGGATTTTTATCACAGGACAAGAAATCAGCCCTCAGCAACTTAACCGGCAGAAAAAGATTTTTTTGGAAAATCCCTAAGCCCCGGGGTCACAATTTCAGCAAAAATCTGACTTTTGGCAATTCACTCAAAAATGGCGCCAAACGCTTGCAAATGTGTCCCTGAAAGCTTTCGTGATGGAAACAGAAGGATTTTTATCAAAGGTCAAGAAATCAGCCCTCAGCAACTCAACCGGCGGGAAAAGATTTTTTTGAAAAATCCCTAAGCCCCGGGGTCACAATTTCAGCAAAAATCTGACTCTTGGCAATTGACGCAAAAATGGTGCCAAACGCTTGTAAATGCTCCCCTGAAATGTTTGGATGTCGAAACAGAAGGCTTTTTATCACAGGACAAGAAATCAGGCCTCAACAACCTAACCGGCGGGAAAATATTTTTTTGAAAAAATCCCTAACCCCCGGGGTCACAATTTCAGAAAAAATCTGACTTTTGGCAATTCACTCAAAAATGGTGCCAAACCTTTGCAAATGCTCCCCTGAAAGGTTTGGTGATGGAAACAGAAGGATTTTTATCACAGGACAAGAAATCAGCCCTCAGCAACTTAACCGGCAGAAAAAGATTTTTTGGGATAATCCCGAAGCCCCGGGGTCACAATTTCAGAAAAAATCTGACGTTTGGCAATGCACTCAAAAATGGTGCCAAACGCTTGCAAATGCTCCCCTGAAAGCTTTGGCTGTCGAAACAGAAGGCTTTTTATCAGAGGAGAAGAAATCAGCCCACAGAAAGTTAACCGGCGGAAAAAGAGTTTTTTGAAAAATCCCTAAGGCCCGGGGTCACAATTTCAGAAAAAATCTGACTTTTGGCAATTCACTCAAAAATGGTGCCAAACGCTTGCAAATGCTCCCCTGAAAGCTTTGGATGTCGAAACAGAAGGCTTTTTATCACAGGACAAGAAATCAGGCCTCAACAACCTAACCGGCGGGAAAATATTTTTTTGAAAAAATCCCTATCCCCCGGGGTCACAATTTCAGACAAAATCTGACTTTTGGCAATTCACTCAAAAATGGGGCCAAAACTTTGCAAATGCGCCCCTGAAAGCTTTGGTGATGGAAACAGAAGGATTTTTATCAAAGGACAAGAAATCAGCCCTCAGCAACTTAACCGGCAGAAAAAGATTTTTTTGAAAAATCCCGAAGCCCCGGGGTCACAATTTCAGCAAAAATCTGACTTTTGGCAATTCACGCAAAAATGGGGCCAAACACTTGCAAATGCTCCCCTGAAAGCTTTGGCGATGGAAACAGAAGGCTTTTTATCACAGGACAAGAAATCAGCCCTCAGCAACTTAACCGGCAGAAAAAGATTTTTTTGAAAAATCCCTAAGCCCCGGGGTCACAATTTCAGCAAAAATGCGACTTTTGGTAATTCACTCAAAAATGGCGCCAAACGCTTGCAAATGCTCCCCTGAAAGGTTTGGCTTGGAAACAGAAGGCTTTTTATCCCAGGACAAGAAATCAGGCTTCAGAAAGTGAACTGGCGGAAAAATATTTTTTTGAAAAATCCCTAAGCCCCGGGGTCACAATTTCAGCAAAAATCTGACTTTTGGCAATTCACTCAAAAATGGTGCCAAACGCTTGCAAATGCTCACCTGAAAGGTTTGGCTGTTGAAACAGAAGGCTTTTTATCATAGGACAAGAAATCAGCCCTCAGAAAGTGAACTGGCGGAAAAAGATTTTTTTGAAAAATCCCTAAGCCCCGGGGTCACAATTTCAGAAAAAATCTGACTTTTGGCAATTCACTCAAAAATGGTGCCAAACGTTTGCAAATGATCCCCTGAAAGGTTTGGCTGTCGAAACAGAATGCTTTTTATCATAGGACAAGAAATCAGCCCTCAGAAAGTCAACCGGCGGAAAAAGATTTTTTTGAAAAAATCCCTAAGCCCTGGGGTCACAATTTCAGCAAAAATCTGACTTTTGGCAATTCACCCAAAAATGTTGCCAACTGGTTGCAAATGCTCCCCTGAAAGCTTTGGCGATGGAAACAGAAGGCTTTTTATCACAGGACAAGAAATCAGCCCTCAGAAGGTTAACTGGCGGAAAAAGATTTTTTTGAAAAATCGCTAAGCCCCGGGGTCACAATTTCAGCAAAAATCTGACTTTTGGCAATTCACTCAAAAATGGGGCCAAAACTTTGCAAATGCGCCCCTGAAAGCTTTGGTGATGGAAACAGAAGGCTTTTTATCAAAGGACAAGAAATCAGCCCTCAGCAACTTAACCGGCAGAAAAAGATTTTTTTGAAAAATCCCGAAGCCCCGGGGTCACAATTTCAGCAAAAATCTGACTTTTGGCAATTCACGCAAAAATGGGGCCAAACACTTGCAAATGCTCCCCTGAAAGCTTTGGCGATGGAAACAGAAGGCTTTTTATCACAGGACAAGAAATCAGCCCTCAGCAACTTAACCGGCAGAAAAAGATTTTTTTGAAAAATCCCTAAGCCCCGGGGTCACAATTTCAGCAAAAATGCGACTTTTGGTAATTCACTCAAAAATGGCGCCAAACGCTTGCAAATGCTCCCCTGAAAGGTTTGGCTTGGAAACAGAAGGCTTTTTATCACAGGACAAGAAATCTGCCCTCAGCAACTTAACCGGCAGAAAAAGATTTTTTTGAAAAATCCCTAAGCCCCGGGGTCACAATTTCAGCAAAAATCTGACTTTTGGCAATTCACTCAAAAATGGTGCCAAACGCTTGCAAATGCTCCCCTGAAAGGTTTGGCTGTCGAAACAGAAGGCTTTTTATCATAGGACAAGAAATCAGCCCTCAGAAAGTGAACTGGCGGAAAAAGATTTTTTTGAAAAATCCCTAAGCCCCGGGGTCACAATTTCAGAAAAAATCTGACTTTTGGCAATTCACTCAAAAATGGTGCCAAACGTTTGCAAATGATCCCCTGAAAGGTTTGGCTGTCGAAACAGAATGCTTTTTATCATAGGACAAGAAATCAGCCCTCAGAAAGTCAACCGGCGGAAAAAGATTTTTTTGAAAAAATCCCTAAGCCCTGGGGTCACAATTTCAGCAAAAATCTGACTTTTGGCAATTCACCCAAAAATGTTGCCAACTGGTTGCAAATGCTCCCCTGAAAGCTTTGGCGATGGAAACAGAAGGCTTTTTATCACAGGACAAGAAATCAGCCCTCAGAAGGTTAACTGGCGGAAAAAGATTTTTTTGAAAAATCGCTAAGCCCCGGGGTCACAATTTCAGCAAAAATCTGACTTTTGGCAATTCACTCAAAAATGGTGCCAAATGCTTGCAAATGCTCCCCAGAAAGGTTTCGATGTCGAAACAGAAGGCTTTTTATCACAGGAGAAGAAATCAGCCCTCAGAAAGTTAACCGGCGGAAAAAGATTTTTTGAAAAATCCCTAAGCCCCGGGGTCACAATTTCAGCAAAAATCTAGCTTTTGGCAATTCACTCAAAAATGGTGCCAACCGGTTGCAAATGTTCCCCTGAAAGCTTTGGCCGTCGAAACAGAAGGCTTTTTATCACAGGAGAAGAAATCAGCCCTCAGAAAGTTAACCGGCGGAAAAAGATTTTTTTGAAAAATCCCTAAGCCCCGGGGTCACAATTTCAGCAAAAATGCGACTTTTGGTAATTCACTCAAAAATGGTGCCAAACGCTTGCAAATGCTCCCCTGAAAGGTTTGGCTTGGAAACAGAAGGCTTTTTATCCCAGGACAAGAAATCAGGCTTCAGAAAGTGAACTGGCGGAAAAATATTTTTTTGAAAAATCCCTAAGCCCCGGGGTCACAATTTCAGCAAAAATCTGACTTTTGGCAATTCACTCAAAAATGGTCCCAAACGCTTGCAATAGCTCCCCTGAAAGCTTTGGTGATGGAAACAGAAAGCTTTTTATCAAAGGACAAGAAATCAGGCCTCAGCAACTTAACCGGCAGAAAAAGATTTTTTTGAAAAATCCCTAAGCCCCGGGGTCACAATTAAAGCAAAAATCTGACTTTTGGCAATTCACTCAAAAATGGTGCCAAACGCTTGCAAATGCTCCCCTGAAAGCTTTGGCGATGGAAACGGAAGGCTATATATCACAGGACAAGAAATCAGACCTCGACAACATAATCTTCGGAAAAAGTTTTTTTAAAAAAACATCCATAAGCTCCGGGGTCACAATTTCAGCAAAAATCTGACTTTGGGCAATTCACTCAAAAATGGTGCCAACTGGTTGCAAATGCTCCCCTGAAAGCTTTGGCGATGGAAAAAGAAGGCTTTTTATCACAGGAAAAGAAATCAGGCTTCAGAAAGTTCACCGGCGGAAAAAGAGTTTTTTGAAAAATCCCTAAGCCCTGGGGTCACAATTTCAGCAAAAAACTGTCTTTTGGCAATTCACTCAAAAATAGTGCCAAATGCTTGTAAACGCTCCCCTGAATGCTTTGGCGATGGAAAAAGAAGGCTTTTTATCACAGGGAAAGAAATCAGCTATCAGAAAGTTAACCGGCAGAAAAAGATTTTTTTGAAAAATCCCTAAGTCCCGGGGTCACAATTTCAACAAAAATCTGACTTTTGGCAATTCACTCAAAAATGGTGCCAAATGCTTGGAAACGCTCCCCTGAAATGTTTGGCGGTCAAAACAGAAGGCTTTTTATCAAAGGACAAGAAATCAGCTATCAGAAAGTTAACGGGCGGAAAAAGATTTTTTTGAAAAATCCCTAAGCCCGAGGTCACAATTTCAGTAAAAATCTGACTTTTGGCAATTCACTCAAAAATGGTGCCAAATGCTTGCAAATAGTCGCCTGAAATGTTTGGCGGTCGAAACTAAAGGCTTTTTATCAAAGGACAAGAAATCAGGCTTCAGAAAGTTAACCGGCGGAAAAGGAGTTTTTTGAAAAATCCCTAAGCCCCGGGGTCACAATTTCAGAAAAAATCTGACTTTTGGCAATTCACTCAAAAATGGTGCCAAACGCTTGCAAATAGTCGCCTGAAATGTTTGGCGGTCGAAACAGAAGGCTTTTTATCAAAGGACAAGAAATCAGCCCACAGAAAGTTAACCGGCGGAAAAAGATTTTTTTGAAAAATCCCTAAGCCCCGGGGTCACAATTTCAGCAAAAATCTGACTTTTGGTAATTCACTCAAAAATGGTGCCAAACGCTTGCAAATGCTCCCCTGAAAGGTTTGGCTGTCGAAACAGAAGGATTTTTATCACAGGACAAGAAATCAGGCTTCAGAAAGTTAACCGGCGGAAAAGGAGATTTTTGAAAAATCCCTAAGCCCCGGGGTCACAATTTCAGCAAAAATCTGACTTTTGGCAATTCACTCAAAAATGGTGCCAAATGCTTGCAAATAGTCGCCTGAAATGTTTGGCGGTCGAAACAGAAGGCTTTTTATCACAGGACAAGAAATCATGCCTCAACAACCTATCCGGCGGGAAAATATTTTTTTGAAAAAATCCCTAACCCCCGGGGTCACAATTTCAGAAAAAATCCGACTTTTGGCAATTCACTCAAAAAGGGTGCCAACCCTTTGCAAATGCTCCCCTGAAAGCTTTAGTGATGGAAACAGAAGGATTTTTATCACAGGACAAGAAATCAGCCCTCAGCAACTTAACCGGCAGAAAAAGATTTTTTTGAAAAATCCCTAAGCCCCGGGGTCAGAATTTCATCAAAAATCTGACTTTCGGCAATTCACTCAAAAATGGTGCCAAACGCGTGCAAATGCTCCCCTGAAAGCTTTGGCGATGGAAACAGAAGGCTTCTTATCACAGGACAAGAAATCAGGCCTCCGAAAGTTAACCGGAGGAAAAAGGTTTTTTTGAAAAATCATTAAGCCCCGGGGTCACAATTTCAGAAAAAATCTGACGTTTGGAAATTCACTCAAAAATGGTGCCAAATGCTTGCAAATGCTCCCCTGAAAGCTTTGGCTGTCGAAACAGAAGGCTTTTTATCACAGGAGAAGAAATCAGGCTTCAGAAAGTTAACCGGCGGAAAAAGAGTTTTTTGAAAAATCCCTAAGCCCCGGGGTCACAATTTCAGAAAAAATCCGACTTTTGGCAATTCACTCAAAAATGGTGCCAAACGCTTGTAAATGCTCCCCTGAAAGCTTTGGCTGTCGAAACAGAAGGCTTTTTATCACATGAGAAGAAATCAGGCTTCAGAAAGTTAACCGGCGGAAAGAGAGTTTTTTGAAAAATCCCTAAACCCCGGGGTCACAATTTCACCAAACATCTGACTTTTGGCAATTCACTCAAAAATGGTGCCAAATGCTTGCAAATAGTCGCCTGAAATGTTTGGCGGTCGAAACAGAAGGCTTTTTATCAAAGGACAAGAAATCAGCCCACAGAAAGTTAACCGGCGGAAAAAGATTTTTTTGAAAAAACCCTAAGCCCCGGGGTCACAATTTCAGCAAAAATCTGACTTTTGGCAATTCACTCAAAAATGGTGCCAAACGCTTGCAAATGCTCTCCTGAAAGCTTTGGTGATCGAAACAGAAGCCTTTTTATCACAGGACAAGAAATCAGGCCTCAACAACCTAACCGGCGGGAAAATATTTTTTTGAAAAAATCCCTAACCCCCGGGGTCACAATTTCAGAAAAAATCTGACTTTTGGCAATTCACTCAAAAAGGGTGCCAAACCTTTGCAAATGCTCCCCTGAAAGCTTTGGTGACGGAAACAGTAGGATTTTTATCACAGGACAAGAAATCAGCCCTCAGCAACTTAACCGGCAGAAAAAGATTTTTTTGAAAAATCCCTAAGCCCCGGGGTCACAATTTCAGCAAAAATCTGACTTTTGGCAATTCACTCAAAAATGGTGCCAAACGCTTGCAAATGCTCCCCTGAAAGCTTTGGCGATGGAAACAGAAGGCTTTTTATCACAGGACAAGAAATGAGGCCTCCGAAAGTTAACCGGAGGAAAAAGGTTTTTTTGAAAAATCATTAAGCCCTGGGGTCACAATTTCAGAAAAAATCTGACGTTTGGAAATTCACTCAAAAATGGTGCCAAACGCTTGCAAATGCTCCCCTGAAAGCTTTGGCTCTCGAAACAGAAGGCTTTTTATCACAGGAGAAGAAATCAGCCCTCAGAAAGTTAACCGCCGGAACAAGATTTTTTAAAAAAATCCCTAAGCCCCGGGGTCACAATTTTAGAAAAAATCTGACTTTTGGCAATTCACTCAAAAATGGTGCCAAACGCTTGCAAATGCTCCCCTGAAAGCTTTGGCTGTCGAAACAGAAGGCTTTTTATCACAGGACAAGAAATCAGGCCTCAGCTACTTAACCGGAAGAAAAAGATTTTTTTGAAAAATCCCTAAGCCCCGGGGTCAGAATTTCAGAAAAAATCTGACTTTTGGCAATTCACTCAAAAATGGTGCCAAATGCTTGGAAACGCTCCCCTGAAATCTCTGGTGATGGAAACAGAAGGCTATTTATCACAGGAAAAGAAATCAGCTATCAGAAAGTTAACCGGCAGAAAAAGATTTTTTTGAAAAATCCCTAAGCCCCGGGGTCACAATTTCAGCAAAAATCTGACTTTTGGCAATTCACTCAAAAATGGTGCCAAATGCTTGCAAATGCTCCCCTGAAATGTTTGGCGGTCGAAACAGAAGGCTCTTTATCAAAGGACGAGTAATCAGCCCTCAGAAAGTTAATCGGCGGAACAAGATTTTTTGGAAAAATCCCTAACCCCCGGGGTCAGAATTTCAGAAAAAATCTGACTTTTGGCAATTCACTCAAAAATGGTGCCAAATGCTTGCAAATAGTCGCCTGAAATGTTTGGCGGTCGAAACTAAAGGCTTTTTATCACAGGAAAAGAAATCAGCTATCAGAAAGTTAACCGGCAGAAAAAGAGTTTTTTGAAAAATCCCTAAGTCCCGGGGTCACAATTTCAGAAAAAATCTGACTTTTGGCAATTCACTCAAAACGGGTGCCAAACCTTTGCAAATGCTCCCCTTAAAGGTTTGGTGATGGAAACAGAAGGATTTTTATCACAGGACAAGAAATCAGCCCTCAGCAACTTAACCGGCAGAAAAAGATTTTTTTGAAAAATCCCTAAGCCCCGGGGTCACAATTTCAGCAAAAATCTGACTTTTGACAATTCACTCAAAAATGGTGCCAAACGCTTGCAAATGCTCCCCTGAAAGCTTTGGCTGTCGAAACAGAAGGCTTTTTATCACAGGAGAAGAAATCAGGCTTCAGAAAGTTAACCGGCGGAAAAAGAGTTTTTTGAAAAATCCCTAAACCCCGGGGTCACAATTTTACCAAACATCTGACTTTTGACAATTCACTCAAAAATGGTGCCAAACGCTTGCAAATGCTCCCCTGAAAGCTTTGGCTGTCGAAAGAGAAGGCTTTTTATCACAGGAGAAGAAATCAGGCTTCAGAAAGTTAACCGGCGGAAAAAGAGTTTTTTGAAAAATCCCTAAACCCCGGGGTCACAATTTCACCAAACATCTGACTTTTGGCAATTCACTCAAAAATGGTGCCAAATGCTTGCAAATAGTCGCCTGAAATGTTTGGCGGTCGAAACAGAAGGCTTTTTATCAAAGGACAAGAAATCAGCCCACAGAAAGTTAACCGGCGGAACAAGATTTTTTTGAAAAATCCCTAACCCCCGGGGTCACAATTTCAGCAAAAATCTGACTTTTGGCAATTCACTCAAAAAGGGTGCCAAACCTTTGCAAATGCTCCCCTGAAAGCTTTGGTGACGGAAACAGTAGGATTTTTATCACAGGACAAGAAATCAGCCCTCAGCAACTTAACCGGCAGAAAAAGATTTTTTTGAAAAATCCCTAAGCCCCGGGGTCCCGATTTCAGCAACAATCTGACTTTTGGCAATTCACTCAAAAATGGTGCCAAACACTTGCAAATGCTCCCCTGAAAGCTTTGGCGATGGAAACAGAAGGCTTCTTATCACAGGACAAGAAATGAGGCCTCCGAAAGTTAACCGGAGGGAAAAGGTTTTTTTGAAAAATCATTAAGCCCCGGGGTCACAATTTCAGAAAAAATCTGACTTTTGGCAATACACTCAAAAATGGTGCCAAACGCTTGCAACTGCTCCCCTGAAAGCTTTGGCTGTCGAAACAGAAGGCTTTTTATCACAGGAGAAGAAATCAGGCTTCAGAAAGTTAACCGGCGGAAAAAGAGTTTTTTGAAAAATCCCTAAGTCCCGGGGTCACAATTTCAGCAAAAATCTGACTTTTGGCAATTCACTCAAAAATGGTGCCAAATGCTTGGAAACGCTCCCCTGAAATGTTTGGCGGTCGAAACAGAAGGCTTTTATCAAAGGACAAGTAATCAGCTATCAGAAAGTTAACAGGCGGAAAAATATTTTTTTGAAAAATCCCTAAGCCCCGGGGTCACTATTTCAGAAAAAATCTGACTTTTGGCAATTCACTCAAAAATGGTGCCAAACGCTTGCAATAGCTCCCCTGAAAGCTTTGGTGATGGAAACAGAAAGCTTTTTATCAAAGGACAAGAAATCAGGCCTCAGCAACTTAACCGGCAGAAAAAGATTTTTTTGAAAAATCCCTAAGCCCCGGGGTCACAATTAAAGCAAAAATCTGACTTTTGGCAATTCACTCAAAAATGGTGCCAAACGCTTGCAAATGCTCCCCTGAAAGCTTTGGCGATGGAAACGGAAGGCTATATATCACAGGACAAGAAATCAGACCTCGACAACATAATCTTCGGAAAAAGTTTTTTTAAAAAAACATCCATAAGCTCCGGGGTCACAATTTCAGCAAAAATCTGACTTTGGGCAATTCACTCAAAAATGGTGCCAACTGGTTGCAAATGCTCCCCTGAAAGCTTTGGCGATGGAAAAAGAAGGCTTTTTATCACAGGAAAAGAAATCAGGCTTCAGAAAGTTCACCGGCGGAAAAAGAGTTTTTTGAAAAATCCCTAAGCCCCGGGGTCACAATTTCAGCAAAAAACTGTCTTTTGGCAATTCACTCAAAAATAGTGCCAAATGCTTGTAAACGCTCCCCTGAATGCTTTGGCGATGGAAAAAGAAGGCTTTTTATCACAGGAAAAGAAATCAGCGATCAGAAAGTTAACAGGCAGAAAAAGATTTTTTTGAAAAATCCCTAAGTCCCGGGGTCACAATTTCAACAAAAATCTGACTTTTGGCAATTCACTCAAAAATGGTGCCAAATGCTTGGAAACGCTCCCCTGAAATGTTTGGCGGTCAAAACAGAAGGCTTTTTATCAAAGGACAAGAAATCAGCTATCAGAAAGTTAACGGGCGGAAAAAGATTTTTTTGAAAAATCCCTAAGCCCGAGGTCACAATTTCAGTAAAAATCTGACTTTTGGCAATTCACTCAAAATGGTGCCAAATGCTTGCAAATAGTCGCCTGAAATGTTTGGCGGTCGAAACTAAAGGCTTTTTATCAAAGGACAAGAAATCAGGCTTCAGAAAGTTAACCGGCGGAAAAGGAGTTTTTTGAAAAATCCCTAAGCCCCGGGGTCACAATTTCAGCAAAAATGTGACTTTTGGCAATTCACTCAAAAATGGTGCCAAACGCTTGCAAATGCTCCCCTGAAAGCTTTGGTGATGGAAACGGAAGGCTATATATCACAGGACAAGAAATCAGCCCTCAGAAACTTAACCAGCAGAAAAAGATTTTTTTGAAAAATCCCTAAGCCCCGGGGTCACAATTTCAGCAAAAATCTGACTTTTGGTAATTCACTCAAAAATGGTGCCAAACGCTTGCAAATGCTCCCCTGAAAGGTTTGGCTGTCGAAACAGAAGGATTTTTATCACAGGACAAGAAATCAGGCTTCAGAAAGTTAACCGGCGGAAAAGGAGATTTTTGAAAAATCCCTAAGCCCCGGGGTCACAATTTCAGCAAAAATCTGACTTTTGGCAATTCACTCAAAAATGGTGCCAAATGCTTGCAAATAGTCGCCTGAAATGTTTGGCGGTCGAAACAGAAGGCTTTTTATCACAGGACAAGAAATCAGGCCTCAACAACCTATCCGGCGGGAAAATATTTTTTTGAAAAAATCCCTAACCCCCGGGGTCACAATTTCAGAAAAAATCCGACTTTTGGCAATTCACTCAAAAAGGGTGCCAACCCTTTGCAAATGCTCCCCTGAAAGCTTTGGTGATGGAAACAGAAGGATTTTTATCACAGGACAAGAAATCAGCCCTCAGCAACTTAACCGGCAGAAAAAGATTTTTTTGAAAAATCCCTAAGCCCCGGGGTCAGAATTTCATCAAAAATCTGACTTTCGGCAATTCACTCAAAAATGGTGCCAAACGCTTGCAAATGCTCCCCTGAAAGGTTTGGCGATGGAAACAGAAGGCTTCTTATCACAGGACAAGAAATCAGGCCTCCGAAAGTTAACCGGAGGAAAAAGGTTTTTTTGAAAAATCATTAAGCCCCGGGGTCAGAATTTCAGAAAAAATCTGACGTTTGGAAATTCACTCAAAAATGGTGCCAAATGCTTGCAAATGCTCCCCTGAAAGCTTTGGCTGTCGAAACAGAAGGCTTTTTATCACAGGAGAAGAAATCAGGCTTCAGAAAGTTAACCGGCGGAAAAAGATTTTTTTGAAAAATCCCTAAGTCCCGGGGTCACAATTTCAGAAAAAATCTGACTTTTGGCAATTCACTCAAAAATGGTGCCAAATGCTTGGAAACGCTCCCCTGAAATGTTTGGTGATGGAAACAGAAGGCTATTTATCACAGGAAAAGAAATCAGCTATCAGAAAGTTAACCGGCAGAAAAAGATTTTTTTGAAAAATCCCTAAGCCCCGGGGTCACAATTTCAGCAAAAATCTGACTTTTGGCAATTCACTCAAAAATGGTGCCAAATGCTTGCAAATGCTCCCCTGAAATGTTTGGCGGTCGAAACAGAAGGCTTTTTATCAAAGGACGAGTAATCAGCCCTCAGAATGTTAATCGGCGGAACAAGATTTTTTTGAAAAATCCCTAACCCCCGGGGTCAGAATTTCAGAAAAAATCTGACTTTTGGCAATTCACTCAAAAATAGTGCCAAATGCTTGCAAATAGTCGCCTGAAATGTTTGGCGGTCGAAACTAAAGGCTTTTTATCACAGGAAAAGAAATCAGCTATCAGAAAGTTAACCGGCAGAAAAAGATTTTTTTGAAAAATCCTTAAGCCCCGGGGTCACAATTTCAGAAAAAATCTGACTTTTGGCAATACACTCAAAAATGGTGCCAAACGCTTGCAACTGCTCCCCTGAAAGCTTTGGCTGTCGAAACAGAAGGCTTTTTATCACAGGAGAAGAAATCAGGCTTCAGAAAGTTAACCGGCGGAAAAAGAGTTTTTTGAAAAATCCCTAAGTCCCGGGGTCACAATTTCAGCAAAAATCTGACTTTTGGCAATTCACTCAAAAATGGTGCCAAATGCTTGGAAACGCTCCCCTGAAATGTTTGGCGGTCGAAACAGAAGGCTTTTATCAAAGGACAAGTAATCAGCTATCAGAAAGTTAACAGGCGGAAAAATATTTTTTTGAAAAATCCCTAAGCCCCGGGGTCACTATTTCAGAAAAAATCTGATTTTTGGCAATTCACTCAAAAATGGTGCCAAACGCTTGCAATAGCTCCCCTGAAAGCTTTGGTGATGGAAACAGAAAGCTTTTTATCAAAGGACAAGAAATCAGGCCTCAGCAACTTAACCGGCAGAAAAAGATTTTTTTGAAAAATCCCTAAGCCCCGGGGTCACAATTAAAGCAAAAATCTGACTTTTGGCAATTCACTCAAAAATGGTGCCAAACGCTTGCAAATGCTCCCCTGAAAGCTTTGGCGATGGAAACGGAAGGCTATATATCACAGGACAAGAAATCAGACCTCGACAACATAATCTTCGGAAAAAGTTTTTTTAAAAAAACATCCATAAGCTCCGGGGTCACAATTTCAGCAAAAATCTGACTTTGGGCAATTCACTCAAAAATGGTGCCAACTGGTTGCAAATGCTCCCCTGAAAGCTTTGGCGATGGAAAAAGAAGGCTTTTTATCACAGGAAAAGAAATCAGGCTTCAGAAAGTTCACCGGCGGAAAAAGAGTTTTTTGAAAAATCCCTAAACCCCGGGGTCACAATTTCAGCAAAAAACTGTCTTTTGGCAATTCACTCAAAAATAGTGCCAAATGCTTGTAAACGCTCCCCTGAATGCTTTGGCGATGGAAAAAGAAGGCTTTTTATCACAGGAAAAGAAATCAGCTATCAGAAAGTTAACAGGCAGAAAAAGATTTTTTTGAAAAATCCCTAAGTCCCGGGGTCACAATTTCAACAAAAATCTGACTTTTGGCAATTCACTCAAAAATGGTGCCAAATGCTTGGAAACGCTCCCCTGAAATGTTTGGCGGTCAAAACAGAAGGCTTTTTATCAAAGGACAAGAAATCAGCTATCAGAAAGTTAACGGGCGGAAAAAGATTTTTTTGAAAAATCCCTAAGCCCGAGGTCACAATTTCAGTAAAAATCTGACTTTTGGCAATTCACTCAAAAATGGTGCCAAATGCTTGCAAATAGTCGCCTGAAATGTTTGGTGGTCGAAACTAAAGGCTTTTTATCAAAGGACAAGAAATCAGGCTTCAGAAAGTTAACCGGCGGAAAAGGAGTTTTTTGAAAAATCCCTAAGCCCCGGGGTCACAATTTCAGCAAAAATGTGACTTTTGGCAATTCACTCAAAAATGGTGCCAAACGCTTGCAAATGCTCCCCTGAAAGCTTTGGTGATGGAAACGGAAGGCTATATATCACAGAACAAGAAATCAGCCCTCAGAAACTTAACCAGCAGAAAAAGATTTTTTTGAAAAATCCCTAAGCCCCGGGGTCACAATTTCAGCAAAAATCTGACTTTTGGTAATTCACTCAAAAATGGTGCCAAACGCTTGCAAATGCTCCCCTGAAAGGTTTGGCTGTCGAAACAGAAGGATTTTTATCACAGGACAAGAAATCAGGCTTCAGAAAGTTAACCGGCGGAAGAGGAGATTTTTGAAAAATCCCTAAGCCCCGGGGTCACAATTTCAGCAAAAATCTGACTTTTGGCAATTCACTCAAAAATGGTGCCAAATGCTTGCAAATAGTCGCCTGAAATGTTTGGCGGTCGAAACAGAAGGCTTTTTATCACAGGACAAGAAATCAGGCCTCAACAACCTATCCGGCGGGAAAATATTTTTTTGAAAAAATCCCTAACCCCCGGGGTCACAATTTCAGAAAAAATCCGACTTTTGGCAATTCACTCAAAAAGGGTGCCAACCCTTTGCAAATGCTCCCCTGAAAGCTTTGGCGATGGAAACAGAAGGCTTCTTATCACAGGACAAGAAATCAGGCCTCCGAAAGTTAACCGGAGGAAAAAGGTTTTTTTGAAAAATCCCTAAGCCCCGGGGTCACAATTTCAGAAAAAATCTGACGTTTGGAAATTCACTCAAAAATGGTGCCAAATGCTTGCAAATGCTCCCCTGAAAGCTTTGGCTGTCGAAACAGAAGGCTTTTTATCACAGGAGAAGAAATCAGGCTTCAGAAAGTTAACCGGTGGAAAAAGAGTTTTTTGAAAAATCCCTAAGCCCCGGGGTCACAATTTCAGAAAAAATCTGACTTTTGGCAATTCACTCAAAACGGGTGCCAAACCTTTGCAAATGCTCCCCTGAAAGGTTTGGTGATGGAAACAGAAGGATTTTTATCACAGGACAAGAAATCAGCCCTCAGCAACTTAACCGGCAGAAAAAGATTTTTTTGAAAAATCCCTAAGCCCCGGGGTCACAATTTCAGCAAAAATCTGACTTTTGGCAATTCACTCAAAAATGGTGCCAAATGCGTGGAAACGCTCCCCTGAAATGTTTGGCGGTCGAAACAGAAGGCTTTTTATCAAAGGACAAGAAATCAGCTATCAGAAAGTTAACAGGCGGAAAAAGATTTTTTTGAAAAATCCCTAAGCCCCGGGGTCACAATTTCAGCAAAAATCTGACTTTTGGCAATTCACTCAAAAATGGTGCCAAACGCTTGCAAATGCTCTCCTGAAAGCTTTGGTGATCGAAACAGAAGGCTTTTTATCACAGAACAAGAAATCAGGCCTCAACAACCTAACCGGCGGGAAAATATTTTTTTGAAAAAATCCCTAACCCCCGGGGTCACAATTTCAGAAAAAATCTGACTTTTGGCAATTCACTCAAAAAGGGTGCCAAACCTTTGCAAATGCTCCCCTGAAAGCTTTGGTGACGGAAACAGTAGGATTTTTATCACAGGACAAGAAATCAGCCCTCAGCAACTTAACCGGCAGAAAAAGATTTTTTTGAAAAATCCCTAAGCCCCGGGGTCACAATTTCAGCAAAAATCTGACTTTTGGCAATTCACTCAAAAATGGTGCCAAACGCTTGCAAATGCTCCCCTGAAAGCTTTGGCTGTTGAAACAGAAGGCTTTTTATCACAGGAGAAGAAATCAGGCTTCAGAAAGTTAACCGGCGGAAAAAGAGTTTTTTGAAAAATCCCTAAACCCCGGGGTCACAATTTCACCAAACATCTGACTTTTGACAATTCACTCAAAAATGGTGCCAAACGCTTGCAAATGCTCCCCTGAAAGCTTTGGCTGTCGAAACAGAAGGCTTTTTATCACAGGAGAAGAAATCAGGCTTCAGAAAGTTAACCGGCGGAAAAAGAGTTTTTTGAAAAATCCCTAAACCCCGGGGTCACAATTTCACCAAACATCTGACTTTTGGCAATTCACTCAAAAATGGGGCCAAATGCTTGCAAATAGTCGCCTGAAATGTTTGGCGGTCGAAACAGAAGGCTTTTTATCAAAGGACAAGAAATCAGCCCACAGAAAGTTAACCGGCGGAAAAAGATTTTTTTGAAAAATCCCTAACCCCCGGGGTCACAATTTCAGCAACAATCTGACTTTTGGTAATTCACTCAAAAATGGTGCCAAACGCTTGCAAATGCTCCCCTGAAAGGTTTGGCTGTCGAAACAGAAGGATTTTTATCACAGGACAAGAAATCAGGCTTCAGAAAGTTAACCGGCGGAAAAGGAGATTTTTGAAAAATCCCTAAGCCCCGGGGTCACAATTTCAGCAAAAATCTGACTTTTGGCAATTCACTCAAAAATGGTGCCAAATGCTTGCAAATAGTCGCCTGAAATGTTTGGCGGTCGAAACAGAAGGCTTTTTATCACAGGACAAGAAATCAGGCCTCAACAACCTATCCGGCGGGAAAATATTTTTTTGAAAAAATCCCTAACCCCCGGGGTCACAATTTCAGAAAAAATCCGACTTTTGGCAATTCACTCAAAAAGGGTGCCAACCCTTTGCAAATGCTCCCCTGAAAGCTTTGGTGATGGAAACAGAAGGATTTTTATCACAGGACAAGAAATCAGCCCTCAGCAACTTAACCGGCAGAAAAAGATTTTTTTGAAAAATCCCTAAGCCCCGGGGTCAGAATTTCATCAAAAATCTGACTTTCGGCAATTCACTCAAAAATGGTGCCAAACGCTTGCAAATGCTCCCCTGAAAGCTTTGGCGATGGAAACAGAAGGCTTCTTATCACAGGACAAGAAATCAGGCCTCCGAAAGTTAACCGGAGGAAAAAGGTTTTTTTGAAAAATCATTAAGCCCCGGGGTCACAATTTCAGAAAAAATCTGACGTTTGGAAATTCACTCAAAAATGGTGCCAAATGCTTGCAAATGCTCCCCTGAAAGCTTTGGCTGTCGAAACAGAAGGCTTTTTATCACAGGAGAAGAAATCAGGCTTCAGAAAGTTAACCGGCGGAAAAAGAGTTTTTTGAAAAATCCCTAAGCCCCGGGGTCACAATTTCAGAAAAAATCCGACTTTTGGCAATTCACTCAAAAAGGGTGCCAAACCTTTGCAAATGCTCCCCTGAAAGGTTTGGTGATGGAAACAGAAGGCTTTTTATCACAGGACAAGAAATCAGCCCTCAGCAACTTAACCGGCAGAAAAAGATTTTTTTGAAAAATCCCTAACCCCCGGGGTCACAATTTTACCAAACATCTGACTTTTGGCACTTCACTCAAAAATGGTGCCAAATGCTTGCAAATAGTCGCCTGAAATGTTTGGCGGTCGAAACAGAAGGCTTTTTATCAAAGGACGAGTAATCAGCCCTCAGAATGTTAATCGGCGGAACAAGATTTTTTTGAAAAATCCCTAACCCCCGGGGTCAGAATTTCAGAAAAAATCTGACTTTTGGCAATTCACTCAAAAATAGTGCCAAATGCTTGCAAATAGTCGCCTGAAATGTTTGGCGGTCGAAACTAAAGGCTTTTTATCACAGGAAAAGAAATCAGCTATCAGAAAGTTAACCGGCAGAAAAAGATTTTTTTGAAAAATCCTTAAGCCCCGGGGTCACAATTTCAGAAAAAATCTGACTTTTGGCAATACACTCAAAAATGGTGCCAAACGCTTGCAACTGCTCCCCTGAAAGCTTGGGCTGTCGAAACAGAAGGCTTTTTATCACAGGAGAAGAAATCAGGCTTCAGAAAGTTAACCGGCGGAAAAAGAGTTTTTTGAAAAATCCCTAAGTCCCGGGGTCACAATTTCAGCAAAAATCTGACTTTTGGCAATTCACTCAAAAATGGTGCCAAATGCTTGGAAACGCTCCCCTGAAATGTTTGGCGGTCGAAACAGAAGGCTTTTATCAAAGGACAAGTAATCAGCTATCAGAAAGTTAACAGGCGGAAAAATATTTTTTTGAAAAATCCCTAAGCCCCGGGGTCACTATTTCAGAAAAAATCTGACTTTTGGCAATTCACTCAAAAATGGTGCCAAACGCTTGCAATAGCTCCCCTGAAAGCTTTGGTGATGGAAACAGAAAGCTTTTTATCAAAGGACAAGAAATCAGGCCTCAGCAACTTAACCGGCAGAAAAAGATTTTTTTGAAAAATCCCTAAGCCCCGGGGTCACAATTAAAGCAAAAATCTGACTTTTGGCAATTCACTCAAAAATGGTGCCAAACGCTTGCAAATGCTCCCCTGAAAGCTTTGGCGATGGAAACGGAAGGCTATATATCACAGGACAAGAAATCAGACCTCGACAACATAATCTTCGGAAAAAGTTTTTTTAAAAAAACATCCATAAGCTCCGGGGTCACAATTTCAGCAAAAATCTGACTTTGGGCAATTCACTCAAAAATGGTGCCAACTGGTTGCAAATGCTCCCCTGAAAGCTTTGGCGATGGAAAAAGAAGGCTTTTTATCACAGGAAAAGAAATCAGGCTTCAGAAAGTTCACCGGCGGAAAAAGAGTTTTTTGAAAAATCCCTAAACCCCGGGGTCACAATTTCAGCAAAAAACTGTCTTTTGGCAATTCACTCAAAAATAGTGCCAAATGCTTGTAAACGCTCCCCTGAATGCTTTGGCGATGGAAAAAGAAGGCTTTTTATCACAGGAAAAGAAATCAGCTATCAGAAAGTTAACAGGCAGAAAAAGATTTTTTTGAAAAATCCCTAAGTCCCGGGGTCACAATTTCAACAAAAATCTGACTTTTGGCAATTCACTCAAAAATGGTGCCAAATGCTTGGAAACGCTCCCCTGAAATGTTTGGCGGTCAAAACAGAAGGCTTTTTATCAAAGGACAAGAAATCAGCTATCAGAAAGTTAACGGGCGGAAAAAGATTTTTTTGAAAAATCCCTAAGCCCGAGGTCACAATTTCAGTAAAAATCTGACTTTTGGCAATTCACTCAAAAATGGTGCCAAATGCTTGCAAATAGTCGCCTGAAATGTTTGGTGGTCGAAACTAAAGGCTTTTTATCAAAGGACAAGAAATCAGGCTTCAGAAAGTTAACCGGCGGAAAAGGAGTTTTTTGAAAAATCCCTAAGCCCCGGGGTCACAATTTCAGCAAAAATGTGACTTTTGGCAATTCACTCAAAAATGGTGCCAAACGCTTGCAAATGCTCCCCTGAAAGCTTTGGTGATGGAAACGGAAGGCTATATATCACAGAACAAGAAATCAGCCCTCAGAAACTTAACCAGCAGAAAAAGATTTTTTTGAAAAATCCCTAAGCCCCGGGGTCACAATTTCAGCAAAAATCTGACTTTTGGTAATTCACTCAAAAATGGTGCCAAACGCTTGCAAATGCTCCCCTGAAAGGTTTGGCTGTCGAAACAGAAGGATTTTTATCACAGGACAAGAAATCAGGCTTCAGAAAGTTAACCGGCGGAAAAGGAGATTTTTGAAAAATCCCTAAGCCCCGGGGTCACAATTTCAGCAAAAATCTGACTTTTGGCAATTCACTCAAAAATGGTGCCAAATGCTTGCAAATAGTCGCCTGAAATGTTTGGCGGTCGAAACAGAAGGCTTTTTATCACAGGACAAGAAATCAGGCCTCAACAACCTATCCGGCGGGAAAATATTTTTTTGAAAAAATCCCTAACCCCCGGGGTCACAATTTCAGAAAAAATCCGACTTTTGGCAATTCACTCAAAAAGGGTGCCAACCCTTTGCAAATGCTCCCCTGAAAGCTTTGGCGATGGAAACAGAAGGCTTCTTATCACAGGACAAGAAATCAGGCCTCCGAAAGTTAACCGGAGGAAAAAGGTTTTTTTGAAAAATCCCTAAGCCCCGGGGTCACAATTTCAGAAAAAATCTGACGTTTGGAAATTCACTCAAAAATGGTGCCAAATGCTTGCAAATGCTCCCCTGAAAGCTTTGGCTGTCGAAACAGAAGGCTTTTTATCACAGGAGAAGAAATCAGGCTTCAGAAAGTTAACCGGTGGAAAAAGAGTTTTTTGAAAAATCCCTAAGCCCCGGGGTCACAATTTCAGCAAAAATCTGACTTTTGGCAATTCACTCAAAAATGGTGCCAAATGCTTGGAAACGCTCCCCTGAAATGTTTGGCGGTCGAAACAGAAGGCTTTTTATCAAAGGACAAGAAATCAGCTATCAGAAAGTTAACAGGCGGAAAAAGATTTTTTTGAAAAATCCCTAAGCCCCGGGGTCACAATTTCAGCAAAAATCTGACTTTTGGCAATTCACTCAAAAATGGTGCCAAACGCTTGCAAATGCTCTCCTGAAAGCTTTGGTGATCGAAACAGAAGGCTTTTTATCACAGAACAAGAAATCAGGCCTCAACAACCTAACCGGCGGGAAAATATTTTTTTGAAAAAATCCCAAACCCCCGGGGTCACAATTTCAGAAAAAATCTGACTTTTGGCAATTCACTCAAAAAGGGTGCCAAACCTTTGCAAATGCTCCCCTGAAAGCTTTGGTGACGGAAACAGTAGGATTTTTATCACAGGACAAGAAATCAGCCCTCAGCAACTTAACCGGCAGAAAAAGATTTTTTTGAAAAATCCCTAAGCCCCGGGGTCACAATTTCAGCAAAAATCTGACTTTTGGCAATTCACTCAAAAATGGTGCCAAACGCTTGCAAATGCTCCCCTGAAATGCTTGGCAGTCGAAACAGAAGGCTTTTTATCACAGGAGAAGAAATCAGCCCTCAGAAAGTTAACCGCCGGAACAAGATTTTTTTAAAAAATCCCTAAGCCCCGGGGTCACAATTTCAGAAAAAATCTGACTTTTGGCAATTCACTCAAAAATGGTGCCAAACGCTTGCAAATGCTCCCCTGAAAGCTTTGGCTGTCGAAACAGAAGGCTTTTTATCACAGGACAAGAAATCAGGCCTCAGCTACTTAACCGGCAGAAAAAGATTTTTTTGAAAAATCCCTAAGCCCCGGGGTCAGAATTTCAGAAAAAATCTGACTTTTGGCAATTCACTCAAAAATGGTGCCAAATGCTTGGAAACGCTCCCCTGAAATGTTTGGTGATGGAAACAGAAGGCTATTTATCACAGGAAAAGAAATCAGCTATCAGAAAGTTAACCGGCAGAAAAAGATTTTTTTGAAAAATCCCTAAGCCCCGGGGTCACAATTTCAGCAAAAATCTGACTTTTGGCAATTCACTCAAAAATGGTGCCAAATGCTTGCAAATGCTCCCCTGAAATGTTTGGCGGTCGAAACAGAAGGCTTTTTATCAAAGGATGAGTAATCAGCCCTCAGAAAGTTAATCGGCGGAACAAGATTTTTTGGAAAAATCCCTAACCCCCGGGGTCAGAATTTCAGAAAAAATCTGACTTTTGGCAATTCACTCAAAAATGGTGCCAAATGCTTGCAAATAGTCGCCTGAAATGTTTGGCGGTCGAAACTAAAGGCTTTTTATCACAGGAAAAGAAATCAGCTATCAGAAAGTTAACCGGCAGAAAAAGATTTTTTTGAAAAATCCTTAAGCCCCGGGGTCACAATTTCAGAAAAAATCTGACTTTCGGCAATTCACTCAAAAATGGTGCCAAACGCTTGCAAATGCTCCCCTGAAATCTTGGGCGAGG
The DNA here is from genome assembly GCF_964106915.1 of Podarcis gaigeae. Lineage (NCBI taxonomy): Eukaryota > Metazoa > Chordata > Lepidosauria > Squamata > Lacertidae > Podarcis > Podarcis gaigeae. The sequence continues at coordinate 41,555,168 of NC_139689.1, forward strand.
GAAACAGAAGGCTTCTTATCACAGGACAAGAAATCAGGCCTCCGAAAGTTAACCGGAGGAAAAAGGTTTTTTTGAAAAATCATTAAGCCCCGGGGTCACAATTTCAGAAAAAATCTGACGTTTGGAAATTCACTCAAAAATGGTGCCAAATGCTTGCAAATGCTCCCCTGAAAGCTTTGGCTGTCGAAACAGAAGGCTTTTTATCACAGGAGAAGAAATCAGGCTTCAGAAAGTTAACCGGCGGAAAAAGAGTTTTTTGAAAAATCCCTAAGCCCCGGGGTCACAATTTCAGAAAAAATCCGACTTTTGGCAATTCACTCAAAACGGGTGCCAAACCTTTGCAAATGCTCCCCTGAAAGGTTTGGTGATGGAAACAGAAGGATTTTTACCACAGGACAAGAAATCAGCCCTCAGCAACTTAACCGGCAGAAAAAGATTTTTTTGAAAAATCCCTAAGCCCCGGGGTCACAATTTCAGCAAAAATCTGACTTTTGACAATTCACTCAAAAATGGTGCCAAACGCTTGCAAATGCTCCCCTGAAAGCTTTGGCTGTCGAAAGAGAAGGCTTTTTATCACAGGAGAAGAAATCAGGCTTCAGAAAGTTAACCGGCGGAAAAAGAGTTTTTTGAAAAATCCCTAAACCCCGGGGTCACAATTTCACCAAACATCTGACTTTTGGCAATTCACTCAAAAATGGTGCCAAATGCTTGCAAATGCTCCCCTGAAATGTTTGGCGGTCGAAACAGAAGGCTTTTTATCAAAGGACGAGTAATCAGCCCTCAGAAAGTTAATCGGCGGAACAAGATTTTTTTGAAAAATCCCTAACCCCCGGGGTCAGAATTTCAGAAAAAATCTGACTTTTGGCAATTCACTCAAAAATGGTGCCAAATGCTTGCAAATAGTCGCCTGAAATGTTTGGCGGTCGAAACTAAAGGCTTTTTATCACAGGAAAAGTAATCAGCTATCAGAAAGTTAACAGGCGGAAAAAGATTTTTTTGAAAAATCCCTAAGCCCCGGGGTCACTATTTCAGAAAAAATCTGACTTTTGGCAATTCACTCAAAAATGGTGCCAAACGCTTGCAATAGCTCCCCTGAAAGCTTTGGTGATGGAAACAGAAAGCTTTTTATCAAAGGACAAGAAATCAGGCCTCAGCAACTTAACCGGCAGAAAAAGATTTTTTTGAAAAAACCCTAAGCCGCGGGGTCACAATTAAAGCAAAAATCTGACTTTTGGCAATTCACTCAAAAATGGTGCCAAACACTTGCAAATGCTCCCCTGAAAGCTTTGGCGATGGAAACGGAAGGCTATATATCACAGGACAAGAAATCAGACCTCGACAATATAATCTTCGGAAAAAGTTTTTTTAAAAAAACATCCATAAGCTCCGGGGTCACAATTTCAGCAAAAATCTGACTTTGGGCAATTCACTCAAAAATGGTGCCAACTGGTTGCAAATGCTCCCCTGAAAGCTTTGGCGATGGAAAAAGAAGGCTTTTTATCACAGGAAAAGAAATCAGGCTTCAGGAAGTTCACCGGCGGAAAAAGAGTTTTTTGAAAAATCCCTAAGCCCCGGGGTCACAATTTCAGCAAAAAACTGTCTTTTGGCAATTCACTCAAAAATAGTGCCAAATGCTTGTAAACGCTCCCCTGAATGCTTTGGCGATGGAAAAAGAAGGCTTTTTATCACAGGAAAAGAAATCAGCTATCAGAAAGTTAACGGGCGGAAAAAGATTTTTTTGAAAAATCCCTAAGCCCGAGGTCACAATTTCAGTAAAAATCTGACTTTTGGCAATTCACTCAAAATGGTGCCAAATGCTTGCAAATAGTCGCCTGAAATGTTTGGCGGTCGAAACTAAAGGCTTTTTATCAAAGGACAAGAAATCAGGCTTCAGAAAGTTAACCGGCGGAAAAGGAGTTTTTTGAAAAATCCCTAACCCCGGGGTCACAATTTCAGCAAAAATGTGACTTTTGGCAATTCACTCAAAAATGGTGCCAAACGCTTGCAAATGCTCCCCTGAAAGCTTTGGTGATGGAAACGGAAGGCTATATATCACAGGACAAGAAATCAGCCCTCAGAAACTTAACCAGCAGAAAAAGATTTTTTTGAAAAATCCCTAAGCCCCGGGGTCACAATTTCAGCAAAAATCTGACTTTTGGTAATTCACTCAAAAATGGTGCCAAACGCTTGCAAATGCTCCCCTGAAAGGTTTGGCTGTCGAAACAGAAGGATTTTTATCACAGGACAAGAAATCAGGCTTCAGAAAGTTAACCGGCGGAAAAGGAGATTTTTGAAAAATCCCTAAGCCCCGGGGTCACAATTTCAGCAAAAATCTGACTTTTGGCAATTCACTCAAAAATGGTGCCAAATGCTTGCAAATAGTCGCCTGAAATGTTTGGCGGTCGAAACAGAAGGCTTTTTATCACAGGACAAGAAATCAGGCCTCAACAACCTATCCGGCGGGAAAATATTTTTTTGAAAAAATCCCTAACCCCCGGGGTCACAATTTCAGAAAAAATCCGACTTTTGGCAATTCACTCAAAAAGGGTGCCAACCCTTTGCAAATGCTCCCCTGAAAGCTTTGTTGATGGAAACAGAAGGATTTTTATCACAGGACAAGAAATCAGCCCTCAGCAACTTAACCGGCAGAAAAAGATTTTTTTGAAAAATCCCTAAGCCCCGGGGTCACAATTTCAGCAAAAATCTGACTTTCGGCAATTCACTCAAAAATGGTGCCAAACGCTTGCAAATGCTCCCCTGAAAGCTTTGGCGATGGAAACAGAAGGCTTTTTATCACAGGACAAGAAATCAGGCCTCCGAAAGTTAACCGGAGGAAAAAGGTTTTTTTGAAAAATCATTAAGCCCCGGGGTCAGAATTTCAGAAAAAATCTGACGTTTGGAAATTCACTCAAAAATGGTGCCAAATGCTTGCAAATGCTCCCCTGAAAGCTTTGGCTGTCGAAACAGAAGGCTTTTTATCACAGGAGAAGAAATCAGGCTTCAGAAAGTTAACCGGCGGAAAAAGAGTTTTTTGAAAAATCCCTAAACCCCGGGGTCACAATTTCACCAAACATCTGACTTTTGACAATTCACTCAAAAATGGTGCCAAACGCTTGCAAATGCTCCCCTGAAAGGTTTGGCTGTCGAAACAGAAGGCTTTTTATCACAGGAGAAGAAATCAGGCTTCAGAAAGTTAACCGGCAGAAAAAGATTTTTTTGAAAAATCCCTAAGCCCCGGGGTCACAATTTCAGCAAAAATCTGACTTTTGGCAATTCACTCAAAAATGGTGCCAAATGCTTGCAAATGCTCCCCTGAAATGTTTGGCGGTCGAAACAGAAGGCTTTTTATCAAAGGACGAGTAATCAGCCCTCAGAAAGTTAATCGGCGGAACAAGATTTTTTTGAAAAATCCCTAACCCCCGGGGTCAGAATTTCAGAAAAAATCTGACTTTTGGCAATTCACTCAAAAATGGTGCCAAATGCTTGCAAATAGTCGCCTGAAATGTTTGGCGGTCGAAACTAAAGGCTTTTTATCACAGGAAAAGTAATCAGCTATCAGAAAGTTAACCGGCAGAAAAAGATTTTTTTGAAAAATCCTTAAGCCCCGGGGTCACAATTTCAGAAAAAATCTGACTTTTGGCAATACACTCAAAAATGGTGCCAAACGCTTGCAACTGCTCCCCTGAAAGCTTTGGCTGTCGAAACAGAAGGCTTTTTATCACAGGAGAAGAAATCAGGCTTCAGAAAGTTAACCGGCGGAAAAAGAGTTTTTTGAAAAATCCCTAAGTCCCGGGGTCACAATTTCAGCAAAAAACTGTCTTTTGGCAATTCACTCAAAAATAGTGCCAAATGCTTGTAAACGCTCCCCTGAATGCTTTGGCGATGGAAAAAGAAGGCTTTTTATCACAGGAAAAGAAATCAGCTATCAGAAAGTTAACAGGCAGAAAAAGATTTTTTTGAAAAATCCCTAAGTCCCGGGGTCACAATTTCAACAAAAATCTGACTTTTGGCAATTCACTCAAAAATGGTGCCAAACGCTTGGAAACGCTCCCCTGAAATGTTTGGCGGTCAAAACAGAAGGCTTTTTATCAAAGGACAAGAAATCAGCTATCAGAAAGTTAACGGGCGGAAAAAGATTTTTTTGAAAAATCCCTAAGCCCGAGGTCACAATTTCAGTAAAAATCTGACTTTTGGCAATTCACTCAAAAATGGTGCCAAATGCTTGCAAATAGTCGCCTGAAATGTTTGGCGGTCGAAACTAAAGGCTTTTTATCAAAGGACAAGAAATCAGGCTTCAGAAAGTTAACCGGCGGAAAAGGAGTTTTTTGAAAAATCCCTAAGCCCCGGGGTCACAATTTCAGCAAAAATGTGACTTTTGGCAATTCACTCAAAAATGGTGCCAAACGCTTGCAAATGCTCCCCTGAAAGCTTTGGTGATGGAAACGGAAGGCTATATATCACAGGACAAGAAATCAGCCCTCAGAAACTTAACCAGCAGAAAAAGATTTTTTTGAAAAATCCCTAAGCCCCGGGGTCACAATTTCAGCAAAAATCTGACTTTTGGTAATTCACTCAAAAATGGTGCCAAACGCTTGCAAATGCTCCCCTGAAAGGTTTGGCTGTCGAAACAGAAGGATTTTTATCACAGGACAAGAAATCAGGCTTCAGAAAGTTAACCGGCGGAAAAGGAGATTTTTGAAAAATCCCTAAGCCCCGGGGTCACAATTTCAGCAAAAATCTGACTTTTGGCAATTCACTCAAAAATGGTGCCAAATGCTTGCAAATAGTCGCCTGAAATGTTTGGCGGTCGAAACAGAAGGCTTTTTATCACAGGACAAGAAATCAGGCCTCAACAACCTATCCGGCGGGAAAATATTTTTTTGAAAAAATCCCTAACCCCCGGGGTCACAATTTCAGAAAAAATCCGACTTTTGGCAATTCACTCAAAAATGGTGCCAAATGCTTGGAAACGCTCCCCTGAAATGTTTGGTGATGGAAACAGAAGGCTATTTATCACAGGAAAAGAAATCAGCTATCAGAAAGTTAACCGGCAGAAAAAGATTTTTTTGAAAAATCCCTAAGCCCCGGGGTCACAATTTCAGCAAAAATCTGACTTTCGGCAATTCACTCAAAAATGGTGCCAAATGCTTGCAAATGCTCCCCTGAAATGTTTGGCAGTCGAAACAGAAGGCTTTTTATCAAAGGACGAGTAATCAGCCCTCAGAAAGATAATCGGCGGAACAAGATTTTTTTGAAAAATCCCTAACCCCCGGGGTCAGAATTTCAGAAAAAATCTGACTTTTGGCAATTCACTCAAAAATGGTGCCAAATGCTTGCAAATAGTCGCCTGAAATGTTTGGCGGTCGAAACTAAAGGCTTTTTATCACAGGAAAAGAAATCAGCTATCAGAAAGTTAACCGGCAGAAAAAGATTTTTTTGAAAAATCCTTAAGCCCCGGGGTCACAATTTCAGAAAAAATCTGACTTTTGGCAATACACTCAAAAATGGTGCCAAACGCTTGCAACTGCTCCCCTGAAAGCTTTGGCTGTCGAAACAGAAGGCTTTTTATCACAGGAGAAGAAATCAGGCTTCAACAACCTAACCGGCGGGAAAATATTTTTTTGAAAAAATCCCTAACCCCCGGGGTCACAATTTCAGAAAAAATCTGACTTTTGGCAATTCACTCAAAAAGGGTGCCAAACCTTTGCAAATGCTCCCCTGAAAGCTTTGGTGACGGAAACAGTAGGATTTTTATCACAGGACAAGAAATCAGCCCTCAGCAACTTAACCGGCAGAAAAAGATTTTTTTGAAAAATCCCTAAGCCCCGGGGTCACAATTTCAGCAAAAATCTGACTTTTGGCAATTCACTCAAAAATGGTGCCAAACGCTTGCAAATGCTCCCCTGAAATGTTTGGCGGTCGAAACAGAAGGCTTTTTATCAAAGGACAAGAAATCAGCTATCAGAAAGTTAACCGGCAGAAAAAGATTTTTTTGAAAAATCCCTAAGCCCCGGGGTCACAATTTCAGCAAAAATCTGACGTTTGGCAATTCACTCAAAAATGGTGCCAAACGCTTGCAATTGCTCCCCTGAAAGCTTTGGCTGTCGAAACAGAAGGCTTTTTATCACAGGAGAAGAAATCAGCCCTCAGAAAGTTAACCGCCGGAACAAGATTTTTTTAAAAAATCCCTAAGCCTCGGGGTCACAATTTCAGAAAAAATCTGACTTTTGGCAATTCACTCAAAAATGGTGCCAAACGCTTGCAAATGCTCCCCTGAAAGCTTTGGCTGTCGAAACAGAAGGCTTTTTATCACAGGACAAGAAATCAGGCCTCAGCTACTTAACCGGCAGAAAAAGATTTTTTTGAAAAATCCCTAAGCCCCGGGGTCACAATTTCAGAAAAAATCTGACTTTTGGCAATTCACTCAAAAATTGTGCCAAATGCTTGGAAACGCTCCCCTGAAATGTTTGGTGATGGAAACAGAAGGCTATTTATCACAGGAAAAGAAATCAGCTATCAGAAAGTTAACCGGCAGAAAAAGATTTTTTTGAAAAATCCCTAAGCCCCGGGGTCACAATTTCAGCAAAAATCTGACTTTTGGCAATTCACTCAAAAATGGTGCCAAATGCTTGCAAATGCTCCCCGAAATGTTTGGCGGTCGAAACAGAAGGCTTTTTATCAAAGGACGAGTAATCAGCCCTCAGAAAGTTAATCGGCGGAACAAGATTTTTTGGAAATATCCCTAAGCCCCGGGGTCAGAATTTCAGAAAAAATCTGACTTTTGGCAATTCACTCAAAAATGGTGCCAAATGCTTGCAAATAGTCGCCTGAAATGTTTGGATGTCGAAACAGAAGGCTTTTTATCACAGGAGAAGAAATCAGGCTTCAGAAAGTTAACCGGCGGAAAAAGAGTTTTTTGAAAAATCCCTAAGCCCCGGGGTCACAATTTCAGCAAAAATCTGACTTTTGACAATTCACTCAAAAATGGTGCCAAACGCTTGCAAATGCTCCCCTGAAAGCTTTGGCTGTTGAAACAGAAGGCTTTTTATCACAGGAGAAGAAATCAGGCTTCAGAAAGTTAACCGGCGGAAAAAGAGTTTTTTGAAAAATCCCTAAACCCCGGGGTCACAATTTCACCAAACATCTGACTTTTGACAATTCACTCAAAAATGGTGCCAAACGCTTGCAAATGCTCCCCTGAAAGCTTTGGCTGTCGAAACAGAAGGCTTTTTATCACAGGAGAAGAAATCAGGCTTCAGAAAGTTAACCGGCGGAAAAAGAGTTTTTTGAAAAATCCCTAAACCCCGGGGTCACAATTTCACCAAACATCTGACTTTTGGCAATTCACTCAAAAATGGTGCCAAATGCTTGCAAATAGTCGCCTGAAATGTTTGGCGGTCGAAACAGAAGGCTTTTTATCAAAGGACAAGAAATCAGCCCACAGAAAGTTAACCGGCGGAAAAAGATTTTTTTGAAAAATCCCTAACCCCCGGGGTCACAATTTCAGCAAAAATCTGACTTTTGGCAATTCACTCAAAAAGGGTGCCAAACCTTTGCAAATGCTCCCCTGAAAGCTTTGGTGACGGAAACAGTAGGATTTTTATCACAGGACAAGAAATCAGCCCTCAGCAACTTAAGCGGCAGAAAAAGATTTTTTTGAAAAATCCCTAAGCCCCGGGGTCACAATTTCAGCAACAATCTGACTTTTGGTAATTCACTCAAAAATGGTGCCAAACGCTTGCAAATGCTCCCCTGAAAGGTTTGGCTGTCGAAACAGAAGGATTTTTATCACAGGACAAGAAATCAGGCTTCAGAAAGTTAACCGGCGGAAAAGGAGATTTTTGAAAAATCCCTAAGCCCCGGGGTCACAATTTCAGCAAAAATCTGACTTTTGGCAATTCACTCAAAAATGGTGCCAAATGCTTGCAAATAGTCGCCTGAAATGTTTGGCGGTCGAAACAGAAGGCTTTTTATCACAGGACAAGAAATCAGGCCTCAACAACCTATCCGGCGGGAAAATATTTTTTTGAAAAAATCCCTAACCCCCGGGGTCACAATTTCAGAAAAAATCCGACTTTTGGCAATTCACTCAAAAAGGGTGCCAACCCTTTGCAAATGCTCCCCTGAAAGCTTTGGTGATGGAAACAGAAGGATTTTTATCACAGGACAAGAAATCAGCCCTCAGCAACTTAACCGGCAGAAAAAGATTTTTTTGAAAAATCCCTAAGCCCCGGGGTCAGAATTTCATCAAAAATCTGACTTTCGGCAATTCACTCAAAAATGGTGCCAAACGCTTGCAAATGCTCCCCTGAAAGCTTTGGCGATGGAAACAGAAGGCTTCTTATCACAGGACAAGAAATCAGGCCTCCGAAAGTTAACCGGAGGAAAAAGGTTTTTTTGAAAAATCATTAAGCCCCGGGGTCACAATTTCAGAAAAAATCTGACGTTTGGAAATTCACTCAAAAATGGTGCCAAATGCTTGCAAATGCTCCCCTGAAAGCTTTGGCTGTCGAAACAGAAGGCTTTTTATCACAGGAGAAGAAATCAGGCTTCAGAAAGTTAACCGGCGGAAAAAGAGTTTTTTGAAAAATCCCTAAGCCCCGGGGTCACAATTTCAGAAAAAATCCGACTTTTGGCAATTCACTCAAAAAGGGTGCCAAACCTTTGCAAATGCTCCCCTGAAAGGTTTGGTGATGGAAACAGAAGGCTTTTTATCACAGGACAAGAAATCAGCCCTCAGCAACTTAACCGGCAGAAAAAGATTTTTTTGAAAAATCCCTAACCCCCGGGGTCACAATTTCACCAAACATCTGACTTTTGGCACTTCACTCAAAAATGGTGCCAAATGCTTGCAAATAGTCGCCTGAAATGTTTGGCGGTCGAAACAGAAGGCTTTTTATCAAAGGACAAGAAATCAGCCCACAGAAAGTTAACCGGCGGAAAAAGATTTTTTTGAAAAATCCCTAAGCCCCGGGGTCACAATTTCAGCAAAAATCTGACTTTTGGCAATTCACTCAAAAACGGTGCCAAACACTTGCAAATGCTCTCCTGAAAGCTTTGGTGATCGGAACAGAAGGCTTTTTATCACAGAACAAGAAATCAGGCCTCAACAACCTAACCGGCGGGAAAATATTTTTTTGAAAAAATCCCTAACCCCCGGGGTCACAATTTCAGAAAAAATCTGACTTTTGGCAATTCACTCAAAAATGGTGCCAAATGCTTGGAAACGCTCCCCTGAAATGTTTGGTGATGGAAACAGAAGGCTATTTATCACAGGAAAAGAAATCAGGCCTCAGCTACTTAACCGGCAGAAAAAGATTTTTTTGAAAAATCCCTAAGCCCCGGGGTCACAATTTCAGCAAAAATCTGACTTTTGGCAATTCACTCAAAAATGGTGCCAAATGCTTGCAAATGCTCCCCTGAAATGTTTGGCGGTCGAAACAGAAGGCTTTTTATCAAAGGACGAGTAATCAGCCCTCAGAAAGTTAATCGGCGGAACAAGATTTTTTGGAAAAATCCCTAACCCCCGGGGTCAGAATTTCAGAAAAAATCTGACTTTTGGCAATTCACTCAAAAATGGTGCCAAATGCTTGCAAATAGTCGCCTGAAATGTTTGGCGGTCGAAACTAAAGGCTTTTTATCACAGGAAAAGAAATCAGCTATCAGAAAGTTAACCGGCAGAAAAAGAGTTTTTTGAAAAATCCCTAAGTCCCGGGGTCACAATTTCAGAAAAAATCTGACTTTTGGCAATTCACTCAAAAATGGTGCCAACCGGTTGCAAATGCTCCCCTGAAATGTTTGGCGATCGAAACAGAAGGCTTTATATCACAGGACAAGAAATCAGCCCTCAGAAAGTTAACCGGCGGAAAAAGAGTTTTTTGAAAAATCCCTAAGCCCCGGGGTCACAATTTCAGAAAAAATCTGACTTTTGGCAATTCACTCAAAAATGGTGCCAAACGCTTGCAAATGCTCCCCTGAAAGCTTTGGCTGTCGAAACAGAAGGCTTTTTATCACAGGAGAAGAAATCAGGCTTCAGAAAGTTAACCGGCGGAAAAAGAGTTTTTTGAAAAATCCCTAAGTCCCGGGGTCACAATTTCAGCAAAAATCTGACTTTTGGCAATTCACTCAAAAATGGTGCCAAATGCTTGGAAACGCTCCCCTGAAATGTTTGGCGGTCGAAACAGAAGGCTTTTTATCAAAGGACAAGAAATCAGCTATCAGAAAGTTAACAGGCGGAAAAAGATTTTTTGGAAAAATCCCTAAGCCCCGGGGTCACAATTTCAGCAAAAATCTGACTTTTGGCAATTCACTCAAAAATGGTGCCAAACGCTTGCAAATGCTCTCCTGAAAGCTTTGGTGATCGAAACAGAAGGCTTTTTATCACAGAACAAGAAATCAGGCCTCAACAACCTAACCGGCGGGAAAATATTTTTTTGAAAAAATCCCTAACCCCCGGGGTCACAATTTCAGAAAAGATCTGACTTTTGGCAATTCACTCAAAAATGGTGCCAAACGCTTGCAAATGCTCCCCTGAAAGCTTTGGCGATGGAAACAGAAGGCTTCTTATCACAGGACAAGAAATGAGGCCTCCGAAAGTTAACCGGAGGAAAAAGGTTTTTTTGAAAAATCATTAAGCCCCGGGGTCACAATTTCAGAAAAAATCTGACGTTTGGAAATTCACTCAAAAATGGTGCCAAACGCTTGCAAATGCTCCCCTGAAAGCTTTGGCTGTCGAAACAGAAGGCTTTTTATCACAGGACAAGAAATCAGGCCTCAGCTACTTAACCGGCAGAAAAAGATTTTTTTGAAAAATCCCTAAGCCCCGGGGTCACAATTTCAGAAAAAAATCTGACTTTTGGCAATTCACTCAAAAATGGTGCCAAATGCTTGGAAACGCTCCCCTGAAATGTTTGGTGATGGAAACAGAAGGCTATTTATCACAGGAAAAGAAATCAGCTATCAGAAAGTTAACCGGCAGAAAAAGATTTTTTTGAAAAATCCCTAAGCCCCGGGGTCACAATTTCAGCAAAAATCTGACTTTTGGCAATTCACTCAAAAATGGTGCCAAATGCTTGCAAATAGTCGCCTGAAATGTTTGGCGGTCGAAACTAAAGGCTTTTTATCACAGGAAAAGAAATCAGCTATCAGAAAGTTAACCGGCAGAAAAAGATTTTTTTGAAAAATCCTTAAGCCCCGGGGTCACAATTTCAGAAAAAATCTGACTTTCGGCAATTCACTCAAAAATGGTGCCAAACGCTTGCAAATGCTCCCCTGAAATCTTGGGCGAGGGAAACAGAAGGCTTCTTATCACAGGACAAGAAATCAGGCCTCCGAAAGTTAACCGGAGGAAAAAGGTTTTTTTGAAAAATCATTAAGCCCCGGGGTCACAATTTCAGAAAAAATCTGACGTTTGGAAATTCACTCAAAAATGGTGCCAAATGCTTGCAAATGCTCCCCTGAAAGCTTTGGCTGTCGAAACAGAAGGCTTTTTATCACAGGAGAAGAAATCAGGCTTCAGAAAGTTAACCGGCGGAAAAAGAGTTTTTTGAAAAATCCCTAAACCCCGGGGTCACAATTTCACCAAACATCTGACTTTTGACAATTCACTCAAAAATGGTGCCAAACGCTTGCAAATGCTCCCCTGAAAGCTTTGGCTGTCGAAACAGAAGGCTTTTTATCACAGGAGAAGAAATCAGGCTTCAGAAAGTTAACCGGCGGAAAAAGAGTTTTTTGAAAAATCCCTAAACCCCGGGGTCACAATTTCACCAAACATCTGACTTTTGGCAATTCACTCAAAAATTGTGCCAAATGCTTGCAAATAGTCGCCTGAAATGTTTGGCGGTCGAAACAGAAGGCTTTTTATCAAAGGACAAGAAATCAGCCCACAGAAAGTTAACCGGCGGAACAAGATTTTTTTGAAAAATCCCTAACCCCCGGGGTCAGAATTTCAGAAAAAATCTGACTTTTGGCAATTCACTCAAAAAGGGTGCCAAACCTTTGCAAATGCTCCCCTGAAAGCTTTGGTGACGGAAACAGTAGGATTTTTATCACAGGACAAGAAATCAGCCCTCAGCAACTTAAGCGGCAGAAAAAGATTTTTTTGAAAAATCCCTAACCCCCGGGGTCACAATTTCAGCAACAATCTGACTTTTGGCAATTCACTCAAAAAGGGTGCCAAACGCTTGCAAATGCTCCCCTGAAAGGTTTGGCTGTCGAAACAGAAGGCTTTTTATCACAGGAGAAGAAATCAGGCTTCAGAAAGTTAACCGGCGGAAAAAGAGTTTTTTGAAAAATCCCTAAGTCCCGGGGTCACAATTTCAGCAAAAATCTGACTTTTGGCAATTCACTCAAAAATGGTGCCAAATGCTTGGAAACGCTCCCCTGAAATGTTTGGCGGTCGAAACAGAAGGCTTTTTATCAAAGGACAAGAAATCAGCTATCAGAAAGTTAACAGGCGGAAAAAGATTTTTTTGAAAAATCCCTAAGCCCCGGGGTCACAATTTCAGCAAAAATCTGACTTTTGGCAATTCACTCAAAAATGGTGCCAAACGCTTGCAAATGCTCTCCTGAAAGCTTTGGTGATCGAAACAGAAGACTTTTTATCACAGAACAAGAAATCAGGCCTCAACAACCTAACCGGCGGGAAAATATTTTTTTGAAAAAATCCCTAACCCCCGGGGTCACAATTTCAGAAAAAATCTGACTTTTGGCAATTCACTCAAAAATGGTGCCAAACGCTTGCAACTGCTCCCCTGAAAGCTTTGGCTGTCGAAACAGAAGGCTTTTTATCACAGGAGAAGAAATCAGGCTTCAGAAAGTTAACCGGCGGAAAAAGAGTTTTTTGAAAAATCCCTAAACCCCGGGGTCACAATTTCACCAAACATCTGACTTTTGGCAATTCACTCAAAAATGGTGCCAAATGCTTGGAAACGCTCCCCTGAAATGTTTGGCGGTCGAAACAGAAGGCTTTTATCAAAGGACAAGTAATCAGCTATCAGAAAGTTAACAGGCGGAAAAATATTTTTTTGAAAAATCCCTAAGCCCCGGGGTCACTATTTCAGAAAAAATCTGACTTTTGGCAATTCACTCAAAAATGGTGCCAAACGCTTGCAATAGCTCCCCTGAAAGCTTTGGTGATGGAAACAGAAAGCTTTTTATCAAAGGACAAGAAATCAGGCCTCAGCAACTTAACCGGCAGAAAAAGATTTTTTTGAAAAATCCCTAAGCCCCGGGGTCACAATTAAAGCAAAAATCTGACTTTTGGCAATTCACTCAAAAATGGTGCCAAACGCTTGCAAATGCTCCCCTGAAAGCTTTGGCGATGGAAACGGAAGGCTATATATCACAGGACAAGAAATCAGACCTCGACAACATAATCTTCGGAAAAAGTTTTTTTAAAAAAACATCCATAAGCTCCGGGGTCACAATTTCAGCAAAAATCTGACTTTGGGCAATTCACTCAAAAATGGTGCCAACTGGTTGCAAATGCTCCCCTGAAAGCTTTGGCGATGGAAAAAGAAGGCTTTTTATCACAGGAAAAGAAATCAGGCTTCAGAAAGTTCACCGGCGGAAAAAGAGTTTTTTGAAAAATCCCTAAGCCCCGGGGTCACAATTTCAGCAAAAAACTGTCTTTTGGCAATTCACTCAAAAATAGTGCCAAATGCTTGTAAACGCTCCCCTGAATGCTTTGGCGATGGAAAAAGAAGGCTTTTTATCACAGGAAAAGAAATCAGCGATCAGAAAGTTAACAGGCAGAAAAAGATTTTTTTGAAAAATCCCTAAGTCCCGGGGTCACAATTTCAACAAAAATCTGACTTTTGGCAATTCACTCAAAAATGGTGCCAAATGCTTGGAAACGCTCCCCTGAAATGTTTGGCGGTCAAAACAGAAGGCTTTTTATCAAAGGACAAGAAATCAGCTATCAGAAAGTTAACGGGCGGAAAAAGATTTTTTTGAAAAATCCCTAAGCCCGAGGTCAAAATTTCAGTAAAAATCTGACTTTTGGCAATTCACTCAAAATGGTGCCAAATGCTTGCAAATAGTCGCCTGAAATGTTTGGCGGTCGAAACTAAAGGCTTTTTATCAAAGGACAAGAAATCAGGCTTCAGAAAGTTAACCGGCGGAAAAGGAGTTTTTTGAAAAATCCCTAAGCCCCGGGGTCACAATTTCAGCAAAAATGTGACTTTTGGCAATTCACTCAAAAATGGTGCCAAACGCTTGCAAATGCTCCCCTGAAAGCTTTGGTGATGGAAACGGAAGGCTATATATCACAGGACAAGAAATCAGCCCTCAGAAACTTAACCAGCAGAAAAAGATTTTTTTGAAAAATCCCTAAGCCCCGGGGTCACAATTTCAGCAAAAATCTGACTTTTGGTAATTCACTCAAAAATGGTGCCAAACGCTTGCAAATGCTCCCCTGAAAGGTTTGGCTGTCGAAACAGAAGGATTTTTATCACAGGACAAGAAATCAGGCTTCAGAAAGTTAACCGGCGGAAAAGGAGATTTTTGAAAAATCCCTAAGCCCCGGGGTCACAATTTCAGCAAAAATCTGACTTTTGGCAATTCACTCAAAAATGGTGCCAAATGCTTGCAAATAGTCGCCTGAAATGTTTGGCGGTCGAAACAGAAGGCTTTTTATCACAGGACAAGAAATCAGGCCTCAACAACCTATCCGGCGGGAAAATATTTTTTTGAAAAAATCCCTAACCCCCGGGGTCACAATTTCAGAAAAAATCCGACTTTTGGCAATTCACTCAAAAAGGGTGCCAACCCTTTGCAAATGCTCCCCTGAAAGCTTTGGTGATGGAAACAGAAGGATTTTTATCACAGGACAAGAAATCAGCCCTCAGCAACTTAACCGGCAGAAAAAGATTTTTTTGAAAAATCCCTAAGCCCCGGGGTCAGAATTTCATCAAAAATCTGACTTTCGGCAATTCACTCAAAAATGGTGCCAAACGCTTGCAAATGCTCCCCTGAAAGCTTTGGCGATGGAAACAGAAGGCTTCTTATCACAGGACAAGAAATCAGGCCTCCGAAAGTTAACCGGAGGAAAAAGGTTTTTTTGAAAAATCATTAAGCCCCGGGGTCAGAATTTCAGAAAAAATCTGACGTTTGGAAATTCACTCAAAAATGGTGCCAAATGCTTGCAAATGCTCCCCTGAAAGCTTTGGCTGTCGAAACAGAAGGCTTTTTATCACAGGAGAAGAAATCAGGCTTCAGAAAGTTAACCGGCGGAAAAAGATTTTTTTGAAAAATCCCTAAGTCCCGGGGTCACAATTTCAGAAAAAATCTGACTTTTGGCAATTCACTCAAAAATGGTGCCAAATGCTTGGAAACGCTCCCCTGAAATGTTTGGTGATGGAAACAGAAGGCTATTTATCACAGGAAAAGAAATCAGCTATCAGAAAGTTAACCGGCAGAAAAAGATTTTTTTGAAAAATCCCTAAGCCCCGGGGTCACAATTTCAGCAAAAATCTGACTTTTGGCAATTCACTCAAAAATGGTGCCAAATGCTTGCAAATGCTCCCCTGAAATGTTTGGCGGTCGAAACAGAAGGCTTTTTATCAAAGGACGAGTAATCAGCCCTCAGAATGTTAATCGGCGGAACAAGATTTTTTTGAAAAATCCCTAACCCCCGGGGTCAGAATTTCAGAAAAAATCTGACTTTTGGCAATTCACTCAAAAATAGTGCCAAATGCTTGCAAATAGTCGCCTGAAATGTTTGGCGGTCGAAACTAAAGGCTTTTTATCACAGGAAAAGAAATCAGCTATCAGAAAGTTAACCGGCAGAAAAAGATTTTTTTGAAAAATCCTTAAGCCCCGGGGTCACAATTTCAGAAAAAATCTGACTTTTGGCAATACACTCAAAAATGGTGCCAAACGCTTGCAACTGCTCCCCTGAAAGCTTTGGCGGTCGAAACAGAAGGCTTTTTATCAAAGGACAAGAAATCAGCCCACAGAAAGTTAACCGGCGGAAAAAGATTTTTTTGAAAAATCCCTAACCCCCGGGGTCACAATTTCAGCAAAAATCTGACTTTTGGCAATTCACTCAAAAAGGGTGCCAAACCTTTGCAAATGCTCCCCTGAAAGCTTTGGTGACGGAAACAGTAGGATTTTTATCACAGGACAAGAAATCAGCCCTCAGCAACTTAAGCGGCAGAAAAAGATTTTTTTGAAAAATCCCTAAGCCCCGGGGTCACAATTTCAGCAACAATCTGACTTTTGGTAATTCACTCAAAAATGGTGCCAAACGCTTGCAAATGCTCCCCTGAAAGGTTTGGCTGTCGAAACAGAAGGATTTTTATCACAGGACAAGAAATCAGGCTTCAGAAAGTTAACCGGCGGAAAAGGAGATTTTTGAAAAATCCCTAAGCCCCGGGGTCACAATTTCAGCAAAAATCTGACTTTTGGCAATTCACTCAAAAATGGTGCCAAATGCTTGCAAATAGTCGCCTGAAATGTTTGGCGGTCGAAACAGAAGGCTTTTTATCACAGGACAAGAAATCAGGCCTCAACAACCTATCCGGCGGGAAAATATTTTTTTGAAAAAATCCCTAACCCCCGGGGTCACAATTTCAGAAAAAATCCGACTTTTGGCAATTCACTCAAAAAGGGTGCCAACCCTTTGCAAATGCTCCCCTGAAAGCTTTGGTGATGGAAACAGAAGGATTTTTATCACAGGACAAGAAATCAGCCCTCAGCAACTTAACCGGCAGAAAAAGATTTTTTTGAAAAATCCCTAAGCCCCGGGGTCAGAATTTCATCAAAAATCTGACTTTCGGCAATTCACTCAAAAATGGTGCCAAACGCTTGCAAATGCTCCCCTGAAAGCTTTGGCGATGGAAACAGAAGGCTTCTTATCACAGGACAAGAAATCAGGCCTCCGAAAGTTAACCGGAGGAAAAAGGTTTTTTTGAAAAATCATTAAGCCCCGGGGTCACAATTTCAGAAAAAATCTGACGTTTGGAAATTCACTCAAAAATGGTGCCAAATGCTTGCAAATGCTCCCCTGAAAGCTTTGGCTGTCGAAACAGAAGGCTTTTTATCACAGGAGAAGAAATCAGGCTTCAGAAAGTTAACCGGCGGAAAAAGAGTTTTTTGAAAAATCCCTAAGCCCCGGGGTCACAATTTCAGAAAAAATCCGACTTTTGGCAATTCACTCAAAAAGGGTGCCAAACCTTTGCAAATGCTCCCCTGAAAGGTTTGGTGATGGAAACAGAAGGCTTTTTATCACAGGACAAGAAATCAGCCCTCAGCAACTTAACCGGCAGAAAAAGATTTTTTTGAAAAATCCCTAACCCCCGGGGTCACAATTTCACCAAACATCTGACTTTTGGCACTTCACTCAAAAATGGTGCCAAATGCTTGCAAATAGTCGCCTGAAATGTTTGGCGGTCGAAACAGAAGGCTTTTTATCAAAGGACAAGAAATCAGCCCACAGAAAGTTAACCGGCGGAAAAAGATTTTTTTGAAAAATCCCTAAGCCCCGGGGTCACAATTTCAGCAAAAATCTGACTTTTGGCAATTCACTCAAAAACGGTGCCAAACACTTGCAAATGCTCTCCTGAAAGCTTTGGTGATCGGAACAGAAGGCTTTTTATCACAGAACAAGAAATCAGGCCTCAACAACCTAACCGGCGGGAAAATATTTTTTTGAAAAAATCCCTAACCCCCGGGGTCACAATTTCAGAAAAAATCTGACTTTTGGCAATTCACTCAAAAATGGTGCCAAATGCTTGGAAACGCTCCCCTGAAATGTTTGGTGATGGAAACAGAAGGCTATTTATCACAGGAAAAGAAATCAGGCCTCAGCTACTTAACCGGCAGAAAAAGATTTTTTTGAAAAATCCCTAAGCCCCGGGGTCACAATTTCAGCAAAAATCTGACTTTTGGCAATTCACTCAAAAATGGTGCCAAATGCTTGCAAATGCTCCCCTGAAATGTTTGGCGGTCGAAACAGAAGGCTTTTTATCAAAGGACGAGTAATCAGCCCTCAGAAAGTTAATCGGCGGAACAAGATTTTTTGGAAAAATCCCTAACCCCCGGGGTCAGAATTTCAGAAAAAATCTGACTTTTGGCAATTCACTCAAAAATGGTGCCAAATGCTTGCAAATAGTCGCCTGAAATGTTTGGCGGTCGAAACTAAAGGCTTTTTATCACAGGAAAAGAAATCAGCTATCAGAAAGTTAACCGGCAGAAAAAGAGTTTTTTGAAAAATCCCTAAGTCCCGGGGTCACAATTTCAGAAAAAATCTGACTTTTGGCAATTCACTCAAAAATGGTGCCAACCGGTTGCAAATGCTCCCCTGAAATGTTTGGCGATCGAAACAGAAGGCTTTATATCACAGGACAAGAAATCAGCCCTCAGAAAGTTAACCGGCGGAAAAAGAGTTTTTTGAAAAATCCCTAAGCCCCGGGGTCACAATTTCAGAAAAAATCTGACTTTTGGCAATTCACTCAAAAATGGTGCCAAACGCTTGCAAATGCTCCCCTGAAAGCTTTGGCTGTCGAAACAGAAGGCTTTTTATCACAGGAGAAGAAATCAGGCTTCAGAAAGTTAACCGGCGGAAAAAGAGTTTTTTGAAAAATCCCTAAGTCCCGGGGTCACAATTTCAGCAAAAATCTGACTTTTGGCAATTCACTCAAAAATGGTGCCAAATGCTTGGAAACGCTCCCCTGAAATGTTTGGCGGTCGAAACAGAAGGCTTTTTATCAAAGGACAAGAAATCAGCTATCAGAAAGTTAACAGGCGGAAAAAGATTTTTTGGAAAAATCCCTAAGCCCCGGGGTCACAATTTCAGCAAAAATCTGACTTTTGGCAATTCACTCAAAAATGGTGCCAAACGCTTGCAAATGCTACCCTGAAAGCTTTGGCGATGGAAACAGAAGGCTTCTTATCACAGGACAAGAAATGAGGCCTCCGAAAGTTAACCGGAGGAAAAAGGTTTTTTTGAAAAATCATTAAGCCCCGGGGTCACAATTTCAGAAAAAATCTGACGTTTGGAAATTCACTCAAAAATGGTGCCAAACGCTTGCAAATGCTCCCCTGAAAGCTTTGGCTGTCGAAACAGAAGGCTTTTTATCACAGGACAAGAAATCAGGCCTCAGCTACTTAACCGGCAGAAAAAGATTTTTTTGAAAAATCCCTAAGCCCCGGGGTCACAATTTCAGAAAAAAATCTGACTTTTGGCAATTCACTCAAAAATGGTGCCAAATGCTTGGAAACGCTCCCCTGAAATGTTTGGTGATGGAAACAGAAGGCTATTTATCACAGGAAAAGAAATCAGCTATCAGAAAGTTAACCGGCAGAAAAAGATTTTTTTGAAAAATCCCTAAGCCCCGGGGTCACAATTTCAGCAAAAATCTGACTTTTGGCAATTCACTCAAAAATGGTGCCAAATGCTTGCAAATAGTCGCCTGAAATGTTTGGCGGTCGAAACTAAAGGCTTTTTATCACAGGAAAAGAAATCAGCTATCAGAAAGTTAACCGGCAGAAAAAGATTTTTTTGAAAAATCCTTAAGCCCCGGGGTCACAATTTCAGAAAAAATCTGACTTTCGGCAATTCACTCAAAAATGGTGCCAAACGCTTGCAAATGCTCTCCTGAAAGCTTTGGCTGTCGAAACAGAAGGCTTTTTATCACAGGAGAAGAAATCAGGCTTCAGAAAGTTAACCGGCGGAAAAAGAGTTTTTTGAAAAATCCCTAAACCCCGGGGTCACAATTTCAGCAAAAATCTGACTTTTGACAATTCACTCAAAAATGGTGCCAAACGCTTGCAAATGCTCCCCTGAAAGCTTTGGCTGTTGAAACAGAAGGCTTTTTATCACAGGAGAAGAAATCAGGCTTCAGAAAGTTAACCGGCGGAAAAAGAGTTTTTTGAAAAATCCCTAAACCCCGGGGTCACAATTTCACCAAACATCTGACTTTTGACAATTCACTCAAAAATGGTGCCAAACGCTTGCAAATGCTCCCCTGAAAGCTTTGGCTGTCGAAACAGAAGGCTTTTTATCACAGGAGAAGAAATCAGGCTTCAGAAAGTTAACCGGCGGAAAAAGAGTTTTTTGAAAAATCCCTAAGCCCCGGGGTCACAATTTCAGCAAAAATCTGACTTTTGACAATTCACTCAAAAATGGTGCCAAACGCTTGCAAATGCTCCCCTGAAAGCTTTGGCTGTTGAAACAGAAGGCTTTTTATCACAGGAGAAGAAATCAGGCTTCAGAAAGTTAACCGGCGGAAAAAGAGTTTTTTGAAAAATCCCTAAACCCCGGGGTCACAATTTCACCAAACATCTGACTTTTGACAATTCACTCAAAAATGGTGCCAAACGCTTGCAAATGCTCCCCTGAAAGCTTTGGCTGTCGAAACAGAAGGCTTTTTATCACAGGAGAAGAAATCAGGCTTCAGAAAGTTAACCGGCGGAAAAAGAGTTTTTTGAAAAATCCCTAAACCCCGGGGTCACAATTTCACCAAACATCTGACTTTTGGCAATTCACTCAAAAATGGTGCCAAATGCTTGCAAATAGTCGCCTGAAATGTTTGGCGGTCGAAACAGAAGGCTTTTTATCAAAGGACAAGAAATCAGCCCACAGAAAGTTAACCGGCGGAACAAGATTTTTTTGAAAAATCCCTAACCCCCGGGGTCACAATTTCAGCAAAAATCTGACTTTTGGCAATTCACTCAAAAAGGGTGCCAAACCTTTGCAAATGCTCCCCTGAAAGCTTTGGTGACGGAAACAGTAGGATTTTTATCACAGGACAAGAAATCAGCCCTCAGCAACTTAAGCGGCAGAAAAAGATTTTTTTGAAAAATCCCTAACCCCCGGGGTCACAATTTCAGCAACAATCTGACTTTTGGCAATTCACTCAAAAAGGGTGCCAAACGCTTGCAAATGCTCCCCTGAAAGGTTTGGCTGTCGAAACAGAAGGCTTTTTATCACAGGAGAAGAAATCAGGCTTCAGAAAGTTAACCGGCGGAAAAAGAGTTTTTTGAAAAATCCCTAAGTCCCGGGGTCACAATTTCAGCAAAAATCTGACTTTTGGCAATTCACTCAAAAATGGTGCCAAATGCTTGGAAACGCTCCCCTGAAATGTTTGGCGGTCGAAATAGAAGGCTTTTTATCAAAGGACAAGAAATCAGCTATCAGAAAGTTAACAGGCGGAAAAAGATTTTTTTGAAAAATCCCTAAGCCCCGGGGTCACAATTTCAGCAAAAATCTGACTTTTGGCAATTCACTCAAAAATGGTGCCAAACGCTTGCAAATGCTCTCCTGAAAGCTTTGGTGATCGAAACAGAAGACTTTTTATCACAGAACAAGAAATCAGGCCTCAACAACCTAACCGGCGGGAAAATATTTTTTTGAAAAAATCCCTAACCCCCGGGGTCACAATTTCAGAAAAAATCTGACTTTTGGCAATTCACTCAAAAATGGTGCCAAACGCTTGCAACTGCTCCCCTGAAAGCTTTGGCTGTCGAAACAGAAGGCTTTTTATCACAGGAGAAGAAATCAGGCTTCAGAAAGTTAACCGGCGGAAAAAGAGTTTTTTGAAAAATCCCTAAACCCCGGGGTCACAATTTCACCAAACATCTGACTTTTGGCAATTCACTCAAAAATGGTGCCAAATGCTTGGAAACGCTCCCCTGAAATGTTTGGCGGTCGAAACAGAAGGCTTTTATCAAAGGACAAGTAATCAGCTATCAGAAAGTTAACAGGCGGAAAAATATTTTTTTGAAAAATCCCTAAGCCCCGGGGTCACTATTTCAGAAAAAATCTGACTTTTGGCAATTCACTCAAAAATGGTGCCAAACGCTTGCAATAGCTCCCCTGAAAGCTTTGGTGATGGAAACAGAAAGCTTTTTATCAAAGGACAAGAAATCAGGCCTCAGCAACTTAACCGGCAGAAAAAGATTTTTTTGAAAAATCCCTAAGCCCCGGGGTCACAATTAAAGCAAAAATCTGACTTTTGGCAATTCACTCAAAAATGGTGCCAAACGCTTGCAAATGCTCCCCTGAAAGCTTTGGCGATGGAAACGGAAGGCTATATATCACAGGACAAGAAATCAGACCTCGACAACATAATCTTCGGAAAAAGTTTTTTTAAAAAAACATCCATAAGCTCCGGGGTCACAATTTCAGCAAAAATCTGACTTTGGGCAATTCACTCAAAAATGGTGCCAACTGGTTGCAAATGCTCCCCTGAAAGCTTTGGCGATGGAAAAAGAAGGCTTTTTATCACAGGAAAAGAAATCAGGCTTCAGAAAGTTCACCGGCGGAAAAAGAGTTTTTTGAAAAATCCCTAAGCCCCGGGGTCACAATTTCAGCAAAAAACTGTCTTTTGGCAATTCACTCAAAAATAGTGCCAAATGCTTGTAAACGCTCCCCTGAATGCTTTGGCGATGGAAAAAGAAGGCTTTTTATCACAGGAAAAGAAATCAGCGATCAGAAAGTTAACAGGCAGAAAAAGATTTTTTTGAAAAATCCCTAAGTCCCGGGGTCACAATTTCAACAAAAATCTGACTTTTGGCAATTCACTCAAAAATGGTGCCAAATGCTTGGAAACGCTCCCCTGAAATGTTTGGCGGTCAAAACAGAAGGCTTTTTATCAAAGGACAAGAAATCAGCTATCAGAAAGTTAACGGGCGGAAAAAGATTTTTTTGAAAAATCCCTAAGCCCGAGGTCACAATTTCAGTAAAAATCTGACTTTTGGCAATTCACTCAAAATGGTGCCAAATGCTTGCAAATAGTCGCCTGAAATGTTTGGCGGTCGAAACTAAAGGCTTTTTATCAAAGGACAAGAAATCAGGCTTCAGAAAGTTAACCGGCGGAAAAGGAGTTTTTTGAAAAATCCCTAAGCCCCGGGGTCACAATTTCAGCAAAAATGTGACTTTTGGCAATTCACTCAAAAATGGTGCCAAACGCTTGCAAATGCTCCCCTGAAAGCTTTGGTGATGGAAACGGAAGGCTATATATCACAGGACAAGAAATCAGCCCTCAGAAACTTAACCAGCAGAAAAAGATTTTTTTGAAAAATCCCTAAGCCCCGGGGTCACAATTTCAGCAAAAATCTGACTTTTGGTAATTCACTCAAAAATGGTGCCAAACGCTTGCAAATGCTCCCCTGAAAGGTTTGGCTGTCGAAACAGAAGGATTTTTATCACAGGACAAGAAATCAGGCTTCAGAAAGTTAACCGGCGGAAAAGGAGATTTTTGAAAAATCCCTAAGCCCCGGGGTCACAATTTCAGCAAAAATCTGACTTTTGGCAATTCACTCAAAAATGGTGCCAAATGCTTGCAAATAGTCGCCTGAAATGTTTGGCGGTCGAAACAGAAGGCTTTTTATCACAGGACAAGAAATCAGGCCTCAACAACCTATCCGGCGGGAAAATATTTTTTTGAAAAAATCCCTAACCCCCGGGGTCACAATTTCAGAAAAAATCCGACTTTTGGCAATTCACTCAAAAAGGGTGCCAACCCTTTGCAAATGCTCCCCTGAAAGCTTTGGTGATGGAAACAGAAGGATTTTTATCACAGGACAAGAAATCAGCCCTCAGCAACTTAACCGGCAGAAAAAGATTTTTTTGAAAAATCCCTAAGCCCCGGGGTCAGAATTTCATCAAAAATCTGACTTTCGGCAATTCACTCAAAAATGGTGCCAAACGCTTGCAAATGCTCCCCTGAAAGCTTTGGCGATGGAAACAGAAGGCTTCTTATCACAGGACAAGAAATCAGGCCTCCGAAAGTTAACCGGAGGAAAAAGGTTTTTTTGAAAAATCATTAAGCCCCGGGGTCAGAATTTCAGAAAAAATCTGACGTTTGGAAATTCACTCAAAAATGGTGCCAAATGCTTGCAAATGCTCCCCTGAAAGCTTTGGCTGTCGAAACAGAAGGCTTTTTATCACAGGAGAAGAAATCAGGCTTCAGAAAGTTAACCGGCGGAAAAAGATTTTTTTGAAAAATCCCTAAGTCCCGGGGTCACAATTTCAGAAAAAATCTGACTTTTGGCAATTCACTCAAAAATGGTGCCAAATGCTTGGAAACGCTCCCCTGAAATGTTTGGTGATGGAAACAGAAGGCTATTTATCACAGGAAAAGAAATCAGCTATCAGAAAGTTAACCGGCAGAAAAAGATTTTTTTGAAAAATCCCTAACCCCCGGGGTCAGAATTTCAGAAAAAATCTGACTTTTGGCAATTCACTCAAAAATAGTGCCAAATGCTTGCAAATAGTCGCCTGAAATGTTTGGCGGTCGAAACTAAAGGCTTTTTATCACAGGAAAAGAAATCAGCTATCAGAAAGTTAACCGGCAGAAAAAGATTTTTTTGAAAAATCCTTAAGCCCCGGGGTCACAATTTCAGAAAAAATCTGACTTTTGGCAATACACTCAAAAATGGTGCCAAACGCTTGCAACTGCTCCCCTGAAAGCTTTGGCTGTCGAAACAGAAGGCTTTTTATCACAGGAGAAGAAATCAGGCTTCAGAAAGTTAACCGGCGGAAAAAGAGTTTTTTGAAAAATCCCTAAGTCCCGGGGTCACAATTTCAGCAAAAATCTGACTTTTGGCAATTCACTCAAAAATGGTGCCAAATGCTTGGAAACGCTCCCCTGAAATGTTTGGCGGTCGAAACAGAAGGCTTTTATCAAAGGACAAGTAATCAGCTATCAGAAAGTTAACAGGCGGAAAAATATTTTTTTGAAAAATCCCTAAGCCCCGGGGTCACTATTTCAGAAAAAATCTGACTTTTGGCAATTCACTCAAAAATGGTGCCAAACGCTTGCAATAGCTCCCCTGAAAGCTTTGGTGATGGAAACAGAAAGCTTTTTATCAAAGGACAAGAAATCAGGCCTCAGCAACTTAACCGGCAGAAAAAGATTTTTTTGAAAAATCCCTAAGCCCCGGGGTCACAATTAAAGCAAAAATCTGACTTTTGGCAATTCACTCAAAAATGGTGCCAAACGCTTGCAAATGCTCCCCTGAAAGCTTTGGCGATGGAAACGGAAGGCTATATATCACAGGACAAGAAATCAGACCTCGACAACATAATCTTCGGAAAAAGTTTTTTTAAAAAAACATCCATAAGCTCCGGGGTCACAATTTCAGCAAAAATCTGACTTTGGGCAATTCACTCAAAAATGGTGCCAACTGGTTGCAAATGCTCCCCTGAAAGCTTTGGCGATGGAAAAAGAAGGCTTTTTATCACAGGAAAAGAAATCAGGCTTCAGAAAGTTCACCGGCGGAAAAAGAGTTTTTTGAAAAATCCCTAAGCCCCGGGGTCACAATTTCAGCAAAAAACTGTCTTTTGGCAATTCACTCAAAAATAGTGCCAAATGCTTGTAAACGCTCCCCTGAATGCTTTGGCGATGGAAAAAGAAGGCTTTTTATCACAGGAAAAGAAATCAGCGATCAGAAAGTTAACAGGCAGAAAAAGATTTTTTTGAAAAATCCCTAAGTCCCGGGGTCACAATTTCAACAAAAATCTGACTTTTGGCAATTCACTCAAAAATGGTGCCAAATGCTTGGAAACGCTCCCCTGAAATGTTTGGCGGTCAAAACAGAAGGCTTTTTATCAAAGGACAAGAAATCAGCTATCAGAAAGTTAACGGGCGGAAAAAGATTTTTTTGAAAAATCCCTAAGCCCGAGGTCACAATTTCAGTAAAAATCTGACTTTTGGCAATTCACTCAAAATGGTGCCAAATGCTTGCAAATAGTCGCCTGAAATGTTTGGCGGTCGAAACTAAAGGCTTTTTATCAAAGGACAAGAAATCAGGCTTCAGAAAGTTAACCGGCGGAAAAGGAGTTTTTTGAAAAATCCCTAAGCCCCGGGGTCACAATTTCAGCAAAAATGTGACTTTTGGCAATTCACTCAAAAATGGTGCCAAACGCTTGCAAATGCTCCCCTGAAAGCTTTGGTGATGGAAACGGAAGGCTATATATCACAGGACAAGAAATCAGCCCTCAGAAACTTAACCAGCAGAAAAAGATTTTTTTGAAAAATCCCTAAGCCCCGGGGTCACAATTTCAGCAAAAATCTGACTTTTGGTAATTCACTCAAAAATGGTGCCAAACGCTTGCAAATGCTCCCCTGAAAGGTTTGGCTGTCGAAACAGAAGGATTTTTATCACAGGACAAGAAATCAGGCTTCAGAAAGTTAACCGGCGGAAAAGGAGATTTTTGAAAAATCCCTAAGCCCCGGGGTCACAATTTCAGCAAAAATCTGACTTTTGGCAATTCACTCAAAAATGGTGCCAAATGCTTGCAAATAGTCGCCTGAAATGTTTGGCGGTCGAAACAGAAGGCTTTTTATCACAGGACAAGAAATCAGGCCTCAACAACCTATCCGGCGGGAAAATATTTTTTTGAAAAAATCCCTAACCCCCGGGGTCACAATTTCAGAAAAAATCCGACTTTTGGCAATTCACTCAAAAAGGGTGCCAACCCTTTGCAAATGCTCCCCTGAAAGCTTTGGTGATGGAAACAGAAGGATTTTTATCACAGGACAAGAAATCAGCCCTCAGCAACTTAACCGGCAGAAAAAGATTTTTTTGAAAAATCCCTAAGCCCCGGGGTCACAATTTCAGAAAAAATCTGACTTTCGGCAATTCACTCAAAAATGGTGCCAAACGCTTGCAAATGCTCCCCTGAAATCTTGGGCGAGGGAAACAGAAGGCTTCTTATCACAGGACAAGAAATCAGGCCTCCGAAAGTTAACCGGAGGAAAAAGGTTTTTTTGAAAAATCATTAAGCCCCGGGGTCACAATTTCAGAAAAAATCTGACGTTTGGAAATTCACTCAAAAATGGTGCCAAATGCTTGCAAATGCTCCCCTGAAAGCTTTGGCTGTCGAAACAGAAGGCTTTTTATCACAGGAGAAGAAATCAGGCTTCAGAAAGTTAACCGGCGGAAAAAGATTTTTTTGAAAAATCCCTAAGTCCCGGGGTCACAATTTCAGAAAAAATCTGACTTTTGGCAATTCACTCAAAAATGGTGCCAAATGCTTGGAAACGCTCCCCTGAAATGTTTGGTGATGGAAACAGAAGGCTATTTATCACAGGAAAAGAAATCAGCTATCAGAAAGTTAACCGGCAGAAAAAGATTTTTTTGAAAAATCCCTAAGCCCCGGGGTCACAATTTCAGCAAAAATCTGACTTTTGGCAATTCACTCAAAAATGGTGCCAAATGCTTGCAAATGCTCCCCTGAAATGTTTGGCGGTCGAAACAGAAGGCTTTTTATCAAAGGACGAGTAATCAGCCCTCAGAATGTTAATCGGCGGAACAAGATTTTTTTGAAAAATCCCTAACCCCCGGGGTCAGAATTTCAGAAAAAATCTGACTTTTGGCAATTCACTCAAAAATAGTGCCAAATGCTTGCAAATAGTCGCCTGAAATGTTTGGCGGTCGAAACTAAAGGCTTTTTATCACAGGAAAAGAAATCAGCTATCAGAAAGTTAACCGGCAGAAAAAGATTTTTTTGAAAAATCCTTAAGCCCCGGGGTCACAATTTCAGAAAAAATCTGACTTTTGGCAATACACTCAAAAATGGTGCCAAACGCTTGCAACTGCTCCCCTGAAAGCTTTGGCTGTCGAAACAGAAGGCTTTTTATCACAGGAGAAGAAATCAGGCTTCAGAAAGTTAACCGGCGGAAAAAGAGTTTTTTGAAAAATCCCTAAGTCCCGGGGTCACAATTTCAGCAAAAATCTGACTTTTGGCAATTCACTCAAAAATGGTGCCAAATGCTTGGAAACGCTCCCCTGAAATGTTTGGCGGTCGAAACAGAAGGCTTTTATCAAAGGACAAGTAATCAGCTATCAGAAAGTTAACAGGCGGAAAAATATTTTTTTGAAAAATCCCTAAGCCCCGGGGTCACTATTTCAGAAAAAATCTGACTTTTGGCAATTCACTCAAAAATGGTGCCAAACGCTTGCAATAGCTCCCCTGAAAGCTTTGGTGATGGAAACAGAAAGCTTTTTATCAAAGGACAAGAAATCAGGCCTCAGCAACTTAACCGGCAGAAAAAGATTTTTTTGAAAAATCCCTAAGCCCCGGGGTCACAATTAAAGCAAAAATCTGACTTTTGGCAATTCACTCAAAAATGGTGCCAAACGCTTGCAAATGCTCCCCTGAAAGCTTTGGCGATGGAAACGGAAGGCTATATATCACAGGACAAGAAATCAGACCTCGACAACATAATCTTCGGAAAAAGTTTTTTTAAAAAAACATCCATAAGCTCCGGGGTCACAATTTCAGCAAAAATCTGACTTTGGGCAATTCACTCAAAAATGGTGCCAACTGGTTGCAAATGCTCCCCTGAAAGCTTTGGCGATGGAAAAAGAAGGCTTTTTATCACAGGAAAAGAAATCAGGCTTCAGAAAGTTCACCGGCGGAAAAAGAGTTTTTTGAAAAATCCCTAAACCCCGGGGTCACAATTTCAGCAAAAAACTGTCTTTTGGCAATTCACTCAAAAATAGTGCCAAATGCTTGTAAACGCTCCCCTGAATGCTTTGGCGATGGAAAAAGAAGGCTTTTTATCACAGGAAAAGAAATCAGCTATCAGAAAGTTAACAGGCAGAAAAAGATTTTTTTGAAAAATCCCTAAGTCCCGGGGTCACAATTTCAACAAAAATCTGACTTTTGGCAATTCACTCAAAAATGGTGCCAAATGCTTGGAAACGCTCCCCTGAAATGTTTGGCGGTCAAAACAGAAGGCTTTTTATCAAAGGACAAGAAATCAGCTATCAGAAAGTTAACGGGCGGAAAAAGATTTTTTTTAAAAATCCCTAAGCCCGAGGTCACAATTTCAGTAAAAATCTGACTTTTGGCAATTCACTCAAAAATGGTGCCAAATGCTTGCAAATAGTCGCCTGAAATGTTTGGTGGTCGAAACTAAAGGCTTTTTATCAAAGGACAAGAAATCAGGCTTCAGAAAGTTAACCGGCGGAAAAGGAGTTTTTTGAAAAATCCCTAAGCCCCGGGGTCACAATTTCAGCAAAAATGTGACTTTTGGCAATTCACTCAAAAATGGTGCCAAACGCTTGCAAATGCTCCCCTGAAAGCTTTGGTGATGGAAACGGAAGGCTATATATCACAGAACAAGAAATCAGCCCTCAGAAACTTAACCAGCAGAAAAAGATTTTTTTGAAAAATCCCTAAGCCCCGGGGTCACAATTTCAGCAAAAATCTGACTTTTGGCAATTCACTCAAAAATGGTGCCAAATGCTTGCAAATAGTCGCCTGAAATGTTTGGCGGTCGAAACAGAAGGCTTTTTATCACAGGACAAGAAATCAGGCCTCAACAACCTATCCGGCGGGAAAATATTTTTTTGAAAAAATCCCTAACCCCCGGGGTCACAATTTCAGAAAAAATCCGACTTTTGGCAATTCACTCAAAAAGGGTGCCAACCCTTTGCAAATGCTCCCCTGAAAGCTTTGGCGATGGAAACAGAAGGCTTCTTATCACAGGACAAGAAATCAGGCCTCCGAAAGTTAACCGGAGGAAAAAGGTTTTTTTGAAAAATCCCTAAGCCCCGGGGTCACAATTTCAGAAAAAATCTGACGTTTGGAAATTCACTCAAAACGGGTGCCAAACCTTTGCAAATGCTCCCCTGAAAGGTTTGGTGATGGAAACAGAAGGATTTTTATCACAGGACAAGAAATCAGCCCTCAGCAACTTAACCGGCAGAAAAAGATTTTTTTGAAAAATCCCTAAGCCCCGGGGTCACAATTTCAGCAAAAATCTGACTTTTGGCATTTCACTCAAAAATGGTGCCAAATGCGTGGAAACGCTCCCCTGAAATGTTTGGCGGTCGAAACAGAAGGCTTTTTATCAAAGGACAAGAAATCAGCTATCAGAAAGTTAACAGGCGGAAAAAGATTTTTTTGAAAAATCCCTAAGCCCCGGGGTCACAATTTCAGCAAAAATCTGACTTTTGGCAATTCACTCAAAAATGGTGCCAAACGCTTGCAAATGCTCTCCTGAAAGCTTTGGTGATCGAAACAGAAGGCTTTTTATCACAGAACAAGAAATCAGGCCTCAACAACCTAACCGGCGGGAAAATATTTTTTTGAAAAAATCCCTAACCCCCGGGGTCACAATTTCAGAAAAAATCTGACTTTTGGCAATTCACTCAAAAAGGGTGCCAAACCTTTGCAAATGCTCCCCTGAAAGCTTTGGTGACGGAAACAGTAGGATTTTTATCACAGGACAAGAAATCAGCCCTCAGCAACTTAACCGGCAGAAAAAGATTTTTTTGAAAAATCCCTAAGCCCCGGGGTCACAATTTCAGCAAAAATCTGACTTTTGGCAATTCACTCAAAAATGGTGCCAAACGCTTGCAAATGCTCCCCTGAAAGCTTTGGCTGTTGAAACAGAAGGCTTTTTATCACAGGAGAAGAAATCAGGCTTCAGAAAGTTAACCGGCGGAAAAAGAGTTTTTTGAAAAATCCCTAAACCCCGGGGTCACAATTTCACCAAACATCTGACTTTTGACAATTCACTCAAAAATGGTGCCAAACGCTTGCAAATGCTCCCCTGAAAGCTTTGGCTGTCGAAACAGAAGGCTTTTTATCACAGGAGAAGAAATCAGGCTTCAGAAAGTTAACCGGCGGAAAAAGAGTTTTTTGAAAAATCCCTAAACCCCGGGGTCACAATTTCACCAAACATCTGACTTTTGGCAATTCACTCAAAAATGGTGCCAAATGCTTGCAAATAGTCGCCTGAAATGTTTGGCGGTCGAAACAGAAGGCTTTTTATCAAAGGACAAGAAATCAGCCCACAGAAAGTTAACCGGCGGAAAAAGATTTTTTTGAAAAATCCCTAACCCCCGGGGTCACAATTTCAGCAACAATCTGACTTTTGGTAATTCACTCAAAAATGGTGCCAAACGCTTGCAAATGCTCCCCTGAAAGGTTTGGCTGTCGAAACAGAAGGATTTTTATCACAGGACAAGAAATCAGGCTTCAGAAAGTTAACCGGCGGAAAAGGAGATTTTTGAAAAATCCCTAAGCCCCGGGGTCACAATTTCAGCAAAAATCTGACTTTTGGCAATTCACTCAAAAATGGTGCCAAATGCTTGCAAATAGTCGCCTGAAATGTTTGGCGGTCGAAACAGAAGGCTTTTTATCACAGGACAAGAAATCAGGCCTCAACAACCTATCCGGCGGGAAAATATTTTTTTGAAAAAATCCCTAACCCCCGGGGTCACAATTTCAGAAAAAATCCGACTTTTGGCAATTCACTCAAAAAGGGTGCCAACCCTTTGCAAATGCTCCCCTGAAAGCTTTGGTGATGGAAACAGAAGGATTTTTATCACAGGACAAGAAATCAGCCCTCAGCAACTTAACCGGCAGAAAAAGATTTTTTTGAAAAATCCCTAAGCCCCGGGGTCAGAATTTCATCAAAAATCTGACTTTCGGCAA
This sequence comes from Podarcis gaigeae, assembly GCF_964106915.1. Taxonomy (NCBI): domain Eukaryota; kingdom Metazoa; phylum Chordata; class Lepidosauria; order Squamata; family Lacertidae; genus Podarcis; species Podarcis gaigeae. The sequence continues at coordinate 41,586,573 of NC_139689.1, forward strand.
TTCACTCAAAAATGGTGCCAAACGCTTGCAAATGCTCCCCTGAAAGCTTTGGCGATGGAAACAGAAGGCTTCTTATCACAGGACAAGAAATCAGGCCTCCGAAAGTTAACCGGAGGAAAAAGGTTTTTTTGAAAAATCATTAAGCCCCGGGGTCACAATTTCAGAAAAAATCTGACGTTTGGAAATTCACTCAAAAATGGTGCCAAATGCTTGCAAATGCTCCCCTGAAAGCTTTGGCTGTCGAAACAGAAGGCTTTTTATCACAGGAGAAGAAATCAGGCTTCAGAAAGTTAACCGGCGGAAAAAGAGTTTTTTGAAAAATCCCTAAGCCCCGGGGTCACAATTTCAGAAAAAATCCGACTTTTGGCAATTCACTCAAAAAGGGTGCCAAACCTTTGCAAATGCTCCCCTGAAAGGTTTGGTGATGGAAACAGAAGGCTTTTTATCACAGGACAAGAAATCAGCCCTCAGCAACTTAACCGGCAGAAAAAGATTTTTTTGAAAAATCCCTAACCCCCGGGGTCACAATTTCACCAAACATCTGACTTTTGGCACTTCACTCAAAAATGGTGCCAAATGCTTGCAAATAGTCGCCTGAAATGTTTGGCGGTCGAAACAGAAGGCTTTTTATCAAAGGACGAGTAATCAGCCCTCAGAATGTTAATCGGCGGAACAAGATTTTTTTGAAAAATCCCTAACCCCCGGGGTCAGAATTTCAGAAAAAATCTGACTTTTGGCAATTCACTCAAAAATAGTGCCAAATGCTTGCAAATAGTCGCCTGAAATGTTTGGCGGTCGAAACTAAAGGCTTTTTATCACAGGAAAAGAAATCAGCTATCAGAAAGTTAACCGGCAGAAAAAGATTTTTTTGAAAAATCCTTAAGCCCCGGGGTCACAATTTCAGAAAAAATCTGACTTTTGGCAATACACTCAAAAATGGTGCCAAACGCTTGCAACTGCTCCCCTGAAAGCTTTGGCTGTCGAAACAGAAGGCTTTTTATCACAGGAGAAGAAATCAGGCTTCAGAAAGTTAACCGGCGGAAAAAGAGTTTTTTGAAAAATCCCTAAGTCCCGGGGTCACAATTTCAGCAAAAATCTGACTTTTGGCAATTCACTCAAAAATGGTGCCAAATGCTTGGAAACGCTCCCCTGAAATGTTTGGCGGTCGAAACAGAAGGCTTTTATCAAAGGACAAGTAATCAGCTATCAGAAAGTTAACAGGCGGAAAAATATTTTTTTGAAAAATCCCTAAGCCCCGGGGTCACTATTTCAGAAAAAATCTGACTTTTGGCAATTCACTCAAAATTGGTGCCAAACGCTTGCAATAGCTCCCCTGAAAGCTTTGGTGATGGAAACAGAAAGCTTTTTATCAAAGGACAAGAAATCAGGCCTCAGCAACTTAACCGGCAGAAAAAGATTTTTTTGAAAAATCCCTAAGCCCCGGGGTCACAATTAAAGCAAAAATCTGACTTTTGGCAATTCACTCAAAAATGGTGCCAAACGCTTGCAAATGCTCCCCTGAAAGCTTTGGCGATGGAAACGGAAGGCTATATATCACAGGACAAGAAATCAGACCTCGACAACATAATCTTCGGAAAAAGTTTTTTTAAAAAAACATCCATAAGCTCCGGGGTCACAATTTCAGCAAAAATCTGACTTTGGGCAATTCACTCAAAAATGGTGCCAACTGGTTGCAAATGCTCCCCTGAAAGCTTTGGCGATGGAAAAAGAAGGCTTTTTATCACAGGAAAAGAAATCAGGCTTCAGAAAGTTCACCGGCGGAAAAAGAGTTTTTTGAAAAATCCCTAAACCCCGGGGTCACAATTTCAGCAAAAAACTGTCTTTTGGCAATTCACTCAAAAATAGTGCCAAATGCTTGTAAACGCTCCCCTGAATGCTTTGGCGATGGAAAAAGAAGGCTTTTTATCACAGGAAAAGAAATCAGCTATCAGAAAGTTAACAGGCAGAAAAAGATTTTTTTGAAAAATCCCTAAGTCCCGGGGTCACAATTTCAACAAAAATCTGACTTTTGGCAATTCACTCAAAAATGGTGCCAAATGCTTGGAAACGCTCCCCTGAAATGTTTGGCGGTCAAAACAGAAGGCTTTTTATCAAAGGACAAGAAATCAGCTATCAGAAAGTTAACGGGCGGAAAAAGATTTTTTTGAAAAATCCCGAAGCCCGAGGTCACAATTTCAGTAAAAATCTGACTTTTGGCAATTCACTCAAAAATGGTGCCAAATGCTTGCAAATAGTCGCCTGAAATGTTTGGTGGTCGAAACTAAAGGCTTTTTATCAAAGGACAAGAAATCAGGCTTCAGAAAGTTAACCGGCGGAAAAGGAGTTTTTTGAAAAATCCCTAAGCCCCGGGGTCACAATTTCAGCAAAAATGTGACTTTTGGCAATTCACTCAAAAATGGTGCCAAACGCTTGCAAATGCTCCCCTGAAAGCTTTGGTGATGGAAACGGAAGGCTATATATCACAGAACAAGAAATCAGCCCTCAGAAACTTAACCAGCAGAAAAAGATTTTTTTGAAAAATCCCTAAGCCCCGGGGTCACAATTTCAGCAAAAATCTGACTTTTGGTAATTCACTCAAAAATGGTGCCAAACGCTTGCAAATGCTCCCCTGAAAGGTTTGGCTGTCGAAACAGAAGGATTTTTATCACAGGACAAGAAATCAGGCTTCAGAAAGTTAACCGGCGGAAAAGGAGATTTTTGAAAAATCCCTAAGCCCCGGGGTCACAATTTCAGCAAAAATCTGACTTTTGGCAATTCACTCAAAAATGGTGCCAAATGCTTGCAAATAGTCGCCTGAAATGTTTGGCGGTCGAAACAGAAGGCTTTTTATCACAGGACAAGAAATCAGGCCTCAACAACCTATCCGGCGGGAAAATATTTTTTTGAAAAAATCCCTAACCCCCGGGGTCACAATTTCAGAAAAAATCCGACTTTTGGCAATTCACTCAAAAAGGGTGCCAACCCTTTGCAAATGCTCCCCTGAAAGCTTTGGCGATGGAAACAGAAGGCTTCTTATCACAGGACAAGAAATCAGGCCTCCGAAAGTTAACCGGAGGAAAAAGGTTTTTTTGAAAAATCCCTAAGCCCCGGGGTCACAATTTCAGAAAAAATCTGACGTTTGGAAATTCACTCAAAAATGGTGCCAAATGCTTGCAAATGCTCCCCTGAAAGCTTTGGCTGTCAAAACAGAAGGCTTTTTATCACAGGAGAAGAAATCAGGCTTCAGAAAGTTAACCGGTGGAAAAAGAGTTTTTTGAAAAATCCCTAAGCCCCGGGGTCACAATTTCAGCAAAAATCTGACTTTTGGCAATTCACTCAAAAATGGTGCCAAATGCTTGGAAACGCTCCCCTGAAATGTTTGGCGGTCGAAACAGAAGGCTTTTTATCAAAGGACAAGAAATCAGCTATCAGAAAGTTAACAGGCGGAAAAAGATTTTTTTGAAAAATCCCTAAGCCCCGGGGTCACAATTTCAGCAAAAATCTGACTTTTGGCAATTCACTCAAAAATGGTGCCAAACGCTTGCAAATGCTCTCCTGAAAGCTTTGGTGATCGAAACAGAAGGCTTTTTATCACAGAACAAGAAATCAGGCCTCAACAACCTAACCGGCGGGAAAATATTTTTTTGAAAAAATCCCTAACCCCCGGGGTCACAATTTCAGAAAAAATCTGACTTTTGGCAATTCACTCAAAAAGGGTGCCAAACCTTTGCAAATGCTCCCCTGAAAGGTTTGGATGTCGAAACAGAAGGCTTTTTATCACAGGACAAGAAATCAGCCCTCAGCAATTTAACCGGCAGAAAAAGATTTTTTTGAAAAATCCCTAAGCCCCGGGGTCACAATTTCAGCAAAAATCTGACTTTTGGCAATTCACTCAAAAATGGTGCCAAACGCTTGCAAATGCTCCCCTGAAAGCTTTGGCGATGGAAACAGAAGGCTTCTTATCACAGGACAAGAAATGAGGCCTCCGAAAGTTAACCGGAGGAAAAAGATTTTTTTGAAAAATCCCTAAGCCCCGGGGTCACAATTTCAGAAAAAATCTGACGTTTGGAAATTCACTCAAAAATGGTGCCAAACGCTTGCAAATGCTCCCCTGAAAGCTTTGGCTGTCGAAACAGAAGGCTTTTTATCACAGGAGAAGAAATCAGCCCTCAGAAAGTTAACCGCCGGAACAAGATTTTTTTAAAAAATCCCTAAGCCCCGGGGTCACAATTTCAGAAAAAATCTGACTTTTGGCAATTCACTCAAAAATGGTGCCAAACGCTTGCAAATGCTCCCCTGAAAGCTTTGGCTGTCGAAACAGAAGGCTTTTTATCACAGGACAAGAAATCAGGCCTCAGCTACTTAACCGGCAGAAAAAGATTTTTTTGAAAAATCCCTAAGCCCCGGGGTCAGAATTTCAGAAAAAATCTGACTTTTGGCAATTCACTCAAAAATGGTGCCAAATGCTTGGAAACGCTCCCCTGAAATGTTTGGTGATGGAAACAGAAGGCTATTTATCACAGGAAAAGAAATCAGCTATCAGAAAGTTAACCGGCAGAAAAAGATTTTTTTGAAAAATCCCTAAGCCCCGGGGTCACAATTTCAGCAAAAATCTGACTTTTGGCAATTCACTCAAAAATGGTGCCAAATGCTTGCAAATGCTCCCCTGAAATGTTTGGCGGTCGAAACAGAAGGCTTTTTATCAAAGGATGAGTAATCAGCCCTCAGAAAGTTAATCGGCGGAACAAGATTTTTTGGAAAAATCCCTAACCCCCGGGGTCAGAATTTCAGAAAAAATCTGACTTTTGGCAATTCACTCAAAAATGGTGCCAAATGCTTGCAAATAGTCGCCTGAAATGTTTGGCGGTCGAAACTAAAGGCTTTTTATCACAGGAAAAGAAATCAGCTATCAGAAAGTTAACCGGCAGAAAAAGATTTTTTTGAAAAATCCTTAAGCCCCGGGGTCACAATTTCAGAAAAAATCTGACTTTCGGCAATTCACTCAAAAATGGTGCCAAACGCTTGCAAATGCTCCCCTGAAATCTTGGGCGAGGGAAACAGAAGGCTTCTTATCACAGGACAAGAAATCAGACCTCCGAAAGTTAACCGGAGGAAAAAGGTTTTTTTGAAAAATCATTAAGCCCCGGGGTCACAATTTCAGCAAAAATCTGACGTTTGGAAATTCACTCAAAAATGGTGCCAAATGCTTGCAAATGCTCCCCTGAAAGCTTTGGCTGTCGAAACAGAAGGCTTTTTATCACAGGAGAAGAAATCAGGCTTCAGAAAGTTAACCGGCGGAAAAAGAGTTTTTTGAAAAATCCCTAAGCCCCGGGGTCACAATTTCAGAAAAAATCCGACTTTTGGCAATTCACTCAAAACGGGTGCCAAACCTTTGCAAATGCTCCCCTGAAAGGTTTGGTGATGGAAACAGAAGGATTTTTACCACAGGACAAGAAATCAGCCCTCAGCAACTTAACCGGCAGAAAAAGATTTTTTTGAAAAATCCCTAAGCCCCGGGGTCACAATTTCAGCAAAAATCTGACTTTTGACAATTCACTCAAAAATGGTGCCAAACGCTTGCAAATGCTCCCCTGAAAGCTTTGGCTGTCGAAAGAGAAGGCTTTTTATCACAGGAGAAGAAATCAGGCTTCAGAAAGTTAACCGGCGGAAAAAGAGTTTTTTGAAAAATCCCTAAACCCCGGGGTCACAATTTCACCAAACATCTGACTTTTGGCAATTCACTCAAAAATGGTGCCAAATGCTTGCAAATGCTCCCCTGAAATGTTTGGCGGTCGAAACAGAAGGCTTTTTATCAAAGGACGAGTAATCAGCCCTCAGAAAGTTAATCGGCGGAACAAGATTTTTTTGAAAAATCCCTAACCCCCGGGGTCAGAATTTCAGAAAAAATCTGACTTTTGGCAATTCACTCAAAAATGGTGCCAAATGCTTGCAAATAGTCGCCTGAAATGTTTGGCGGTCGAAACTAAAGGCTTTTTATCACAGGAAAAGTAATCAGCTATCAGAAAGTTAACCGGCAGAAAAAGATTTTTTTGAAAAATCCTTAAGCCCCGGGGTCACAATTTCAGAAAAAATCTGACTTTTGGCAATACACTCAAAAATGGTGCCAAACGCTTGCAACTGCTCCCCTGAAAGCTTTGGCTGTCGAAACAGAAGGCTTTTTATCACAGGAGAAGAAATCAGGCTTCAGAAAGTTAACAGGCGGAAAAAGAGTTTTTTGAAAAATCCCTAAGTCCCGGGGTCACAATTTCAGCAAAAATCTGACTTTTGGCAATTCACTCAAAAATGGTGCCAAATGCTTGGAAACGCTCCCCTGAAATGTTTGGCGGTCGAAACAGAAGGCTTTTATCAAAGGACAAGTAATCAGCTATCAGAAAGTTAACAGGCGGAAAAATATTTTTTTGAAAAATCCCTAAGCCCCGGGGTCACTATTTCAGAAAAAATCTGACTTTTGGCAATTCACTCAAAAATGGTGCCAAACGCTTGCAATAGCTCCCCTGAAAGCTTTGGTGATGGAAACAGAAAGCTTTTTATCAAAGGACAAGAAATCAGGCCTCAGCAACTTAACCGGCAGAAAAAGATTTTTTTGAAAAAACCCTAAGCCGCGGGGTCACAATTAAAGCAAAAATCTGACTTTTGGCAATTCACTCAAAAATGGTGCCAAACACTTGCAAATGCTCCCCTGAAAGCTTTGGCGATGGAAACGGAAGGCTATATATCACAGGACAAGAAATCAGACCTCGACAATATAATCTTCGGAAAAAGTTTTTTTAAAAAAACATCCATAAGCTCCGGGGTCACAATTTCAGCAAAAATCTGACTTTGGGCAATTCACTCAAAAATGGTGCCAACTGGTTGCAAATGCTCCCCTGAAAGCTTTGGCGATGGAAAAAGAAGGCTTTTTATCACAGGAAAAGAAATCAGGCTTCAGGAAGTTCACCGGCGGAAAAAGAGTTTTTTGAAAAATCCCTAAGCCCCGGGGTCACAATTTCAGCAAAAAACTGTCTTTTGGCAATTCACTCAAAAATAGTGCCAAATGCTTGTAAACGCTCCCCTGAATGCTTTGGCGATGGAAAAAGAAGGCTTTTTATCACAGGAAAAGAAATCAGCTATCAGAAAGTTAACGGGCGGAAAAAGATTTTTTTGAAAAATCCCTAAGCCCGAGGTCACAATTTCAGTAAAAATCTGACTTTTGGCAATTCACTCAAAATGGTGCCAAATGCTTGCAAATAGTCGCCTGAAATGTTTGGCGGTCGAAACTAAAGGCTTTTTATCAAAGGACAAGAAATCAGGCTTCAGAAAGTTAACCGGCGGAAAAGGAGTTTTTTGAAAAATCCCTAACCCCGGGGTCACAATTTCAGCAAAAATGTGACTTTTGGCAATTCACTCAAAAATGGTGCCAAACGCTTGCAAATGCTCCCCTGAAAGCTTTGGTGATGGAAACGGAAGGCTATATATCACAGGACAAGAAATCAGCCCTCAGAAACTTAACCAGCAGAAAAAGATTTTTTTGAAAAATCCCTAAGCCCCGGGGTCACAATTTCAGCAAAAATCTGACTTTTGGTAATTCACTCAAAAATGGTGCCAAACGCTTGCAAATGCTCCCCTGAAAGGTTTGGCTGTCGAAACAGAAGGATTTTTATCACAGGACAAGAAATCAGGCTTCAGAAAGTTAACCGGCGGAAAAGGAGATTTTTGAAAAATCCCTAAGCCCCGGGGTCACAATTTCAGCAAAAATCTGACTTTTGGCAATTCACTCAAAAATGGTGCCAAATGCTTGCAAATAGTCGCCTGAAATGTTTGGCGGTCGAAACAGAAGGCTTTTTATCACAGGACAAGAAATCAGGCCTCAACAACCTATCCGGCGGGAAAATATTTTTTTGAAAAAATCCCTAACCCCCGGGGTCACAATTTCAGAAAAAATCCGACTTTTGGCAATTCACTCAAAAAGGGTGCCAAACCTTTGCAAATGCTCCCCTGAAAGCTTTGTTGATGGAAACAGAAGGATTTTTATCACAGGACAAGAAATCAGCCCTCAGCAACTTAACCGGCAGAAAAAGATTTTTTTGAAAAATCCCTAAGCCCCGGGGTCACAATTTCAGCAAAAATCTGACTTTCGGCAATTCACTCAAAAATGGTGCCAAACGCTTGCAAATGCTCCCCTGAAAGCTTTGGCGATGGAAACAGAAGGCTTCTTATCACAGGACAAGAAATGAGGCCTCCGAAAGTTAACCGGAGGAAAAAGGTTTTTTTGAAAAATCATTAAGCCCCGGGGTCAGAATTTCAGAAAAAATCTGACGTTTGGAAATTCACTCAAAAATGGTGCCAAATGCTTGCAAATGCTCCCCTGAAAGGTTTGGCTGTCGAAACAGAAGGCTTTTTATCACAGGAGAAGAAATCAGGCTTCAGAAAGTTAACCGGCGGAAAAAGAGTTTTTTGAAAAATCCCTAAACCCCGGGGTCACAATTTCACCAAACATCTGACTTTTGGCAATTCACTCAAAAATGGTGCCAAATGCTTGCAAATAGTCGCCTGAAATGTTTGGCGGTCGAAACAGAAGGCTTTTTATCAAAGGACAAGAAATCAGCTATCAGAAAGTTAACCGGCAGAAAAAGATTTTTTTGAAAAATCCCTAAGCCCCGGGGTCACAATTTCAGCAAAAATCTGACTTTTGGCAATTCACTCAAAAATGGTGCCAAATGCTTGCAAATGCTCCCCTGAAATGTTTGGCGGTCGAAACAGAAGGCTTTTTATCAAAGGACGAGTAATCAGCCCTCAGAAAGTTAATCGGCGGAACAAGATTTTTTTGAAAAATCCCTAACCCCCGGGGTCAGAATTTCAGAAAAAATCTGACTTTTGGCAATTCACTCAAAAATGGTGCCAAATGCTTGCAAATAGTCGCCTGAAATGTTTGGCGGTCGAAACTAAAGGCTTTTTATCACAGGAAAAGTAATCAGCTATCAGAAAGTTAACCGGCAGAAAAAGATTTTTTTGAAAAATCCTTAAGCCCCGGGGTCACAATTTCAGAAAAAATCTGACTTTTGGCAATACACTCAAAAATGGTGCCAAACGCTTGCAACTGCTCCCCTGAAAGCTTTGGCTGTCGAAACAGAAGGCTTTTTATCACAGGAGAAGAAATCAGGCTTCAGAAAGTTAACCGGCGGAAAAAGAGTTTTTTGAAAAATCCCTAAGTCCCGGGGTCACAATTTCAGCAAAAAACTGTCTTTTGGCAATTCACTCAAAAATAGTGCCAAATGCTTGTAAACGCTCCCCTGAATGCTTTGGCGATGGAAAAAGAAGGCTTTTTATCACAGGAAAAGAAATCAGCTATCAGAAAGTTAACAGGCAGAAAAAGATTTTTTTGAAAAATCCCTAAGTCCCGGGGTCACAATTTCAACAAAAATCTGACTTTTGGCAATTCACTCAAAAATGGTGCCAAACGCTTGGAAACGCTCCCCTGAAATGTTTGGCGGTCAAAACAGAAGGCTTTTTATCAAAGGACAAGAAATCAGCTATCAGAAAGTTAACGGGCGGAAAAAGATTTTTTTGAAAAATCCCTAAGCCCGAGGTCACAATTTCAGTAAAAATCTGACTTTTGGCAATTCACTCAAAAATGGTGCCAAATGCTTGCAAATAGTCGCCTGAAATGTTTGGCGGTCGAAACTAAAGGCTTTTTATCAAAGGACAAGAAATCAGGCTTCAGAAAGTTAACCGGCGGAAAAGGAGTTTTTTGAAAAATCCCTAAGCCCCGGGGTCACAATTTCAGCAAAAATGTGACTTTTGGCAATTCACTCAAAAATGGTGCCAAACGCTTGCAAATGCTCCCCTGAAAGCTTTGGTGATGGAAACGGAAGGCTATATATCACAGGACAAGAAATCAGCCCTCAGAAACTTAACCAGCAGAAAAAGATTTTTTTGAAAAATCCCTAAGCCCCGGGGTCACAATTTCAGCAAAAATCTGACTTTTGGTAATTCACTCAAAAATGGTGCCAAACGCTTGCAAATGCTCCCCTGAAAGGTTTGGCTGTCGAAACAGAAGGATTTTTATCACAGTACAAGAAATCAGGCTTCAGAAAGTTAACCGGCGGAAAAGGAGATTTTTGAAAAATCCCTAAGCCCCGGGGTCACAATTTCAGCAAAAATCTGACTTTTGGCAATTCACTCAAAAATGGTGCCAAATGCTTGCAAATAGTCGCCTGAAATGTTTGGCGGTCGAAACAGAAGGCTTTTTATCACAGGACAAGAAATCAGGCCTCAACAACCTATCCGGCGGGAAAATATTTTTTTGAAAAAATCCCTAACCCCCGGGGTCACAATTTCAGAAAAAATCCGACTTTTGGCAATTCACTCAAAAATGGTGCCAAATGCTTGGAAACGCTCCCCTGAAATGTTTGGTGATGGAAACAGAAGGCTATTTATCACAGGAAAAGAAATCAGCTATCAGAAAGTTAACCGGCAGAAAAAGATTTTTTTGAAAAATCCCTAAGCCCCGGGGTCACAATTTCAGCAAAAATCTGACTTTCGGCAATTCACTCAAAAATGGTGCCAAATGCTTGCAAATGCTCCCCTGAAATGTTTGGCAGTCGAAACAGAAGGCTTTTTATCAAAGGACGAGTAATCAGCCCTCAGAAAGATAATCGGCGGAACAAGATTTTTTTGAAAAATCCCTAACCCCCGGGGTCAGAATTTCAGAAAAAATCTGACTTTTGGCAATTCACTCAAAAATGGTGCCAAATGCTTGCAAATAGTCGCCTGAAATGTTTGGCGGTCGAAACTAAAGGCTTTTTATCACAGGAAAAGAAATCAGCTATCAGAAAGTTAACCGGCAGAAAAAGATTTTTTTGAAAAATCCTTAAGCCCCGGGGTCACAATTTCAGAAAAAATCTGACTTTTGGCAATACACTCAAAAATGGTGCCAAACGCTTGCAACTGCTCCCCTGAAAGCTTTGGCTGTCGAAACAGAAGGCTTTTTATCACAGGAGAAGAAATCAGGCTTCAGAAAGTTAACCGGCGGAAAAAGAGTTTTTTGAAAAATCCCTAAGTCCCGGGGTCACAATTTCAGCAAAAAACTGTCTTTTGGCAATTCACTCAAAAATAGTGCCAAATGCTTGTAAACGCTCCCCTGAATGCTTTGGCGATGGAAAAAGAAGGCTTTTTATCACAGGAAAAGAAATCAGCTATCAGAAAGTTAACAGGCAGAAAAAGATTTTTTTGAAAAATCCCTAAGTCCCGGGGTCACAATTTCAACAAAAATCTGACTTTTGGCAATTCACTCAAAAATGGTGCCAAACGCTTGGAAACGCTCCCCTGAAATGTTTGGCGGTCAAAACAGAAGGCTTTTTATCAAAGGACAAGAAATCAGCTATCAGAAAGTTAACGGGCGGAAAAAGATTTTTTTGAAAAATCCCTAAGCCCGAGGTCACAATTTCAGTAAAAATCTGACTTTTGGCAATTCACTCAAAAATGGTGCCAAATGCTTGCAAATAGTCGCCTGAAATGTTTGGCGGTCGAAACTAAAGGCTTTTTATCAAAGGACAAGAAATCAGGCTTCAGAAAGTTAACCGGCGGAAAAGGAGTTTTTTGAAAAATCCCTAAGCCCCGGGGTCACAATTTCAGCAAAAATGTGACTTTTGGCAATTCACTCAAAAATGGTGCCAAACGCTTGCAAATGCTCCCCTGAAAGCTTTGGTGATGGAAACGGAAGGCTATATATCACAGGACAAGAAATCAGCCCTCAGAAACTTAACCAGCAGAAAAAGATTTTTTTGAAAAATCCCTAAGCCCCGGGGTCACAATTTCAGCAAAAATCTGACTTTTGGTAATTCACTCAAAAATGGTGCCAAACGCTTGCAAATGCTCCCCTGAAAGGTTTGGCTGTCGAAACAGAAGGATTTTTATCACAGGACAAGAAATCAGGCTTCAGAAAGTTAACCGGCGGAAAAGGAGATTTTTGAAAAATCCCTAAGCCCCGGGGTCACAATTTCAGCAAAAATCTGACTTTTGGCAATTCACTCAAAAATGGTGCCAAATGCTTGCAAATAGTCGCCTGAAATGTTTGGCGGTCGAAACAGAAGGCTTTTTATCACAGGACAAGAAATCAGGCCTCAACAACCTATCCGGCGGGAAAATATTTTTTTGAAAAAATCCCTAACCCCCGGGGTCACAATTTCAGAAAAAATCCGACTTTTGGCAATTCACTCAAAAATGGTGCCAAATGCTTGGAAACGCTCCCCTGAAATGTTTGGTGATGGAAACAGAAGGCTATTTATCACAGGAAAAGAAATCAGCTATCAGAAAGTTAACCGGCAGAAAAAGATTTTTTTGAAAAATCCCTAAGCCCCGGGGTCACAATTTCAGCAAAAATCTGACTTTCGGCAATTCACTCAAAAATGGTGCCAAATGCTTGCAAATGCTCCCCTGAAATGTTTGGCAGTCGAAACAGAAGGCTTTTTATCAAAGGACGAGTAATCAGCCCTCAGAAAGATAATCGGCGGAACAAGATTTTTTTGAAAAATCCCTAACCCCCGGGGTCAGAATTTCAGAAAAAATCTGACTTTTGGCAATTCACTCAAAAATGGTGCCAAATGCTTGCAAATAGTCGCCTGAAATGTTTGGCGGTCGAAACTAAAGGCTTTTTATCACAGGAAAAGAAATCAGCTATCAGAAAGTTAACCGGCAGAAAAAGATTTTTTTGAAAAATCCTTAAGCCCCGGGGTCACAATTTCAGAAAAAATCTGACTTTTGGCAATACACTCAAAAATGGTGCCAAACGCTTGCAACTGCTCCCCTGAAAGCTTTGGCTGTCGAAACAGAAGGCTTTTTATCACAGGAGAAGAAATCAGGCTTCAACAACCTAACCGGCGGGAAAATATTTTTTTGAAAAAATCCCTAACCCCCGGGGTCACAATTTCAGAAAAAATCTGACTTTTGGCAATTCACTCAAAAAGGGTGCCAAACCTTTGCAAATGCTCCCCTGAAAGCTTTGGTGACGGAAACAGTAGGATTTTTATCACAGGACAAGAAATCAGCCGTCAGCAACTTAACCGGCAGAAAAAGATTTTTTTGAAAAATCCCTAAGCCCCGGGGTCACAATTTCAGCAAAAATCTGACTTTTGGCAATTCACTCAAAAATGGTGCCAAACGCTTGCAAATGCTCCCCTGAAATGTTTGGCGGTCGAAACAGAAGGCTTTTTATCAAAGGACAAGAAATCAGCTATCAGAAAGTTAACCGGCAGAAAAAGATTTTTTTGAAAAATCCCTAAGCCCCGGGGTCACAATTTCAGAAAAAATCTGACGTTTGGAAATTCACTCAAAAATGGTGCCAAACGCTTGCAATTGCTCCCCTGAAAGCTTTGGCTGTCGAAACAGAAGGCTTTTTATCACAGGAGAAGAAATCAGCCCTCAGAAAGTTAACCGCCGGAACAAGATTTTTTTAAAAAATCCCTAAGCCTCGGGGTCACAATTTCAGAAAAAATCTGACTTTTGGCAATTCACTCAAAAATGGTGCCAAACGCTTGCAAATGCTCCCCTGAAAGCTTTGGCTGTCGAAACAGAAGGCTTTTTATCACAGGACAAGAAATCAGGCCTCAGCTACTTAACCGGCAGAAAAAGATTTTTTTGAAAAATCCCTAAGCCCCGGGGTCACAATTTCAGAAAAAATCTGACTTTTGGCAATTCACTCAAAAATTGTGCCAAATGCTTGGAAACGCTCCCCTGAAATGTTTGGTGATGGAAACAGAAGGCTATTTATCACAGGAAAAGAAATCAGGCTTCAGAAAGTTAACCGGCAGAAAAAGATTTTTTTGAAAAATCCCTAAGCCCCGGGGTCACAATTTCAGCAAAAATCTGACTTTTGGCAATTCACTCAAAAATGGTGCCAAATGCTTGCAAATGCTCCCCGAAATGTTTGGCGGTCGAAACAGAAGGCTTTTTATCAAAGGACGAGTAATCAGCCCTCAGAAAGTTAATCGGCGGAACAAGATTTTTTGGAAATATCCCTAAGCCCCGGGGTCAGAATTTCAGAAAAAATCTGACTTTTGGCAATTCACTCAAAAATGGTGCCAAATGCCTGCAAATAGTCGCCTGAACTGTTTGGCGGTCGAAACTAAAGGCTTTTTATCACAGGAAAAGAAATCAGCTATCAGAAAGTTAACCGGCAGAAAAAGATTTTTTTGAAAAATCCTTAAGCCCCGGGGTCACAATTTCAGAAAAAATCTGACTTTCGGCAATTCACTCAAAAATGGTGCCAAACGCTTGCAAATGCTCCCCTGAAATCTTGGGCGAGGGAAACAGAAGGCTTCTTATCACAGGACAAGAAATCAGGCCTCCGAAAGTTAACCGGAGGAAAAAGGTTTTTTTGAAAAATCATTAAGCCCCGGGGTCACAATTTCAGCAAAAATCTGACGTTTGGAAATTCACTCAAAAATGGTGCCAAATGCTTGCAAATGCTCCCCTGAAAGCTTTGGCTGTCGAAACAGAAGGCTTTTTATCACAGGAGAAGAAATCAGGCTTCAGAAAGTTAACCGGCGGAAAAAGAGTTTTTTGAAAAATCCCTAAACCCCGGGGTCACAATTTCACCAAACATCTGACTTTTGACAATTCACTCAAAAATGGTGCCAAACGCTTGCAAATGCTCCCCTGAAAGCTTTGGCTGTCGAAACAGAAGGCTTTTTATCACAGGAGAAGAAATCAGGCTTCAGAAAGTTAACCGGCGGAAAAAGAGTTTTTTGAAAAATCCCTAAACCCCGGGGTCACAATTTCACCAAACATCTGACTTTTGGCAATTCACTCAAAAATGGTGCCAAATGCTTGCAAATAGTCGCCTGAAATGTTTGGCGGTCGAAACAGAAGGCTTTTTATCAAAGGACAAGAAATCAGCCCACAGAAAGTTAACCGGCGGAAAAAGATTTTTTTGAAAAATCCCTAACCCCCGGGGTCACAATTTCAGCAAAAATCTGACTTTTGGCAATTCACTCAAAAAGGGTGCCAAACCTTTGCAAATGCTCCCCTGAAAGCTTTGGTGACGGAAACAGTAGGATTTTTATCACAGGACAAGAAATCAGCCCTCAGCAACTTAAGCGGCAGAAAAAGATTTTTTTGAAAAATCCCTAAGCCCCGGGGTCACAATTTCAGCAACAATCTGACTTTTGGTAATTCACTCAAAAATGGTGCCAAACGCTTGCAAATGCTCCCCTGAAAGGTTTGGCTGTCGAAACAGAAGGATTTTTATCACAGGACAAGAAATCAGGCTTCAGAAAGTTAACCGGCGGAAAAGGAGATTTTTGAAAAATCCCTAAGCCCCGGGGTCACAATTTCAGCAAAAATCTGACTTTTGGCAATTCACTCAAAAATGGTGCCAAATGCTTGCAAATAGTCGCCTGAAATGTTTGGCGGTCGAAACAGAAGGCTTTTTATCACAGGACAAGAAATCAGGCCTCAACAACCTATCCGGCGGGAAAATATTTTTTTGAAAAAATCCCTAACCCCCGGGGTCACAATTTCAGAAAAAATCCGACTTTTGGCAATTCACTCAAAAAGGGTGCCAACCCTTTGCAAATGCTCCCCTGAAAGCTTTGGTGATGGAAACAGAAGGATTTTTATCACAGGACAAGAAATCAGCCCTCAGCAACTTAACCGGCAGAAAAAGATTTTTTTGAAAAATCCCTAAGCCCCGGGGTCAGAATTTCATCAAAAATCTGACTTTCGGCAATTCACTCAAAAATGGTGCCAAACGCTTGCAAATGCTCCCCTGAAAGCTTTGGCGATGGAAACAGAAGGCTTCTTATCACAGGACAAGAAATCAGGCCTCCGAAAGTTAACCGGAGGAAAAAGGTTTTTTTGAAAAATCATTAAGCCCCGGGGTCACAATTTCAGAAAAAATCTGACGTTTGGAAATTCACTCAAAAATGGTGCCAAATGCTTGCAAATGCTCCCCTGAAAGCTTTGGCTGTCGAAACAGAAGGCTTTTTATCACAGGAGAAGAAATCAGGCTTCAGAAAGTTAACCGGCGGAAAAAGAGTTTTTTGAAAAATCCCTAAGCCCCGGGGTCACAATTTCAGAAAAAATCCGACTTTTGGCAATTCACTCAAAAAGGGTGCCAAACCTTTGCAAATGCTCCCCTGAAAGGTTTGGTGATGGAAACAGAAGGCTTTTTATCACAGGACAAGAAATCAGCCCTCAGCAACTTAACCGGCAGAAAAAGATTTTTTTGAAAAATCCCTAACCCCCGGGGTCACAATTTCACCAAACATCTGACTTTTGGCACTTCACTCAAAAATGGTGCCAAATGCTTGCAAATAGTCGCCTGAAATGTTTGGCGGTCGAAACAGAAGGCTTTTTATCAAAGGACAAGAAATCAGCCCACAGAAAGTTAACCGGCGGAAAAAGATTTTTTTGAAAAATCCCTAAGCCCCGGGGTCACAATTTCAGCAAAAATCTGACTTTTGGCAATTCACTCAAAAACGGTGCCAAACACTTGCAAATGCTCTCCTGAAAGCTTTGGTGATCGGAACAGAAGGCTTTTTATCACAGAACAAGAAATCAGGCCTCAACAACCTAACCGGCGGGAAAATATTTTTTTGAAAAAATCCCTAACCCCCGGGGTCACAATTTCAGAAAAAATCTGACTTTTGGCAATTCACTCAAAAATGGTGCCAAATGCTTGGAAACGCTCCCCTGAAATGTTTGGTGATGGAAACAGAAGGCTATTTATCACAGGAAAAGAAATCAGGCCTCAGCTACTTAACCGGCAGAAAAAGATTTTTTTGAAAAATCCCTAAGCCCCGGGGTCACAATTTCAGCAAAAATCTGACTTTTGGCAATTCACTCAAAAATGGTGCCAACCGGTTGCAAATGCTCCCCTGAAATGTTTGGCGATCGAAACAGAAGGCTTTATATCACAGGACAAGAAATCAGCCCTCAGAAAGTTAACCGGCGGAAAAAGAGTTTTTTGAAAAATCCCTAAGCCCCGGGGTCACAATTTCAGAAAAAATCTGACTTTTGGCAATTCACTCAAAAATGGTGCCAAACGCTTGCAAATGCTCCCCTGAAAGCTTTGGCTGTCGAAACAGAAGGCTTTTTATCACAGGAGAAGAAATCAGGCTTCAGAAAGTTAACCGGCGGAAAAAGAGTTTTTTGAAAAATCCCTAAGTCCCGGGGTCACAATTTCAGCAAAAATCTGACTTTTGGCAATGCACTCAAAAATGGTGCCAAATGCTTGGAAACGCTCCCCTGAAATGTTTGGCGGTCGAAACAGAAGGCTTTTTATCAAAGGACAAGAAATCAGCTATCAGAAAGTTAACAGGCGGAAAAAGATTTTTTGGAAAAATCCCTAAGCCCCGGGGTCACAATTTCAGCAAAAATCTGACTTTTGGCAATTCACTCAAAAATGGTGCCAAACGCTTGCAAATGCTCTCCTGAAAGCTTTGGTGATCGAAACAGAAGGCTTTTTATCACAGAACAAGAAATCAGGCCTCAACAACCTAACCGGCGGGAAAATATTTTTTTGAAAAAATCCCTAACCCCCGGGGTCACAATTTCAGAAAAAATCTGACGTTTGGAAATTCACTCAAAAATGGTGCCAAACGCTTGCAAATGCTCCCCTGAAAGCTTTGGCTGTCGAAACAGAAGGCTTTTTATCACAGGACAAGAAATCAGGCCTCAGCTACTTAACCGGCAGAAAAAGATTTTTTTGAAAAATCCCTAAGCCCCGGGGTCACAATTTCAGAAAAAAATCTGACTTTTGGCAATTCACTCAAAAATGGTGCCAAATGCTTGGAAACGCTCCCCTGAAATGTTTGGTGATGGAAACAGAAGGCTATTTATCACAGGAAAAGAAATCAGCTATCAGAAAGTTAACCGGCAGAAAAAGATTTTTTTGAAAAATCCCTAAGCCCCGGGGTCACAATTTCAGCAAAAATCTGACTTTTGGCAATTCACTCAAAAATGGTGCCAAATGCTTGCAAATAGTCGCCTGAAATGTTTGGCGGTCGAAACTAAAGGCTTTTTATCACAGGAAAAGAAATCAGCTATCAGAAAGTTAACCGGCAGAAAAAGATTTTTTTGAAAAATCCTTAAGCCCCGGGGTCACAATTTCAGAAAAAATCTGACTTTCGGCAATTCACTCAAAAATGGTGCCAAACGCTTGCAAATGCTCCCCTGAAATCTTGGGCGAGGGAAACAGAAGGCTTCTTATCACAGGACAAGAAATCAGGCCTCCGAAAGTTAACCGGAGGAAAAAGGTTTTTTTGAAAAATCATTAAGCCCCGGGGTCACAATTTCAGAAAAAAATCTGACGTTTGGAAATTCACTCAAAAATGGTGCCAAATGCTTGCAAATGCTCCCCTGAAAGCTTTGGCTGTCGAAACAGAAGGCTTTTTATCACAGGAGAAGAAATCAGGCTTCAGAAAGTTAACCGGCGGAAAAAGAGTTTTTTGAAAAATCCCTAAGCCCCGGGGTCACAATTTCAGCAAAAATCTGACTTTTGACAATTCACTCAAAAATGGTGCCAAACGCTTGCAAATGCTCCCCTGAAAGCTTTGGCTGTTGAAACAGAAGGCTTTTTATCACAGGAGAAGAAATCAGGCTTCAGAAAGTTAACCGGCGGAAAAAGAGTTTTTTGAAAAATCCCTAAACCCCGGGGTCACAATTTCACCAAACATCTGACTTTTGACAATTCACTCAAAAATGGTGCCAAACGCTTGCAAATGCTCCCCTGAAAGCTTTGGCTGTCGAAACAGAAGGCTTTTTATCACAGGAGAAGAAATCAGGCTTCAGAAAGTTAACCGGCGGAAAAAGAGTTTTTTGAAAAATCCCTAAACCCCGGGGTCACAATTTCACCAAACATCTGACTTTTGGCAATTCACTCAAAAATTGTGCCAAATGCTTGCAAATAGTCGCCTGAAATGTTTGGCGGTCGAAACAGAAGGCTTTTTATCAAAGGACAAGAAATCAGCCCACAGAAAGTTAACCGGCGGAACAAGATTTTTTTGAAAAATCCCTAACCCCCGGGGTCACAATTTCAGCAAAAATCTGACTTTTGGCAATTCACTCAAAAAGGGTGCCAAACCTTTGCAAATGCTCCCCTGAAAGCTTTGGTGACGGAAACAGTAGGATTTTTATCACAGGACAAGAAATCAGCCCTCAGCAACTTAAGCGGCAGAAAAAGATTTTTTTGAAAAATCCCTAACCCCCGGGGTCACAATTTCAGCAACAATCTGACTTTTGGTAATTCACTCAAAAATGGTGCCAAACGCTTGCAAATGCTCCCCTGAAAGGTTTGGCTGTCGAAACAGAAGGCTTTTTATCACAGGAGAAGAAATCAGGCTTCAGAAAGTTAACCGGCGGAAAAAGAGTTTTTTGAAAAATCCCTAAGTCCCGGGGTCACAATTTCAGCAAAAATCTGACTTTTGGCAATTCACTCAAAAATGGTGCCAAATGCTTGGAAACGCTCCCCTGAAATGTTTGGCGGTCGAAACAGAAGGCTTTTTATCAAAGGACAAGAAATCAGCTATCAGAAAGTTAACAGGCGGAAAAAGATTTTTTTGAAAAATCCCTAAGCCCCGGGGTCACAATTTCAGCAAAAATCTGACTTTTGGCAATTCACTCAAAAATGGTGCCAAACGCTTGCAAATGCTCTCCTGAAAGCTTTGGTGATCGAAACAGAAGACTTTTTATCACAGAACAAGAAATCAGGCCTCAACAACCTAACCGGCGGGAAAATATTTTTTTGAAAAAATCCCTAACCCCCGGGGTCACAATTTCAGAAAAAATCTGACTTTTGGCAATTCACTCAAAAAGGGTGCCAAACCTTTGCAAATGCTCACCTGAAAGCTTTGGTGACGGAAACAGTAGGATTTTTATCACAGGACAAGAAATCAGCCCTCAGCAACTTAACCGGCAGAAAAAGATTTTTTTGAAAAATCCCTAAGCCCCGGGGTCACAATTTCAGCAAAAATCTGACTTTTGGCAATTCACTCAAAAATGGTGCCAAACGCTTGCAAATGCTCCCCTGAAAGCTTTGGCGATGGAAACAGAAGGCTTCTTATCACAGGACAAGAAATGAGGCCTCCGAAAGTTAACCGCCGGAACAAGATTTTTTTGAAAAATCCCTAAGCCCCGGGGTCACAATTTCAGCAAAAATCTGACGTTTGGCAATTCACTCAAAAATGGTGCCAAACGCTTGCAATTGCTCCCCTGAAAGCTTTGGCTGTCGAAACAGAAGGCTTTTTATCACAGGAGAAGAAATCAGCCCTCAGAAAGTTAACCGCCGGAACAAGATTTTTTTAAAAAATCCCTAAGCCCCGGGGTCACAATTTCAGAAAAAATCTGACTTTTGGCAATTCACTCAAAAATGGTGCCAAACGCTTGCAAATGCTCCCCTGAAAGCTTTGGCTGTCGAAACAGAAGGCTTTTTATCACAGGACAAGAAATCAGGCCTCAGCTACTTAACCGGCAGAAAAAGATTTTTTTGAAAAATCCCTAAGCCCCGGGGTCACAATTTCAGAAAAAAATCTGACTTTTGGCAATTCACTCAAAAATGGTGCCAAATGCTTGGAAACGCTCCCCTGAAATGTTTGGTGATGGAAACAGAAGGCTATTTATCACAGGAAAAGAAATCAGCTATCAGAAAGTTAACCGGCAGAAAAATATTTTTTTGAAAAATCCCTAAGCCCCGGGGTCACAATTTCAGCAAAAGTCTGACTTTTGGCAATTCACTCAAAAATGGTGCCAAATGCTTGCAAATGCTCCCCTGAAATGTTTGGCGGTTGAAACAGAATTTTATCAGAGGACAAGAAGTAAGCATTCGACAACTTAACCGTAGGAAAAAGGTTTTTTTGAAAAAATCCCCGATCAAAAATTTCCAACCGGTTGCAAATGCTCCCCTGAAAGCTTTGGCGATGGAAACAGAAGGCTTTTAATCACAGGACAAGAAATCAGACCTCGACAACATAATCTTCGGAAAAAGTTTTTTTAAAAAAACATCCCTAAGCCCCGGGGTCACAATTTCAGCAAAAATCTGACTGGGCAATTCACTCAAAAATGGTGCCAACTGGTTGCAAATGCTCCCCTGAAAGCTTTGGCGATGGAAGCAGAAGGATTTTTATCACAGGACAAGAAATCAGCCATCGACAATTTAACCAGCGAAAAAAGTTATTTTTGGAAAAATCCCTAACCCCCGGGGTCACAATTTCAGCAAAAATCTGACTTTTGACAATTCATGCAAAAATGGTGCCGAACGGTTGCAAACGCTCCCCTGAAAGGTTTGGCGGTCGAAACTGAAGGCTTTACGTCACAGGACAAGAAATCAGCCCTCAGCATCTTAACCGGCGGAAATTTTTTTAAAAAAAAAAATCCCTAAGCCCCAGGGTCACAATTTCAGCAAAAATCTGACTTTTGACAATTCACTCATAAATGGTGGCAAATGGTTGCAAGTGGACCCCTGAAAGCTTTGGCGATTGAAACAGAAGGCTTTTTATCACAGGACAAGAAATCAGCCCTTGACAACTTAACCGTCGGAAAAAGATTTTTTTGAAAAATCCCTAAGCCCCGGGGTCACAATTTCAGAAAAAAACTGACTTTTGGCAATTCACTCAAAAATGGTGCCAACCGGTTGCAAATGCTCCCCTGAGAGCTTTGGCGATGGAAACAGAAGGCTTTTCATCACAGGACAAGAAATCAGCCCTCAGCAAGTTAACCGGCAGAATATTTTTTTAAAAAAAAATCCCTAGGCCCCGGGGTCACAATTTCAGCACAAATCTGACTGATTTCTGCATCCCATAAAAATGTCCTTCCTGAGATTCCTGAGATTCCAACCGTTGGTCTCAGTTACCCTTATGCAGCTTACAATAAAATAAGGTAAAGGTAAAGGTACCCCTGCCCATACGGGCCAGTCGTGTCCGACTCTGGGGTTGTGCGCCCATCTCACTTAAGAGGCCGGGGTCCAGCGCTGTCCGGAGACACTTCCGGGTCACGTGGCCAGCGTGGCAAAGCTGCTCTGGCGAGCCAGCACCAGCGCAGCACACGGAAACGCCGTTTACCTTCCCACTATAAAGTGGTACCTATTTATCTACTTGCACTTAAGGGTGCTTTCGAACTGCTAGGTGGGCCGGAGTTGGGACCGAGAGACGGGAGCTCACCCCACCGCGGGGATTCGAACCGCCGACCATACGATCGGCAAGTCCTAGGCACTGAGGTTTTACCCACAGCGCCACCCGCGTCCCACAGTACAATAAAATAGATTCATATAATTAGCTATATATTTATCTGGAACTCCTCCAACCAGTCCTCTGCAGTGGCTCCCGTCTGTGGAATGCTCTCCCCAGGGAAGTTCGCCTGGCGCCTTCATTAGGCCTTCACCTTTAGGAGCCAGGCAAAAATGTTCCTTTTTAACCAGGCCTTTCGTTGACCTGATCAACATCCCATACCTTTTTAAAATGTGGATCTTGGGGGGGGGGTTATTATTGGGTTATTGCGTTTATCTTTATTTTATATACTGTGATCTTTTTATGTGAGGCGTGCCGTATTTTTCCATGTATAAGACTAGGGGTTTTTTACCAAAAAAATAGGTTTAAAATTGGGTCCTGTCTTATACATGTGTAGTACTGAGTGATGTTTTCTTAATTTGGAGTCCCCCAAAAATAGGAGGCGTCTTATATATGGGGGCGTCTTATAGACGGAAAAATATGACAATAGAAAAATGACATTTTATATTGTATGTTCTTGTTCTTTGCCATACATAACCCAGGGATTTGCTGTTTAATCTTTCTTTCCTTGTGCTTGATGACTTGACATGCCATCTTTTAAAAACAATGAATAAAATTTTCTATAAACGCAAACAAAAAAGAAAAAAAAAATGAGCTCCCCGCTGGGGCAACACAAGCTCTGGAGAATTTGGGTAATGAGCCATGGCACTAGAAGGAGAGATCCACTCATCAGCACACAGCCTCTAAGACTCTCACCGAAGCCACAAAAATCCCCAAATTAAATCCAAATAAGGAGAGAGAATTCAAAGAGTTAGTGGAACAACTTTTGAAAAGTGTCTGGGAGTGAAAGAAGGGAGTCCACTTATCCAAGGCTGGTATTGACAGATCCCCAACGCAAATTCAACCCTGCTTCTTGCCCTTCTATAGCCTTTCAAATGACAAGTATTTGTTTATTTAGTGACAGCACACCATAGTATGTAATGCAGATGCTTTCAAAAAATGCATTTTGCTGCCACCACGTGGCCAGAGCTGGTTTCAGTTATCGCGTCCCTCGAATTCAGCTTTCTGAATTGACACTTCTGGAACTCCCTGATCCAAAATGCTATGCTACTCACCTCAGTGATGTTTTGAAAGCAGCTCTGTGTCCAGCAAGAACACAGCTTGGTAATAACACGTCAGGTGATGAGTGTTCAATTGGCGTATTTGTAATTGAGGTATTCTCTTCAAAAATAATGCATTATCCAGACTCGGGAGGCAACCCAATGGGTCCCACCACAACTTCCACTACTGCTTGAGGTCCCTCTTCCTTCCAATTTCTTGATCTCTCTTTCCCTCCCTACTCTCCTGACTTGGCTTCTAGCTCTTGATGTTTTTGCATTACCTGGATGTCAAGACGGATGAATGAAGCAGCGAGAAAACTAAAAAGGAGGTGCAGAATGCCAGCTGGTGGAGTACAGGTTTCTGCCACGGCTGCACCTAACCCAAATAAGGATCCTGTGTATTTCTGCATTTTTATGTTCTGTCTGTAGTACACAGCCCAGAAATCTTTAAATTAGGGATAACACAGGTAATTGCAGGGATAACACAGGTTCACCTGACCTGCTGGAAGAAGAAGAAGAAGAAGAAGAAGAAGAAGAAGAAGAAGAAGAAGAGGAGGAGGAGGAGGAGGAGGAGGAGGAGGAGGAGGAGGAGGAGGAGGAGGAGGAGGAGGAAGAGTTTGGTTTTGATATCCCGCTTTATCACTACCCTAAGGAGTCTCAAAGCGGCTCACATTCTCCTTTCCCTTCCTCCCCCACAACAAACACTCGGTGAGGTGAGTGCGGCTGAGAGACTTCAGAGAAGTGTGACTAGCCCAAGGTCACCCAGCAGCTGCAAGTGGAGGAGCGGGGAAGCGAATCCAGTTCACCAGATTATGAGTCCACCACTCTTACCCACTACACCACCCTGGCTCTGGAGTTCAGCATGCAATGGAGAAATTGGAATTCCTGGCCCAGATTTGCACCCATTGCTATTACATGGCTAAGTGGTTGTGTGGTGCTCACTGTGCACTGTTTGGTGGCTATATTATTTGGCTCTATGTCTGCATACACACTTATCGAGCAATTGTAGATCGTACAGGATCATTTGTAGATTCTGAATAATGCCAGCAGTTCTGCATGTACTTGCCAGTGCTAAGAAAACATTGTTGTTGAAATCCACCAAAAGTGAAATCCCAAGATTATGAAGAGTTCTTCAAATAGGGAACAGCAAAATAAGAGACAGGGGTTTGATGCAGCATGTTGTACTTTGGGATGATTTTGAAACACCACCACCTGGCAGGTACATTGGGATTTTAAAACAGCATGCCTTGTTGTTGTTTGTGTGTCTGTGTAGAACTGTGTTCATGCTACAACTCATGTACAAAACAACAAAAACTGCAGAAGGTACAAAATCCAGCTTCCTGCTAATCTTACCTTTTAAAAATATGAATAAATAAAAGGCAAATTTCTAGTCCTCATTGGCTTTGAACACTTGAAACTGTATAGACAACGCCTGATAAAATCTCAGACACCAGACGGGTTACTAAATAAGATTTTTGGTGGTTGTGGGTGGGGCTTTAACGTCCTTGGAATGCCCAGACAGAACAAAATTCCAATGCATCTGAACAGAATCAGAATGTTATGCAAAAGGAGGGGTTATGCAGATGGGCTCTGTTTGATCTCAAATCATCTTTTCTTGGCAGTTTTAAAATTGCGTTAAATGTTTTTGCAGAGTTACTGGTAGGGCTGCACTTGAAAGAAATTGAGAGATTGTTTGGGGGATGGGGAACGCTTAGAGAGCACACAAGGAACAAACTAGATAGGAAGTTAAATACAACAAGCAGCTTTTTAAAATGCAAGGAGGAGGAGGCTGATTTTTATCAGGATCACAGCAGATTGGAAGGACGTCTCCCCTGTTTCAGTCACAAGGAAAATTCCTCCTTTGAAACTACTACAGTATTGGGATTGGAAAGCTACTATCGCTGCTCAAGGGAACTTCCCTCATTGAAAGCGTTAAGCTGCTCACACACTCACCCAGCTGCTATTTGCGGGTTTTTTAAAAATGGTGCCTGTTAAATGCAAAGACGTATTCAATGTCACTTCTAGTTTCGGCCTCACTGAAAACATATATACACAGTAGCAGTTCTGTGGTACCAAATACAACGGCAAATCCTAAGGTGTCAAAACCATAGGATGGAAGATAATGCAATCATGATGCAATAAGCAAGTAGCATAATAATCAGAGAAATCCCTTTATCTAATTGCTGCCATAGATATTTCATACTCCACCACCAAGTCCGGAACAACATCCATCGCCCTATTGTCTTGAAACTGATAAGAGGCTTCAGCTCTTCATTGGGGTGAAGCAATTTGGGCCCCTTTTTGCAAAGCTTACGATTTTGTGGGCTAGTGATGAAGGAGAAAGAACTTGCAAAGCACAACAATGCCAGACACAGGAGCTGAAGGACAAAGTTGTAGCATTTATTACCATTTACAAACTGTCTTATTGATACAAATGTTTTAACCAATAACAATATATGAATATCAGAATATATTACAGCACATTAAAACATCATACAGGTTTGCAAACATACAGAGCGATTTGGCTTGTACCATATTAAAAAAATGTACAAAAAAGGTTGTTGGGGTGGGGGTGGGGAGCTCAGAAGAGAAAAACGTGAGGCCTTCCGTCGCCTTGGTCATTTCACTCAGTATGTACAAAGTTAATGCGCAGGTGGGAAACACCTTTTGGGTGTTTGAAGTCCAGAAAATCTTAAAACATGGCGCAATGCCAGTAGCAAGACCAAAGTTCGGTCTCGGCCAATGAGAAAGAGAGGAGCAATAGGACTGGTCAATAAAATGTGCGTGTGTTGCTGTAAATTCTTCCTGTTGGCCCCTCGGGGCCTCCTATACTTCCTTGTAAGGGGGTAAAAAAACTGGTTATCTTATGGGTTGGCGGTTGGAGGCGCCAGAACCAAATCCAGGCCACTGGGAGGTGTCGCCTTCACCCACACCAGTTGCCAACCTAGAGGCAAGAGATGCAGAGAAAGTGGCATTTTGCCAGCAGGCTGTTAGAGGAAACTGCCTTATTATACTGACCGTGGGTGCACACCTTGTTCGGTGTATTGTCTACACCAGTGTTTCCCAACCTTTGGTCTCGGGCAGCTTTTGGACCACAATTCCCATAATCCCTGACAACTGGTCTTCCTAGCTAGAGGTGATGGGAATTGTAGTCCAAAAACAGCTGCAAACCCAAGGTTGGGAAACACTGGTCTACACCAGCAGTGGCTCTCCAGGATTCCAGACAGAAGCATCTCCCAGCCTTACCTGAAAACGCTGCGGATTGAATCTGGACCTTCTGTCTGTAAGGGGATGCTCTACCACGAAGCCATTTTTAAAGGAGAACCACGGTTGTTATGTTCCCTACGAGGTGGTGGCATAAGGCATGCCTCTCCCCAGTGACTTCTGTTCCCCCAGATGAAGGAACCGTCACCTTCACAATAGAGCTTGTCAAATCAGGGTGTGGGTGGGTGTGGGTGGGTGTAGTTGTTACGAGGCTTCCCCCTACATACACAGACACCCTTGACATTATGGCATTGCTGCAAATGCTGCTTAGAACGGTGTGATAAAACTGCAAGTTTCTATTTTTTTTTAATATAAAGAATCTCAAGAAAACGAATGCTCAGCCTGCGGCCAGGACAAGCAGCAAGGAGCGGGAAATTATAAAGAGCAGATTAGGAAAAAGAGCCTTCCTCACTCTAAGAGGAGCTCAGCTGTAGAACAAGTTGCTTTTGGGATGCTAAACTTTTGGACATGTCTTCGGTTTCAGAGGAAGTGGATGTGCCTTCCAATGGTTATTAGCCACAATTACAAAACTGGAACCTCCAGGAGGCAACATCCCTTTCACTACCAGGTTCTGTCGACCACAGCTATGGCAACAACCCGAGCAGCAAGGTTTTGTTTCTCTCTGTCTGGAAGATGCCTTCCTCACTAGGCGGCAAACCGCCTTGGAAAGCAAAGGGAAACTAGTGAAGTGATCTGTGACACGGCGCAGGAAGAGGGCTATCAGAGGTGCCAGCTGTTTACAGAGAGAAAAGTTAACCAAAAATATCTCACTGGGCTGCCACACAAACCTAAGCAGCTCTTTGGTCAGAGTGTCGGGACAAGTAAACCTTGAGTCCGACCCAGCAAGACGATTCAGATGTGCTGGTCCTCTGTGAAGTGGGACTGGAAAGGAGGGTTTGGGGGGTCCTTCCCAGGACTATGATTTTTCCTCCTCACTTCAAATGCAGTATGTCAGTGGCAAGAGCAAGGGGAAATGTATTATTATTATAGTGTCATCCTCCAAATGTCACGTTGTGCAAGGCCTCACATATCCCTAGATCAGCTTCCTATTCTTAGCAGTGGCTTCTGCTGCACAGTGGTCCTGATGCAACAGCAGACTTGGACCCATCCTATTGCACCGGCAGATGACCTGTATCCCAGGTGTGTCCCTCCCCTTGATGGAAGACACTCTGATCCAGAAGCGAAAGAGGAATATATTTTTTGTGTTATTCCCCCTTCCCTCCACAGCCCTTGCCTCCCAATCTGCTGAAGATGGTTGAGGATCCCCTTAGAACAGTGTGGGAGGTAGTGCAAGGGGATGTTGGAGAAAGGGTGAATTAAATAAAAAAATAAAAAATAAAAAACACCTCCTCTCCCCCTCTGCTCAAGCAGGATCAAAAAACCCTTCCATCAGCACAGGTACACAAGTTTGGGTGACATGGGGTAAGACTTGGGAGTCCAGGTGCGTTGCCAGGTTGCCAAAACATGTGTTCTCCGCTGCACATCTTGGTCTCAGTGCACGTTGAGCACAACAGATCCCCCTGCAAAAACCTCCGAGGTTGGATTGCCTTTGTGAGGTCGGCCGCTCTTGTGAGCCAGCCGGTGGGGGGCGAGGAGCCTATCAAAAGTTCCTTTGACATTCAGGAATACAAAATGTGCTTGTGTCAAGTTAGCCCTTCCTAACTTACATTAAAAAAAGGAAGATGATCGCCCTGGCAGCTTTTGCCAACTTGTTGCCCCCTCCGGACTACAACTCCCATCAGCCGTGCTGGCAGGGGCTGATGGGAGTTGTAGTCCAAAGCATCTGGAGGTGAACAGGCTTGGCGAAGGCTGCCCTCTGGGATCGCTTTTCTTCCATTCAGAAAAAAGGGGAGAGGATTCAAGCTGACGGAAGAATAGAACTCTTCCCGCTGGAAGTTGTGCGTTTCCACCTGGCAGTCTTGAAAACACAAGTCAGCAAATGAAAAGACATTGTCTTCCCCCAACCCCACCCCACCCGGTTAAAACCACAAAACCCTCTTTTGTCACCCCAGCGGATCAAGCAGTAGGTTTCCTTTTCAAAGGCACTGTATTTATTTCTTTGAAACTCGTTTTACAAGCAGGGTGAATGAGAAAAGGGAGGCTTTGGGGGGAGGAGAGAGATGCAGCACAGGATCCCTCAAAGTCTACAAGTTGTTTCTCATCTCAAGAGCCAGTTCAAACAAAAAGTTGGCATGAGCCAAATCAGGCCGCCCCCCAAGCGCATCTGCTTGCGTAACTATAACGCAAACAGCTGCAAGAATGTGGGTCTTGGCTGCCCCAGATCTCACGAACTCAAGATATGCATGCTCCCAGCCTCCAAGATGGGCAGAAGTTTCCATGACCAAGTTTTATGGACTCCTGGTTTCAAAGTTACTGCTACTCCCTGAAAGCACACACGTGGGCCAGATCAACACCGCAAATCTAAACTGTTTCCAACTGTCATTGCTCCCAGCCAAGAGCCAAGAAATCATTAAGTGTGCGCAAGCTGGTTTTTGGAGAAGTACCCGCCTCACGTAACCATCTGTCTTTCGACCAGTGGAGGTGAACCTGCTGGTCTGTAACTCCCATCATCCTTCACTGCAGGCCATGCTGACTGGGGTTCATGGGAGTCAGGAGTCATACACCAGGTCACTGCAGGTTGTTCGCCACCCCTGCTCTTGACCATGGCCAGCCAATGTCCCTGGGCGGTTCACATTTTGGGTGTGAAAATGCTCTGCTCATTCTTCCCCAGTATACTACCTCTGAATATGGAGGGCTCCACTTCTGTCTTCTACGACTTCAAGCCCTGAGAACTGTAGGCCAGTAAATGGCCAGTAGCTATCTCTAATGACACATCCACACGGAGGGGTGTATTCAACTAAGTCCTGTTCAGAGAAAATCCAATGAATCAAGTGAAGTCCTGTCTATTAGCTTCATTCAATCTTTCTGCTCTGAGCAGGGCTAGCGTCAGATACAACCTCATGCCGTTAAAGCGCATGACATCCCCTCAAAAACCCTACAAATGATAGGTGTAAGAGTCAAAGGTAAAGGACCCCTGGATGGTTAAGTCCAGTCAAAGGCAACTATGGGGTTGTGGCGCTCACCTTGCTTTCAGGCTGAGGGAGCCGGCGTTTGTCCACAGATAGCTTTCCGGGTCATGTGGCCAGCATGGCTAAACCGCTTCTGGTGCAACGGGACACCGTGACGGAAACCAGAGCACATGGAAACATAGTTTACCTTCCCATCGCAGCTGTACCTATTTATCTACTTGCACTGGTGTGCTTTTGAACTGCTAGGTTGGCAGGAGCTAGGACGGAGCAACAGGAGCTCACTCCGTTGCAGGGACCCTAAGCACCAACCTTCTGATCAGCAAGCCCAAGAGGCTCTGCAATGCCATAGTTGCCTTTGACTGGACTTAACCGTCCAGGGGTCCTTTACCTTTTTTTACCTGATAGGTGCTACAATTCCCAGCACACTCAAGAAAACTGCAGTTTCCAGGATTCTTGGGGTGGGGCGGGGAGCTGTGTGCTTTAAACGTGCGTGAAATAGGTGGTGTGAATGTGTCCTAAGAAAATGCCCTCTCCATAAAACCACCCCCCCAAAAAAAAAAAAAATCCCAGGTCTGTTGGCGGGACGGCTGAAGTGGTTGGAAACAGAAGTGAAGATGAGATCTCCTGAGATACAGGCAGAGACGTCTGGCACAAAGGAACAGAATTGAGGGGTGGGAGTGGAAGGAGTCATAGTTCAAAATGTCTGGAGGACTGACCAGGAGGAAGCCAGCTTAAGCTCAAGGCACTATGTCCACCGTAACAGCATCACTGGCAATGCCACACCTGTATGGGTTTTGGGGATGTGACGCCAGTAGTGGTTGGCCTCACCAGATGCAACATTAAAGGTAAAAAGGTAAAGAACCCCTGGACGGTTAAGTCCAGTCAAAGGCGACTATGGGGTTGTGGCGCTCATCTTGCTTTCAGGCCGAGGGAGCCGGTGTTTGTCCACAGACAGCTTTTCGGATCATGTGGCCAGCAGGACTAAACCGTTTCTGGCACAACAGGACGGAAACCAGAGTGCACAGAAATGCTGTTTATCTTCCTGCTGCAGTGGTACCTATTTATTTACTTGCACTGGCATGCTTTCGAACTGCTAGGTTGGCAGGAGCTGGAGCAGAGCAACGGGAGCTCACTCCATCGCAGGGATTCGAACCGCCAACCTTCCGATCGGCAAGCCCAAGCGGCTCGGTGGTTTAGACCACAGAGCCACCCACGACAGTTGCCACCTGCAACATTGCACTGCTGCGGGCATAGAAACAGGTGGGAGAGGGGAATGTGCGGAACTCGCTGCTCTGAGGACATCCCAGTCCACATGTTGGGTTTGAAACGCAGACAGAAGAAGCGGCCCCAGCAACTAACAAAACAGCAAGACATCTTATCAGGCCTTGCTTGTGATGCGTGGCCTTGCTTGTGAAGCTCAGGGCGCCACGCTAGCCTGGGTCCCTGTGTGTGAGACAATTCGCATTGCATTTCATGGAACCTGTTCTTCCACCAATGGCCCACGGCCCACCTTCAGACCCTGAACCTTGTGGGGCTAAGCTTCTGGTCCTCAGCCCTATCTCAGCTGCCCCTCTGTTCCTAGCTGCCATGTTTTGTCACATGGCTGCTTGCAAATCAGCAGTGGCTGTTGGCCTTTCGCATCATTAAAGGAAGGAGACGGCGGCATCAACCCTTCCGATGTGTGCGGCTGTCCAGACCTCTCCTTCAGGCTTTATAGCTGCATCTCGGCTCTGCAGGAGACCACGAGAGGTATAGATGAGGGAATATGAGGCTAAAGCTGTGTACACCCTACACTTCTAAAGCACGCTCGAAGCACATTATTTCCCTCAAGGAATTCTGGGCACTGTAGTTAGCCACTCAGAGTTAGCTCCCAGCAACCCTTAACAAACTACAGAATTCTTTGAGAGGGTGGGGGGATGTGCTTTCAAGAAGGTGAGAGGAATCTTTGGCCCTCCAGATGAACTCCTGTCGCCTCTGGTCATTGGCAATGCTAGCTGCGGCGGATGGGAGTTATGTTTCAGCAACACCCGGAGAGCCAAAGGTTCCGCACAACTTTAAAGACATTGCGCTTGTGTAGCGGGGGGGGGGCGCTGAAAGGAAGCGTAGGTGGAGACAGCAAGGGTGCCCAAGGTGGAAGGCGTCCTGCCTTCCTCAACTTGGCGCCCTCTAAATTGTGTTGGACTACAACTCCCATCGTCCCTTTCCCTCAGCCTGTGCTGGTTAGGGCTCATAGGAGTTGAAGTCCAGAAACACTGGGAGGGAACCAGATTCCATGACGGTGCATAAGTCAAAGGACGAAGAAAGCATGAGAAAGCCACGTGTGCTTCTAAGACAGGAAGCCTGCTTGATTCAGGACTGTGCGTTTTTCTCTCTCGGGGACTGTGCATTAAATCTGACTACAAACAGAGGGCACAAATAAAAAAGAGTTTTTAACAGGAAGGGACTGCCGCTTTAACACAGATGACATCATGCAGTTACAGGAGCACTTTTTTTTCTTTTTTAAAATTAAAAAAGGGGGAGGACACGTCGGGGTTTTTTGTCTCTTTTTGCCTTTTTTTTCTTCTTAAATTAAATCAGGTCGATTGATAGAAAATAAGTATGTATAATTTCCCCACCCACCACCCACCCCACCCCTCCACTGCCCTTATCTACACATAATATACTTATTTATAAAACTCGAGATCCAGCCAAGAAGGAGAAGGAAGAAAAAAAAAAATGTCCTGTCCCTTTAAGTCAAAGCCGACATGGTGGGGCCGCCATTTACCATTGCCTTGCGCCCCCTGCTGGCCAAGGGTTGCATCTGGTGGCAGTTCGAAGTGCCGTTGAGCATGGTCCCGGGCGCAGGGTTGGTGGGGATGCTCACCGTGGTGGTGTTGGAGCTGGGCGAGCCGTGGGAAGGGGTGGCAGGGCTTGGCAATGAAGAGGAAGTGGTGGCCGGCAAGGTGGCTGGGCTGTTGGCCTTGTCACTGACGGACTCGCACTCTGACGCGCCGCTGGTGTTGGTGCATTCGGAGTTGGGGAGCTGGGAGGAGAGTTTTAGCCTCTTGCAGGCCGGCTGGACACGGTATTTCAGAGGGAGAGGGCCATTCTGCAGAGGGAAAGCGTAGACATAACATTTCATCTTCTACACAGCTTAGCTGCAACCATTTTAAAAGGTAAAGGGACCCCTGACCATTGGGTCCAGTCGTGGCCGACTCTGGGGTTGTGGCGCTCATCTCGCTTTATTGGCCAAGGGAGCCGGCGTACAGATTCCAGGTCATGTGGCCAGCATGACTAAACCGCTTCTGGCGAACCAGAGCAGCGCACGGAAACGCCGTTTACCTTCCCGCTGGAGTGGTACCTATTTATCTACTTGCACTTTGACGTGCTTCAAAACTTCTAGGTTGGCAGGAGCAGGGACCGAGCAACGGGAGCTCACCCCGTCGCGGGGATTCGAACCACCGACCTTCTGATTGGCAAGTCCTAGGCTCTGTGGTTTAACCCACAGCGCCACCCGCATCCTAAATCCCGAATGCTAATTTGTCATTTGTTTTCATTGTTATTTTCAGATGTAACAAACAAGACGTACCCTTCCATCCCACTTGGTGGGTTCTGAATGGAAGATACACTTGCTCCTCATTCTCAAATGAGTTCTGTCTCAGACCTTGAGCCAACTTGGGTCGCAACTCAAATTTCCTCTGCTCTTATTTGTCTCCTATGAATCTACGGAACACTGCCTTACTATGAATGAAGCCATTGATCCATCTTGCTCAGTCTGTACCAGGGATTTCCCCAGCTGGACTACAATGCCCATCATCCCTGCTAGCTGAGGATGATGGGAGTTGTAGTCCAAAAACAGCTGGAGACCCATGTTTGGGTAACACTGGTCTATACGAAGGTACAGCGGCTCTCGGGGGTCTTTCACTGGAGATGTTGCTATGTCAGTGCTAACAACACTGAACTAAATGAACCAATGGTCTGACTCAGGACAAGACAGCTTCCTATGGCCATCTGTCATTTATGATCTAGTTGAGATTCCTGCATTGCAGGAAGTTGGGCTAGATCACCCTTAGGGGTCGCTTCTCTCTACGCACTTACCCGTCGCCAAGGATAGATATATGTTATGTCCATTAGGGTATAGTATTCCTTCAGAGGTTCATCTTCATAGAGAACTTCCACCTAACAGATTTAATAACACAAGTAAAGAAATTCTGAGTTACATGGCAGGCACAGATGAATAAGTACTGGGCACAGATTTAAGTCTCCTGAGCATCTTTCTCACATATATATACACACACACACACACACATATATATATATACACACACACGCACACACACACACATACACACACACACTCTCATATATACATACACACACACACACACACACACACACACACACAAACACTTTTATTAGATTTTCTGTTTTGCAATTTAGAATACTCTTTTAAACAATCTTAAAATAGCAGTGACTTCTCTTCTCTATCCATGGTTCCTTCTGCATATCATAAATCCCTGCATATTTTACAAAAACTATACCAATCAGTATTCAATTATTACATCAATCAAAACTTATTTACACTGTTGAATTTATCTTAATGCTGCCATTCTTCTTTAAACATATGTTCTTCTTGTTCTCTTATTCTATGTATTAGGTCTGCAAGCTGCACATATTCAATCAGTTTAAGTTGCCATTCTTCTTTGCTTGGGACCTCACTCGTTTTCCATTTGGGGGCTAACAAAACACGGGCCGCAGTAGTGGCATACATAAATAACCTTTTTTTGACACCTGGGAATTTCTGTCTGAATTATCCCCAACAAAAAGGACTCTGTTTTTTCTTCTTCTTTTTTCCTTTTTTGAAAAGTACTTTCAACCTTTTTTTTAATTTCATTATAGATTATATACTCTTTTATATACTCTTTTACCCTTTTACAGGTCCAAAGTCTCCTGAACATCTTCATCTTTGTTGCTGTTTTTTAAAGAAGTAATTTTCTAGCCCTTAAGCAGTAAAGAAAGTTTGAAAGCATATGTCCCTTCCCCTAACTAGAAGTAAACTAAATTACGCAGAGCAAGCAAACAGAGACATGTTTTCTCAATCTGCACAGTTCGTTTGGTTTTGGAATTTGGCAAACCTCTGTTGCTAAAAAAAACTATATAAGCCTTCAGAGCGAAGCCAGTTCTTCGGCAGGGAGAAAGCATGCACACTTAAAATGCTGTTTGCACATTTTGCTGTTTCCTTATTTTATAATGAGTGTGGAACTGGAGCTTCCTTGATGTGCAAATAGTTTTGAACATGCAGCATCAACCTTGGCCCAGGGAAAGTGTGATAGCATTTGATAGCAACTCACTTTGTATTTGCTGGGAACATCCATCTTGTTGCGGAGGAACTTAGCCAGGTGCATGATCGTCATAGCGGCAGGGCAACGGAGGAATCTCATGCTGTTCTTCTAGGGAGGAATATGAGAGAGAAAGCGAGGGAGGGAGGGGAGGGAGAGAGAGAGAGAGAGAAAGTGAGAGAAAAGGTTTTATTGGGAGAGGGCTAGGCAGCTGGAGCAGGCAGAGTCGTTGAAATATGTATTGAAGCAGCTGTAAATCTGCCAACAGGCAAGGATACCGGGGAAGGGGGCAGGGGGAGGAGTCCGGGAAGGGTCAGAGGTCACAGGCAAAGGACACCCTCGCAATCTATATACCGTTGGAGGGGGGAGGGAAAGCACAACATCTGTGAGGGGAGGGAAACAGAATCCGAAATTTAAAAAGAGGAAAGGAGAAAGTTGGAGTATACCCTAGCACAGCCACAGAAACAGGGAAAGGGACACAGCAAAGGTGAAAGCAGGAAGGAAAGAAAAATGGACTAAACAGAAAAGAAAAATTGAAAGTCAAATTGAGGGGAAAGGTTGGAGGTGGGAAGCAAGAGGAGGGAGCGTAGGGGGCTTTTGAGGTATTGAGCGCTAACTTGATTCATCATGATTTACGCCCAGAGGACATAAAAATCCCAATTAAGATTGGGGTGCCTTGCGACTGGTTCCTAAATATGAAATATTAATGGAAAGGGCCACCCGATTGGAGGACAACCACCTTGAGCCCCTGCACCTCTCACTTTAGAGATCACCACCTATGGAACAACTCTGGGATCCCAGCTCAGAGGACACGGCTTCCAGGCAGCCCCTGAACCTCTTATTTTATGAATTCAATAATTTGAGGGCATGCAGGGGACATGGGATTCTCCCACATTTCTATAGCATTATTCAAGGGCAGAAGCTACATAGCTCACCTTGTCTTTCTCTGTGTTCCCATTCTCAACAGTCCCTTTGTTTTCTTCTCTGAGAGAGAGAAATAGGGGGAATTAATGAAACACACACACACAAGACCACACACAAGACGGACCAGTTTATCCAGGCCTCTGTGGGTCCAGAACTTTGGTTATTTCTGCCCACTTTAACCATATGTGGAAGATCACAATCAAAAGCAAGGTCCCAGGAGCAGCCAGTAGAGTGGGGCAGAGCCATCCTCCTGGCAGCAGTCTTGCTGCAACTTACCTGGGCTCCAGATTGGCTTTGCTGTTGCACCCACACAACCCCAACCTCAGCCACTGCTTCTGCAGTGCCGTGGTCAGGTGAGCAGCTTGGCAGCGCAGCTTGAGCACACCTGTGTGGCACCGCTCCAGATATGGTTGGATTAGATTCTTTCCCAGCAACAATCACTTCCAACCTGCTTTGGAATTTGCACTGGTAGGAGGTTCTTTTTAAAATGTTGTTGCACACTAAACTAGAACTCAGAAAGAGCAGGACTTCTTCGCTTTCTGCTAATATTTGAAGAGGGCAGGTTGTGGGGAGGGAGAATGGACACACTAGTACCAGCCATGTTTTTAAAAATCTTGGGAGTTCTCCAGTGATTTCTAGGGATACATTTGACTATTTTCTCCAGGAATATTTTACAATAACTTCTCAGAACGAAACAGAAAAGGACCTCTCCACACAACAAGATGGTTCCTTCTGTTTTATCTCTGTGTCTCTCTTCCTCCCTCTGTCCCCTTTCCTGCTCTGCTATCAGTCCCTACCCCCATTCAACCAATATTCTGTACCACTGAGCCTTTAGAAAGTGTTTGAGCTCCTTAGGTCTACTGTACTGTTTATTCTCTGTTGCCGTTTTTCTTTTGTTTTCATAGTGCTCTTTTTATTATTATTCTGTGATAAGTATTGTTCTGTACAGGTCGTACCTTGGAAGCCGAACACCTTGGCTCCCGAACAAATCAGCTACCAAGCAATCGAAACCCAGAAGTGAGTTTTTAGGTTTTCAAACAATTTTCAGAAGCCAAGCATCTCCTGAAGCCAATTGGAAGCCGCACTTTGGTACTTTGGTTTTCAAACAGTTCCGGGAGTCAAAGGGACTCCTGGAACGCATTCTGTTCAAAAACCAAGGTACCATTGTATTGTGGTCTTAGCCTTCATTGTAAACTGTCCAAAGAACAACACTGACTGAGCAATACAGAAGTGTAGGATGTAAGGGAATAAAATAATTAATTTGCAGCACATGTTCCCTAAGCCTAACCTCACCCAACAAGACCTTTAAGCCACAAGGGCGATTCCGTCTCCTGGTGGGTGCAGGGCAAATCAGATGCACACCTCTATTGCGATGTGTGTTTGCACTTCATCTCCATTGCACAGCCTATTAAAATCATGTTTTCATTAGCAATAACATTCAACAGTAGTATAGTGCAGATAGACTGCATCTACCCTGGGAGATTATAATACGCACATGCACACACATATGATTCCTATACTGTCTTTCAATAACAAAGTTTCCTCTTCTTTGTCCTGGCCACATCCTTCTTATTGTATCATGTAAGAAACAAACAAGCAAGCAAATGAAAAGCAATATCGCATTATGAAAACTTTGATTGTTCCCTGCACAGGCCTAGACTTGTTTATTATTAAATCATATGCATCCATTGCATTTTCAGTAACAGTAACAGTAATATGGTGACATATACAATGCCAAAACATAATGTTACACCACAAATACAATTAATATACAGTCGTACCTTGGTTGTTGAACACCTTGGAACTCGAACGTTTTGGCTCCTGAACGCCACAAAGCCAGAAGTGAGTGTTCCGGTTTGTGAACTTTTTTTGGAAGCCAAACGTCCGACGTGGCTTCTGCGGCTTCCAATTGAGTGCAGGGAGATCCTGCAGCCAATCAGAAGCCGTGCCTTGGTTTTCGAATGTTTTCGGAAGTCGAACGGACTTCCAGAACAGAATTCGTCCGACAACCAAGGTACGACTGTACGTAAGTGTGTGAGTGTAATACATACATTCTTTCAAAACATTAACCAAGCATAAATATATAAAATTTGTTAAAATATGTGTGTAGTAAAAAAAAAAAAACAGGGCAAATTAAGAAAATTAAGTGAAATTATTCCCCTCATATTTTTTTCTGTATTACCTGATTCCTTCATAGAACTCTATGGATAAGCTGACAATTTCATCGTCTGTCAGGTTCCCTTTCTCCTGTTCCGAAACTTCTCCCCGGTCTTCATTGGATCCATTAGGAACTACACAAGCAATTGAGAGGAAAGGAGGAGACAGAGAAAAAATAAAAATCACACCTTTTTTGTGGGGTGGTTTTTTTTTAATGAATCACTGTTCACATGTGGGAGGGAAATTCATGAGAGACGCCATACCATCTGCCAGAGGGTATGCTGCGTAGAAATCACGTCGCCTCTTCATTTCATCTGCAGGCAAAAGCAAACAGTTAATTCATTTATTAGCATTTCTATCTTTCACTTATTCTGCAGGTGGGGCTACACATCACAGTGAATAAATAAATAAATGCATTCATGTTTAGCAACACGCTACCATATAATTATTCGTATATTTTAAATCACTGACTGAACGGAAAACAAATAAAAGAACTAGAATTAAATTTGCAAAAGCACAACAGCCATAGTTTCGAAGACTATTTGTATTACTTAATGAGGTAATACTATAGTTGAATATTTGGCCCTATTCTGCTCAGTTATTTATATACTGTTCATCAGCCCTATATAAGAATCAGATGGCTTCTTTTTCTAACTGCATCAAAGTCAACGGAAGCAACTTCTTAAAAACAAAACAGAAAAACAGCCACAAAATCTGAACATGTTCACACCTTTGAAAAGTCCTGGTACCAGCTTGTAGACTATGTCCTGTAGGGTTTTATCTGATCTGAAACATGAGGAGAAAAAGATGGGTTAGCAAAGGTCAATTGCAAGGGGAAAAGTGGGGGAGAATATTAAAATCCCAATTCAAATTCATTTTTGCTGTTGATAATAACAGAAACATAGAGCAAGCCTCTCTTGCCCCAGCCCCACTGTACGGGCTTATTAAAACGAATAGCTACTCTAGTGCAATCCCCTCTGCAAACTGAACAGGAGGCATTGCAGCAAAGGCAAGAAGAAGAGGATTAACATTTCAAAACAAAGCGCTCACCAGTGGCGTAGCGTGGGGGGTGCAGGGGGGGGCGGCCGCACCAGGCGCAACATCTGGGGGTTAGGGTTAGGGGGCGCAAATCCACGGGTTAGGGGGCGCAAATTACTCGCCTTGCCCCGGGTGCTGACAACCCACGCTACGCCACTGGCTCTCACTATCTCTGTTGCTTAATCGGACTTAGGGTGTTCCAGCACACTTGCTACAAAATCTTTTTCTTTCTTTTTTAGTGCCAAGCGAACAGAAGTGTGCCTAACTTTAGAAAATAAGCCTTTAGCCCCAGCATCTCTCATGCAACCAATTCAGGACCAAATTCAGAACTGAATATTTCAGCAGATCAGTTCAGTTGGTTAAGAGAGTGGCTATCAATAAAAGCTATTTTCAGCTACAGGTTTCCCAGTCCTGACCTACACTTTAGCCAAAGTTTTTTTCTTCGTGGTAATGGAACTTACAGCCCAGCCCACACCCCGTACCAGCCAGTCAGGAAGATTCATAGTTCACCCTTGCCTGCCGTGAGAAAACCATTATGCAAAATAAGCACATAATGAAAACTTGTTGTAAGTCACATAATGGGCAGGGGTGCCAGAGTTCAGGTGTTCTTGGCACCAAGTTTTGATTTCATTTAATGCACAGTTCCAGTGTTGCAATACTATTAACTGCTGCTTTGATCTATTGATGAAACATATAAATGTGTCAAAACCCCTCTGAATTTGGATTTACTGGGGGCAAGGGAGGCAACACACAGTTATTTCTGTGTTGAACAGCATGCAGAGTTTGATTTAAAAGGCTGTGTGTGTGTGTGTGTGTGTGTGTGTGTGTGTGTGTGTATACACACACCCACACACCAGGCAGTGTTTGTTTTAATTTACAGCATCACAATCTTCACACCGTTGGGCTGTCCTGAGCGCCCCCCCCCCCATTCCAATTTGGTAATGTTCTTTATTACACATGCATATTGACTTTGTTTTGTGATTTATGGCAAGCTAATGAAAACAAGCTTTGTCCAGGGGCTGCGTGACTGGCAGCTAGGTTACAAGGAAAGCCATTATATTTGCTCGAGTCAATAAGACACTTAAGACATCCAGGACACCCTATTATTCCTGAGCTGCTATAAAGTGTGACGAGTCATGTCTCCGCAACAGAGCCCTGAAGCCACCTGTTGCAACCAAGGGGCCTGGTAAAATAAAATATAAAAAGCCTTCCCCCCCCCCAAAAAAAATGCAATCATTCTAAGAAATCATTGGTGGGAAGGGAAGAGCAACCATGAATCACTGAGCCATTACACTTTGCCATACTGCTGCCTATACAGCTCCTGCAAACCCACCCAATTCTTCCAATCCATAATAATAATAATAATAATAATAATAATAATAATAATAATAATACCCTGCCCATCTGGCTGGGTTTCCCCAGCCACTCTGGGTGGCTTCCAGCAAAATATTAAAATACAATAATTCATCAAATCTTAAAAGCTTCCCTAAAGAGGGCTGCCTTCAGATGTCTTCTAAAAGTCATATAGTTGTTTATTTCCTTGACATCTGATGGGAGGGCGTTCCACAGGATGGGTGCCACTACCGAGAAGGCCCTCTGCCTGG
Source organism: Podarcis gaigeae (assembly GCF_964106915.1). Classification (NCBI taxonomy): domain Eukaryota; kingdom Metazoa; phylum Chordata; class Lepidosauria; order Squamata; family Lacertidae; genus Podarcis; species Podarcis gaigeae. The sequence continues at coordinate 41,627,227 of NC_139689.1, forward strand.
TTCCCTGTAACCTTACTTCTCACAGGGAGGCAACCGCCAGAAGGCCCTCGGAGCTGGACCTCTGTGTCTGGGCTGAACGATGGGGGTGGAGACACTCCTTCAGGTATACTGGGCCGAGGCCGCTCTGCCCCTAGCAGTACATCAAAGCAACCCATCAAAGCATACCTGCTTCACAGATCAGTGCCTTATCAGTTTCCTTGTGAAATAAAGTAAAATACTGCCATGTACTCCAGCATTGAGGCATACGCATGGCTTTTTAAACATCCTCCCTAAAAATCATAAAACTGCTTGGAGATTGGGGACATTCAGGGAAGCTGGAGAGGAAATCACAACTAATATACCCAGCACACCTGCTCTCAGTGGCGCATTTGAAATCAATCAGAGACTGCGGTCTCGCCATGGGGTCGCTAAACCCCAGTGACATTTCACTGCACTTTTAACCTGGCGCGTTTTCTCCCCTCTCGCATGCCTCTTTGCACTGGCAGCTCGCATCTGCCGGGTGGATGGGTGGGCGCATGCATGCGTCTGGGAGCGTGGATGTTTGTGGGCCTAAGAGGAGACGCTGGTGGGAGCTCAGCTTGTAAATATTTTGCAGAACGCTTGAAGTGTTACTAGAGAAATTAATTTGCACAGCGCAGGAGCTAAAAATACAACCAGAGAGATGCATCTGTGAGAAGTCGCCTTCTTGGTTTCTATGCCAACCATCTGTAGAGTTCAGCAAGGTGCGTCTGGCTTCCCCCAAAATCCAGACTAACAAGGAAGCAGCCGGATAACCACTTCAAAGCCAAGCATTGCTGGGCGGGCTTACTTTTGGAAAAGAAACGTTTCATCAAAAAAAATGCAAAGCCACAAAGACAGGAGAGTTGGCGATAGGGGTGGGTCTCAGTGCTCTGCTTAGCCCATTGACTTTCCAACTTGCTAAAGCTGAATAAATTGCGTAAAATCCATGAACGTGTGCAAATATTCTGCATTTTAATCTTGCATTAGAGGCAGGCTCTCCGCGACGCACAGCGGGTTTAAATTGACGCAGAATTGGGGAAAGCGTGACGTGTGCATGCCTCGGGCAGGAGGTTAATGCAAGAGCTCCAAGACAAATGGATCGATACATCATAAACCACAATCATACTCGGATTTAATAATTCTTAGAGCTTCTTCAATAGCTTGCTCATCTGTGATCCAAAGACTGTGGTCCAAAGACATTATCAGAGCCCATTAATTAGCAGTGCAGCTTTGCCATACAGAAATGCAGCCATTCGTCGCCCGATAGAGAAACACAGCCACGTTAGGCTGTGCATGCATTGGATCAGTGCCTGAAAGCAGTGACAGGCTGGGTGGGGGCCAAAAAACTGAGGCTGAATCCTAATAAGACAGGGTGTGCTGTGGGTTCGCTGGGGAGGAACTGGATCTTGCCAGCAGGCTGGACTCTTAACTCCCTCACATCCTGCATGCCAATTTAAATAATAATAATAATAATTTTTATTTGATTTTACAAATGTAGAATTATAACAATCCAAACTGCAGAACCATATCTAGAGATTTCTTCGAATCTCTGGACTCCCAACCTTCCCCTCCACGGGTCCTTATTGTACACCTTCTCAACTGCATATTATTTCATAATCCATCTTTTATATCTCTCCATATTGTCCATAGTATTGCTACATTACAAGTGTCATTAGAATCCGGCTAATGTTTTCATCTGCTTACAGTGGTCTCCTAGATAAGTTATAAATTTTTCCCATTTCTTATTAAGGTTTTGATCTACTTGGTTCCTGAGCTTTCCTGCCAGTTTTGCCATTTCAGCACAGTCCAACAGCTTCCTGCATGCCAAATTTGATAGGCAGGTTGGGCTGCCCACCTGTCAATCACATGTCCCAATAACAGCAGGTGACCTGCTTTTGTCCTCACCTGCGGTTCAAGCCGACCGTCAGGTTTTGCCTAGCTCTGTGCAAGTCTCTTTGGGTCTAAGTGACAACCTCTCCACAGTTACAGACATTACAGGGCAAGCTCTAGCCCAGGGGTAGGCAACCCCAATCGCCTTCTCAATCCAGCCCGAGGACGGTCCGGGAATCAGCATATTTTTACATGAGCAGAATGTGCCCTTTTATTTAAAATGCATCTGGGTTATTTGTGGGGCCTGCCTGGTGTTTTTACATGAGTAGAATGTGTCCTTTTATTTAAAATGCATATCTGAGTTGTTTGTGGGGCATAGGAATTTGTTCATTATTTTTATTTTTTCCCCAAAATATAGTCCGGACCACCACATGGTCTGAGGGACAGCGGACCAGCCCATGGCTGAAAAAGGTTGCTGACTCCTGCTCTAGCCGCTTACATGCTGCTCCCATCCATATGAACCCATCCTTGGTTGCAGGGGTGCCAGCTAGGGTGAGCCGAGGAACCCGCCCCGAAATTTTCAAGGTGACATGAGCATGTTGCTCGGCTACTTGCCTGACACAGATAACTGCCCCAGCTGACATATAAATGAATATGACATACCTGATGCTGAGCAGTGGCCTTGTTTTATGCACTTGGACATCGCACATCGGGCAGTATTTGTTCGTCTCCAGGTAACGGACGATGCAGGTTTTGCAGACTGTAAAGGAAAGAAGGCAACAGGGGTGGGAGGACAAAGTCACCACAGCGGAAGATTTACGACACAGCGGACAACAGCCATGGCCGGCCCTACCATGAGGCAAAGCCTCACAAGACTGACAGAACTGAACTTAGGAAGCCACATGGAGTGCCAAAATTCCAAGGCTTGATAGTCTCAGGTAATGCCCGTGTCTTGCTACTGCCTGGACTTTTTTGTGGAGAAAGGCCCTGGTGGCAGAGGCAGCCAAGGGGGGAAGCATGAGATGCCACCCAGTCGATAGTGAGGAAAATGCCCTTTTCATATGCTCAAAGGGGGGTGATTATTGTTCTGCATATTTCAACAGCTGAAAAGAGAGCCCAGGGATAAGGCACGTATCCCATTAATCCTCAGGAGTTTCCAGATATGGTTTTTAAACTTACAAGAGTGTAAGCATTCCACAATGGTTGTGGCATCGATGAAGTAGCCTCCGCACAAAGCACACATCAAGTGAGGGTTCAGCTCTGTGATTTTTATCCTGGTGGTCCTGTGCATTTTGGATCCTGAGAAGCTCAGCAGATCCTCTCTGGAAGAAGAAGGGGGGGAAAGACCCGGGGTAAGTAAGACAACCTCAGTCATGCTGAAAATTTGTGGCAATAGCCAAATATTTCAAACCAGGGTATCGGAGCAGGCTGCAAGAAACTGTGTGCTTTGAAGTTCTCCTAGGGGCAGTGATGGGTATCAACTGTGCTTTTTTAATGTGTGTGTGTGTGTGTGTGTGTGTGTGTGTGTAAATAATTTTGTGCCCTATACAGGTTATTCATCATTTATTAAGCTGCCTCTGAAGAACAATAAAGAATTCTGCACATAAAAGACAGAGTCACTGAAACCCTGACTACAGAAAAAGCTTGCTCAGTTCCTCGCTCTCTGGTTTTTGGAGACCTCACCCAATATTGCTCTTACACTTCCAGAGCAATACCACACCCTGAAGTGAAAAGAGGTTTGTTTTTTTTCAATCTTGACTCGGGATGCTATTTTCTGTACACCTATATGCATAGTGCTGTCACAGTCTGTACATGGATCTCGGTATACTTGCCTATCAAATGCAGACTGCAAACCATCTGGGGAACGAACAAGCTCTTTCCATATTGTATCCTGAGTAGTGCCATCAGATACAATAGGGATGGGATATAGTAGTCCTTGCTGTCCCCAGAGCTGGGGGGCATGCAAACCACATTACTCACTGAGGTTTTTCAATTCCCAGAGGACCAATACAAAAAGTCGGTGTGTATAATGGTGTCATAGAAAATTATTTTTAAAACCCTACCTTTTCTTCCAAAAAAGGAAGCCCAAGGAATCTAAATAAATCCATAAAATAAAAAATGCAATGCGCAGAGTATATAATCTGACAGAATTTTGACTTTTTGGACATTATTCTGTAGCAGACTGCAAACATACACCAATTGCAAGCCCCACACATGTTCAGGCTAAGTAATGTCTCCTGTTAGGAAAGTAGTTTGCCAGATCCACTGGCATGGGGAAGGGGTAGTCTAGGTGACACCAAGTTAAATTAACTTTTGTAAGCATTTGCGAGACTAGGGGAGCCTCTCTCCCTGACTCCAATGCATCATTGAGGTACCAGATGAAGAGTATCATAAAATACTTATTCTAAAGCTGATCTGGCACAATTTTGAAAACAAGGAGATGCTTTTTCTAGAGCGTTGATCACTAGCTAAACTGAATAGGGATGAAAAATCCATCCTTGATGGATTTTTAGTGCTCCATTAATATTAACCCAAGGGCACTAGCTCACTGCTGATCTGCAACCAGGTCTTGTGCCACACATTTTCAAAGACCACCTCTGCATCCGTAAGGGCAAAAAAGTGCACCCCACCCCCAGAAGACCCTGCAACATTACCAGACGCTGTGGCTGCAACTTTGGATTGTGTGCCACGCTTCTTTCCCACATCCGCATATGGTAAAGGTAAAAGACCCCTGGACGGTTAAGTCCAGTCAAAGGTGACGATGGGGTTGCAGCACTCATCTTGCTTTCAGTCCAAGGGAGCTGGCATTTGTCCACAGACAGCTTTCCTGGTCAAGTGGCCAGCATGACTAAACCGCTTCTGGTGCAACAGAACACTGTGACGGAAACCAGAGCACACAGAAACGCCATTTACCTTCGCACCGCAGTGGTACCTGTTTATCTACTTGCACTGGTGTGCTTTCAAATGGCTAGGTTGACAGAAGCTGGGACAGAGCAATGGGAGCTCACCCCGTCATGGGGATTCAAACCACCGACCTTCCAATCGGCAAGCCCAAGAGACTCAATTGTTTAGACCATAACACCACACACATCCCATTCCAGCATACTGAACAAAGGATGGCTTAACGTTGGGCCATTTGGTAAATTTGGCTATCGGGCACAGTAACAATCGCATAGCCTTCCATTGCTCCCTAGATTCAGACCAATACATTCTTCTTTGACGATCACTCATAGCCAAGTAAGATTGTCTTCCATAAACACGGTGTATATCCCACCCCAGGTCTGCCATTTTGTTTGTTCTTCTGCCGTACTTCTCTTCATATTCTTCCTATCTTTTAAAAAAATGTATTAGAAAAAGAGAGTTGGTTCCCCCCCCCCTATACTGACTAAAACAAAACCCTATGGCAAGCCTGAAAGTAATTATACAGAACCCTAGAGCCAGTCCTCTCATTAGTCAGAGTAAGGCAGCTGCCTCGGGCGTCAGGTCCTGGGGGGGGGGGCAGAGGGAGCACTGCGGCTGTTCTTCTCAGCCCCTACCCCTAAGCTGTTCCCCTCTGCTGGAGGACAGAGCTGTTTGTGCCCCCAGGCTATATTGCCCATCCTAAACAAGCCTCCTACCCCCTCATCTGTGTTGAGGAAATATTCAACTGGCTTCTCTATGTGAAATGGGGAGGGGAGGGCATCATGTTGTCCTTTGCCTCAGGCAGCCAACTGTTTTGGGCCATCCCTGGGCCCAGTCAACACGACATAACGAAATAATTGTACAGAAACAAATAAGGCTTGAAGATCCCCTGAACACAGTCTGCTGGGGCGGGGGGCAGAGAGGAAGGGCCCCATAAGGCTTATGTAGCCTTACCAGATTAACATTTAAGCCTCTGGGTAGGGTCTGCCTCACCTTCTGTCATAACCTTTCTATGGCACCTTGCCATGGCAGGTACCTTAATAACAACTTCATGGGTGACCCCCCCACAATCGGGACCCCTTCATGCGCCACAATTAGGTGCTATTTCTGCAAAACAACAACAACAACAACACATCAAGGGGGAGCCACAGAAACATTTTCAAAAGGATCCTCCCTGTCGATATTAAAATGCAAAGAAGAAAATAAGTTGTTTTCTCCTTTGTGGCTGATGAAGAAATTTAGCGGCATGTCGGGTGTTTTCAAGGATGGGGAAAAGGGAAATAGGCCTTTTCTCTCCCCCCCCCCCCCAATTCTCTGTTTCTTCTAGGAAATGCAGCCTTGTTTTATACAATGAAATGTAGGAAGGGTTTAAATGAAGGGGGGGGGGAATCCTGTGATTATAGTTCTCCCTCTTTTCCTCTCTACTATATACGGCTGAATATATACAATAGGAGACATTAGAAGCCACAACCCCTCCTGGCTCACCAAGGCAGCTTTTCTGTTTCCATAGTAACGCCTATACTTGGCAAGAAGCCAGATTATTATTGCAACTACCCAAGGTGGAGGTGGGAGAAAAAGAGGGGAAGGAAGGAGGAGGAGGAAGATGGGGAAAGCAGGGAATGAAAAAAAGAATAAGAAAGAAATGCCATACTGGTGTGGCGTTTGCAAACTGGTTTGAGACCCACATCGTTTCTGAGCCTAGGCGATCCCTACCACCACCCAAAGCAAAGGATAAAATGCCCCCTCAGATGCATGTTATGGAAATCATCCAGATAACTAGTTGAATTTTACATCAGCAATGGTGGCAGAACATAACTGCAAAAATGAGTCCCTATTTCATTTCAAGGCTTTTGGGCTTCCAGATGTTTGCTGGTCTCTAAAAACTGTCAGGCCCAGGCATAATCCAGAAATATCTGGAGGGTCACAGATTCCTCAGAGCCCAGCTCTTTGCAAAAGGGGCGCACCATTCTCGTATTGCTTTAAAAAAACCTTTACAGGTCTGCTGATGAAAAGCAAAAACTGCTCAGGACAGAAGTCAACCTTTTCTCCCTATACGGGAGAGAAGCATAAGAGAAAGGAAAGCTGAATAAGGGATAAGCAGCCCTAACAGATGGGGGAGCAATTATTTTGCTCGCTCTGTTTGTTTCTACAGCAAAGGGTCTGGATATGAAATTCGATGGAGGCGACCGTCTCAGGTTTCATCAAGGAAACCAGCTTGTTAAAAAAAGCTTCCTCTCCACACCACGGCTAGGCCAAGTTTTGGGATTCTTTAAACCGCCAACAAACCAGTCACCTTGCCACAAACATAGGCGCACATGCTAATTTAGGGGAGAGAGGTGAGGAAAGGATGTTTTGAGTCTCTCTCTCTCATACACGCATTTTGCTTTGATTCATTATGATACACACATAGCTTCCATTTTTATTTACTCATCGCCCCCAACCTCATTTGCCCCCCGCCATTTTCTAGGGGCACACAGAGGACACCACTGGGAGAAACTCTTGATGTGCTTTTTACTTGCCATTCACTTGCTATTGTCATTCACTTAGCTATTAAATTGTCCATTGCGGCTTCCAGAGGGTGGAGAAACTTAGTATTTGCCAAAACTCTGCCTTAACATTTTCACTTTGTATGGAGAACCTAAGAAAAAGTGCAAGAGAATTTGCCGTCCTTTCCCCCTCCCGGAGCCTAAATCTAGAAGATATCCATGATAGTTCCTTCTGCTTCTTAAAGAAGTTCCTCAAAGGGTCTTTTCCAACTGGATCTCTTGCCCTTCCACCTTTTTGGGGTTTTTTCCCACTTTACATTTAAAAAACAAGAACAACTTTTATCACAAGACTGCTTTCCTTCCAAAACCTGGTCTAAATTTGTTTCCGTACACATAAATTAGTATATGTGCATTTAATGTACATTTGTGCCATGGGCCCAAAGTCATCCTGAGGCATTTTGCTACCTGAGGTGAGGAACAAGATGGAACCCACACATTCCAAGATGGCATCCACACATTCCATGCATGGCATCTGCCCAGGGTGTTGCCTGATACGGCTGGTCTTGCATGGGCCTGTGCTCAAAGTACGCCACAAAATGGAGGAAGACATTGTGCTTTGGGGGGGGATCACATTCTAAATAATAATAATAATAATAATAATAATAATAATAATAATAATAATTTATTTATACCCCGCCCATCTGGCTGGGTTTCCAGCAAAAAATTAAAAGTACATTAAAACATTAAAAGTACAATAAGGGCTTCCTGCACCCTTATTTATCCTTTTCCCTAAACTTTTTTCAAAGAGGGCCAGATTTGATGAAGTGAAGGGCCGTGAGGGCCGACCTAAGGGCCAACCAAAGTTGTTAACCTTTGCTGAGCTTTTTTAAGGATTGAAGTTGTTGAGCTTTTTTTATTATTTTACCCCAGGAAATAAACTGCCACGGGGGCCGGGTTTGGACATGCCTGCCTCGGGAAAATAAGAGCCATGTTAAGAAAGCTGCCATTGTCTTCTTCAGAGTAAACCATAAGTTGGGGTGGATAGGAATTAGCAGAATCCCACAACAATTGGAAATAGAGTTTATAAAGAGACATTAACTTTCATGACAAAGAGAGGGAAAAGGAACTGTCTCTCTCTCTCTCTCTCTCTCTCTCTCTCTCTCTCTGTGTGTGTGTGTGTGTGTGTGTGTTGTTTTTCTTTTAAAAAGAAATGTTCTTGGTAACAGATTTCACATCAACTGAAGCTAAATCCCCATACTGGGCTCTCATGGATGGTCAAAAACATAAAAACGATTGCCAAAAACAAGCAGCAAACCATCGGAGAAAATAAACCTGGTGCTTGAATTGTAAGGGGAGAGGGTAAGGGTCCCTTACAGAAACCCACAGACCCCACTTTCTGACTCCTACCCTGTAGTTTTCTAAACTGCTGTTCCCATGTAACTTTAAAAAATAAAAATAAAAGTTAAGGGGCTGTAAAGGGTAGAGTTCCCCCCCCGTACCCTCCCTATAATATAAGCACTGCCCAAAAGCAGGGAGTGAGGGGTTTTGTGACAAGTCTGCAAAACACAATATAGGCACACTTATTTCCACCTCTGCCATATGCATTCCCAGGTTTAGAAGGAGTAATAATAATAATAATAATTTGTTATTTATACCCCACCCATCTGGCTGGGTTTCCCCAGCCACTCTGGGCAGCTCGCAACAGAATATTAAAAAACACGATAAAACATCAAACATTAAAAACATCCCTAAAGAAAGCTGCCTTCAGATATCTTCGAAAAGTCATATAGTTGTTTATCTCCTTGACATCTGATGGGAGGGCGTTCCACAAGGTGGGTGCCACTACCAAGAAGGCCCTCTACCCTATGCTACAAGCACACATGCTTTCATCCCTCTTTTCCCTCCAATGTCTAGCTTTAGAATTATTATTTTTTTAAAAAAAAAATTAACAAGCACAAAAAATAGCTTAACTTGAAGGGTTGGAGGGGAAACAAAGAAAGAGAGACACACAGCCAATGATTAAAAAAAAAATCACAAACCCATCTTCCTTTCAGAGGGTGGTATTCAAACTTAAGTTTTACTCAGAGTAGTTCCACGCGAATTCATTTTTGTCCATTCATTTCAATGGGTCTACTATGAGGGAAACATAGTTGAATACCACCCATTGTTTCATGGGAACCTATCAGCCACGAACATACAGGTCCCGAAGACCAGAAGCTGTGATAGCTCAATCGGCAGACTCCTAATCTCAAGGTCATGGGTTCGAGCATTGCAGAGGGTTGGGCTAGATGACCCTCGGGTTCCCTTCCAACTCTACTGCTTCTCCTGCTTCTAACCCCCCTAAATGTTATTTGCCACGCACACATTTTCCATTCCGCAATTTCCTTGGGGGACAGAGACACCCCACCTCGCCCATGAGCTCTTCCCCTCCCCGCTTCACAATTTTCTCCCTACCCCCCAGCTTTCCCCTAATTTCACTTAATAGGAACAGCAAAGAAGGAATGGCGGGCTGGCTCCCTCCCTTCACAGCATCAACAAAGTGGCTCTCTCCATTGCATTCTCAGGTGATGTTACATTTCCTGATTGGTGTAAGGCAACGAGCCAGTTTCTATAGTTACATGGCTGCTCCAGATGGCAGGATGCCAGCACCGGAGAAAAATCCAGCCGATTACATTGCATCTTTGTGGTCCTGCAACGCAATTCCCCTATCTGGTACCCTTGGGAGCTCCCCTATTCTCCAGATTGTGTGTCTTTCCCCTTCCCTCCCTCCTCATTTTTATTTTCTGGGAGAGGTCTGCTTTTGCAATCTATTCTCTTCCTGGCCGCCCCCCTCCTCTCCTCCTTCACGGCAAGAAATTCGCTCCTTCCATCTGCAAATGCTGTCAAAGGTAGCAGGCAAGGAAACGGAGAAGGGGCGGTCCGGTTTACTGCAAAGAGTTTTAGTAAAAGCCCATCAGTTCTCGGAACCGCTGACACACTGGAATTGCAACAAAGAACATGCAATTGCAACCGATGCACTTAAAAGAAAAAATGTACCTGAACATGTGCAGAATGCCACTCTTGACTATCATAACTAGCTCCCCATTAACTCAAATTCAGGGGAAATGGGCTTCAAAGTGAGCCCTGAACATAGAATTGCATTGTTGGAAGGGACCCTGAGAATCACCCCCTGCAATGAAGGGAAATACAGCTGTCCCTTATGGGGATCAAACCTGCAACCTTGGCGTTATCAGCACCATGCTCTAACGAGTAGGCAAACTAAGGCCTGGGCCAGATCAGGCCCAATTGCCTTCTAAATCCGGCCCACGGACAGTCTGGAAATCAGCGTGTTTTTACATGAGTAGAATGTGCGCTTTTATTTAAAATGCACCTCTGAGTTATTTGTGGGGCATAGGAATTTGTTCATTTTCCCCAAAAAAATATTGTCTGCCCCCCGATGAGCTCTGAGGGACAGTGGACCGGCCCCCTGATGAAAAAGTTTGCTGACCCCTGCTCTAACCAACTGAGCTATCCCGCTTACTAGGCTCAGAACTTCTATGGGGATATATGAGGTGTTAAGGGAGGGATAGTATAGTGTTGGACACGTTGTGCTCCTCTGGGGGTAGTTTGTCCACCTTTGGTCCCCACCCTCTCTCACCTGTGGTTCTCACCTCTGGCTCCTGGGAGCCGTCAGTACGTTTCCTAGCACAATTCAAAGTGTTGGTGCTGACCTTGAAAACCTTAAACGGCCTCGGCCCAGTATACCTGAAGGAGCGTCTCCACTCCCATCGTTCTGCCTGGACACTGAGGTCCAGTGCCGAGGGCCTTCTGGCGGTTCTCTTGCTGTGAGAAGCCAAGTTACAGGGAACCAGGCAGAGGGCCTTCTCGGTAGTGGCACCCACCCTGTGGAACGCCTTCCCACTAGATGTCAAAGAGAAAAACAACTACAGTGGTACTTCGTGTTAAGAACTTAATTCGTTCTGGAGGTCCGTTCTTAACCTGAAACTGTTCTTAACCTGAAGCACTACTTTAGCTAATGGGGCCTCCCGCTGCCGCCGGAGCATGATTTCTGTTCTCATCCTGAAGCAAAGTTCTTAACCCGAGGTACTATTTCTGGGTTAGCAGAGTCTGTAACCTAAAGCGCCTGTAACCCGAGGTACCACTGTATCAGACTTTTAGAAGACATCTGAAGGCAGCCCTGTTTAGGGAAGCTTTTAATGTTTAATAATTAATTTAATTTAATTAATGTTTAATTAATGTTTTAATGTTTAATGTATTTTAATATTTTGTTGGAAGCCGCCCAGAGTGGCTGGGGAAACCCAGCCAGGTGGGCAGGGTATAAATAATATATTGTTGTTGTTGTTGTTGTTGTTGTTTAGCATGCAACAGCAGCTACACCCAGGGAATGGCTTTGACTGGCCAGCTAAACCAGGTGAGAGTAGCCAATGGGTCCAAAAACCCTTGAGTTAGACTTGCCCTGCATGCGAAGACAAGAAGGGGGGGTCTTGTCCTCTGGGCAACCCAGGACCTCCATACACACTGCCTAGGCTTGTGCCCCGGGGTGGTCACTTTGCAGTGGTTTGACTTCACCCCCTAAGGCGCACTCCATTGTCTCTCGAGTCCTTTTATTGTTGGGGGGGGGCTCTTTCTCCCAATACATGGGAGAAGGAGGTTTGCATGTGAAGACTGTTTTTTCTCAGCCCTCACACATCTGGAATTAGGGGTCGGGGCTTAAGAGCATGTTGCCTGAGCACCGCTCTTTTATTTCTTAAATGGAAATTAAACGCTGGAAAGAAGCCAGCCAGCCAGCCTGCCAGTGCAAGCTAGTTTTAATAAAATCCTCATACTAGAAATCAATACCTCATTCATGCTACATGGAAAGATCAGTTTCTCTCTCTAAGGACACCCAACAAGTAACATTAATTACGCGTCACATGTACATACATATATGCTACAAACCCGCATGATACATACATGACATAACTTCTAGTCTATGAGACTTTCCCTACACTAATTAACTCCCCCAATCAGCTTTTTCACCCTAGCACAAATTACATTGGTTTCTGCTCTCCGCAGAAAAATCAAATCAAAACAAACTCTTCGAATAATGTTTCCTTTCAGTATGAAGCCCCAACGTCTCCTTTGTTATGTACATATACAGTACAATCCTATGTACAAGGAAGACCATGGAAGTTAAGCCAGTCTAAAGTTAAGCCAGATCCAAACTTCAGCAATGGGGCTGCTGTTCTACTTAAACCTGGCAGATGGAAAACAAGACTTTGAAATGGTTAGGTAAAGGTAAAGGGACCCCTGACCATTAGGTCCAGTCGTGACCGACTCTGGAGTTGCAGAGCTCATCTCGCTTTATTGGCTGAGGGAGCCAGGGTACAGCTTCCGGGTCATGTGGCCAGCGTGACTAAGCCGCTTCTGGCAAATCAGAGCAGTCACGGAAACACCATTTACCTTCCTGCCGGAGCGGTACCTATTTATCTACTTGCACTTTGACGTGCTTTCGAACTGCTAGGTTGGCAGGAGCTGGGACAGAGCAACTGGAGCTCACCCCGTCGCAGGGATTCGAACCGCTGACCTTCTGATCGGCAAGTCCTAGGCTCTGTGGTTTAACCCACAGCGCCACCCGCGTCCCTTTTGAAATGGTTATGTGTTGACAAATCATGCAACCAAGATGAATGGGTTTAGGATCCAGCCCAAATTCTCCCTCTCTAGTCCCTGTCTCCACCGCCACCCTTTTTGAAATTTAAACCAGCCAGCAATGCCACTGTATCTTTGGGTTTTCCAGGGTTAGGGACTTAACCCTGGTTGAGCCTGGCTGAGTCCGGATCTTCCCACAGCATTGCCCATAGCAGTTTGAGCTGAGGTTTCTCCTAGAATTTGTTCCCCGTGCCAACATTTCAAGTACAATTTGATAGACAAACGCATCTTTTAACATAAGCAGAATGAATTCCCTACACTATTCCTCACTGGTGTAACAGCTCACATATCTGGAATTAAAGAGCACAACTTCTTTAGCAAGGGGAATGGGATTTCCACAAAGTCTAGTGTCCCAGTACAGTGGTACCTCGGGTTACGTACGCTTCAGGTTACATACGCTTCAGGTTACACACTCCGCTAACCCAGAAATAGTGCTTCAGGTTAAGAACTTTGCTTCAATATAAGAACAGAAATTGGGCTCCGGCGGTGCAGCAGCAGCGGGAGGCCCCATTAGCTAAAGTGGTGCTTCAGGTTAAGAACAGTTTCAGATTAAGCACGCAGCTCCGGAACGAATTAAGTACTTAACCCGAGGTACCACTGTACCTCTCTCTGTAGCGCTGCAAACTTTAACTGGCAAAACAAAGCAATTACAAGAGATTTAAATCGTTCAGATTTTAGATAAATGAGGAAAACCAGTAAAAATATTCTAAAGGGGGGGGGGGAATTGTTCAAATCCTTTAGCTTCTTTTGAAAATATTAAATACAGTCTTTCCATCTAGCAATAAGTACTAGCTTATTTACAGCATTATCAATCCCTCTCACACTTCAGAGAAACACTGCAGGTCTCCTCAGGAAGAAACCTATCAAGACTTTTGCAATATGCTTCTTCCTTTAAATGAATTAATGGGAAGCCAGGAGATAAGTCAACTGAAAATCTTTTAATCAATCAACAGCCCTTTTTACAGATTAATCCTGTAAAAGAAATTAATTTCTGTGAAAGCCTCTTTGAAAGATAATTAATTAGCAGATACTAGTGGGTTTTGGAAGAGAAGTCTTTCAACTCTACTCCAGTGACACCCATCTGGTCTTTTCACAAACGTTTTCTCTTTGTATGGCACCGTGCCCTTTTATTAGCTATCTCCCATTTGATGGCAGCTCTGCGAAATTGCCAGTTTCCACCAATGGGATCTCCTCACCCCAGTCTTTTACAATCCAGCTAGCATTATAGATCTTTCAGTTAATGTATTGATTTAATTTCTTTATTAATTTTATGGCAGATTGGGAGAAGTTACAGAAAACTTGAAATTTACAGCATGTTGCACGCTGAAAGAAAATTATATGAAAATGATGTATTTGACACCTAGTACGTTAGCAAAAATGTACAGAACAAGAACAAATACCTGCTGGAAATGTAAAGAAAAAGAAAAAGAAGGTACCTTTTATCATATGTGGTGGTCGTATAAGGTAATAAAAACTTTATGGGAGATGATATATAATGAAATAAGGGTGGGGGGAGTTTAAAATAATGTTTGTTAAAAAACCAGAAGCTTCTTTATTAGGAATTATAGGTACCGAGATTCCAAAAGGATCAGAAAAGAATATTTATGTATGTGACAACAGCCGCACGGATGTTACTAGCCCAGAAATGGAAAGAAGGAACAATTCCAACCAGGAAAGAATGGCAAACCAAGTTGATGGACTATGCCGAAATGTCAAAATTAACTGGAAGGCTCAGGAACCAAAACGACAAGAACTTTAAAAAAGAATGGGGAAAATTTATAATTTATTTAGGAGACCATTATTAGCAGATGAAAACACTGGCAGGATTTTAACCTCACTTGTAAGGTAACGACGACTATGGATAATTCAGATGGATAAGAAAATGTGGGTAATGAATTGATATGCAGTTGTAAATGTTGACATTAGGACCCATGGAGGGGATGGGGGGAGGTTGTGAGATTCAGGATTAATCTCTTCATATAGATTTGTAGCAGTTCGAAGGCACGTCAAAGTGCAAGTTGATAAATAGGTACCACTCTGGCGGGAAGGTGAACGGCGTTTCCATGCGCTGCTCTGGTTCGCCAGAAGCGGCTTAGTCATGCTGGCCACATGTACGCCGGCTCCCTCGGCCAATAAAGCGAGATGAGCACTGCAACCCCAGAGTCGGTCGCGACTGGACCTAATG
Source organism: Podarcis gaigeae (assembly GCF_964106915.1). Classification (NCBI taxonomy): domain Eukaryota; kingdom Metazoa; phylum Chordata; class Lepidosauria; order Squamata; family Lacertidae; genus Podarcis; species Podarcis gaigeae. The sequence continues at coordinate 41,642,317 of NC_139689.1, forward strand.
GTCAGGGGTCCCTTTACCTTTAATTGATTTTGCTATAAGTTTATATCTGTAAAATCAAATAAAAACTATATAAAACTAATGAGCTAAGGGCGAGTGTACATGATGTCTCCCTCCACGCATATTATCCTCACAATAGATTAGATTAGATGAGATAGAGGGAGGGGCCAAAATCATCCTGTGCCCTTCACCATTGAGCAGGGATGTGGTCTCACAACCCCTAATCCAAGACTCCCCCCTTCAAAACTGTACCATAAAAACCACTTAAGGAGCACTGAGAAACCAGGAGCCTTGCTTACTTTACCAACCTTACCTGCTTCAGTTGAATATTTTAATTTGAGCTACTTACTATCTCCTGGGGACACAGGTGGCGCTGTGGGTTAAACCACAGAGCCTAGGACTTGCCGATCAGAAGGTCGGCGGTTCGAATCCCCGCGACAGGGTGAGCTCCTGTTGCTCAGTCCCTACTCCTGCCAGCCTAGCAGTTCGAAAGCACACCAGTGCAAGTAGATAAATAGGTACCACTCCGGCAGGAAGGTAAATGGCGTTTCTGTGCGCTGCTCTGGTTTGCCAGAAGCGGCTTAGTCATGCTGGCAACATGACCGGGAAGCTGTACGCCGGCTCCCTCGGCCAATAAAGCAAGATGAGCACCGCAACCCCAGAGTCGGCCACGACTGGACCTAATGGTCAGGGGTCCCTTTACCTTTACCTTTACCTTTACCTTTAACTATCTCCTGAGCTGGAGAGGTTAGGCTCAATGGTGCCAATCAAGATAAGACTTTGTGACAGAGCTGCAAGGCCCCACTCAGAGGAAAGAGAAGCAAAAAACAAACAAACCACACAGCAGGGCGGGCTTATCACATTTTGCAGGAAGTGAAGTTAGAACAACAATCATCTAAAGACGAGCTGTGGCCCACAAGACCTTTAAATCCAGACGTCTAGCATTACCTAACTGTGCAACTGATTGAGTTAAGGAAGATGGACCAAGGGAATAGAGCAGGGGTCAGCAAACTTTTTCAGCCATGGGGTGGTCCACCGTCCCTCACACCATGTGGTGGGCCGGACTATATTTGGAGGGGGGGGGGGGAAATGAACGAATTCCTATGCCCCACAAATAACCCAGAGATGCGTTTTAATTAAAAGCACACATTCTACTCATGTAAAAACACCAGGCAGGCCCCACAAATAACCCAGAGATGCATTTTAAATAAAAGGACACATTCTACTCATGTAACAACACACTGATTCCTGGACCATCTGTGAGCCACATTGAGAAGGCAAATGGGCTGCATCTGGCCCATGGGCCTTAGGTTGCCTACCCCTGGAAGAGAAGCAAGAGGAATGGCTAATGTCCCCAACCCAGTCGGCCGCCACCGCTGCCTGCATTGCACCAGCCAATTCTAGGCTAAGTGGGAAAAGCTTTATTAGCTGAACACAACCATGGAACCAATCCGACACAAACAAACATCTGAGCATTTCTCAACCTCCCCATTCCTCTCTACAGAGGGATACCTTCCTCTTGCATTCAGGTAGGCCCGCAATTTATGCGCATTTAACTCACACATGTGGCAAAATAAACTTTTAAAAAGGAGCGGGATTCCTCAAAAAAGTGACTTGGGCAATCCCACCCGCCCCTGAACCCAATGTGTTTTGACTACAGTGGTACCTCGGGCTAAGTACTTAATTCGTTCCGGAGGTCCGTTCTTAACCTGAAACTGTTCTTAACCTGAAGCACCACTTTAGCTAATGGGGCCTCCCGCTGCTGCCATGCCACCGGAGCACGATTTTTGTTCTCACCCTGAAGCAAATTTCTTAACCCAAGGTACTATTTCAGGGTTAGCAGAGTCTGTAACCTGAAGCGTATGTAACCTGAGGTACCACTGTATGCACAATGTTTGCTTTAGGTGCAATCCCTGGAACGTAACCCCCTGAAAAAATTGCAGGCTTACTGTAATGCATTTAAGATGTATCTCCACTGTTATTCCACACAGATGTTGCTGGACTACAACTCCCATCATCCCATGCTGGCTGGAGCTGATGGGAGTTGGAGTCCAGCAACATCTGCAGGGCCGAAGACAGCATATCCTGGATCAAGGATGAGAATATATAGGCAATATTTAAGGAAGGGCTAATCTCATTCCAGACAAAAGAGAGGAGGAAAAACAAGGAGCTTGGCTGATTTCCCACCCAGTCTATTATTGGGATGTGGAGTTAATTTGTTTCTTCAGACACACACACACACACAAGGTTATAAACTACAAGTGATCCTCCCATCTTAAAGTAATCAAACAGATCCTTTGCACACAGGAAAAAAAAAACTGTGGAAAATGGGGCTGTGGAAAAGAGACAGACATAAAGAAATAAATTTATCAGATTGAGGGATGAGTGGATAATTCCAGAGAACTGATTGCACAGACAATTTGAGATAGGAATGTATTTTACAAAAGTGCAGGTGAAAAGCCCAGAGCGTCCTCCCCACCCATCCTGTGGTGTGCAAATAATAAAATAAAATAATATAATATAATATAATATAAAATGAACCACCTTTCCCATTTCCTCAGCCTTCCCGTTTTGTAGTTTTCAGATGTGCTTCAGCCCACGCGACCTTCCAGCATGGAGATGGATAGATCAAACAGCCTTTGGCTAGACATATCAATGACCCGTGAATCAACACCCCTGGGCTGAGAGGCAGCCATCCATTGCTGCTCTTTTTCTCCCCAACCTGCTGTTTTACTCTTAGGTCACTGAGAGCATCAGGTTCCCCTCCCCTCGCCCAACTTGCTAAGGAACCAGGAAAAATATTTGCACAGATGTGTAGCCAAAACCTCCCAAATTATTGCTTAGGCTTTTGCACAACTCCCAGCAGTGCTTTCGCTTAAAGGCTGAAATCCTATATGCATACTTACCTGGAGGCAAAACCCCACTGAACTTAAAGGGGTTTGCTTCTAACTAGAAGCGCATCAGGCTGAGAACCTGCATCTAAAGGAACCTTGAAATTTACAGCCTAATCGCATTTCAGTATCTTGGGGACAATTTGTTGAGATGGGATCTCAGAAGCATTTTTTCCCCCTTTGGAAAGAAAGGAAATCCAAGTAACAAGGCTGTTTTACAACCCGGACCCAGGGAGTGTGGAGAGATTTTAGCTGCAGCGCAAGAGAAAGGAGTTGGATGGGAAGCTGAACAGAATGGTCTCTTATGAAACTTGTGACTTGCTTTAGCGTTTAGAAAGCCAGACGAGCAACAAACTCAGGCTAAACTATCCTTTTACGCGTAAACCTGAGAACGCATTCCCATCTTATTTTCTGGCAAGATTCTTTTGTTGAATGGGCTGTGGAGCAGCTTAAAATCAATCGACTTTTCTCTGTCCCTTTCTCTCTCTCTTATCGGTGATCAAAATGGCCTTTTCTTTGTCACTTTTGGCTAGCTAAGAATCAGGCGACCTCAACTCATCAAGCCAGCCTTTGACGGACGCGACCCACTCGAGTTTGCAAACCATCTCACGCCCACTTTCCCGGGCAGGGGGAAAAGTCCCATCGGAGAGGAGGCAATGGGATTTGCTTCCCAATACAGTAAAATGGGCAGAGAGGTCTCGCCTGCTACCCCTGCAAAGGGTGAATCTCAGCAGGATCTCACTTGATCAGCAAAACGGATCCAAACAACGCAATTTTACGCACGCTTACCCGGAAGCATGACCTACTGGCCACACTTGCGCGCCGGAGTACAGAGGTTCTACTGTAATTATGTGCACAGGATATTTATTTAATAAATCGGGCTCCTTTAAATGGTCCCTTGTACACATGTTTGGGTGCGTGGATGCGTCTCGTTGGTTTAGGAGTTACACTGCATGGTGGTAAACCTTAGTTGTGCACCCTGATTTGAGGGAGCGCGTGTTGTTCATTTACTTCCGCTCCCCAAATGCTTTAGAGGGAAGGAATTTTGTCAGGAAGAGTAAGAACTGAAGAAAGCTTCCTTCCACCTGATGTGCTCCTGTCTCCTGCGCAAGTACTGCCGAAAGCGCAGGAGCACTAGCAAGGGAAACAGGTACAGAATGCCTGAAGAAGAGCTCTGCAGAGCCTGAAAGCTGGCGCGCCTTCTCACAAACCTCGCCTGGGCCGGGACTTCCCTGACAACTCAGCCAGAGTTATGCACTTTTAAGAAATGCAATCCTGTACAGGCTTAACAAGGTATACGTAACCGATTGAACTCGCTGCCTTCACTTTTAAATAGACATGCACACAACTGCTCTAGGAATTCCTCGTGTTCCAATGCGAAAAGTATATGCTTGCCATTATTATTATTATTACATTTATTTACATTTATACCCGGCTTTTCTTGCAAGGCGCTTGGTTCTCCCCCTCCCCATTTTATCCGCACAGCAACTTTGTAAATCTGGTTAAACTGAAAGATTGTAGCAGCTCCAGGGTCACGCAGCGAGCTTCATGGGCGAATGGGGATCGAAACCCGGATCTCCTGGCTCCTAGGCTAGCGCACTAACCGCTACACCACACTGGCTTCCCCGCACCTCCAGGTAGGGGATTTTGCTGCAGATTTGTTACCCCCCAAAGGAAGCCTGCAAAGCAACTCCTATTCAGCTCAGTGGGGCTTACTTCTGAGCAAGCCTGCTTAGGTTTCCGCTTAACGTCCCATTCAACAGACTTGGGTTTTCTTCCGATTTACAGAAGATCGAGCTCTCTCCTTTGAAATCAAAGGGACTTTTCAACGTGAAATATCGCCGGACAGCCCCTTTCACCTACTTTGCATTAAATTATTTAGCTCCTGAAACAGGCAAACGGCTCAAGATTAGAAACCAAGAAGACCAAAATCCTACACAGGCAAAAAAAAAAAAAAAAAAATGAAATCGGTGCGTGTGTCGGGGAAAACCAATACATTTTTGGAAACAGGCCACCATCGCAGATTTTATGCTCCCCAGAGGACAAGAGCAATGGAGGTGCCGGTCTTGCCAGTGGTCAATTTTCGTTTAAAAAACGGCTTCCCTCCTCACCCCCCTGCCGCCCCAAAGAGTGCTCAAGCTTCCCCAAAGTTGGATCGTCCGTCTTGGGTCCAATCCTAATCCTTGATGCGCTACGATCAAGGAAGAGCTGGTTACACGGGCCCTGAAAGGAAAGGCCTTCTGCACGTGCTCAGACGCACTCTCTACTCTACTAAAACCACTCCCTATGAAAACGAAACTCAGCGCTTCGAGAAAATATCCAGCGGCGGCGCCAGACAAAATAGTGGGTGCTGGGGATAGGGCGGGGGGCGCAAAGATGGGCAGAGGGAGTTTCTCTAGGCCCCTTCGAGCTACTGATGTTCCCATTCTACACCTCTTTTGGGAGAAGGCAGTCCTATTCATGATGGCGGCCTTTACATACAAATAAACCATGCTTCATATTTTAAATTTCCATTTAATGTTGGGGTCACTCAAAACCTGAATCTCTCCTAACTGGAGTGGTCCGTGGGGGGCGTCCTTGCAACCCCTTGCCTTCTTCCCCCCCCCCCCCAATGAATCGAAAACTCATGTGATAAAGGAACTACTTTAAGATAGTTCCCTTTATCATTGCACCGCTAGGGACTAGAAATCTCTGCCCCCACCGAGTCAGATATTGGACCCCCAGCTCTCAGCATCCCCAACCAAGCGCGGCCAATGGGCAAGGATGATGGTTGCAGTCCATTGTCATCTTGTAACATTGCAGAAGCTGAACAGATCTGGGTCCGGTGAGCTCCACAGCCAAGCTATACATTCAACGAATACATTTGCAGAATTTGGCAGCTGAAGACGGATCGCGCCTTCCTGCAACTGTTAAAGGAGCAAGACCCTTCAAAGGGGCTCCATTTGGGCATTTATTTATTTGCTTAAAAAAGGACAGGATCGGTCGGAAAACGCTGCCAGACAGCGCGCAGCTGTGGATTCCGAAGCACAGGAGCCGACTTCAACCCCCACAATAAAATATCTGAGGGGGCCCGGCCCCCACAAAGTTGATGGGCATCCCCCTTCAAATGGTGTGTGTGCATTGCATCATGCGATCGATTGTGCGGTGCGGGGCTTACCTGGGCGCCCACAATATTTTATTCAAATTGGCACCCCCGCTCCGAAGCACGTCCGGCTGAGTTTAAAGAAAGTGGGGTTTTGCTCTGAAAGGCAACCTTCAGATAAAATAAATAGCAAGGGTTTCTCCCGGGTGAATGGGCGGGAGGCAGCCTCCTTCTCTAAGCCTGCAAACTTTGGAAAGCCTGTTTTGCTGGATGCAACCAACCAGGAAGTGAGGAAACGGAGGGACCTTCAAAACAACAGCGCAGCGCTTGAGGCGGAGCAGATCCTACGAAGGTCTATTTCAAAGGGGAGGGGACCCAGCAATGGGGCTTCCCCGCATGTAAGTGTGCAAGAGACTGTAACCAGCCCTGGCTGCAATCCGGGTTGTCGCGCTCCCATCCTATGCAAAGAGGGCCTGAACGCATTCCGGCTTACCTCTGAGTAGAGAGGCATAGGATTGCGCTGCGCAACAACGGCTCCAAGATGTCCTACCCCTTGCACCGAATTGCATCCTAAATACATTGGCCTCTTCCCCAATATAAAGGTTAGCATTCACATTTCTTTAATCCTTCTTTTATTTTAAAATTTACCCCGGGGCTCCGACTTCCCCGAAGCCCGGAAACTCTTCTCTCTAATCCCAGTCAAGGTTACTACTATTTTTGCGTCAACCTGGTGCCTCTTCCAGGTGGTTTGGAATACAGTTCCCATCATCGGGGCCGGATCTGGAGGGGCAAGCTAAGGAACTATACCGAGCTTAGATTCAGATCTGTAAATTTAGGGCAACGCCTCCTGTCTCTCTCTCCCGCAGCCCCCAAACTTCAAGGCAAGCCTCCAGAAATCTGAGGACCACCATCTCGCACACCAAGCCGTTTCCGAAATATATAATACTTAGATCCCTAAATAAACGAGAAAACAAACGGGTGGAGCGAAAGGATCTTTCAGATGGTTTATTAATGCCTCCTGGTCACTTGCCTAGTTGTTGCTGGTTTGTTTTTTAAAAAATTGGCCAGGGTTTCAGACATTTTCCTCTAAGATGTATGCGGACAGCGATTACTCAATAGTTAAGGGGCACTCTGCATGTGCTCAGAGCCACTCTTCATTGCTCCATATGCTCAGGGACCCGAGAAGGGCCCTTTGAAACAAGTTCCGAGGTTTCCCGGAGAGTGCATGTAATATTTCACCAGGCAAGAGTGCCAAACACTCCACGCCCCCCCCCCAATGTTTCTTTAGCATCCAATAATCCAGTCTAGAACCCGTCCATTCCAGAGTCTACTGATTTCTGCACGACGCAGCCCCTATTCTTGTACATCAATCTATTTCTCGAGATCTTCTTATTGATTTCTGCGCTGGGAAGAGGCCGGCTTTCTGTGCACCACACAGAAATTCAAGGACAGTCCCTTCATTTTATTAGCTTCTAGAATTCGGCGAAGGAAACAGATCCGGGTGTTCGTTACATCTCCAGATCCACTGCTAAGCTTGCGCTCTCCATTCAAGCCCTCCCGGTTTTCTGGAGCACTGGGATTTGTTGTCCAAGCTGAAGGCCAATTGAGAACCTAGAACAGAATACCTATCCGCAAAACCCATGTCCTTTAGCCCTGAATCAAAGCTATTGGGATATTCCCTGTTGATGCCTTAGCCACGAACATGTACACCAGCCTGCGCAGCCCCAGCCACTTGCGTTTCTTCGCATGCCATCACTCCATCGAAAAGCGGCGTATAAATCTTCAAAACAAAAAAAGGAATACGCTCCCACTGAAGTCAATGGGGTGTTTTAAAACGCCTAACTTTGGCTACATCTTTGCAACACCTCTAAAAAAATCCCAAGTCAAAGTGGAATAATGTTTTCAAAGGATGGGGTGGGATTTGAGACTATAAAAAATTGCAATCCGGAAAGAGATTTACTTGGGAGTTACGCCTGTATTGGGCCTTGACCTCCGGGGAGCAGGGCAAATACCTGCGTCGGATGCTTCCCTTCTGAAGGCAAGAGAGAGAGATCCTAAAATCCTAGCCTTTCTGCAGCGGGGACGCGCGCCACCCCAGCCCCATTGCACGCGCTCTCAGAAGCGATCTCCCTCCAGCCCAAGGGGATTCCCTGCAGCTCTCGATCCCACGTGGGTTCAAAAGGCAACTCGCTCTCCAAAGCAGACACAACAAACCGCCAGCAAGACGCAACAAAAACCCCAAGCAAGACTCAGCAAACCGCCAGCGAGACACAACAAACCTCCCACCCACCCACCCCACTGCCAGCAAGACTGGGTCTCGGCGCCGATTTAAACACACGCCAGTCCAAAGAGCAGGAAAAGAGCCAAGCCAAAATCAGCTCCGACCCTCGCCTCTCTCCTGGGCAAGGGGGTGGCTGCTTTCAGCGCGATCCTGGCCAGTTTCCTCATTAGTAAATCTCCCTGTGCGCAGTGCGACTTACTCCCAGGTCAATGGGTAGAGGAAGGAGGGGAGCCCTGGGCTGGTATCCTTTATGTCACTCTGGCCTGGGAGTAAGCCCATTTGTACTTACTTCTGCGTAATGCTGTGCATAGGATTGCGCTGCCACGGGCGCTCCAGCAAGCACCACTTGGAATAAGAGCGCGCGATCCTGCGGGAAACGCTCTTGCGCGGCCCAAGGCCAGGGCAGGAAGGCGCTTAGGATTCACCCGGCCTCTGCGCAGGGGAAACGGCGACCCTTTCGCCATCAGCCGACGGTGCGCGATCTTAAGCGTAGGCAGAAGATGCGCACATTGTCCCGTCCCCACCACCATCCAAACACCTTCATAAGGCAACTTGAGAAGACCTCTGCTGGATCCGACCAAAGAAGACCCACCATCGAGCCCAGCCGAACCAGATGCCTCTTGGGAAGCGCAGAAAGCGAAGCGGGAGCGCCAGGTACCCTGGGCTACCCAAACCCTACCACTGGGCAACTTCTGGGAGCTGAGACGCGCAGAGGGGGCCGCTTGGAGGGTGAAACCCACCGGCAGAGAGACGAAGAAGCTCCGCTTCCAGGACAGCGCTTTGAACTGATCGTTCACTCCATCCTTCTCATAGAATTGCAGCTTTGGGAGGGACCCCCCGGTCATCTAGTCCAACCCCCTTGCAATGCAGGAATTCTCTTTTCAACGACAAAGCCCAGTCTATAACCTAAGATCTGGACTTGACGCTCCATCCTCGTCGCGCTAACACAACGGCAAAGCAGAGAAAAACGCACAAGCTTTGCTCCGCCTAAACGCAAGAACACCAGCCTTTCTCTCTCTGCTTGGGTGGCCTACACTGCAAGGTTAGCGTTAAGAAGGACGTGCAGGCATCAGGAGACATTGGGAGAATGACCTTGTCCGAGAACAGAGGAAAGGGAGATAATAAAGGAGGAATAATACAGCCTCTCCTCCTATTCCCCTTGCTACCACTTTCGTGAAGGACTTTCAAGCCATCTGAAGGCGGGGAATTATTAATTAATATTTTTAAGCCAATAATTCCCGACATTTAAAGGTAGAAAAATGAAACAAGGCACGAGGAAGGTTGAAAGTGGATCTCTTTAGACTCTGGAGGCAGAAGCATCTCTATTTTAAAAAAGGTCCAACCAATAAATTAAGCATTTTTAACAGACAATGAGCAGTGCTGAACTTTATCTGGATCTTAGCCCTATCTCGAGTTCTCTAGAAACTTATCTTGGAATTCTAGAGGGGAATGTTCTATATAAAAGCTTGGAGCAAAACCTGTCCATGAAACCTCCAGCAAAATAGACAAATGGAAATCCAACCCTTAATTTTCCCCGGACATTTCCTTGCATCCTAGAACCTCCCGTTTTTTTAAATCCCCGTTCCGGATTCCCAGAATTTAAGAGGCAAATACTTGGAAGGAAGGCCACTTCTTCCGTCTAAAGGCCCACATTGAAAACGGTGTCTTTTCCACTCTGGAGTAAAATAAAGAGGTGGTGGCAATCCTTTTCTCCTTGCATTCTAGAAGCTAATACGGAATGCAAAGTCCAGAAAGGTACTTTCTCCCTGCACTCTAGAAAATACCAACACGGTGTCTGCTTTTATGAGACGCCTTCCTTCCTCGAATTCTGGAGCTACATACCAGAAGTTGCTTTGAAGGGGCTTACAAAGAAGAAATCAGAATTTTGGAGGGAAATACGATTTTGATCCGGTGACCAAGGAGAGGTTCCTCCCCCCCATCCTTAGTGGGGCAGAAATGAATGAACCATCGCAAACTGAGAGTAGGAGAAGGTACTTTTCTGAAAGTCCACCCTCATGTCTGTTCTGACATTGCATCCTATTTTTGCAAGGGCGTCAAGAGCAACTGGCTAATTAAATTACCACCAGGTGTCTTTTAAAAGGGAAAAGAAAGGCAGTAATGGAGGTAGATGGGGGAAGTTTAGGGTGTTGTTCTAAACATACGTAGCGCCCCATTAAACCCTGTAGTGTTCCTAGCAGGCATCCATAGGATTCTGCTCTTATTTATGTAGCCACACAGTGAAAAATATGTAGTGATATGGCTTTTCCACTACAGCTGTTCTCTCATTCATATTTTACACACACAAAAAAAAAAAAAATATTCCACCTACTTCCCTTATTTCGTCCACTCGCCAAACATCGCGACAGCCAACCATAATAATAATAATAATATCAGCAAATGTTGCTTCGGCATCTCCAGCCTCAAACTGCCCCAAGCCCGATCAGCTTTCCCAACCCCCTCCCCGCATTTGGAAACAACTATGTTGTCGAACCTCACCCCCCCACACACACACACACCGCAAAAACACCACAACCATATTCCCATGTGATTTGGGGGAATGACAGAAACACACACACCCCTTTTCTGGCTCTAGAGTTCCCCAAATCAGACTTTTAAACCCCCTCCGGTTTGAGACCAAAGGAAGCATCATCACCGCCCTCACCTTGCTGGTTGAAACACAAAGCAGAAGAAATATGTCCCTTTCCCCCTACCATTTATACACACACACACACACACACACACACACACACACACACACACCAGACCAACAACGCTCTCCACAACATCCTGCGCGCCATGTTGTGGTTCTTCCCCCCCCCCCTTTTTAAATTATATATATATTTATTTTTACAATATAAATCCCAGTTTTCTCTCCAAATCACCCGGGCCTGCTGCTGCAGCTGCGCGCCCGAAGGAGCCATTGCGTGCGCATTTCTCTTTGGGGCTCCCTGGATCGCCTGACATTTGGATCTCTCGAGAGATCCAAAGGAGTGGATCTCTCGAGCTCCACACCAGAGGAGAGTCTTATTTCCACCGCGGCCTGCAAGATGCTGGCTGTCAAAACCTCGATCGCCGTTTGCGCGCACACCCAAACACACACAAAAACCATACCCACACGCCCCAGACGCACAAGCGAAGCGGTAAAGGCCTCTCCGGGGAAGCCGGAGCTGGTGGCTGCAGCAGCCGAGGAGAGGCAGCCCTGGGCCGGCGAAGGGAGCCACGCTGGCCGCCGGCTTCCTGAGTTGCGAAGGGGGGGACGCAGACGCGCAAACACACACTCACACACAAGGGAAAGGGGGTCCCGGGGGGCGGAGCTGAGCTTTCCAAAGGGGGAACCCCGAGGAGACCTTTTTGGAGAGCCTCCGGAGGTACCCCCCTTTCGCGATTTGGGGAAGGGGAAAAGCGACCCGCGGCCACAACAACAACAACAAAGGCGGGCTCCTCGGAGCCGGAGAGGGCTGGCAAAATTTCGAGAGAGAGAGAGAGAGAGAAAAAGAGAGAGAGAAAAGATCGGCCATCTTGAAAGCCAGGCAGGGTGAGGGGGGGGGGAGAGAAGGAAAAGAGGAGAGGGAAAGAGAGAGAGAGAAGGAGTGACAAAGGGAAAGGAGGGAAAAGGCGCCAGGGGAAAGCAAGCGGGGGAGTTCCCGGGAGCAAATAATGCTAATTTTTAAAAAAGGGACACACACACACATAGATTTCGGAGGGGGAAAGTATAACAGCCCTACCTGATCCCCGGATCCTTTCTAGAGGGGCGCACGGAGGCAGCGAAAGACCGGATGGGGAGAGAGAAAAGAGAGAGAGGAGAAGCAAAGGGGGGAGGAACCGACGCCGCCCCCCCTTTTCGCCCCACTTACACTGATCAGACTGGAATGTTTAAATATATACATATAAATATATACAGTATAGATAAATCTCTCTCTCTCTCCAGAGGCAGAGAGATTCTCTGGCCAGCCGTATCTCTCTCCTCTCTCTCTCTCTCTTTCTGCCGGGCTACAGAAAGAGGGAGGGAGGGAGAAATCTACAAAATGGCCCTTCCCCCTCCTCCTCCTCTTCCTCCCCCTCCCCCCCCCACCTCTTTTCCTCCGGACAAAAAGCCCCGCCCCCTTTTGGGAGCCTCACGTGATTTCGTTCCTTCAGGGGTGTTTGTAAAAGAGCGAAGTCCCTGGAAATAAATAAATGAGGAGGTGGAGAGACTCGGGATCTGGGGGTGGGGTGGGGGGAGAGAGAGGGGGGAGGAAAATGTGCGGGTTTCCCTTCCGCCTCTGTCTCCAGACAGACAGACTTCGCATCCAGAGAATACAAAAACAACCTTGCCACCCGTTCAAAAGCAAAAAGGAAAGCACACACACAAAAACGCGTCGATCGAAGTACTTCCACGATTTGGAAGAGAAAAGCCTGCGATCGCGCGGGGAACAAAAGCGACGGCTTGGGGGACCGTTTGACACAAACACACACACAAGACACACACACCCAGAAACACACACACACACGGTCGGCCCGGAGTCTTTTATTGCTGGGAGGAAAGACGCGCAGGAGGGAAAGTGGAAAAGACAACCGGTGCAGGCAAAAAGGACAGGCGCGCACACACCCCCTACAAAAAAAAGTTTAATTAAAAAAACAACAACCCTGGTGTTTGATCTCTGGAATATACAAAAGGACCATACTGCAGTTCTCCGATTTTCTGCTCTTCCACGAGCTACGGGGGGAGATGCCTAAATCTGTGATCCTTCCAAGAAGAAGGCGTGCACTGGTTGGAGGCTTGAGGAATTGTCACGTGTATAAAAGAATTCGAATTCTAAACAGGAGTCGGCTTCAAATCCACGACGCAGTTCGATGCAGCCCTTAAAATTCAGAACTTGGGAAAGGGGGAGAGAGAGAGAGAGAGAGAGAGAGAGACTATGGACAATCTGAAAACGAGAATTATATTTCTTCTCCCAGGTGTAAGTATTTGTGTGTGTATGTGTTACTTTATAACCGTGACTTGTACCAGGCACTTTCTTTCGGACACCAAGGAAGGGCTAACGTCCTCCTTTCCCCACAGAATAAAGAGTTCGCTAAATGTTTGCAATCTGTATAACGAATCCCAAAGAACCAATTAAAGACGCGTGCAAAAAGATAATGGAAAAGCAGCTTTGTTGTTGTTTTTTTTAAAAAAATTACAGCTTTTTGTTTCTGTTTTACAGCGAGGAATGACCCACTTTTTTACAAAGAGCGTGTGAATTAAAACGCAGGGCGTCAAAACTAAGATTAAAACAAAAAGACCTAAATCAGAGGGTGCATTGCAGCCAGTAAACTTTAACTACCAACCGTTTCGTGACTAAACAAGACAAACTGGACTCCATATAGAAGCTGCCTGCTTCCCCCGCGTGTTTTCAAGCACGCTTCTCTCGGAGACGTCGCCCATGCCCAAGGTGGGATTTGCACCAAGGAAATATTTTTGGGGAGGGGTGAGCCGGTGGGGTGTCGATTGTTTCTAAAATACTTTAACTTTTTCTATGGAGGGAGATTCGAAGCCCTGATTTGCTTCGCAATGTTAGATCTTTCTGAGATGTCCTTTTCCACATGCACTTTACCTCTTAGGTGGTTCCCCCAGTGGGGAGTGAGACTTTGCTGGAGAAGGGCGTGTTCTTCAGTGGCGCCACCGGTTTAAAGTCACAGAATCGTAGAATGGGAAGGGAACCCTCGAGTCATCTAGTCCACACACCCCCTGCAATGCAGGGATCTCAGCTAATATATCCATGACAGATGACCTACAAGGTCCATTCCGGAGAGGTAGCAGTGGGCATAATCTGCAGCAATGTCATCCAGGAGTTTTCTCCCACCAGTTATAGACCAAGCGATTTTTTGTGTGGCACCCGTGTTCACGAAAGCTTAAGCTCTCTGACTGAGGACAGGGGCATAAAAAGTGAAGGTGGCCGCTCCAGATTGCCTACAAAAGCCACTTCCTCGCGGCCAGCGCGCAGCTCTTAAGCGCTAGTAACTAAAAAGCCCGATCGCATATATCCCAGCTTTCTTGCAAGCACATTTATTTGCGGACAGACGATGAGAATCCCTAGGAATCGCGATGGCGTGGTGGCCGTCACGTGTGAACCCTCTGGGTCGCTCTCGTGTCTATGCTGCCATCAGAAATAGGAGGAGGGGGTGGTTACTGCGGAATGAGTTAATCCTGGTTCAGGCAGGCTTGTAAATCGGTACGGGGCACAGGAACCGGCAGGGAAGGAAGATGACACGCGATAAATTTTTTGATCCGGATTTTTAGCAAGCGGTGAACCACGGATTAAGTGGAGCGTTCCAGCTTCCCATCCACAGAGGTGAGGATCCGAAGCCACAAGGTCGTCGCCAACGTCGCCGGATCCTTTGGAGAGCCTAAACTCGTGGCAGTCCAGAAAGAAACCAACGCGCGCCTAATCCGGATCGAGCGGCGAATTAGCGAATCGCCGCTTCAACTTGACCTCGCGTCCTAGCAGAGCATTTTTAGGATGGAGACGGAAGGAAGAGGGGTGTCTGCGAGGAGGTGCGATAGCCCATCGGGCAGGTGCCAGGGGCTGCAGCAACAGTGGGGGAAAATAAGGTGGTGAAATAATTTGGGAGGGCGCAATAGAAGCGAAGTCTTTGGAGGGGAAGAATATGCGAAGCGCCTGGATTTAATGCACGCACCGGAGTCCAGTAGCAAGACAGGGGTGAGACACTAGTTTGCAGTTGGGGTGGGGGGGTCTCTGGTACAGTCTGCATCCCCGAAAACTGCAGAACCACATCTATCTGCCTGTTCAGGATCCGGAGCAAATTGGGAGCAGTCCTTCCCCAAGGTACTGGAGAGACAATGGAGCGCGCCTTCGGGAGAGAAGTCGTTGCAATTTGTACTAACAGCATCTCCTTGGGGCGCAAGTCTGGGCGGTGGATACGGAGGTACTGGGGTGCCCAGGCAAAAAGACGCCCTTCTCCCTCAGCCTCACTGATGTGGTCCAAAGGCAAGCACAGCAATATATTTGGCACCAGCCTGGCTACAGGAGTTGCCGAAGGAGGCGTACAAGGCGCCATGCAACCGTCTTAGGGACTCCACTCCGGATATGAGTAGCGTTTGCCTTTTCTTCTTCCCAAGATACCCGGTAAGGCAGCAGAGGTTAAGGATCAGGGTCTTCCTTCTCCTAGGTGGGCGACCTTCCCACGTTGGCGACCCCTAGGAGCCTGCTTCTTGGGAGAAAAGCAATGCCAAACCTAGACAGCATCTTAAAAACCCAAAACACCTCCGCTTGACTTAACCTGATTCCTGGAAGAAAGTGCTGAAACCGGTGGGTCCGACTTCCTTTGGCTGTGGTTTGGTGGCACTTACTCTAGAGTAGGCGTCTTGCTTGTGGTGGCCTTGCGGGGGCGCTGATCTCCCGTCTGGCACCCACAAGCCCTTTGCATTTTACACCCATCTCAGTCTCTAGGACTGAAAGCGGTGAAAAGCCTCAAATAGGGGCACCAGGGGATGTTGCTAAATTTAAAAGGGCAAATGATGCAGAGGGGCGTGGCACGAGGAGCAGTTGCGCACCTGAATGCCATTAAAATTGTGCTGAGTAGAGTGGGTGGGAGGAAATGATTTCGGAAGTCAACATCTGGGTGCGCCTCACCGCACAGCGCTTTCACAGCGAAGAATGCTGTGTAACTTGGAAGCTTGCTCGCTTGCAACAGAATGCGCGGCACAAGGCTATTGGGAAGTAAGTTCCTTTGAACTGGCTTACTCCCAAGAGAGCGGAGCACAAAAGTGCAGCCCAACGCAGTCTCCTGTCTTTACACACACACACAACCCAGTATATGTGAATGGAAACCACAAATGAGGTGTGGATCTCGACAAGCGTTCAACCAGCTAAAATATCCTGCATACTTCAGACTAACCTTCTTCTCACTTACGTGTTTGTCTATACTGTGTGAATAAGCTGAGCTCTTGTCTCACACAAATACAACTCAGAGGTTTATTGATAGGAATAGGAAGATAAAGGAAAAATAGGAGAATGTATGTCTCTAGATGCATCTTAAAAAGCAGAGACACCCCCTTGCCGACAAAGGTCAGTATAGTTAAATCTATGGTTTTCCCAGTAGTGATGTATGGAAGTGAGAGCTGGACCATAAAGAAGGCTGATCGACGAAGAATGGATGCTTTTGAATTGTGGTGCTGGAGGAGACTTTTGAGAGTCCCATGGACTGCAAGAAGATCAAACCGATCAATTCTGAAGGAAATCAGCCCTGAGTGCTCACTGGAAGGACAGATCCTGAAGCTGAGGCTCCAATACTTTGGCCACCTCATGAGAAGAGAAGACTCCCTGGAAAAGACCCTCAAAGCTACCAGCATGAGTTTGACCAAACTGCGGGAGGCAGTGGAAGACAGGAGTGCCTGGCGTGCTCTGGTCCATGGGGTCACGAAGAGTCGGACACGACTAAAGGACTAAACAACAAATGTCTCTAGATGCAATTTCCTAAGCTTTTTTATCAACAACGACCCGCCTCCCACAAAAGACCAGCTGATCTCCTCCCTCGTCTCTTTTAGGTACAAATTCAGCTTCGCTCAGTAAAAGATGGTCTGGACGCTCCCCGGGGTTTTGATAACGACCACACGCAAATGGGGACGCAGATTTAGGATGGGGACCATTTTAACAAAGCGACGCGTGCCTTCGGGGTTTGTTTTTCTCTAAGACTGAGGGAGGAAATGCGTGATCATGACAATCACATGCTTGGCTAGCGATAATTCTCTCTTGGCTACAGACGCGCAGTTCTTTGAAGAGGAGTAATGTTTTGGATACTATTCCCACGACCCTCAAGATTCGGGGAAGGGAAGACTCGTGTAAGACGTTCTGATTGAGAACGGCCATAAAACCGGATTTCCTCTCGGAGGGAAAAGCGACAAGGAGAATTGGCACACCTTGAAGATTGATTATACCATGAACTTTCGTGGACCACAGTATATAACCATATGCATTAAGGTGTTTTTTTCCTGAGGCACAGAATGCACGTTGGTCGGGGTGGGGTCTGTGAGAGACCAAAAAATAAAAAAATGTGGAAAGTGCAGAGAGAGTGAGAATTACCTACTGAGCAGTGGGGATTCGCAAAACAGCTGTTGATACCACAGGCATTCTGGCATTGGTAAGTCAATTAGCACACCCTTTGGCGCGATTCAGTCCATCAGCGGTGGCGCAAAACCTCAAATATGACTACTTTAATGTCAATTACAGGGTATTGTGGGAAAAGAGAGCCTTCTGCTCTTTTGAGGGCTGGATTCTACCCATCTTATCCACCCCATAACCCTTATTGAGTCAATTATTTTATCAAACTTTGAGTAGACTTTTTTATTTTCTGGGAAAAGACGCATTGGAGAAACTTCGGGCTGGCCATATGTGCATGAAAGCAGGGCTGCCAGCCAGACTTTTGAAAAGGTCTCTGCCCCGTGTCTTCCCCTCAGCCCCATATTTCAAATAATATACACCCACGGGCGGTATCTCAACTCTCCTCGCTCCTTTCAGAAGCCCTTTTCAGACTACATTCCCCAAAGGAACCTGGCCGATTCACGCGTTCAGCAGAATCACGCGTACCACTTCCACTTACTGGTGAGAGGTATCGCATTAAAAATAAAACGCTTGCCTGCAAAACCAGCTCCTGGAACAGAGAAAAATATTGCATGCTAAGGAGAAAAGGATCAGCCTTTCTCTCTGAGAGTGGTTGTTTTCGGGGGGGGGGTCCTATGATGGCAGACGGACCCTTAAAACAGGCGATTTCTCTCCACACCGGCAGCACGAAGTGGTAGAGTCCTGTTGTTGTTTAGTCGTTTAGTTGTGTCCGACTCTTCGTGACCCCATGGACCAGAGCACGCCAGGCACTCCTGTCTTCCACTGCCTCCCGCAGTTTGGTCAAACTCATGCTGGTAGCTTCAAGAACGCTGTCCAACCATCTCGTCCTCTGTCGTCCCCTTCTCCTTGTGCCCTCCATCTTTCCCAACATCAGGGTCTTTTCCAGGGAGTCTTCTCTTCTCATGATGTGGCCAAAGTATTGGAGCCTCAGCTTCAGGATCTGTCCTTCCAGTGAGCACTCAGGGCTGATTTCCTTCAGAATGGAGTCTCCTCCAGCACCATAATTCTAAAGCATCCATTCTTCGGCGATCAGACTTCTTTATGGTCCAGCTCTCACTTCCATACATCTCTATTGGGAAAACCATGGCTTGAACTATACGGACCTTTGTTGGCAAGGGGATGTCTCTGCTGGATCACTGCCTTGCCGTGGCGAATAACTCAGAGAAGCTATGAGCTATGCCATGAAGGGCACCCAAGATGGACAGGTGATAGTGGAGAGTTTTCACCAAACATGATCCACCTGGAGCAAGAACCGGCAAGCCACTCCAGTATCCCTGCCAAGTAAACTCCCTGGACAAAGACATCAGGTAGAGTCCTAGCAAAGTTTTAATAACTTAATTTTCCGAAGCTCAGCAATGAGTCTCCAGTTTTCTGTCCTCCAGTCCTCGGTCTTGTCAATAACAACCACACACACACACACACAAGTGCAAAAATAAGTGCATTTTAAGAGCTCCTGGGTGAGCTGATCGATGAAAGATCACAGTAATCTCGGTGTGGCTTTGAACGTCATAATGCACACGATTCTGAAGTTGCAGACTCTCCGTGCAACCACCAAGGGGAGATATTTTTTGACGTTTTGAATATGAGGGAGTGTGACAAAAACATAACTCCTAGGCGATTATGGGGAACGACAGTACCTTGAAAGGCTGGAATTGTAGTTATTATGATACTCTTTTATGTGCAGTAAGAAAACGACAGGAGCAGAACAGTTGAGAATCGATGCAGAAGTTGGAGAGGATCTGAATTAATCTAAGGCAGGCCACACCAGGGTGAAGTTTTCATCCCCTAAATCCGCAATCTTATTTTTAAACATTATCTTGATCCAGAGGCTCTGTTCCCTGGGGGACAAGCGTCACATTTTGCCACGCTGCAACGGGAAAAAAGCTGCACCCGTTGAATTTCTGCCTGTCGCCTGACAAGTGAAAGCAAAGGGCTGTCTGTATCTGATGTCCACACCCCGCAATGGACTCTAACCGATTGAGGTTGTTGATTATACATACAGGTCACCTCCATAGACTGGGCGCATCACTTTATGAATTGTGATCATGGTCGAAATTCTTTGGCTAGACAGGTCGCTTCCGAATAATGGCGTGGAGAAGTGAAGTCGTTTTATCCAGGTCTGTGGCACAGCCCAGAAGGACTCTTCATGCTCTAATTCTGCACCCTCAACTGGTGCAGAGACTGACAGTTTAGGGACAGCCTCTCCACCGTCTTTGCTCTTCTGCCTGACCAAGAATTCTGTGTAACACAAAAGCTTGCATACCAACCCGGGTTAGGGAACTGCAGTTCCCACGCTGCTGGGGGCTGATGGAGTCTTAACACCATCCGGAACTCACCGCTACAAGTTCCCACAGCCCCCCAACGAAACCAAAACGGACTCCAAGAAAGATACCACCTACATTTATCTACCTGGAACAAGAAGTTCAACAGCACAACTGGCAAAGGATATTTAAACAAACATACATTGGAGGGGGGCTGTCGAAAAGGCACGATGCAATAGTAATAATAATAATAATAATAATAATAGCCAGCAACTACACAGGAAAATAACCTAAGTCAACAGATACTCAGGAACACAGAATGGGAGAGTTGGAAGGAACAACGAGAACCATCTAGTCCAACCCCCCTGTAACGCAGGAAATTTTTTTGCCCAGAGTGGGGCTCGAACACACGAACCTGAGATTAAAACTCTCATGCTCTACCGACTGAGCTACCCCAACTTTTTTTGTTTTTGAATATTTTTGCTCTGAGAGTGAGCAGACTTTGAGAATCACCCAAGGGTAATAAAGCAACACAAGAAAATCCCCAACAAATGCTAATTTAAACAAAAACAAAGAAAATAAAGGTGGTGAAGGAGGAATAAGGGAAATGAAAATAAAATAACAGGGAAAAACTGAAAAGAAAAGGTTGGGGAACAAAGAGCAATGGAAGAGGATTTTATAAAACAGGCTTTGCACGCTGAGCTTCGCGGAGGAGTTTTTCCTCGCTGCTAACCAAGACCTGGATAGAGACCTGCTATTGCGCCAGTTCTAGGGATGCTGTTCAAAGGGCAGGAAGGAGGCGCGCCCTCTGCTGGCCCACCACGCACATGACACAACAAGACACGCGTGGAGCAGGATCTTGCGTGGAGAGAGCGCCTTTATCTCTGCAAGAGCGATGCCAGCGCAGTGCGTGGCGCGTGAACGGCAGCTGTAGAAGAGGAAGCTGATTTTGCAATCTGCAGCAATGCCAGCTCTTGCATGCGAAGATTGCTTTAAAAAAGACAGCCATGTAACTCTCCCCCCCCCAAAAAAAAATATTCAGAAAAAGGAGAATAGAATATGGTATACCAATTTTTTTGCATGTATTTTCTTTCTGCAGTCTGAAGAGGAGGAAGCTGATTTTGCAATCTGCAGCAATGCCAGCTCTTGCATGCGATGATTGCTTTAAAAAAGACAGCCATGTACACCTCCCCCCCAAAAAAAAATATTCAGAAAAAGGAGAATAGAATAGAATATGGTATACCAATTTTTTTGCATGCATTTTTTTCCTGCAGTCTGCCTAGTATCCATTGCACTACCAGCCACAACCTGAAGATCGTGTTGCGCGCTGGGTTTCCTTCCAAACCTTTCCAATCTCACTCCGCCTCCAGCGGTCGAATCCAGAACCGTTGTCTATTTTTATTTTTTTTAACTAGGCTTCGGAGTTAGCAATGCAGGGCAAGCACTTCCCCGCCGCAAGCCGGTCTCTGTGGCGCAATCGGTTAGCGCGTTCGGCTGTTAACCGAAAGGTTGGTGGTTCGAGCCCACCCAGGGACGACGGTGTCTTTTGTTTCTCAACTGGCTTCCCATCGGTTTGCAAAACGAGGGGCGCCCCCATAAACGCAGCTCCCCCGTTGATCCCAGGGCAAGTCTTGCCGCTCCTCTAGGATTCGTGCATTTTTAGTTATTCCTGCTCAATTTGGAATAAAAGGTGGTAGAGGCCACAAAGAATAACCTGGAGCTTTCCATTCTCCAGAGGCAGGTTTTCTTTTTCTTTCTTTTCCCCCCAAATTTTTTTTATTGGTTTTCACAACATTATAAACAAACAAACACATAAGACAAACAAACATAAATCATAGTTGAAAATTACTCTTAGTAACATTGTAAAGTGACTTCCTCGCTTCCCCTTGGTTGAATTTCATGGCATTATCCTTTTAACGGTTTTCCAAATCGCAGTTCTTATAAAATTTAACTTAGACATTAACATCCTCAGATCTTCACATTATGAAATTAAACATATTAATTCATCACTTAACATAAATAAAATCCTAAGCCAACTAAGTATCTGCAAGCTGTTTTCAGTTCATTTAACTTAACATATTTAACTAAGTAATCATTAAATTTTATCCATTCCTGATACTCCTCCTCCTTCTGGTCGCAGACTCTTCCGGTTAGGTCGGCTAGCTCCGAAAAATCCATCATCTTCATCTGCCATTCTTCCAAACCAGATGCAGGTTTTCAGACATTGTAGGTGGGGGTCCTGATAGGGGGGGAAATGAGTTTTCTCCCCCCCCCCAAATTATTTTTATTAATTTTCCAAATTATTACAAATCAAACCAAATCGCTTTAATTGAATACAATTTCTTAAAATCAGGTTTCCCTCTCCTGTTGCAAACATATGTCAGATTGTTTCTTCCCTTAGCCGCAACATCTCTTATTTAATGAAAATGAGTTTCCATTTCCTTTTATTCGGAGCCTTGCAAGGTTTCATCCTGTCCCAATTGGCCTTTTCTGGCATTCCTTTTAGCAATCCCTACTTTCCTGAATGTAGCAGGTTGAATCTTCTTGCCTTTACTGCACAAGAGGATGGAAGCCGGCAGAATTAATCTGAAAAGTATAATTTGCCAGGGAGATTTAAATGCTTCCTTTCGTTTAACAGATTTGCAATAATCAAGTAACCTGCCAAAACGCAACAAATAAACCCAATCCTAGACAAAGATGTTGTTGTTTCTTTCCTGACTGGGTCCCAGTGTTTTAAAATGCCTCATAGCATCAGAGAGGCAATGATAAGAGGCTTTACTTGTTGATTTTCTACCCTTCGTTTGAGAGAATGATGGGCAAACTTCAGGATTGCAGGAACTACTTTGTGTATGCCTTGAATAGTTCTAGTTACAGGTAGGTAGCCGCGTCGGCCTGCCATAGTCGAAACAAAATAGAAAAAGTCGTTCCAGTATCACCTTAGAGACCAAGTAAGTTTGTTATTGGTATGAGCTTTCGTTTGCATGCACATGAAAGCTCATACCAATAACAAACTTAGTTGGTCTTTAAGGTGCTACTGGAAAGAATTTTTTTAATTTTACTTTGTGTATGTTTTTAACATCAACATCAAAAAAACTAAGATCATAGCCACTGCGCCCATCGCCTCCTGGCAAATAGAAGGGGAAGAAATGGAGGCAGTGAGAGATTTTACTTTCTTGGGCTCCATGATCACTGCAGATGGTGACAGCAGCCACAAAATTAAAAGACGCCTGCTTCTTGGGAGAAAAGCAATGACAAACCTAGACAGCATCTTAAAAAGCAGAGACATCACCTTGCCAACAAAGGTCCGTATAGTTACAGCTATGGTTTTCCCAGTGGTGATGTATGGAAGTGAGAGGTCGAAGAATTGATGCTTTTGAATTCTGGTGCTGGAGGAGACTCTTGAGAGTCCCATGGACTGCAAGAAGATCAAATCTCTCCATTCTGAAGGAAATCAGCCCTGAGTGCTCACTGGAAGGGCAGATCCTGAGGCTGAGGCTCCAATACTTTGGCCACCTCATGAGAAGACTCCCTGGAAAAGACCCTGATGTTGGGAAAGATGGAGGGCACAAGGAGAAGGGGACGACAGAGGACGAGATGGTCGGACAGTGTTCTCAAAGCTACCAGCATGAGTTTGACCAAACTGCGGGAGGCAGTGGAAGACAGGAGTGCTTGGCGTGCTCTGGTCCATGGGGTCAGGGGGGAAAGGGGTGCTTTTTAGTTTATTTAATTTATTAAATTCTATACCACTCTTCCTCCCAAAGAAGCCCAGGGTACCAAAGTATAGAAATAAAACACAGAAAAGTCTTTAAAATCTATTTAAAAAGCAATTGCAGTGCAGATGCAAATTGTTCTCGATTTACAAGCCTTGTAGAAGGAAGGCTTTCGGTAGGCCGTCAAAATACAAGACAGACAACATATTTGCCATTTTTAACCAGTCGAAAGTCAGAAACCCTTCCTGATTTGCTGTCATTTGGGCAACCAACAATGAGACATCTCTCTCATTTATTATCTCTGCGGATACTTGGTTGAAAAAAAAAAGCAGCATTCAGGCTTACAATTGGATCTTACGCCACTTCCGGTTGCTTTTCATAGAGATAGGAATCAAAGGCAACAGAAGAGTTCTGCATCATTTCCGAATCCCTATTCCTTATTTATTTGAAATATTATTAAGCCTCCTTTCTGCCACTTTTTTAAAAAGCGGTTTTTTCCTGTTAGGTGTTTGTTTGCAGAAATCCATAATTTTAGCGTGCGATTAGATGGCAACGCGTGTTTCTTTTCTTTCTTAACTCAGCCCTTATTCAGTCAGTTTATACCTGAGTTTTTTTAGATGTAAAAACACATTGTGGGTGTATTCCTGCGAATGGAACACAAGACAAATCCAGATATATTATATCAGACAAAGCGCAGAATGTAATCCTGAATTTCCCCCTGGGAGTTTCCCCCTGGGGCTGGGGCCTGGGGAAGGTGGGTAGTCTAGAGATTCGGAGAAATATCTAAATATGGGTATGTTATAACTCTGCACTTGTAAAATATATAAAAAAAAAAAAATTGGAAAAAAAAATCCATTGCGAACCCGGAAGCTATCTCTCCACGAGAGAAGATGCGTCTCTCTCTATTTTTTATCTCTACGTGCGAGGGTACTGCGAGGGAGGAGGAACCATGACTCTTCACATCCTTCTGCCGCCCACTCCGAGGGTGGAGGCCGAACCTTGACTGACGGCGCCCAGCTACCCAATGGGAAGCGGCGCGAGTGGCCACGCTAGCCAATGGTAGGGAGGCGGGGGCGGGGCTTAGCGGCAGCGAGCGGCAGGAAGCGAGAGGAGCGCGGAGATAAGGGCTCGTTTTCTTACCAGCGTCCATCATGGTGGGTTCTAAAGGGGAGCTGGGGGGGGGGGCAAAAAATGACCAGCGGAACGGGGTGCCACTGGACTAAGGTGGTCGAGGCGCTGATCGGCTGCTCCTGGCTGAATCCCGCCTCTGCCAAGATGGGAGGCCTCGGCCAGGCTCTGGGTGCGAATCGCCGGGGGACGAGGGAGGGAGAGGCCGGGGAAAGGCGGCTCCCCTTCCCGCAGATCCCGTGGGAAAGAGGAGGGTGGGTGCGCTGGGCTCTGGCCTGATCCAGCCCGGGAGAGTCCTCGGGCTCTGGTAGAAGCGATAGCGAAAGTTGGCCCCCGTCCAGTGGTTCCAGGCACCCACCCGGGGTTGGGCGAATCCAGGCTTTCTTTATTGTCCACATAGGGCAGCGGTTCTCAACCTGTGGGTCCCCAGTTGTTGTTGGACTACAGCTCCCATCACCCCTGAGCTCTGGCCTTGCTAGCTAGGGGTGATGGGAGTTGTAGTTCAACAACATTTGGGGACCCACAGGTTGAGAAAGGCTGACATAGAGGCACATGGGGCTCTATCTGGGAAGGTAGTGCATCTGGGACAATGTTTTCCCCAAACTTGGGCTTGCAGCTGGTGTGTGTTTTTTGGACTACAGTTCCCATCATGCCTGACCACTGGTCCTGCTATAGCTAGGGATGTGGGTGGCGCTGTGGTCTAAACCACTGCGCCTCTTGGGCTTGCCGATCAGAAGGTTGGAGGTTCGAATCCTTGTGACGGGGTGATCTCCCATTGCTCTGTCCCAGCTCCTGCCTAAGTAGCAGTTTGAAAGCACACCAGTGCAAGTAGATGAATAGGTACTGCTGTGGCGGGAAGGTAAATGGCGTTTCTGTGCGCTCTGGTTTCCGTCACGATGTTCCGTTGCGCCAGAAGCAGTTTAGTCATGACCCAGAAAGCTGTCTGTGGACAAATGCCGGCTCCCTCGGCCTGAAAGCGAGATGAGCGCTGCACCCCATAGTCGCTTTTGACTGGATTTAACCATCCAGGGATCCTTTACCTTATAGCTTTCTCAACCTGTGGGTCCCCAGATGTTGTTGAACTACAACTCCCATCACCCCTAAATAGCAAGGCCAGAGCTCAGGGATGGTGGAGTTGTAGTCCAAAAACAGCTGGAGGTCCACATTTGAGAAAGAAGGAAAATTCTCATCCTGCCTTGCGGAGATATCTTTGGGAGAAGAAAAGGCTAAGGAGTGCACAAATCTGGAGTGGGGTCCCTAACACAGTTGGGCAGCGCCTTATATGCTTCTTACTAACCACAACTGCATGGGACGCGGGTGGCGCTGTGGGTTAAACCACAGAGCCTAGGACTTACCGATCAGAAGGTTGGCAATTTGAATCCCCGCAACGGGGTGAGCTCCTGTTGCTCGGTCCCTGCTCCTGCCCACCTAGCAGTTCGAAAGCACGTCAAAGTGCAAGTAGATAAATAAGTACCACTCCAGCGGGAAGGTAAACAGCGTTTCCATGCGCTGCTCTGGTTCGCCAGAAGCGGCTTAGTCCTGCTGGCCACATGACCCGGAAGCTGTACGCCGACTCCCTCGGCCAATAAAGCAAGATGAGCGCCGCAACCCCAGAGTCGGCCACGACTGGACCTAATGGTCAGGGGTCCCTTTACCTTTAACCACAACTGCAGCCAAGCTGGTGCCAAACATATTGCTCTGCTTTCACCTGGACCGCATCAGCAAGACAGGGGGGGGGGGGTCTTGTCGTCCATGCAGCCCAGGACCTCCATATGCGCCGCACAGTCTTGTTCTCCAGAGAGGTCACTTTGGTGTTGCTAGCACAGCATTTTGACTTCGCCCCCAGAGGCGTACTCTATTCTAACAACATTTGGAAGAAATGTGTGTAGTTGACTGTCCTACCGAAGAGGCTCACACATAGTGGTCTGATTTGGAAAATCTCCATCCTGGTGAAAAAGTGTTGCCGAATTGGTTTCTTAATAATGTTGACTAACCAGCCTGCCTTCTCCCTCCTTTCCCAGTCTATTATGTCCTATAACGGTGGGGCCGTAATGGCCATGAAAGGGAAAAACTGTGTTGCCATTGCTGCTGACCGGCGGTTTGGCATTCAAGCTCAGATGGTGACTACGGATTTCCAGAAAATTTTCCCAATGGGAGACAGATTATTCATCGGTTTGGCTGGACTCGCCACTGATGTTCAGACAGTGTAAGTATTTGTTCTTGCTCAAAGCAAGAAAATTGGTCTTGTCCAGTGCTAGGGGCCTTGGGAACTGTTTTTGGGAGGTTCGTGGCTAGATTTTTGTGAATTGCTGCTCTTTCGGTCTTGGTATCCCCAACTCTTCCAAAATGGGAAGAGTAGCTGTGGCAACCACACACAGGGCCCCCAGACGTTTGACGGTCTATTGACCCTGTGCCACCACTGTGATTGCTTTTTCCGCTGCCACAACCTCGTATCTCATGGGGACACACGGAGTCCAGTCAGTTGTTAACATAAACAAATAATCAAGTTTATTTTTAAATGCAGGAACAAGCTTATGGTTTCAGTTAGTTTTACTTGGCAGTTTCTTATTCTTAGTTCCTAACAACTCCAAACTGATTATTCCAACTATCTGACTCCACCTAACAATTCCTCTCACTCTCTCACAATACAACTCTACCAACCCACACCTAAACGTCCCTCTTCCTTCTTCAACTCCCAAACCTCAACCCCAACTCAACTCAACTTCAACTGCCTTTTAAAACCTCCCTCTCTAACTTTTATTCCCCCCTGGCATTCTCACTGGCCAATCACATCACACCTACTTTAACCCTTTCCTTATGACCCATCCTAGGAGGCAAACGCCACAATGGCTCTCTTGGCAAGGTTGCTTGGAAGTTGCGAATATCAGAAAATAGAAAACAAATTCAGATAATGTTTTCTAGTTTTTCTCATCACTTGTGCTGTTGGACAGGGACAGTTTTTTCCAGAGGCAAAAATTCCCTGCAGCTGAGCATGTTATAGATCATCAACACACACACATCCTGTGAACTGAAAGTTAAAATATTCAGTACCTTGAGGGCTTGTTTTTGCTTTGCTTTTTTTAGAAAACAGAATCCAAGTTCCTAAAAAAAATGAGCTACATTTTCCCCTCTTAAAACAGAGATGGGAAACCTGTGCACTTTAAATATTTTTGGACTCCTGATTCCCATTATCCCCAGCCAGCATGGCCCATGGTCAAGGATGATGGGGTTTGTAGTCCAGCAATATCTTTGTCTTAGAACAATGCAGTTTTGAATTGAAACTCAAATCAGGTCAAATGCAAACACGTTTTAGGAATGGCTTATTAAATAACATTGCCTAATTTTTTCCACAGGGTGTGTGTTGAAGAGCAATAACATATTGGCATTAAATAATCTCCCCCACCCCAATTCATAGAGACAATAGGTTCGAAGTTCTAAATTTTAAGTTGAAGTTATCAAATTGTGAGTAGTAGAGAAGTCTGGGCTTCCAGCCGGTTTTGCAAAGTACTTGCATAGATCTGTGTTGTATCCTGCAACAACTAAGACATGGTCTTATAAATGATCTTGGTCTTATAAAAAAGAAAAAGAAAAAAAGGAAACTGGAGATTACTTAAATTAGTCCAAAATTCTCCAATAAACAACTGTCCGCCATGCCCTGGGGAGCAGTTACAGAATGTCCTGAGATATGTACATTGTGCTTCCTCAGCCACCAAGTGGAAAACGGATTTAGGGCCTTAAAATTGAATAAACACCATTTTTTGTCTCTTAACAGCGCTCAAAGGCTCAAGTTCCGGCTGAATCTTTATGAGCTGAAAGAAGGCCGTCAAATCAAACCGCAGACCCTGATGAGTATGGTGTCTAACCTGCTGTATGAGAGACGGTAAAGGATTTAAAAGAATTGCATTTCAGCTAAGAAGTTCAGTAACATTGGAGGGGGGGGGGGCGTGAATGCATGGGATTGAACTGAAGATAAATCCTAGAACAGATTGAAGCCCAAGCTGCAACTGAACTCCTGGAATCTCTGCTGGCTGGTGGGTTCTCTTGAAGCTCTGCTGGCTGGTGGGTTCTCTTGAAGCACCAGTTTGATTTGGAAGAGACAAGGAGGTCCTGTGGCCCATTCCTCCTGCTCAAAGCATCCATCCTGTGGTCCTGTGGCCCATCCCTCCTGCTCAGAGCCAGTGTGGTGTAGTGGTTAAGAGCGGTAGTCTCGTAATCGGGGGAACCGGGTTCGCTTCCCTGCTCCTCCACATGCAGCTGCTGGGTGACCTTGGGCTAGTCACACTTCTGTGAAGTCTCTCAGCCCCACTCACCTCACAGAGTGTTTGTTGTGGGGGAGGAAGGGAAAGGAGAATGTTAGCCACTTTGAGACTCCTTCGGGTAGTGATAAAGCAGGATATCAAATCCAAACTCTTCTCTTCTTCTTCAAAGATGGGATCATCCGTCTGCCAACCCCCTCAAATTGTCAGGGAATGGTCTGAATCAGGGGATGGGGGAATGCATTCTCAGGCAGATTAGCTTGTCTCTGAAGAGGAAGAGGGGAAAATTTCGCCTCCCCTGTTTCCAGCGGTTTCAGGAGCAGAGAGACACAGACATGGAGCAGCTTTGACAGGAGTTGCCTAGTTACGAGATAATGGAAAGAGAAACAGAAGGGAGGGAACAGCCAGCAGAGATGTCATTAGGGCAGCGGTTTTCAACCTGTGGGTCCCCAGATGTTGTTCAACTACATTTCCCATCATCCTTGAGCTCTGGCCTTGCTAGCTAGGGGTGATGGGAGTTGTAGTTCAACAACATCTGGGGACCCACAGGTTGAGAAAGGCAACATTAGAGAGTGTGGGGGACCCTCCCTCTCCAAGAACTAGGAGGTCCATCCGTATTAAAGAACAAAGAATGCAGAGAGGAGGAAGAGGAACTTTCCATTGGCGTCCAGGATGTTGCTGGGGACGGAAGCGGGAGAATTTAGGGTCGCCAACTGCTCTCCGCGTGGAGAGATGTGGATTTTTGCGTGCAGCCAATTTAGATGACTGAATTAAAAAGGACTATAAAATAAAAAAGGACTATAAAATGGGCTGGATGAATCCCTAGCTGGTATTAAGATTGCCGGAAGAAATATCAGCAACCTCAGATATGCAGATGACACAACCTTGATGGCAGAAAGTGAGGAGGAATTAAAGAACCTTTTAATGAGGGTGAAAGAGGAGAGCGCAAAATATGGTCTGAAGCTCAACATCAAAAAACAAAGATCATGGCCACTGGACCCATCACCTCCTGGCAAATAGAAGGGGAAGAAATGGAGGCAGTGAGAGATTTTACTTTCTTGGGCTCCATGATCACTGCAGATGGTGACAGCAGCCATGAAATTAAAAGACGCCTGCTTCTTGGGAGAAAAGCAATGACAAACCTAGACAGCATCTTAAAAAGCAGAGACATCACCTTGCTGACAAAGGTCCGTATAGTTAAAGCTATGGTTTTCCCAGTAGTGATGTATGGAAATGAGAGCTGGACCATCAAGAAGGCTGATCGCCGAAGAATTGATGCTTTTGAATTAAGGTGCTGGAGGAGACTCTTGAGAGTCCCATGGACTGCAAGAAGATCAAACCTCTCCATTCTTAAGGAAATCAGTCCTAAGTGCTCACTGGAAGGACAGATCCTGAAGCTGAGGCTCCAATACTTTGGTCACCTCATGAGAAGAGAAGACTCCCTGGAAAAGACCCTGATGTTGGGAAAGATCACAAGGAGAAGGGGACGACAGAGGATGAGATGGGTGGACAGTGTTCTCGAAGCTACCAGCATGAGTTTGACCCAACTGCAGGAGGCAGTGGAAGACAGGAGTGCCTGGCGTGCTCTGGTCCTTGGGGTCACGAAGAGTCGGACACGACTAAACGACTAAACAACAACAACAAATATAAACTTCCCATTAATTCTTGTCTGTGAAGTTACCGAAGGGAGGGGAGGACTCTGCACACCTGACACAAATCAATACATATGCCTAAAGCAGGTGTACCGCAAAAAGTGCTCTGGGTAGCTCTAGCGAGCCACATCTGAACTGGAGGGGCTGGGGAGTTCTGCCCTTCTCTCCAGGTATTTGAAGATCTGGCCAATTCTAAGCATAACCTAAACTTGCCTGCTTAGGCATCCCAACGGAAATGTGATTGGACGTATTTTCCTGCTGCTTCCCCTTTTCTCAAAGTTGCGTTTGCAATAGCTTTTTTTTTAGCACAGCTTTGTCATGTTTAGATGGTGTTTGGGATGAGTTTACTGAATGGATAGCTAACACACCTTTTCCTGCTGTTTTCAGGTTTGGACCTTACTACACGGAGCCCGTGATAGCCGGCTTGGACCCGGTCACGTACGAGCCCTTCATTTGCTCCTTAGACCTGATCGGCTGCCCAATGACAACGGAGGACTTTGTGGTCAGTGGGACTTGCGCAGAGCAGATGTACGGCATGTGCGAGTCCCTGTGGGAGCCAGACATGGTAAGAGGGATGCCGCCTTAGCCAGGAGCACACAAGAAGCATGGGCATGAGTGTTTCTGCTTTCATTACCTTGGCAAGGCCAAGATTTTGTGGGGCTGCCTCTAAAAACGGCTGCTCTCACTAATGCACAGTGCCTCTTAACGGTGCCGAGGGCCTTCTGGAGGTTCCCTCACTGCGAGAAGCAAAGCTACAGGGAACCAGGCAGAGGGCCTTCTCGGTAGTGGCGCCCTCCCTGTGGAACGCCCTCCCAGCAGATGTCAAAGAGATAAACAACTACCTGACATTTAGAAGACATCTGAAGGCAGCCCTGTTCAGGGAAGTTTTTAATGTGTGACATTTTGATGTATTTTTAATCCTTGCTGGAAGCCGCCCAGAGTGGCTGGGGAAACCCAGCCAGATGGGCGGGGTACAAATAAATTATTATTATTTTTATTTGTTTATTTATTATTTATTATGATACCGGGCCTTTGGCTGATTAAACATTTTATGGGCTTTGGGGTGTGTTTGTGGGGTTTGTGTGATTGGTTTGTTTTTGTTTTGTTACGTATTTTGTGCTGTCATTTAGTATTTTTATGTTGTGAACCATCCTGTGATCTTTGGATGAAGGCCAGTATACAAATTTTAATAATAATAATAATAATGATGATGATGATGATGATGTTGTAATCCACCCCACCTCACGTGTTGTCAGATTACAAATTTAAGGGCCTTTAAAAAATGCCACGTGATCTAATTCCTCCTTGTGCAAAGCTCGTTCTAGATACAACACACCTATAGGAATTCCAAATACAGTGGTACCTCTGGTTACGAATGCTCCGGGTTACGAACTCCACTAACCTGGAAGTAGCTGCTCCTGGTTGCAAAGTTTGCCCCAGGATGCAAATGGAAATTGTGTGCCAGAGGCAGGCGTGCAGCAGGAGGCCCCATTAGCAAAAGCGCACCTCAGAATAAGAACGGTTTCAGTTTAAGAATGGACCTCCAGAATGAATTACAGTGGTACCTCGGGTTACAAACACATCAGGTTACAAACACTTCAGGTTACAGACTCTGCTAACCCGAAAGTAGTACCTTGGGTTAAGAACTTTACCTCAGGACGAGAGCAGAAATTGTGTGGCAGCAGCGGGAGGCCCCATTAGCTAAAGTGGTACCTCAGGTTAAGAACGGTTTCAGGTTAAGAACGGACCTCCGGAACAAATTAAGTTCGTAACCAGAGGTACCACAGTAAAAGACACAGTAAAAGACAGTAAAAGACTCTTCCTCTCTTGAATGCAGGAACCAGACGACCTCTTTGAAACCATAGGCCAAGCCATGCTCAATGCGGTGGACAGAGATGCCGTGTCAGGCATGGGTGTGGTAGTTCATGTCATGTAAGTATGCTTTTGGTTTGTTGTGGTTGGGTCTCTTTTTTTTTTGTACGTTTGCTGCAAAACATGTCCAAGAGGTTGATTGATCTTCACGGCTTAGCTGCAGGGAGAGTAGCTCTCCACGTACCAGCAGCAAGGCTGACCCAGAAAAATTAGTCCCATGGAAGTGATGAAGTTAATTTAGTTTCCCCTCCTGCTTGGGGGTAGGTTTAAAGAGCAGCGGGCATTCCTGCTTGCACCAGTGAGAAAATGATCGGCATCTGCGACAAGGGAGCTGGACTAACCTAGCTAAGCTCCTTGTTTTTCTAGTGAGTGGCCGATGCTTGATGGAAATTCCCCAAGAGGTAAAAAATATGATTTACACTGCAGGGCATCAGTGTGAGATTTCACCTCCGTTTCTCCTCCTCTTTTCTCTCTTCACCAGTGAAAAAGACAAGATTACTACCCGAACACTGAAAGCTCGTATGGACTAAGCAAAAGGCACAGTTGTTTTGGGGTGCTCAGTATTTGACTTGACATTGTCTTGAGCGGCTGGAATGCTCTTCTGTTAAGAAAACCGTGTATGATTTTGTTGTCGGAGCTCAAAATTATATATGATGGAAATGAGATGTATTGTTGGCAGAATAAATGTTTTCACTAAGAATTCTACTAGGTTTTTCATTTATAATACACAAACTTTATCACTTCTGAAAGCAGTAAGCAGTAGGGTATATGGTCATTAAGAAAAATCCATTCGAAGATGATTACAGTGGTACCTCAGGTTACATACGGTTCAGGTTACATACGGTTCAGGTTACAGACTCTGCTAACCCAGAAATAGTGCTTCAGGTTAAGAACGTTGCTTCAGGATGAGAACAGAAATCAGGCTCCGGTGGCGCGGCAGCAGCGGGAAGCCCCATTAGCTAAAGTGGTGCTTCAGGTTAAGAACAGTTTCAGGTACGGACCTCCGGAACGAATTAAGTACTTAACCTGAGGTACCACTGTACAGTGGATCCTTGGGTCTTGAACATTTTGGCTCCCAAATGCCGAAAACCCAGAATTGTGTGTTCCGGTTTTTGAAGGTTTTTCGGAAGCCGAACGTTCAGTGCAGCTGTAAGCTATTGTTTCCGGGGCGCCTGCACTAATCGGAAGCCGTGCCTTGGTTTTCAAACATTTTGTAAGTTGAACAGAATTCTGGAACAGATTATGTTTGAGAACCAAAGTACCACTGTAGTGTTTATCAAGTTTCAGCACAAAGCAGTATTCTGGGTAAATTATTGGGTTGATAATATTAAAGAAACTTGGATCTTCCACTAGCCCAGCTGTCAACCTTTTCATAGGTTATATTTCATCATATTTACATATTTCAAGACCATTGAAAGAGGTAATTTTGAAAACCCCCCAAAGTCTCTTGTAAGATAGTCTTCATTTTTAAACATAAGGGTAGTTTTTATTAAGGCTCTTTTTTGTCAAGTGGAAAGTCTCACGTACAGAATATTCCTTATTTATTATGTTGCAAGTCCCCCCAGAACTACCGAAGGACTAGAGTTAGATGATGACATAATAAACGAAAATCTGCCCTTATTCCCTTATGGGGAACACAAGAGCCCTTATAGAGTCCTTTGCAGGTTCTCCATCAGTCAGAGAAAATAACAGAGGCCAACCAGAGAATATTGAGAAGCAAAGCAGCAAGTACGGTAAGCCTGATCTTTAATTGAACTGTTGCAACAGGGTACCCGCTTCACATGCAGGAGAAGGAGGAGGACCCCAAACCAAGGTGTTCCCGCCCTTATGTAGACATTTTAAATTGACCGCCCTGGAGTCCAAGACCACCCCCAGACGCATCATGCCTACATCACAGAAAGGGCGGTCTACAACAGAAATCTGAGTGCGTTGTTTACCTCCTGTCTGGCAGATTACCTGTTAATGCTTACTTGATTGGATACCCTGGGGAGCCTGGCCAGTCTTTTGTAATTCCTTGACATCTGATGGGAAGGCGTTCCACAGGGTGGGCGCCACTACCGAGAAGGCCGTCTGCCTGGTTCCCTGTACAGTGGTTCCTCCGGTTACAAACTTAATTCGTTCCGGAGGTCCGTTCTTAAGCCGATACCGTTCATAACCTTTTGCTAATGGCACCTCCCGCTACTGCCGCACTACCAGCGTGTGACTTCCACCCGCATCCCAGGGCAACGTTCACAACCAGTAGCATCTACTTCCAGATTAGATAAAGGGACTCCTGACAGTTAAGTCCAGTTGCGAACGACTCTAGGGTTACAGTGCTCATCTCACTTTACAGGCCGAGGGAGCCGGCGTTTGTCCACTCTGCAGAGTTTTTCCAGGTCATGTGGACAGCATGACTAAGCTGCTTCTGGTGCAACGGAACACCAACACCAGAGCAGCGCATAGAAACACCTTTTACCTTCCCGCCAGAGTGGTACCTATTTATCTACTTGCAATTTTGGCGTGCGTTCGAACTGCTAGGTTGGCAGGAGCAGGGACAGAGCAATGGGAGCTCACCTTGTCACGCGGATTTGAACCGCTAACCTTCTGATTGGCAAGCCCAAAGCTCAGTAGTTTTTAGACCACAGCGCCACCCGTGTCCGTGTTAGCGGAGCTCTTAACCCGCAGCGTTTGCAAGGAGGACAGTACGTAACATGAGGTTCCACTGTAACCTCACTTCTCACAGCGAGGGAACCGCCAGAAGGCCCTTGGAGCTGGACCTCAGTGTCTGGGCTGAACGATGGGTGTGGAGATGCTCCTTCAGGCACACAGTGGTACCTTGGGTTAAGTATTTAATTTGTTCTGGAGGTCCGTTCTTAACCTGACTGTTCTTAACTTGAAGCAGCACGGTAGCTAATGGGGCCTCCTGCTGCTGCTGGAGCCCGATTTCTGTTCTAATCCTGAAGCAAAGTTCTTAACCCGAGGTACTATTCCTGGGTTAGTGGTGTCTGTAACCTGAAGCGCATGTAACCTCAAGCGTATGTAACCCGAGGTACCACTGTACTGGGCTGAGATCCTTCCCAGCCCCTGCTATTTT
The DNA here is from genome assembly GCF_964106915.1 of Podarcis gaigeae. Classification (NCBI taxonomy): domain Eukaryota; kingdom Metazoa; phylum Chordata; class Lepidosauria; order Squamata; family Lacertidae; genus Podarcis; species Podarcis gaigeae. The sequence continues at coordinate 41,677,621 of NC_139689.1, forward strand.
GACAGAGTGTGTGACTGGGCACCTGTCAGTCACTGGGTGACATCAAGCGAAACACTTCCTTTGCCTGCAGGGATTGAAATCACATCTGTGGGTAAAGGGCACTGGGCTTTTCAGGCACCAACCTTCACAGTTTCAGTGGCACTTGCAAACCCTGCTTTGGTCAGGGCACCGTGGCTTTTCCTGGGTGCAGTTTCTCCACTGCTGGCTTGTGGCCAAATATTTGTTGGCCTGTGGTGCTGAATGAATGTGAAAATGAGTTCCTCCCACCCTGCTTCCCTTTTGAGACCCACCTCCCCAGTTCCCCCCCGCCTCAGAAATACATTTAAAAAAAGAGAACTGTACACAAAGTTTTAATTTTATTTCGTTTGTCCCACCTGGGAGACTTCACCTTGTTAACATGCATGCATTTCAAAACACTAAGTGTCTCATACTTCTTCTAGCAAACAGATAAGCACATTGAACTTTTAATCTCTATTTTAAAAAAAAAAATGTTGTGAAAATTGAAACGGGTGCGTTTTTTCATAGTTTTTTGTTTACTTTTTTGTCACCAGCTACTTGAACCTTTTGTGATACATCTTTAAAAACACCTTTGAGTCCACTGCATATGCAGCACAAAAAACAGGCTTTTAAAAAAATGTAGCTCAGTGGAACTGGCTCATGATTCCTTCACCCTGACTAGGAACACAGGAGCTGCATTTACAATTCGTACAATTAAAAAAAAAAACTACCTGTGGTGACACTGTGCAGACTTGCGCTACGATTTTCATTCTCAGGGCCAAGTGAGACTGCATAGCAGCTTGTTGGATGTCTCGCTCGCATACAAAGTGTGTGTGTGTGTGTGTGTGTGTATGTGTATATGTGCGTTTTTAACAACAGGAGCCTAAGAACAAGGGGTACGAACATAACCGTTCCCAGGCTGGCTCAGATGTGCTGGAAACAACTGGCTGAAACAACTGAGCACAAAGTGGTACCCATGACCTTTGCAATAATCAATTAAGATCCGCCCCAACCCGTTTTACATTTGAAGGAGGCAGACATGATTAAACAAACTTGGTTGCCATCACCAGCCCTTAAAAATCCCACAACAGTATCTTTTTCAAGTGCTAAGTGCCTGAATATAACCCACCTCCCATCAAATCACTAAAAGCATGGGATGGATGTGTATAATGGCTGTCAAAAACCAGGCTTATCCAATTTACCTTTGGTCCCTGCTCTTTCCAGGTGGTTTAAAATTCCTTGTCCGAGCATTTTGTTTTTTTAATTTTGCCCTGGAGCTTTCACCGCAAAAACTCGCTCTTTAGTGCTCAATCAGAGCAAACGTTCATTCTGGTTTTCTGCGGATTGCTGTTTGCTCCGATTGAACTTTAAAGAGCAGGTTTTCATGGAGAAAGCTCTGGAAGAAAAACAAACGCTTGGACACAAAGCTTTAAGGTGCGGACTGTGCCTGGAAAGAGAGGAAGTAAGTTAAGTGTGGATAAACCCTCACTCTGCACAGAAACCAACTCTCATCAAGATTTTCTTCTCCTGAGGAGATGACCTCATCTTCTCCTTTGTGATGACCAAAGCATGCAGGTTTAAACTATGAGGACCATGTAGCTAGTAGCCACCAATAGATTCCTTAACAAATATGTCTAACTCCTTAGGGTTCGGGCTTTGGCATCACCAGAGAGCATATACCCAAGGCAAGAGAGCAGACAGAAGCAACATGCACTCTGGCTGGACACAATCCAGCTGAGAATGTGCATCTTGAGAGCAAGACTGTTCACAGGAGCAGAACTAACACACACACACACACACAGAGAGAGAGAGAGAGAGAGAGAGAGAGAGAGAGAGAGAGAGAGAGAGAGATCCTTCCAACTGAAATTGCAATTAGGCTGCCTTTTGCTCTCTTTTTTGAGAAAGCACCACCAAGGTGTTTTCCAAGAGCCAGAAAATACTTTGCTTCTGTGGTGCATGTGTGTGTGAGATTAAAAAGAAGGCTCTCAGCTGACCTCTCTTGCTCAGGGGAAAAGTGCTGACTGTTTACAATTCTTTGCCTGGACCGATTACGGCCGATGCTGGCTTTTGAAAAGGGTGTTCTGTCCAGGCAAGCAGATATTGTTTTGCTCCACCTTGCACTTATCCACACTTCTCTCTGCCTTAAGGATCTTGGGGGGGAAATGACCGTATAAATCACTACTACTAAATCTGCCGGTGGTGTTCAAATGCTCAGTGACAACAGAAGTGTCCGGTGGCTGTTAGGTTCAAGAGTAAGCCAGCAGCCCACTGGCTGTGCAGACAAGCTGCGCCCTTCGTGGAAACAGCTCACACTTAGAAAAGGACAACAGGGCAAGTGCAAAAGTTTCAGAATAGACTCCAGAGAAAAAGTTAAGCACCCTTGATGCGGATGCAAAGTTGCATCGTCAGTGCCGTCACCTTGGGCTACACAACAAAACTTAAATACACCATGACACTGGCCTCCTTATGGTTATGGATGCAGACAGTTTTAATGTCGGGGGGAAAGGAAACCCAGAGGTCACCAAAATCCGAGGGAAAGCAAAAGGTTCTTGATGGAGTGGGGGAGAAGCTTGGGGGGGGGGAATTAAGACTGTTCAGCAGCTGCAATTTCAGCAGCATATCATAGTCATGATGGCAGGGGGCACTTCCACAGCACCAAAAGAAGCAACTGCCTTGATTAGAATATCCTTTACACATAATTCATGTTTACCGGATTGCCAGGTTCGTCTGATGTGCCATAGGAGGAAAATAATAATCTAGTTCTGTACTATGGTGACTCAAATTCTGCCATGAACAATAAATATCCTGCCATTCTAGAACTAACTGTGCAGTTTTCTGCTTATTTCACAAAATATACTTCCAAAATTCATCGGAAGAAGAATTTGGAAATGCTTGATACTAATCCGGCATGGAAGAAGATGAAGATGAAGATTGGCAATGGGCAGTGGGCCAGAATCAGACCAGCATGATGGAGCTCTCAAGTCTCCTGCCCTGGTTTCACCTGTTTTCAAGATTTCTATCTCTTAAATTGGAGGGGAGGTCTGTGGGGAGGCAAATCTAAGGGAAAAGCTTTGTGAGGAAGGGAAAACCCAACTGCCCTTGACCTGTCAATCAAACCCAACATTAGCAGGAGAGGAGACATGGCCAGCCACACAACCGTCCTGTTGAGCCCAGGAATTATCTCCAAAGGCTCCACATTAACAGCCAACAGTTAATCTGGTGCAATATGCAGAAGTATTGCAGAACTGACCGCATCCTCATCTACATGCAGTGGTTGGGAGCAGAGCTGAGAGGCTCCATACTTAGAGTAGGGTTTGGTAGTTGGGGGCGAGAATGAATGGGGAGAAGCTTTGCTGAAATGGGACTTGCAGAAGAGAGGAAAAGGGGAGATTAAATTGGACCGGGTGAGAGACACAGCAGAAGGCTACAGCTATGAGAGCGGGAGGGAAAGTTTGCTGGTGGGGTGCGATTAGGGAGAAGAGGCAGAGTGTTGGGGGTTGGCAGGAAGCCAAAAACAGACAGGGGCTTCATAGCCACGGAGCAGAAAACAAATTTAGGAGAAGCAAAGGTAAACGGTCTCAACAAAGAGGTTGGCGCAGGAAAGGGCGTTAGTGAGAGGTTCCGAGTGGAGAAACTTGGATAAGTCACCTAGCACCTGCTCATAACTCCCCCTGGAGAGCTCTTTGGGCTTAAGACTTCTCATATTTAGGTCTCCAAACAGCATCCAATAAACAGCTGGCAGTTTTGCCTACAGGTGTGCGACACTTAGGAGACCCCAGATACCAGTGGGGTGGCTTGAATGGTTAGAGGAGTAACTGGCTGCCTGCACTCACTCCTAATGGGAGCTGCATGCTTATTTTAAAGAGCATTGTATATGCTCATGGGCTTTGACAGGAAAAAGAAATTTCAGTGCTTGCCCCCCCCCCCCAAGGGCATACGATCAAAAGGATGACTGCAGGGAGAAAGTAAGGCTAGCAAGATATGGAAATGACTATGTTATTCAGGCTTTAGCTGGGCTAGGGATGAGACGGAGGGGATTGTCTCAGCCCCTGAGGGTGTATTCTCTGAAAGATTTTTGCTTTTTGTCAGTGGAGAGGTGGGCAGACACAACCCATATCCATGGATCACATTCCTCACCTTACAAGAGAATGAAGAATTGGCTTCTGAAGGGAGACTGGGAGAAAGAGAAAGAGAGAGAGAGAGAGAGAGAGAGAGAGAGAGAGGGTACTGTTACAGGGAACTAGGCAGAGGGCCTTCTTGGTAGTGGCACCCGCCCTGTGAAACACCCTCCCGCCAGATGTCAAAGAGAAAAACAACTACCAGACTCTTAGAAGACACCTGAAGGCAGCCTTGTTTAGGGAAGCTTTTAATGTTTAATAGGTTATTGTATTTTAATGTTCTGTTGGAAGCCGCCCAGATTATTATTATTATTATTATTATTATTAGCCAGGTTGTTGAAGGAGGGAGCTTCAAGCAAATTAGATGAGAACGGAACTGACAAAGATGTTTGGGAGCAAGGGATTTTCGGGGGGGGCGGGGGCAGAAGAGAGGTCAATGGGAATGCAATGGGAAGAGACAAGGGCAGAAAGACAGGTTGGGCCACAGATACTTAAAAAGAAGAAGTGTGCCTTGAGCTCCCAGGACGGTCATTCCATGCGTGTGGGAGCCTGCTTCCGTATACCGATTGAGTTTGATAGACTGAATATTTAGGCCATGATGGGCTAGATATGGCCTCTGGTTATCAGAGGCAGGAAGCCTTCAGGTGCCTGTTGCTGGGGCACACAAGCAAGAGAGGACTCGTGTCCTCCTGCCAGGCTTCCCAGGAGCATTTGGTTGGTTGGCAACTGTGAGAAACAGGAAGCTGGGCTAGATGGGCCTTTGGATCGGATCCCAGCATGTCCAGGAAATGTATCCCACCCCCCCAGGGCTAACTGTACTGCCAAGCTTCGAAAAGGACAGACATTGGTAGGAATATCGTCACCAGTGTTTGGCGCGGATGCTTGCGTATTTCTAATGACAACCTAGCGGAAAGTAGGGTGAAATGGCTTTTAAGAGTCGAGAAGCAAGTGCCCAAGAAATGGATCCAAGAGTGGAGAATCTTCCCAGGCTGTAGGCTCTTATTTCACAATGGGTTTCGAGCGCATGCTTCTAGAGAAGAAAGGGGCCCTTTCAAAGCTTTCAAAGCATTTCCGACCTGCCGACATCCCCATTCCCACTCTGAAAAGTATGCTCACATATTCACAACCAGTTGTAGTCAGCTGGGCTGGATCTACACTGATCTTCTATAAATAAAACAATCTATAATTCTTAATGGCAGTTTCCCATTGCCGGTGGAGTTCTGCTCTGCAGTGCCCTCTGGTGTCACATTTCAATAACACGTTTTTAACATTATAAATGACAAGTGTAGATCTGCCCCACGATGCTCAAAACATAGCAGATGGTTGCAGCTGATCTGATAAATTAAAGTCACAAGTGAGAAGAGGAGGGACTTTCTTATCCTATTCCTAATGAAAGGTTTCATTTAGGCTTTTAAGAAACCTCAATCTATTTACAGCATACTCCACCATTTTCAAGTTTTGCAAAACTTTCTATGTCTTTACAATTGTGGAATCAATTGTCTTTTTAATCAGGCGAGGCGGGGGGGGGGGTCCCATCAGAGAAGAAGGGGCATATACTACAAGGGAAGGGGAAAAGAAGGAAAGAAAACATTCACCACATTCTCAACAAGACAGAATCCACAAATCAAGAACTATACTACACAGCAAAAGACACAAACTCCCCAACAACCACATTCAGGGTAAGAAAGGCCTATGTGAGAAACAGTTTCAAGGCAGAGTAAGCAAAGTGTCTTGATTGCAAGGTGACGGCTCAAAAACTGTTATATCCATCTTAAAAAAGAAACCAACCCACAAACAACCCCCCCACCCCACCCCACATAAGATTTAAAACATGGAATCAATGCGTTGCATTCCAAATCTTCGGCAGTTTCAACAAGTGTGGCTGTTCAATCCAACGTTACTGTCTGCAGACGTAAAAAGGGGGGAAAGTTGCAATTCAAATGGGGCAAGAACAGTTTGCTTTCTTGAAGAAAACCGACCAAGCACAAATTATTCCAACGTTCTGTCCTAGCTCACAGACAGTCTATCTTAGTGGTTACGGAACAGTCAGCTGCATCGATTTATAATGTTTTTCCCCCTAAGTTCTAGGATCATGTTCTTCCCAAAACTCCAGGCAGACAGATTTCCAACACACTGATTCACAACACAATACGCTGCTTTAAAAAGTGGCAAGCACCGTCTTATGGGATTTGCAACCAGATCCAGGGTTTAAAAAGTTGGCTGAACCATGATTAGCTTAACACTGCCAGAACATCAGTTATGTTACAGAGGCAACTGAGTCCAGGTGCTCCAAAAGAAATGTCTTTGCAACTTGTCCAGAGAATGATTTAATGTTGCCACATCCCCTTCAGAGTCAGTCTCTTAGCCAAGGGCCTTCGCCGTGGTCCAGAATGACAGGTGTTAGAATTCTTCTGTAACTGCTTTCCTCCCATTGACTTGCGTGAATTTTTAAGCAGCCAACTTGCCATCGTATTCCACCCCATCTCTTTTGAAATGAACATTGGTGCAAAATAATAATAATAATAATAATAATGGGGAAATGTAACCCAAAGGGGAAAGTCTCTGTTTCAATGGACTTAAAATGGCTTTTGCACATCGCTGTAACAGTTTCCCCTCCAAACGGCAAACGGTTATTCCCGTCCAGTTCTTAGAGAAAGAAGCAACAAGGGGTTTGTTTTTTTCTCGCTCGGAGTGAAGAAAAGCAGATCCAATCGAAGGGAGAAATGCCTGTGGAGTTTCTGCTATTTATTCACATTTGCGCCTGACCATCAGGAGACGGTCGTACTCTTCAAAGATAATTCCTCAGGTTTATGTTTGGATTTTTTCACAACCAAAGAGAGAGAGAGAGAAAGAGAGAGAGGGAGAAAGAGAGAGAGAGAGACCTCCACTTTTCCACCAGGTCAAGCAGAGTATTTGGAGGCCTACAGCTATGAGTTAGTTTTCGGCTAGGTCACACGGTTATCGCACATTCACTGAACATCACACCCCAGCAGAGTGGGGGTGCGTTCCTGTTGCTCTAGAAGTCACATCCTGCACCCACCCCCACTTGTCTTCTCCCTCTGCTTTTTTTTTTTTTGCCAAGGATGGGAAGGCAACTATGTCAGGATATTGGACATAAATTCGTTGAAGCGTTTTGAATACTGCTCTGGATTGACTGTGGAAATCTCTGCTCCGGCCTGGAAAACAAAACAAACAGATTAAAGCAATGAAACCCCCTTCGGCGCTCCTGACTATTGGCTTTTAGTCATCCTGCTGTCAGACAATTATCAGTCATCCTGCTGTCAGCCGAAGGCACTTGTCCACCTCTGAGCCTGAGCACCAAAAGCTTGGGAAGACGGAGCGAATGATACCCTGTGTGAGTGGGCACTCTGGCCTCACTCAAAGCTCTAATTCAAACATACCGTATTGTAATGGTTATATGGGGTTGCTCGTGCGTAAGTTGCCGCCACTCCTGGCTAGGTTGCCTGGTTAAACCTTTTCCTGGCTGGACAGCCTTTCACTTCGTGGCTGTTTCAGTCGCTAGCAGAATCCGTCAGTGGGCGTTTCTTGAACTTCTTCCAGCAAAGAAAGTTCTTTGACGCCAAGTCTACGCCTACTTTCCCTGCGTGGAAGTCTTCTGCGCAGGGTGGGTGTGGGTAGCGGAGGACCTGTGCTCTCCCCGCTGGTCTCCGGCGAAGAGTCCTGGAACCCCCTTGCCAATTCCCCCATCTGCCCCCCTTTATCCCTGGTGTTACGCTGATTTCCTTCCCCAGCTGATGAGTTCCCTCTCTCCCTGCTGGGCCCTTCTCCGGCATCGCTTGGGAGCCTTGCCTCCACCTCTGGCTCCGATGTCAGTTCCCTGACACGTATATACTCAAGTATAAGCTGACCCGAATATAAGCCGAGGCACCTAATTTTAGCAGAAAAAACTGGGAAAACTTATTGAATCGAGTATAAGCCGGTTCACCACACCACAAACTTGGTGGCGGCGGCAGCAGCAGCGGAGGAAGAACAAGCAGCCTGAAAGGGCTCCTTTTGGGCTGCTCGTCCCTCCGCCGCCTGCCTCACTCGAGTATAAGCCGAGGGGGGGCTTTTTCAGCATAAAAAATGTGCTGGAAAATTGGCTTATACTCAAGTATATATGGTACTTCAATTCATGTCCATAAGCGTTCTAACTTACAGGGGTGAAATGAGTCAGCAATGAAACCCCCTTCACAGGCAAGGGTTGGTGCTACAGCAAATTCTACATTGCTACCAAACATGCATCGCTTTGAGAGTTTGGAAGCCGGAAGTTTTGTGGAACTGGAATATAACTGTTACTACAAATGTAACTTTCTATATGGAAAAAAGGGATAAAATATTATTATTATTATTATTTTAAAAAGAGTCTGGAAGACTAGCAATTTATTTGCTTGCTTGTTTAATTTCTATACTGCCCTTTATCAAAGGAATGCAGGGCGACTTGTATATTTTTGTGTTTTTGTATTACAACATTGTAACGAATGAAAACAGTAACTCCTGCCACACATACACAATTTAAAGGCCGTAAATTGTATAATTAGCAATATAAGAGGAATGTTCTTGCCTGACCCCTAATTCCCCCCCCCCCCCACTGACCCACATCAATCACCCACTGAAAGAAGCTGGAGTTTTGCTTCCTCAAACATGTTCAGTTACAGGCAAGCTATCTAATCAGCCACGCCACGCTGCGCCAGTTTAGTGCAGCACACGGGGACTCGCCAAGCAGGTAGCTCAGTTCATGGGTGGCTCATGGGCCGGTTAAATGGCCTCTGTGGGCCACTTCTGGCCCATGGGGCTTAGGTTGCCGACCCCTGGTTTAGACTTATTACAAGTTATTGTGAAGTTTAAGTTAGGTCTGCTGCAACTGGATTTCTTATGGACAGTGCCAATCCTGAATGTACTGGATTTGTGACCATTCTGCTCCTTTGCCTTCAGTAGCAGTAAAGCTCTGCTGCATGAAATGCCTGTGCTCTCTTTGGGAATCCTGCACATATTTAAGTTGTTACTCTGCTAACTATACATTGGAATCTACTCCGGATCAATATTGAGTAGAATTTACGGTAAATGACAAACATAACTTGTTTAATTGATAAAGACGGGAGAAAAATGCCCCCCCCCCCAACACTAGAATTGCATTCCATGAAATTTTCCAGCAATAGGTTCTGAACGAGCAAAAAGAAATGGTTTTGTCTTACCCCGTGTTTCACAGTTTTGGCAGCGTGCGCCGCTTTTTTCTTTGTGTCATACGGTGTGAGGATATCTATAATGGCCATGAAATAGACCTCCTTTTTAGGGGCACCTGATTACAATGAGAGAGGGAGAGAGAGAAAAAAACTGGTTAATCAGGCAAAGAGTCATATTTAGGGCAGGCCGCCTACTTTTTGGCTAGCAAGCGCAGTTCAGGTATGGCCAAATGTTTTTGTGGTTAGATCTGTGAGTTGAGGCCACCTTTCCAGCCCAACAGAGAGGGTATGTGACTGTAGTATCTTGCTGACAATCTCAATGTGGCAGAGCATGACCAGAAGTCAGCAGCTGCTCTGAGCATCTGCAGAGCGCCTCTCCAATTGGCTTCATGATGCTTGAATGGCAGTTGATTTGTTTTGATTCCCCCCCCCCCGCCCCCCAGAAAAGGGCCTTCCCACTGCCAATGCACCAGCCCCCCTGGCTTTCGAATGGAGGGCGGGAGCAAGAGAAAGGAGCACAATAATATGGAAATGAAAAGCAAGTATTGCTCAGACACACCTAGCAGAGACCAACAGCTGTTAAGAGACAGGAGTTCTCTCCACGGAATTATCATGTTATTAAGATTAGCGATTTCCCAACTTTTAGGGAACCCGTAACAAACAGAAACCTGTGTGCATTTCAAAGGATTCTGGGACACAGTCTAGGCCACAGTCTGGTTTATGCAGGACACTGGCCAGACCTGCTGGGCCTTACACGATTGATCCATGGGCACTGCAAGTGTGCCCAAAAACAGACCCAATGCTCCCCGCTGTGGTTGCACATTGCTGTGGAAAGTCAGGGCTGTGTACACACACACACACACATAAAAGCTGCTTCCTATCCAGTGCACTCCCATCACTGGTTTGTGAAGACACATTATGGTACGCCGGCTGAGACCTTACCTGCCTGCGCACTGCCTCGCCAGACTGGTGCATGCTCTGGTTATCTCCTGCTTGGACTACTGCAACATGCTCTACGTGGGGCTACCTTTGAAGGTGACTCTGAAACTACAACTAATCCAGAATTCGGCAGCTAGACAGGTGACTGGGAGCGGCCGCTGAGACCATATAACACCGGTCTTGAAAGACCTACATTGGCTCCCAGTACGTTTCCGAGCACAATTCAAAGTGCTGGTGCCGACCTTTAAAGCCATAAAGCCTGTGGTCTAGGAACCTATCAACACAACACTCTGGCTTCCATCCCATCATTGTAAGACGGAGTTGTTCCGCCTGGCCTTTGGCTTGGAGCCAATTTGATTCCCTCCCTCTCTTTTTTTCCCTTTCTTTTCCTTCTCCTCCTGCGATGAGGCTACATTTTAATATTTTAATGTTCCATTATTTTAATGTTGTATTTTATTTTTGTTTTTAAGTTGTAATCATCCATCTTGTTTTTATTATTGCTTGTAAGCCGCTCTGAGCCCGGCCTTGGCTGGGGAGGGCGGGGTATAAATAAAAAAATATTATTATTATTTATTATTATCCCAAGGACTTTAGACTGGGCTTCCCATCTCCTCCTTTCCACCCTATTCACCCATGCCGAACCCAAACACTCACTTTCATGGCTTTTCATAGCGTAGACATCCACGGAGGGATCAAACTCCCCAGGCCCAAAAAACCGGGGGAAGTTGAGAAGGTTGCCGGGACTGTCAGGCGGGGTCCCGTAAGAGCCAATGGGGTTCCCACCAATGCCGTCGTTCTCGCATTCTTCGTCTTCTGCCCGGTCCTCAACTTCCATCTCTTCCTGCTCAGCACGGTCCACGTCGTGAATCCCCACCAGCAAACTGTAATCCATGATCTTCAGCTGAGCGAGAAACTGGAAGCCAACAGAAAGACATTCTCTCTCTCTCTCTCTGTCTCCAGCTGCTCTGATCTCAAACTATGATCCTTTTCAAACTCCCCGCATCAGCTTCAAGACTCTAGACCTCTTACCCTGGACTCCTGCATACTCCTGTACCTTTCCGTTCTTCCTAATCCTTCCTTCTGTCCTGTTTTCACTTTCTAGAATCAATTCAGAACGTATCTACCAAATTCACCCTTTTGCTCCAAAAGCCCCCATTCTCCAAACCAGCAAATGACAAAGGCAAAGGCAAACTTTATTCTGGAATTAAGACTGGAGGAACACTTCGTTCACACCCCCAATATATATATGTGTGTGTGTATACATAATGTATGGATAATGTATACACACACACACACTTCCAGGGTGTGTACACTCCATCTCTCTCTCTCTCTCTCTCTCTCTCTCTCTCTCTCTCTCTTCCAGGGTGAAAATTGAGGCAAACTCTGAGGAGAGGCTGGGCTTCACCTCTTTGAGGTCAGGCGATTGTGCTGCTTTTTTGTGTTGGCCCAATCCTACCGGGAGCGCAGAGGAAGGGCAGTTACTGTATTTTTTGCTCTATGACTCACTTTTTCCCTCCTAAAAAGTAAGGGGAAATGTGTGTGCATCTTATGGAGTGAATGCAGGCTGCGCAGCTATCCCAGAAGCCAGAACAGCAAGAGGGATTGTTGCTTTCACTACGCAGCGATCCCTCTTGCTGTTCTGGCTTCTGAGATTCAGAATATTTTTTTCCTTGTTTTCCTCCTCCAAAAACTAGGTGCATCTTGTGGTCTGGTGCGCCTTACAGAGCGAAAAATGCGGTATTTGAACCCAGAGGAGGCTGACGGGAAAGAGGCAGAGAATCATGCCCTCGGGAGCTGCCAGGATCAAACCGGTGCATCAAAAACAGAGTTCTTGTTGCCACCCGGTCAGGACTGCACACGGTTCTGGCTGGAACAGTCGCACAACAGCCCACAATCCTCTTATGTCTGGGAAGTCAGGTGACACCAGATAACCACTCCAGTGCCACTGACTGGCTGATACAAAACTCCTGCCTTTGTCCAGCCCGGGCAATTTGTCCTTGAGGGAGACCGCTGCATCTACCTTCTGCGTTCCTGACTATTGGCTTTTAGTTATCCTGCTGTCAGACAATTAATCACTAGCCGAAGGCACTTGTCCACCTCTGAGCCTGAGCACCAAATGCTCAGGAAGACAGCAAATGAAACCCTGGGTGAGTGGGCACTCTGGCCTCACTCAAAGCTCGAATTCAAACATACCGTATATACTCGAGTATAAGCTGACCCGAATATAAGCCGAGGCACCTAATTACCGTATTTTTCGCTCTATAGGACGCACCGGACCATAGGAGGGGGAGAACAGGAAAAAAAAATAATTATTGTTCTCCCCCTCTAAAACAAGGTGCGTTCAAGGTGCATTCACCCAAAGCCTCCAGAGCACAGCGGGACTTCCTGCTGCGCTCTGGAGGCTTCAGGCGGCTACCTTGGAAGCCTGGAGAGATAGAGGGGTCGGTCTGATCCTTCTCGCTCTCCATTCTTCAGTGAAGGCAACCCAAAGCCTCTGGAGCGCGGGGGGGAGCTCCCGCTGGGCTCTGGAGGCTTCAGGTTCCTTTCGACCTGCTCTTTGGGGCTGGCGGTGGGGGGGGGAGGCGCTGCTTTCCCCCACCGCCAGCCTCAAAGATCCCTGAAGCCTTTGGAGCGCAGCTCCACAGGCTTCAGGGATAGCTTTGCGCAGCCATCCCCAAGCTAGAAGAGCGAGACGGAGCCCTCCGTCTCGCTGTTCTGACTTGGGAACAGCCTTTCTAGCCTCTGCAGGGCAGTGGGGTGAAGGCAGCCCGCTGCCCTGCAGAGGCTTTGCACGCAGCCATCCCCAAGCTAGAACAGCGCTCCGCCTCCCTGTTCTGGCTTTGGGCTTAGCCGCGCAGCCAGCATTCACTCTATAGGACGCACACACATTTCCCCTTAATTTTGGGAGGGGTAAAGTGCGTCCTATAGAGCGAAAAATACGGTAATTTTAGCACAAAAAACTGGGGAAACTTATTGACTCGAGTATAAGCCGGCTTACCACACCACAAACCTGGTGGTGGCGGCAGCAGCGGAGGAAGAACAAACAGCCTGAAAGGGCTCCTTTTGGGCTGCTCGTCCATCCGCCACTTGCCTCACTCGAGTATAAGCCGAGGGGGTGCTTTTTCAGCATAAAAAATGTGCTGGAAAAGTCGGCTTATACTCAAGTATATATGGTACTTCAATTCATGTCCATAAGCATTCTAACTTACAGGGGTGAAATGAGTCTGCAAAGATCCCCCTTCTATCCTATCCAGCTTTGTGGACAAGCTTCTCACTCGTTTGCATTTTCGCTCAGCAAACCCTACCTCGACGTCTCGCTTCAACTTCTCCAAAAAGTTCTTTTTGCTTTCCTCTCCAACGTGGAGCTTTTGGCCTTCGTTCAGAAAGTCGTTGTCCTTGAAGGTCGGCAGGTCCTTGGCCTAGAGAGAAGACGGAACTGGAATAAGTGCAAAATATATATATAAATCCTTCAATTTCACGTCGAGGCTGGATGAGATCCAAAGAGGTCACATCTAACCAGGAAAGAGGCCTTGGTCTTAACAGGATGCTCACCCAAAAATGTCAGCTCTCTGAGGTTATGGGAAAGGCAAATTCGACGCTGGAAGCGTTTAGGGTTAAGATGAAATATACAACGGGAATTATCGGCCGGGAGCTACTGGGGGCTAAAGCTCAAACACCCAGAACAATGCTCTCTCTGACGCTTATGGCACAACTCTTCTGGCAGCAGACTGAAAGGCACCAAGGGCTGTGATGTCTTCTGAGGCCGCAGGGTGACTTTTCCAACCCTGGGGAAATTTTGGTTTCCTCTGGTTTGTTGGGACCACAAAAAGCTGCAGTGCTGCCACATTTACAGTACACGAGTCCTGGGTGCAGTTTTTTCTCACCCATCTCAAGAATGACAGTGTAGCCTTGCGGACGGGTCAAAGCGGCCTGTCTACAAAACTCTTATTGCTGGCTGTCAACAACGCTAGCCAGAAATAGAACTTTCCTGTTTAGGGACAAGCTCTTGGATCAGCCGATTCTGGAGACAAGGAAAAAGGGAAGATGTTCTGGTTGGGAGTTTCCCAGAGTTATCTGTCTAGGTGCCTGGCAATCAGATATTAGGAACACCTAATAGGGCTCAGCTGTTCAGGATTCTTAGGTCAAAATCGGCACAAAGCAGAATATCAAAATCCTACGGCCTTATATGTAGCATCTTAACTGCTCTTAACATGGACAGAACCTAGGACTTGCGGATCAGAAGGTCGGCAGTTTGAATCCCCGTAACGGGGTGAGCTCCCATTGCTCGGTCCCTGCTCCTGCCAACCTAGCAGTTCGAAAGCACGTCAAAGTGCAAGTAGATAAATAGGTACCACTCTGGCGGGAAGGTAAGCGGCGTTTCCGTGCGCTGCTCTGGGTCGCCAGAAGCGGCTTAGTCATGTTGGCCACATGACCCGGAAGCTGTACGCCAGCTCCCTCGGCCAATAAAGCGAGATGAGCGCTGCAACCCCAGAGTTGCCCGCGACTGGACCTAATGGTCAGGGGTCCCTTTACCTTTACCTTTAACTGCTCTTAGTACAGATTTAGAAATATGACCCATTTGACTCTCTTACTCACATATATCTCTTCATCTGAATCTTCATCACCAATATTCATCAAACATGAATATTGTATCTACCGTGGGCTCAAGTACTAGTGGTAACGAGGGCCTGAAGTTCATGAGCAGAAGCCTAGACCTTCCTCTTCTGCATTTTTCAAAAGTCAGCAGGTACGCTAACAACTATAGCCAAATGGGCAATTTTATTCCTTCCGCAACTTCCTTATGTGTGAGTGAAAAGACTTCTCCCCACTGCACTGCTCGTGATCTTCTGCTTATTTGGCAGGGTTAAATGCCATTTTCAATAACCTGCAATCACAAAAGTTTGATTTTCAAAAACCAACTGAGAATCGAAATCCAAAACAACACTTGTCAATTCTTTAGCGTTCTTTTGGACATACCACCAATATGATGGGTGTGAGTATTTCCCTACAGCAGAAAAGGCCGGATCCAAAAGACATTTTTGATACAACTGTTTAGGGCTCTGCTGCACAGTCTGAAAGGTTTATACTCCCGTCAGGTTAAAAATATTCGGTAATCTGAATATCTAATCAACTGGCAATCCCTAAAATAGGAGAAAAGCCATCTGGCTTTTCCGGATTAGTACGAAAAACAGGACAGAATGAGGGAGAAGAATTAAAATACTTCTTAAATAACCAAATGGAAAAATAAAACATTGCATTAAAAAAAGAAATCATTTCAGGCATTTGATAAGATTCTCGTTTCTAACATGAAGGAAGCCGTTTAAGACACACACACACCCCCGCTCACTGGAGACACATGTTTGTCTAGCATAATTATCTAGCATAATTTGAGAGGTGGAAGGGAAGCCATAGGAATTATGTTTGCTTATAATTACAAAGAAGAATAATCCTGGATGAGATACACACACACACACACACACACACACACACACAGAGTTTGAAAGGCCTGGACAGGCGGGGTAGGCAACCAGCTGCCCATTGGACTATCCAGTCATTGGAGATCTCCACCTGACCTTACTTACTCACTTATTCCCCCCTGCTCCCTGCCCAATCTTATGGCTCAAACGAGTCAAGTCCAGCCAAACTGGATCAGATCCTCTGGTTTGGGGAGGAGCAACTTTCTAGAAGCGTACTAGCTGCACAGTCCACATATATCCAGCAACCACGATTACCAGGAAACCCGTGCTGAACAGCCTCGATAACCAAACTAGAGTGCCCTTTTCTCTGTCACCCATCAAAAAGGGTACTCGCCTATTAAACGAGCTGAAATATAAAAAGTGGTGCCTTGGGTTACATACGCTTCAGGTTACACACTCCACTAAGCCAGAAATAGTGCTTCAGGTTAAGAACTTTGCTTCAGGATAAGAACAGAAATTGGGCTCCGGCGGCGCGGCAGCAGCAGGAGGCCCCATTAGCTAAAGTGGTGCTTCAGGTTAAGAACAGTTTCAGGTTAAGTACAGACCTCCGGAACGAATTAAGTACTTAACCCGAGGTACCACTGTAGTTGGCTAGTCTGGTGATTAATGCAAGGGTAAGCAACCTTTTTTTTCTGTTGTGGGCTACATACCCTTAGGAGCAATCCAGCAGGGACTACATGCTAACAGTGGGTAGGACCACAGCCAAAGATGGAAGCATCCTGTCCCTCCATTTCTTTCTGCTATACCCCTTTCCCCTTTTCTCCTTCTTTCTCTCTCTGCTATACCCATTTCTGTCTCTCCCTCTGATTCACTCTTTTATTTTAAATCAACAGAATGAAACTTCAAGAGAGGCTGTTGCTCCCTGCTCTCTCTAACAGTGGCAATCAAAAGTTATGAGTTAAATGGGGAGATGCAGCTATATAGCTTATTCAGCCACCTCTCCAACGCCCAGCACGCTTCTAAAGCTAAGGGGGAACTGCACCCCCTTTCCTCTAAGCCTACCAGAATTATAGCCACGGCGGTGACATTTGTAGATTTATTCAGAATGCCTTCCCCGACTGTTGCTCTTACCTTTTCCTTGTCGCTGGCTTCCCTTGCTACCGTTGAACCCTGGAAAGAAAAGGGGCGGAGACATATTTTAGAGCCAATAAACTTAGTATTTAAAGAAATAATAGCTCCCAGTGTTGAACCTTAGATAACCGAGTGCCTTTTTGAAGATTTCCAGCAGTGAGAGACAGAGAGACTTAAAACCAAATTCACAGTATTAACAACAAAAAAGCAAACCCATTTTATGCAACCAGTGGGATGAAAATTCAGATTTTAAGATTGCTTAAAAGTTGGGGGGGCCTATGTGAAATACAGTTGCACACGTGATACACAAGTGCAGGAACTTAGTACACAAATATTTAACCTCCGGCTACCACATGTGTAACATATGTAGCAATTCTATGCAGGCAGATATTCTATGCATCGGTCAGGAGACTCTCTCACACTGCCTAGAGGGGCCCCAGAAGGCTAATGTAGAAATCCCTAAGAAAGCCACAGCACAATAACACTGCAGTGTTAATATCCGGTACCCTCAAGTGGTCTCCAATAACCTCTCACAAGCCTAAACTCTACCATGCGGTGTCTGAAAAGGACTTCTGGCACACTAGATGCAATTGTACAAAACCACCCTACAGCTAAAAGGGACGCGGGTGGCGCTGCGGGTTAAACCATAGAGCCTAGGACTTGCCGATCAGAAGGCTGGCAGTTCGAATCCCCGCTACGGGGTGAGCTCCCGTTGCTCGGTCCCTGCTCCTGCCAATCTAGCAGTTCAAAAGCACGTCAAAGTGCAAGTAGATAAATAGGTACCAATCCGGTGGGAAGGTAAACGGCATTTCCGTGCGCTGCTCTGGTTCACCAGAAGCGGCTTAGTTATGCTGGCTACATGACCTGGAAGCTGTATGCCGGCTCCCTCAGCCAGTAAAGCGAGATGAACACTGCAATCCCAGAGTCGGCCACGACTGGACCTAATGGTTAAGGGTCCCTTTACCTTTACCCTACAGCCAAACCCTCGAAAGCTAAGATTCTCAGGATACCACACTCCCATGACGAGAGACAGGATCCACATGCAAGCAGGTAACCTGTGAAATATCTAAAAGCATCTTTCCCCCTCTTCCTCATCCAATTTGTTTATTTGAGCATTTCTAACTATGCTCTCTCTCACGTGGTATGCAATAAAATAATTAAAACACCTCCAATGTCCATCTCCTCAGGAAGAAAACTGTCATACTGTCCACTACAGGAAAGAAGTTGGAATGTAATAAAATGTAATAACAGCACCCTGGATCAGGCCAGCGGCTCATTTGGCCAAACATCCTGTTTTCAGGATGACCAGTCAGATGCGCAGAATGTGGCTCCACGCAAGAATGTTATAACGTCCCTCACCTTGAGATCGTATTTTCGATGGACAGTCAGCCGATGGCTGAACACGTTCCTGGTGACCACCATGTATGTTTCCACGCCGTCTACAGTGAGCCTGTACATACCAAGGAACTGGGGGAGAAGCGTATTCCCATGGCATTCCACAATGAACTAAAGAGGAGAGGAGGCGAGGAAAAAACAAGAACAAGAAGTTCGTCAGAATCAGGCCACAGATCTTCAGCACAGCTTGATCAAAAGGGACAGGACGGCTTCAAATCTTGCAAGTGTATTTGAGACACTTAAACATACAAAAAAAGGTAAACATTTCACAACAAGAGTTTGGAACCTGAAAGGATTCTTTCTTTTTAGATAAAAGAAACCTTTGAAGGTGACCCGGAAACTGCAATTATCCGGAATGCGGTAGCTAGACTGGGAGTGGCCGAGACCATATAACACCGGTCCTGAAAGACCTACATTGGCTCCCAGTATGTTTCCAAGCACAATTCAAAGTGTTGGTGCTGACCTTTAAGGCCCTAAACGGCCTCGGCCCAGTATATCTGAAGGAGCGTCTCCTCCCCCATCGTTCTGCCCAGACACTGAGGTCCAGCCCCGAGGGCCTTCTGGCTGTTCCCTCATTGCAAGAAGTGAGGTTAGAGGGAACCAGGCAGAGTGCCTTCTCAGTAGTGGCGCCCGCCCTGTGGAACGCCCTCCCATCAGATGTCAATGAAACAACTATCTGACTTTTAGAAGACATCTGAAGGCAGCCCTGTTTAGGGAAGTTTTTAATGTCTGGTGTTTTATCATGTTTTTAATATTCTGTTGGGAGTTGCCCAGAGGAGCTGTTGTTGTTATAGATAAGTGATGATGATGATTATTAATGATTTCTCCTCCTGGAACTGTCATACACTCAGGTATACATCCTCCAGTACAGATTTGGGTTTCTGTGGCGGCTGCTCCCAATATATGTTTAGAGAGCAGTGAGCAAAGGCTTATAAGGAGTTATGGGAGAGTGAGACCTGCGGCATTGTATTGGCTGTGATTTCCTGTGGCAGAGATGGCTAGACTGTGGCCCTCCAGTTGCTGCTGAATGTGGAATGCCCAGGGAAGGTAGCCTGGCACCTTCATCATACACCTGTAGGCGCCAGGCAAAAACGTTCCTTTTAACCAGGCCTTTCCTTTGGTTGATCTGATCTACATCCTATGCCCTTTTAAAATGTGGCTCTTTTTTGGGGGGGGGCTATTGGGCTGTTGTTTTTATTTTTATTATGTACAGTGGTACCTCTGGTTACATACTTAATTTGTTCCGGAGGTCTGTTCTTAACCTGAAACTGTTCTTAACCTGAAACACCACTTTAGCTAATGGGGCCTCCCGATGCTGCCGCGCCGCCGGAGCACAATTTCTGTTCTCATCCTGAAGCAAAGTTCTTAACCCAAGGTACTATTTCTGGGTTAGCAGAGTCTGTAACCTGAAGTGTATGTAACCTGAAGAAAATGTAACCCGAGGTACCACTGTATTTTGTGGTCTTATATCTTGAATTTATTCTGTGAACCGTCCTGAGACCTTCAAGTATAGGGAAGTATATAAACTAATAATAATAATAATAATAATAACAATAATAATAATAATAATAGTGTCCCTGGATTCTTTGAAAAAAATCTGGTAACCTTATGGGGCTCCAAGATGAAAGCATTGAATACCCTGCATTGGAAAACCAGAGTAGGAACTAGCTCAATTCAGTACCAGAAATGTCAATTTAGACTGCAGTGGGACTGAGGAGGACAACCTGGCTCTACTGTGGGAACCTAGCAAAGCAGATAATCAGAACTGCTTTCTTGTCCAGTGCTGGGAGGGCAGGAAGCTCCTGTAGAGAAATGACCCAGAATACAGGCATTACCAGAAATAGCGCTTCCCAGTCATGCTAGGTTAGTGCTTAAGACGCCCTTTTTCTCTCCACCTCCCTTACTTGGTGGTACTTCTTCAGGATGTTGTGCATCTCTGCGACGTCTTCACTCGACACCGCCTTGATGACAAACCGCCGGTCGTAGGTGGTGAGGAAACGGACCCCGCAACGGCCGTGGCTGTCACTGTACACTGGGGCGCTCCGTGTCACGGAATTCTACAAAGAGGAAAACAAAAGAACAAGGAGGAGATGCACCGGCCGCCTCTTCAGAGCAGCCCTGTGAAAGTTGGAGCAACTTCACTTGATGCAGGAGTAAGAAGGACATTGAACGCTGCATCGGAAGCACATCGTGCCATGCCAGTAGGGTGCCAGGCCTTGTGCACAACAGAGCTCCATTATGTTGGCATGCCTGAACTTTAATATAGGTAAAAGGTAAAGGCAAAGGACCCCTGGATGGTTAAGTCCAGTCAAAGGCGCCTTTGGGGTTGCGGCGCTCATCTCGCTTTCAGGCCGAGGGAGCCGGCGTTTGTCCACAGACAGCTTTCCGGGTCATGTGGCCAGCAGGACTAAACCGCTTCTGGCACAACAGAACACTGTGATGGAAATCAGAGCGCACGGAAATGCTGTTTACCTTCCCGCCGCAGCAGTACCTATTTATCTACTTGCACTGGCATGCTTTCGAACTGCTAGGTTGGCAGGAGCAGGGACAGAGCAACGGGCGCTCACCCCATTGCGGGGATTCGAACCGCTGACTTCAGCGCCACCTGCTCCCCTTAATATAGAGTACTGTGAACAAAGCAAAACACTACGTCCCTCATCTTTCAGATCCTTGGCATTGCAATCACCCCATTTTTAAACTTGGCTTTTTTTGCAATATAAACCAAGAGTTGCTGTCTGTTTGTTGCTGCTGACTTTAAAAGGTAACCAATCAGAGGAATGCATTTTGAACCAGCAAAAAATGGCTGCCCCTTAGGAAACCCCACTAACCACTGGCTGGAATGTTTATGAATATTCTAACTGCTCAGCCAAGGGGAAAGGTTAGCAGTAAAATATCGAAGTAGCTAACTCTTTGGAATCAGTTCCCCAATTTTACCTCGATCTAGTTTTAGCAGTCCTATTTTCTTTCCACGTTTGAAGCCAGTCCCTGATGACTGACAGAGCTAAGGTTTGGGGGTGAGGAGTGCGGAAAGGGGTGCATAGAGTACACTAGGGAAAGGGAACAGGGGGAAGCACATAGACGGCAAACGTCATGTCCCATTGTTCACTGAAAGCTCACTCACAATGCATGAACACACACACACACACACACACACACACCCCTTCTGGGTATTCAGTATATTTCCAAAGCTGCTTTAAACAGCTGCAGGTGTAGAAACCTCTTCTGTTTTCCGATCAAAGCTTATATACCAGGATTGCATTCCGGAGCAGCGATCGATTTCTAGACCAGACCTTTGCCCCTGAAAACACACTCAAACACAAGCCTGTCCGGGAAGAGGTTGGCACTCTGGACTGTGCCGCACATCCACCACAGATCTTCACTGTGTCTAGTGGTGTAGTGGTCCAGGGTCACGGGTCATGGGGCCGGGGTCAAAGACCTATTAGCATTTCTGCAGCAGGGCCCCCGTCTCTAATGTCTTAGAGCCACCTAAACAGCACAAAAGGGGAGATTTATAGCCCCTGTATGCCCCAAGCCGAAGCATTTAGGGGCACCGAAAACACAAGGTGGTTCCATTTCAAGAGAGCAGGGTATGAACTCTGTTGCAGACAATGGGACATCATGGAAAACACAATTTAGGTCACTCCATAATGAGTACTCTAAATCAATTGCCCATGTACATGCACAGAATACAGTAGATTTAGCTGAAAGGCAACATATGGAGAACTGCACCAATCATTGCACAGCATCCTTAATTACGATTATTGTATAATTGTAAGATTATTGTACAATATAAGAAAGGGATGCGGGTGGCGCTGTGGTCTAAACCACAGAGCCTAGGACTTGCTGATCAGAAGGTCGGTGGTTCGAATCCCAAGACAGAGTGAGCTCCTATCGCTCGGTCCCTGCTCCTGCCAACCTAGCAGTTTGAAAGCACGTCAAAGTGCAAGTAGATAAATAGGTACCGCTCAGCAGGAAGGTAAACGGTGTTTCCGTGCGCTGTTCTGGTTCGCCAGAAGCGGCTTAGTCATGCTGGCCACATGACCCGGAAGCTGAACGCCGGCTCCTTCGGCCAATAAAACGAGATGAGCGCCGCAACCCCAGAGTCGTCCACGACTGGACCTAATGGTCAGGGGTCCCTTTACAATTATTGCACAATATTAGAAAGTTGTATAATCTCAGAAGAGGCATGGCTGTGGTTATCATAAAGGGGCTCAGCACTTCTGAATTTGCCACAGCGCTGCAGGCTTTCCTTTCCATTCCTTGAACGGTCAGCTATTGCTATCTTCTTCTTCCTCTTCCTCCTCCTCCTCCTCCTCCTCCTCACTGAACCTCCCCACTTCCCGATCTCATCCCCATGAAAAGTAACCCTGCTACTTCCCACCTTGGCCCCAGGGACTAGTATCTTTGGCCCTTGGCTCATCCTTCACGCTGGATCTGTCTTGCTTCCAGTGAAGCAAGATTCCTCCTGCAAGGACTTCCCCACTGGCCTCACCCTGCAAACAAACTCCAATCCCCTGAACAAAACCACACAAAAAACCCTCTGCAAAAACCACTCCCAACATATTGCAACCTTTTGTTTTGACTCATCCATTTGCTTGAATGCTCCGTACCTGATAATCTTGATCATCAATCGCAAACCTTTCGCGGAGATTTCGGAACACCAGCGGGCAGTACTCCTTAAATTTGAAGCGACTTGGGAGATTTTCCCTGGAAGCAGATGCAGAGAAGCTGTCTTTCTTTCTTTTCATTTAAATATTCTTTATCAATTTAATCTACACACTTATACAAAGAATTTACAATCTCATACTACAAAAAGAAAATTAAAGGGGGAAAAATTAAGGGGAAAAAATACAGAAAAAAGAAAGAAGAAAAAGCAAATTTACGTACATAAAAAAAACCCTTAATCTTCCTAATTAATACTTAATTAAACACTTAAATAAAAAAGACTTCTGACAAAACGGGTCTTCCAATCTTTCAGCATTTAGATGTAATTTGGTTTTATATACGCACTAACTCACCGTCTCCATGCTTTATGGAGCACAAGTGAAAAGTGTTCTCTAATATTAAACCTTTGTTAAAAAATGGAATCATTACTTCTGCCTCTTCATGAGCAGTCCTTGAGATCTCCCCTTCGCAAGATGGCAAAAACTCATGTCAACCTCTTTCAGTATGGGACTGGATCCTCTTAATTCCCATAATTTTGTGTAGTGGACAGTCACTGTTCTTTTGCCATAACTCGACCCAAAGCTGGTAGCAAACGAGTTCTATGACCCGGGCATGTGCAGGCGTCCAAGGAGGAAGTGTGGTCTGCATAATTAGGCTCTATCACTTAGTGGCTTGACATACTAGTTCACGTTTAGCTTTTATCCTAATAACAAATGCCACAAATCAGCCAATGTCATCTTGTATCACACCTTGTGACACTGGAGGGATCATCTAAAGAACGGAACAACCATTCATGGCTGTAACTGGTGCATTTGGCAATGTTCAAGATTGCAGAAAGAGCCCTCCCCTCCATTCTGTTGATGGAGATCTCTGCTGGATCAAAGAGAGAGCTGGTTCAAATCAGAGCTGCATTTTTAATGCTGACATTGTCACTGTAGTACTTGTGACCCAATTATGTTAGTATTGGTACCAGCTCATAGTCACAGGCCACCGTGAGAACACAGAACCCTGGACTAAATTGGATTGGTGTGAAACCACATAGCAACTCCAGCTTTTAATGTGGTTTTCATTACTGAGGTCCAGCTCCAAGGGCCTTCTGGCGGTTCCCTCACTGCGAGAAGCCAAGTTACAGGGAACCAGGCAGAGGGCCTTCTTGGTAGTGGCGCCCTCCCCTGGAACGCCCTCCCACCAGATGTCAAAGAGAACAACAACAACCAGACTTTTAGAAGACATCTGAAGGCAGCCCTGTTTAGGGAAGCTTTTAATGTTTGATGTATTACAGTATTTTTATATTTTTTGGGGAAGCCGCCCAGAGTGGCTGGGGAAGCCCAGCCAGATGGGCGGGGTATAAATAATACATTATTATTATTATTATTATTATTATTATTACTACTGTGCCTTTTGCTAGATAGCAGTTTGTCAAAGCCTTCCATAACCTTGTGTTTATCACTACCCAATTACCATTGCATCATGCCTGCTCATCTCCTTTCTTGGCATATTTTCTCAGACAATGTTTACTATTGCACCACAGCAATACTCTCTAGAGCTGATGTAACCCATAGATAAAAGTTCAGCCTCTCCCTGATTTTAAATCCTGCCAATCGAATCCAATGGAAGACAAGCGGGTGATTCCTCTTGATGTGTGCTGTGACACTCTTGTTAGGACTTGCATTTTCACTCTGCCCAGCAACTTAGAAGAGTTGGCAGTGTTTGTGCAGACATAACCCCCAGCTTTTCACTGGCTTAATCTTATACAGCAACCAGATCCATTTACATCTGTACCAAGTAAAGGTCTTTCCCCCTTGTGTCTCTGCAGAATCACGTTGGTAGGTATGTGCCAGCCAGAAATCTTAACGTGCTGCAGAAGTTATGGCACCTATACCAGCACATGTCTGACCAGATCCCATCCCATAAACCTGAACTGGGGCGCATTACATGTGTTGGGATACTGCCGGGGAGACGGGGGCAGCAGGCAGGCCCCAGCTGGCTCCAGCCACTAGACAGCAGCCGGACGATCACCAGTCTCCCTTGGAACAGCATCAATCAGCGACACAAGCCTCAGATACGTTTAGAGACTTCATATGGAAGGAGGTGCTCCTTTTAAGGTATGCAGGTCCCAAACCATGATAGGCTGAAAATGTAATCAGAACATCAAACTGGGCTTGAAAGTTCCAAAACATATAAGTAGCCATATGCAGCTGGGCCTGAATAGGAGTTGTAATGTTTCCCATGGCTTGTCTTTCTCAATAGATGAGCTGCAGCTTCCAAGCCATATCCACACACCAGCAGGGTTTAGAGTACACAGACAGACATGTGGGAAATTGTATATAAAACCATGCTCCTCTACGGTCTATGCTTCTCATTTATTTCAACTCCATTGCAAAGTGACTCCTGTGAAATTATGGACGATACATCATTGTACATCAAGTAAAAAGAAACCAGCTATTTATATACTGAAGTTCCTACCAAGGGAGGAATCAGATCAAAAGTTACGTCCATTACTCACTTGTTGAAAAGATGATTGTCCACCTTAATCTTGCTGTAGGCCTTAAAGTCATCTGGCATTAACATAACTGGGACAGGGACATTACTCAATTCGTTAATCTGGAAAAGAAACACAGAATCTAAATAGGCAGTGAAGGGAGAAGGGAAAGAAAACCATCTGTACTGAGCGCAGAGCCAATAAACCCCATTAAACTTTCACTGGGAGAGTCAGCGCTAAGTGAGGACCTGCAGAATTCTGCAGAACAGAAACCAGATTTATATTCAACCACACGCTTAATGCATTGCCACACTGAATTCCCTGCTGCGTTTACTGAGCAGGTACAATCCTGAGGCTACAGCTGCCTGTGCCACGCATTTGTGGGAACTGGAATCCAGTCTTATGAATTCATTGGCCAAGCTTGGATGGGTATATCTTGGCGTATAAAGCTGGGATGTGAACAAACATGTTGCCCACATACACAACCTCTTTGCTCCTCCTTTGCAGCAAGCCATGGTTCCTCCCTTTGAACTACTTCGTATTAATGAGACCCTAAATAATAAGGGAGGGGACACGGGTGGCACTGTGGGTTAAACCACAGAGCCTAGCACTTGCCGATCAGAAGGTCAGCAGTTCGAATCCCTGCAATGGGGTGAGCTCCCATTGCTCGGTCCCTGCTCCTGCCAACCTAGCAGTTCAAAAGCATGTCAAAGTACAAGTAGATAAATAGGTACCACTCTGGCGGGAAGGTAAATGGCATTTCTGTGTGCTGCTCCGGTTCGCCAGAAGTGACTTAGTCATGCTGGCCACATGACCCAGAAGCTGCACATCGGCTCCCTTGGCCAATAAAGCGAGACGAGCACCGCAACCCCAGAGTTGGTCACGACTGGACCTAATGGTCAGGGATCCCTTTACCTTTAAATAACAAGGGTAGGGCTTCCAATAGCTACAAAATTCTACTCAGTAAAGTATCGGGCTCTTCCCAGGGGCTATGTTCAGTGTGAGAGAGTAATCTGGGCCTTTGGAGAAAGGATCAAGTATGGGAAGCAATATGGTCTAAACCCCCACTTAAAACCATCTCTGTAAGAATACAGGAAGCCACGTTAAAAACATTGCTAAGATGGCATCGGACTCCACTCCACCTAGTTAGAATTGGCAAAGGCTACTTCAGTTTATGTTGGCAGGGTTGTGGACACGCTGAAGCATTGCTTCACATGTGGTGGGATTGTTGCATAGTTCAGAGATTCTGGATCCAAACTTTTGACGCTACAGTGGTACCTTGGGTCTCAAACTTAATCCGTTCCGGAAGTCCGTTCCAAAACCAAAGCGTTCCAAAACCAAGGCGTGCTTTCCCATAGAAAATAATGCAAAATGGATTAATCCGTTCTAGACTTTTAAAAACAGCCCCTAAAACAGCAATTTAACATGAATTTTACTATCTAACGAGACCATTGCTCCATAAAATGAAAGCAATGAACCATGTACTGCAGCCACACAATCAATCAATCAGTAGCTGAACTGGGTTCCACACAGTCACAAAAACAAAACAAAAAAGAGCCGCGAAAACAAAAACACAAAATAAATAGCAAAAACAGACCTCAGCGGTAACACTCAAAACTGAAGTGTTGGCACTCAAATCGTCAGCGTAACACTCAAATCGTCAGCATAACACTCAAAACGGAGTTCAACTTCTGAAAAAAGTTCGCAAACCGGAACACTTACTTCCGGGTTTGCAGTGTTTGGGTTCCAAGTTGTTTCAGTACCAAGGCGTTTGAGAACCAAGGTACCACTGTATCTCCATAATTACTTCACAGGTACTTTTCTCAGACCCAGCTTTGGCACTGCTATCCTTGGAGTGTGGGACCAACTCATCTATCACACATAAATCTCTTGTGCTCATACTTCCTGTGGCAGCCAGTGGCTGCCCATTGGAAATCCAAATCACTTCCTTCTCAGGAAGAGTGGCTAGTGAAAGAGTGGGACATTGCATTGTCAGAACATCTGACATAAAACCAGAGAGTCCTCAGCGGTTCATCAAAAATGGATCCTTTCTACTCAATATGGCATAAGTTTTTCCTCCTGAGCTAACTCAACTGAACAGCCCACTACACCCATTGCTTTACAGTCAAGTATGTGGAGAGGTTTTCTTGAGAACTGAATTGACCCACCTTTTTCTGTTCGTGCAACAAGTGAAAATGACATTGCACTTT
Organism: Podarcis gaigeae; assembly: GCF_964106915.1. Lineage (NCBI taxonomy): Eukaryota > Metazoa > Chordata > Lepidosauria > Squamata > Lacertidae > Podarcis > Podarcis gaigeae. The sequence goes on from NC_139689.1 coordinate 41,705,158, forward strand.
CAGTAGTTTATTGGGTTTTTTACTCCACCCATGTATCTGTGTTTTATTTTTGTATTTTTACATACCGTATTTTTCGCTCTATAACACGCACCTGACCATAACACGCACGTAGTTTTTAGAGGAGGAAAACAAGAAAAAAATATTCTAAACAAAACAGTGAATGTATGATTTTTGTGGTTCATGCTGTGGCCACAGACATGTGATCTGACGGTGAGTTTGGGGTAGCCCAATGCAAAAATCCTGAGGATCCATGTGGATCCATGCTTTGTAACCACGTTTTTGCGCCATTGTGGCCCCATGAAACAGTGGGTGCGTGTGTTTTTTGGTGCAGGCTGTAGCCATGGATATGCTATGTGATCTGATGGTGAATTTGGGGTGACCTAGTGCAAAAATCCTGAGGATCCATGTGGATCTGTGCTTTGTAACCACGTTTTAAGTGGGGAGGGAAGGAAAAGAACTCAAGGGACAAGGAGCACGCGTGGGGGGTGTGGAGAAGGATGCTGCTGATAATGCAGGAGAGTCTCCTCTCCGGCTTTGCTCCTTTAGAACAAGCAGGCTCTGCGTCTCTCCCTCCTCCCCGGCAAGGAAACCATGATAGTAACCACTCTGAGACAAATCAAGAAAAATTGCGACCAACACTCTCCCCCAACAAGCGCAGTGAGGTCAAAACACACACACACAGAGAGAGAGAACTGGCCCTAAAGTCGCAGGGCGCTGGGGGAGTGAACGGGAAGCAAGAGAAGGAGAAGGAGCCCTCACACAGAGAGAGACACACAGAGTGTCAATTCTAAAGTCGGAGGGAGAGCGCAGGGGCGCAGGGAGAGCGAAGGGGAAGCAGGAAGAGGAGAAGGAGCCCTCTCTCACACACACACAGACACACAGAGTGTCAATTCTAAAGTCGGAGGGAGAGCGAAGGGGCGCAGGGAGAGCGAAGGGGAAGCAGGAGGAGGAGAAGGAGCCCTCTCTCACACACACAGACACACAGAGTGTCAATTCTAAAGTCGGAGGGAGAGCCAGGGAGAGTGAACGGGAAGCAGGAGGAGGCAGGAGGAGGAGAACGATAGCTCAAGCACACACACACAGCCCCCCTAATCCAAAATCGGACAGCAAAAAACTGCAGGCAGGGACAGAGAGCAGGGGTTGTTTTAAAGCAGCCAAGCCCGCTCTGCTTCTCTCCCTCCTCCCCAGCTCGGCTCGCTGACAGGAGCGCTTACACCCGCTTTGCTGTTTCAAAGCGAGCCACGGACTGCTCATAACTGCAGCAGATTCCCCCGCCATCTGTAGGCATTCGCTCCATAACACGCACAGACATTTCCCCTTACTTTCTAGGAGGAAAAATCTGCGTGTTATGGAGCGAAATTTATGGTATATTTTTACTCACCGTATCTATCATTTTTATTGTATTCTGTATGTGTTTATACCAATAAACATTTATTTTTTTAAAAAAAAGCCATGATTCAGCTAGGAAGCCTTTGATTAACCACAGTTTCCCATTTCATCTAAACCAGGAAACTATGGTTACCCACAGCACATATTAAACCAGTTTGAATAGGCTCACATTGTAAGATAATTTGGGACAGTCACATTTTAAAGGCAAAGCCCATTCACTGTAGATTTGCATGACACTCTTCCATGGACATAAACAGTCCACATTAGAAAAAATAAACTTATCTGTAGCCAGTCAATCATAATTCTGTGTCATGAAATGCAGAATACTACAACCTAAGTAATGCAATTATTTCTCTCTCTCTCTTGTGTAAGATTTATTCTCATTTAATATTCAAGGGACTATAACAGGAAGGGACGGAGGGCTTGCCCCCTGACTACTGGAAAGATTTTCAGTTCCTTACATTACAGGAGGCATTCACCTACCCACTTTCAACCACGAGGGTGGAAAAACTTGGGCGCTCTCTCTCTCTATATATATTTACAGTGGTACCTCGGGTTACATACGCTTCAGGTTACAGACTCCGCTAACCCAGAAATAGTACCTCAGGTTAAGAACTTTGCTTCAGGATGAGAACAGAAATCGTGCTCTGGCGGCGCAGCGGCAGCGGGAGGCCCCATTGGCTAAAATGGTGCTTCAGGTTAAGAACAGTTTCAGGTTAAGAATGGACCTCCGGAACGAATTAAGTACTTAACCTGAGATACCACTGTATATAAAAAATTGTCCAGTAGCACCTCAGAGACCAATTAGGTTTGTTCTTGGTATAAGCTTTCGTATGCATGCAGACTTCTTCAGATAAAAATATTAAGTTGCATGCTTATCAATGCACCTTAGGGAAGCTTCTTCCAACTGCCTCCACCCCCTTCTGCCCTGATGCTTGCAACCCAAAATTCGAAGGTAAGCTAGTGGCCAGCATGACTAAGCCACTTCTGGCGAACCAGAGCAGCTCATGGAAACACCGTTTACCTTCCCGCCAGAACGGTACCCATTTATCTACTTGCACTTTGACGTGCTTTTGAACTGCTAGGTTGGCAGGAGCAGGGACCGAGCAATGGGAGCTCACCCCGTCACGGGGATTCGAACTGCCAACCTTCTGATCAGCAAGCCCTAGGCTCTGTGGTTTAACCCACAGCGCCACCCATAAATGCATCTAATCTTTAAGCCTTTTATGCTGGTGGCCAGCATCACCTCTGGCAACAAGAAACCCCACAGATTAACAACTATGTGACCCCTCTGTCCAACCCAAACGTACCCAGCCGATTTGGCAGGATTGGTCAAAGCTATTCCTTTTTATTCACTGCCATTTACCTGGCAACTTTCCTATTACTTGAGGCAACTTAAAACAAATTGAAAAACGCAGTTGCAACAAAACACACCATTAAATCAATATTACAAAATTACAGGTCAGCTGCGGCAGGTAAAAGCACTGCTTGTAAATTCAAGCCGTCCAGTTTCTTTACTCAATTCATCAAACCCTAGACAAAAAATAATAATAATCCAGGTTCTCTCTACTTGCTACTGCATTTTGTCTCATGCTTAGCAGAGGCAGAGGAATATCCAATAATCTGAGAGTGAGGTGTGGTTTCACAGAGTTTATGCATGACACATAGGACAACACTGCCATATTTATCACAGGGAATGTGAAAGTCCTGGGGAAGGGGGCACTTTGCTCATATAAATTATGCATGGCGCCAATATTCACACCACTGAATAATCCAGCTCCCTCTCACAAACCGGTACATGCATATATACTGTAGACCAGTGTTCCCCAACCTTGGGCCTCCAGCTGTTTTTGGACTACAACTCCCATCATCCCTCGCTAGCAAGACCAGTGGTCAAGGATGATGGGAATTGTAGTCCAAAAACAGCTGGAGGCCCAAGGTTGGGGAACACTGCTGTAGACAATTGAGTTTTAAGATTCCTGAACAGACAGCATTGTTCCCACTCCACAAGAGGGGGGCTCTGCCAGGCATAGGCAAACTTGGCCCTCCAGATGTTTTGAGACTACAATTCCCATCATCCCTGACCACTGGTCCTGTTAGCTAGGGATGATGGGAGTTGTAGTCCCAAAACGTCTGGAGGGCCGAATTTGTCTATGCCTGTGCTACTCAATAAATGCCCCGCCAATTATCTGGGGCCATTTTATCAACCACAGCTAGCAAACACCTTTAGGGCACAGGTGGGAAACGTGGAATTTGCAGTCCTCCAGGTGTTGGACAACCCCTTTAAACCGCCTGGCCCTGCCTGTTGGCTTATGGGGACTGGAGTTCCACAACACGTGGGTGGCTGGTGTACAAATGATTGCAACCAAAATGACTATTAAATTGCAACAGTTGATAAGATGTTTGTGTAGCATTTATCTGGCACACTGTTGCATATTGAAAATGTTGCCATCTTCTCTCGTTCTCCACCCAGATACTTGGGAAGGTACTCTTCCCATTTGACACAGGTGATCAATAGAGTAGCAATAAATTGCAACAGAGCGAGCTCAAGATGAATGGGGATTGGAGCCCAGATTCAGCAAAACACTTCTGTCCTCAGGAGAGGAAGTGACCACTCATTTCTGTTATCTGGTGTAAAAGGAGGGGTTTTGAATAAGGCTGACAAAATCTCATTTGCCTGGTCACCGTAGCACCAATAATAGTTGGGGAAATATTTGGAATATTTTACAAGCCTCATCAAGCGCCAAACCACCATCCAAAAGTATGCATGCATGTTTTAAACTGTGAATTATTAAACCCAAGAAATCAGAATTCATCATGGCAAAATAATGTATTTATAGAAACAAGTTTGTGGTGTGCAGCTTACTCCAAACAGACACATCCAAGCCAATATAAAAGTGGAAACTTGCTTGCTTAGATCTGATTTAGGGTGCAATCGTACTTGCACTTTTCTGGGAGTAAGTCCTACTGCAGGAAATTGGGCTTACTTCTGAGCAGAAACATGTAGGACTGTGGAGTTAATTGCTGAAGTGGCTGAAAAACCTTTTGTCTCTTCTTCCCATAACAGCTGAAGAGAAGGGTCAACAGGGAAAGCAACCCTAGATAAGGTAAACTGGGAGGTGGACTTGTGCCTGCCTATCTCACTGTGTGAAATCGATATGGAAGACATCCACGTAGAAGGGCCCTCCTTCAAGTTCATTAAACACAGTGCTGTTACCCCTTCACACAGCATTTAACAAGAACATAGAAGCCCTGCTGGATCAGACCAAAGGCCCACCAAGTCCAGCACTCTGCTATCACAGTGGCTGACCAGATACCAATGGGAAGACCATAAGCACAACATGAGCACAATAGCCCTCTCACATTCGTGATCCCCAGCAACTGGGGACTTACTGCCTCCAGTACTAAGGTAGTATGTAATCATCATGACTAGTAAGTACTGATAGCCTTATCCTCCATGAATTTGCCTAATCCCCTTTTGAAATCATCCAAGATGGTGACCACCACAACATTTTGTGGTGGCCTCTTCCAGAATTGAACTATGTGCTGTGTGAAGTCCATCCTTTTGGATGTTCTGATATTCAGCTTCAGTGGATGACCCCAAACTGTTGTATTATGAGTATTATAACCTGCTCCACACTCTACCAGATTATTTTAAAATATAGGTTGGGGAATGGTGACCCTCCAGATCTTGCTAGACTATATCTCCCATCAACCCTGACCATTGGGCTGATGGAAACTGCAGTCCAACGAAACCTGACAGGCCTCCCGTTTCAAAAGATGGGAACTTTTAAATTCTCTTTCCGTAAAGCATGTTCTCCTGCAGAATATGGATCTTAATCCATGTTGGCAACAGGACCTGTAAGAACTGGTTCTTCCGAGCTTAGTCACTGAAAACAAACAAACAGGTGATGCGAAAGATCTGCCACTAAGACTCATGGCATGAGAAGGTGTACCTCTCCTAATGGAGATGGATGAATGCCACATTTCGTCTCTCGCCTGTGCGTGACTCAAGGGAAGTGGGAGTAGGGATCTACCGACGTTTGCATGCCTCTCTTACTCACCGTGTGGTTGATTCCCCACATCAGGACGCTGAGGAGCGGCTCCGAGGCTCGGAAGAGCTTCACCTTCTGACACACAAAATGCTTCTTCTTTGTCTTGGTCTTGGAAGCGCTCAGCGCCGCTCCGATGGCCGCGCCGACATTCGCCGAGGCCGTGCCTCCGGTGCAGTTGGAGGCCATGGCAGCGAGGGGGTCCTCCGGGCTCCTGGCTTGCCAAAAAAGACCACCGCCGCCGCCGCGCACCCCTCACAGCCAGTGGCGTAGCGTGGGTTGTCAGCACCCGGGGCAAGTAATTTGCACCCCCTAACCCGTGGATTTGCGCCCCCTAACCCCCAGATGTTGCGCCCGGTGTGGCCGGGCCCCCCTGCACCCCCCACGCTACGCCACTGCTCACAGCCCCCTAAGAGCAGTGGGGTCTGGGCATGGTCCCTTTCAATACCCGCTTATTGATGCTCTTTGGGTGAAAGGCACACCCCTTCCGCTACCAAAGCTCAAAATGGCACCACTTGCCCCATGCGCTGGCACTGCCTGGCATTCCCGGGAGAGGCACCCCAAAACCAAAAGTTGCCCCCCCTCAGTCCCCTAAGTGGTACCTCCTGCCTCCCTCTGCCCCCCTTGCTGAATGCAGTGGTATCACCCTCGACGGGGCCCTCCAGAAGCACCACATGGAGCCTTCCTCACCCACGCGCAATGGAACATTCCCCCCCTCGCAGACACGCACACGTCAAGTCTGTGGCATGCCTCCCCGCCCGCCTCCCCCGAATGGTACCGCCCGGCCACGCCTCCTCAGAGCTGTTACCATTCCAAGCCCGTCAGTAGCACGCCCTCCCTCGCTCTCTTGCCCTCTCCCCCCCGCGAGAATTGAGTGGTACCGCCCGCCGCCGCACCTGTATCACCTGAGCCGATGGCTCGCAGCAGACCCTCTCTCCCCCCCCCCCCCGCTGCGTGCCACCAAGTGGTTCCGCTCAGAGACTCGGGCACCGCGCTGCCACCCCCGCCGTCCGCATAATGGTCGCGCCCGCGCCCCACCCACCCGCTGTCAGCTGCCGAATAGCGCCGCCCGCCTCCCTAGTGAACCGAATCCGGGCGCTTGCCCCCCCCCCCCGCCTCACACACACAGACACCCCTCCGCGGCCGCCAGAAGTAGTTTCGTCCGCGGGCAACACGTCGCCCCGCCCCGCCTGCCCACCTCCCTTCCACCCCTCCCTCCCCCCCGCGCTTCCTCCTCGGTGGTTTGCTCCACCGCGGAACGAGCACCCCGCGCGCTCGGCTCCTGCGCAGAGGCGTCAAGATGGCGTCGGCCGGAGGGAGGGGGGCGGGCGGCGGAGCGGGATGTACCATTTGCGCTTCAGTTGGGGGGAGAAAAGTGCTGTGAGGATAGTTAAAGTCAAGGCACGCGGGGGTTCCCCGTGTGGAGGGGAGAAAAAATATCAATCTGAGACAGGTTAATGGGAGATTCGAGCAGCGGAACCAGAAATATTTCCTCCACATCCCTTTCTTTCAGTATTAGTACGCTCCGGTAAAGAAAAAGTGACGTACAGATGGGAGGGACCACGCCTCTCCGTTTTATGACCAATCAGCGGAGAGGCGCCTGGAAGTATGAATGGGGAATTGCGATGGTACGTCAGGGACGTGGTGTTTTTGCAGACAGCGCCGCCTGTGGCTGGAGTGAACCTCACGCAATTATTGTCTCCCTTTTCACTCATAGCTGTCATGCCTTCAGTTAGCCCATCCACCCCATTTGACAACCTAGAGAGAAAAAAGTGCCCAGTGTATGGGTAAATTTGAGCCCTTATTTCTTTTCTCCTCCATTAAGCATCGTCTCCCCCACAACTACCCAACTTCCAGCCCATTTTGGGCTGGCGGGGAATCATTCATAAATAATAATAAAAATAGCAATTTTATTATTTATATCCCGCCCATCTGGCTGGGTTTCCCCAGTCACTCTGGGTGGCTGACAGCACATAAAAAAATTGTAAAACATTAGACATTAAAAATTTCCCAATATAAGGCTGCCTTCAGATGTCTTCTAAAAGTCAGATAGTTGTCTATTTCCTTGACATCTCAAGGGAGGGCGTTCCACAGGGCGGGTGACACTACCGAGAAGGCCCTTTGCTTGGTTCCCTGTAACCTCACTTCTCGCAGTGAGGGAACTGCCAGAAGCCCTTGGAGCTGGACCTCAGTGTCCGGGCTAAACGATGGGGGTGGAGACACACTTTCAAGGTATACTGGGCCGAGGCCATTTAGGGCTTTCCAGGTCAGCACCAAAACTTAAAGAAGCCTAAAGAAAAAGGGTGACTCCTCCCAGGTAAACCTCATGCCCACACACAAGACTGAAATCAATCAATCTAGTCCAATCCCATGCAATGCAGGAATCTTAGCTAAAGCATCAATGGTTGATGGCCACCCAACCTCTGCTTAAAAACCTCCAAGGAAGGAGAGTCTACAACCATTCCACTGTCGAACAGCTCTCACTGTCAGGAAGTTCTTTCTGATGCTTAGTCGGAATCTCCTTTCTTGTAACTTGAAGCCACTGATTCGAGTCCTACCCTCCAGAGCAGAAGAAAACAAGTTTGTTCCCTCTTCCATGGGACAGCGCTTGAGATATCCGAAAATGACTATCGTATCATATTCATAAGCTGGTCCACTTTATTTCTAGTTTCACAAAGTAAAGAGCAGCTTGGATGGGACAAAGGCCTAAAAATAATTGGGCTGGGGTGGAAGTGGACAGTGGTAATAATTATTCAAAGAGGGTGCAGTAGCCAAGAAGAAGGAAGCAAACATGTAGATGCTTGAGAATCCGGATCCTGAGGGAAAGGAGAAGGAGAGAGTCTGAAGATCAGAAACAAGAAGCGAAGGAAAGAAGAGGAAACAGAGAAATCTCATACAGGGCTATGGGCCAGGAAGGATTCCTGGCAGGTATAAAGTGGCCATGTTAACTTTAGAGACAGTTGCCAAAACACTAACTTTCACTCCTGTGAATTATACAATCATTGTACAGTGGTACCTCGGGTTACATACCCTTCAGGTTACATACGCTTCAGGTTACAGACTCCGCTAACCCAGAAATAGTACCTTGGGTTAAGAACTTTGCTTCAGGATGAAAACAGAAATCGTGCTCTGGCGGCGCGGCGGCAGCAGGAGGCCCCATTAGCTAAAGTGGTGCTTCAGGTTAAGAACAGTTTCAGGTTAAGAACGGACCTCCGGAACGAATTAAGTACTTAACCCGAGGTACCACTGCACTGCTGATTTTCTTAAGGGGCCCCTTTTCACCATTAAAAATATAAGAACACAGCCAAAAGCAGCCAAGTAGTTTCTGCTATCTCTCTTCAAATTTTGTGCCATAAACAATGGTACGTAGATAGTAAAAATAAAAATAATAAAAAAATCTCATACTTAGTAGAAATTTTCTGGCACAACAGTTAACACATCTTTACAAATATAGAATAATTTGAAAGGTTAAAAAGCAGGAAGAGTGAGTAGTCTTTCTTCTAAACTGTGCCTTGAGTTGAGGCGCTGGCTGCAGGGCACAGAGAGGCTGCTCCTTCATCCTCTCATATAGCTCTTTGTACCCATCCCAGGAGTGTTTTAAAAGCCTCGTGGGTGAGGATGGTCACTGTCCTTGTAAGCAGAGTGTTTTGGGAACATACTTGACAGCCCTCTTTTCACTCTAAAAGGGCCTGTTTCCAAAGCCAGTTGCTACAAAACAGGGATTTGTGTGCTTCTCCCAGCCCTACAATCACCGCACATTCTTCTCCAGTTCCACATGAAACACAACAACATTTCAAACGGCCTGCGAATGCGAACTGCTTATTAAGATAAATCACCACAAAAAGGTTAAAACAGCTGCTTAAGAGAAACTATCTCTATTATTCCAGCTGGATTTTATACAAAGATCAGCATTTACACATCACAGACTACACAAAGACGGCTGTCCCATTTGGTCAGGTGTTACTTTTTTTGTCTATTCTTCAGAAAGCTAAGCTTCACCACTTAGGAAAGTGCATCTGTCTCCACTAAAACGCTTTACGTAAAATAAAGCCTCGTTTCATGAAAGGCACCCCTGTCTCTACGGTATTAGGTACCCAGCACAAAATCTTATTTAAAAGTTGTTTTAAAAATGGACTGGATAGAACACCAGTCTTGGGGGTGGGGGAGAATAACTCAACAAAACGGAAGCATAAGCCAAAGGGAAACTATAATCCCCAGAATTTCCCACTTGCCTCACTAAATTTTGGATGGGTCCAATACCCAATAATATCAAGTTATTTAAGAAACCGAAAAGGAATTATGATCAGCCAATAAAATACATGTGGTTTTGGCAGCTGTGCTCCTTATAAGAAGCGATGACATAATCAGAAGTGAAAGGACTGCCTCTTCTTTCTTTCTGTTCAATTACTGTGACTGCAAATCTCCTCTAGCTGATGCCCTGTAGCCTAAATGTGTTAGCTCTATGGAGCCTCAAGGCAGGGCCTACCATCAAAAAGCCTTGCCAGGAGTACATAAAACTCTTCCAAAAGTTGGGACCCCACAGGCCTTTACGACATCCTAGTTTGGGAAAAAACGACCCTTATAGCAAAGCATCAAAGATAACATCTTCCTCATGATACCCAGGTATAAGTCCTCTCACACAGTGAGAGGGCAGCTGGCCTGAGCTGTGGAGTTTATACGAAGGTTTCCCTATCTGGTCCAGTGGTCCGGTGGAGGAAGACAGAAGCAAGTCTCATCTCTGCATGAAGTTTTTTTCCAGGGCTGCCGCTGTCCTTTGGATGGAGTGAATGTTCCTCTTGACCCTGTCTTCAAGGGAAGAGGTTGACGCACTCTCAAGCTTTATGTGGCTGCAGGAAAATCGAGAGAGAAAGAAACGTTATGGGTTGGAAAAAGCAGCCTCCTGCCTTGTACCCCAAGTGTGTTTCCCACCAAAAGGAATTTTAGGCAGGAATGAAAGAGGTGGAAATGGGCTCAGAAGAGGCAAGGCCTCTTCTTAAACCACATACCAACTGCATATGGTATATTTCCTGAGCCACGTGCAACCCTTACTTTAGTTTCGGAACTGAAATTTTATAGGAACACGTGAAGGTGTTTAAGTCAAACCACTGGTCCATGTAAAAAAAAAAAAAAAAAAAAAAGGTAAGGTAAAGGACCCCAGGACAGTTAAGTCCAGTCAAAGGCGATGATAGGGTTTCAGCACTCATCTTGCTTTCAGACCAAAGGAACCGGCATTTGTCTATAGCTAACTTTCCAGGTAAGGGACGCGGGTGGCGCTGTGGGTTAAACCACAGAGTCTAGGACGTGCCGATCAGAAGGTCAACGGTTCGAATCCCCGCGATGGGGAGAGCTCCTGTTGCTCGGTCCCTGCTCCTGCCAACCTAACAGTTTGAAAGCACGTCAAAGTGCAAGTAGATAAATAGGTACCGCTCCAGCGGGAAGGTAAACGGCGTTTCCGTGCGCTGCTCTGGTTCGCCAGAAGCGGCTTAGTCATGCTGGCCACATGACCCGGAAGCTGTACGCCGGCTCCCTCGGCCAATAAAGCGAGATGAGCGCCGCAACCCCAGAGTCGGTCACGACTGGACCTAATGGTCAGGGGTCCCTTTACCTTTACCTTAACTTTCCAGGTCATGTGGCCAGCACAACTAAACCGTTTCTGGCACAACAGAACACCATGACGGAAACCAGAGCGCACGGAAACACCATTTACCTTCCCGCCACAGCGATACCTATGTATCTACTTGCACTGGCGTGCTTCCGAACTGCTAGGCTGGCAGGAGCTGGGAAAGAGCAACAGGAGCTCAGCCCATCACAGTGATTTGAACCGCCGACCTTCTGATCGGCAAGCCCAAGAGGCTCAGTGGTTTAGACCACAGCACCACCCGCATCCATGTAGCCCAGTGACGTCTAATATTTTGGGCAGTGGTTCTCCAAGGTCTCCCATCACTGAATCCTTTTAACTTGAGATGCCAGGGACTGAACCCAAAGCACATGCTCAGCTATAGCTCCCCTCCCCCCCCCAAGTTTCAGAGGAAGGGAGGAAACTCACTGTATAAACTTCCCATTGCCATTGTCAAGTTTATCCCGTGTGAGCTCTCGCTCCTCTTCTTTTCTGTGTCTGTTCACATTCTTCGCTCTCTCCTCTTCCCGCCACTTGGCATTGTCCATCATTTCTCGACGTTTTCTCTCCAGCTCTTCCGCAGAGAGTTTTCTCCTAAAGGAGATCAAATTCAGTTTCAGTCTGCCTAGCCTCCAGTGCTGGAGCTACAGCAGAATGTTGTAACTTTGATCAGTGTTATCGGATCTGAACACTATTTGTTTTTTTTTTTGTTTTTTTGGTGAACCAAGGAGAACATGGGTTGATGGGCGGTCATACAAATAGGGTAAGTGAAAAGACCTGGGTTCAAATCAATCCCTGCTTAACTGGGGAACTCCGAGCAAATGGATTTCTCTTAGCTACAGCAAACTGCCTCTGGCTACTTGCAGTATGTCAAGCTCATTTAGAGCACATGGGCAATCTTGAATGTGCCCAGAAATGAAAAGGAAGCCAGGGCAGAGAATGACACGTGGGCATTAAGGGATCTACATTTCACACCCACATTAGGATTCTTCTGGTTTTAACCAGGTCTACTAAGTACATTGGACCACCCAGGGCACAGAACTGAAGTCTAAAACCTAAAAAAAAAAGCACCTAAGAGCAGCTTTCTGGCCTTCAGCATCCAGGAAGGTGGACTTGAATTAAACACCAAGTGCGGGACTTTGAATATCGTCGCCTTGCTTTGCCAATCCATTTTGAAGCCTCCTGCATGAAGGATGCAGCCTTATAGAGCTCTTTCCCTTTCTTCACAATGCACCCCCTGGCGCTTTACCCACTTAAACATACCTTGAGGTCTGTGGTCTTCTATAGACTTCTTGCTTCGGAGAAGGACTCCTGCCTCCCGTTTTTGCCTTCTGTTCCTTGATGTTGTGGCTGCAATTCAGGAAGATCCTTTCTTTATATCCGCCACGAAAATAACCATTTGGTCCCAATGAGTCTTGGACCTATTCCATTCTCCTGCCCCTTCCCAATCTTGTACAGTCCTACCTCGGGTTGAAGTAGCTTCAGCATGAGTATTTTCGTTATGCTCCGCAGCAACCCGGAAGTAACGGAGCGCGTTACTTCCAGGTTTTGCTGCTCACACATGCGCAGGCGGCCAAAATGACGTCACGCGCATGTGTGGAAGCGGTGAATTGCGACCTGCACATGCACAGACGCAGGTTGTGTTCGCTTCAGGATGCGAATGGGGCTCCGGAACGGATCCCGTTAGCTTCCAGAGGTACCACTGTACTATTACTATTATTATTATTGATTGAATTTGTACAGCACCCTTCATCCGAAGATTACAGGGCAGGTCACAAGATAAAAATACAAAATGAGAACACAAAATACATAATAAAAAAAATTTGAACAAACCAATATCCCCCCTCCCACAAAAAGGCCACAGAATGTTAATCAGCCAGAGAAGTGGTAATAAACTTTTTCTGTCTGGCACCTAAAGCTATATAATGAAGGCGCCTGGCAAGCCTCCCTGGGGAGAGCATTTCACAAACAGGGAGCCATGGCAAAAATGGCGCCTTCTTCTGCTGCCACTCTCTGGACCTCTTGCGGAGGAGACACACAAAGAAGGGTCTCGGGTGATGAACACAGGGTGGGTCAGACACATGCTGAAGATGGGATTATCTCCCTTCAAGTACACTCAGACTCCATTCTGCTTTCTAACGACACTCCACCACAAGCAAATGATTCTAAGCCAGAAATAGCCTGGCTTCCATAGCACTATCAATAGGCACCCAGCAACAGCTGCCCCCATCTCCTTGCTTACTGTTTATTGTGCCTCGGTGACCTTGACCTCCTGCGGCTGCTCTGCTCCGCCTCGTAAGCGTTCTTCTTGCCAGACGTCCTCTCTGGTGACAGGTCATGGCTCTTCGACCTGGAAGTCTGTTGGACCTTGTGGCCAAAGGTGCTTTCGCGGCCGGCGTTTTGGATCTGAAATGGGAGAAAGGTGCGACTGGTGATGGAGGCAACCATGCCTGCCAGCCGTGGTCTTCACCCCTTCCATTCTGCTCACTGTAAATGCTACCCCAGGGGGGAAGTCTTAAGGGTAGACAGCTTGGGCGTACCTGCAAGCCATACCCGGGTATTTTGGGGTGAAGAGGCTCCAAGGAAGAGCGGTCCGTTTTCTCCCGTGACCTAAAGCAAAAGACAAAAGCAACATTTATGCCAGCCTCTTTGTCAGCCTGGTTATTACTGAACCTCTCCAGGTGGTCTAATAGCTATGGAGCCTTCAGATATTAAAAAGGTAAAGGGACCCCTGACCGTTAGGTCCAGTCACAAACGACTCTTAACCAGTACACCACACTTGCTCTCTCTAAACGTACTTGGCTTTTGCCTGTTCGTCTTCGCTGCTGCTGGGGCTGTGGTGCTTGTGTTTCTTGTGCTTCTTCTTCTTATCTTTCTTCTTCTTTTTCTTCTTCTTCTCCAAACTGCTTTGCAACTGGGAGGGGGGGAGGAGAAAGGTGCCAGCTCCGTATCAAACGACATAGTGATTTATAATGCAGTTCTACCCCATGAAGTAATTCAAGAACAAAGACCTTTTCCCACCACCTCTCTTTGTCCTATTCTGCATTAGATAAAGCTGGAATAATTATCTCTTGATAATATATGGGTGAAAATTGCTGCTCCAACCATAATCAGGCATTGGAAAGGGGGCGGGGTGGAAAGTCACCCTTCCCTGTACCAGTCTTTAAACCACCTTGGTTGTGAGCACACAATTAAAAGATGAAGGTTACATTTATACTCAATACATTTACATCAGCACCAATATAATGCCAATTAAATCAGCACTGATATAATGCCAGGGTCCACACCTTCACACCCAAACATTTCAAGTCTTGGAATTAAAAGGCTATTTCCCCCCCACCCCAAGGACAGAAGACATTTTAAATGTTAATCCTTCCTATAGGGATTGGTTACAGACTATAGCACAATTCTGTGCATGTCCCATGGAATATTAGCTAAGGGTACATAGGATTGCAGACTTAACATACCAGTTCTTTGATCTTCTTCATTTTTACAGGGTTGTTCAGAACTTCACGCTTCTTCTCTTCCTCCCTCTTCCTAAATAACAACATTAAAAACCGGGGGTGGGGGGGTGGAGAGAGATGTCAAGGTTATGATGAGATTTCCCCATGCACAGCACTGTTAACCCAACATTGCAATGAAACCTAACTGCAAGGTTCGCATCACTGCAAGTTTCTGCGATGTAACGTAACATCTCAGCTTTACATTTTTCTTACACCTTTGTCTTACCAGAAAGGTAAAGGGACCCCTGACCGTTAGGTCCAGTCGCAGACGACTGTGGGGTTGCGGCACTCATCTCACTTTATTGGCCGAGGGAGCCGGCGTACAGCTTCTGGGTCATGTGGCCAGAATGACTAAGCCGCTTCTGGCGAACCAGAGCAGCGCACGGAAACACCGTTTACCTTCTCACCACAGCGGTACTTATTTATCTACTTGCACTTTGACGTGCTTTCGAACTGCTAGGTTGGCAGGAGCAGCTCACCCCATTACGGGGATTAGAACCACCAACCTTCTGATCAGCAAGCCTTAGGCTCTGTGGTTTAGACCACAGCTACTACAGTGGTACCTCAGGTTAAGTACCTAATTCGTTCTGGAGGTCCGTACTTAACCTGAAACTGTTCTTAACTTGAAGCACCACTTTAGCTAATGGGGCCTCCTGCTGCCGCCGTGCCGCCAGAGCACGATTTCTGTTCTCATCCTGAAGCCAAGTTCTTAACCTGAAGCACTATTTCTGGGTTAGCGGAGTCTGTAACCTGAAGCGTATGTAACCCGAGATACCACTGTACTGGTCTTTTAAAGCTACTTTTGGGAGTCTTTTCAGCAAGGTAAAAAAACCCACTTTAAATAAATACATATTAAAGTGGGGAACTGGTGACGCTAATGAAAACAATGTTGTCGTCCTCCCACTGCATGGTCACACTAAATAGGCCTTGACTCCCCTGTACTTTACAAAACTTAAGAGCACCAATTGGTTCCATATAAAGCTAAAGATTTTTGCTACCTTATCATGAACAGCGGGTCTTCTCGGATCTTGCTGGCCATATCCAAAGCAGAGTTGGCACCTGCAGGGGCAAAGATAGAGCCTGGCAGAAGACCGGTCTCAGAAGAACAGCCTGTTTCCTTGTCCTCCATGGTCTCAAAGACGTATTTGTCAACTGGGCGGCCCATAAGGTATTCGTCTCTGTTCACCATGCCTCCTGGTCCTTGGTACATCCACTCCAGCTTCTCATCTTTTTTCCTAATTCATTGGCGGAAAAGGACATTAAACATATTTTTCAGACCAAGTGGGCGGGAGCTGAGAGAAAAGCAAAAGATGTCTCCTCTACAACAGAAGCATTTCTCAAACTGTTATAAGGAAGAGTTGACCAAGGAAGCGACTGAGTAGCCGACGGAAGGTGAAACAGATCTGGGGGTAATTTTAAACTTTCTAAAATACTTTTTTGTGCCTGTGCTTTGTTTAGAAATAGTGCAAGTTAGAAACAGAAATAAAGACACAGGCACACATATATACACAAGTCAGTGTTAGAAATTACTGAACAATGTAACACAACACGATGGCCAATAACAATGGCACTAAACACTATTTATAGACTAATATAAATGATCAGAACTTACAACCAAAGTCTCTAAATCTTCCTCACCAGTCGCGGTAGAATAATTCAAAAGTTCGAAACATACATAATCACATGTCACCAAATATCGCCAGAATTCAAAAGTTCAGTGACTACAGTATCATATGAGCACTGATCCAGAGTATATTTTCTACAGTATTTATATTTGCTTACATGTAAGATTGTCTTGTTAAGAAATTTAACTACATCATTCTCATACTAATTCTTACAAGTCTGGCTGAAGAAGCATTGATCAAGATTGGCTGATGAAGCATTGAAGGAAACGGATTGGTTATCCGGAAACTCTGTTCCAGCGATATTTGGTGACAGATTATGTATATATCAAACTTTTGAATTATTCTAACCGCAACTGGTGAAGAAGATTTAGAGACTTTTGTTGTAATTTCTGATCATTTGTATTAGTCTATAAATAGTGTTTAGTGCCATTGTTCTTGGCCACTGTGTTGTGTTCTATTGTTCAGCTTTCAACACAGGGGTTTGTTTACGGATTAGTGTTAGAAATTAGCCAGGCACCAGGTGCAATTTGCTACTGGCACTGGTACAATTACTATTTTTTTCAGCTGGGATTCAGCGGAACTCAAGTTCTGTCACCTCTCAGGTGGGCGTCATTGCCATTCTAAGAGAACGAGGAAGGCGATCTTGGTGAGTTCTGGCACCTCTTTTTCTAGAAAAATAGCACTGTTGCGACTATATGGAGATCTCTGGATGCTAGGCTGGTAACTGACATTTCTGTCTGGCTGGCCCCTCCAATTTTCTTAAGCAGGCACGCAGAAGAGCTTATTTAATGCATTTATATCCCACCTTTTTCTCCAAGGAGTACATGGTTCACCCCACTCCTCAGTTAATCCCTAAAACGACCTTGTGAGGTAGGTTAAGAGGCTGGGACTGGCCCAAGGTCACCCAGTCAGCTTCATGACTGAGTAGGGATTTGAACCCCAATCTTCCAGTGTAGTGGTTAAGAACAGTAGACTCGTAATCTGGGGAACCGGGTTCGATTCCCTGCTCCTCCACATGCAGCTGCTGGGTGACCTTGGGCCAGTCACACTTCTCTGAAGTCTCTCAGCCCCACTCACCTCACAGAGTGTTTGTTGTGGGGGAGGAAGGGAAAGGAGAATATTAGCCGCTTTGAGACTCCTTCGGGTAGTGATAAAGCGGGATATCAAATCCAAACTCTTCTTCTTCTACTGGTCCAACACTCTAACCACTACACCACACTGGCTTCCTAGAATACTTCTGTTATGGGGCTGCTATATAAGTTAAGTGGATAAACAGATATGGGGAAAGCAAAACGTCACTTAGAGAGGGATCCGAAATATTTTCCTTGAGGCTTGAATTTGTTTTATTCTGCATTGACGTTTCAATGTGTTGTAAAGCACTCTGAGATTTTTTTCCTTTAAAATATAAAGCAGTATAGAAATGAAATGAATAGAAATAATAAGCCTCACAGGAGGGGGAAAGGTGAACAAGTATAATTTCACTCCAAGTTTTCCCCAAAGAACCTGAGAAACTGTCATCCTATGAGGCTGTTTCTACTAACTGATTCACATTTCTGTGGCATTTTGGTCACCAGTGAAGCTGCTTGGAGAAGAAACGCTAAGCATCTGCTCATTTTAAGCCCTAAATATGTCTGTCGGTCAAGGAAACCCTGCCCAACATACTTGACGGCCCCCACGTCCTCCGCATAGCGCTGCATTTCCTCCCGCGCTCGTTCTTCATGTAACTCCCGCTGCAGCTCCTCGATTTTCTTCCGTTCGGCTTCATGCTTCTGTTCTGCCTTCCAAACTTTCTCCACATTGCGCAAGGTTTGTGGATGCCAGCTTTTCTTGAGGTTCTGCGAACAGGAATGAGACCCTTGAATTGAGGTACTCTGGTCGGCTTCCAACAAAGTATTAAAATACAGTAGTCTGTTAAACATTAAAAGCTTCCCTAAAGAGGGCTGCCTTCAGATGTCTTCTAAAAGTCTGGTAGTTGTTCTTTTTGACATCTGGTGGGAGGGCGTTCCAGAGGGCGGGTGCCACTACCAAGAAGGCCCTCTGCCTGGTTCCCTGTAACTTGGCACAACAGGTGATAAGGTTTCCCTTGCAAATGGTGTACCAAAACAGCAAACACTGCCAGGAACAGGAAGGAGAAAGAAAACATTGAAGTGCAAGTTTCCCCGATTCATGAGTGGCAGGAATGACCCTTGCTATTGTTTTTAATATTCTGTTGGGAGCTGCCCAAAGTGGCTGGGGAAGCTTGGCCAGATGGGTGAGGAATAAGTAGCAATAATAATAATAATAATAAGCAATAATAATATTTACACTGACTGGCAGCTGGTATCTAGGGTTCCCGACAGGACGCATTCCCAGCCCCAGCTGGAGCTGCCAGAGCTTTCACACACACACACACACACACACACACACACACACACACACAAATTTAAGCAACTGAATATTGATACAATTAAAATGAGAGTTTTAATTCCATCAATATTCAATTGTGCTTTAATGATTGCTTTCTCTTTTAGCATTTCTTATTTTTATCTGTAAGCTGCTTTGACTCCTGTCTGGGAAAAGACAGGGGCACAGTATTAATAAATATATAACAACAAGTAACCTGACATAGCTCACAGCAGAAGACTCTTCATCTCAGGGTCATGGGTTATTGCCAGAATTGGGCAAAATATTCCTGCCTTGCACGGGGTTGGACTAGATGAACCTTGTGGTACCTTCCAACTCTACAATTCTAAGATCCTATTATTCTAACCTGGGAAATTCTAAAAGCAAGGCAGACCACAACCATCGTTTCGTTTTTATGTCACCTTTCCATAGTTAGAAACATGCTTCAAGGCAACTTACAATAGCAAGAATTTTACTTGCCCAAAAATGGAAAGAAGAAAAAGTCCCATCAAAAGAAGAAGGGATACCAAAACTTATGGAATACGCAGAAATGGCAGAACTTATCGGGAAAATAAGAAATCAAGATAACAAACTTTTTATAAAAGAATGGAAATGGTTTATGGAATATTTACAAATAAACTGTAAACAGATAAGAACATTGGCGGGATTATGGAAATAGCCTGCAGTTTTATGTGTATATATTTAAAGTAGATGAGTAAATTTGGATAAATGAGTAAATATAGTTTTTAAGTAAATGAGTTAATTTGGATATGCAGAAGATATTAAAAATAAATTTAAGGAACTGCAGAAAAAGGGGGTGTAATAATAATAATAATAATAATAATAATAATAATAATAATAATAATTAATAATAATAATAATTATCCTGGAAGGACTGGATTGTGAAGCTGAGGCTCCAATACTTTGGCCACCTCATGAGAAGACTCAATTCCCTGGAAAAGACCCTGATGTTGGGAAAGATAGAGGGCACAAGGAGAAGGGGACGACAGAGGACGAGATCGCTGGACAGTGTTTTCGAAGCTACCAGCATGAGTTTGACCAAACAGTGGGAGGCAGTGGAAGACAGGAGTGCCTGGCGTGCTCTGGTCCATGGGGTCATGAAGAGTCAGCCACGACTAAATGACTAAACAACAACAAACTTATAACTCGCCCTTCTAGCTGGGTTTCCCCAGCCACTCTGGGCGGCTCCCAATAGAATACTGTAAACATGATAAAACGGCAACCATTAAACACTTCCCTAAACAGGGCTGCTTTCAGAGGTATTCTAGAAGTCAGATAGTTGTTTATTTCCTTGACATCTGACAGGAGGGCGGGCACCACTACCAAGAAGGCCCTCTGCCTGGTTCCCTGTAACCTCACTTCTCGCAGTGAGGGAACCCCCAGAAGGCCCTCGGAGCTGGACCTTAGTATCCGGGCAGAACAATGGGGGTGGAGACACTCCTTCAGGCATGCTGAGCCGAGGCCTTTAAAGGCTTTAAAGGTCAGCACCAACCCCTTTGAATTGTGCTCGGAAATGTACTGAGAGCCAATGTAGGTCTTTCAGGATTGGTGTTATATTGTTTTGGTGGCCGCTCCCAGTCAGCAGTCTAGCTGCCGCATTCTGGATTAGTTGCAGTTTCCGGGTCACCTTCAAAGGTAGCCCCACAAAGAGCTCATTGCAGCAGTCCAAGTAGGAGATAACCAGAGCATGGACCACTCTGGCATCAAGTCAAGTTATGATATGTTAAAATCATACATAAAATACATTAAAGTACCTATTTATCTACTTTATCTACCTAAAGCAGTACCTATTTATCTACTTGCACTTAGGGGTGCTTTCGAACTGCTAGGTGGGCAGGAGCTGGGACCGAAAGACGAGAGCTCACCCCGCCGCGGGGATTAGAACCGCCGACCATGTGATCGGCAAGCCCTAGGTGCTGAGGTTTTACCCACAGCGCCACCCACATCCCTAAAGTACAGTGGTACCTCGGGTTAAGTACTTAATTCGTTCCGGAGGTCCGTACTTAACCTGAAACTGTTCTTAACCTGAAGCACCACTTTAGCTAATGGGGCCTCTTGCTGCTGCGCCGCCACCGCTGTACGATTTCTGTTCTCATCCTGAAGCAAAGTTCTTAACGCGAGGTACTATTTCTGGGTTAGCGGAGTCTGTAATCTGAAGCGTCTGTAACCTGAAGTGTCTGTAGCCCGAGGTACCACGGTTATACCGAATTGCAAATTTAAATGTATCCCTATTGTGTTTCAAAAAAAGGGAGAAAGTGATGTGGTTTTTGTCCATGACAACTACATTTGGGCACTTTCTCCCACAGGGAAGTACTATTTCTGGGTTAGCGGAGTCTGTAACCTGAAGCGTCTGTAACCTGAAGCATCTGTAACCCGAGGTACCACTGTAATAATAAAGGCAACTTACAACATGAAAAGATTTAGATAACTACAGTACACACAAGACAAAAGCAGGTGATCTGTGACCCACTGTGAACCCCTAGCGTCTTACAATAACACCCCACATCCCTTTCAAAGCTGGTCCGTCCGTCCCCCCCCGTATCTGAGCGTTGGCCTCTAGGGCCTTCGCAGGTGCTTTGCATCATAGACTCAGAACTGTAGAGTCGGAAGGGACACCCGGAGGTCATCCAGTCCGACCCCTGAAAAATCAACACAAAGCCCCACAACACTTCAGTGCTTCCACTGGGGCTCGAACTTCTCACACCACCCTTCCTTGTCAACAGCTCACAACTTTTTTGGGGGGGAAGAACTACCCCCAGTGTCCTCCCCCCCCCTGTCCTTACCAGGTCGCCTCCCCCCATGTCGACTGTGGAGGAGGCCGCGCCGTCCGGCTGCTGCTTCGCCGCTTTCCTCTTCCGGTCTCTTCTTCAGCTGTCGCGGAGTGATTAATTCGCCCAACTCTTCCCCCGCCCACCCCGCCTCCAGTTCTCTTCTTCAGCCGTCGCGGCGTGATGACGTCGCCAAACTCTTTCCCCCGCCCACTCCGCCTGCAGGAAATCGAATCTGCGCTTTCGGCCGCAAGGTGGTGCGCGATTCCCCCATTACTGAGGGTTGGGCTAGATGACCACGAGTGTCCCTTCCAAGTCTCTACAGTTCTGATTCTATAAATTCTAGACGCAAAACTCTTTTTCTTTCCCTCTCTCTCACTCTCTTGCTTTCTTCCTCACTGTCGTTTCTGGTTGTGCAGTTGAAATTGCCAGCAGCAAAAAGGAGGGTTTTTCTCTTTTTTAAAGCAGTAAGTGGTGTATAAACTTTATGAAATAAATAAATGGCAAAGGTACACTATAATAACAAAGTAAAATTATATGGGCAGATGATATTATTATAATATATGATATAATTGGTTCTTTTTTGGAGGGAGACACAGGGGGACACATACCCCTAAACATTTTGTGAATCTTTTTTATTTTAAAGAATATTTATTGAAGTTTTCAAAAAATTATATAACATAAAAACAACCAAAAAAGAGGGGGGGAAACAGAAATAACAATAAGATAAACATACATACAGAACAAAAAACAAGTATAATTTCAATCCCTTATGGTCGTATAACTTAGTTTCCCGACCTCCTCATACCTCCCCTCTCTGTATTCCAATCTCTAATGAAGCCAATTCAGCAAATCCTTCCCCTAATTTCTGATTTAATTTTTAATCTTTCTTTTGTTAATTACATAATCATTACAGCTTAATTTTTCTTTTCTTAATTACATAATCATTACAGCTAGAAACCCCTTAAATTCTAAGTCAACATCGTTCTAACATTCAATAATCTTGCAATGTTTCTTAAGATAGTCCTTAAATTTCTTCCAATCTTCTTCCGCCGTCTCTTTTCCCTGGTCACGGATTCTGCCGGTCATTTCTGCCAGTCCCATATAGTCTATAACCTTCATCTGCCATTCTTCCACGGTGGGTAATTATTGTGTCTTCCAGTACTTTGCGATAAGTATTCTTGCTGCTGTTGTGGCATATATAAAAAATGTTCTGTCCTTCTTTAACACCGATGGTCTAACATACCCAGGAGATGGTCTAACATACCCAGGAGAAAGGCCTCTGGTTTCTTCAAAAAGGTATATTTAAGTACCTTTTTTATTTCATTATAAATCATTTCCCAGAAGACGTTAATCCTTGGGCATGTCCACCATAGATGAAAGAATGTACCTTCATTCTCTTTACATTTCCAACATTTATTATCAGGCAAGTGGTAAATTTTTGCAAGCTTGACTGGGGTCATGTACCACCTGTAAATCATTTTCATAATATTTTCTTTTAGGGCATTACATGCCGTAAATCTAATACCAGTGGTCCACAACCGTTCCCAGTCCTCAAACATAATGTTATGACCCACGTCTTGCGCCCACTTGATCATAGCTGATTTAACTGTTTCATCCTGTGTATTCCATTCCAACAGCAGATTATACATTTTCAACAAATTCTTAGTTTTGGGTTGTAACAATTCTGTTTCCAATTTTTATTTTTCCACCTGGAAACCTATTTTCCTATCTAGCTTGTAAGTCTCCACTATTTGGTAGTAATGGAGCCAGCCTCGCACTTTATCTTTCAATATCTCATAACTCTGCAATTTCAATTTATCCCCTTCTTGTTCCAAAATCTCCCAATATTTCGGCCATTTAGATTCCATATTAAGTTTTTTAACGGCCTTTGCCTCCATAGGAGACAGCCACCTTGGAGTTTTGTTTTCCAGCAAATCCTTATACTTAATCCAGATATTGTACAATGCTTTCCTGACAATATGATTTTTAAAAGCTTTATGAGCTTTAACCTTGTCGTACCACAAGTAAGCATGCCACCCAAAAGTATTGTTAAAACCTTCTAAATCCAAAATATCTGTATTCTCCAGAAGTAGCCAATCTTTCAACCAGCAGAAAGCTGCCGCTTCATAATATAGTTTAAAGTCTGGCAGGGCAAATCCACCCCTTTCTTTAACATCAGTTAATATCTTAAATTTTATTCTGGGCTTCTTGCCCTGCCAGACAAACTTAGAAATATATTTCTGCCACTTCTTAAAACAATCCATCTTATCAACTATTTGAATTGTTTGGAATAAAAATAACATTCTAGGCAATACATTCATTTTTATAACTGCAATTCACCCCAACAACGAAAGCTTCAAGTTTGACCAAATTTCCAAATCCCTTTTTACTTCTGTCCAACATTTCTCATAATTATCTTTAAACAAATTCACATTTTTAGCTGTCATGTTGATCCCCAAATATTTTACTTTCTTAACCACAGTTAAACCTGTCTCATTCTGAAACCTCTCCCTTTCAATAGGTGTTAAATTTTTCTCCAATACCTTAGTTTTTAACTTATTCAATTTAAATCCTGCTACTTGACCAAACTCTTGAATTAGTTCTAAAACTCTTTTCGTACTAGATTCTGGCTCTTGTAATGTAAGTACTAGGTCATCTGCAAATGCTCTCAATTTGTATTGTTTGGCTCCGACCTGTATGCCTTTAACCAACTGGTCTCTTCTAATCATGTTCAGCAAAACCTCCAGGACTGATATAAAAAGTAATGGGGAAATTGGGCACCCCTGACGTGCCCCTTTTTCTATCCTAAATTCCTCCGTAACCACATTATTTACAATTAACTTTGCTTTTTGTTCAGAGTATATTGCACTTATACCATTTTCAAATCCTTGGCCTACCCCCATCCCCTGGAGATTTTTCCTCATAAAACTCCAAGAAATATTGTCAAAGGCTTTCTCCGCGTCCACGAAAATCAAAACTGCTTTAGTATTTAAATTCACTTCTAATTTCTCCAGAATGTCAATTACGTTCCTTACGTTATCTGACAAGTGTCTTCTTGGGAGAAAGCCCGCTTGGTCTCTATGAATCTCCTCCATCAATACTTTTTTAAGTCTCTTAGCCAAAATGTCAGCAAATATTTTGTAATCCACATTTAATAACGAGATAGGGCGGTAGTTCTTAGGTTGAGTCTTTTCAGTCTCTGTCTTTGGTATAAGTGTGATATATGCTTCTTTCCACGATTCTGGTGCTCTTTTCCCCTCCAAAATCTCATTGCAGGTAAACGGCGTTTCCATGCGCTGCTCTGGTTCGCCAGAAGCGTCTTCGTCATGCTGGCCACATGACCCGGAAGCTGTACGCCAGCTCCCTCGACCAGTAAAGCGAGATGACCGCCACAACCCCAGAGTCGGGCATGACTGGACCTATTGGTCAGGGGTCCCTTTACCTTTTTAACCTTGGCAAACATGTCCAGACAAGTCCTTGGTACAGGATTAGCATAAACAGACATGGCAGGGCAAGACTCAGGTATAAGATTAGCATAGGCAAACACCTCTGAAGTCCCACCACCCAAAGTACAATAGAACTTCCTTTGCATGTCTGGCCCCTTGGCAAATTTGGTGATGGGATGAGGCTTTCCTTGGCCAACGATCAGCTCAGCAATTGTCACCTCTGGGAACTTCCTGGAGTCCCTTTCAAGGGGGAAATAGCTTTGGAATGGAGGAAACCGGCAAAGGAGTTGATTTTATATTATTTTTAAAGCTAGTTAACTTCCCTGAGCTGTCAAGTTGAAAGGATACATTCAGGCATAATATTTGTAACATTTAACTTTAAAGATGTGCCGCCCCCCCCCCCCGTAATTTCCGTAACAAAAGGAACACAGGCCCTGGGTGAGTGCCTGGGACCCCCCTGGGTTCTTGCCACCGCTAGGCAAAGAGGGGGGGAGGCACCCAGCCTTTGTAATGTTGTAAATAAAAATATGCCATTTTCCCTTATGGAGTATCCAAGAGCCCATACAGAGTCCTTATACTGTATAGGTTCCCTATTGGTAGGAGAGAATAACAGAGGCCAGTCAGAGAATATTGAGAAGCAAAGCAGCTAGTAAGCTTGATCTTTATTGATCTGTTGCAACAGGGTCCTCACTCACCACACGCAGGAGAGAGGAGGAACCCAGAAAAATGGCACGCGAGGCCTTATAAAGACTTTTGAAATTGCCACCCGGTAGATCAAGACCACCCCCAGAAACATCATACATACATCACAGAAGGGGTGTAACCTAAGACCACCCGTCAGATACATCACACCTACATCACAGAAAAGGCAGTCTAAAACAGAAATTTGAATGTTGTTTTTCTCCTGTCATTGTTTATCTCCTGTCTGGCAGGTTACTTGATTGGATTGCCTGGCCAGTCTTTTGTAATGATAAATACTTAGTTCCTGGGCCAGGTCACAGGCTCACACCCTATTAATGTCTTAAATGTGCCCTTAAGACAGGACTTGTGAGGAAAGAGGCAATGGGGAGGTTTCCCACTTTGACCTTGCAGAGAAAACATTTGCTCACTTTAGGAATCAAAATGGTTTCAGGTCGGTCTTCCTGTGCTGATCTATGTACATGCTTGGTTAGTACATTTATGAACATCTCCATATATCTAAGACCTCAAAATTCCTACTACAGTAACATTATTCTTCTGTCCCCCACCCCCACCCCACAACACAGAAGCACACACACAATGTTCATGTAAAGAAATTAAAAGTATTTTTTTATTATTATTTTGGAGAAATTAATATAATTGACAACAAAAGGAGAGTGTGATAAGAGGAAGGCAGTGAAGAAATCATATTCTACGCTTCAATGAATGGGGAAACATGTGACTTCGCCAAAGCAAGAGGAACGGGTGCGGAGATCAGGGGTGTTGCGGCGGTAGCCGTAACGTCCATTGTACCCTTTCACCGGCTTAACGTCCATCAAGTGCCAATAGTGGCCAGCCACTTGCTGCGGAGAATGACCTGTAATAATAATAATAATAATAATAATAATTATTATTTATTATTTATACCCCGCCCATCTGGCTGAATTTCCCCAGCCACTCTGGGGTGAGGAGAGGGGGAATTATTTATTACCCCTGCTGTAAGATAATTCCTCTAATTCCCTTATGGGGTTTCCAGAGTCTGTATAGAGCCCTCCCTGGTCGTGAAGAAAGCAGAGGCCAACCAGAGTACAGTGGTACCTCGGGTTACATACGCTTCAGGTTACATACGCTTCAGGATACAGACTCCGCTAACCCAGAAATATTATCTCGGGTAAAGAACTGAGAACAGAAATCGTGTGGCAGTGGCGCAGCGGCAGCAGGAGGCCCCATTAGCCAAAGTGGTGCTTCAGGTTAAGAACGGTTTCAGGTTAAGAACGGACCTATGGAACAAATTAAGTTCTTAACCTAAGGTACCACTGTATATTGAAAGCAAAGCAGCTAGTAAGCCTGATCTTCATTTAAAAGGAAATAAACTGTTGCAACAGGGTCACCACACGCAGGACAGAGGAGAACCCTGAACAATGGTGTGCAAGACCCTACAATGGCTTTTGAAATTGCCCACCCTGTACCCCAAGACCACCCCCCAAAACATAATACATGCATCACAGGAGGAGGCCATCTCCAGCAGAAATTTGAGAGTATTGCTTCCCTCCTGTCTGCTAGGATACCTGATAATGCTTTAAGGTAAAGGTGAAGGACCCCTGAAAGTTAAGTCCAGTAGCGAACGACTCTGGGGTTGCAGCACTCATCTCACTTTAATGGCTGAGGGAGCTGGCGTACAGCTTCCGGGTCATGTGGCCAGCATAACTAAGCCACTTCTGGCGAACCAGAGCAATGCACAGAAACGCTGTTCACCTTCCCGCTGGAGTGGTACCTATTTATCTACTTGCACTTTGACATGCTTTCGAACTGCTAGGTTGGCAGGAGCAGGGACCGAACAACGGGAGCTCACCCCATCGCAGGGATTCGAAACGCCAACCTTCCAATCAGCAAGCCCTAGGCTCTGTGGTTTAGACCACAGCGCCACCCGCGTCCTGTTGGTACAGTTAAAGGACCCCTGATAGTTAAATCCAGTCGCGAACAACTCTTGCATTTTCTGGGTAGCCTGGCTACCCAGGTGATGGTAAATACTTTAGTTCCTGAATCTCTTGCACATAATTGAGTTTCCTCAGCTTAACAGATACAGTGAAACCTCGGTTTTTGAGCGTCTCAGAAGCCGAACGCCGAAAACCCGGAAGTAATTGCTTCCGTTTTCAAACGCGCATCGGAAGTTGAACGGCTTCCGCTGTGTTTTTCTTTGTTCTCAGTGGATTTTGCAGACTGCCCATTGCTCCTCGGTTTTTGAACATTTCAGACGTCGGACGGTCTTCTGGAACGGATTACGTTCGAAAACCGAGGTTCCACTGTACTTGCCAGACTGTGTTTGCAGGAGGGTGTAAGCCCCTACAGTCCAAAGACAATTGGAAAGCTTTTCCCATTTCCCTCCTCCTAGCAGATAAATATTTGAGGTCAATTTGGGAGGGTCAAAATGGCTTCAGGATTGCTCTCCTGACCTATTTCAGACATGTGGTTTATATACTTATGTATGTGTTTGCCTTGTACATTTATGAACATTTATACTATATTTGAGACCTTAGAATTCTTATAACACTCCTTCTTGCATCCACCCAAGTCATTAATAAAATGTCTAAGTTATCGTCTGTCTAGCATCCTCAGTACAGTGGTACCTCGGGTTAAGTACTTAATTCGTTCCGGAGGTCCATTCTTAACCTGAAACTGTTCTTAACCTGAAGCACCACTTTAGCTAATGGGGCCTCCTGCTGCCGCCGCACCGCCAGAGCCTGATTTCTGTACTTATCCTGAAGCAAAGTTCTTAACCTGAAGCACTATTTCTGGGTTAGCTTCTGAGTGTGTAACCTGAAGCCTATGTAACCTGAAGCGTATGTAACCCGAGATACCACTGTACAAATCTTTCCTGCTAGAGCAAGAAACAGAACTTTGCTTTTGCAGACTTCTTGGATGTCTCTCGTCGTTGCTAGTGAGTAAAGGATTTGGCAGTGTGAGGGACCTTAGGTAGGGTTTTCCCACATCGCCAGGGAACTGTGAGAATTGTCATTCTATGAAGGAAATAGGGTGGGTTAAGCAAGTTTAACAAACCACAGTTCCCATGATTCCATGGGGGAAGCCATGCTTGTTTATGGTGGTACAGTGGTACCTCAGGTTAAGTACTTAATTCGTTCCAAAGGTCCGTTCTTAACCTGAAACTGTTCTTAACCTGAAGCACCACTTTAGCTAATGGGGCCTCCTGCTGCTGCCACGCCGCTGGAGCACAATTTCTGTTCTCATCCTGAAGCAAAGTTCTTAACCTGAAGCACTATTTCTGGGTTAGCGGAGTCTGTAACCTGAAGCGTATGTAACCCGAGGTACCACTGTATATACTGCTTTAAATGTATCACATGGATGTGTCCTGAATTAAGTCATTTCTGCAGCATCAAACACAGCTTCAAAAGCCTTTGATTCCCACAATGAAATAGGGGGGAACAGCTCCAAGAAAAGAGAGAAAGAGAGGGGGGGGGGACGACAAAACACAGGCATAGAAAAGTCGTAGTATTTGTCTCACCTGCCCCTGCCCAATTTCTCCTGTTCAAGTACCTCTGTCCTGGCCCATAGATATGAAAATAATCTACTATCCAGCCATCCCTCGAGGTACCTCCGCGGGTCTGTAACAAGCAAAAGCAATTAAAAACATTATTACCAATGCTGCTTAGCATTTTAGTACCAGCAATGTGCTAGGGGCTGTACAGAACTAATTTTTTTAAAAAATCCTTCTAGTTAAGTTATTTTGGGGTGATAAAATTTGCAGAGTGGGGAAGGAGGAGTCCTTTCAACTTTTCACATTGCCCATCATGTTCCTTCCCTTTTCCTAACATAATTGGGGCTGATGTCATAGGGGCATGTGGTGCGTACAGTGAGGTCATAGAGGCAGCTATGACATCAAGCAGCAAAAGCCGAAACATTCCAAGAAAGGGAAGTCCAAATATAGAAGATATCTTCAATATCTTCACACACCCCTTCTGAACACCCATAGGCCATGCTATAGGCTCCTTCTGAACACCTATAGAAGATGCACAGCCTATCTATCTTTTGGAAACATTCCAAGGTCTTTTAAGTAGGACACTATTTATTTATTTTTTTGAAGTAGGGAACAATTCAGGAGCCTGGTGGAGATTTGGACTTCATTATATTTTCCCCATTTACTTTTGATGTGCTGAATGGATTGGAATCTGGCTAGACACTTAGGTTGACAGGGGCGTAATTCTTCTGCCTCTAGAAGCAACCTAGATTTAAAATAATTGAAAAAGCAACAATGGATTTTACTAGCCTAATGGGCAAAACAGTAACCTCTGTATGGCTAAGCACTTCAAATGCTGATCCAGCCTTTTATTAACAACTTCCAAGGCAGGTAAACCCACACACCACTCCAAGAGCAATGGATTCTATTACTATACAATTTCAAAAAGATGCACTATGCCTTGCATTCTCGGGCAAAGCTCTAACATACCAGTAAGAGGTATTACTGAGCTGTGCTAAGCAATTATATGAATCACCATATTTTTCGCTCTATAAGACGCACCTAGTTTTTGGAGGAGGAAAACAAGAAAAAAAATATTGTGAATGTCAGAAGCCAGAACAGCAAGAGGGATCGCTGCGCAGTGAAACCAGCAATCCATCTTGCTCTTCTGGCTTCTGGGATAGCTGTGCAGCCTGCATTCGCTCCATAAGACGCACACACACATTTCCCCTTACTTTTTAGGAGGGAAAAAGTGAGATTTATAGAGCAAAAAATATGGTAAATTGCAGCACATGGCGACTCACCCTAGCATTGCAGAAGCAGACACATTGCACAGCCAAGGAAAGCATGGCAGCAAACTATTATGGGATGGAGGAGCTGGCCTGCCCGGAAAGCTCCAAGTGGGTAGTTTGTGGACCACAAGCTAGGAGCAGAAATTATCCTGCAGAATAGTCAGTCGATCCTGCAGTACCTGTGTGATTGTCAGCCGAGTTGGTTTTCTTATCCTTTAGATGCACTTACCTGTTCTGTCCTTTTCAGCACAGATTTGACCACTGGGGATGAGAAGTAGCTGGCCGCGTGGATGTCCAGCTGAGCATTATATGGAGGCAAGGCAGACCACAACCTGGGTAAGAGGTTGGCGTAGCTGCTTGCTATAGTGTCGACGGCCACACCATCCAGGATGAATTCCTTTTGCCTTTGTAGGCATCTTCGTGTGACACACGTCATGTTTTGTCCGAGGCAAGAGAAAAAGCCACTGGTCGCTATTCCAGCTGTACCACTTTCCCTGTCGCCTCCCCAGCAACTTTCACTATTTCCTGACCACACAATCAGTGTCACTGTGATGCTATCAGCATAGACAATTGCCCCCTAACAACCAAGAGGTTGCCAACAGGTTGTTAGGCTCGAGATGACTCATCTCAGGCATGGTATGTCTTGATCCATTAGGGGTGGGGGTGGGGGATAATGCTTTCCAGTGGAACAGAAAATAGTTGGAAGGGACCAAGAGGGTCATCTAATCGAACCCTCTGCAATTCAGAAATTCTGCCCCAAGCCTTCCCTGGGTGAACTCAAACCACCAGCAGCCAGATGCACTGACGCAATGTACATAAATGTCTTGTTTTAAATCCTCTTATTTCATGAATGAACCTACCCTCAAAAATGGGCCATGAGAGTTGGAATTTCTCGAATAGAATATGTAATAATTTTTTTTAAACAAAAACGCTAAAGATCTCGAGTAATATTTCTATGCCGTGAAAAAAATATTCTTTTCTGCTCGATTTCTTAGCTGCTTCTTTCTTCAGCTAGGAGCCATATGTATGCACAGCAAGGTACATATATATAAGGACATCACATACATACTTGGGAGAACTCAGATGTAGACTAGACATCACATTCTGAGTTCAGCAATTCACCCTGCCGTATTTGTGTTGGAGTTCAACATGGCACTCGTGGACATGATGCCCTCAGATACCTCATTTGGCAACTCCCAAGGTCCCCTGTCCCTTCAAATTTCATATATTTCCCCTAAAATAGGCTTTTTCCTTGTGGGTGCTATCTGCTAGTCTAATAGTTTGGTGATGTATGTTTTAATGTATTTTTTTTTAATATAATATTTTATTAAGTTTTAAGAATAACAACATACAGAAAAAGAAAAAACACAAAAACACAAAAAATACACAAAAAGAAAAAACAAAAATCCCTCTTTTTAAGTTCTCATCTTTGATTCACCTATTTTCCTGACTTCCTCACACCTCCCTTTTTTGTATCCCTTTTTGAGAATTGTTCAGCAAATTCATATCCAATTAATCTGTTATCAATCCAATCTTTTTTTTTTGCCTTGTTGCTAGAACCCCTTCAGTGCATTTCAATGTCATCAACGTTCAAAAAATTTTACAATGTTTCTGTAAATAAATTTTAAATTTCCTCCAATCTTCTTCCACCAACTCTTCTCCCTGATCTCGGATTCTGCCAGTCATTTCCGCCATTTCCATATAGTCCATTACTTCCATCTGCCATTCTTCCAGAGTGAGTAGATCTTGTGTCTTCCAATGCTTTGTGACGAGTGTTCTTGCTGCTGCTGTAGCGTACATAAAGAAAGTTCTATCTTTCTTTGGCACCAATTGGCCGACTATGCCCAGGAGAAAGGCCTCTGGTTTCTTAGGGAAAGTGTACTTAAGTACCTTCTTCAGTTCATTATAGATCAGCTCCCAGAAAGCCTTAATCCTTGGGCATGTCCACCAAAGGTGAAAGAATGGACTTTCAGTTTCTCTACATTTCCAACATTTATTATTGGGCAAATGATAAATTTTTGCAAGCTTGACTGGGGTCATGTACCATGCTTTAATGTACTTTTAATCTCTGTTGGAAACCACCCAGGGAAAGAACTGAGGGAAGAGACTCCATCAGGCAAGGCCTCATTCCACCTGCCTTGCTCCACCCTTTAGTTTCTGCTTCTTAATTTGTATTGTATTATTTTATGTACTGTGGCTTGGTGTTTTATTGATTATAGTTTAGAAATTATTTATTGTAACTGTTGAGTGTATTGTTTAATTTTTATATGTTGATATTATTTTGTACTATTCTAATAATTGTTGAATGTTACTTTTTGATGCAGGTTGCTAATTTTAAAGTTTTGTTTTATTATCACATTTTTGTATTGCATTAGATTGTTGCAAGTTGTACATTTTTTGTTTCTTCAGCTTGTAAACTGCCTTGAGCATTGTAAGCTAGAAAGACGGTATACAAATAAAAAAGATGATGATGAAACCAAGCCAGATGGGTGGGGTACAAATAATAAATTATTATTATTAGCCTGTTGGTGGGAGGCTGATCATTGTGCTATTCTTATGAAACTGGTATTTTGCGATGCCCAGCAGTTCTTTAAATTCCTAAATGTGCTCTGTAGTTCAACAGGTTTGGCGATCCCCGACATACAGAAATAAAAGTAAAGAATTCTGATATTCTCCCGTGGCTGTACTGAAGAAAATTCTTATGGCGAAGGACCTACTCCCAACAGGGTGTTAAGGAGTACATTAAAAAGTACACATCCCACTAAATAATCACTACAGGATTATCTAGCGCAGGCTTCCACAGACTCGGCCTTCCAGATGTTTTTGGCCTACAACTCTCATAAATCCCTAGCAAGCAGGACCAGTGGTCAGGGATGATGGGAATTGTAGTCTCAAAACACCCGGAGGGCTGAGTTTGAGAAAGACTGATCTAGCGGTTTGTCATTATTTTATGGCTTAAAATTATTTTAACTCTTTTATTTTTGCCCAGTTAAAATAGGACAGTACAAGCATAGAAAAAACCAACCAAAGTCTCTATCCCGTACGGATTAAAAGTTTAACTTGAAATACTTTCGGCAACACCTCTGGAACTTCAAAGTTCAAAATATTTTAATTTTACTACCCTTGCTCAGGAACTGATACAGGTATAACTGCATAATTAACACAAATGGTTAGGTTCTCAACTTTTTAAACAGTAATAAATAGTACAGAAAGATGTTCCAAAAGATCACAGACAAGATGCAGAAGAACACTGGGCACGATACAGACTAGTGTAATGCCAAAGGCCAACCAGAACTGACACTTGCACAAGATAGGAAATCACCGTAGAGTATGCTTATTCAACTGGTTCCACATACCCGTAACTGGATCACAGGATGACTTACAGATGAGCTAACCTTCCTGCACACTTGTTGCTGAAAGCAGTTCCCGAGTCTCAGAAGACTGATATTAAGGCCCTAAGGTCTAGGACACAAGCCCAAATACTAGTGTTTTCTGGCAGACAGATGAATTGCAGGAAAGTTGCATGAAAGCATAATTTCACTGAACTGGGAACACATAGCAGGAAAGTTTAAACAAGAGGGATTACCCCCGTTACTGGACAAGTGAAAGGCCAACAGTTGAGAAGCTGTCCTTGTGAAGCTTTCAGACTATTTATTGCATTTACACCAGGGGACACAAGGCACACATAGGGGCACCCCATTTTATCCCACCAACCCTATGAGATAAGATTGGGCTGGAAGAGTGACTGACCCAAGCTTTTCTGCTGTCTTCAGGACACTCACTCAAACACCTTACACAAATTGTGAAGTTGCTACAAGTCAACGAGTTTGGTACAACCACTTTTTTTATTGGACTTTTACAAGACAGGTTTATGCAATGCTGCCAGCGTTGGAGGCGATCCTGGGCCACAGATCTGCACATTCCTTGGCTACGGGGCCTGTGATAGCAGAGCCTGGAGGGGGCAAAAATTGTAAAAAAAAAAACTATTAAACACTGGCAAAGGAATTCCTATGAAACATATTTACTGAATTTGTATTTAATAAATTACGTCTTGGGAAGAAGTCATTAACACACAGGAATGGCAGCTTCAGCTGCAAAGCCAAACCTGAAGCAATCAATTCACAATATAGTCGACTCGCAATTTGCACTCTTTTTACTTGCGCGATTGCAACTTTACGGCTGGCCAGCTACAATCGCACAAATTAAACGCACGCAAGGGGGAGAGCTTAAAAGCTCTTTCCATGCTGGGTTTTCTCCGTGCAG
Source organism: Podarcis gaigeae (assembly GCF_964106915.1). Taxonomy (NCBI): domain Eukaryota; kingdom Metazoa; phylum Chordata; class Lepidosauria; order Squamata; family Lacertidae; genus Podarcis; species Podarcis gaigeae. Next base: position 41,739,669 of record NC_139689.1, read on the forward strand.
AAAGAGCTTTTAAGCAGTTCCTCCGCCTTGCTTACTAGGCCATGGGATTTTGGTTTTGCCAGGTTTTGCCCAGGCTCTGGGCCTTCCAGAGACAGCTAAGCAAGTCTTCTGGCAGGGGTGGAAGAGGCCCACTGGCTTCAGAAATGTAGGGATTGTCACATAGGGGCAGTTCTGGGCTTGTTCTGATTATATGCAATATCAGCTTCATGTGCAACCCCCCAGAACGCAACCCCTGCCCCATGCAAGTTGCAAGCCTACTGTGACTTTTGCAGGGGGGATGGGATGGGACTCTTTTTGCTTCCTACTCCCAAGTCAGCAACCATACCTTTCATTTCCCCTTTGTTGTTTACTATGACCCCCGCATTGTCTTCAAAGTACAAAAACACCCCGTCTTTTCTCCTATAGGATTTCCGTTGACGAATCACAACTGCCGGATGCACTGCAGAAAGGAAGAGCAATTCAGTACAAGCTGCCGAATAAAGAATACGCAGCACAGGTACACCACAACCCTTGGGCTTAAACTCAAAGGTAATATGCACCCTCCTAAACATCAATTTCCTTAGGGTTCTATAGTTGATAGTGTATGTGTATGGATTATATAGGCTTAAGCCTACCATTTAATTCAATGAAAATAAGATGTACATAGGTTTCGGTGGATCTAGCCTTGGCTCTGAAGCAGAATTTCTAATGGACAGGACATCAATGCCCAGCATATTATTGTTTTTTTGAGTGTAGCATACATTTGGCTCTGGGCATAGCATCCAACAATAACATGAGGATCCACCTGCCCTTTGGGAGACTAACACACACACAATATATATATATATAATTGTACATTGCATGACCACAGATTATGCTCCTAGACAGTATTGAAGGATCTACTTAAAGGTAAAGGTACCCCTGCCCGTACGGGCCAGTCTTGACAGACTCTGGGGTTGTGCGCCCATCTCACTCAAGAGGCCAGGGGCCAGCGCTGTCCGGAGACACTTCCGGGTCACGTGGCCAGCGTGACATCGCTGCTCTGTCGAGCCAGAGCCGCACACGGAAACGCCGTTTACCTTCCCGCTGGTAAGCGGTCCCTATTTATCTACTTGCACCCGGAGGTGCTTTCGAACTGCTAGGTTGGCAGGCGCTGGGACCGAGCAGCGGGAGCGCACCCCGCCGCAGGGATTCGAACCGCCGACCTTTCGATCGGCAAGTCCTAGGCGCTGATGCTTTAACCCACAGCGCCACCTGCGTCCCGAAGGATCTACTTAGCTGGAAACAAATCTGCTTAATTGTGAATAATAGCCAATTTATGCGCATCCTAGAAACATACGAATGAGCACATAATTTAGGTCAAATATTTTCCATGATTTTAAAATGACTGCATTCCATCTCTCATCAACACAATTAAGGTCACAACACTGCTCTCCCTTATGATCAGCTATTTTCTCATTACTCGTAGTCCCAATGCAATTAACGCAGTAAGGGGGCTTCAAATCCATGAATCCAGCTTCCTCCACCACTCACCTTTCTTCCTGAGCTCTGGTTTGCCTTTCTTGACAGTAGCCATTACCATGTCTCCCACGCCAGCAGCTGGCAGCCTATTCAGGCGCCCCTTAATCCCTTTCACAGAGATGATGTATAGATTTTTGGCCCCTGCAAAGGAAACAGAATCATCATCATTCTATTCACCCCGGAGCAAAGGTCAAAGAGACTTTCTCTTCAAGTATATGTGACACAACTGATTGAAGCAAAGCAGCACAAGCCGTCACCTCACCCAAAAGTTGTGCTATTGCTGTACCCTTCTACGACAACTCCCTGGGCCACGGGAAAGCAGACCCAACAAGTGCTTTTCAGAAGGGAAAACCTGCTGCTTCTGCCCAGTTACATTTTCGATGAGCACTGCTGTTTAGAGTCAGAACTGAATAAAGGCCGCTCCTTCTCACAAATTCAGAATGGAAAGAGATCAAGGCAAAGGAATTCACTTTTACCCCTCTCTCTCCCCAGCTAGGATCTAGAATCCACACATCACCCTTCGTGGAACCCACGCCATGATATGCCACCATTCTGACTGAACAAAAAGCCAGCCAACATCTACACCAACCTAAGAAGAATAGATTTAGGTAGGTAGCTGTGTTGGTCTGATGTAGTCGAAATATACCGCATCCGTATTTTTTGCTAAAAAGGGGAGATGTCTGTGTGTCTTATGGAGCGAATATGTTTCCGGCCCCTGCCTCTTGCCCAGGCCTCCATTGTTGAATGTTCTGCAGACGGAGGCCGTTTGTTTCCCCATTGACATGTGATTGGCTGATTAGATTATCAGTCTGGAAACCGTAGAAACGGCTCCCTTTCCTTTCCTAAAAAAGCTGCAGGACTGTGAGTTGAACCCCATAAAAACGGGATTTTTTCCCTTTGCAAAGTAAGCTCAACAACTTTGAGCTAATCCTCAAAAAACCGGGGCTTTTCCCCATTGCAAAAGAAGCTGTGCAACTTTGAGCTGATCCTCAAAAAAACGGGGCTTTCCCCCTTTCCTCCTCTAAAAACTAGGTGTGTCTTATGGAGCGAAAAATACAGTATATAAAAAATTGCCCAGTTGCACCTTAGAGACCAATTAAGTTTGTTCTTGGTATAAGCTTTCGTGTGCATGCACACTTCTTCAGATAAGAAGAATAGTAAGTTGCATGCTGATCAATGCACCTTAGGGAAGCTTCTTCCAACTGCCTCCACCCCCTTCTGCCCTGATGCTTGCAACCCAAAATTTGAAGGTAAGCTAGTGCTTAGGTTGGCTGATGCTAGCAGTTGGACCTCTCCTTTCCAGGGTGAAGAAACTGAATCACTGGCTCATCTAACTCAGTATTTGTCTACAATGACTGGCAGCAGCTCCCAAGAATCTCAAGACTGCTGGCTTTCCTGCAAAGTTCTAAAACAAGAAACAAAACTTCAGCACCTCAGCTTTTCTCGTAATACAGCTTAAAGAAGAACAAGTGGGGTGTACTACATTATTATTTTTTCAACTACAACATACCAGTGTTGTCTGCACAGTTTATAACAGCTCCCACAGGGAGACCAAGGGAGATGCGAAATTTCGCACCAGACGAACCACCACGTCCTGTTATGGAGACAGGGATGAAAGACATACAGTTAGCCCAAGACCCACACAATGTCTACCACTTTTTAAGGTTTGTTTCGCTTCTCCCAAAACAGTGAAGGGTTTTCTGCACACTCAAGCCCCTTTTCTACGCAAAACCACTCTTTCACCACTGCCATTACCAACCGCTATCTTGTTCAGCTCCAATAAGCTGTACCGATCTATTAAGATGAAGTAAACGACGAGTTTTAAAGAGTGATGCACAAAACTAAGCAGTTTTATGTATGGCTACTTAAAACTTGATATTCAATTTTAATAGATGAAAACTCTCAGCTCTTCAAAACGAAAGAAATAAAAGAAAACCTACTACATACAGCACACCGCCCACCCTGTTCACCAGGTATGGGGAACCGGTGTTCTCCAGATTTTGTGTGATATAATCTCTGTCACTCCTGGCAATGTCAAAGAGATAAAGAATTACCTGACGTTCAGAAGACATCTTAAGGCAGCGCTGTTCAGGGAAGTTTTTAATATGTAATGCTGTACTGTTTTTAACACTGATTGGGAGCCGCCCAGAGTGGCTGGGGAAACTCAGCCAGATGGGCGGGGTATAAATAATAAATTATTATTATTATTATTAATTTGCCACACTGGCTGAAGATGATCCCCAGAGTCCAATAATGTTCCAAGGGTCACAAGTTTCCATACCTGATCCAGAAACTCTGGTGAGGCCCAACTACTATGTATTTTAACATGCAAGAAGCAAGATTAAGGCTTACAGCTCCTGGGTGATAAACATGACGGTACTACATGCCTCTTCTTTCTTTCTTTAATTATATATATTAACAGCACCAACAATTGACACAGAATTGTAGCGCTGGAAAGGATCCTGAGGGTCATAAAAGTCCGCCAATGCAGGAATCTTCCACCCAATTAGCAGTTTGAACCCACAACTGCCTGGTTCCTTACAAAATATAGGCCTTTGGGAGCTTACAATCTGAAATCCCACAGAAGGGAAAACAAAGGAAGGGGACTGGAGATAGCAGTAAACAGGGGAAGAATTACTTTTTAATAAAAAACTATTGTTTTAACTTACGACAGAGAGGGTGAAATGGCTGCTAAGTGATGCTGTCAACTTTACAACTTATAAAGTTGCTCTTGCAACTAGGAAGATCAGGGCAAATAATTTAGATAAAAAAGCCATTAATTGTAGATCTGATTTACACAGTTCACACGAGACTCTCCTCTATTTTATCTGCCCTTAAATCGCAGGTTTCTGTTAGATTTGGATGTGGTTTTATTCTATATTAAGTGTCTGATGATGTTTTGGATGGCTAGCACAACAGAAGCTGGATTTTTAAATTTAAGCATTAAAAAACAACAACTATACATGCTTAAGATCAGGGAGGTTTTTAACGTGTGACATCTTAGTGTATTTTTGGTCTTTGTGGAAGCCGCCCAGAGTGGCTGGGGAACAAATAACAAATTATTAATTATTATTATTATTATTATTATTATTATCATCATCATCATTACTGTATTATTATTATCATCATTATTATCATCATCATCATCATCACAGGAAAACCCAGAGCAGGGGAGAAGACCAGGCGGCCTTATTCTGGGAAGAGGATATAGCACCCCACATACTAAAAGCGTTCTAGAAGTTGCGAATCCTGCCCAAGTCTTCCCCTTAGGCCTAAGGCCAAGTACACGTATTTTGAGCGCATGTCCTTTCTCTGCTACCCCATAACCCGTTTTTCTTAATTCTCCCCCAGCAGGGACGTGTGTATTTGCTCGCTAACTCTGTACAGCTTCACGGGCGCGAACACGTCTCGGCACCCTCTCCTTAACAGCACGTCAGAATGCGGCTCAAGCCCCTGAACGCGTGTTCGCTGAGGATGCCAGCGGGGCCCTTAAGCAACACCTCTCTCCCACCCGACCCAACGCTGCCCCTGGAATTCCAGGGTCCCCTTCCCCCGCACCCCACGGTATTCCACGCGGAAATACCCAGCCCCCGTGGCAGCCAAGGTCCCCACGCGCGCAACCCGCCACCAGGCGTCTCCTTATCCCCGCCGAAGCGCCGGGATGGAGACGGATTCCGCGCCACCCGCAGCCCTGGCTCAGCAAGCTAGGCCTCACCTCGCTTGGACATCTTGCGCGGCCGCCGGAAAAAAATGAAAAGGAAGCGCAAGGCCTGCCGGGAGAGTTAGTAGTTTTTCCTCGGGAGGCGCCCGCGTCACGTGAGGCGGCGCCCCTCTCACGTGACGGAGGAGGCGGAAATCCAAAAGCGCCGGCCGCAGCGCCACCTAGGGACCCGCGCCTTTAACTGCAGCCGCTCTTCCCCTGCAAAACCCTATCCTGTTTCTCCGCGTGGTTTACTTGGAAGCAAGCGGACGCACCGCTGACTTCAGTGGGCGCTGCTCGCGTGTAACCGAACAGAACCGTGCAGCCTTTAAAAAAAGGGCTTGAACTGAAATGGAATGATGTTTTGATGGATGGATGGATGGATGGATGGATTGGTGGATTGATGGATGGATGGATGGATGGATGGATGGATGGATGGATTGTAGACCCAGGGCGGTTGTCGGGCTAGATGATCGACCCTACAAATCGACTACTCTTGCGGTTTCATAAATTATAATAAGTGCTGTTAGTCGTTTTGCAAGCCGCCGCCACCCGCGAGCATGTGCAGAGTGACTTTCCATCATCGCCGAGGAACTGCGGTTCACCCCCAAATGTTCTGGAGCTGCCTAATTCCACGCTGTCCCGAGACTTTGGGACAACATATTGTAGCCTTATGAGGCTTTGCCCTCGATAGGTGAGGTCACCTGTCCTCACCTTCCTTCAATATGAATGAATGAAAGCAGCTGATCGTCTCTCTGAGCATCCGGATCATAATGTGGCAAGTGACCCGGCGCAGGGGTCATCTAGTCCAACCCCCTGCAATGCAAGACTATTTTGCCCGAGGCGGGATTCGAACCCAGGACCCAGAGATTAAGACTCTCCCGCTCTACCCCGTACTGATCGCAACTTGAAAGCAGCTCACTTATATCTGGGACTGGGGACTAAAGACTTTTCAGTGGGAGCCCGTCTTAAAGCCTTTGATTTATATTTTATATATAAATTGATTTTTATATAAATTTATAAATTTATATTTTATATATAAATTAATTTTTTAAATATATAAATCATTTCTATGCCGTTTTCATTCCAACGCATCCCAAGGCGGCTAGAAACAAACAACACTATAATAGTGCATCACAAGTACATTGATCATAAAATATAACCAGCAAATCACCAGTGGAACAATTCATAGCCTATATAAAACGCTGCTAACAAACCGGCAATTGTTAAACATAAATAAAGCTTTCACCTTTTTTTTTTAATAAAAAAAGTATCTTAAATTGAAAATCAGTTGCTCCCCAATGAGTCACTAATTGTCTAAATTTGGGGACCGTAACCAGCTTTTGTTGTAACCGAATTAACGTTTAGCAGCAATTCTTTGACGTTTGGTGCAATGGTGCTTTGCACGCTCTGTCATTAGAGGGCGTTTCTCAGATAAATCTCCGTTAATCCCTTTTGGAAAGAAAGACACGATTTTCGAGTTTGGTTTCCTTACGTTGAAGTCCAGCATATTGCCGGAAGAGGGGGTATAGCTCAGTGGTAGAGCATTTGACTGCAGATCAAGAGGTCCCTGGTTCAAATCCGGGTGCCCCCTGGATGGGTTTTTTGCTCTTTTGATTGCCAATTTAAGAATTTGCAAGTGTAACGTTTAGGAATCGACTCAAAAAGCTTAGAAAAGCAACATGTCCATTTGAGCAGGAGGAAGCTTACAAGATTACAATGCACTACTGCGCCATATTCTCAAATTTTGTATTCTTGGCTGAATTTACCTGGAATTAGGGTCTGGGTTAAAGGCAGATCTACACATTTTGGGCCCCAGTGTCGCCAGGAAGCTGTGGATCCGTGATTTTTGTGTTACATGCTGTGCCCATGGCCATGATGTTTGATCTGATGGTGACTTTGGGCTGATCTATTGCAAAAATCATGAGGATCCATGAGGATCCGTGTTTTTTAACCATGTTTTTGTGCCCCTGCGGCCCCACAAAACAGTGGATGCATGATTTTTTTGATGTTGTCTACAGAGTAAGACATGGTCTACAGTATCATGGTGGTTTTATTTAGTTTGAATGAAAAAATCATATAAATTCATGAGGATCCGTCTAGATCCACCTTTTCCCTTTTTCCCTGGAATTACACTCAAGTTCAGCAGCCACAGTCATAAATTAAAATTCGTTGATCAACTAATTAATCCTTTCTCCCTTTGTTTCCATGCAAGGCTCGTTTTGTCTTTAAGTTGTGTGGTGGAAAGAAATCCAACAGGTGAGGCTTTATCACACCTGCTTGTCGTGCAATCACTAAAAAATACCTCATCCTTGCCCTTTGGGTGGGAGCAAAGTATTCATATTGCTTTTATGTATGTATTTATGTATATTTTTTTACTGAATTTATATCCCATCCTTTACCAGGAGGTCTCAGGGCAGTTCACAGAAAAGATCAACATAAAAACCACAAAATATATAATGAAAATAAAAATAACAACCCAATAACATCCCCCTCCAAAGAAAAAAGAAACATATTTTAAAAAGGGCATTGGATGTCAATCAGATCAACCAAATACCTAGTTAAAAAGGAACATTTTTGCCTGGCGCCTGAAGGTGTATAATTCTCTCCCTGGGGAGAGAATTCCACAGAAGGGGACCTTAGGACAGCTCTTGAGAATCTTTTTACACCATCAGGTCTTTGCAGTTGTTTAAACCAATTGTTTAAACCAGCCACTTTAATGATTATTTGGATTCTTTTTAAACGGTGTTTTATTTGTAGCTGTACATTGCCCTGGTATTTTATGATATGGGAGTACAGAAATGCTTTGGATTAAAAATAAATAAATCGATGCATTATGGCAGTCCCCAAACCTAGTCCCCAAACTAAGGCCTGCAGGCTGGATAAGGCCTGAGGTACTTGTTTATCCGGCCCGCAGCAACCGCCGCCCACTCTTTTTAAAAAAACAGATTTTTTATTAGATTTTCCACAATAACACAAACCACAAAGCAAAATGATAGACGAAAACAGAAAAACAAAAACAAAACAACAGTTAATTCTTCACAAATCCAACCTTTGAAACATCTTGGTTGACTTCCTCAAATCTCTCCCTTCTGAGTTTCCTTGTAATTAAAAGTAACAGCTTTCCAATATCATTATTAAACTAAAACAATTTCCAGTTATAGTCCATCTTATTCACTTTTCTTAACATTCTAAATCCCATTTATTTAATTATAACTTAGTTTAATCCTAGGTTTATTTGTTTCTTTCAAGTACTTTCTAATTTTTTATATTACAATATTTATTCAAATAGTCCTTAAATTTCCTCCAATCCTCTTCTGGTCGCGGATTCTTCCAGTCAGGTCAGTTAGCTCCGAAAAGTCCATCATCTTCATCTGCCAATCTTCCACTGTTGGTAGTTCTTGTGTTTTCCAATTTTTAGCAAGTAACATTCGGCAAGCCATTCGGCAATTTTTAGCAAGCCGTTGTGGCATACAAAAATAATTTAACATCTTTCTTGGGCACCGCCGCCCACTCTTACCGGCGCTGCACTGCACTGCACGGCTGCCCAAATCTGGGTCAGGAGAGCACTGGAAATAGCTTGGGCACATGCGCAAGCGTTATTTGCACATGCGTTATTTGCGCATGCGCATGCGTTATTTCCGGTGCACATCTGGGTTGGAGGAGGCCCATGCACATAAGCTATTTCTGGTGCTCCTCTGACCTGGAAGTGCGCCGGACGTAGTGCGTGCGCACGCATATGGGCACACGCTCCCCCGCCCTCCGCACAATCGGCGTTGCAGACAGCCGAGGCGCGGTAAGTTTGCTGACCCATGCGTTATGGGTTGTGTGTGCAAGGCTGAAGAAAGCACTTGCCTAAGGGCAGTGGAAGACAGGAGTGCCTGGCGTGCTCTGGTCCATGGGATCACAAAGAGTCGGACACAACTAAACGACTAAACAACAACAACAAACCCAAACTCGCCGTTACCTTCAAATTTTCACCGCAGCTTCCAGCAGTGTGCTTGGAAGAAGCAGAATGAGATCCATTTAATTTGCATGCAACCGTAAGGGGGTTTTTTTAGCGAGGAAGTTCAGAAGGGGAAATACCGGTAATTAATTAACTAATTGATCAAATCATCAGTGTAGGCTCAAGGCAAGGCACCACGTGCCAACAGACGCAGAATGATGGCAGTTATGCCTTTTCCAGACATTCTGGGAAAACACAGAACTGCACGTCAGCTTCTTACCCTAACTACGCAATCCTACTCAGTAATTTTCTCTGGGTCCAAGAGAATTTACTGTATTTTTTGCTCTATAAGACTCACTTTTTCCCTCCTAAAAAGTAAGGGGAAATGTGTGCGCGTCTTATGGAGCGAATGCAGGCTGCGCAGCTATCCCAGAAGCCAGAATAGCAAGAGGGATTGCTGCTTTCACTGTGCAGCGATCCCTCTTGCTGTCCTGGCTTCTGAGATTTAGAATATTTTTTCTTGTTTTCCTCCTCCAAAAACTAGGTGCGTCTTGTGGTCTGGTGCATCTCATAGAGCGAAAAATACGGGTACAGTACAGCAAATGCATTTACAATAAATTTTCATCAACAGATGTTATTTAACCGCAGAACTATGAGTTGTGTGACAGTTATAGAATTGTCATCACCCCCCACCATAATTTTGGGAATTTAACATGTACAGACAACATGTGCAGCCTCACTAAGGTCTGATATATGATGATTTTGCTGGGCTTCAGCTACTATAGGCATGGATAATGTAATAATAATAAAAAATAGGCATGATGGCAGTGATGACAACAGAACTGTGGTTGTCGGCACTGGTTGATAACAGATGCAGCTTAAGACCCCATCTTATTTATTTATATTTATTTCATAAAAATTATACACCGCTTGATTGCAAAAAAACAAACCCTCAAAGTGGTTTACAAAAATGCATGGGATGTTTGAAGTCTCATACCACTTTAACTGTCGTGGCTTTCCCCATAAAATCTTGAGAACTATGAAGATGATGGACTTTTCGGAGCTAGCCGACCTGACCGGAAGAGTCCGTGACCAGAAGGAGGAGGAGCACCAGGAAGAATGGAAGAATTTCAAATATTATTTACTTAAATATGCTAAGATAAATTAATTAGATATACTTGCAAAAAAATAATAATAGTTAGGCTAAGGATTTAAATATGTGAAGTTATAGAATATTGTGTTTAAAGCAAAGATGAAAAGAAACAAAGATGTTAGGACTGAGTAAATTTTATGAGATTTTGTTTTGGAAAACCATTACAATGATATATACTGAAATTCAGTCAAGGGCATTTGAGGAAGTCACTTAACAATGTTATTAAGATTGGATTAAGTACAGTTATGATGTATGTTCATTTGTTAGTTTAAAATTTTGCAAAATTAATTTTTTAAAAAATAAAATAAAATCCTGAGAGCTGTAGTTTCTTTAAGGGCGCTGAGAGTTGTTAGGAGACCTCCTATTCCCTTTCACAGCTTCAATTTCCAGAGAAGAGGGATTGCTTGCTAAACCCTCCTGGAAATTTTAGCTCTGTAAACCATAGCTGTCAACTTACAGATTTGAAAATAAGGGACCAGCAGCCAAAATAAGGGATTTTAGTCAACCAGTTTAAAGGGAACAGGTAATTTTGGAGAGCAGCGCCGGCTTTTAGCCCTTCGTTTCCAGAGGTTGCTACCCAAGACACCAGCTGATGAAACACTGCAATTAAATAACTACAAGCAGCAACCACTTTCCGCGCAAAACAAAGTCCAAGCTACGAAGATGCTGCTGCACTTCTGTATCTTTTCTCTCGTGCTCCATCTGCAGCTCTCAGTCCCATCAGGCAGGGCAGGAGGAAGGGAGGGAAATAGTGCCTGAAGTAAACCCGCGGATCAGACCATCTATGCTAGTCTACCACTACAAATCTATGGGAGAAGCGCTTGCGGTCCTTCCTCCGCTTTCCCCCTCTATGGTTAGCCCTTGGAACACCTGCCCGCGCCTCCGCCTCCTCTCTCTGAACTGCTTTCTCTATGGTTGCCCTCGCTCTCCTCTCAAGGCTCCTCAGTCCTGGCAGGGAGGGGCTCCCGGGGGCTGAGGCTGGTGAGAGGAGGCCGGAGGGGGGCGAGCCGGGCAGCCAAGCAACACAGTTGGAGCCTCCCTCCTCCCTGGCCGGCAAGGAGGGAGGGAGAGGAGCTGCTTCCTTTGAAACCCGGGAAATTTAAGGGACATCATCAATAAGGGACAGCAGCGGGACACGGCGCTGGGATAAGGGACTGTCCCTCCAGATAAGGGACGGTTGACAGCTATGCTGTAAACGGAACAGGTGTCACCTAACAACTTTCAGCGCCCTTAAGAGACTACGTTTCGCAGGAGTCTTTGGGAGAAGCGATGACTCTTTAAAGTGGCGCGATACTGCTTTAAATGTCTGGGGCCGTTAATTCAACACAAGTTTCCAAGTAAACCACACTATGTGGTTACATCCAGGTGTCACATCCAGTACAATATATTATTTTGTTTCAGACACAGGTAAGAACAGTTTGGGACAAGAGGAGTGTTCTGTAGAGAACCGTTGCAAATTTTATTGTAATAAAGTAGGTCTTAACAAATTACATAGCATTGTCAACGTCTATAAATGGTGCTGACGTTTGGATAACCATTTTCCTGACTAATCAGTAGTTCCAGATAGGTATTTATTGTTGGTGTCATTCATGCATGCAAGCTTTTCACAGCATCTGCCCCCCCCCCCTGTCATAAGCACCTAAATGCCTGTATCTCCCCTTTAATCCAGGTTTATACTTTCCACAAAATACCCCATCATTTAAAAAGAAAAAGGAAAGGATGTCTAACACCTATTTGCAATAGGACTCCCATGTCTGGAAGCACTCTTAAATTTAGGTGATGGGAACTCCCGTATTTTATTTCAAGACAACGGTTTGAATGAAGAGAATAAATAGGAGCGTCAAGTCAACAGATGAGAAATATTTGCACGGCCCAAGCTAGGAAGGAGTGTGGTTTTGAGAGAAATTGGGTGAGACTAAACAACAAGCATTCAGTTGAAGGATCGGTTGACCGAGATTCATATAAACAAATATCTCTGAACATGTGTAGAGTTCGCTGAGCCATAAACAGCCCACATACATCTAGATTTTAGTACTGGTATGGCCCTACCACTGGGTGAAGACATTTCCACCCCCTCTGTCACAAAAGGGAAGCAGATTGTTAATTATTTTATTTATTACAGTTGTATTTTTGCTGTAAAGGAGAAGGAAAGGTGTTGGTAGGGTTTTCTGCCTTATGTACTCCTGCACTTTGAATTTCGAGGGACGTGTTTAATGCTCAAATATAGACGGCTAAATGTATTGGGCTGGTCCTGGTGGAGCGATATCTGCATCTGATAGTATGACATGGAATGGATCTCAGTCTCTTCACCTCTTATTTTAGACTCAAGCATGAGCAAATTCATTTTTTAAATTCATTTTCAGACTGGGACATACACGGATTTGATGGGAGAAAGATGACTGAAGAGCTGCCCTAAATATTTTATTCCCCCCCTCCTCAAATATATATTTTGAAAAGGGCCCTTTTATTTTTGAAGTAGTTTGCAAGGCATAGTGGCCAAATGGTTAGGCCTAGGGGCAGCACTGATCCTAAATATCAAGAAACTTATGCATATGCAATCCCAAAGGATAAAAATGCTGACAGGTTTATCCCAAAAGTATAAACATGTTCCTTCGCATAGGAGGAAAAACCTCTTGCATAAAGCCAATTTAGACAAAGGGGACATCCGACTGGCTATTTATTGCGAATTCATTCTGATTTGTACACAAAGATCCAGTGGTTATTACAAGCCAGTGGTTATTTTGCCACACTTTCCAGTGCAATTTGCTTTTCCTTCTCTTCTTATCAGACTTTTTTTCAGTACGGAAAGTGGAAGACAATGGCACAGGATTTCAAGTGATGTCATATAACCTCTGCGCAAATTGTAAGTGAACAAATCAAGATTTTTGCATTGCAGGGGGCTGGACTAGATGACATGGGGTCCCTTTCAACTCTATAATTCTATGAGGAATGCTCAATAAAAACAACCCATGTGGAAGTGCCATAAGCTGTATTAGGGAGGAATCTGCTTACATTTTAAATGTTAAAAAAACAACAACACAATTTAAACTTAAACATCGGTTCTGTGCACCAGAAATGTACTGGAAGAAGAAGAGTTACATTCCAGCTCTCTGTAGTCCTCAGTTTGGATTGTAGGAGGCTCAGAGTATAGAAATAAAACTTTAGGCCTTAGAATCCAACTACATTTCTACATTCCCAAAAACTGATGGAGCTTTAAAAGGCAGCTTGTGATAATAATGGTCTTGGATAATAACGCAAAGCCAGAAATCCTACTCATTACGCCCTCAAACCCCAGACATACCTAAAGTAGCTCTTTGCAATCCGTATGGTTTGCAGTTTTTGACACAGCACCCCTTTATGTGGCCTTATTTGTACTTCAACAATAGATGACGTTTTTCTTCTCGCTGTGGGGGAAAAACCAGCCACCACCAACAGCATCCCCTGGCATCAAAACCACCTCAGTGTCACCAATTCCACACATGGGAGAGAATTAGAATAAGACAGCAAGGGAGCGGAGATTCAGTCCTGTATCTCTTGGGATGCTAACTGTGCAGCAAAATTACACTAACCAGCGGGCGGCACAAGCTTCGCGTTCACGACCGTTGCGCTAAGTGAGGGGAAGAGAGGAGGAAACGTTGGGGAGCAGTTCATCCGAGGAGCTCTGGGTTTTGGATTCCTCCCTCAGATTGTCGACTGCTCCTGCAGGAAAGCATCGCCGCTGGGCCCAGAGCGCTCCGGTTCAGAGGCGAGGGCTGCCTCGCGCAACACAGCCATGTGCTCCTCTGCCGCAGACAGCGATTGGTCGATCCAGTCCATGCGGCTGGGAGAGTGGCAGGCGTTGCGGGTGATCAAGACCAGGTGGCTGACGGAAAGGAGCAGCGCTGTTGTCCTTCAAAAGGATGGAGACTGGTCAGAATAAGGATGGAGCCAGGCCCATCCAGCCAAATGCCTCCAATCCCCTGCCCCCGGCACAGAAAAGGAATTACTATTTGTTGTTTGTTCACGGGATTAAAAATAATTCAATACAGCGTGTTATGCGTTAAAAGAAAAGAAATTGACAAGAAATTAAAATAAAATTATATGAAAATGATGTATCGCTGGTATTTAACTCTGAGTAGATTAGCAAAAATGTACAGTGGTACCTCAGGTTGCAGATGCCTCAGCTTACAGACGCATCAGGTTACAGACTCCACTAACCTAGAAATAGTACCTCGGGTTAAGAACTTTGCTTCAGGATGAGAACAGAAATTGTGCAGCGGCAGCGCAGCAGCAGCGGGAGGCCCCATTAGCTAAAGTGGTGCTTCAGGTTAAGAACAGTTTCAGGTTAAGAACGGACCTCCGGAACAAATTAAGTACTTAACCCGAGGTACCATTGTACAGGACAAGTTCAAATGTTTGTTGGAAATGTAAGGAAAAGGAAGGCACCTTTTATCATATGTGGTGGAACTGTAAAGTAATAAAGGAATTCTAGGAAGTGATATACAATGAATTGAAAAAAATGTTTAAAATAACTTTTGTTAAAAAACCAGAAGCCTTTTTGTTAGGAATCGTAGGTGCAGAGATACCGCAGGAACTGAAAATATTGTTTATGTATGCTACAACAGCTGCAAGAATGCTTCTTGCCCAGAGTTAGAACAATGGTAAGATACCTACCAGAGTAGACTGGCAGATGAAATTATTGGACTACGCAGAGATGGCAAGATTAATCGGGAAAATCAGAATCCAGGAGGATCAAAACTTCAGTAAAGAATGGGACAAATTTACATTATATTTGAAAGACCACTGTAAACACTCGAACTTTTTGGCAGGTTTTAAATAACTCTTACAATGTTGCACAGATCTTGGACACAATGGAGGACTGTCAATTAGATGGACCTATAATATGCAGTTTAAAAAGTTACTTACAGAACCCACAGAGGGGAGGAGGGAAGTCTTGAGATTGGGAAGAATCTTGCGTAATTTCTATTATTTGTGATTATGAGTGTGAATGAAGTTGTAAAATCAAATTTTAACAAATTATTTTTTTAAAAAAGTACAGTATAAATTCCAAAGCGATATATGACGTAAAACCGAAACAATCAATTCATAAAACGCTATAACACTATCATAATGATAAACACTATAATGGAAAACACTCATCATAATGATAAAACAAAACAATAAAATAAAGGCAAAGCCCATGGAACGAACTTTTGGTATGAATGTGGCTCAAGAAGGCAATTAGAGAATAGCCTTTATCAAAGGTGTCATGGACTTTGAAGAAGCACAAACTCAGGACAAAAGGGAGAAACGAGCTACCTCACCATCATCAACTCCCACCCAAAAACCTATGTCTAGGGCTCCAATATGTCCCGGACATTTTCTGAACATCTCTGGGTTTTGTCCTTCAAAAATGGCACCCAGGCAGAATTTCTGAAAAGCACTCAAAATGTCTGGCATCATTGCAGCCCGTATGGGAAGTGTTGGGGTTTTATTTTTGCACTTTTCCTTAAAAAATAGCTAAAAAAAAAAAAACAAAAAGCAAAAAAAAAAAAAAAAAACCCCAAAACACCTCAACAACTTCTGTGTCCAGATTTTCACTTACGATAACCCTACCTATGTCCCCACTGTGGAAGGATGTGTGGATCCAGAATTGGCCTCTACAGTCACTTTCAGACTCACTGTTAAGACCGTTTTCATGAAAGGCAATCTTACTTGGCCACGATCGATCGCCAAAGAGGATATATGACCATGTTGCACAATTCCTGTTATCCTCCACTGACAGCTCGCCTATCCGACATTGCCTACTCACCTGGCATCCAGGAGTTTGGGATCCAGTGGTGGGTACATGGATCGGACCACATCATCGACCCTGGGAGAAAAAAGAAACCCAATAGCCTATGAGGAAGAGATGGCTCTTTCAAGGCCCTTTGTAACACAAGTGGTGTGTATTGGATTAATAAGAGCTCCAGGCACTTATATCTGAAGGAGCGTCTCCACCCCCATTGTTCTACCCGGAAACTGAGGTCCAGCAATAAGGGCCTTCTAGCGGTTCCCTCACTGCGAGAAGCCAAGTTACAGGGAACCAGGCAGAGGGCCTTCTCGGTAGTGGTGCCCTCCCTGTGGAACACCCTCCCACCAGATGTCAAAGAGAACAACAACAACCAGACTTTTGTATTACAGTATTTTAGTATTTTTGGGGGAAGCCGCCCAGAGTGGCTGGTGAAGCCCAGCCAGATGGGCGGGGTATAAATAATAAATTATTACTACTACTACTACTACTACTACTACTACTACAGGCACATTAAGAAATAGAGGAGTGTGAGAATAAACAATATGCCCTAGCCCAATACAACTCAGGTTCATGGGGAAGGATTGGGCTGAAAATAAAGAAGAATCTGCAGACTGATGTTACTGCTGCTACTACTATTAATTTTTGTGGGAATGCTCAGGGATGCAGGAGAGGATATATTGTTTGATTATAGCCTTTCCAACTTGTGTTAACAAGTTCATAATTTAGCAGAGTAACATTCCCCTTTTTAAACTCACAGCGGATGCGTTTGCTCAGGCTCGCTAAAGCCTCTATAATAACTGTTCTGTTATTTCCCCCTTATTCCCTCATAAAAGATAAGACACGACACAGTCTTCTATAAAAGTATAAAAAGAGTTTGCTCACATTCTGTTCACAATCGGATCCCAGAATGCAGACTAAGCTTAGAAAAGTAACATACACCTGGAAACTATCCCATAAAGAGACAGCCCCTTTGTCCTCTCTTGGCTGGAGGCCAGGAGAGCATCTTAGGCTAAGCAGATGTTGCTTCTTCGATGCATGTAGTCAGAGAGAGAGAGAGAGAGAGAGAGAGATGGCTACCCTGCCCTGTGCTTTTGTCATTACCTGCACAGGTGAGGCCACACCCACCTCTAGTCACATGCAGAGGAAGTCTGTCCCAGCCCAGAAGGAAACAGGAGGTTTACCTGCTGGCTGGACAAACATTCCTCCCCGTGTGTAAACATGTTCACTCTAGGAATGTTGTACTTGACTGCTCTTGTGTTTCACATCCCACAATTTTATTATTCATATGCTGCCCCTCTGAGTGGGTTGTCCCAGCTGTTCTTGGGGGCTTCAAGCAGTAGGTGTTCACTGAAATGGCCAGTTTGTTCACACACTTTTCATGCGGCGGCTAACCACAACAGCAACAACAATTTATTTATTTATACCCCACCCATATGGCTGGGTATCCCCAGCCACTCTGGGCAGCTCCCAAAAATGTCAAACTGTGGGTCTCTCATGTTTCATCCCTCATGCTTTTCGCACTGCAGAAAATTGGAATTATTTTTCCCCCAGCCCTGGATGGAAAACCATTAGCTAGACCAGAGGTGGAGAACCTGTCATTGCACTCCTATTCCGACCTGCCACAGCCAGCATGGCCAATGGTCAGGGATGAGTAGAGTTGTAGTCCAGGGATGATTGAGAGTCCTGAATGGGGCAATTGTGCCCCTGAAGGACCAGGTGCACAGCCTGGGAGTCATTTTGGACTCACAGCTGTCCATCTAGGCGCAGGTCAATTCTGTGTCCAGGGCAGCTGTTTAACAGCTCCATCTGGTACGCAGGCTGAGACCCTACCTGCCTGGGCACAGTCTCGCCAGAGTGGTGAATGCTCTAGTATCTCTTGCTTGGACTACTGCAACGTGCTCTACGTGGGGCTAACTGCAACTAATCCAGAATGTTGCAGCTAGACTGGTGACTGGGAGCGGCCGCCGAGACATTATAACACCTGTCTTTAAAGACCTACATTGGCTCCCAGTACATTTCCGAGCACAATTCAAAGTGTTGGTGCTGACCTTTAAAGCCCTAAACGGCCTCGGTCCAGTACACCTGAAGGAGCGTCTCCACCCCCATCGCTCAGCCCGGACACTGAGGTCCAGCTCTGAGGGCCTTCTGGCAGTTCCCTCCCTGTGAGAAGTCAGGTTGCAGGCAACCAGGCAGAGGGCCTTCTTGTAGTGGCACCCACCCTGTGGAACGCCATCCCATCAGATGTCAAGGAAATAAACAACTATCTGATTTTTAGAAGACATCTGAAGGCAGCCCTGTTTAGGGACATTTTCAATGTTTGATATTTTATCATTTTTTTAATATTCTGCTCAGAGTGGCTGGGGAAACCCAGCCAGATAGGGGTATAAATGCTGAAAATCGCGTCTGCACAGGCACCAAAAATCACATCTGCGCAGACGCGATCCAGCCCATGGAGCAATCTCCGCGGGAGTGAACCGGCCCAGGCAAGGTAAACCTTGCCGACCCCTGCTCTGCATGCTTGTTGTTGTCATGTGACAACACCTGGAGGATTGCAAAACTTCCCTTGGCCTGCTCTACTGCTTCCCGCCAGTTTGGCATCCCCCCCTGACAACTCTCACCTGGGGCTGATCCGCTTGGCAACCACAATGATGTCACTGAGGCTTGCCGGAGGCTTCATTTGGGCCCCCGAACCCATCGTCATGGCAACAAGCTTCTCGGTGAGGGTGTGGCAGATCTGTCCAAAGAGGGATCGTGTGAGTCAGGGCTGCCGAGCATAGCATTCTCACATTGCAGTCCCCCTCCCACCAAAAAAAGAGATTTACCTTCAGGATAGCAATGCAATGGGAGACCAGGCCCCTGAAAGGAGGAAGAAAGAGGGAAAAAACCACAGCAGTGAGTTAGAGAAGCATTGAGGCATTTTAGCAGATACCACTGAAAAAGTCATCCAGGCTTCTGTAGTCAACGCAGAAAATGGAAAAATCACAGGACTGATTGTACACGTGATTATTGGTTAGGGAGCTACATTGCAAAATTGGGAAAATTGAAAAATCTCATTGGTTCCCTGCTCCTAATGGCAAGGGGTATTTCTCAAAGTTCACCATTCATCTTCCTCCCATCAAAGTCAGCTATTCCACCCCCCACATGAAAAATTATAGAGCATTTTCCATGGGAAAAGTCTGGCTTGCCAGCTGCTCTGAGTTTCACACCCCCGGTGCTAAACACTCAGATAGACTATAATCTCTGGTGTTGTATTAATTAATTACACCGGCAAACGAATGCCAGTGTAATGGAAGAAGCAAAGATCGCCAGTGTCAAAGCAATGATTCTTCAACATCAACTTCGCTGGACTGGTCCTGTTGTGCGGATGCCTGATGATCGTCTTCCAAAGCAACTACTCTATTCCAAATTTAAAAATGGAAAGCGTAATGCTGGTGGTCTACAAAAGAGGTCTAAAGACTCTCTCAAGGCAAATCTTTAAAAATGTAGTGTAAACACTGACAACTGGGAAACACGGGCCTGCGAACACTCCAATTGGAGAACAGCCTTTACCAAAGGTGTCACGAACTTTGAAGATGCTCAAACTCAGGATGAAAGGGAGAAGTGTGCTAAGAGGAAGGCATGTTTGGCAAACCCTCACTGTGATCAACTCCCGCCCGGAAACCTATTTTCCCACTGTGGAAAGAGGTGTGGATCCAGAATTGGCCTCCACAGTCACTTACGGACTCACTGGTAAGACCGTGTTCATGTAAGACAATCTTGTTCGGCTACAAGTGATCGCCAAAGAAGAAGAAGACGTCTGAAGTGGTTCCTAATATCTGTCACAATTTTGGGTGAATAAAAAAAATATCCCCTGTTCCCCATTTTATGCTGCCTGGGGAGGCATCGCTGCAAAACTTACGAAGCATCTTCAATCCAGTCTGCATTCTCCAGGATGGCCTCAATATGTGGGTTTGTTAGAACCACGTCATCCAGTTCTAGTTCTGAAGGCTCAGACTGGGTTTCCATGGTGCCACTGAAGTCAACGATGGGCCTGAGGGGAAAGTTCAAAGGTGAACTGGGATCAGCATTTTCTTTCCTTCTTTAATAATTTTTATTAAATTTTCTGTTTTACAATTTCAACTACTCATTTCACATCCTTCAGATATCAATGACTTCCCTTCTTCTCTTTCCATGGTTCATTTTACACATCTTAAATCTTAAATATTTTACAAAAACAATACCAATCGGTTTTCCATTAGTGCATCCATCAAAACTTATTTACACTGCTGAATTTTATCTTAATGCTGCCCGCGTTTTCAGCTGTACACAATTATTTTCCATATATTCCATATTTTTTCCCCATCCCGACACTCAATTTTGAGAGCACAGAGTTTTTCTGCATCACCCGGTGCAACGTCTCGTGAAATGGAGACGGACGAGGAGGGGAACGTTACGTCGCATCCTCACCGTTTCTCTTAAGTTGTGGGTGAACATATCAGACGACACAGCGATTCTTCAAACAGCTCTTCTTTATTCAGAGGCCAGAACAGAACTGAACTGAAGAGCTCAGTCAGCCTGCTTATATGGAGCTCCAGAACAACGTAACTGTAGCAACTTTCTAAAACTATCCAATCTCTGAACGTCACTTTTGATCCTTCATTTGCATACAAACTATCCAATCACCGAACGTCACTTTCGATCCTTCATTTGCATAACTATCTACAGTATCCCCCTGTTGGCCCAGGGTGAGAACTTCAGTACATAACAGTTTCTTTTTCAAAAATTTGCACACTCACCTGGTATCATAATGGTTCGAGAAGTCCTTGGGCCGGCAGTAACGTTGCCTGCACACCACAACCAGAGCCACAAAAGAAGCCAGGAAGATGGTCGCCAGCACCCCAATGGCCACAATCACAACTGTCTCCATTGCTGGCATAGGACACTTCAGGACACTTCAGAAGCGCTTCCACCTAGAATGAAAGGGAGCAAAAATGAGGGGATGAGCTGGACTGTCTCAAGCGGTATCTACCATCTTCCACCGAGTCCTTGTGATGTGAGATATTTTTTACAAAGCAAGAATCTGTGCTTGGGTTCTCTTGAAATGTTAAGGCACGAGTAATCCATATTCAGTGTTCCTGAGTTTGCGTACCTGCTTAATGTTTCTTAAGTGCCTTGCAAGACCAGCTGAAAATTCCACCGTGTTCAGCATCTTTTTCAGGAATCCCTGCAGAACAGGCACTTGGTGGTTCACCAGAAATTGGCCAATTGATGGATTGCAGAAATTGGCGGATTGAAGTCTACTTTCCTCCATTGCACTGTTGCCTAACACCAATTGTTGCTCACTCCAGGTGTTTGTTTGGGGTGTGTGGGTGGGTGTACGCATGGGTAACAGACATGGTTTTGCTCCAGTTTAAATAGAATGGCGTACACGTTCATCACATGCAATGGAATGCCAAAGAAAATACCATTTAATCCCTTCGGAAAAGAAGATATTGGAGCACCACAAATCATTTTTACATGCCTGTGAACGTAAAATAGTAGATCTAGTTGAAAGGCAGTGCATGGAGATCTGCATTGATCCTCAGGGACCCCCAATTCTTATTATTGTAACATTACTAGACAGGGGCGTCATCTGGGGGGGGTCGGGGGCCACCATAAAATTTTAAAGAAGGGGGCCGGGCCCCTCAATATTCTGTGGTGACATGCACTTGCAGCCCGGCATGCTCATGTCACTCATGCAATGCTGCATCACATGCACAATCTTTGCGGCATGTGCAAGTGATGTCAGCATGCTCGCAGCGGTGGCCCCCTCAATTGCAGGGCAAGCCGCAATAAGATGGTTATAAGATGATTGTATTATCTTAGAGGGTTGTATAATCTTTGAACAGTGTGTGGCTGTGGGCAGGGCATGGCTGTGACTATTATGAAGGGGCCCCAGACTTCCTCACTGGCCTTGCAGACAACTTCATTGTCCAGAAAGTGGGAGAAGCAACAAGAGGAACAGCCATTTTAGATCTGGTCCTAACCAATGTTGATGACCTGGTTAGTGGAGTAGAAGTGGAAGGATCATTAGGCGCGAGTGATCATGCTCTTCTGAAGTTTACTATACAGCGGAAAGGAGCAGCCAAGCATACTAGGACTCAATTTCTTGACTTTAAGAAAGCCAACTTCATAAAACTTAGGGAAGTGCTGGGTGAGATCCCATGGACAGTAATACTAAAAGGAAAGGGAATTCATGATGGCTGGGAGTTTGTTAAGAGGGAGATAGTAAAAGCACAACTTCAGGCAATACCATATGTCAGGAGTGCTCTGATGGTGTTTCCTGCTTCGCAGGGGGTTGGACTCGATGGCCTTTGTGGTCTCTTCCAACTCTATGATTCTATGATTCTTAAGTTGTCACAACATTACTGCATTTGTTAAGGGTGCCAACCTTGCAAAGCTCTCGTTCCCCTGAACAAACTACACTTCCCATGATTCTTTGGGGAAAGCCATGTAAAAAAAGGTAAAGGACCCCTGGACAGTTAAGTCCAGTCAAAGGCGACTATGGGGTTGTGGCGCTCATCTTGCTTTCAGGCCGAGGGAGCCGGCGTTTGTCCACAGACAGATTTCTGGGTCATGTGGCCAGCAGGACTAAACCGCTTCTGGCACAATGGGACACCGTGACGGAAACCAGAGTGCACAGAAACACCGTTTACCTTCCCGCCGCAGCGGTACCTATTTATCTACTTGTGCTGGCGTGCTTTCCAACTGCTAGGCTGGCAGAAGCTGGGACAGAGCAACGGGAGCTTAACCCCGTCACGGGGATTCAAACTGCCGACCTTCTGATCAGCAAGCCCAAGAGGCTCAGTGGTTTAGACCACAGCGCCACCCGTGTCCCGATGGGGAAAGCCATGACAGTTAAAGCAACATGAGAATGCTTTCAATGTACGCTGAGGAGGGGACCTAAACTGCTGTTCTAGTTGGCTTCTGTACGTGGAACAAGCTGGAGCGACCCACGATCTTGTCCTTCATCTCAGGCAGCAAAATTTCTTACGTGCGCTGTGTGTCTGCTCATTTTTTTAAAAAATTACCCCCTTTACAGTGGTACCTCGGGTTAAGTACTTAATTCGTTCCGGAGGTCCGTTCTTAACCTGAAACGGTTCTTAACCTGAAGCACCACTTTAGCTAACGGGGCTTCCTGCTGCCGCTGTGCCACCGGAGCACGATTTCTGTTCTCATCCTGAAGCAAAGTTCTTAACCTGAAGCACTATTTCTGGGTTAGTGGAGTCTGTAACCTGAAGCGTATGTAACCTGAGGTACCACTGTATTTTTATTTCAATGGCAATTAGGCAGGCACGTTGATGGATTCTGAAACTGTTGGCCGGATTACACAAATCTGCTGAAATTCACCCAACTATTAACAGGTGCAAGGCCCCCCCCCCCTCTTTTTCACCTGGCCACCTGTGGGCCGATGCCTTGTGCGAACCCAAAGGACAACCCCAAACAATGACGCTAAAGGGCTGATCTGGAAGAGGCGGTTGTGGCCAACGGCCCCTCCCTTGGCTAATACACACAGTGATGCACCTCCTGGAACAGGACCAGGTGAGTGTCCTCATGCAAATCGAGCCAACCCACCTGGGAAACCCACCTGGCCTCCGCAGGATCACAGCCGCCGCTGTTGCCGGGAGGAACTTCCGTGCGAGGAAAGCAATGGAGCAAACACCAGCGGCGCTGCTGACCTTTGCCCCCCGTCTTCCCTGCCCAAAGCAAACAGTGCAAGGAAGGGGAGAGGGTTTCCTTGGAAGCACTGCTGGCCTCACTATGCCTGCCCAGTCGTCATCTAGAAGCAAACGGGGATGGGTGTGTTTTGAGTACCCAAACAAGCTGTGGGGAAATCTAGCCCCATTGTCGGGGAAAGTGAGGCGGCTGCCTCCAACATCAAGTGCCGGGAGGTGGGAGAAGCTGCAATCCCAGACTCTCCAAGTGCCCCAATTTTCCAGGGACAGTTACGGATTGACAGAAGCTTTCAGATTTGATCATGGAATGTCCCGCTTTTCCTTGGGACGTCCCTATTTTCACCGGAGAAATGTTGGAGGGCATGCAATTCCCATCCAGTGGTACCTCGGGTTACATACGCTTCAGGTTACAGACTCCACTAACCCAGAAATATTACCTCAGGTTAAGAACTTTGCTTCAGGATGAGAACAGAAATCGTGCTCCGGCGGTGCAGCAGCAGCAGCAGCAAGAGGCCCCATTAGCTAAAGTGGTGCTTCAGGTTAAGAACAGTTTCAGGTTAAGAACGGATTTCCGGAATGAATTAAGTACTTAACCCGAGGTAACACTGTATAGTTAAAGCACACACACACCCCGCGCACAAAGAATCCTGGAAACTGCCGTTTACGCCTCGCAGAGCTACAATTCCCAGCACCCTCAACGTACTACAGTTCCCAGGATTCTTGGAGGGAAACCACGTGGTTTAAATGCATGGTGTGATCTCAGTCTGTGCCGAATAAAGATTCAGCCGCCACCAGCTTCTGTACACGGAAGCAAGGAGAGGCCCAGTCTTTTATTTACCAGCGGTAACAAAACATCTTGGCTGGCTTTGGGGCTTTGAGGATTATGGGCACTGTTTGCAGGTACAGTAAGGCCCGCAACTTATGATCTGGGGATCACACCTAAAGCCCAAACCGCCTATAGTTATTGGCTTCAAAGTCTTTTTCCTGGCTGCCCAACCCCTTTTTTATTTATTTATTGGCCAAGTTCATAAAGCTGAATGTGCACAAGTTAGGTGAAGGTAAAGGGGCCCCTGACCATTAGGTCCAGTCGTATTCGACTCTGGGGTTGCAGCGCTCATCTTGCTTTATTGGCCGAGGGAGCCGGCGTTTGTCCGCAGACAGCTTCCGGGTCATGTGGCCAGCACGACTAAGCTGCTTCTGGCGAACCAGAGCAGCACACAGAAACGCCGTTTACCTTCCCGCTGGAGCGGTACCTATTTATCTACTTGCACTTTGTGCTTTCGAACTGCTAGGTTGGCAGGAGCTGGGACCGAGCAACGGGAGCTCACCCCGTCGCAGGGTGCACAAGTTACACGTGTGTTAAGTTATGGGCCTACTTTACAGTGCAAGAGGCCAGGATGTAACCTAACGTGTAGGGTATTTTGTTTGACCTTCTGTCTCTAGTCTAGAGCTTAACAGATTCTTAAAACATGCACTAAGAAAAGTCAAATATTTCAGCCTATAGATAAATGGCACAAATCAGAACAAAATACAGTTAAAATTCCATGTTTTCCTTCATTTATTCTGATTATAACAGAAAGCTGATTCGTTTGACCACTGGAAATTCTACGCACCTCCACGTCATCTGTCTCCGTGGCGTTAATGAAGAGCTAGAAATTTACTTTATTTCCCAACATGTAAAAAGGGGAGGTTCTCTGCCTGTGCAGCTTGCGACGGATAAATCTTTTTCTCTTCCCTCTTTCTCTTTGCTTTCAAAATGGCCCTTTTGCTTATCTTTGTTTGTGGGTGCAGTTCCACCCACAAGAAATCCAGGGTAGTACAGATAATAATAATAATAATGCCAATAATTTTATTATTTATACCCCGTCCATCTGACTGGTTTGCCCCAGCCACTCTGGGCGACTTCCAACACATATAAAAAACACAATAAAACATTCAACATTTAATAACTTCCCTATACAGGGCTGCCTTCAGATGTTGTCGAAAGGTTGTCTAGCTACTTATCTCCCTGAATTCACAATAATTTTATTATGATGAACTCTTTTTAACTACCACCTTTTCCAAAGAGTTTAAGGGGGGAAGAGATGAAAGGAAGGAAGGAAGGAAGGAAGGAAGGAAGGAAGGAAGGAAGGAAGGAAGGAAGGAAGAGATCCACAGTTGCTGTTGCTGCTGTTACCTTTTCCTCCTCCTCACTCAGGAATTTTGCCTTAGCAAAAAAAGAAAAAAGTCCCTCGCAGCAAACAGTGGCCCCTTCAGAACCGCCTGTGGAATGTCTGGTTTTCTTTCTTTCTGCTGTTCTTTTAAAGAGGATTAATCACTAAACTCTGGCTGTTTCTCTTCCCCCGCAGTAAAAACAGCCACCGCTTTTGAAGCAAGACCTTAACCAAAAAAGCGCAACAGGGAAAAATAATAATTGCACCCTATAGAACACAGAAGAACTGCCCCCCACTCACTCAGCGAACCAAAGACGCCTTAAACCAGCAAGAGAGCGTGCAGAAACATTTCTTCTCTTTTCATTTACCTGCGGGAAGACTCAGGTAAAGTGCCCCTTGCCAAAAGTCCACCAAGCGAAGACGGGCCTCTGGTCCCGGCCGCACCAACCCTCTCTTCGACTCCTGGTGAACCAGGTCCTCCTGCCTGCATTCCTTAGCAGGGTAATACTGAACAGATGCCAAATGGACAGAGGAGAGATTAGAAAGTGGGCTGGCCAAGCTAAGGGGATGGAGGTGGGATTTGGGGGTGGGGGCAAGCTCAGCAGGGATGCTGAGCTCACCCTTCCCTGCAGGAGAAAGCGCCCGAATGTAGTTGTCATGGACAAAACCACATCACTTTCTCCCTTTTTTTGAAACACAATAGGGATACATTTAAATTTGCAATTCGGTATAACAGGGGCAGTACAGTGGTACCTCGGGTTACAGACGCTTCAGGTTACAGACGCTTCAGGTTACAGATTCTGCTAACCCTGAAATATTACCTCGGGTTAAGAACTTTGCTTCAGGATGAGAACAGAAATCACGCGGCGGCAGTGGGAAGCCCCATTAGCTAAAGTGGTACCTCAGGTTAAGAACAGTTTCAGGTTAAGAATGGACCTCCGGAACGAATTAAGTACTTAACCCGAGGTACCACTGTATTTGTAATTTTGACAAATATATTGCTAGGGTAAACCCTCTCCCATTGTCTTTTATTGCTGGGTGTTTATTCATCTCGCTCACATGGCAATGTAGTTCCACATCCCAATTTCTGACTTCCCTGATTTTGTATGAGCCGGAACTGGTCTGTGACCGAAATAATAAATTCATTCATTCATTCACATCACTTTGGCCTGCAAGCAGAGCTGTCTTTCCCATAGGGCTTATGCTCTCCCACAGCGGCATGGGGGAGAGTTGCCCCCACCCCCCATGGCAGGCAATGCGCAGCTTCACCGCCTTCAACTATGCATGGTAATTTGGGGGCGCTGGGTGGATATTTGCACCCCGGATCCGCATCTGCTAAAAACGGCCCTGCCTGCAAGCCAGCTAACAGCTGGAGGAAAACCTCATCCCAGCAGGAACAGTTGCAACTCCCAACAAGATGCACGCAGAATGAGAGATGGGGCATTTAAATGGCAAAATGCAGCTCAAGGTATGCGTGAAGCGATGCACGTTGGGTAGAATGTGTAACAACTGGGAAAGGCAAATTCCACATTAGGAAATGAGTGGAGAGAACTGAATCCCTAACTGGACTGTAGCCTCAGCCACAAGGAAGATCCTTGAAATATACTTGGAGTCGAGTGTGGATTTCATGCTCTTTATTCAGCTCATATTAGTGAGAATGGAAGTTCCCCTGAAATGTCTGCTTTATAGACAATATTTACACAATGGGCCCCACGTGATTGGCTAATTCTGGGATTCTCCTGTAGGCCAATCAGGTTGCGGATTCACTTCCACCTGGAGTTGGATTGGGTGGCTCCTGCGGACCAATCAGACTGCTGCATTCTGGATCCTATTGTTCTAGGACCAATCAGACTGCTGCATTCTGGATCCTATTGTTCTAGGACCAATCAGACTGCTGCATTCTGGATCCTATTGTTCTAGGACCAATCAGGCTGCTGCCTTTTGTATCCTATTCAACTCAGTACATAACAATCCTATAATGCAAAAAAGCGAATCCAAAGGCAAATACATCTACACAGAATGCTTCACTTCTCAAAATGATGTCATAACTTCCATCCTAAACACTTTACATAACACCTGTGCTTTTCCTCTAGAAGAAAAGGTGCCGGTACTTGGGGGGGGGGGGACACTACATCACACAATCCCAAATAAACACACACACTTTGTTCATTGAAAGGTTATTGTTTATTTTAAAATCAATTGTCACAAATTGTCTTCTAGCAAAAAACAAAAACAAAAAATCCTTCAGGTCCAACCACTGTTGTCTAAGATGGTTCCTAAAATGACCATCAATTTAAAAATCAAAACCTGTTGAATGTAGGAGGCAAGTGGTAGGGATTGAATCATTTTGTGCTTCCTCAAAACCCATGCCACAATGTGCTAATTGTCCAATTCCTGAACAAAAGGATTCGAGTATCTCATTTTTGTTGTGCCTGCGAACAATGCTTTGACTCTCCTGTCAAATCTTTTTCAGGAACAGGAAATGCTTGGGGAGAAAGAAGTATATTTAACTTGTTTGGCCAACGTTTATCAGAGGCATGTTACGTTCTAATTTGTGACGATTCCCTTTGCCAAGGATTTATAGCCACACAACCCCTCTGGTAGCCCAGAGCTCTGTGGACACAAAACAGTAAATAACATGACATGGCTAAAAAAAGGAAGAGAGGAATTCATCCCTCCCCTCCCCTCCAATGATAAATTATTATTATTATTGGAAATACATAGCTGCTTCTGCATGGGAGGTGCATAGGGAAAGGGCACTTTCTTATTAGCAATACACATTTATCACTTTCTGTGGACCGTAAAAGGTTGCTGGGCTGCAGGTTTTGTGTCTTGAAGGTCAGACACCAAGCAGACAGTGCAGGGAAAGCGGACAAGCTTACACCATGTGAGTTTGGGAGGGAAGACACAGAAAAGATCCTGTCCGTAGCCAGGTGAAAAAGCCGGATGAACATTCCTCCTTCATTGTTCATTAAAATCATAAATACAATTCCCCCCCCATCCCCCCTCGAGGTAGGTTGGTAAGTCACTTTTCTACATCCGCTTATGGCTTTGTGCGAGGGACTTAGATGTGCCCATTGCACATTCAATGCCTCCAGCCAAAGCCACATGGTCCTGGAATCTGCACAGGCAGAGATCTAGCCTATGCTGGAGAGACCACATGGTAAATTCCTGTATACCAGCTTTCCCCAAGCTGGTGCCCTCCAGATGTTTTGGACTATAATTCCCTCCAGTCCCAGCTGCTGATGGGAGTTTCAGTTCAAAACCTCTCCTGGTATGCCCACGGAGGACCTTAAGGTCCATATATAGCAACACCCTAGAGGTCCCAGGCCCTAAGGAAGTTAGATTAGCCTCAACCAGAGCCAGGGCCTTTTCAACACTGGCTCCAGCCTGGTGGAACGCTCTGTCTCATGAGACCAGGGCCCTGCGGGATCTGATTTCTTTCCGCAGGGCCTGTAAGACAGAGTTGTTCCACCTGGCCTTTGGCTTAGAATCAGTTTGATTCTCTCCCTCTCTTTCTTTTTCCTTTATCCTCCTGTGAAGAGGCTGCATCCTAATGTTTTAATGTTGTATTTTCATCTTTTTAAAATTGTATTTTAATCAACTTGTTTTTATTATTGGTTGTTAGCTGCCCTGAGCCTGGTCTTGGCTGGGGAGGGCGGGGTATAAATAAAAAATTATTATTATTATTAAAACATCTGGAGGGCACCATATTGGCAAAATCCGGTGTAACCAAAGTCATGGTTAGGTGCCATTTTGCAAGTGTTCCTCTAAGCCAGACAACCTGTGGCCACTCCCATCAGCCCCAGGCAAATGGTTGGGGAAGATGGCAGCTGTAGGGCGGTCCTACTAGCCTTACTCAAAGTAGACCCCCTTATGTTAATGGACATGAGCTTTCATTGTTTTCAGTGAGTGTGCTCTGTCTTTTTATCAAATGCAATACAAGCAGCAACTGGAGGGCCACAGATTCTCCATCCCCTGCCCCCTATGAACTCCGGAATGCTGGATTTAGCAAAAAAACAAGATACTCCCCCCCCCCCACTCCCAATTCTTCAGTAGATTGTAGACTAGTCCTGGCTGTGCCAGCCACTCATGTATCACAGTTTTAACAGCATCTCTTATTCCCGTGGGAAGTACAGCCTGGTAGAATGGCATGCCATGGAATCCAGTATTTTCCCAGGACAAGGCAACCTTAAACCCTCATAGCTCAGAGAACCTGGGCCCATGGCGGGGCTTCTATGTGCACTCAGACGTTTCAGTTATTCATGTACCAACAGCAGTGCCCAAACCAGGAGGGCAGGGTAGAAAAGGCAGCAAGCCTTCCAGCACACGGTGCTTTTCACTGAAAATGGGGAAGAATTAGACCTCATTGTTCCCAGTCTGAGACTCGGCCACTTATTTGTGCTGTTGAGCAGTGTGACAGATGAGTGGCGCAGCACTGGAGCAGGAAGTTCACAAATCTAAGCCGCGGAACGTTTCCCAAATGGCAGAAACTAGCCTTCTCAATCACCGTTGGTGCTAAAAGCACAAGCTCTTCACTGTCAATATTGGCACTAGACATGCAAACTGAATCCTCTTGACTGAACCAGAAAGTTTGCCAATGAAAACTCTCATACGGATATTGTTTCTTGTTGTGTGTGCCCTACATGCGCTTTGTTCTATGACACAAAGAAACACAAGCACACAAACCTGCCATCATGTGGACATATGGAAATAAGCTTCAACCAGTGGTAGATGTTCCCAGGGATCAATTTTTTTTGCAGAGGTAGAACATGTATAGGAAGCACACTGCGGGTGGACAAAGTTGCATACCACAAACAGGGCAATCTCAATAAACCAGTCTTGGCTGTCAAGTGCAATCAACTCTTCCTTTTCCATCTTAGGGAGGAAAATGGAACACAAACTTGCAAATCTCAGGAGGAGCGTTAAGTTACCCTCACACTTGGCTAAAATTACACACATGAGCAGAAGATGCACTGCTGTTAACCCTACAACACTGAACCCAACATTATTCCCATAAACACTTGTGACCTGCATCATAGGATGGCATCTTGCAATTTTCCGTGTTGCGCATGGGCAGAGACAGGTGGTGTGTGCAACACGGTCTAGAGTTTGGGTGATTGATGCCCTCGGAATGGATTTCTAGCCCTATTCAAACCCACCATCTAGACATGCTTTTTTAAACAAAAGCAAGTTCGCTCAAAAGAGCTGAAGATTCACAGGACAATTGTAGCAAGACAATCCCTGTAATTCCTTAGCGAGAAGCCAGGATGCATGAAAACATTACGGTGTGCACTTGGCCACAGAAGCCTCCCTCCCATTCCACCCCCCCCAAATTTTGTCCACACTACATCCTTCAGCGAAAAATATTCCAGATGGGAGTTGAAGATCACTAACCCAAACAATGAGCTCCTTTCGCGTCCATCAGGGTTTCACATCCCTGACCCGCATCGTTCAAGAGAGGCAACCATGGACATTCTGAATCCTACATTGACAGTTTTATTGCTAGTCGTTTCTCTCCCTCCCTCCCATATCTTCACTGTCTCTAGTTTTGGCACTGCCCAGCAACACCGTCGTCTCCACAGCGATGGGACCTGCCCCTTTGCGTCGCAGCTGCTCCTTCATTCAACCAGGCTCCTTGCTCCGCTGAGGAAGGCCTAGCTCTCGGGGAAGATGTAGCTGTATTGGCTAAGGATTTGCTCCACAATCTGGTTCTGGAAAACCATGTACATAGTCATGTTCCCTTCTTCGGCCTCTGGCTTCAGCAACGTTGGCCCAAAGACGATCGCGACGCTCTGAACAGACATGCGGTTCTCCTCCCGGAACTCTATAACCCTGCGGGGAAGAGAGGAAGGATTCCATGAAGGGGGAAGAGGGACACTGAGGTGCAGCAGCTAGAGATGTATCTCGTCTGGGCATCCTCGCTTGGTGGTGGCATCTTATTGTAGTTCACCTTCATCTGCGCTGCACATGTAAAGCAGTATTATGGCGCTTTAAAAAGTCATGGATTCGCCCAAAGAATCCTGGGAACTGTATTTTGTTACGGGTTCCGAGAGTCATTAGGAGACCCCTGGTCCCTCCAGGGGTGATTTAGCAAATAATCCCTCTTTCTTGGGAACTTTGGGAATTGTAGCTCTATGAGGGAAATTGGAGGTTCTCCTCTCAGCACCCTGAACAAACAACAGTTCCCAGGATTATTTGGGGGTTTAAAGTGGTATAGGTAAAGGTAAAGGGACCCCTGACCAGTAGGTCCAGTCGTGGCCGACTCTGGGGTTGCGACGCTCATCTCGCTTTATTGGCCGAGGGAGCCGGGGTACAGCTTCCGGGTCATGTGGTCAGCATGACTAAGCCGCGTCTTGCGAACCAGAGCAGCGCACGGAAACGCCGTTTACCTTCCCGCCGGAGCGGTACCTATTTATCTACTTGCACTTTGACATGCTTTCGAACTGCTAGGTGGGCAGGAGCAGGGACCGAGCAACGGGAGCTCACCCCGTCGCGGGGATTCGAACCGCCGACCTTCTGATCAGCAAGTCCTAGGCTCTGTGGTTTAACCCACAGCGCCACCCGCGTACCGTAAAGTGGTATAAGGGAGCTTTAAATGTCTAGTGCGGATGTGGTTCAAGTGTCTTCAAACACAGGTTAAAAGACACTTGCTACCATGTGCAAATTCCTCTTCCACCCACCATATGATATCGTCAAATACTAATGCTTTCCAACAGTGAAAAAAACGAAAGAATCACCCACAGAACGTTGACCATCAATTCAAAGCAGTGCAGCTAGATGAAAATTCCTCTATAAACCACCCAGGGGAAACGTTTGAAAGGTGGAGTAAAAAATATAATAAATAAGTTTGGGTTGTCTGGAGGTGTGGAGAGGGTTAGAGTCCTGTTTACAGACAGGAGCCTAGGGACAGGAGAGTCAGTATGCTGGCGACAGGTGTGGAGAGGAGATGCAAAAGGCTGAGCGACAGCAAGACAAAGGTTGAATGGGAGGATTGTGGAATGGGAGGATAACCTCAACACAGGGACTCGAGGGGCTGGGCTTCAGAATTTGCACTCAACACCCTTACGCCAGCCCAGAGAATCGGGAGATGCAGCCGCTCACCTGCAGAGATGCTGGAAAAGTACCCTCATGGTATTGTGGTTAGCAGGAGGTAGAGAATTCACCAGCTCCCGTAAGCGGTAGCTGCGCTTCGAGGGCTCTGTAATTTCTGAAATGCCAAACAGAGGAAGAGATCTCACTCAGTGCATCCCCGCCCACTATAGAGATACAGTGATACCTCTGGTTACATACTTCACTTCCTGAGAGAAGTGAAGCTACAGGGAACCAGGCAGAAGGCCTTCTCAGTGGTGGCATTCACCCTGTGGAACACCCTCCCATCAGATGTCAAGGAAATAAACAACTATCTGACTTTTAGAAGACATCTGAAGGCAGCCGTGTTTAAGGAAATTTTTAATGTTTGATGTTTTATTGTATTTTTAATACTGTACAGTGGGGTACCTCGGGTTACAGACGCTTCAGGTTACAGACGCTTCAGGTTACAGATGCTTCAGGTTACAAACTCCACTAACCCAGAAATAGTACCTCGGGTTAAGAACTTTGCTTCGGGATGAGAACAGAAATCGTGCTCTGGCGGCGCAGCAGCAGCAGCAGCAGCAGCAGGAGGAGGCTCCATTAGCTAAAGTGGTGCTTCAGCTTAAGAACAGTTTCAGGTTAAGAACGGACCCCCGGAACGAATTAAGTACTTAACCCGAGGTACCACAAATGTAGAAGCCTGCACTGCTGCTATAGTCCTCCTTCCATCTTCCTTGCCACCCAATACTTGGGGCCGATGCAAGGGGGCACGGGAAAGATAACTGCAACCTTTTGGAGACATTGGAAAGGTCCGTCTCAGGGCTCAATCTTGATATTGCAACTTGCTGCTGGAAGTAGGCAAAAACCAGTAGTCCGTCTACTAGTTCCTCTCCTTTTGCTGCAGTGTCTAGTATGGGAAATACCTGACATGACATACCATCATGTCAAGCATTTCTTCGCCGCGCTGCAGCAGTCAAAATACGTAACAGGGCAAGTCTGTGCGTATGATACCACATCAGACATCTCCCTCACTAGATGTTGGGAAGAGAGGTGAGGAACGATGACAAGGCACACACAGCTGCTGTTCTTCAGCAACTGGCATCTATTACAACACCTACCTGTGTGTCAGACGGACCAGCTCTTCTGATTTCTACAAAAGTCATGTTACCTCCTGCTTGGACTACTGCAATGCGCTCTGAGTGGGGCTACCCTTGAAGGTGACCCAGAAACTACAACTAATCCAGAATGCGGCAGCTAGACTGGTGACTGGGAGCGGCCACCAAGACCATATAACACCAGTCCTGAAAGACCTACATTGGTTCCCAGTACAGTTCTGAGCACAATTCCAAGTGTTGGTGCTGACCTTTAAAGCCTTTAAAGGCCTCGGCTCGGTATACCTGAAGGAGCGTCTCCACCCCCATTGCTCAGCCCCGACACTGAGGTTCAGCTCCGAAGGCCTTCTGACGGTTCCCTCACCACAAGAAATGAGGTTACAGGAAATCAGGCAGAGGGCCTTCTCGGTAGTGGCACCCGTCCTGTGGAACATCCTCCCATCAGATGTCAAGGAAATAAACAACTACCTGACTTTTAGAAGACATCTGAAGGCAGCCCTTTTTAGGGAAGTTTTTAATGTTTGATGTTTTATTGAGTTTTTAATATTCTGTTGGGAGTCTCCTAGAGTGGTTGGGGAGGCCCGTCCAGATGGGGGTATAAATAATTTATTATTATTATTATTATTATTATTAGCTCAGGAGGATGCTATGTTTGGGGGTAGAGGAGGTTAGCTGATGGTGATCGGATCCCAAACAGGGTTTTCTGCGGTCCAAGCTACATGATGCATTATTATGCTCTTTAATACAGGGTTGTTGTTTTTAAATCACAAATTTCTGGAGTGTGTGTGTGTGTGTGTGTGTGTGTGTGTGGAATCCAGAGACTCTATCATGGAGGGTAGGCTTTAACCCTTTATTGCCTGTTGTGACCCCAAATCCAGGCCAGCTCTCCCAATAAAAAATTGCACTGAAAAAAGTACTTATATAAAAACTTGTTTCCCCTATGAAAATTGCAGTCACGGCCTCCCCAAACTGGACTGGGACCATAGCGGGGGGGGGGGGGGGAAGGATTAAGGTGCCTACTCTGCACACTAGGGTCCTGTTCTGGATCTGGCCCTCCTGCACCGACAAATTTGTGCAAAAGCAAACCTGCGCTTAAGGTGCAGATTCTTAGCCAAGGTATCGTCTTGTTCAGCTGCGAGTGTGACTCCCCCTGCGGCTCGAAGGCCTCAAGGGAAGCGGGCCTCTAAGAAGAAGAAGCAGGGCGTAATCTGAGTTCTCTTCCTGCTCTTGTATTTTTGAAAGCACTGACTAAACAGAAGACCGCTCTCACAGATGCACCTTTAAGTAATACTGCAAGGACCAAAAGATGTTCTGATGCTTGAACTCAGCTACTCCCTCCCCAAAGCAATGTCTCTTACTTATGGCTGCAATGAATCTGTCAAAATGGGTGAAGGGGAAGAGCGGCTCCGGCAACTCGCGGAAGAAGAGTTTGAGGGCCCCGGTGATGACGTGGACATCGTCCCAGCGGCCGTCGTCGAGATCCAAGCGCTCATCTGCAAAAGCGACGGCAGGGAAACAGGTTAGCCCGTATCCTAGGACTGCTGAATTAAGGAGCCAATATTACTTTTGTCCAGAATGTTTGGGCCTGACTGCAGCACAGCAACGGCCACTCCTGCACCAATCTAAAAGGAAGGAGTCCAGCTTCAGTCCCACCACTTGGGCAACTCTGATTGGCTGTGAACATGGGAGAGCAGCAGGTCTAGAAACAACTCTATGATTTTATCATAGAATCATAGAATTGTAGAGCTTTTGACAACTAAAATGTATATATTTTAGGACCCACCTTATTTCAGGTATTGTAAATTGTTTTAAGCTGTTTTAAACTCTGGGGCCTTAGGATAAAAGGAGGACAAAAACAACAACAACAACAGTTACTCATTCATTTTTTCTATCACAGTACGAGTGTGTGTGGGGATCTTATGAATTTTGTGCTTTTATGCTGTGAACCGCCCTCAGATCTTTGCATGTAGAGCAGTATACAAATGTAATTAATAAGGTAAAAGGTAAAGGAGCCCTAGACAGTTAAGTCCAGTCAAAGGCGACTATGGGGTTGTGGTGCTCATCTCGCTTTCGGGCTGAGGGAGCCGGCGTTTGTCCACAGACAACTTTCTGGGTCATGTGGCCAGCATGACTAAACTGTTTCTGGTGCAACAGGACACCGTGAAGGAAGCCAGAGCACACGGAAACACCGTTTACCTTCGCGCCGCAGCGGTACCTATTTATCTACTTGTACTGGTGTGCTTTTGAACTGCTAGGTTGGCAGGAGCTGGAAGAGCACAACGGGAGCTCACCTCGTCGTGGGGATTCGAACCGCTGACCTTCTGATCGGCAAGCCCAAGAGGCTCAGTGGTTTAGAATAACAATACTAATAATCCACATAAATATTCAACCAATACCCTTCTCTCTCTCTCTCTCTACACACACACACACACACACACACACACACACACACACACTGCTAGAGATTGAACTTGGCACCTTCTGCACACAAGCGGAACATTGTACTGTACTGCTAAGTTTTGTCCCCTGCCAAGCTGAATCTATGGAGTCCCTTACCATGGTCCACCTTGTAGCGCAGTTTCTGTATCGTCGCCAGATTCCCACTTATCCGGTAGAGTCCATCGATATCCAAACCTGCGGGACGAGAAATTACGGCTCTTATACTAAAGGCCCACAAGAGCAAAAGCATTGCCATGAACAATAAGTCTGAGCCTGAGAAGGTATCATGCAAATTACGGGTATTTGCATGCATCTCTCTTCCTTTGCGGGACGCAGGTGGCGCTGTGGGTTAAAGCCTCAGCGCCTAGGACTTGCCGATCGAAAGGTCGGCGGTTCGAATCCCTGCGGCGGGGTGCGCTCCCGCTGCTCGGTCCCAGCGCCTGCCAACCTAGCAGTTCGAAAGCACCTCCGGGTGCAAGTAGATAAATAGGGACCGCTTACCAGCGGGAAGGTAAACGGCGTTTCCGTGTGCAGCTCTGGCTCGCCAGAGCAGCGATGTCACGCTGGCCACGTGACCTGGAAGTGTCTCCAGACAGCGCTGGCCCCTGGCCTCTTAAGTGAGATGGGCACACAACCCCAGAGTCTGTCAAGACTGGCCCGTACGGGCAGGGGTACCTTTACCTTTACCTTACTCTTCCTTTGCACAATATATTTTGCTTCAGTGGGAAGTGTCAAGGAGTTAAGCACCTCTGGAAATCCTACTGCTCAGCTCCTTTCCAAGATGTCACCGGGCCCACATGTTTCGACACTTATCTTGACTGCCACAAGGATTAGGTTAGTGGTGGCTTGTGTCCTTTTTGGACTGGTGGGGCGAATAGAAGGGAGAACAAACAGAAGGTGGAGCTGCAGGCAATGATATGCGGAGTGAACTCTCTTCAAGTCCTGTCTGCCATCTAAACCTCTGCTAAGTTCCTGAAGGGCAGGGGTCCCCAAACTAAGGCCCGTGGGACGGATAAGGCCCGAGGAACTTGTT
This sequence comes from Podarcis gaigeae, assembly GCF_964106915.1. Taxonomy (NCBI): domain Eukaryota; kingdom Metazoa; phylum Chordata; class Lepidosauria; order Squamata; family Lacertidae; genus Podarcis; species Podarcis gaigeae. The sequence goes on from NC_139689.1 coordinate 41,777,246, forward strand.
TATCTGGCCCGCAGTGACTCCCGCCGCCTGCCGCCCACTCTTACCGGCGCTGCACTGCACGACTGCCCACTTCTGGGTCAGAGGAGCACCAGAAATAGCTTGTGCGCATGCGCAAGCGTTATTTGCACATGCACAAGCATTATGTGAGGTTAACATCCGGTCAGAGGAGGCCATGCACATGTGCACAAGCTATTTCCGGAGCTCCTCCAACCCGGAAGTGTGCCGGAAATAGCATGTGCGCACACGTATGGGCACACGCTCCCCCGCCCTCCAGCCTGCCGCGCAATCGGCGCTGGGGACACGGTAAGTTTGCTGCCCACTGCTCAAGGGCAACACTGAGACTAAGGTGGAGGAAGCCAATAAGTAATGTTACCATCAGTCCAGAGGGGTAAGCAAGAAGAGCAGGCAGGTGGGGGGTGGCCGAGGGCACACTGAGATTGGTGGCGCCGGGCCCCATGGGCCTCAACAGAGCAGCCTTCACTGGATTAGTTGGAAGAGGAAGAGGAGGAAGAGGAAGAGGAAGAGGAAGAGGAAGAAGAAGAAGAAGAAGAAGAAGAAGAAGAAGAAGAAGAAGAAGAAGCAACTTTCAAGACTTCCCACGACTCAGCAAAACCAGATAATATGAATGGCACAAAACAGAAGTTTCGCAAGTTTTGCTGAAGTTGTACAATGTGTGCAAGCCACAAAACTGGGGGTAGTGGGTGCATAATTTCAATTTATTTGGGGGCATAGAACTGTGTACCTCTCTTCTCCACAGTACAGATGCACTGCCTCACAAACTGAGGCACAGTACTCTTCTCACGGTCGCACAAAACTTGCAGAGGGCATCCAAACACCTGATCTGGATTAAAGAAGCAAACAACCCCGCAAGAAATCAGGTTAGAAACACGATCCAAAATATCCTTTCTATTTATATCTCATTGCCATCCTTGAAACTTGTGGCAAAAGTAAGACAGCTATAAACAAATCAAAGCCTTCTTAACTTACACGCAGGCTGAGGACACACTATACGTTAATGGCACATGGTTTCCCCCAAAGAATGCTAGAAAGTGTAGTTTCTTAAGGCTGCTGGGAACTGTAGCTCTGTGAAGGGCAAACTACGGTTCTCAGGACTCTCTGAGGGAAGCAGTGTGTTTCAAATGTGTTCTAAATGTATGGTGTGTACACTACCTCAACTGAACAGCTGCAATACAAAGGCTGAAACCTCTGTAAATTGGCCTTGGCTAATCAGCGTGGTTGCAAAGCCATTATTTTTTTTTAAATGAACTCTTAGATCTTCCAGGAATATACCTTTGATGTAGCCTCGTTCCCGCAGGGACTGAAGGGTTGGCCGCCTCTGCAGAAACCTCAGGAGTTTGTTGCGAACTTTGCTGGAATCGCTGTCCGAGTTGAGAGAGGTGGATGAATGCCAGGAGGCTGCAGAGGGGAGAATTTGGTATTATAGCACAGGAGGAGATTTTCTGCTGAACGCTGAGCCTCCCACATGCTTCAGAGAAGAGGTACAAGAGGAAATGCAAGCTTCTCTTCCAAGACAGTTTCAAGGGCCTGTTCACACATGCAGAGCTGCGCCCCTGGCAGAACCGTCCAGACTGTGCCCAACACAAAGGTAAAGGGACCCCTGACTGTTAGGTCCAGTCGTGCCAACTCTGGGGTTGTGGCGCTTATCTCGCTTTATTGGCCGAGGGAGCCGGCGTACAGCTTCCGGGTCATGTGGCCAGCATGACTAAGCCGCTTCTGGCGAACCAGAACAGCGCACGGAAGCACCGTTTACCTTCCTGCCGGAGTGGTACCTATTTATCTACTTGCACTTTGACGTGCATTCGAACTGCTAGGTTGGGAGGAGCAGGGACTGAGCAACGGGAGCTCACCCCCTCGTGGGGATTCGAACCGCCGACCTTCTGATCGGCAAGCCCTAGGCTCTGTGGTTTAAACCACAGTGCCACCCGTGTCCCATATGCAGAATGTAGGCACACTATAGGCTCACAACGTCGTGGGGATTCGAACCGCCGACCTTCTGATCGGCTCTGTGGTTTAACCCACAGCACCACCTGCATCTCTAGTCACCAACAAATCAGCTCTTCTTTTTGCCTCTCCTCCACCCCCCCTCCACCCATTCAATTCACCCTCCATTTAAAACCTTTACTTATGAGGCAATAATCAATATTTTTATTTATGGACATATTTTTAAGCTGATTTTGCACACGCCCCTCGCCTGTGCCCCTGGCGGGGGCCCACCTCACCGCCCCCTAGCAGTGGCCCTGCACATATGCCCCTCAAAGTGCTATTTGCCTTGTCCATAATCTTTGAGGCGGGTGCGTGATCTCTGTTATCTAGAATGAATATCCAGACTGTGCTCAGGTGAGGAGCAAGCCAAGGGAAAGTGTGGCGACAGAGGCCCCATACTGAAAGGTCCCTCCCAAGAGGCACAAGACAAACTTCCAAGTACAGTGGTACCTCAGGTTAAGAACTTAATTTGTTCTGGAGGTCCGTTCTTAACCTTAAACTGTTCTTAACCTGAGGTACACTTTAGCTAATGGGGCCTCCTGCTGCCGCCGCACGATTTCTGTTCTCATCCTGAAGCAAAGTTCTTAACCCGAGGTACTATTTCTGGGTTAGTGGAGTCTGTAACCTGAAGCATCTGTAACCTGAAGCATCTGTAACCTCAGGTACCACTGTAACAGACGTGCAAAAACAAGCTCCTGCACCACTGGGGGAGTATATGGATGGTTAGTGGAGAATAATGTATAATGCCTTGAGCTGCTTTTTTTGGGGGGGGGCGGGGAAATGTGATATCAATGTAAATTAATAATAATAATACTGTAATAGACAAATGTAAACTGTTTGAACTATTTGTCAAGGAAAATTTTGTTCCAAAAATCCATTTCTGTGTTTGAAACCAAAAATTTGCACTGAATATTAACACCGACCTGGGCTTTTCTTCTCACCCTCTTTCTCTCTGTTGCTTCCTAGCTGTTCCTTCGATCTCAAATCTGATGAATTCTCCTCATTGTCTTCCGGAGGGAAATCTGTAGGCTGAAAGAAAGACAAGGGTCACCTTTGTCGGTACCTCTGAAGAGAACACAACATTTTACGGTGTGTTTGCAGCTGCTTGAATTCCCCATTTCATTTGCATTGTCCACATCGCGCTCAACGCTTGTCCCCTGCAAAATATGGGGGTTGACCGATATGGGGATCATCCAGTAAATTGGGGGGAAATTGGGCTCCAAAACAATCCAGTCAGGGTCACAGACAATTGGTTCAGGGTTTTGGGGTAGGTGGATTGCCACTTTCTGCAACTCTCCGTTCCACAGCTATTACAGTGGTACCTTGGGTTAAGTACTTAATTTGTTCTGGAGGTCTGTTCTTAACCTGAAACTGTTCTTAACTTGAAGCACCACTTTAGCTAATGGGGCCTCCTGCTGCCGCCGCACTGCTGCCGCATGATTTCTGTTCTCATCCTGAAGCAAAGTTCTTAACCTGAAGCACTATTTCTGGGTTATCAGAGTCTGTAACCTGAAGCGTATGTAACCCGAGGTACCACTGTACTTCCTGAATGCCTTCATTTCTTCTCCAGCAATGCTCCTGACTATTTCATGCACATTCCTAAACTATACAGTTCCTCCTTTGATCCCTCACATTTGCACAAAACCAGAAAACTGTAGAGGCAGCCAGTTCCACACAACATTGGGGGGCCCCCATCAACACGTGTTGCAAGGCCTGCCACTGCTGTGAGGCCCACCGCCATTGCAAGGCCCGACAAGCCTGTCGCCATGAGATCTGGCCCCTCAATATTTTTTGGGGGGGAGGCTCAGTCTCGTCCAAACAGACTTTTTTTTTTGGCGGGGGGTAACTAAAGACATTGCCGTCCTATAGAGTCTATGCAAGCAAACCATGTTAAATACATTGGTACCTCTGGTTGCGAATGGGATCCGTTCCAGAGCTTCGGTCGGATCTCGAGGAATTCGCAACCAGAGGTATTGTTTCTGTGCACGTATGTGGCATGATTTAGCGCTTCTACACATGGTGTGATTTAGCGCTTTTGTGCATGCAGCGAAACCCGGAAAAAATACTTCTGGGTTTGCTGCGTTTGCATCCTGAAAGATATGCAACCAGAGTGTGCTTATCCAGAGGTACCACTGCAATCCATGTGGTTTGCTTGTGCAGTTTTCTCATTTTGTGCAAATCTGAGGGAACAAAATGAGGGAGATGTACTTGATATTGCACAGCTATCTGTGCACAGCCTCTGCTGGTACTTAAGCAGTATAACACCTACTGGCATGAATGGAATGTTATACTTAAGCAGTATAACACCTACTGGCATGAATGGAAAAGACCCAAGTTGCTCTTCATATACAAATTCAAATAGGTGCAAGTGTGGACCAGTCTGGTCTAATTCAAATGGGGGTGGAAGGTGGACAAACAGCTTTACAATGCTCAAATGTGGACAACTCCTAAGTGTAACTGGGTATGTGCAGGTCTTCTCAAGGATGCCATTTTCCTCCCATTCCTCTGGCTAGCAGAATAAAATATCTCTCATGAATTGCTGCCAATTGATGGAAGCTTCCTGACTGAATTCTTGTGAAAATGAAACAATAAAGAAACGGTAAAGGTCTTCAAACAACACAGGATATGCAAACTAGGGATGCTCAGGGATTTCAGTAGGTCCACATTCCTAAGTGAACCAATCTAATTGCTCTTACTGGATAAACACGTAGTTAGCAACATTGTTATTATAATGGCACACGTTTTATGTTTAAAATGTGTACCCAACATGCAAATTTTTGTAGGTTGCTTTTAAAAAATAAAATTGCAGGATGATGCAGAAACAGGAAGGAAATGACTTATGAATAAACAAACCAGAAGTGGACTGAGCTGTCCTTCCCCAATGCACAAACTAGTTTTTAAAAAATTACACAGTATTTTTAATAACACATAGAAGCCGATCAAGACAGAAAATCAAATGGCAAAAAAGAAAACAGAATACGTAATAAACTAATTATTTAATGCCCCTTAATTAGCAATATGGGGCGGAAATTTTGTACAATGGAAATTTTCCAGTGTGCATCCTCTCTCTTTAAATGTAGTTTTACTGAAGACTATTCAATGAAATTTTCCACTGTTGCATTTGTTTCCATTTTCCGAATATGTGTTTCACAAATTTAATTAGCAATACAACACATGGATACAATGCCAATGAAACTGGGCAATTTCAAAGTTGTAAATCAAGCCTTAAAAAATAAAATGTAAGAAAACTGAGTGCCCCTGAGGTGTCATGTCTTAAGTATTCACAAAAATAAGAATAATTTCCAAGTAAAGCTTTGAAGTTGCTTGAACGGAACATTCAAACACCACATTAATGCTGCAACCTACATTAATGCTGCAAAATACTGGACCACTGGAATAACATCTGAGATTTTCATACAGCATGAAATTCTAACATGGCCATTAAAAACTAAACTAAACTAAACTAAACAGAAAAGTCAAATAAACATACTAAATCAGATCCAAATGGCATTGGGGGGGGGGGTCAGGAATCCATGTACCGTATTTTTTGCTCTATAAGACTCACTTTTTCCCTCCTAAAAAGTAAGGGGAAATGTGTGTGCGTCTTATGGAGTGAATGCAGGCTGCGCAGCTATCCCAGAAGCTAGAACAGCAAGAGGGGTTGCTGCTTTCACTACGCAGCGATCCCTCTTGCTGTTCTGGCTTCTGAGATTCAGAATATTTTTTCTCTTGTTTTCCTCCTCCAAAAACTAGGTGCGTCTTAGGGTCTGGTGCGTCTTATAGAGCAAAAAATATGGTAGTTTCCTGATTTAATTGTTTCCAGGGGAAAAACCTGGAACACAGCCTTTCATACTATACACAATCAGATGCCTGAGGCAGTGCACCTCTGTGTCACATTCAGACCAACCTTGTTTAAACTTGATGCACAAAACTGGAGGGGGGCAGCGGTTTACAACATTTGTTTTTCCCCTGGATGAATATAAGGCCTTACCTGTCCCCCCAGGTTCTATGCTTCCCTCTTCCTGGAGGTCCTTGCTACCCCTTAAGTTATGTCTGCCGTAAATACACCTGAGGTTTCTTACATTTGGGGCTGGCCCAAGACATTTTGGCTCCTGAGGCAGACCGCAAAATGGCAGCCCACTCCTTGACAGGAGAGAAGGGGTGGAGGAAGGAAAAAGAGGGGTGGGAAGAAAGATTGACATCAGGATCTGCTGTCCCTATGGATTCTTCTGCCTGAGGCAGTTGCCTCACCTTGCCACATGGGTGGGCCGGCCCTACCTGTGATAAAAACATGGGACAAGCCCCACTCTCACCAGTTTACTGATGCTGTCAGCAATTGCCTTCTGCCATGTGCTGATGATGCACTCTGAATCATGCCGGATCAAGTACTCGGATCCTTCCCGTGTCTTCAGCTGGAACAGAGGAACCACCCAATTGTGATATCCAGGCAGAAGATGCTTCCCACAACCCCTAGAACTCAGCAATTCAGTACAATTCTCACGGGTTTCTCATTGAGGATGTTCCTGTACAGTACTTCAAAATTTCTAAAAGGTGAACGGTGCCAGACCTCAGAGCTAAACCGCAAAGCCTGCCCTCTAGCCCAGCAACTCTGCCACATAATGCACAAATTGGAGAAGGGTGGGGTTAAGGGACTACTGAAACCCTTTTGACATCACAGGGGGGGACCTCCGGGAGCAGTGGGTAATTTTATGTAAAATATGATGTTATAAAATAAGTGGACAAATTTGAGGGGTCTGTGGGGCATTAACTTTTTTAAAAATTGTTTTAAATAACAAACAAAGGGGAATCTCAGGGGCCCTAAAACAAGATTTGGGGGGACTGGATATGGGCCATGGGCTATTGGGTTAACCACCCCTTCTGTAGAAGATACTAGCTGTACAAACAAGACATTGCTGGACAGCACTGTGCTCATACAGAACCTCTTCCAGCTAATCACAGAAAGGTAAAGCTAAAGGGACCCCTGACCATTAGGTCCAGTCGTGGCTGACTCTGGGGTTGCGATGCTCATCTCGCTTTATTGGCCAAGGGAGCCGGCGTACAGCTTCCGGGTCATGTGGCCAGCATGACTAAGCCGCTTCTGGCAAACCAGAGCAGAGCACGGAAACGCTGTTTACCTTCCCACTGGAGTGGTACCTATTTATCTACTTGCACTTTGACGTGCTTTCGAACTGCTAGGTTGGCAGGAGCAGGGACCGAGCAATGGGAGCTCACCCCGTCGCAGAGATTCGAACCACCGACCTTCCGATTGGCCAGTCCTAGGCTCTATGGTTTAACCCACAGCACCACCATCAAACGTGGAAATGAAGTTACTGAAGTTTTATATAGTGTGAGATTTACTTTCTGCACCTAGGATTTGCTGCTAGTTTCCTTCATGATCCAACGGGGACTCTGGAAACGCACACGACACATCTTACTGATGAGCAGTGTCGGACTCATTGTATGCCTGGCAGCTGCAGAGACAGGCTTTCACAGGGAAAAAGACTTGGCTAGGTTTCCCCACCACTTGAAACCAGGTTGCCATGTACAAATATGGACTCCCGATACTAATCTTTTGTAACCGACGCAGCGCAAGACACATTGCACGGCAACCATAACTTTCATTTTAAAGAAGTGGCCCATATTTAGGAAATGACAAGATTCACTTTTAATAAGTCTAGTCTTCATAGAGGAAGATGCTTGGAAGATGGAGTGTTGTGGTTTTGTGGCCAAAACTCATCTGTACCATCAGCATTAAGACTGCCTTAAAAGTCTGCCTGTTTTTAAAAATGTGTGTTCCCTTTTTTCCAGTGAAGCTATGTTTGTTGAATTGATATTTGCAGGAATAGCCACATTCAGGCATGTGTAACAGACAGATTGCCTGGTGAGGAGCAGCATAGGCCTCTGTTGCTTCCTCCTCCATGTACTTTGCCATTATCTGTTGCTATGGAAACAGAAGCAGAGATGGGGACCACCATCCTTTACCTCCAAGACGTTCTTTTTGCTCGACTTGTCTTTTGCAGCCCAAGAAAGTGTTGCTCCACTAAGATCCACAGTGTGCTCAGGGCTACTCAACACGGAGGGATGTTTCTGAGGGTGAAGGTAGGAAACAGAAGCAGCATGGAAGTCCACATTTTATGACTGCTCGCAACTACAGAGAAAACAAAAATCCCACCCACTTACCCATCAAACTATACCCTGCAGAGAAATTATGGGGCTTTCCAGACACCCTTTTTATGGTGCATTTATGATGGTTTGTGCTCATGATGCTATTGGGGCAGTCACACAGCTGAATTTCTAACCAGTGCATACCGTGTAGCTTCCTTCTGAAATCCTGCAATTTTTTATATACCACAAAGATTGGGCAGGAGGAGATGCCCTGTTTTTGTTGTGCTATAGTCCCTCTGGACAACAATAACATGCAAGCATTGACTTGGATAAGTACCACAGAACAAACTAGAGCAGCCTGGTGGGGTTCCAAAAGATCACTGGCTCTCAGTACGTTTCCGAGCACAATGCAAAGTGTTTGTGTTGACCTTTAAAACTCTAAACGTCTTTGGCTCTGTATACCCGAAGGAGTGTCTCCACCCCCATTGTTAAGCTGGACTCAGGGATCCAGCTCCAAGAACCTTCTGGTGGTTCCTTCACTGCGAGATGTGAAGCTACAGGGAACCAGGCAGAGGGCCTTCTCGGTAGTGGCACCCACACCCACGCTAGGCGTTCACACTGGGTCACAGATCAACAGCGGAGCATCTGCTTTTGTCTTGTGTGTAGTTATCTAAGTCTTTTCATGTTGTAAGTTGCCTTTTATTATTATTTTAATGTATTTTATTTATGATTTTCAATTTCATACATTTCAATAATTTTATATTCATTTTAACATATCATAACCTGCCAGAGTGGTGCATGCTCTGGTTATCTCCTGCTTGAATTACTGCAATGCGCTCTACGAGGGGCTACCTTTGAAGGTGACCCGGAAACTGCAACTAATCCCAAATGCGGCAGCTAGACTGGTGACTGGGAGTGGCCGCCAAGACATTATAACACCGGTCCTGAAAGACCTACATTGGCTCCCAGTACGTTTCCGAGCACAATTCAAACTGTTGGTGCTGACCTTTAAAGCCCTCAATGGCCTCGGCCCACTAGACCTGAAGGAGCGTCTCCACCCTCATCGTTCAGCCCTGACACTGAGGTCCAGCTCCGAGGGCCTTCTGGCGGTTCCCTCCCTGTGAGAAGTGAGGTTGCAGGGAACCAGGCAGAGGGCCTTCTCGGTAGTGGCACCCACACCCTGTGGAACACCCTTCCATCAGATGTCAAGGAAATAAACAAATATCTAACTTTTAGAAGACATCAGAAGATAGCCCTGTATAGGGGAGTTTTTAATGCTGGATGATTTATTATGGTTTGGTATAAGCTGGAAGCTGCCCAGGGTGGTTCGGGCAACCCAGTCAGATGGGAGGGGTACAAATAATAAGACAGCAGGCAGCTGAGGGAAGGCTGAGGTTTGGTGGAGCAGCCTCCATTGTCTGCCTTTCAACTGGGGCAGCAAGCCAGGGCTGAGGACTCACCACACTGCTAGACGTGGAGTGTTTTGAGTCCTTGAAAAAAGTCAAGACACCACCTTCCAGGACAGTCCATGAAGAACTCCAATTCTTCCTAAGAGGGGAGAAAGGGAAGGAAGAAAAGGAAATCTCATTCACAGAGCAGTGCTAACTAAGCAGCATGAAACGGAGGAGAGGAACTCTGTCTGCCTCAAGGGAAAAGGTTTTCCTACCCTCAGTTATCCTGATTCCCCTTCCACCTGCCCCTCGCTCCGCATTTCTGTCACCAACTTTGGCGTTAGGGAGAGTTCACACATGCAATTATTACAACAACCAGGTCTCATGCCATGCAGCTCTCCGCAAGTTCAGGGCCTCTGATGAAGAGTCAGCAAGGCAGAAGGTGGGACTTCTCAACTGAGGGAACCAGGCCATGGTATTTGGTCGAAGGAAGAGATGGAGACAGAACCAGGAAGCCAAGCTGAGGTCAGTTCCAAGGAAGCAGTCCAAGCAGGGCAGAAAGGAGGAGACAGAAGGGCTGAGGAGGAGGAAGAGACAGAGGACCAAGAAAGTCCAAGGAGAGATGTGGGAAGAAGACAAGATGGTGAGCCTGAGCTGCTGAACACACAGAAAATGCTTTGCTGCACAGACAGAAGTCCTTTCCACCCTAGGGCCTTTTAGAACTGTCCTTCTGCAATCAGCTGGAAACAGAATTAAAGCACTGCTGTTTTGTGCAGCGCTGTTTATCCCACAACAATCCTGCAATGAAATCCCAGCTCTGTTTACACAAAAGAAGTCACTCCCTGGCGTGAAAGAACCTAGGCTGCCTCTGATTCAAGATGGGGCCTACAAGCTTCCGTTGTTTAAAAAAACATTTGCATTAAAATCTTTTTTTCAAAACCAAACACACCTTCTCAATTAAGGAGAGACACATCTTCAACACCCGCTTTAAAAGAGGAGGTTTTCAAACGGCTTGGATCCAGGATACCTGGGGGACTGATTGACCCCATACCAACCTGCCCCAAACCCCAAGATCAGAAGGAGATGCACACGAACAAATCATTCTTACCTCTGGCGTTTCCCTTTATCAGCAGTCTTTGTCCGAAAGAGCATCCCTGCCTTTTCAAGCGTTTTTAACTGAGTGGAGGGGAGGAAAAGGCTGTAGTTTAAATCTGTCCTGGCTGAGATCCCGTAACATTATTCACCCCCCTTTCCCATTCCTAATACAAGCCTCTTGCCGAGGAAAATCTGTGTACACACCATACATTTGAAACACACCCCGCAAGAATCCTGGGACCTATAGGTAAAGGTAAGGTAAAGGACCCCTGGATGGTTAATTCCAGTCAAAGGCGACTATGGGGCTGTGGGGCTCATCTTGCTTTCAGGCCAAGGGAGCCGGTGTTTGTCCGTAGACAGCTTTCTGGGTTATGTGGCCAGCATGACTGAACCACTTCTGGCACAACGGGACACTGTGACAGAAACCAGAGCACACGGAAACACCGTTTACCTTCCTGCCACAACAGTACCTATTCATCTACTTCACCAGTGCAAGTAGATGAATAGGTACTGTTGTGGCAGGAAGGTAAACGGTGTTTCCGTGTGCTCTGGTTGTGCTTTCGAACCGCTAGGTTGGCAGGAGCTGGGACAGAGCAACAGGAGCTCACTCCATTGCATGGATTCGGACTGCCGACTTTCCGATTGGCAAGCCCAAGAGGCTCAGTGGTTTAGACCACGCCACCCGCGTCCCTATCACGGATCTACAATTCCCAGCACCTTTAAGAAACTACAGTTTCCAGGATTTTTTTGAGGGAAGTCATGTGTTTTCAACAGCCTCTAATGGGCATCTCTTGTTACTTATGTGAATGACTGACACCAATCAGTGCATATCCTGTCACTTCCTGCTAAAATATTGATACCCAAATACTTTGTCCCCAAAGTTCTGTTTTCACCTCTGTCCTGCTTTTGCTGCACTACAGACAGCAATATTAGGGCAGCTCTGGGGAAGCATCGCAAAAACAACTTATAGAACAGAATAAATCCACCAGTGACACACTACTGGACCACCTCTCCCGGTATGCCCCACGGAGAGCCTCAAGGTCCATAAATAGCAACACCCTAGATGTCCCAGGCCCTAAGGAAGTTAGATTGGCTTCAACCAGAGCCAGGGCCTTTTCAACACTGGCTCCAGCCTGGTGGAACGCTCTGCCTCATGAGACCAGGACCCTGTGGGATCTGATTTTTTTCCGCAGGGCCTGTAAGACAGAGTTGTTCCGCCTGGCCTTTGTCTTGGAGCCAATTTGATTCCCTCCCCCTCTTTCTTTTTCCTTTCTCCTCCTGTGATGAGGCCTGCATGTTAATATTTTAATGTTTCAATATTTTAATTGTTGTATTTTAATCTTGTTTTTAAGTTGTATTCATTCAACTTGTTTTTATTATTGCTTGTTAGCCGCCCTGAGCCCGGCCTTGGCTGGGGAGGGCGGGGTATAAATAAAAATTATTATTATTATTACTGTACTATTGGGCAAGAACATACTACAGAATATAAAACAGCCACCTGGGGAATGCCCTTAGGCCACATCCAATATTTAAAGGACTATATATTAAATTTCAATGTACCAGTATGTTTGCAGATGTGGCCTTACATGTGATGCCCAGTCTCCCAGTTACCAATCAAGAGAAAACAGAAGAGAAATGGAAGAAGTGGGAATTGTGGCCACAAGAGTTATGAGCTGACTCTTTATGGAGCGGAAGGAAATTGGGTCCTCAGCTCACCACCCTATAGCATCTTATTTATTTCTCCCCCCCCCCCAATCTTTCCACAGATGAACCTTGTAGCTCAAAATGCAGGAAGGATCAGGAAATCCACATATATCCCTTCCTCAATGGGATATGAATTCGCACTTCAGATTTTCCTTCACCGGTCCAAGACAATTCAGGGTTTTCCTTACCTGTCCCTCCTTTGGCCCAGAGACGGGTACCCAGTTTCCAAAAGGGCTGCTGTCCAGGCTGGACCCACTGCTGGTACTGTGGTGATGGTGGCCGGATGCAGCGACCTGGAAGATATCCTTTTATTAGCAGGAGTATGTCGCAGGGGTATGTCGCAAGCTGCTGATCAGGCCACAGCGCCCTTGAAGCCCTGCCCAAATATTCCTGTGTTTGTGTTGATATTAAAGGTAAAGGTAAAGGGACCCCTGATCGTTAGGTCCAGTCATGGCCGACTCTGGGGATGCGGTGCTCATCTCGCTTTATTGGCCGAGGGAGCCGGCGTACAGTTTCCAGGTCATGTGGCCAGCATGACTAAGCCGCTTCTGGCGAACCAGAGCAGCGCATGGAAACACTGTTTACCTTCCCACCACAGCGGTACCTATTTATCTACTTGCACTTTGACATGCTTTCGAACTGCTAGGTTGGCAGGAGCAGGGACCGAGCAACGGGAGCTCACCCCATTGTGGGGATTCGAACCGCCGACCTTCTGATCAGCAAGTCCTAGGCTCTGTGGTTTAACCCACAGCGCCATCCGTGTCCCTGTGTTGATATTACCACAGAAGAAAAGCCTTGCCATCAGCTCGTCCATACCATTTAATAAGGGCTACCAGACACAGAAAACAGAGGAAAAACTGAATTTTGATTTGTGGTTTTTTTTTAAAAAAAAACTTTCCTCAAAGCTTAATCCCCAAATCAGAAGAAGAATCTTCACCTTGAATTTCTGTCCCCAAAGCAGCTTTTAAAACAGGCGCAGGATCTTGCCAGCTTTAAAAAAGGCGGCATTTGTTATTTTCACAGGGTTGCTGGTTTCATTGACCACTTACGATAATGTTTTGTATAACATGATCACTTGCTATAACGTTTAGTGATGATCATCTGACATTTCCTTAATGGGCATCAAGGGCCTCAAGCGGTTTTTTTCAATGACCCATGACAACTAGTGGCTATTACAACAGGCCAGCCAAGAGGACACACTTTCTGGTTAAAATGGGGAATAAACTCCAGCCTTCTTCAGTTTGTAGCAGAGGGGGTAGAAACACAGAAGATTTAAGGGTGTTACAAGGCAGCTGGCAAACAGGTCTGAGTTTTTACAGCTGGGTGGCCAAAGTAGCCTTTGGTGGAATAAGATTACACTTATTTCCATTTGGGAATGCTTATCTTCTCTTCTGTGCTTAGTGACTCTGCGCACGCTCTTTCCCCTCAAAGAATTCTGGGTACTGTAGTTCCCCCTCCTGGAGTGACAACTCCCAGCAACCCTGAACGAACGACAGCATGGCAAACCGTGGCAAATGGAGCATGGTTACCCCAGTGCACAGACCCACAGGCTTTCCGAGCCCTCCTTACCGGGTTGGAGGCATACTGGTCACCATCAAACACCAGTCCTTCCTGGTTGCCATAGGACGGCCAGCCTTGGTATGCAGAGGGAACGCAGAGTCCGTCCAGCGGCTGGTAGGAGCCAACTGGAGAATAATCTTCAGGATAGGGCTCAAGTTCATCGGGAGAAAGGTTGGGGTAGTCAGTTTCTGGAGTTGGCGGCTGAAGGAGGTTTCAGACAAGAGGTCAGCACACAGCATATTGTTCCAGTATTCCTTATTAATTCCAGTACTGTGATGTGGACTTGAAACCGGTTTTAGATGATATATTGAAATATCACCCAGCCTTGCCACCACCTGCCCTATACAAAGCAGATCCTATGTACTCACAGATCAAAGTACATGATCTGGACCAAAATACAAGACAAACCAGGACCTGCTTCCTGGAATAGGAAAGACCCAACTGGCAGCTTAAAGGCAAGGTGGATAAAAATAAATGATTAAAAAAAATTAAAATAACAGATTTTTAAATTTAAATCAGATTTTTTTTAATTTAAATCGGATTTTTAAAATAAAACACCTTTGGAGGAAAAATCTTTCTAAAGATAGTTTTCTATTTAAGTTACACTATAGTCCAAAGGCTATTCATCAGGAAATAAAGATTTGTTATTAAGTTTTTCATATGTGCTAAAACTCAGTCTGTTTTTTTTTTAATTGTTTAACCACATCGGTTAACAAACATGGATACATCTGCTGTAATGTTGTTTTAATTCAATAAATTGTTTAAATTGTTATGAAGGAAATGATTATTTTTCTCCTTCCAATAAAGTATAGTAGAAAAGTTGTCCAAATATAAACAGTTAACTTATTAAACCTCACAATAATTTCATAATTACGGTATCTATGTATTTCTAATAGTATAACCAAATGAGTTATTTCTGATATAACTGTAAAAACTACTCTGAAAATTTACTATTCCAAAAGCGAAACCTTCATCTGGTTGTAAATATTAAGATTATACCAGCAAGAATGCGTCTTTCTGTAAAAAAATGATTTAAATCAAGTCTCACTGACTAGTGATTTAAATCATGATTTAAATCGATTTGATTTAAATCAAATCCACCCTGCTTACAGGCTCAATCCACACACAGCCTCAACATCAAGGATAAATTATTTGGACTCTGGTGACCCTCTTTGCCACATGGCCCTAGAGGAAAAATTCTTACTTATTCCTGACATGGAAAATCAGGCCATATGTGTTCAACACTCATCAACCCGTCTTTCCACAGGCAGTTTCCTGGGCCGTAACTTTCTATCCACCAACATCTCATCCAGGGCCAGATTTAGGTTTGATGAGGCCCTAAGCTACTGAAGGTAATAGGGCCCTTTATATGTCCAGCTGTCCTTTGTCAACAACAAATGGTTGCCGTTTTTTGTGTTGAATATATGCTATAGGGTAATTTATGGACCTAATAGGTATCTAAAGCCATTTGTACATAACAAAATATGTATTTTATCAGAGTAATTGTTGAACTGAAATACACTTAAGAAGTATATTTTGGGGGGAGGGCTCCAAGAGAGTGGGGCCCTAAGCTATAGCTTGTTCAGCTTATACCAGGGGTCAGCAATCCAGTTATCCCTCAGACCTTGTGGGGGGCCGGACTGTAATTTGGAGGGGGGAAAGGAACAATTCCTATGCCCCACAAATAACCCAGAGATGCATTTTAAATAAAAAGCACACATTCTACTCATGTAAAAACACCAGGCAGGCCCCGCAAATAACCCAGAGATGCATTTTCAATAAAAAGACACATTCTACTCATGTAAAAACACGCTGATTCCCGGACCATCCACGGGCTGGATTGAGAAGGCGATTGGGCTGGATCTGGCCCCCAGGGCTTAGTTTGCCTACCCATGGCTTATACTGTACATAAATCTGGCACTGCTCTCATCCCTGGATGTCGATTGTCCTCAGTCCTCACTACATAAACTAGACTTCAGTGGGCTATCTACTGCATCAGAACATAGCTGTCAACTTACAGATTTGAAAATAAGGGACCAGCAGCCTCGAAAATAAGGGATCAGCAGCCAAAATAAGGGCTCAACAATTACTTTGATAAAATACATATTTTGTTGCGTGCAAATGGCTTTAGATACCTATTAGGTCCATAAATTACCATATAGCATTTTTCAACACACATAAACTGACATTTTGTTGTTGACAAAGGACAGCTGGACATATAAAGGGCCCCATTACCTTCAGTAGCTTATTTAAGGGACATCATCAATAAGGAACAGCAGCGGGACATGGCGCTGGGTTAAGGCACTGTCCCGCCAAATAAGGGACGCTTGACAGCTATGCATCAGAATTTGTCCCCCACCCCAAGACCCAGTAGACCCCTCCCCGACATTTACCCTCCGATCCACAGGGCTATAGGGCACAAAGGCAGGCTGCATCTCCGGATAATTGAGGGTTTCGTCCATTCGGGGTGCGTCCCACGACGTCTCGCCCGTTGATGTGTTGTAGAAGAACACCTGCCCGCTGGCTTCGTCTACATATTGGTCCCACTCGGCAGGTGTGGCAGGGCTGAGGGCAAGCAAGGTAGAGCAAGAAGGAGGGGAACTCCCGCCGCCGGCAGGACCGTCAAAGGGAGGCTCCCACGTCGTTTGGCCAGTGGCCGAGTTGTAATAGAATAAGCGGCCACTTTCTGCGTCCGTGTGGGTCTCCCAGCTGGCCGGGGGGGTGCTGAGGTGGGGCTGGGGTATGGATTCAGTTTTGCTCGTAGTGGAGGGACTCCGTTCCAACCGGAGCTCCTGGAGATTCACATACACAGGATCTTCAGCTACCTCCTTGCTTGGCTGAGGCTGAAAATAAGAAATGAAAGAAGTCGTCGTCAGCCAACTGCATCATCACACAATTACGTGACACACAGAGGCAGGACTCCCAAAGCCTCCAATCCAAATAAACATGCTGGATTTCTAATGTTTGGTCAGCTGAATGTGACTATCTTCATCTTTTGTAACGCCCAAATTTCCCTCGTCATCTAGCTCCTACACGTTTTATTTCCTATATTCTTCTATTACCTTTGCTGGTACCTTTCCCGGGAAAATCAGATGCTCACTATGTCAGGTTCCTATTGGAAGACCGGACAAACGCTAGAACATTAGCAGCGGTGAAGTTTTTATTGGTGGTTGCAAGAACCAATGATCCCTATTGTTAAGATAAAGGTAAAGGGACCCCTGACTCTGGGGTTGTGGCGCTCATCTCGCTTTACTGGCCGAGGGAGCCGGCTTACAGCTTCCGGGTCATGTGGCCAGCATGACTAAGCTGCTTCTGGCGAACCAGAGCAGCGCACGGAAACGCCATTTACCTTCCCGCCGGAACAGTACCTATTTATCTACTTGCACTTTGATGTGCTTTTGAACTGCTAGGTTGGCGGGAGCAGGGACTGAGCAACGGGAGCTCACCCCATCGCGGGGATTCAAACCACTGACTTTCTGATCTGCAAGCCCTAGGCTCTGTGGTTTAACCCACAGCGCCACCCACATCTCATCCCTATCTTTAAGTCTGAACAAAATGCTTGTTTAACCTGGAGGTAGGCTGTCTGAATTATGCATTGCTTTGTAACGATATCTTGGGTTTCTGGACCGTAATAAAGATTGATTGATTGGATTGATATTCGTCACATTTTCTCCTATTAGGTAATGTTAACTCAGGGTGCTTCCAGACGACCTGAGCATTCACTCAGATCTGCTTGCAGAGAGGCCAGACAACGGTGCATCAAAGCAAGTTCCACCCCACATTTTCTGGAGCTTTCCCCCATCACTTTCCTTACAGCAAAAGGCTTGACCTTCTGGGAAAGCAGGCTTGTTGTCCAAGACCTCCTAATCAAGTGCACAACCTGAATTTGCCAGGATGAGACTGAATCCCACCCCAGTACTGTACAATGACAGGTCTGACAGAAGTGCCCTCAATATCCCAAGAGCGATTCACATTGAGGTTTTGTTTCCCTTGGTTCTCCAGCTGGTCTGGTTGGCTGCTACAAGCCTGGCCCTTGCCAGTTGTGTCCAGCAATGGTTGTCCCAGTTCCAAAAGTGGGTTTGGTAGTCCTTTGTCGCTATCAAACCTGCTTTTGTCTATTGAAGGATGTAACTGAGATATCCAAAGGAGGATCACAGGGAGGGCAGCCTATTCATTTCCTGAAACTTACCTGAATGCAGCACCTAGAAGAAAATCAAGCAACACAGGCCGACTACTTTGAAATGGAGCAAGAGACGTCTGCAACAAAGGACTCTTGGAAACGGTACATGTACAAAAAAACTCCCTGTGCAAGCATATAACTGTATGCCAGACTGTACACCATTACATGGAGAAAATTTCTTTACAAGTTGAAAGGAAGGATCCATTAAAAAGAAAGAAAGATAAATATAGATCTAGGCAATGCAGCATAAAAAAAAGGCTTTTGCCCAGGGAATTTGCGTTTTTTGTGCCAGTTCTGACATATTTCCTCTTCTTTAGGCTGCTTCAATTCTGATTTCCTTTAAAATTGGTTTAGTTTTATTTTTAATTTGTGGTTTTCTCAGTGCTTACTCTGCATCTTGGTTACATTCCATTTTTTACACTTCATGGTTTAAAACTTTTATTTGTGAACTACACAGAGAAAGCTTTTATTAATGGCAACATACAAATGTTGTAAATAAATATAACCAACCATTTTAAACATTAAACTTATATTGTTTCCTGGTGGACAGGAGTTTCTAGGATCAGTTTGCTCTGTGGTGAGACAGCAAAGGAAGTTTGCAGAATTTTCTATAGTACTCCAAACAAGCAGACCTCCATGCCAAGTAACAGTCATCCTGCACCCCTGAAATATCAAGGTGGTTTCCCCCCTTTCCACCCAGCTCCCAAAACAGCTCCTTTTATCTTTGTCGAGTTCAGTACTTTCCCCCGCTTTCCACATCTCTCGGCTCATAGCTAAAGTTACTACCTTTCTTGCACTGGTCTCAGCCTGAAAATAAGAAAGTGATACTCTTTGCATAATCTTAGCTCCATGTCAGGAGAGCTTCATCTGCTAAATTTCTCTCTATAGTGGTACCTCGGGTTACAGGTGCTTCAGGTTACAGACGCTTCAGGTTACAGACTCCGCTAACCCAGAGATAGTACCTCGGGTTAAGAACTTTGCTTCAGGATGAGAACAGAAATCGTGTGGCGGCAGCGGGAGGCCCCATTAGCTAAAGTGGTACTTCAAGAACAGTTTCAGGTTAAGAACAGACCTCCAGAACGAATTAAGTTCTTAACCTGAGGTACCACTGTATTTAAGGGAGGGAAGATGATAGGTCAAACGTTGTGGGCAGGGCTGGCTCCAGGTTTGCTGGAATTGTGTACCCCACTTCATCAGAAAACCGCAGTGCACTTCACAACATAAAAGTACAAAACAAAAATGCAAAATACATAATAAAACAAAAGCAAAACAACCCAAAAACCCACAGACACATTTAAAAGGCCACAGAATGTTTATCAGCCAAACAGCTGGTTGAAGGGAAATGTTTTTGCCTGGGGCCTAAAGATATGCAATGAAGGCGCCAGGCAAACCTCCCTGGGGAGAGCATTCCACCAACAGGGAGCCACTGCAGAAAAGGCCCCGTTTTCAGGTTGCCACCCTCTGGACCTCTCGTGGGGGAGGCACACAAAGGAGAGGCTCAAATGATGATCACAGGGTTGTGATGGCAGCTTTCTAATCAACCCTGGGTAGCTGGGCCTAGCCATCATTTGCATCTTCCCTTGATGCCCCAGAGCAACACTGAGACAGGGGTAACGAGGGAGATTAAAAGGGTGCCTAGATCCAGGCCCAGGGCAGATGTCATTGCAGGCGGTTGATGACCCCCAGGGTCCCTTCCCAGTCTACAATTCTAGAATTCTTCAGTGATGAGCTGCCCAAGGGCTGACCCAGGGCACCTCTGACTCGGGAGTCCCATTTGATTGAAGGCCTCACCCCAGAGCCTGTTTGCTGGTGTCAAGCCCAAGTCCCTGAACATGTGCAACAGGGGCAAAGAGTACCTCTGAGCAAGTGCTGAGCTGCACTAAGTGAATCACAGCCTAGCTGTGGGACCGGCTTTTCTGTGCCAGGACTCAGCCTTGATCATTATACGAGATGCGTTGCCGAGTTTCAATCCGTCATCACTGCAAAACTATACAGCCAGCTGCTTCTCAGCTGAGAGAAAGTTGTTTGTCGGCATGCTCAAGCAGTGATACCTCCCTCCCTGCCCGCTTTGAATAGTGAGTTCATTCTTCCTATTGGCACCTCTGCTCACGCATCCTCACTCAGCTTCCTCTGTGCATGAGTTGCTACTAGACCTCGGTTAAAGGTAAAGGGACGCCTGACCATTAGGTCCAGCGTGGCCAACTCTGGGGTTGCGACGCTCATCTCGCTTTACTGGCCGAGGGAGCTGATGTACAGCTTCTGGGTCATGTGGCCAGCATGACTAAGCCGCTTCTGGCGAACCAGAGCAGCGCACGGAAACGCCGTTTACCTTCCCGCCAGAGCGGTACCTATTTATCTACTTGCACTGGCGTGCTTTTGAACTGCTAGGTTGGCAGGAGCAGGGACCGAGCAACGGGAGCTCACCCCATCCCGGGGATTCGAACTGCCGACCGTCTGATTGGCAAGCCCTAGGCTCTGTGGTTTAACTCATGTGCAAATAGGGAGTGCTGATTCCCACACTCACAGGCAGAAGCAGTGGACCCACCTCTTTAGGAACTGCACACCAACATCCACAGAATCATGGAATTTGAAGGGACACCACGGCGCCCTGCAATGCAGGAATTTTTCCCCCAACGTGGGGCTCGAACCCACAACTCTGAGATTTCATACTTTACCGACTGAGCTACCCAGGCAGAAACAGACCATTCCCTCAACAGGATGGCTTCCCAAATGATCAGCTTGCATTGAAGTTCGGGCAGAGAAACTGAGGCTAGACTTGACATCTTCTGAGTTTAAGGAGTGCGTCTGGCTGTTAACCAGAAGGTTGGTGGTTGAAGCCCACCCGGAGGTGGCTGTGCGCAGGATTCCTGGGGGGTTGGACTAAATGACCCCCCAGTGTCCCCTCATGCTCTACAATTCTATGATTCTAGGAAGAAAAGCTAGGAATTTAGGCAGAATTAACTCATTTACACCTTTGCCAGCTGCCTGTGACAGCCACAGCCGCTGTTGGGAATCAGACATAGAATAAAGACCTGCATTACTGAGGCACACCTACATTTATGGTACTGCCCTAATCTATTTGTGAATCTATTTTTTCTCATTCATAGGAAAAGCTGTGGAGCTTCTCGCCACTCAGAAGTGGGAAACACTGGACAGGAAATGTGTAGGGTTGTTTTTGCTATCCAGGGCTATAGTTAGCAACTGGGGAATAGAGCGGCTGTGTACACATTATTGCTCATTCCAGTTCTGGCGTTTAAAGCCAAGTACACATGGTGCGGGTGGCGCTGTGGGTTAAACTACAGATCCTAGGACTTGCCGATAAGAAAGTCGGCGGTTCAAATCCCCACGATGGGGTGAGCTTCCGTTGCTCGGTCCCTGCTCCTGCCAATGTAGCAGTTCGAAAGCACGTCAAGGTGCAAGTAGATAAATAGGTACCGCTCCGGCGGGAAGGTAAATGGCATTTACTTGTGCTGCTCTGGTTTGCCAGAAGCGCATAGTCATGCTGGCCATATGACCCGGAAGCTGTACGCCAGCTCCCTTGGCCAATAAAGTGAGATAAGCGCCACAACCCCAGAGTCGGCCACGACTGGACCTAATGGTCAGGGGTCCCTTTACCTTTACACATGATATTAACTACAATCTACAGGTATCTTTTAGCTTCTAGAGAAATATTCCTGTTGGATGTGCTTTCCTGAAAAACGGCAACGACCCCATTTGAAAACGCAAGCCGCAGTTAAGCTGAGGTGTGTACATTTCAGGCAGCTGTCGCACAAGCGCAGACGACAGCTTCAGTGGTGAATTGGAGTTTGGCGCAGGGAAACCAAGCAGGTAAAGAAAGGTAAAAGTAAAGGACCCCTGGACTGTGAAGTCCAGTCAAGGGCGACTATGGAGTTGCGGCACTCATCAAGCTTTCAGGACGAGGGAGCCAGCATTTGTCCACAGACAGCTTTCTAGGTCATGTGGCCAGCATGACTAAACCGCTTCTGGCGCAATGGGACACCGTGATGGAAACCAGAGCACATGGAAACACCATTTGCCTTCCCGCCACAGTGGTACCTATTTATCTACTTGCACTGGCATGCTTTCGAATTGCTTGGTTGGCAGGAACTGACACAGAGCAACAGGAGCTCAATGCGTTGCGGGGATTCAAACCGCTGATCTTCCGATTGGCAAGCCCAAGAGGCTCAGTGGTTTAAACCACAGCGCCACCCACATCCCAATTACCAAGCAGGTAATTGGCCTCAGGGGCAGGTATCTCCACCCGCTCTGTGACCCTTGCTCCGTTTCAAGCGGCCAACGTGCACATAGCCAAAAAACACAATGGCAAGATGTGCATAAGGGGGAAGAGATTCAGTTCAGTTCACATTTGAAGGCAAACTACCCTAATTTGCACTTTCCAAAGAACAACCATCCTTCAAATTTCACACTTGTCCAAATTTCGGACTTTTCCAGTAATGGGCACAAAACTTTCATGCACCAAGTAAAGGGTCCGCAAAAATGCATATATTCATGAAAAGGATGCTGCAGAAAAATAAATAAAAAGCAGACACTGTCCTACAAATTTAGAAGTAAAGGTACGACACATCCAGGAGGTCATGTGAGAAGGTAAAAACATACTGGGGAAACATATGCAATGAACTAAAGAAGATCTTTAGATATACGTTTTTGAAAAAGCCAGAGGATATTGTTAAGAATGATCAGAAATTGTTCTTATATGCAACAACAGCAGCGAGGTTATTATTAGCCCAGGGTTGGAAACAACAATTGCCAACAGTAGAAGAACGGCGACAGAAGGTATTGGAATATGCAGAAATAGCTAAATTAACGGGGGAAATTCGACAACAGGGCGATGAAACATTTCAGAAAGAATGGGGGAAAATTATGTCGTGCATAGGAAAAATAAGGTGAAATAGTGAAACCAGTAGAATTGAAATAAACCTCATAATGAGAAATACAAAGAAAATTATCGGATAAATAAAAATAAGAAGAAGTAAAATGTATAATGTGGGTAATGTAAATAATAGTAGTTGTAAATGAATATAGACAGACAACAAGAATTGTATATATAGAAGGACTTATTTGTTTATAGATGTATCATGGACAAATATGGAAGTAGAAGAACAATACAGTGGTACCTCAGGTTAAGAACTTAATTCGTTCCGGAGGTCCGTTCTTAACCTGAAACTGTTCTTAACCTGAGGTATCACTTTAGCTAATGGGGCCTTCCTCTGCCGCATGATTTCTGTTCTCATCCTGAAGCAAAGTTCTTAACCCGAGGGACCATTTCTGGGTTAGCGGAGTCTGTAACCTGAAGCGTCTGTAACCTGAAGCGTCTGTAACCCAAGGTACCACCAGTGGCGTAGCGTGGGTTGTCAGCACCCGGGGCAAGGCAAGTAATCTGACCCCCTAACCCGTGGATTTGTGCCCCCTAACCCGTGGATTTGCGCCCCCTAACCCGAACCCCCAGATGTTGCGCCCGGTGCGGCCGGCCCCCCCTGCACCCCCCACGCTACGCCACTGGGTACCACTGTATACAAAATGGATGAAGACAATGCGAAAAATTTAGAGGTGCTATAAAAAAGCCAGAAGAAGGAAGGAGGGAAGTCAGTTCTTAGGAGCAAGTATAAATGTAAAATGTAATACAATATCTGTATGTGGAGTATGTAACTGAAAAACCAATAAAGATTATTCTATAAAAAAGACACATCCAGTTGGAAGAGAAAGATATGTGAATGGATGGGGAGGGGGGTGTATGTGAAATCAGGGGTGATAAGGGAAATGGCAGCTTCCAATCGGAAAGTCAAATCCAGGACACTAGAGAAGTATGGGTTAAGGGTATAACTGCAATGGTGTGACTCTGTAGAAGGAAGCTTCCTATGCTCCCGAAACAGGCAACATAAAAGGCAGAGCTGAGAGCTGATCCAAGCATGGACAAAGTTCAACAGTTCAGAGGGGCATTCTCTTTGAGCCAAGTTGGGAGCGCTCAGAGTCAGTGGGTGTTGGTTCACAAAGATGTTAGGCGCTTACAACAGAAACAGGCACTGAGACAAGAGTCTCTGAGCTGACTCTGAATGGGGGAAGTGGCTGGTTTATTCTTGGGCAGGCGACGGCCGAGGGCTGAGGACATAAATAGATCCCAGGTTGCAAAACTCAACCCAGCCAAGAGGAACTACCGAGGCAGAGAGCAGGCTAGGGGGAGAATATCAGTCCAAGTGGAGGACTGTAGCAGGGTGGACTGTACAGTGGTACCTCGGGTTAAGTACTTAATTTGTTCCGGAGGTCTGTACTTAACCTGAAACTGTTCTTAACCTGAAGCACCACTTTAGCTAATGGGGCCTCCTGCTGCCACCGCGCCGTCAGAGCACGATTTCTGTTCTCATCCTGAATCAAAGTTCTTAACCTGAAGCACTATTTCTGGGTAAGCGGAGTCTGTAACATGAAGCATATGTAACCTGAAGCTTATGTAACCTGAGGTACCACTGTATAGCTTTTGGGGTCTCCCACAACTCACCCTACACAACACAAAAGCAGCACACAGACTCAGCTGTCTTTCGGTCAAATCTCTTTCAGTCGTGAACTAGGCAGCTATCAATAATAATAATAATAAGAATAAGAATAAGAATAAGAATAAGAATAAGGGTGACTAACACCAATAAAATTACAATAAAACATAATGGAAGGTGGGGACAAACAAACAAACCAGTTTATTAAAATACAAGTTAAAATACAATTTAAAATGCAGCCTCATTTTAAAAGTAGCCCATAGATCAAAACCATAAGGGGAGGGAAACATAAGGGTCAGACTGAGTCCAAACCAAAGGCCAGGCGGAACAGGTCTGTCTTGCAGGCCCTGCAGAAAGATGTCAAGTCCCGCAGGGCCCTAGTCTCTTGAGACAGAGCGTTCCACCAAGTCGGGGCCAGTACTGAAAAGGCCCTGGCCCTAGTTGAGACCAATCTAACCTCCTTGAGGCTCGGGAACTCCAAAGTGTTGTTATTTGTGGATCTTAAGGTCCTCTGCGGGGCATACCAGGAGAGGCAGTCCCATAGGTACGAAGGTCCTAGGCCCCATAGGGCTTTAAAGGTCAAAACCAGCACCTTAAACCTGACCCTGTACTCCACTGGGAGCCAGTGCAGCTGGAAAAGCACTGGATGAATGTGATCCCGCGGCAAGGACCCCGTAAGGAGCCTCGCCGTGGCATTCTGCACCTGCTGGAGTCTCTGGGTCAGCTTCAAGGGCAGCCCCGCGTAGAGTAAGTTACAGTAATCAAGCCTGGAGGTGACCATTGCACGGATCACGATGGTCAGATCAAGACTGGTCTCAAGGTGCTTCCAGACAATCTGTTTATTGGGCACTCACCCTGATCTGTTTGCAGGGAGATTAGACAACCTGGGCTATTGAACAAACATTCACTCCGATTTGTGTATGGAGCGGCCGGTGCAAGTATTAACCCACATTTCGCATGACATTTTCTCACCACCTTCCCTATTGCAAAAATAATCCAATATTTGGGGGAATCGAGTTTGTTGCACAAGGCCTTGAATTGCACAACCTGAATTTGATGGCAAGCGATGGGAAATAGTAACAGAATAAGAAATAACCCTCCGTTCTCAACAAATCTGCACCTGAAATATGGGCACGGGGTACAATGTTCCTTCTTTGCAAAACTTCAGAGCCAGATTTGGAGGAGAAACGGTGCCTGATGATAGCAAGGGAATCATCGCTCTGCGTATTCTATTACTGAATGCAATTCTGCAGCTGTGCCCTGGGGAAGCCCTGGCTGAGTTTATGGAAGTGGAGGTGCCAGATTTCAGCCCCAACAGCAGACATGGGTGGAGGCGGAGAAAACCTATTTTGTGCTCTCTTCAAATCACTCAGCTTAAAACACCACCAGGGCCACTTTTAAGTCGTCTGTGGCAACGGGATCTTTGAAGGCCTGAACATGGAGAGCAAAACAGGTCTGCTGCAATGAGGCCACTGTCTCCCTTAGGCCAGCACCCTGTCTTCAAGTGAGGTCAGCCAGTCCCAGAGGCAGAAGATGAAAGCAGGAGCCTATGCTCAGAATCTAGCATTCAAAAGTAAACTGTCTCTGGATACAGAAACCCCACTTAGTGGTCAAGGCTGGCCTACGTTACTGGTCTGTATTAAGGATCACAAAGAAACTGCATGAAGCTCTTGGAACGCAGGAAAAGCATCACTTCAAATATTTTTAGTGGCCGGCTAACAGTCATGGTACTGGAGGAGACTCTTGAGAGAATCCCATGGACTGCAAGAAGATCAAACCTCTCCATTCTGAAGGAAATCAGCCCTGAGTGCTCACTGGAAGGACAGATCCTGAAGCTGAGGCTCCAATACTTTGGCCACCTCATGAGAAGACTCCCTGGAAAAGACCCTGATGTTGGGAAAGATGGAGGGCACAAGGAGAAGGGGACGACAGAGGACGAGATGTTTGGACAGTGTTCTCGAAGCTACCAGCATGAGTTTGACCAAACTGCGGGAGGCAGTGGAAGACAGGAGTGCCTGGCATGCTCTGGTCCATGGGGTCACGAAGAGTCGGACACAACTAAACAACTAAACAACAACAACAACAGTTGAGGGGGTCACAAAGAGTCGGACATGACTAAACGACTAAACAACCACCAAACAGTCATGCAAACTGCTCGAAGACCTCAGTACAATCCAAACAGTTGCAATCTCATGCATGCTTATTCCAGAGCAAGTCCCAGTCATTGTGGCCGTGACTCCACCCAGACTGACCTGCTCTTTAGGCCGCAAATGGGCCCTCCAAACTGCTCTTTGGAGTAATAGCACCAGCATATATTTAAAAAAGCGCCCCCCCCCACATTATGGCACCCAATTCCAAGAGATAGTACACAAGCCCCATCTGTGGTCTCTTTTAAACAGGCTGTAAAAGGCTGATTTATTTACTGTGTCCTTTGGGGGTTGGATTAGAAGGTCTGGTATTCTTCAGTCTCGTTGCAGGGCACAATATTATTAGGGCACCACAGAAATATTCAGATGATGGTCTTTGGGGGAGAGGGGGATAAAAAAAAAATCCCAGAAAAATCTCTTCAGAGAAAAAATTAACTCATATCATATAGCCCCCACTTTCTTGTCCCTGACTAAATTTAGACCTTTGGCATTTTTACTTCCCCTTCCTGTCTCAGTCTTGCCAATGTGGAGAGGAGGAGAAGGAGGGAGAGCAAACCCCAAACAGCTCTAAATTGCCTGAGCAAAGTTCAGACCCTGAAAAGGCTTTTCCTTGTCCAAAGGTGCAAAGCTCCACAAGTCTGCCTGGAAGCAAGCTCAGTAGGGCTTATGACTAGATATGGGACTGCAGCCTAACATTTTCCAGACAGGGCACCAACTTTCAGTTCACAGTGCTTTTGGGGGCGGGGGGGGGGGGAGGAGGATCTGCTGTCCCAGATTGTGAAACACTTTTTCATGCAACACTTAAAACGCAGAGCAAGTTCTAGGCCTGGCCAAGAGTGGATACATGAGGATTTCCCACCTCTAAACATTTCCAGAAGCCAACTTTCCCATCAACGTATAGCATTATTATTATTATTATTATTATTGTTGTTAGTTTTTAATGTTTGATGTCTTACTGTGTTTCAATTTGTTGTCAGTCACCTAGAGTGGCTGGGGTAATCCAGTCAGATGGGCGGCATATAAACAATAAAATTATTATTATTATTATTATTATTATTATTATAGCATGCCACTGTTTAGAAAAGCAGTGGTAAATACTCTAGCCCCCTGGCCTCTTCCCACTATAACAGCTGCATGGAGCATTGAATGTAGTCAAAGAACGGGCTCGCTGCTCTAATCTACAGGCCTCCTGTGCTTTCCACAGAAATCTGACAAGGCACATCTGCTGAAATCTGTGGCACTGTTTTTGCTGTAATTGTATTTTAAGTTATGTTGGGAGCTGTAGTCTTGAGACTCTATTGTACAGGGAGCGGCAGATGTTTCAATGTTTTAGCTGACTAGTTACTACATTCATTAGATTTTATTTATTATTTATCTCATTTCTTTACCGCTGTATATTCTTAAGAAAAAAAACCCAAAGCGGTTTATAAACACGTTAAAACGTCAAGTAAAAACAACCCAGGATAAAACATTACTGATGAAAAGCAAATATAAAGCATTCGTTCAAAGCAACACAGTTAAACACTGACTAGAATTATTCCTACATATTTTTGTTATATATGCATATATATTTTGTTTAGCTGGTCTACCTTGTGCACCTTCTTGTGCAAAAATGTTCACTTTTGAAAGACAGGATATAAAATCTAGAATAAATAAATAGATTTACCAGTCACAGAGGTGGTGCGATGGGGAATCCTGCGTAGGCCCATCTTCTGACAATCATGGGATAGAGCCCCAGAGCTTTGGGGTGAGGGCGAGGGGGTGGATTTTACATGGTGGAAATTATTATGAATTTCCTGCTATCATCCACCACCTCTTCTAAACAGGGTGTGATGTATTTTAATCAGCAATTGGAATACCCTTCCCCCTTGTTGACTACTTTCTAAAAGGCGTGCATGAACTTCCCTAGGAATCTCATCTTCCTAGCCCCAGATATGCAAGTGACCCACTGCAGCTATTCAACAGAGAGAGAGAGAGAGCAAACACTCTGCACATGCCCAGAGGCCCTAACACAGGCACCCCCCAAACTCGGCCCTCCAGATGTTTTGGGACTACAACTCCCATCATCCCTAGCTAACAGGACCAGTGGTCAGGGATGATGGGAGTTGTAGTCCCAAAACATCTGGCAGGCCGAGTTTGGGGGTGCCTGGCCTAACAGACCCACATATTTCCAGCCCTAGTCCATGGAGTACAAGGCACGTTCTGCACCACCTCAAAAACAAGCGCTAAGCAGCATTATCTACCTTTCCCACATCACCATACCTTGGGAAGGTCAGGCGGACGACGTGATTTGCGCCGGGAAAACGCTCTGGGGACCCAGTCGCCCATTGCCAACGCCAGCCAAGAAGGTATGTCACAGAACCCAGACACAGCGCCTTAATGGGGAGAAAATGGCTGAGGGCGGGCGGGAAAGGGACAATTCACTTTCTCAACCACCGGCCAATCACGAGGGAAGGAGCAACACAACGCAGTGCACAAAACAAGAACCCTCGCCGATTGCCTTTTGCAGGTTTCCTGTTGAGGTTTGTGGGATAGATCAGTTGCTGTGACAACGGGGCGTTAAGTCCTACCTAATGCGCTCTACTGACAGTTTCATAGTCAGTCATCAAGACTTCCTCCTCTATGCTCCTGGGGCCATGCGCAGGGAAATGCCAAGGATTCAGTCCCTCTGCAAATCCTACGTTTTTTGACCTGGGAGCCCTACATTCCAACAGTTAAAAGGTAAAGGGACCCCTGACCATTAGGTCCAGTCATGACCAACTCTGGGGTTACGGCGCTCATCTCGCTTTATTGGCCAAGGGAGTGGTACCTACTTATCTACTTGCACTTTGACATGCTTTCGAACTGCTAGGTTGGCAGGAGCAGGGACCGAGCAACGGGAGCTCACCCCATCAGGGGATTTGATACACCTGAGCTCAGTATTAGTGTGGTGCTAATAACACCAAGGTTGCAGGTTCAACGCCTGGATGGGACACCTGCATATTCCTACATTGCAGCAGGTTAGACCGGGGCCAGATTTAGGTTTGATGAGGCCCTAAGCTACTTTATATGTCCAGCTCCCCTTTGTCAACAACAAATTGTCGTTGTTTTTTGTGTTGAATGTATGCTATATGGTAATAGGTATTTAAAGCCATTCGCACATGCAGAATGTAAAAAGGTAAAGGGACACCTGACCATTAGGTCCAGTCGTGGCTGACTCTGGGGTTGCGGCGCTCATCTCGCTATATTGGCCGAGGGAGCCGGCGTACACCTTCCGGGTCATGTGGCCATCATGACTAAGCCACTTCTGGCGAACCAGAGCAGCACACGGAAACGCTGTTTACCTTCCCACCTATTTATCTACTTGCACTTTGACGTGCTTTCGAACTGCTAGGTTGGCAGGAGCTGGGACTGAGCAACGGGAGCTCACCCACTCGTGGGGATTCGAACCGCCGACCTTCTGATCGGCAAGCCCTAGGCTCTGTGGTTTAACCCACAGCGCCACCCGTGTCCCATATGCAGAATGTAGGCACACTATATATAGAAATGAGCAAACCAGTGATATTTTAGGGAGCAGGCTAGCAGGCGGAGCCCATTACTTACATCATAGGAGCCTACACAACACAAAACACTGTTGCTGTATGTAGGTTTTATTTTATTTGTTTTTTATCTTATATTTTGGAATTTATATCCAGTGGTTTTTTCCTTTAAATTTTTTTGGTGGGGCCCAAGAGAGTGGGGCCCTAAGCTATAGCTTGTTTAGCTTATACGTAAATCCGGCACTGGGTTGGATGAGATGATACTCAGGGTTGCTTCCAACTCTACAGATCTATGATTCTATGAAATCTTAGTCCTGCGACCATAATAATGGTGGGGCTAGCAACCCCAGAACCAGACTCTGTTTTTGTATGCTAATGACCTTTCATTATGACATCTGCACAAGCCCATGACAAAACAGCAGCTAAAATATATACCGAACGGGGAGACAGGAAGGATACATCACCTATGAGACAAAAGGTGCTATAGCAACTCAGGGTACTTTATTAAAAGAGGGAGAAAGTTTACTGGGTAGCTAGAAAACTGAACACACCCTCCTCACAGTTACTCTGACCTTGACGTGTTTGCATGCGGCCCGTGAAGTATTAGATCACTGGGTGTGTTTTGCAAAGCAGTTATGCGCAAGAAATTAAATCAGAGGCCAACAAGAACTCTGAGGCACCCTCTGCAATAAACCTGAATTTTAACATTCCCAAGAAGCAGCGTGCTGAGGGCTGGACTGGAGGTGCTGGTTAGTGAAACCAAGTGGTAAACTCGAGAATCCACATAAAAAAGCAACTTCTCACGTGCTGGTACTTCAAGACAATCAAACTGTCCATCTCTCCCACCCTCACCTAAATACCTCTATGCTTAAAGCATCTATAGGCACTGCAATCCATCAACAACCCTCTTCCATCTTAACAGGATGCCTTCGTGGGAGACTTCGCAAAGTGGGCTCTTGCCCAAGAAAACTGAAAATAAAACAGGTGATTCAGAGTGCAACCATTTGCATGTTTACTTAGAAGAACGGGATCGTGGTACTGAGGGGAGACTAACAGGCCTAGCAAGTTGAGTGTGCATAAGATTGTCGCTATATCAGTATGTGGTGTTTCTGTTTGTTTATTCAAATTTTCCCAAGCAACCACAAAAAACACAGCTTCCCATCTAGCTGACAGATTGAGTTACAGTGGTACCTTGGGTTAAGTACTTAATTTGTTCCAGAGGTCCGTTCTTAACCTGAAACTGTTCTTAACCTGAAGCACCACTTTAGCTAATGGGGCCTCCTGCTGCCGCCACGCCGCCGGAGCACGATTTCTGTTCTTATCCTGAAGCAAAGTTCTTAACCTGAGGTAGTATTTCTGGGTTAGTGGAGTCTGTAACCTGAAGTGTATGTAACCTGAAGCGTATGTAACCCGAGGTACCACTGTACAGAAATATACTATGAGATGATACCGAGGGCTAAACAAATCAAACCTGTATGTTCGTTTATAAGGTAGCTGCAAACTGCACCAATAAGATTCCTCACCTTTGCTCTACCCTCAAATTAAGAGCGTTTAGATGGATCGCAAACAGCACAAGAGAAGCTCGAGAGATTCCTTTCGGGCACTTGGGACAAAAACGAGTGTCTTATTTGATGCCACGAGCTGCGACTGCTCTCCTGGAAACCTTCATCCGGAAGTTCTCAATGAGATCTGCCAGGCGGCACCACTCACTGCCTTACAAAACACTTAAATGCCTCTAAATGCCACTTGTAAAAATGCAAAATCTCCACTACAAACCGAAGAGAAAAGGACCGTTTTACATGCAATACTGAGTTGTGAACCTGCCCAAGCCCCCATCTTCATTAAGAGAGAAGTCTTATGGCTACACTTTTGATGAGAAGCACCTGCTCAAAAACTCTGATCAGCAATCTGAAATGGACACAGGGAGATTTACACAAATTTCTACTTACCCCAGGAGCAAAGAAATCGCTACCTTAGGCCTTCAGCCACACTGATCACTTTGCCTAGCTGGATTTTTCAGCAAACAGCCCCACCCCGCCCGGCTAGGACAGGTAAGGCAAACGGGTCATTTGCATAAGAGAAAAGGGGCGAGGCCTCCCTGGTTTTAACCCTCTGGTTGCCTCATTCGGCCCCTGGACTCCTCCTCTGCCACCAAATCAGAGAGAACCCGTGGCTGGAGGGCAGAACTACCACGAGACAGGATGTGGCTTCCAAGCAGGGACCGGTTGTGGGTTTTTTGTTGCTGTAATAACCCTCCCCTGGAGGCCAGCATCCACCAGGGCGACGCTGTTTTTAATTCAGCCTTTCGAGGTGCAAAGGAACAGGAGGAGCAACTCTGAGAAGATGCAAGGTGCATTATTTCACTACTAAGTGCACACACTACTAGGTGCACACACAGTTGCACCTCTGGGACGGGGGGGGGGTATTCCCCAAACAAAGGCTGTCACTTGCATTTTTAAAATATTGCAATTTTTATTAAAATTTTAAAAAGAATGAAAGAGTGACAGTGTCATCTTTCCCCCCAGCATTGCACATATTCAATCATAAATCAATCATTTCTGCGTCAATTTGCTTTGGAATTAGTTTAGAATGAAAAGCAGAATAGAAATGGATTTTAATGGAGATTTTTGTTAAGAATCCTGAAAAAATACATTCTAAAATTACATTTATCCCAAAATACACATTTTTAATGTATCTTGGTACTTTTTTTTTTTTTTTGAACAGAGAACTGTATTGCAAAACCCACAGAAGCGAAAATACCCAGAAATAACTGCATCCCCCCACTTAAAAATGCAGAGCAGGCTCAGTCCGCAGTGGACTTGGGTGTATGAATTTGGCTAGCAACCATCCCTGCCACCCTCTACATTTCAGCACACCTTCAAGGTTTCTTCACAAACGAATGAGAATATTTTTACTTATTTATTTCTTTTTGGTCATTTTGAGACAGAAGAATGATCCACATATATTTGGCTTGTCAGGTGAATCAGGGAAGCTCATAAACTTCATTCATCAGGGAAAAATTCAACCCCTGTGATTAATCCCCAGCATCAAAACTGAATGCAGAGTCTACCTTGCTGACAAATGAAAGCATCTTTACAAATCTAGGAACACCCACCTCCTGGTTGAGGCAAGTAACTCTCACAACATCCTGCGGCAATTATTTTCACCCAGTTCTTAAAAAGACGCACTGCAATCATTGCTAGCAGTCTCCAACAGACCTATCCCATGCATTCCTCAAGCTCTTTTAACAGCCCCATCCTATGCCAAGGGAGATGGACCAAGGCCCATGAAAATAAATTAAGAGACCTAACATTGCATAGGGAAGCAGGTGGCGCTGTGGTTTAAACCACAGAGCCTAGGACTTGCTGATCAGAAGGTCGGCGGTTCGAATCCCCACAATGGGGTGAGCTCCCGTTGCTCGGTCCCTGCTCCTGCCAACCTAGCAGTTCAAAAGCACATCAAAGTGCAAGTAGATAAATAGGTACCACTCCGGCAGGAAGGTGAACGGCGTTTCCGTGCGCTGCTCTGGTTCGCCAGAAGTGGCTTAGTCATGCTGGCCACATGACCCGGAAGCTGTACGCCGGCTCTCTCGGCCAATAAAGCGAGATGAGTGCCGCAACCCCAGAATCGGTCACGACTGGACCTAACGGTCAGGGGTCCCTTTACCTTTACCTAACATTGCATAAGATCAGGCTGAAATCATTTGCGCATCAGCCTGAGAGTAAATCAGTTTTGAATTGGTGAGACTGACTGTGAACATGCATAGGACTGGTCTGTAAGCAACAACAAACCAAACAGTTCTAATGGCCCTTTCCACTTCCTGTGATGATATATATTCCATACGACAACTATGCATCTCAGAGCAACAAAATTCCTAAGACCTCATTAGTTAGAAACCCATTGTCAATTTCAGCACATAGCTCCAGGTGCAAAAGCTACTGGTTACCTTTTTAATCTTTGAATCCTTCCACTACATTTCTGATTGTTTGAAAACAAAAGCATTTTTTGTTTAAAAATTAAGGAAGACAACCCTTCCATCCTGATCATTTTAATTATCATTTACATCATTCACCAATAAAATCTCCTCCTTCAGAGAACATCCCATTTTAACGGCAGAGTGTATATATTGCTACATACCACCCCAATCCCCACAGCAGTGCGAGAGTCCAGGATTTCTTTGGGAAAATGAGGCACAGCGGAGATTGCGGTGTCTTTATGACATATGGTTTATTTATACAACCTGAGCCTAAGGCTGCACATAACAGTCATACCCCAAGAAGTTCTGCCTCCTCCATAAGTGCGGTACAGTGGTACCTCGGGTTAAGTACTTAATTCGTTCCGGAGGTCCGTTCTTAGCCTGAAACTGTTCTTAACCTGAAGCACCACTTTAGCTAATTGGGCCTCCCACCACGCCACCGGAGCACAATTTCTGTTCTCATCCTGAAGCAAAGTTCTTAACCTGAAGCACTATTTCTGAGTAAGCGGAGTCTGTAACCTGAAGTATATGTAACCTGAAACGTATGTAACCTGAAGTACCACTGTATTGCATTCAAACACACCCCAGCCATTTCTCTGCCTCTCTCTCCAGCCCCACTGCTCAATAACTCAGTTGGCATTAACTCTTGAAACTCTGAACTAAGCTCGTGTCTATATTGCTTCCCTTCCCCTCTCTAAGCTCTTGGCTTTTATCTTTCCAGTTAAAGGGCTCCCACTTCTCTAAGGTGAGTTTCTTTTGATCGCTAAAGACCAATTACCCAAGCTAGTCCTGACTTAATTAGCCCCAGCACTTGGTTTCATTAAAAGATTAGCAAGGTCTGGCACAGCTCAAATTCGCAATTGGGTCTATCCTAAATACAAATGAGTCTGGCTGTTTCCTGCCTTTAATACTCCAAACCTAAATTAAATCCTACCACTAGCATAATCTGGAATCTAGGGTGTCTTGCACCCCCAGATTCATAACGATATCATTAATTTCAAACACGTGCACGCACACAAACACACACACCCCAAGATGGCAACTTCAGATTTAATAAATTCAGGTCCCCTGGGCAAAACTGCTGGGACAGGTCAGCAAGGTTGCCAACTTCTGTTCCTGGCTCTTGCTCCTCGCCTTGAAAAGCAGCTTGATCTACTGTCATCAAGAAGCTGTGAAACCCTCACTTCCTGTGCATCAAGCAGTGGTTAAAGGCACAGGATTTCCTCCTGTTAGGTTGTGGGTGAACATATCAGAAGACACAGAGATTCTTCAAACAGCTCTTGTTTATTCACAAGCCAGGACAGAACTGAACTGAAGGGTTCAGTCAGCCTGCTTATATAGAGCTCCAGTACGACGTTACTGTAGCAACTTTATAAAACTATCCAATCACTGAAAGTCACTTTCGATCCCTTATTTGCATAACTATCTACAGTATCCCCCTGCTGACCCAGGGTGAGAACTTCAGTACATAACACCTCCCCCACCTACCAGACTTGTAGCCTTATAAACCAGGGATAGAAGTTGGGGGACTTTGGCAGAAGCAGAACAGACAATAAAGCCTTCTACTGGAAGATACGGTGCACATGTCTTTATCTAGACGTCCCAGGTTTGATTTCTGGCTTCTTTAGGTAGGACTCCCGGGAGAGACCCCTCTCTGAAATGTTGGACACCTGTTGCCAATCAGTGCAAACAATACTGAGATAGCTGGAGTAATGATCAGAAACATAAGATATGGCCTTATACTAAAAAGCTACATGGGGAAGTGGGTGCAAAGACGGTTCTCACTGAGCATTGCTCCATCAGCATCCTAGCTCAAAGGACCCTGTAGTGGAGTGTTTCTGGAGGAAGCAGAAACAGGCACCTTGTACAGTGGTGCCTCAGGTTAAGTATTTAAATCGTTCCGGAGGTCTGTTCTTAACCTGAAACTGTTCTTAACCTGAAGCACCACTTTAGCTAATGGGGCCTCCTGCTGCCGCCGCGCCACCAGAGCACGATTTCTGTTCTCATCCTGAAGGAAAGTTCTTGACCTGAAGCACTATTTCTGGGTTAGCGGAGTCTGTAACCTGAAGCGTCTGTAACCTGAAGCGTCTGTAGCCCGAGGTACCACTGTAGTCCCTCACACAGCAACCCATGAAGTCATGTACAGTGGTACCTACATCACTTTGCCAACAAAGGTCCGTATAGTTCAAGCCATGGTTTTCCCGGTAATGATGTATGGAAGTGAGAGCTGGACCATAAAGAAGGCTGATCGCCAAAGAATTGATGCTTTTGAATTATGGTGCTGGAGGAGACTCTTGAGAGTCCCATGGACGGCAAGAAGATCAAACCGATCCATTCTGAAGGAAATCAGCCCTGGGTGCTCACTGGAAGGACAGATCGTGAAGCTGAGGCTCCAATACTTTGGCCACCTCATGAGAAGAGAAGACTCCCTGGAAAAGACCTTGATGTTGGGAAAGATGGAGGGCACAAGGAGAAGGGGGCGACGAGATGGTTGGACAGTGTTCTCGAAGCTATCAGCATGAGTCTGACCAAACTGTGGGAGGCAGTGGAAGACAGGAGTGCCTGGCGTGCTCTGGTCCATGGGGTCACAAAGAGTCGAACACAACTAAACAACTAAACAACAACAACAACAGTTGAGGTGATCCGTCCGAAAATAACCTCCCCAAAATGAACGTTTGTCATTTTTCAGCTACTAAATAGATTCAGCCTCAGGAGAAAAAGGGGTGGAAGCTTTCCCTGCTGCTCAGGCTGCACTGTCAAGGTAGTCCTATGGTCAGCCTTCCAGAGTCACCATAGCTGTCAACTTACAGATTTGAAAATAAGGGACCAGCAGCCTTGAAAACAAGGGATCAGCAGCCAAAATAAGGCATTTTGCTTAGCTTATACATGTTGGGGCTGCCGTCGTCCTGGCGCAAGGAGTTCCATTGGCCCTTCCCCGCCCAAGAGAGAGGGAGGGAGGAAGAGAGACTCTCACCCACAAGCCCGGCATGAGGTGGTTGCAGTTCCGCGGTGGCCACTGAAGTGCCGCCCTTCTGCGTCCCTCCTCATCCCCTCCTATTCCTCCTCCCTCAGGCCGCCTCCTCAGCCGCCTCCGGCTTCCCCTGGCGGAAGTCTCGCAAGAGAGGGGCTGCCTGCCTGCCCATCGCCACCCGTCTCCTCATGACATGCCCCTGAGGGGGAAAAGGGAGAGACGAAGACGGGGCAGCTCATGCACGCACTCTCTCTCGCAGCTGAGGACCCTGAGACGCTGCTTCCCTCCCGAGCCGAGCGAGCATGAAACCCGGGAAATTTAAGGGACATCATCAATCTGGGACAGCAGCGGGACACGGCGCTGGGATAAGGGAGTTTCCCGCCAAATAAGGGACGGTTGACAGCTATGCCTCTCACAGGGACAAGCACCCATGTGGAGTGTCGTTTGGCATCCACAAAAGGGCTGTCAGTTTGTTCAGCTCTGGCCACTGCCCTAGGGTGTGGTTTCTGGCATGCACCATTCCCCACTTCACCCTGTTATTTATAGCAAGGCAAGGCAGAGCATATTACATAAACTAAGGTGCCAGGGAAGAGTTACATAAGCCAAGGTGCCACTGCAGACCGGTGGCTAAAATAGTAAAGGCAGTGTGATAACATAACTCAGCCCTGGAAGCTTGCGCCCAAATATCTGGAGGGGTTTCTGGCAGGTCTCCTGTGCCTCTGAAAAGCTGGATGATAGGCACACATTTAAACTGAACATTTCCCCATGCAGGGGAAGCTTCTCCTGTTGGATTTCTGCCTGGCACACAGCTGCGAAAGGCACAGGCGCCTCACTAGAGAAAATGGTGACACCTCAAGGTGAGGGGGTTTGTTGGGCGATTTTATAAAAAGAGAAACATGGAGCCTTAAAACTGCTGGGAAATAACACCCTTTGCCCTGGGAATTATTACATTTCTAGGGCTGGGTGAAACCTCTCAATTTCAGTTTCTCATTTTTCCCACTCTTCAGTTCTCCACATTTTCATGTCAGTTTGTTATACAGTGGTACCTTGGGTTACATACGCTTCAGGTTACATACGCTTCAGGTTACATACTCTGCTAACCCAGAAATAGTGCTTCAGGTTAAGAACTTTGCTTCAGGATGAGAACAGAAATCATGCTCTGGCGGCATGGCAGCAGCAGGAGGCCCCATTAGCTAAAGTGGTGCTTCAGGTTAAGAGCCGTTTCAGGTTAAGAACAGAGCCCTGGAATGAATTAAGTTCTTAACCTGAGGTACCACTGTATATATATATATATATATTCAAGTCCTCACAAACATTTGCCAGCGTTTTAGTGCAAATGTATCCCAATATTCATATTTTCGAAAGCAATTTCCCCTGACATAATGCATTTTTATGCCTTTTTAAAAAAACAAATATGCGCACTTCCTCCCAATATTCACATTTTTGTACACTTCATTTGGTTGGAGAACTGCGTCAAAAAATGTGGATAAATGCTAACTTTGAAGGATAGCTGTGTTTTGGTCCACATATTGTGAACGAAGCAGATTCACTTTAATGTCTGAACCAAAAATT
This sequence comes from Podarcis gaigeae, assembly GCF_964106915.1. NCBI lineage: Eukaryota > Metazoa > Chordata > Lepidosauria > Squamata > Lacertidae > Podarcis > Podarcis gaigeae. The sequence goes on from NC_139689.1 coordinate 41,815,972, forward strand.
TCCCCTCTTCTAGGTGGGGAGCTTAAGCGGCACAGGCCAGATCTGCCTATTCAGTGGGATATGAAACTCATATGGTTACGTTTCTCTCCCTGCCCCAGTATAAATACTCCAAGACGAACTCTTAACGAGCTCGGGTTGCAATTAATCAAATTATGCACTGCCAAGTGGCTTCAGGGTCTCTCGGGCTGCAGAGTTAGGAACCAGCTGGGTGAGCTGTCATTCTGACTGCGCATGAGTCATTAGTTAAATTAGAGCTACCTTGTTCTGTCTCTGCAGGCAAACATTTGCTGAAGGACTGAGTCATCCACAAGTCACACAGGACCCTCCAAATATTCAGACCTCCAGGCAGGCAGGATCACTCTTCAAAGGAAGCACAGGCATCACCTGCTCGCAGGTGCTGCCTTTCCTGAGATGTGATCTCTACCTGTCGCAGAGTCAGGTGGGAAAGTGGACTCTACCACTCGACAGAGCAGATGGGGGAAATTTCATATTTAAATACTTTTTTAAAAACGCTTTTAATTCTCTTTTTTGGGGGAAAAACATTCCAAAAGAAAACTAGCACAGCAGATAAATATTAGAAGTTTTCTACTTAATTTGCTATTTTTCTTCTTCTGTTTGCTGGAATTATTAGGAGGGGGGGACATGCAAAAATGGTATCTCCCACCTGTGGTCTTCTTAAGATGTTCCTTCGGCCCGTTTCCTTCGGCCCCATCAATTGATCAAGCTTTAGTGAGGTGCTGCCACCTGCTGGATCCTCTGAGTTTGCAGGAGGAAAGGATCCATTTCAAGCATTTTTAACATGTTTGGTTTCCTATTTTGCTACAGTTGTAACCTCCTCACTTACTGGAGAACCTATTTGCAGCTGTTTCATAGGATCATAGAATTACAGAGATGGAAGGGCTCCAAGGGTCATCTAGTCCAACCCCAGGAATCACAGTTAAAGAGTCCCTGACAAGGCAGCCATCAAGCCTCCGTTTAAAAATCTCCAAAGAAGAAGAGTCCTATAGACAGCAATTCAAAAGGGCTCAGCATAGAAATTTAATGATGGGGAGATGCACCTGTTGCATTTCTGCCTGCTTTGCCTTCCAGATGTTGAACAGCACATAGATTCCCAATTGCAGGGGTGGGACTCCTGGTGTGATTAATGCACGTTTGTCTTAAATACACCAAAGCAGCAACAAAGTCTAGAAGGGGAAAAGTGACTAAGAAATAAGTCTATTCAACGATTAATTTGATCGGTCAGATCAGAGCTGAAAGACTGAGGATACTCAGTAGGGATAAATTTGGTTCAGTTCACACTTAAGGGTAAACTAATTCATTTATCTGTTGAATTTATATACAGTGGTACCTCAGGTTACATACGCTTCAGGTTACATATGCTTCAGGTTACAGACTCCGCTAACCCAGAAATAGTGCTTCAGGTTAAGAACTTTGGATTGTATCTACCCAAGATTTTGCTCTGCATGGTAGGTTTTCGCAGGCTTTGAAAGAAGCGCGCTCACTTCTTATCACTGGAATGACGTCCCAACATGCCAGAGGCTTTTCCTGACAACACACTGCCCTTTCCATGCTGCATCCAAAGGGAGAGATTCAGCAAAGAGACCTTTTCCACACCGCAGAGCGGAGGAGACAGGGAAAGCTGCATATGTTCCAGTTGTGCTTTTAGGTTGCACAGGAACCTATCTCTGGGAAGAAGCTGGTAGCTGTGCAAAGGCAGATAAATCACATGGTGTTGCTTTTCTGCGGCTGCAGCCCAAACGTGCAAAATCCTTTTGACCTAGTGGGCCAGATCTTTATTTCCCCACCCCACACCTCTGCTGGCCTACTTTGACAGGTGGGTGGGGCCTGCCAACTGTCAATCACCTGAAATAATAATAGCATCTGGTGACTGACAGGTAGGGTGTCCCACCCACCTGTCAAAGCTGGCCCGTAAGGGGTGGGGAGAGATAGTGACCAAGCAGAATTCAGCTCTCTGCACATCAGCTGATGAGTTTGGTCCTGCTTTCTGCAGGGCTCAGGTGGGTGATCAGATGATCCAGCTGCAACACTACCTGCTCCACACCTGACATCACATATGATGCTTGGCATGGGGCAAGAGGATGTGGTTTGGGGAAAACAGTCTCACAGGCCAAATGCTGCCCGAGGACTGCCCCCACCACTGCTGTGCCCCACCTCCATCAATTCCTGCACACAGAAAAGTCAAATATCAAGAGAGAAGGAAGAATCCTTCTCTCTACCATGCTGCTTTCCAGTGTTCAAGCAGTTTGTTTCATTCATTCTCCAATCTACATACTGTCAGAAAGGGCTAGGCTACAACATTTTTCTACATCTGGAACATTATGTCGCTGGAGGATCTTGGGTAACGTGCATAGGAGAAAGAATGCCGATGGCAAGGTTAACTAGAGTCAGGGTTTTGCCCCAGAGCCTCTTTTGCTACCATAAGGTAAAGGTAAAGGGACCCCTGACCATTAGGTCCAGTCGTGGCCGACTCTGGGGTTGCGGCACTCATCTCGCTTTATTGGACGAGGGAGCCGGTGTACAGCTTCCGGGTCATGTGGCCAGCTAAGCCGCTTCTGGAGAACCAGAGCAGCGCACGGAAACGCCGTTTACCTTCCCGCCGGAGCAGTACCTATTTATCTACTTGCACTTTGACGTGCTTTCAAACCGCTAGGTTGCCAGGAGCAGGGACCGGGCAACAGGAGCTCACCCCGTTGCGGGGATTCAAACTACTGACCTTCTAATCGGCAAGTTCTAGGCTCTGTGGTTTAACCCACAGCACCACCTGCGTCCCGGTTTTGCTACCATAGCATGCAACAAAAGAGGTGCCTCTGAGCATGTGCAGAGTGGCAATTCTTCAAGGAACCCAAATTGGCTCCTTCCCACCTGAAGGCAGAATGTCAGAATGTGTGGCTTACCAGCCATGGAATACTAGCTCTGCCTAAGGTATGAAGGAGAACAGCAACTGACAAAAGATAGACATAATACAGGAAGAAATATCATGGACAGTAATAGCCACACACAAGAAGAACAAAGAGTTTGAAGGCTTCGCCTGTAGGCCTGTAAATTATTTGATGTGTTAATGTGAATGGAAGTCATTAAAACTGCAGCTGCGGTATAAGGGTTTGTTATTCTGACTGGTATGTAATTGGAATTTATAAGTTTTTGGAATGCAGAGTTAAAGTAAATGATCAAATCGTCAATTCTAGCATGCGGGGGGGGGGACGACGACAAAATAATATAACTTGGCACCTGAACAACTGGCATTATTAATTGTATTATAATTTGGTATTGACAACGAGGCTTTTATCAGGTTATTGTAATTGAAAACTACCGTATTTTTCACTCCGTAAGACGCACCTGACCATAAGACGCGCCTAGTTTTTAGAGGGGGAAAGCAAAAAAAAAGTATTCTGCACAGAGCATGTAATCGGCTCTCACTTTTCTTGCTTTAAACCCTTCCGTCCCTCATTCTGCTTCACTGAGAAGCCAGCAGAGCAAGAGCGATAGCTGCGCAACGCCTCTTGTTCTGCTAGCTTCCCAGTAAAGCAGGATGAAGGACGAAAGGGAGACATTACAAGGGAACGCTGAGCAGATCCTGGCAGCGGCTCTTGCTGGCTTTTCCAGGAGGTGGGGGAAGAGACAGAGGGCAGCCCGTCAGTCCCTTCCCCCACCTCCCGGAAAAGCCCCCAAGAGCTGTGTGCTCTTTAAAGAGCCACGCCTAGCGTTTGTGCTGCTCTTGGGGGCTTTTCCCTGAGGAGAGAGAAGGGACTGATGGGCTGCTCTTCTCCCTCCTCAGGGAAAAGCCACACGCTCCACACGGCTCTTTAAAGGGAGCGCTGAGCAGAGCCGCCTGCATTCGCACCATAAGACGCACACACATTTCCCCTTACTTTTTAAGAAGGAAAATGTGCGTCTTATGGAGCGAAAAATACGGTAATAAAAATGTGTGGCTTACCTAGAAAAGGCTGCTTCTCAACTGGGAGAGTCAGAAATACAGGGCGTTAGCCCAAGAACAACAACAAATGAGGACCTCCACATGATATTTTTAAAGCAAATATTTAAGGCAGATATTTTTTAAGCAAATCCCATACCTGTCTGGCACAGGGCTCCGGCGTACCCTGCTCCAACCTTTCCTCCGCTGCTTTGTGGAAGGTTTCGGAGTTGCTCTTTGGGAGCGGGCGAGCCGGACTCCACGAGGCGGCTTTGTACAAGTTCCCAACACCCGCCTGGCCGGGGGGCGTCGTGAATTTCGCCAGGTCGTCCAGGGACACCGTAGACCTTATGTGTTCAGAGGAATGGCTGTAGCCCACAGGACCTGCTGCGTAGCGAGGCTTCAGGGAACCGTGAGATGCACTGAGAGCAGAAAGAGTGGCTCTGCTCGCTCCAGAAATAGGGGACGGAGCGTTCCCACCAACGTCAAAGGGGATCATCGTCCCAACCCCTGAGGAGATCGAGCACCGCGGGGAAGAAGAGGCAGCTTTCTCCGCATCTACCTCACACGCTGGAACGGCATTGACAAACCGATATTCGTACTCTGCCGGCGGTTCCTGGCTGACCCGGATAGAGGCCTCTAAGTTGACATTTTCCAACATGGTTGTGGAGGGTAGCTCCTCAGAGGATGGCATGGTGTGGGTCACAGAGCCCAGTTCCTTGACATATTTTGCTGGGATGTAGAAAGGCCGGGCTTCTTTGTTCTTTCTCACGTGCCACCAGTGGTCATTGGTTCGCCTCAGAAGCATGTATCTCTCATTGGGCTGTATTGAAATAAGCTGTCCGTCCTTAGCGGTGTACTCAAAGGGGTATTCCACCAAGACATATCTCTCCTCCTTGCCACCCAGGGAATCCATTCTTGTGCCCTAAAGTGGCTTCCTCGGAGCAGCAACTTCTTTCTGAAAAGGAAGAAGGAAAAGTTGGTGGCATGGGTTGAGATACGTAGGCCTGGAAAGACTAATGTTTGATGCAACTTGTCTGAGAAAATTAATGAGCAAACGCCTAGATTTTATTTCATTGGAACTGAGTGAAGATGGCGTCTGCCACCAGAGAAGGACTTTTGGATTGATTCGGCATAAACACCAGCGTGTGAGGACATTCTGCAAACAACAGACTTACCAGCTGCAAAAAAGGAGAGTCATACAAATTTCACACAGAAGCACATTATTGTTTACTTCAACTCGCCTGTGGAAACAACTCACAGGCTACGAAAGAAGGAAGGATAACAACAGGAAGATTTAAAGAAGGAACTATTGGAAACTCAAGGCAGTAGAAACATAAGATGATTAGAGCCCCACTGAACTTGAAGCACGGGAAGCCCCAACAAAAAAATATAATTTGGCAGAATATTTGGATTATATGAGATGTATTTGTATAATTTGGAATACTTAATGTGATTTGATTGGATTGTTAAAATGGAAAATTTAATAAAAATTATTATTATTATTTTAAAAAGAGATAGGTAGGCCTGTGTGGACTTAGCAATGGGGGGAAAACGGCAAAAGAAAGAGTTCTGTAACAAGCAGAATCCTACAACTCACGTAAGAGGCAAATGTAAGATAAATCCCCTTAGTTTCTGTCAGGACAGGCCCTACCGTTAGGCAGAGTGAACCCAGGCACTGGGTTTTGGTTGCTGTAAAGGCCTCCAAATTGTTAGTTTTTAAAGATATGAGTATTGTATTTTTACTTCCTGGGGTGGGGAGAGGTGCTTGTGGGTTTTTCTGTCTCAGGTGGCAAAACATGAGGGGAGGGCAAAAGGTACAGAACCAGCCTTTGTTTTGCCCAATTGTTTTGCCTTTGTTTTGCCCTTTGTTTATTCACAGGCCAGAAGATAACTGGGCTGAAGGGTTCAGCCAGCCTGCTTATATAGAGCTCAACTACAAAGCAACAGTAACAACTTTCTGTAACTATCCAGTCACTGAACGTACTTTCAATTCCTTATTTGCATATGTGGACCTGAGTGAAAACTATCTACAGTATTCCCCCTGCTGGCCCAGGAAGAGAACTTCAGTATATAACAGTTCTAGCTGTACCCAAATATTGTTTTGAACTGCCACGTCTCTACCCACAGTGTCACCCCCATCACTCTCTCAAACCAGTTTCTCCTATCAATTTCAATCCCCCCCCCTGCTTTATTCAAACCTCGGCTGTTTAAAACTGCCACTTTTTCTCCTTTCAGCGTCTCTCTCTTCTTGCCATACTCAAATTTCTCCCCTATTCCGTTCCCCCAGTTGCTTCATGTGAGATAAAGGATGTGGAGTCCTCAGATATTCCAGATTGCTTTACTCAAACCTCTACCATTGTTTAAAACTGCCGTTTTCCTGTTTCTTCCATCCCTGCTTTACACATACTTCTGCCATTGTTGCAAACCACCTCTTTGTGACACTAAGAATCCTCTAGTGGGATGACGACAGCATTACATTTTTATGTATATAGGAAGAAATATAAACAGAAACACTGTTCTATTAGAACTGCTTGCAAGAAAATGCATACTGGGGCAACACTGCATATAAAAATACATCTACCGAGTTAAATGCATGCAAAAATGTGCATACATTTTCATCCAGACTTAACCCCCTCCTCCCCACCCCACCCTCATCGCTGGCTAGCTACTGTGGAGGACCAAGCTTAGGATTGGGAAATATAGAGAAACTAGAATTGACATGTCATCTATCCCCTACCTGAGAGCAGCTTTAGGAAAACCTCTTTCCTACTGGAGCTTCCAAAATGAGCAGCTGGATCATGAATCTGGCTGGTTTTGATAGGAGAAACCCTGCTCCCTTGCTTTTCCTCCCATACTGATAGATACTGACTTCTCTGCGTCTGGGGTGGTGAACTTCCTCCAAACAGCAGAAGGGCTTCCTCTTCGGCAGTTTCTCTGCTTTTTGAGTCCTGATGGGGGGGAATCCCCAAACTATTTTTTTTTAAATGATATTTATTCAAAGTTTCAAAAGTACATAAGTATGAAAAAAAAAGAACAGAAAAATACAACAGAAAAATAAAAAAGACAAAGAAAAAACAAAAAAGAAAAATACAAATCCCATATTGCATCTTTTCATTTGCTTGTTTCTTGGACCTCCTCACACCTCCCTTTTTGTATTCTAACTTAATTTGTTGTTTCAGCAAATTCTTCCCATATTTCTCAATTTTTGTTTAAATAATTTATCTTAACAGTCTATCTTATTTATTAACTCAACATATCCTTTCCATCTTTTACTATATTCTATTATTCAATTTACCTTAATTTCTTTAACCTTATCTTACCTTAAAAACCTTAAAATTCAAAATTTAAACCATATTTATACATAACTCCTTAAATCCTTTCTACTAAAGCCAATTAGTTCCTTTCCAGCATATTCCCTGATATTTCATTAGTGTTACGCTAATTCCAAAAATAGAAAGAAATTTTTCTTTTTATAGACTTTTTTCCCTCTAGTATTTATCCAACGTCCCTTCTTCCTGGTCTCGGGTTATGTCAGTCCTTTCTGACCATTGCATCCAGTCCATCAATCTGGTGATCTTATGTCCGAGGCTCTTAAGTCTCTTCTATGCCCCTTCTGCAGATTTTCTTGTTCTTGTTTGTGCTTACGCTCTTTTTTGTCTTTTGTTGGTTTCTTTCGTAGTTTATTCCCTTTCTCCTTGAGGAGTGGGTCTCCGGGGAATTCCAACCGGTAATAATCTCCATTTTCCTTCATCAAACTAGCCCATTCCCCACAGTCCCACTCCCCGTCATCGTCGTTGTAATCCAAAAAGTAGTTATCCAAAAGATAATTGTCAACCTGTTTCATAGTCCCACCAGAATTAAGAGCTTCCTTGACTCCAGACACTTCCAGACACACTCCAAGTTCAATCTTCCAATGCAGCGGCTTTTGCTCCTGCAGGACTTTGGGTCTCTCCATTTGTGTTGCTTGGGGTACAATCACAACCTCTTCCGTCTTCATCTGCCCTTGGACTTGCCCTGTCGAACCAGTTTCCTGAATTGGTCGCTGTATAATTTCTTTATCCTTGTTTCCTGTTAATTCATATTCACTGGCTACAGCAGTCATCAAGTCTAACTTTTCATTCATCAAGTTCATCTTCTCATGCAACTGCTCCAGCAAAGCATTTGTCTTGCCAAGGGCAGACACCAAAACTTCCTCCCAACACATTTCTGTTCAAGGTCAAACGACTGGTCCCACAATCTCAATCTCGCAGCTGTAAAGTCTCCAAGTAAACTGCAACAACAAACTGACAGGCTCCCTCTAGGGGACACAATTTCTATTTGTATCCATCTTTAAAACGTATCCAACAAAGGAAAATTACTTTCGATTTTCAAATACTTTGTTTCTTTAAAATGCAGAAATGCAGAAAGCAGCGTTAAAGTTAATTTATTTCTCTTTTTTGACTATCTGTCAAAGTGCTCCACTTTTAATCAATGGACGTCTCCAACGATTTCTGTCCTGACACCCCGTTCCCAGGTTTGGGACGATGGAAACTTATATTCCTTTACTCTCTCTCCTGCAGGCTTAAACAGTCAAATCCCCCCCCCTCTTTCTCCTGCTGCCAAGGGGGTTTTATTGGTTGTAGATGCAGGAAATTTCAATCTTTAAAACAACTTTCCAGGCTATTAGATTGCAAGGTTTTTGCTTCAGTCGATTTACAAAAAGCGGAAGGCGGACTTCCTGTTTAAACCTTCCCACTTCGGTGCCTAATTCACAAATTTCTTGATCCAATTTTCCGTTTTTACTCACAGGTACTTGTTTAGAGTCCAATTGTCATCAGGAAAAGGTCAGCACTCTCCGGCGATAGCTGTGCGGCTTCCCTCCGTGAAAGTAGCTGCTCACCCCACTTCGCTCCCGGAGCCCCAAAAAGGGGTTTCCCCGCGAGTAGGGGAGGCGCTCTTGGTGCTCTGCCGAACCCCATGTTCCCAGGCTCCTCCGCCTGGGATTTCTAGTGGGTCCCCGCCTTCGCTGCAGCGGGAAGACCCAATTTCCACAGAGCCCGTTCCTCCGGTCGGAGGAACTCCGCCATTCACCGATGGCACTAACCCGAAAGTCCGGGAATCCCCAGACTAGATTACACACGTGCAAATGGCGTTCCCCGATGAGGGCTTCAGGCCATGGGCTTCCCAACACTACTCTGAAAAAGTTTTTTTAAAAAAAAAAATCATTTCAACAGCGTGCACTGAGAAATGCAATCAGATAGGTCCCAATATTAAAACTTCTCTGGTGGTCTTCCAGGATAACAATATGCCACTGGTTAATAAGTAGCCTGGGCAAATAGCAAGGGCTACTTTGAAAAGGGATGCGGGTGGCGCTGTGGGTTAAACCACAGAGCCTAGGACTTGCTGATCAGAAGGTCGGCGGTTCGAATCTCCGCAATGGGGTGAGCTCCCGTTGCTCGGTCCCTGCTCCTGCCAACCTAGCAGTTCAAAAGCATGTCAAAGTGCAAGTAGATAAATAGGTACCGCTCCGGCGGGAAGGTAAACAGTGTTTCCGTGCGCTGCTCTGGTTCACAAGACGCGGCTTAGTCATGCTGGCCACACGACCCGGAAGCTATCTGCGGACAAACGCCGGCTCCCTCAGCCCATACAGCGAGATGAGCGCCGCAACCCCAGAGTCGGTCACGACTGGACCTAATGATCAGGGGTACCTTTACCTTACTTTGAAAACAGGTCTGAAGGCTTTTCCCTCTCATTCTGAAGCTAGCCATCTTACCTCTAGGTTAGCCACAGAGAGGGCCGGTTTGCCCCAAAGGCTCTCCACTGATATAGATGAAGCTTGCAATGTCAAACGCCTGCGAACACTAAGCTAGGATTAAGTCACCCCACTGAGTGCTGTGACTTATTCCTGAATGAGCATGCACCGAATTGTTGTGCAAACCTCCCATTTGGGGAATTTAATAAAGCAGTCAATATGCCAGCCTAGTTTCTGTTGTGCAGTGTGCTGTTCCTATCCTCTGGTCAACAGTGTGAGCTGCAGCCAACAGTATTATTTGCTTAGGCTTATGGCTATTAAATAATCTATGATCTGTGAAAGTGTGGGGAGAGGACAGTTATTATGATGATTTTTTTACTATTGGGCTGTCTGTCAGTATGCTTTCGACTATGTTTTTATTACATTTCTATCACTGATGTTTTGCAATGTGTTTCCGATGTTGTATACTGCCCTGACATCTTTTGATAAAAGGTGGTATATAAATTGTATTATTAATAATAATATTAATGATCATAAAGGTAAAGGGACCCCTGACCATTAGGTCCAGTCATGGCCAACTCTGGTGTTGCGGCGCTCATCTTGCTCTATAGGCCAAGGGAGCCGGCGTTTGTCCGCAGACAGCTTCCGGGTCATGTGGCCAGCATGACTATGCCACTTCTGGCGAACCAGAGCAGTCATGGAAATGCCATTTACCTTCCTGCTGGAGCGGTGCCTATTTATCTACTTGCACTTTGACGTGCTTTCGAACTGCTAGGTTGGCAGGAGCAGGGACCGAACAATGGGAGCTCACCGCGTCGGGGGATTCGAACCGCTGACCTTCTGATCGGCAAGTCCTAGGCTCTGTGGTTTAACCCACAGCGCCACCTACGTCCCATTAATGATCATACGCCTGTGCTATCCTTACAAAGGATTCCTTACTGATGGTTAAGCAAGATGTATTCAAAACAAGAAGATGGTGTGGAAACCGGAAGGGTTTTAGTTTGCATATTAAATGGCAACTTTTAATAGCATGTTGCATTCTAGAGCTAACATTGCTAACCAGTGCGCACTGCTCTGATGCTAGCCCAAATGCCACACCGCACTGTCATAACAAAGGCAGCACAGTGCATGGGTGTGCCTGTCTCGGGGTTCTTCCGTTTGTCAGTCTGTGCTCAACCAGCTCTCTCTGTTTTCCTGCCTCTGTTCTTTTCCCCCCCTTTTTGCTGGGAGGAGTCTTGCAAATGGGGCCAGACGCTACAGCTGCGGTTGGTGCAGCGGTTTCCTGCGTGAATTGTAGTCTGTGACAAAACGATCTGCACAGAGCCAGGTTGCACGGAAGGGACCAGATCTTACTTGGGCCTTGCACTCCCCGTTATGTAACGGTTACCTTTTCCCAGTATGAAGCTGTGTTATGATACAGGGGGAAGAGGAGAGCTGCTGAAATTCTCTCTCACACATAGCAAAGGCACGTGTGAGATGGGTCATATGATTGTGGGGCGCAGCCCCACCGAAAACATGCACACTGACAGCATCACTTGCTGGCCATATGCCGTATTTTTCGCTCTATAAGACGCACCAGACCACAAGATGCACCTAGTTTTTGGAGGAGGAAAACAATAAAAAAAAATATTCTGAATCTCAGAAGCCAGAACAGCAAGAGAGATTGCTGAGCAATGAAAGCAGCAATCCCTTTGCTGTTCTGGCTTCTGGGATAGCTGCGCAGCCTGCATTCGCTCCATAAGACGCACACACATTTCCCCTTATTTTTTAGGAGGGAAAAAGTGAGTCTTATAGAGCAAAAAATACAGTATTTGCCGGCCGTAGGAGGGTACCAGAAGGCTCCGCAGTGTTCAAACATCCCTGGTTAACCATCCTTCACACAGCAGAGCTGTTCATGTATACAGTGGTACCTCTGGTTGCGAACGGGATCCGTTCCAGAGGCCCGTTCGCAACATGAAAGGAGCACGAGCCGCAACGGCGTGTCTGAGCACACGCGGGTTGCAATCTGCCGCTTCTGCGCATGTGCGTGATGTCATTTTGCGCTTCTGCACATGCACGAGCAGCGAAACCCGGAAGTAACCCTTTCTGGTACTTCCAGGTCACTGCAGGCCGTAACCTGAAAGACCGTAACATGAAGCAAACGTAACATGAGGTATGACTGTATACAGTGGTAAGGTAAAAGATAAAGGTACCCCTGCCCTTGCGGGACAGTCGTGTCCGACTCTAGGGTTGTGCGCCCATCTCACTTAAGAGGCCGGGAGCCAGCACTGTCCGGAGACACTTCCGGATCACGTGTCCAGCGTGACAAAGCTGCATCTGGCGAGCCGGCACCAGCGCAGCACACGGAAACGCCGTTTATCTTCCCGCTATAAAGCGGTACCTATTTATCTACTTGCACTTAAGGGTGCTTTCGAACTGCTAGGTGGGCAGAAGCTGGGACCAAAAGACGGGAGCTCACCCCGCCGCGGGGATTCGAACCGCCGACCATGCAATCGGCAAGCCCTAGGCGCTGAGGTTTTACCCACAGCGCCACCCGCGTCCCCCCATATACAGTGGTACCTCGGGTTAAGTACTTAATTCATTCTGGAGGTCCGTTCTTAACCTGAAACTGTTCTTTTTTTTTAATAAGATATTTATTAAATTTTCACAGATTATATAATAACAAAACAAAAAGAAAACAAACAATACACAAACAAAAAAGAACAAGTATAATTTCAATCCCTTATTTTCTTAAACTTACTTCCCCGACCTCCTCATACCTCCCCTTTCTGTATCCCAATTTCTAATTATTAGTTCAGCAAATCCTCTCCCTTAATTTTCAGTTAATTTCTAACCTTTCTTTTCTAACCTGAAACTGTTCTTAACCTGAAGCACCACTTTAGCTAATGGGGCCTCCTGCTGCTGCTGTGCCGCCTGAGCACGATTTCTGTTCTCATCCTAAAGCAAAATTCTTAACCCGAGGTACTATTTCTGGGTTAGCGGCGTCTGTAACCTGAAGCGTATGTAACCTGAAGCGTCTGTAACCCGAGGTACCACTGTATGTTTATATATGTAGCATACCCTTCAACTGTCTCATTTTATGTGGGACATCCCAGAAGCAAATCCTGGTTTCTGTTTGGACCCTGGAATTTTTTTTGGTACAACTCTACTTTTTCAGACCGATGCTCTGGCGTGAGTCAGCTGGGTTGCACCAGAGCACTAGAACAAAAGCTGCTCATTTTTCAAATGTGACACAGTGGATACTGGACGTGACACCGTCATGGGTGACATCTGGGCATCACGCAGCATCTGGGGGGGGCTCAGCCCCCTAAAATACATGGGGAGCACTTAAGTCCTCTCAGCCCTCAGGAATTGGTGCCCGTGTTGGATGCTATGAAGTAGACCCCTTCATGTGGCTGCCCAACTGGTGCATGGCCTGCAAGCACACTGGCAATCAGAGCTACTCCTGGCTCAATCTTTCATCTGCGTTCGATGCCATTCAGGGGAAATGTTCTGCAGTGGTTCTGCTCTTACCTCCAGAAACGGTTTGAGAAGGTAGCCCTGGATGTACTTCAAAGTGTTGGTGCTGACCTTTAAAGCCCTAAACAGCCTCAGCCCAGTATACCTGAAGGAGCGTCTCCACCCCCATTGTTCAACCCGGACACTGAGGTCCAGCGCTGAGGGCCTTCTGGCGGTTCCCTCACTGCGAAAAGTGAGGTTACAGGGAACCAGGCAGAGGGCCTTCTCAGTGGTGGTACCCTCCCTGTGTAACACCTTCCCATCAGATGTCAAGGAAATTAAACAACTATCTGACTTTTAGAAGACATCTGAAGGCAACCCTGTTTAGGGAAGTTTTTCATGTTTGAAGTTTAATTGTGTTTTTAATGTTCTGTTGAAAGCCACCCAGAGTGGCTGGGGAAACCCAGCCAGATGGTCAGGGTAGAAATAATAAATTACTATTATTACTCAGATTCCTGCCTCTTGAACCACAGGGGGCTGCAGGGGACTACATTGTCTCCAGTGCTATTTAATTATTATTTTTCTGGGAATATGCTGATGATGGCCCAACTCTATTTCTCTGTAATGTCTGAATCAGTAATGGCCAAGGAGGTCCTGAGTGAGGTTCTGGTTGCACTAGTGAGCTGGATGAATGCTAATAAACTGAATCTGAATCCTGGCAAAATGGAGGCTCTGTAGGCGAATTGTTCCCAGATCTGGGAAGCTGGCAAACCTCCTGCCCTGAATAGGATCATACTTTCCCTGAAGGAGCAGGTTTGTAATCTGCAGGTGTTCCCAGACCCTTTGAAAAGTAGTTTAACTTCTGCCCATCATTGCACAGAAGAGAGTTAGAGATGGAGGAAGTGGCCTTCTCTGACAAACTATCTCAATTTCAGCAAGCAGAGAAGTGAAATTGACTAAACCAGTGTTTCCCAACTGGTGTTCCGCGGCACACTAGTGTGCCGCGAGACGTTGCCTGGTGTGCCGTGGGAGGGAGGCGGGCGAGTCGGGCGGCCTTTCCCGGGGTGCGCAGGCCGAGTGGCGGCCGGCGAGGGGCGGGCAGGAAGCAGCTGGGCAGCGGAGCTCCTCCCGGGCCGGATGGGGAGGGGCTGCGGGCACTCGACCCGGCGCCCCGTCTGCGCCTCCAGGTGAGGCGGGTGGCCGGAGGGCTCGGCTGCCCTGACCGACCCAGTCGCCCGTTCCCGCTTGGCCCTTCCCGGACGAGCGCCTCGCGCGCCGCTCGCGGAAAGACTTCCTCGGGAGTAAGCCCCACCCGCCGCCGCCGGAGTTGCTGCCAGGAGGAGGCAGCTTTCCCCTCGGCGGGGCGGGGCGCGCTTGGCGACGAGGAGGCGGCCCCCTGCTTCTCTTTGGGCGCGCTGCTCTTCGCTCCGGGACCAGAGGAGTGAGGTGCGCGGCGGCGGCGGGCGAGGTTGCGCCGGGTGGAGGCCGGGCGACCCGGGGCTGCTCCAAAGAGGCGGCTCTGCCGGGCGAGGTAACTCTTGCGCGTCGAGGAAAAAGGCTCACGGCGTAATGTATGTCTCTTACTCAGCATATTTGGGAGCGGAGCCTGGCGCTTCTCAAGCCACGCTTGCTAATTGATGAGCAGCCACATTAAAATAAATCCCCGGCGCGTCTTTTCGGGCGCCCTCCGCTCTCCATTTTCACTCCCTCGTTGGATTCCCCTCTCCCAGCGCAGAACCAGAAAAGTTGACATTTCTTCCCTCTCACCCTCGCCTTTTGTGGAAACCTCCCTTAGCGGGGTTGCTGTCTGAACAGACAATTGTTCCGATTTCATTTTGAACAGCAACTTTAAAATTAATGTGCCTTTTCCAAAATCTTTGGCTCCGAGGCGGTTAGTTCATTTTGGCATGCGGAGTGACCTGCTTATTTATTGGTGGCCGTGAGGGTGAGGATAAATGGGGAAACCTTCCTTCCCCCCATTCCAGCTTTCCCCTGGCAGCGCCCACTTCTTGCACTGAGAATTTGCCCTTGTTTTGGAAACTCTTTGCAGTAGCCGCGCTTGGGCAACAACATTTTCTAATGGTGGTGTGCCTCGAAATTTTTTTCATGAAACAAGTGTGCCTCTGCCCAAAAAAGGTTGGGAAACACTGGACTAAACTGCAGATGGGGAATAGGTCGCTTTCAAAAACTGATTTTTTTTTTTTAAGGAACAGATACAAAAAAAAGTGGGTGCATTGCTGCCGGGAACATAAATTAGCAATATCAAAAGCAACACAATGGCCAGAAACAATTGCAATGTGAAAAACTTTATGGACTAAATCAAAACATCAAAACTAACAAACTGAAAGTCTCTGAAAGTCCTTATGAATCACTTGTGTCAGACTTTACCCAGAGGAGAGCAAACTTTGTATAATCAGCAAATTATGTCAAACATAATTGCATGAGCACTGTTCCAGAGTATTTTTCATTCTCATGTACAGTGCTACCTCGGGTTAAGTACTTAATTCATTCTGGAGGTCTGTTCTTAACCTGAAACTGTTCTTAACCTGAAGCACCACTTTAGCTAATAGGGCCTCTTGCTGCTGCCGCACCGCCAGAGCACGATTTCTGTTCTCATCTCATCCTGAAGCAAAGTTCTTAACCTGAAGCACTATTTCTGGGTTAGCGGAGTCTGTAAACTGAAGTGTATGTAACCTGAGGTACCACTGTATATTATATCTATCTTATATCTATTTGAAAAAAAGATTGGTTAACGAAGAAATTACATATCTTTCTATTCACGAGTGTTGAATTAATTGGCTGATGAAGAATTCAACGAAACAGTAGTTGTTATCTGGAAACACTGTTCAGCAGAGTTCAGAGTTGGACATCAGAATCGGACATTTGCTGATTATACAAAGCTTCACAGCTTGCTCTCAGCTGGGTAAAGTCTGGCATTGTAATTGTTTCTGGCCCTCGTGTTGCTTTTGATATTGCTGGGAACGTAAATTAATCTTTCTTTTCAATTTGGCTATAGCATTCGTTCTCTTGAATGCTACACACTTACCTACATTTTCAACTTATCCCACCTAATTTTCAGAAGAAACTCAAAGTAAAATTGCATCGAGAATAAACGAATCCATCACATAAAAGCAACCTTTCCCTCACTTCCCAATGGAAATTGCAAAGCTGCCGCCGGAATTTGAACATTAAAATACCAAAATACCCATACTCATTCCCCAAACACCAATTCCCCTTCCTGTTCAAACAATGATTTCTGAAATGCATAGAGCAGGGATGAGTTTCATTGCTTATCCCTAGAGAAGGTACCGTCACTGTTGCCATAGACCCTGGCCTTTGGCACTTGGGCCATTCCAGTCTATGGCAATCTTGGCTGTGAGTCGTGGAATATCTGCTCCCTGCCATGCATCTGGCCTGAGAGGGCAGGGCCCTGACTGACTCCAACTACAAAAGCCGACGCAGCTGAACAGACTCTTGGACTAGGCTGTTGTTGTGGGATTTATTTTATTTTTTGCTGTTCTTGATATTAATCTTTTGTATCTTTATTTTAGTTCTTGCTGTGCATTATGTGGAAAATGTTTAATTTGGTTGTGTACTTTTTTGTTGGTTTATTCATTGCTTATGACAGGCACCCCCAAACTCCAGATGTTTTGGGACTACAACTCCCATCATCCCTAGCTAACAGGACCAGTAGTCAGGGATGATGGGAACTGTAGTCTCAAGACAGCAATGCCTGGCTTATGACTTGTTACATTTGTAATTACGTAATATTATTCATGTGGTAAGCCGCCTTGAGCATGGTTTTAACGATGGAAAGACAGCATACAAATAAAATTATGTATGTATATACGTTTGCTGCACATATGTTTGCACCCACTGGGAGATATCCTGAATTTTCCAAGCACAAAAATATTACAGTTTGAGTGCTAGAAAATGCTTTCTCCCTAAAAAAGAAACTAGAGGAAGGAATAACAGGTGCACATTGTTTGTCCCACATGTTTGTCCATGTGTTCTGATCATTTAATCATAGAATTGTAGTAATTATTATTATTATTATTATTATTATTATTATTATTATTATTATTTATACCCCGCCCGCCTCAGAGCCGGGATCTGGGTGGCTAACACCAATAAAATCCCAGTAAAAGCATAATAGGTGGAAAAGAGGGGGGCGCAATTTAAAATACAGGTTAAAATGCAATTTAAAATGCAGCCTCGTTTTAAAGTAGCTGATAAATCAAGACTATAAGGGGAGGGAAACATAAGAGTCAGACCGAGGTCCAAACCAAAGGCCAGGCAGAACAGCTCTGTCTTGCCGGCCCTGCGGAAATATGTCAAGTCCCGCAGGACCCTAGTCTCTTGAGACAGAGCGTTCCACCAAATCGGGGCCAGTACTGAAAAGGCCCTGGCCCTAGCTGAGACCAGTCCAACCACCTTGTGACCTGGAAGAGTTGGAAGGGACACCAGCGGTCATCTAGGCCAACCCCCTGCAATGCAGGAAACTTTTGCCCAATGTGGGGATCGAAGCCACAATGTTGAGATTGAGAGTCTCAAGCTCTACCAGCTGAGCTATCCCTGCTGTCACCTTTCAGCTCAGTAATGAAGAGAAAGGTGTCGTCACATGTTCCGTGGCACTTGCCTGTATGATTTCTTTACAGGTTTCCCGGACTGAATTTTTGGCTTTGAAAACACATTCTGAGGCTTAGTGCTGCTAGAAACTCAGGGAAGGGTATGAAGTCCATTCAAAAGCTGAAAAAACTCAGTGCATGGCCACCTTGTCTAACTACCCCTGTACAAAATGCAGGTCTGTACAAAAAAACAGTTCATGGAAGCCAAACCAAATGTGCCACAAGCGCACCGTAGCTACAGGTGTCTGAAAAGCAATTGTATGCACATCTCGAGCAAGTGAACCAAGCCACATGGACAGGTGACCATCCAACCTTTGCTAAAAAAAACACCTCCAAAGAAGGAGAGTATATATGTCTATATGTCACCTCTAAGTTGGTCTATATGTCACCCTTCCACACTGAGCTACGCCCGGAGCAGTTTACAACAAACATGCACTAGTCATCAAACACAAAACATCAGGAGGGTGTTGGTTGTGCTCACCCTATTATGGTGAAATACATGCAATTCATTGCCACTAAATGTTGTTGTGGCCACTATTCGTTTTAAGAACGAATAGACAAACTGAACAAGGAAAGAGAGAGAAATCAGTATCTAGTAGACATGGTGGCTGGGGAAGAAACTTCCATGTTTCAGAGGAATGAGGCTCTTGTTTACTTACAGATTCAGGGAATAAACCTCAGACAAAGAGCTTTGTTTTTCTGCCCTGCTTGCATCTTCAGGGCTGCTGTTGCAGTGCTTGGAGATGGCTGGATGGATCAGCTTTAGCATGTGCTCAATGCTATGCCCATTACGTTTTTGGTATGCATTTCCCCATTTAAAATATCACCAAAACCATATCACAAAAATCAGGAATGTGTGCGATAGCTGTACTTCGATCTGTGTAGAAGTCTGTGCACTTCAAAATGCAGACCAAACACATTTCTACTCTGTTCCTAGCAGGTACTGAGTTAGACAGACCTTGATCTGATTAAAAAAAGGTTCCTTAATTTCCCTCAGTGCTTCTGAAGAGCAGATAGCAGGACATTGTTTAGCATTCTGGAAAATTCAAAAAAGCTTGCATGCTCTTTTGAGATGTTTCTTTATAAAAGTATCTCCCCAATAGGGATGTTGGGATTTTTCTGATGGGCCAATATGGCAACAATTATTTTCTGTTTCCCGTCGTGTTTGCGCTGTGCGTCAGGGCACCATCGCTCCAGTTGCACAGACGAGGAAAACCGAAGTTTCTCCCAGGGCCATTAAACAATCCCAGCATGGCTATATGGGAACTGGACCACAGTTTGACCTCTCTGCCCCCACTGGACAGCTGCCAGCCCTCCTGCCTCTCAAAGATCAATGGGCCAGAATTTGTGGACCAAAAGAGATGCAGGATTGCCCCCAACGTCTCCATCCTCTCTCTAGCTCGCCGATTGAATGGGTTGGAAAATATTTGGAGGGGACTTTTATGTCAGGAGCAGCTGTTCCCTTCTGTGCAAGGAGTGCTGGCGAGAGTCCATTTCTCTAACAAGCAACTCTTGCCCAGACAAACACACAAGCCCTGCCGAAGCTGATCATTCAAGAAATTCAGCTCACACTCTGAATTTTCAACAGCTGGAACAACATTGGGGAAACGGAGGTCATTTTGACCTGTTTTCCATGCTGTCCCATCGCGGATTCAGCCAGCCTCCCAGGACTTGACCCCTTGACCCCACCCTGTTCCCCTGTTTTACCTGCTGGCTCACATTTTCTTAGTTTCCTTTCCTGTCCCGGCCTCTTCTTCGCCTGCCTTTCGATCCTACGCTTCGAAGGATGTCCCAGATCTTCCTCGTCGATTGTATCAGGAGCAGCACGGACCTGCCCAGGCCTGTGTACCTGGTCTGAACCTGCCTCTGGTCCTCCTCTACCTAAACTATGTCAAGAACGGAGGAAAGGAGGGGGAGCAGAGACTGTCACAAAACAGATCTTTCCGTCGGCTTCCTCAGGAGAAGGAGACTTGCGAGTGAAGGAAAGAAACAGCAGCCGGTCAAGACTTTGGCCCAGCGGCTCTCCCCAAACATCTTCATCATCGCCAGCAGCCCAAGTCTGGCATTCAGCCGTCACCTAAAGGATCGAAATCAGCTTCTCTTTGCGGGCAGCAGCCAAGACGTCCGACGGCGAGAGGAGCGTTCCGCAAGTGCCGCTTCGACGCAACACGAAAAACCAAAACGGAGAGGCACCTCTGGGGAAAACAGCCGGCCACACCCCTTCCAGTTTCTTTCATCCAGGTCAATTCCAGCTGAGAACAGGTGCTTGCTTCTCCAGCCGTCAAAAAGAGCTACTTGCAGTCACCCAAGACCTAGTTCTGTGACCTCGTCTCCTCCGACTCCTCCCCAGCGATGCCCGTTTTCGGCCAAGCCCTGCCGAACGTGTGCAGAGTCTTGCGAGAGTGAGGCAGGCAGAACGACAGGGCTGTTCCCACCAGCCTGCGCTGAATGGAGGAAGGAAGCTTCCTCAGTCAGAGGAAGTCTCCCCAAGGCCAGGGAGGTTGGGGGGAGGGCGCTGCTCAGTGGGGAATGACTCACACACCACCGCCGAGTGCATCTCTCTCGGTGCGTGTCCAAGATTTCCACCAGCCTCCTGTGCCACCCTGATTGAGTCACGGGCTTGTCGGAGGGCATGGATAGCATTCCGGCTGGGTTGGGCTCCTCCAGTCCCAAAAGGATGTGGGTGTGCACATTTATTTATCTCGCGAGCAGCGAAGGAAGGCAACGAGGAGCCACACGTGTCTATCGCCAGAAGGAGCAACCTATCTGTGCCTTTCAAAACCGAGGGCATGATGTGCTGGGCTGACCTTTGCCATGCCAAGGGGCAGAAGAAAGCCTCTCCCTTTGGGCAGGCAGACCGCAAAAACGGGAGCTGTTTTCTGTTTTCCAAGCTGTGGAAGGTCTGCTCAGTAGGTGGTTTTTGGCAAGCTGCTCTTATCGTCTCAGCACCCACTCAGCCAGGAGCCTAGACACGCAGAGAGGGATATTTATAACCGCACCGGTTCCCAACGTTTGGTTTCCGCCAGGCTCAAAAGTGAGTCAAAGAAGCAAAAGGCGGGGAGCCATTTTTGCAGGGGAGGAGGAAGCCATTTATAAATTTGTCGTTCAGGGAAGTGTGAGGGGCAGGGGCGCCATCTAAGGAATCTGAGGGGCCAAGTGCCCCCCATTTTTTTCAATGAGGCCCCCCATTTTTCTGCGCCTTGTGGCAGAAAAACCTTTCCGTGGCTGTGACGGGGCCTACCAGCAGGTAGCAGAAAGATGCCCCGTCCTGCGCAGTGTCAGGAGATGTGTGTGACATCACTTGTTGCGTGTGTGACATCACATGTGCGCGCCGGACCCCTTTAATCTTGGGGGAGACCAGGCGCCTGTGGTGAGGGCCTTAGGTGAAAAAGGGTCAAGTGGGGGAATGTTTTCGATACAAGGGCCATGTTCCCCTCTGGTCAACCCTAGGCCAGAGGTGGGCGGGGTCACAGGCAAAAGTTAAAGGGGGCGGAGCAATGAACATTAAAAAAAAAATCTTTGCACATTAGGCCAGATTCTAAACATGCACATGCCTCTCTGGCCTCCATTAGGAATGCAAGAGGCTCCATCCAAGGTCAAGGGCACATTGCAGCCAGTCAATGGGGTGCAAGGAGGGGCAGCAAGGGGTGTGGCCTGGAGAAAGGGGTGCGGCTTGGAGAAGGGGTGTGGCCTGGAGAGAGGGTGTGGCTTGGGGAGAGTTCAAAGAGCCTTTAGTGCCACACCCCTGAGTTGATTGGACAAGAAAAGGTTGGGCCCTCTTTCCCAAACTTCCAAAATACCTCCCCTGCCCCAGAGAAATTCCACAGGCCTTTATACTAAAGGATATATACTCAAGAGGGACGCAGGTGGCGCTGTGGGTTAAACCACAGAGCCTAGGGCTTGCCGATCAGAAGGTCGGCGGTTCGAATCCCCGCGACGGGGTGAGCTCCCGTTGCTCGGTCCCAGCTCCTGCCAACCTAGCAGTTCGAAAGCACACCAGCGGGAAGGTAAATGGCATTTCCGTGTGCTGCTCTGGTTCGCCAGAAGCGGCTTAGTCATGCTGGCCACATGACCCGGAAGCTGTACGCCGGCTCCCTCGGCCAGTAAAGCGAGATGAGCGCCGCAACCCCAGAGTCGGCCACGACTGGACCTAATGGTCAGGGGTCCCTTTACCTTTACCTATATACTCAATGCAATTTTCATAGAAAAAGAGATGCTGGAACTTACCATGAACGCTTCTTTTGTTTTCTTATAATGGCAATGGAGTCCACCTGAGAGGTGCTGCAACAGAACTCAGTTCCAGCGAGTTCTGGCTGGAAAAAAAAGCCCTGGATATACTCATATTGTCCTACATTACGAGTCTGTTATTACTGAGATCCCTCCTTTGAAAAAAATTGGCACATTTAAAGATGCCCTATAGAGATGCATCGCTATTATCTGAGTGACAGGAGGCTGCTGTTTTAATTTAATTTTAATATTTTGGCTCAGGTGCAGAAATGTTTCCAGGCAGACAGGCAGATATTACATTAGGCAAGGGTGCCACACAGTTAAGTGAAGGCCTCTGGGGATCTGCCACATATCCTTGGGGAGGGTTTCACATACATCATAACCCAAGTCTCCTGCAGCATTTGGAAAATGGTCACAATATTGTTGTTTCAGCAGGTCTAAAGCTGGGGTTTTGTGGTTGTTTAATTTGTTTGGGCGCTAAGGGATTGACTGAATTGTCTTTATCACGGCCTCATTTTCTCTCGTTCCAATGAATATTTCACGCAGCCTTGCCCTGCTTCTCTCTAGTTTGGTGTTCTTTCCACCCCACCCTTCCCTGTTAAAAATAAAACAAAATTGCAGCAGCACGAATGAATACAAATAGTCAGCAGCAGCAACCCAAAGCAGCAATTAAAACACCTCCACCACATAATAAGAATCATTATGTTGGTTATTACACCTCCACTGTAGAAACAATATGCATCTGAATACGAGGTGCTGGGAAACGCAGGTGGGAAAAGTGCTGCTGCGCATCTTTCTCTGTTGGGGAGAAAATAAGTAGGTCTGTGGGGGGGGGGGGGGCCACGACTGAGAAGGCTCTCCTGCCCTCAGTTTGGTGGTTCTCGGCAGGGTTCCAAAGAAAGGTGTCAGCCATATGTTAGGAGCAGGCAATTTTTTTCTTTTTTTAAAAAATACTTTTATTAAACAATTTTAACAGAACAAATTATCAATCAAAGTAACCAATTACATCCCCCCCTTTTTATTCCCTCCCAACCCCCCACCCACCCACCAAGGGCTCCCCTCAGCTCCCCTCTCTGATTTGTTTACACATATTATTCTCTGCATGTTGTAAAATTGTTCATATCATTACCTTATCTATCATATATTCTACTAATAAATTTGTGGATGTTTAATCAAAACCTGTCAAGGAGTCCCTATCATTTTGTTGTCTTTCTAAATAGTTTGTAAAAAGTTCCCATTCTTCCTTGAAGTCACAATTGTCCTTCTCACATAATTTGTATATCAATTTGGCCAACTCCACATACGGTAACTCATCAGTTTTTCTTGCCATTGTTCTTTCGTTGGGATTTCCTCATTCTTCCATCCTTGTGCTAACAAGACTCTTGCCTCTGTTGTTGCATACATAAATAAGTTCTTTATTTCTCCTGGCAGGTCTCGTCCTATAATCCCTAACCAAAATGCTTCTGGTTTCTTTACAAATGTAATTTTAAACTTTTTTTTCCAGTTCATTATATATCATTTCCCAAAAAATTTTAACTTCTCTACATTCCCACCACATATGATAGAAAGTACTGTACCTTCTTTTTCTTTACATTTCCAATGTAAGGAGCAGGCAATTCTTCAGCTACCCAGGTCCCAAGCTGTGTGGGGGAACTGGGAGCCAGTGCAATTGTTTCGGCACTGGGGAGCTGCAGATTCATTTTGAACAAAGGGCTCTGGAATGAATGAATGAATGAATGAATGATGTTTATACCCCACCCATTTGGCTGGGTTTCCCCAGCCATCCTGGGCAGCTCCCAGCAGAATATTAAAAACACGATAAAACATGAAACATTTAAAACTTCCCTAAACAAGGCTGCCTTCAGATGTCCTCTAAATGTCAGCTACAGTGGTACCGTTGTTTAAGAACAGCTTAGTTTACGAACAACTTGGATTAAGAACTCTGCAAACCCGGAAGTAGGTGTTTTGGTTTGTGAACTTTGCCTTGGAATAAGAACATGTTTCGCTTCCTGTTGAGTATGTTCCATTTGTAAATTGAGTTCTCCGCTGCTATGGGAAAGCACACCTTGGTTTAAGAACGCTTTGGTTTAAGAACGGACTTCCGGAACAGATTAAGTTTGTAAACCAAGGTACCGCTGTAGTTGTTTATTTCCTTGACACCAGATGAGAGGGCATTCCACAGGGCGGGCGCCACCACTGAGAAGGCCCTCTGCCTGGTTGCCTGCAACCTCACTTCTCGCAGGGAGAGAACTGCCAGAAGGCCCTCAGTGCTGGCCCTCAGTGTCCAGGCTGAGCGATGGTGGAGATGCTCCTTCAGATATACTGGGCCGAGGCCGTTTAGGGCTTTAAAGGTCAGCACCAACACTTTGAATTGTGCTCGGAAATGTATTGGGAGTCTATGCAGGTCTTTCAGGACTGGTGTTATATGGTCTCAGCGGCTGCTCCCAGTCACCAGGCCAGCTGCCGCATTCTGGGTTAGTTGTAGTTGTAGCAATGGCTGAAGCCATAGAACCGGGCCTTGCAGTAGCTGGGTGGCTGGCTGGAGGCCTGGGCTTGTGGGCGGCCACAGCTGGCTCTGGGCCTAGTACATCAGGTTACGCCGCACCTCCCTCTTGGTGGCCCTGATTCCCAGATTGCAAACCTCCTCCTTTTGGTGGAGTGCAACCGCATCTGGAACAAGTTGAAGCACATAAACACTCCCAAAGCACATAAACACCCACCAGTCTTAATCCGAGCTGAGCTTCAGTTTATTGACTTGAAGCGACACATGACGGGTGCCAGGCACCCAACCTAGCATGCACCTGAAATCGGATGTAAGGGAGTAGTAGAGTTGAGCATCATTAACCCATTGATGACCTCTCCTGCAACTCATCTCTTGATGGCCTCACTCAGGTAGATCAATTCTGGGGAAACTTTCCCCCCTTTTAGGGTTGTTTTCCTTCAGGGGTAATCTTGGAGCGGGGGCTTGCATGACGCTTGGGTCACCATTTTTTCCTCTCACTTCCTTTTCTTTCTCCCTGCTCCCCTCTTCCTCCTTCCCCTCCAGGTTGCTTGGGATGGGGCAGGGAAAACAGATCACTCTTGCCCAGAGCTCTCCAAACTGTGCATCTCGATACGTTAGCGTATGGTTGCCAGATGTCCCCATTTCCCGGGGACAGTCCCTGGATTTACATATCTGTACCTGGACAAAATGGGATGCGGGTGGCGCTGTGGGTTAAACCACAGAGACTAGGACTTGCCAATCAGAAGGTCGGCAGTTCAAATCCCCACGACGGGGTGAGCTCCCATTGCTCGGTCCCTGCTCCTGCCAACCTAGCAGTTCAAAAGCACATCAAAGTGCAAGTAGATAAATAGGTACCGCTCTGGCGGGAAGGTAAACGATGTTTCCGTGCGCTGCTCTGGTTTGCCAGAAGCGGCTTAGTCATGCTGGCCACATGGCCTGGAAGCTGTACGCCGGCTCCCTTGGCCAATAAAGCGAGATGAGCACCGCAACCCCAGCGTCGGTCATGACTGGACCTAACGGTCAGGGGTCCCTTTACCTTTACCTGGACAAAATCCGTCCCTGGAATGTCCTTGGATTTCTTTTAATGTCCCTGGATTTATATTTTAAGGGATTAATATTTTATATTAGCAGGGAATGAATGTTGTGTGATTGTTTCAACGGCACAAGACACATTATATGGGGACTTCCGGTGAGGCAAAATGGTGGGCGCCACGGCAGCGAGCAGCTCCTGAAGCCAGCCAGAGCCAACTGCGCTACCAGGCTGGCTCTGGGCTGCTGAGACTGCCACTGCCACTGCCGAGGGGGAACCGGGAACGCCCGGCACGTCAACTGGGGGAACCACTGACACACACATCCCTGCAACCCAAATGGAGCCGGGAGTGAAAGCACCCGGCCGACTACCCAGTGGCGCTCCGGGGCCAGGAAAACCCCAGAGCCAACACAGGGAGGAGGAGGAGGAGAAGGAAGAGAGAGAGGAAGAAGGAAAAAAAGAAGAGCCCTTACCTTGCCGCACCACTGCCGCTCAAGAGGACAGGTAGGAGAGCACTGGGAGGGCTAGCGCTCCAAGAGAGGAGGCCGGGGCCCAGAGGAAGGCCGCGTGACAGAGGAGACTACAGAAAAGATAATACTTCTTAATTATTTTTATTTTTTAAAAAACTTTTTTCTTTCTTTCTTTTTTTAAAAAAGAGCATCCCTGGATTATTTGAAAAAAATCTGGTAACCTTATGTTAGCGTGTCGGCTACAGTGTGTAGGTGTGTCGCACGAACACTCCCCATACTCCTCCCGGGGCTGGAAAAAGGTTAGTTTAACCTCCGGTTCGCTAGTAAAACTGAACTAGGTAAAGGGTAAAGGGACCCTGGTCCAGCCGTGGCCGACTCTGGGGTTGCGGCGCTCATCTCGCTTTATTGGCCGAGGGAGCCGGCGTACAGCTTCTGGGTCACGTGGCCAGCATGACTAGTTCTGGCGAACTAGAGCAGCGCATGGAAACACCGCTTACCTTCCCGCAGGAGCAGTACCTATTTATCTACTTGCACTTTGATGTGCTTTCGAACTGCTAGTTTGGCAGGAGCCAGGACCGAGCAACGGGAGCTAACCATGTCACGGGGATTCGAAGAGGAGGGAGAAAGGTTGTTTTCTGCTGCTCCAGAGAAGCGGACACGGAGCAATGGATCCAAACTACAAGAAAGAAGATTCCACCTAAACATTAGGAAGAACATCCTGACAGTAAGAGCTGTTCGACAGTGGAATTTGCTGCCAAGGAGTGTGGTGGAGTCTCCTTCTTTGGAGGTCTTTAAGCAGAGGCTTGACAACCATATGTCAGGAGTGCTCTGATGGTGTTTCCTGCTTGGCAGGGGGTTGGACTCGATGGCCCTTGTGGTCTCTTCCAGCTCTATGATTCTATGATTCTATGAACCGCCGACCTTCTGATCGGCAAGTCCTAGGCTCTGTGGTTTAACTCACAGTGCCACCAGCGTCCAAAACTGAACTACTGTGTCGCAAAATGGTGCATGTCTAAAAAGTGCGTCACCAACATGAAAAAGTTTGGAAAGCTCTGCTCTTGTCAGAGGTCTGAGCTGATCGCTTGCTTGTAGGTCACTTTTGAAATCAGGCTGCAGCTTGGCCCTGCCCCACTTGAAATGGAGGTTGAAAACCATGGGAGCAAGAAAACCCAGGTAGGTCTGGCCCCACAGAAGCACAGGGCCCCCCCAAACTCCAGTTCAGAGAGCTAATTCACAATGCCATGACTCATTGGCAGAGAAAACCACTCAGGGTTTCAAGAGAATTATTGCAGGATCATATTCCCCTCACCTCATCCTCCCTACACAGGTTATTAATCAGGGTGGCCAAAGCAGTTCCTGTGTCAAAACCAGGCCAAATTGGATATAGGAAAGGACTAGTAGCTATCAGACAATAATTGCTACCATCTTCCGGGCTCCAAGGCTTTTTGAGGACACGTCTGGGAATCGCTCCCAAAAATTGGCATCTGGGTGGACTTTTGCCAAATTGGCAAAATATCTGGGAAAACCCGGACATATGACAAGTGGAGCAATTTTTTAAAAATCCCCCAAAAGCCTAAAAATGTAGATGATGTTCCCAAAAGAAGCTCAACAACTTTGACCGAGAACAAAACAAAACCTCCGTCCAGATTTTCACATTTGGGAACCTTAATTATGGGAGCGGGTGGGTGTGATCTTGTGGCTTCCTTCTGATGCTGAGATTTGACATGCCATTTTTCAACGTGACATCTAAAAACCACCCTCCCAAGCTCCTCACAGTTCCTCATGTACATACACAGAGGCATCACTTCCTCTCCATACTTGCTTTAACTAAAACCACACTATTTCCCTAGCTGACCCATGCTATATTAATATATTTGCTTCCATCTCACATACTTACCGGTACATCATTCCTGACATTGGTATTGCACCTTTCCTCCACAGAGCTCAAGGCGGTATGCCTCATTTTATCCTCTCAAAAACTCAGTAAGGCTGTGATAGCGATTCACCCAGTCACCAATGTGTCTTAAAAATATATATTAAAAATTCAATATATATATATATATTTCAAAAATACATTTTTCAATAATATCACCTGTTCATGCACCTTTCCTTTTTCTATCAGAGTTACTGCCTTCTGTGAAGCATCTTCCTGAGTAGAAAAGTCCATGTTGGTTGCCTGGTTTGTGTCAACAATGGAAAAGGACTTTTGGTTTCTTGTTGTTGGCATGTGTCTGCTTCCAGAGACAAAGGAGTGTGTCTCTTGGGTGTGTGTGTGTGTGTGTGTGTAGCTAAACTGCTGGAGAATCACAGCACCTGCTGTGGCTGCAGATACCCGTAACTCATACCCACTGCCTCTTGTGTTGTTTTTGCTGCGTTAGCAGCACTGAAGTGATCTCCCCGGGGCTTGAGCCTGCCTGGGCAGTGTGTCTGGAGGTCCTGAGCTGCTCAGACGACAAGACTCCCCCTTCCCAGCCTCGCTGACGTGGTCCAAATGAAATCAGAGCCACACATTTGGCACCCGCTTGGCTACAGGAGTTGTCGGAAGAAAGCGTACAAGACACCATCCAACCATCTTATTGTTAGTTTCTGTTTGCCACTGAACAGCTGCTTTTGGAGTCACAGGACTCTGTTTACATTTCAGGGATTCCAGGCTATTGGAAGTCTCACGGGAGAAGGGAGACGGGATGTGACGTTAGTGGTGTCCTCTTTACAATGTAGCCCAAACCTCTCGTCTCTTCCCTGTCCTGGGACCTCTGCTGGAGAATGTGCCTTGGAGCCTCATCAAAGGCTCAGGTCATTAAACACGTCGGGAGGAGATTCTGAAGGCTCGGCTAGGAAGAAGATGAGGCTTTATCAGCTTGACCGAGCGCAGATTCTGACACTTAGGGCCTCCACTCTGGATTTGTGTAGGGTCTACTAATCCCTTAGCCTTTTCCTCTCCCGAAGATGTCCCACAAGACCGTGGGCATGGATTTTTGCTGCCAAGCCTTGCTCACAAATGACTATAGCCGCAAGGCAGCAGAGATTTAGGACCAGAGTTTTCCTTCTCCTAGAGGGGTTACCTTCCCTGGTTGACAAGCCCCATCTGTCACTCATTTCCCTCGACAACATGTGCAGTCACTGTCTTCTTGACCGCTGGACCCACGATTGGTCTTGTTTCCTCAATCCGCCGGAGCCTGTCTTCGCAGGCAGGGGATAGACAAGTCCCTAACCCATCAATGGTTTAAGACTACCCTCACCTGAGATAGCCACCCACTCAAAGCTGTTTCCCTGATGTGGTCACTGTCGCATGCTCATAGCTTCTAAGGTGCCACTGGTGAGAGCTCCCAAGGGCAGTGTAGGAAGCAAAGGTGGACAAACAATGTCTCCCTTAACACCCAAACTTTGAAGGCAAAGGAAGCTGCAAAGAAACAAGAGGCCCCCGAGTTAGTTCCTTATTAAATTACTTTTTATTATCTGCATAGAAGATTAAAATGGAAAATAAAAATTCATCTCTGGAACCCATTGGCCTAGCATTAAAAAAGAAGGAGCAGAGAAGTGGTTTATTATTTGAAAGAAGGTCACTTTGCTTAGAGGGTGCTGGAATGTGTTTTCCCAGAGGATTCAGCAGCTGTTTGGCACGTGGCAATTCAGGGGTAGCCTGTAAAGTGCGGAAGGCACAAGAACTCTGCTACAAAGTGCATTCATTTAAAAACAAAACAGAAACCCCCCCCCCACCTTTTCTTATCGCTGTTAGAATCAAAATGTCCACTAACGTTGCGTCTCCCTAGGAGTCCAAGTACGACAAGTCTTACGCGTATCAAATGCTTGCTGCACCCAAAGCAGCCAGGTATTTTGTCTCCAGAGGTCGGAGAGAGACAGAAGGGAAAGGATTGTGGCTCCAAGTGGCGGCGAAAGGAAGTCACTGCCTTCTTCCCACCTTTCTCTGTCGGAAATGTGATCCACAGCTGATGTCACCAGAGCCCAGGTGATCCCTGATGGGTTGGACCTTCAGGGGAAAGGAGTTGTGTGACTAGCCAGGGCCTTCCTTTGCTCCAAAGCCTGCCTCTGTCCTTTCCCCAGCTGTCCTCTGGCCTGCCCCCTTAAGGGCTGTGGTCTGCGCCTCTTCAGGGAGAGGTCATTTGCAAAGGGACGCCTGCAGCTTCTGCTGGTATTCCTCCCGGCGGATGCAGCGAGGACAGAAACTGGCACTTGCCTGGCAGCTGCTGTGGAAGACAGTCTTGCACACCTTGCACCTGTTGGGAAAAGAGGAGGTTAATAGCTGAAGCAATTCATGCAAACTGTTAGGGAGGGGAAAGAAATACACACAGCCCATTAAAGTGGGGGGGGGGTAGAGAACTCCCCTTGTCAAGGGCCGCATTCCCTCAAGCAGAATCTGTTGGGGGCCACATCCCACAGATGTGGTCAGGGCTGAAGTCAGTGGTAGGACCAATCATTGCCCCACCCTCGCCTTCTGACACCCAATTTTTCTTCTCTTCTCTCTTTCTTCCTCCACATCTAGCAAGCTGCCAAGGGAGTAACAGGTCAACAGAGCTCTGAACCGATCGCTTGCAGGTTTTGTTTTGTTTTACAAAATTATGCTTAGTTAAACATGTTAAATTAACTTAATCGGAAAGCTTGCAATTACCAGATAGCCTTAGGATTTAAATACGTAATGTGATGAATTAATATGTTTAAAGTTGAATGGTTAAGAAAGACAGATGTTAAGTGATTACGTTAAATTTTTAAGAGTTTAGGTTTTGGAAAACCGTTAAAATGATATACAGTGAAATTAAACCAGGGGGATACGAGGAAGTCACGTAACAATGTTATGAAGATCAGTTTATTTACGGTGCAGATGTATGTTTGTCTGTTTATTTGTGTTTTTTTTTAAAAAAAAAAATTCTGGAAAATTATAAATTTTTTTTGAAAAAAACCAAAAACAAAATTATGCTTAGGACTGCCGGCTACCACCCTCTCCATCCCCTGTCTCGCCACCCCTTTTCAAATCATCATGCTGGGCTTGTTCAAAAACCTCTCTGTGAATTGTGTGATCTGTTCAGTTCAGGACAAAATTCCACGCTTGCATTTGGCTTTTGGAACCCTGTTTGCAGCCAGCATGCAGCACAGCCCTCGGACTTATTTTTCTCTTTTCCTCTGCTCAAAAGCAGACTGGTAACTTTGTGCCCCTGCGGCTGAACGGCTACGCAAGAGGAAGTGACCCCAGGCTGCCACCTGTGCAGGACAGCGATTCAGGAAGGGCCTGCTCCTCCTCGGAGCTATTGTCAGGAGCGCTCCAGGCACATCCTGCCTCCCCGGGTAAATAGCCTGATTTGGGCGACAGGAAACTGCATCAGCTCAGCAAGCAGGCACTCTTCCTGCCTCAGCACAAAGCAATCTTCAGTGAACCAGGCCTGCCGACGGCTCTCTTGTCTGCGCTGCTCTGATGCTGCAGCCTTGTGAGATTGAGCTGGGGTGCGGGTAAAAGGAAGTCGGGTATTCAAAAGCTACTCTAAAGGAGGAACTGGGGCCTGAATTCCTGTTCAGCATTCTGACCGTCCCCGCAGAACAGAGATCAGGAAGATGTTCTCTTCCAGAAGCTGTTGGTCCACTGGTGGAGAAGGCTGAAGGGAACTGCAGGCCCAACATCATCCTGATGGCTTGTTGTTGTTTAGTCGGGTCCGACTCTTCGTGACCCCATGGACCAGAGCATGCCAGGCACTCCTGTCTTCCACTGCCTCCCGCAGTTTGGTCAAACTCATGCTAGTAGCCTCAAGAACACTGTCCAAACATCTCGTCCTCTGTCGTCCCCTTCTCCTTGTGCTCTCCATCTTTCACAACATCAGGGTCTTTTCTAGGGAGTCTTCTCTTCTCATGAGGTGGCCAAAGTATTGGAGCCTCAGCTTCAGGATCTGTCCTTCCAGTGAGCACTCAGGGCTGATTTCCTTCAGAATGGATCAGTTTGATCTTCTTGCAGTCCATGGGACTCTCAAGAGTCTCCTCCAGCACCATAATTCAAAAGCATCAATTCTTCGGCCATCAGCCTTCTTTATGGTCCAGCTCTCACTTCCATACATCACTACTGGGAAAACTATAGCTTTAACTATATGGACCTTTGTTGGCAAGGTGATGTCTCTGCTTTTTAAGATGCTGTCTAGGTTTGTCACTGCTTTTCTCCCAAGAAGCAGGCGTCTTATCCTGATGGCTAGAGGTTGCTAAAAAACGGTGGACCTCCTTGCTACTGAAGCATTATCCCCACCCCACCCCACTGATTTTCAAAAACCCTGCCCTCTTACAATACAGTGGACGCTCGGGTTGTGAACGTGATCTGTGTGGGATGTACCTTTGCAACCCGCAGCGGTGCATCTGCACACGCGCGGGTTGCAATTCGGCGCTACTGCGCATGCGTGACCGCCAAAACCCGGAAGTAACCCATTCCGGTACTTCCGGGGTTCGGCGGTCCGTAACCCAAAAAACACAACCTGAAGCGTCTGTAACCCAAGGTATGACTGTAATAGGATTGGAAGGGATGTCATGGAACAGCAGTGTGCCTGAAGACAATATACCTAAAGCATCCCCAATAAATGCCTTGCCAAGCCTTATTCCTCAGCTGGACCTTGAGCTCCAGGCAATTGCAGGATGATTTTTAAATTTTATTTTATTTATTTATTTACTGGATTTATATACCGCCCTATACCCAGGGGTCTCAGGGCAGTTCACAGAATAAAATCAAGATATAAAACCACAAAATACATAATAAAAATAGAAACAACAACCCAATACCCCCCCCAAACACATGTTATTCATGTGTTTATATCTTTTTGGTGTATTTTTAATTTTGCATTATGTATGCTTTTATAATTGTAAGTCATTTTGGGGCATTTTTGTTGTAAGAAATTAATAAATGTAAATAAATAAATAAATAAATAAATAAATAAATAAATAAATAAATATAAAGGTAAAGGGACCCCTGACCATTAGGTCCAGTCGTGGCTGACTCTGGGGCTGCGGCGCTCATCTCGCTTTATTGGCCGAGGGAGCCAGCGTACAGCTTCCGGGTCATGTGGCCAGCATGACTAAGCTGCTTCTGGCGAACCAGAGCAGCGCATGGAAATGCCATTTACCTTCCCGCCGGAGTGGTACCTATTTATCTACTTGCACTTTATGCTCTTGAACTGCTAGGTGGGCAGGAGCAGGGACTGAGCAACGGGAGCTCACCCCGTCGCGGGGATTCGAACCGCCGACTTTCTGATCGGCAAGTCCTAGGTTCTGTGGTTTAACCCACAGCGCCACCCGTGTCATAATAATAATAATAATAATAATAATAATAATAATAATAATACATATTTATAAAGAAATACTTGTCACCTCTCCCCCTCCATTGCAAAACAGGCAGTGTGGTGCAACAGTTAGAGTGTTGGACTATGGCCTGGGAGATCAGGGTTCGAATCCCCATTCAGCCATGAAGGTCCCTGGGTGACCTTGGGCCAGACACCGTCTCTCAGCTTGTCCAACCTCACAGGGTTGTTGTGAGGGTGAAGTGGGGAGGAGAAGAACCATCTACACCACCTCGAGCTCCTTGGAAGATAAAGGTGGTATAGACACGTCACAAATACATGAATAAAAATGAACACAACTGCGAAAAACGAATCGCTTCTTTGAAAACTTGACTCCAAAGGCAAGGTGGGGAAGAGAGGAAGAACACTCACCTGGTCGTTGTGTCGAATTCAAAGGGGAAGATGATGTCGTTCTTGTTGCAGATCTCGCAGATGAAGCCCCTCTGGGTGCACAGGTCGCAATTGTAGACGTGATGGGAGGCAAACTGAATTAGAGACTGGAGGAATGTCTCAAACACGCCGTCCGCTATCTAGGAACAGAGGAGGGCTATTAATAATAATAATAATAAAATATTTATATCCCGCCCTCCCCAGCCAAAGCCGGGCTCAGAGCAGCTAACAGCAATAAAAGTAACACAGCATTCTAAATTAATATTCTAAAATGTCGTACTTTTTGCGGTCGGTACCGTATTTTTGCTCTAAAAGACTCACTTTTTCCCTCCTAAAAAGTAAGGGGAAATGTGTGTGTGTCTTATGGAGCGAATGCAGGCCAGAACAGCAAGAGGGATTGCTGCTTTCACTGAACAGTGATCCCTCTTGCTGTTCTGGTTTCTGAGATTCAGAATATTTTTTTCTTGTTTTCCTCCTCCAAAAACTAGGTGCAGCTTGTGGTCTGGTGCATCTTATAGAGCAAAAAAATACGGTAATTCAAAATCAAATGGCAACCACTGGGCCAGAGTTCTACGAGGATCACCAAAGGAGGGGGTCAGGCTGTGCCTTGGCCAAAGGCCTGGTGGAACAGCTCTGTCTTGCAGGCCCTGCGGAAAGATGTCAAGTCCCGCAGGGCCCTAGTCTCTTGTGACAGAGCGTTCCACCAGATCGGGGCCACAGCCGAAAAAGCCCTGGCTCTGGTTGAGGCCAGCCTAACCTCTCTGTGGCCTGGGACCTCCAAAATGTTTTTATTTGTGTTTTTTTTATATATAAATATTTATTAAGATTTTTGTAAAAGAAAAACATAAGTAACAAACAACATTGCTTATATCATAACAAAATTTCATAACTTGTTTAGACTTCCTCACGTCTCCTGCTCCCACTTACAGTGTTAAGAAGTTTTTTCAAGCAAATTATCATCTTGTTTGCAATCTTAAATCCACTCGTTTAAATATAATCTAATAGTTCTCCCAAAGGGTTTGTCTTTTCCTTAATCTCACTTATCCTCAAATTCCAATCTAGTTTAGTGGTGGCCAGTTATTTATGATCAAGCATCCTTCTTAACATTCAATCAAATTACAATATTTTTGTAAATAAATTTTAAATTTCTTCCAGTCTTCTTCAATCCTTTCTTCTCCCAGGTCACGGATT
Organism: Podarcis gaigeae; assembly: GCF_964106915.1. Taxonomy (NCBI): domain Eukaryota; kingdom Metazoa; phylum Chordata; class Lepidosauria; order Squamata; family Lacertidae; genus Podarcis; species Podarcis gaigeae. The sequence goes on from NC_139689.1 coordinate 41,850,830, forward strand.
CTGCCGGTCATCTCTGCCAGTTGCATATAGTCTATCAGCTGCATCTGCCATCCTTCCAGTGTGGGTAGATCTTGAGTCTTCCAATTCTTGGCAATGAGTATCCTTGCTGCTGTTGTTGCGTACATAAAAAATGTTCGGTCCTTCTTTAACACCTTCTGGCCGACAATACCCAGGAGGAAGGCCTCTGGTTTCTTAGTGAAGGTATACTTAAATACCTTTTCCAACTCATTATATATCATTTCCCAGAAGGCCTTCACTTTAGGGCAGGTCCACCAGAGGTGAAAGAATGTTCCTTCATTTTCCTTACATTTCCAACATTTATTATCAGACGAATGGTATATTTTGGCAAGTTTAACTGGGGTCATGTACCAAAATGTTTTTATTTGAAGACCGTAAGGTCCTCCGTGGGACATATCAGGAGAGGCAGTCCCGTAGGTATTAGCAGGTGGGGAAGGGTGGTCGTAAAAGGGAAACCTTTATCTATGAGGCAGCTGTGAATATAGTGAGGCCAGGTGACCGACTCACACCTGAAGGTCTGACATAGGTAACAAAGCATCGGAAACATGCAGGACAAAAGGGAAATTTGGCACTTATTGGGGAAAGCACCAATGAGGTTCCATGCGAGCCCTTAAGACCCCAAAGCTGTTTTCGAAGCTCTCTCAAGGCAAAGGAATAAAAGCTTGCTTCTGAGCGTGCTCAGACCAGTTTTCCTGTTTTGGTTCAGCACGCTGCATTCTAACATGTGTAGGTTAAGGGGCGCCATCCTTGGGCTGGGTCGTGGGGGAATTGTGGATAGAGGGGGGTATGTTTTCCCGAGGCAAACCCTCGTTTCAGAAGCTTCCTCTTTCCAGATCTCCTACCTGCCTCAGGTCAGCCACGCTGTATTTATGGGGACATTCCAGGAGGTAGTGCCGGTGATCGAGCCTTCGGAAAGGAGACAAAGGAGGAGGAACAGTTTATTAAGAGCTTTCCCCATCTGCTGCCAAGAGCTGTATAGAAGCCGTATAATCCCTAAACTTCTAACTGGCTTGCAAGGACAGGGCGATAGGGAAGGCCACACACTTTCTTGCATGTCTATGGTCAACCTCCTTCGGCTGTTTCCCCCAATCTCATTTTTCTGCATCTCCTGCTTCTACATTTGCCACAGATATAAAAAATGCTGTGAAAATGCTTTTTTTAAAAAAAATGTTGTAAAGTATGTCTGGAATTTGCCATTAGCTCATCAGTGCCATCTAGCGTCAGATTTGTATAATGCACTTAAAACGTTGTAAAAAAGAAAAGGAAAGGTAAAGGACCCCTGGACGGTTAAGTCCAGTCAAAGGAGACTCTGGGGTTGCGGTGCTCATCTCACTTTTGAGGCCGAGGAAGCCTACATTTGTTCACAACAGCTTTCTGGGTCATGTGGCCAGCATGACTAAACCGCTTCTGGTGCAATACAACACCATGACGGAAACCAGAGCGCATGGAAATGCTGTTTACCTTCCTGCCACAGCGGTACCTATTTATCTACTTGCACTGGTATGCTTTCGAACTGCTAGGTTGCCTAGAGCTAGGACCCTGTCACAGCAAACCAAGAGGCTCAGTGGTTTAGACCACAGCGCCACCTGCGTCCCCTAGCTGAGTCCAAAGTTTCTAGGCTTCATGGGTTGAAGGACAGATTTTGTATAAGGTACAGCAATCCCCAAATTATATGCCAAGATGCACTAGGAAAAGGGACCCCTGACCATTAGGTCCAGTCGTGACCGACTCTGGGGTTGCAGCGCTCATCTCGCTTTATTGGCCGAGGGAGCCGGCGTACAGCTTCCGGGTCATGTGGCCAACATGACTAAGCCATTTCTGGCAAACCAGAGCAGCGCACGGAAACGCCGTTTACCTTCCCGCCGGAGCAGTACCTATTTATCTACTTGCACTTTGACATGCTTTTGAACTGCTAGGTTGGCAGGAGCAGGGACTGAGCAATGGGAGCTCACCCCGTCGCGGGGATTCGAACTGCCAACCTTCTGATCGGAAAGTCCTAGGCTCTGTGGTTTAACCCGCAGCGCCACCCGCGTCCCTGTGGGTGCACTAATGTGCTGTGAAAAGGGCTGAGACATTCCTTGGAAAACTAAACCACTATGTAGGATGAATCCCACCATTCTGTCCCTGTTGGAGTAGGGCACCTCCACTGAACCTCCTACATGGAACCTCTTCTCTCTTTGCCAGTGCAGAGGCAGTGAAATCTCTTTTAGGGATTGCCTTGATGAAGCCTGGGCCTTAGCAGACAAACTTGGGGGAATCCCCATAGCATCACCATTGCCCAGAAAGAAGAGGTCCACGATTGGGGAAGGTGAGGCATCAGAAGCCACTGGCAAGGAAGAGGTCTGCCCTTGGTTTTGGAGCCAGTCAATAATATACATTTGTTCAGCGGAAAACTGAAGCATGCCTCTAATGCTAATCTGGACGCAAAAACTGTACAGGTATCAAAAATTTGGGGAAGAACAGTACTGACGGTACAGAATATAGCCTTTTTTTCTTAGTGAGGATTTTCTTTTTTAAAAATAACAAAATAGAAATGATATACAGCTCTCCTTATTTCCTCAACAGCAGTATGTTTAGGTTGTTCAACAGACATTTAAGCACATTCCAATTACCGTATTTTCCGCTCTATAAGACGCACCTAGTTTTTGGAAGAGGAAAACAAGAAAAAATATTCTGAATCTCAGAAGCCAGAACAGCAAGAGGGATCGCTGCGCAGTGAAAGCCTGCCTTCGGTCCATAAGATGCACACACATTTCCCCCTACTTTTTAGGAGGGAAGAAGTGAGTCTTATAGAGCAAAAAATACGGTAGTTTGTTTTCAAAAACATTGTTTAATTTGATGACGGAACAGTGCCCTGGATAAGTAACTTGCAAGCAGCAAGTATTTGCAAGCAGCCTCAAGTACACTCCTAAGAATCTTGTTCAACTGAGGACCAACACAGCAAAAGTTGGTCCTCAGTTGAACAAGTTGCCCAAAATCTCATTTTTTCTTTGAAATCGTCACCTGGAGGGTTTATGGAGGGAGCGTTTCTTTTTTGAAATGTACATAAAAAATGAAGCCAAGATCTTCAAGACATTTCCCATGCATGTTAGCTGCCTGCCCTTATCCAGTTAGGAACATGGACAACACAGAATGGGTCAAAGGCCAAAATCTGTTTATGTATGCTACGGCCGCTGCAAGAACCCTCCTGGCCCAAAGATGGAAAACACAAGACATACCAACCATCCAGGAGTGGCAGGTGAAGTTGACAGAATATGCAGAACTTGCCAAATTGTCAGGGAGGATCCGGGACCAGGAAGATCAAAGATACCAAAATAATTGGAGTAAATTTATTGAATATTTAAAGGAGAATTGTAAAGACACTAGCAGGATTGACATAATACCTTCAATGTATAATAGTACTATTGTGAGAATGATGTGCGCGATAGAAAGGGGTTAAATATACCAATTGCAGGGAGGGAGGGGAGTCGCGACTCGGCAGAGTCAAAGGGAATGTATGGTATTATTATGGTTTGTTGGAAAAGACTATGTAAGGAAAACAATAAAAATTTACTTGGAAAAAAAAAGAAGAGAATGGGTCAAAGGCTTGGGACCTGGAAGAAAGGGGGGGGGGAGAAGCTGGACCCCCTGTAGGCTCACCTCTTGCTGATTTCTTTCAGGGCTCCACTGCGGCAAAGGACCAGGTAGTCACCAAGGAGTTTCAGCTGCTCCCGGCTCTTGTAGATGTGGCTCATGTGGTCCACATGGTCATAGAGGGTCTCATTCACCAGTTTCAAGTTGATCAAGGGCTGGCTATGAATTTGGGACAGGAACTTCAGAGCCTGGCGGCAGACCTAAGAAATGAAAACACCTGTAAGTGTCCTACGTTGGCATCTAGAGAAGCCAGCCAGAGGGGCTGGTTACAATTTCAGGCTAGCACCCTGGGTATTTCCCATTATCAGTTCCCTTTATCTTCCTCTCAGTCTTGACAAGCCCAGATTTTTTGCAAGTAAAGGTAAAGGGACCCCTGACCATTAGGTCCAGTCGTGACCGACTCTGGGGTTGCGGCGCTCATCTCGCTTTATTGGCCGAGGGAGCCGGCGTACAGCTTCCGGGTCATGTGGCCAGCATGACTAAGCCGCTTCTGGCGAACCAGAGCAGCGCACGGAAACGCCGTTTACCTTCCCGCCAGAGCGGTACCTATTTATCTACTTGCACTTTGATGTGCTTTCGAACTGCTAGGTTGGCAGGAGCAGGGACCGAGCAACGGGAGCTCACCCCGTCATGGGGATTCGAACCGCTGACCTTCTGATTGGCAAGTCCTAGACTCTGTGGTTTAACCCACAGCACCACCCGCGTCCCTCAGAATCAGGACAAATAAGAAACTGTTATAAGAATTTTAAGGTCTCAAATATAGAATATTCATAAATGAACACATATCTAAATGTATGAACCATGCATTTGAAATAGATGCATGGAAGAGCAATCCTGAAGCCATTTTGACTCTTCCAATGATTTCAAATATTCCTCTGCAGTAAGGGAGGCAAATGGGGAAAGCCTTCCCATTGTCTTTTTGCTTGCAAATCCTGTCCGAAGGGAGTCTTTGTGTATGAATAGGGTGAGTCTGTGACCTGGACTCAGGAAATAAAGTATTAACTATCACAAAAAAATGGCCAGGCTGCCCAGGTAATGCAATCAGGGACCATTATCAGGGTTCCTGGCAGATAGGATTTCTGCTGTAGACCGCCTCCTTCTGTGATGTATGTGTGATATTTTAGGGGGGTGGTTGTGAGCTACAAGGTGGGCAATTTCAAAAGTCTATATAAGGGCTTGTGCACCGTTTTTCAGCGTTCTCCTCCCTCCGGCGTGTGGTGAGTGGGGACCCTGTTGCAACAGCTCCTTGAATAAAAACCAGGCTTACTAGCAGCTTTGCTTCTCAATATACTCTGCTTGGCCTTTGTTATTTTCTCCTAGCGAATGAACAGTGAGATCGTTCACTTAAGGACTCTATATGGGCTCTGGAATATCCCATAAGGGAAAGGGAGCAGTTTTTATTATAACAAAATGAACAATGCACGAGCCACATCAGGAGTCAATCAGAGCACTGTACGCCCCCCCCCCCCCGCCTCACCGGGGATGTTGCCACCCCAGGCCTGTGTCCCCTATCCTCAAGTCGCCCAGACTTACCGGACGCCTGGTGAGATCCCAGTTGTGAATCAGCCGCGAAGGAATCACGGACTCTTCATCCCAGTGGCAGCTGTCACAATAGTAGAGGCCTGTGAATGCGCAAAGCTTCGGCTTCACAAAGGAAAAGCCAATCTGCCTGGAGCAGCCTGGAAAGAAAAGCAGCCACAACAGCGACATTATATCTCCCCTGTCAGAATGTCAGGCACTGGACTGAAGGGGGCAAGTTGGAGGAGGAATGGTGGAGCTCGCCCCCCACCCCTTCTCCTGAAGCTTCCAGAGGAGAGGAAGGCAGTACAGTGGGCGCTCGGGTTGCGAACGTGATCTGTTCGCAACCTGCGGGGGCACGTCTGCACACACGTGGGTTGCATGCACGACCGCCAAAACCCGGAAGCAATCTGTTCCGGTACTTCCGGGTTTCGGCGGTCCGTAACCCGAAAAAATGCAGCCTGAAACGGCTGTAACCCGAGCTATGGACTGTATTGAATTACAGCAGTGGTTTGAGGAAGGTCAAGACAGGTGAACAGAAGAGTTGGGAGGTGTTGGGAGAAGGGAGTGGGGAGACAGAGCCAGGCGAGACAGAGACAGAGCAGAACAGCTGACACATTGTCATTAGATATTATTTCTGACCCCCCTTCTCCCAGAACTCGACATTCATTGAGGGTGCAAGAGCAAAGCACTCAGAGACAATTAGTCCCTGGCGGCCACCGTAAGGGAAAGTGCTGTTGGTAGGAAGGGAGGCAGGAGGAGCTCAGTTGGAGCAACGCCGTTAAGGGAGGCAGATTGCATTCCTTGTCTCTTGGTGCGATGACTGAATAAACTCATTAGTAAGAACTCTTTGTTTTTCTCTGCTCCTTGCGGCCACCAGGGGAGGGAGAGAATTCCCCGGAGCCTGAAATAGAGGCAGGATGTCTCAGGATACCAGTTGCTTGGAATCGCTAGAATCGGAGAGCGCCGTTGCACTCGGGTCCTGCTGGGCACCTGGTTGGCCACTGTGGCAACAGATTGCTGGATAAAATGAGCCTTCAGCTTGATCTAGCAGGGCTCTTCTTATGTTAAGGGTTCCTAAGGATGCTACCCCTTCATGGATCACTGCCTTGCCGTGGCGAAGGGGCTTGAATAACTCAGAGAAGCTATGAGCTATGCCATGCAGGACCACCCAAGATGGACAGGTCATAGTGGAAAGTTTTGACCAAATGTGATCCACCTGGAGCAGGAACTGGCAAGCCACTCCAGTATCCCTGCCAAGAAAACTCCATGAACAAAGCCTGGTGTGCTCTGCTCCATGGGGTCATGAAGAGTCGGACACGACTAAACGACTAAACAACAACAAGGATGCTACAAACTGGCCCTTGGCAATTTTGAGAGTCTTCTGTACAGTGGTACCTCGGGTTACATACGCTTCAGGTTACATACGCTTGAGGTTACAGACTCCACTAACCCAGAAATAGTACCTCGGGTTAAGAACTTTGCTTCAGGATGAGAACAGAAATTGTGCTCTGGCGGCGCGGCGGCAGCAGGAGGCCCCATTAGTTAAAGTGGTGCTTCAGGTTAAGAATAGTTTCAGGTTAAGAACGGACCTCCGGAACGAATTAAGTACCGTATTTTTCGCTCTATAAGATGCACCAGACCACAAGACGCACCTAGTTTCTGGCGGAGGAAAACAAGAAAAAAAATATTCTGAATCTCAGAAGCCAGAACAGCAAGAGGGATCGCTGTGCAGTGAAAGCAGCAATCCCTCTTGCTGTTCTGGCTTCTGGGATAGCTGCGCAGCCTGCATTCACTCCATAAGACGCGCACATATTTCCCCTTACTTTTTAGGAGGGAAAAAGTGAGTCTTACAGAGCAAAAAATACGCTACCTAACCCGAGGTACCACTGTATCTGTTTCCCCACCCCGAGCTCTGCGTTGCAGCCACCTTGCCGCTCCCCAACCTACCCGCACAGATGAAGCTCTGGCAGTCCAGGCCTTTCTCTGTGGGGATGGCAACCAGGTACTTGAGGAGGAAGCCATTCCCCTTGGTGGTGCTTTTCAAAACGGCCTGCGAGTTCCCATCCAGGTTGCCCCCCAGGCTCAAGGCCTCCTCCGCCATCTCCAGGTACGACATCAGCATCCGGCGGACCAAGTCCCTCCAGTCAGCTGCCTCCTCCGCGTTCTCGGCTCTCAGCTTCAGCACCGCTTTCGAAGTGATGACTTTGAAGAAGGCCGGGCCCCCCAGGCTCACGTCGGGCAGGATGTCCTGTATGGTCTCGATCCCGTAGCTGTTGCTCAGCATTTTCTCCCCGTTCCGGGCCCTGAAGCACTTCAGGGCTTCCAAGGACAAGGAGAACACAAAAGGGGCCCACGTCTTTTCGGTTTCCAGGTACAAAACAGACTCCTTGACCGCATCCAGCTCGGGGTCGAAACCGCACGTCCAGTCCAGTCCATTGCTGCCTGTCCCGTTGTATTGCAAGAGGGCCGAAAGCTCGCCGGGCGAACCACCGGCAGAGTTCGCATCCGGGTCCTCCGCTGCTTCGGTGCCCTCCAGGGTCTCCCAGCCTTCGTCCGGCTGAGGCCTACATTTCTGAAGTGCCTCATGCAGCCGGTCCAGCCAATCCTCCGCCTCATCCTGAGAGGCGGCTCGGAGGCAAAGCCGTTTGCCCGAGAAGGACAGGTCAAAGCGGCCGTCGCTGTGAGCTGTCCCCAGGCAATCGCACCGCAGCAGGGAACAGGTCTCCACGCACACCCGCTCCTCGCTGTCCACAAAGAGGCGCAGCTCCAGCGGCGAAAGCTCGCAGAAGAACTCCTTCCAGATGCCCATGCCTCCTCGTCGCTCCAGGGTCCCCAGCTTCAGCAGACCACGGAAAGGGTTCGAAAGGCCTGGAGGTGGAGGATAATAAAGAAGAAGGGTATTACAGACGCAGCCAAAGTGATTCAGAAGTCATAAATAACGATGCTGCTGACCACCGTTTTGTCTTGTCTTTCGTCATAAGAATTCTAACGTGACATAAACGCAATCAGCGCTCATAAGCGCACAAGGTAAACACACATACGTTAAGTACATAAACCACATGTCTGAAATAGTACAGGGGAGCAATCCCGTGGCCATCTTGACTCTCTTAATGACTCCAAATATTTTCCTCTGCAATAGAAGGAAGTACCTAGACAGCATCTTAAAAAGCAGAGACGTCACCTTGCCAACAAAGGTCCATATAGTTCAAGCTATGGTTTTCCCAGTAGTGATGTATTGAAGTGAGAGCTGGACCATAAAGAAGGCTGATCGCTGAAGAATGGATGCTTTAGAATTATGGTGCTGGAGGAGACTCTTGAGAGTCCCATGGACTTCAAGAAGATCAAACCGATCCATTCTGAAGGAAATCAGCCCTGAGTGCTCACTGGAAGGACAGATCCTGAAGCTGAGGCTCCAATACTTTGGCCACCTCATGAGAAGAGAAGACTCCCTCGAAAATACCCTGATGTTGGGAAAGATGGAGGGCACAAGGAGAAGGGGATGACAGAGGACGAGATGGTTGGACAATGTTCTCGAAGCTACCAGCATGAGTTTGACCAAGCTGCGGGAGGCAGTGGAGGACAGAGGTGCCTGGCGTTCTCTGGTCCATGGGGTCACGAAGAGTCGGACACGACTAAACAACTAAACAACAAATCAGTCCTGCACTGCAGGGGGTTGGAATAGATGACCCTTAGGGTCCCTTCCAGCTTTACGATTCTATGATCTTGGAAATAGATCTTTTCAGTTGCAAAATCCTTCAAACCCTGTAAACAGACTTATCACATGAATAAGGGAAGTCTGGGACAATGGATTTAAGAACTAAGGTGTTTACCATTTTGAAAGAATGGCCCAGACTGGCCAGGATAAGGCAATCAGTGACCATTATCTGATATCTTGACAGACAAGCCACACTCTCAAATTTCTGTTGTAATGTAGACTGCCTCGTAGTGGTATGATGCTTGTAGGTGGTCTTTGGCTAAGGGGGTCTGGCAAATTCTAAAGTCTTTAAAAGTTGTTACACACTTTTATTCTAGGTCCTCCCCTCCTTGCAAGGGAGGGAACTCTGTTGCAAGAGGAAAAAAATAAAGATTTGCCTTGCTTTGACTGGTTCCTGCCTCCACATGTTCTTCTCCAACTTAGGGGACACTGAGCCCCTTGATGGGGAGCTGGGCTGCTAAAGCCAACCCCAAATTTATCTTCTATCACTTTCTCCTCCCCACCCCATCATTTGCCCCATGGCAGAAAGACCCTTACCCATTTGCCTCCGGTGAACGACACTAAAGCCCTTTGATTCCGCCTCGGGGGACAGTTTGGGCTTCCTGGCCTTGGCTGAGGTCACGTGAAGCTTGTCTTGGTCCAGAGCGCCGCTTGGTATCGATGGCTGGCTATCGGCAGGACGCTCTGGCGAGGGACTGAGTGAACGGGAGAGACTTTTTGCTGTTCCCTCAGGAGGAGGAGAGGGAAGGTAAATGTCATCCTCGGTGATCCAGTTTGTTTCCTGTCGGGGAACAAAAAGAGCTGAATTCAGCTGGACTATTCAACAGGGAAATTAACAAGTAGCAAATAACGTTTTTACTGCGCTAAGGGCTTTATAGAAGTGGCGCAGTTCCTGCCCAAGCCCTGCAGTAGGGCTGGAAGGCCTGTGCCCCTTCGCGTAGTCCAAGGGAAAACCAGGATGAAAAACCAAAAGAAATGGAGAGATTGAAGGAGGGAAAATAAGTCTCCTATGAGCAATTAGTTCAGTCCCCCGGCAAGAGTGGTCCAGCTTCCTCCCAACATCCTGTTTGGACACGGAGGAAAGGGGAGGGAAGGGGTTTCCAAAAGAGAAAGAAAAGTGGGGTGTTTTCTCCCACTTTTGGCTTTGACCCCAACCATCACCTGCACGAGGCTCCCTCAGTGGATTTAGAACAGGGTCAGTATTTGGAGTGGGTAGGTTTATCAGTGGCTAAAACTAAATGGAGCCCCCTTATTCCAAGTCAATATACACCCCGATGACCATATGGTGGGAGACATTGTATAGAGGTGGTTGTTATCCTGAGGGTGGCCTGTTTTAAATTAAGGTGGTCAAAACCGTCAATTTTAACCATCAAGAAAAGACACCAATGATAAAACTTGATCTAAATAAAGCTCACATACTTTTTGAGCAAGCATGCATTCTAAATAATTGCTCTAGTGATACGTATATATTGGTTGGTAACTAAATAGACACTTAAAGGTAAAGGGACCCCTGACCGCTAGGTCCAGCCGCGGACGACTCTGGGGTTGTGCGCTCATCTCGCTCTATAGGCCGAGGGAGCCGGCGTTTGTCCACAGACAGCTTCCGGGTCATGTGGCCAGCATGACTAAGCTGCTTCTGGCAAACCAGAGCAGCGCACAGAAACGCCGTTTACCTTCCCGCTGGAGCGATACCTATTTATCTACTTGCACATGATGTGCTTTCGAACTGCTAGGTGGGCAGGAGCTGGGACCGAAAAGAATAGGACACTTAGGTAACCACAAATCAAAATGTCTGGCCATGCTGCTCACACAGCTTTTGGTATTGCAGAACCAAGTATGTCTCCTTATGAAGGATATGAAGCAAAATAATTTACTTGAAGGTTTAGGCTTCTGTCTTATCCACCCTTATTCAGAAACAAGCACCACTGAACAAAGTGGAGTAAGATTTGGCTGTGGCATTAGTGTGTCCGAAAGCAAAATTACTGAGCGCAAAATTGTTTAATTGGTTTAAAGGTTACTAGTTTCTTCCAAACTGAACACAGTGCAGCGCTCAGGGAGTTGGGCTTAAGGGTCTATGTGGGCTGAGTTGATGATCCCAGAGAAATACAGGATGGCATGATTGAAGCAATGATTCTTCAACATCAACTTCGTTGGACTGGTCATGTGGTGCAGGTGCCTGATTATCGTCTTCCAAAGCAACTACTCTATTCCGAACTTAAAAATGGAAAGGGTAATGCTGGTGGTCAACAAAAGAGGCTTAAAGACTCTCTCATGGCAAACCTAAAAAAATGTAGTATAAACACCGACAACTGGGAATCACTGGCCTGCAAGTGCTCCAACTGGAGAACAGCCTTTACCAAAGGTGTCACGGGCTTTGAAGACGCTCCAACTCAGGAAGAAAGGGAGGAACGAGCTGAGAGGAAGGCAAACTTGGCAAACCCTCACCGTGATCGACTCCCACTCAGAAACCTATGTCCCCACTGTGGAAGGACGTGTGGATCCAGAACTGGCCTCCACAGTCACTTATGGACTCACTGCTAAGACCATGTTCATGGAAGACAATCTTACTCAGCTACGAGTGTTAAGTTCAGATTTAATTTTGAATGAGGTTATCTTAAAGAGAGAGAAAATTATAACGGAAACTTTTAAAAAAGCATTTTTTTAAATTTAAAAATCCACCAATTGTTAAGCATAGAATCATAGAATTGGAGAGTTGGAAGGGACTCAGAGGGTCATCTAGTCTGACCCCCTGCAATTCAGGAACAACCTTGATTATCCTTACGGTTAATAATTTGTGGATCACTAGAAAAATGACAAGCACCATTATCCCCTAGAGATCTGCAATACATTCAGGAATTTGAAATATTTGTTCAGCCCTGTGCGGGATTTCTGCCTTGTTTGCCCTGGCAGTAGCTTTGCAAGACAGATGATTAATATGCCTATTTTATGGATGAGCAACAAGGCAATGAGTCACGGGCTGAGATGTGATATAAACCCATGGCTCCCAGATCTCTATAGACACAGGACCCACGGTGACTGGTTATGGGAACGCCTACCCAAAGTCTTAAGTGCAGCCAACTTTCAACCGCTGAACCTTAAGGTTTTAAATGGCTCTCCTCTGTAGAACGCAGAGCAGGTATTTGGGCAGGTTGACTCAGGCAGCATGACATCACTTCCTGCTGCGTGTGTAACAGATAGATTGGCTAACCGCCAGGTATGAGAGAGAGGCTTCCTTTGAAGGCAGCCGGTACAAAGAGGAAATGGAATTGGGGAGAGGAAGTTCCCAATTAACTGCAAGGAAAAGCATTTCCTGACCTGCAGAGTAACCGCTTCGTCAACACCACTCACTCACTGAGAGGAGCAGGAGAGACTCTGCTAATTCTTGTACCTATAATTGGTGTTAGTCACAAGAGGCGGGCTGACGGCAGACGAACAGCCACATTTGAGCAGGTTAAGCCTACCCACACTCCCTCAGGTTCTCAGAGGTTCGCGAATGAACAGTGAGATCGTTCAATAAATAGTGAAAATAAAAAATCAAGATTGACTAGTCAGTCTAATTTGGGCAGGGGGGCCTTTTTAAAAGCACAGTATGATCTCCTAACTCAGGACGCGGGTGGCGCTGTGGGTTAAACCACAGAGCCTAGGACTTGCCGATCAGAAGGCCAGCGGTTCAAATCCTCGCGACAGGGTGAGCTCCCGTTGCTCGGTCCCTGCTCCTGCCAACCTAGCAGCTCAAAAGCACATCAAAGTGCAAGTAGATAAATAGGTACCACTCCAGCGGGAAGGTAAACGGCATTTCCATGCGCTGCTCTGGTTCACCAGAAGCGGCTTAGTCATGCTGGCAACATGACCCGGAAGCTGTACGCTGGCTCTCTCTCGCCGCAACCCCAGAGTCAGTCACGACTGGACCTAATGGTCAGGGGTCCCTTTACCCTTTACCTATGATCTCCTAAAATTCCAAGCTTGGCCAAGAAGTCAAAAACCCACTTGTGCACCAAACACATTCACACAACTTCAGAGACATGCTGTCACTGGGCTTTTGAGCAAAACATTTGGGCTTTTGCCTTTGCCACCAGAACTATACGGAAATCCCATTCTGAATTTTCTTTTCACAAGAGCGAAATACTAAAGATTTTAACAGGACCTCATAGGATTTGGGGAGGCAAGATATGACTTACAGGTGAGATTGGTGAGAGAAGTCGCCCTGTCCTTGGGTGGCTTTCCTCACGGACAACAACTTGACTGATCCTATATTTAGCCCCTCCTCTCTTGAGGCTACGATGAGTTTGGGATGCATCCGCTACTCCTTTAGCGGCGTCTGCTGTGTCCAGCGCAGGCGATTGCTGGACCCTGGAACCGGGAGCTGTTTCCTTGGTCTGAGGTGGGTCACCTGGACTTGGAAGCTGTGAATCTGCTGCGTCAGAAGGTTTGGTGCTGGCAGGGTGTTTAGCTGTTACAGGACAAGGAAGGCGTGTGGTGCAGAGATCAGTGGCGGGACAGGGGCACTGAAGTGAGGAAGAAGCCGACAAGGTGTCTGTCAATTCCGGCTTTCCCTGTGCTCTGCTGAATTCTGCTAGCACCCTTGAAAGAAAAACAAAAGTTTAAAACAAAACTCAAAAGTGTGTGTGGGGGGGCATGTTATCTGTTTGATCGCATCTCCCACTATACCGTGTGCTATGCCAGGGTTTCCCAAACTTGGGTCTCTCTCCAGCTGCTTTAGGACTACAACTCCCATCATCCCTGACCATTGGTTCTGTTAGCTAGGGATGATGGGAGTTGTAGTCCAAAAACAGCTAGAGATCCAAAGTTTGGGAAACCCTGTGCTATGCCAACAGAGGCAAGGCATTCAGTAACCCCCTTTGGACATCAAACGGTCTCCAGGCTCCTTATCTGCTAAGACACCAATTCTAGCCTGAAATAAGGAATTTTAGCACATGTATACAAATGTGTTAAAGGTAAAGGTAAAGGTACCCCTGCCCGTACGGGCCAGTCTTGACAGACTCTGGGGTTGTGCGCCCATCTCACTTAAGAGGCCGGGGGCCAGCGCTGTCCGGAGACACTTCCGGGTCACGTGGCCAGCGTGACATCGCTGCTCTGGCGAGCCAGAGCTGCACACGGAAACACCGTTTACCTTCCCGCTAGAAAGCGGTCCCTATTTATCTACTTGCACCCGAGGGTGCTTTCGAACTGCTAGGTTGGCAGGCGCTGGGACCGAGCAACGGGAGCGCACCCCGCTGCGGGGATTCGAACTGCCGACCTTTCGATCGGCAAGCCCTAGGCGCTGAGGCTTTTACCCACAGCGCCACCCGCGTCCCTTAACCTGAGGTACCACTGTATATATATGACTCACTAGCTGCTCTCCCGAGCAACGGGAGCGCACCCCGCCGCAGGGATTCGAACCGCCGACCTTTCGATCGGCAAGTCCTAGGCGCTGAGGCTTTAACCCACAGCACCACCTGCGTCCCATACAAATGTGTTAGTTGGATAATAATATTAATGCAAAGGAATTTGCTTTTTTGTGGTTTAGCACTCCCTTTTGAGAATGGAGTGGATAGTTATACAAAAAGTAATACGGCGGGTAGTATGTTGTGACTCAGACATGAGTTTAAATTCTTCTTTAGCCACAAATTTTGTTGGGCAAAGCCAGCCAGCCACCCCCCCCAGCCACAACTTCCTCATCTCGTACAAAAGGTTGTTGTGGACCTGGAAGCTGGCTTAAAAGGTATTTTCAGGCACAATACCTATTGCAGCATTTGCTTAACACCAATAAATGTCAAAATGGAAAGCCAGCGTGGCTCTTCCTTCAATACTGGGAATTATCTGCTGAGTTCTAAAAGCTCAAGAGGGTTGAGGAGGTCGTGTTGGGAAAGCTACAGCTAAAAAGTATGAGCATCCATACATTGCATACGTGTCAGTTATGGGTGATTTCCTCTGGGATCTACAGCTTTGCCTGGGATCTTAGCTTCACACCACATATACATGAGTCATTTAATAGTGTCTTAAGTACTTAATGTCTTTCTTTGGCTCACCAAGGTGAATGGTGATTGTGTGGTACCATAATGTTCTGTCTCTCTGGCGATTTTTTTTTTTTATTACCAGTGAAATCCTATGTGTGCTTATTTATTTGAAATAACACAGTGGGGTTTATTCCCAGGTTAAGTGTGTTTTTAGGATTGCAGCTTAGATCAGGGTACTGAGCTGAAAAAGACAATGACTTCAGCTTCTGCGACCTGCACGGCAACACCTTTTCTGTAATAAACCTTACTATGCTACTTAGAAGCAACTATCTTCAATTAGTGCTTTTGCTGTATTATTTGAGGCTGAGAAAGTGCCTCTATGTCTTCTGTGGGTATGAACCTGCGACAAAGGGGTGGAGGTTTGCATATCCAGAAGGTGATCAGACCAAGCTTCTGATCAGTAAACGTGCTGAGTTCTGTGAGCAGAATAGTTGGTCAAGGATCCATGCGAGTCCTGATGTTCTCTCAGAATGTCTGATTCTGAGGAGGAAGGGGAGCTAGAGGCTGAACCTGTTGCTGAGGACCAAGTCTCTGAACAGGGTCGGGCACAGGGTTGGGCATCTCCACAGGTTGTTAAAAGAGAGCCCAAGAGTGAGCCTTCGTCTCCTGTTAGCATAGTACAGAAGGCCCGAAGACGCACTAAGTCAGAGGGGGAGTCTTCCAATGTAGAGGACACACTTGCTGACCACAGTGAGTCAGAAGGAGCACCTGAGTTTGTGCTCAGACGGTCCACTCGCACCACGAAGGGGGTTCCACCTGAGAGGTTTCAGGTCACCAGTGCGTGGGTTGGTTTCGCACAGTGCGAACCTGGAAGTTTTGAGGAGGTTCAACAGTTGCCTGAGACAGAAGCCAGGAAGGGGCGAGAGGCAATGGAAAGGATGTTGAACTCTCAGAGGTCTGTAGATGTGTGTTCACAGTTTCCCTCAGGATGCGAGACGAGAGGGGGTGTGAAGAGAATCAGAACTTACAGGGTTAAGCAGTTCTGAGTGACGTCTCACAGTATCAGGATCTGAACACCAATTTACCAGCTCTGTCAGGGAACTGCCATCAGAGCAGGGGCTGGAAGCAGAGGGGCAGTTGTGTTACAGGGAGCCTCCGAAAATCTTGCAAAGCAGTTCCTCTTCTGGTGAGGAGCAAAGCCCCACCTCCAGTGGGGAAGCGGTGAAAGGACCAGAGGATGCTGGTGGGAGCCTCAGCCCCACTCCTGGCCAAGCCAGCCAGGAGGGAAGCATACCCCTTCCGTCGCCCATCCTGCGCAGAAGTCTAAAGCGCAAAGAGGGAAGGAAAAGGCTGGGCATCAGGAAACAAGCACTCCCGGATTCTGCAGACATGGATTGAGGCAGACATGAACTTTGGGGTTCTGCACTGTAAATAGTTTTGCACCTAAATAAAACCTGTACAAACAGGTCGGAGTCCTGCCTGGTTACTCGTGAGCGACCACCTTTGCCATCTGACAAGCTCGAATAAGGTCTTCCCCTAGTATTTTTGTACGCCACAACAGCAGCTAGGATTTTACTAACCAGAAAATGGAAAACACAAGAATTACCAACGGTAGAAGAATGGCAGATGAAGATGATGGAATTTATGGAGCTGGCTGATCTCACCGGGAGAATCCGCGACCAGAAAAAAGAGGAATACCAAGAAGATTGGAAGAAATTTAAAGACTATTTGAACAAATATTCTAATATTAAAGATATATAATCACTTGAAAGAACCAATCAGGCCTAGGATTAAATTAGATTTAAATATATAAATAAGAAAATGTATTATAAGAAAGGTAAAGAAATTGGAATACGACTGTAATAATGTTTTATGAAATAATGATACTGGAAACTGCTACATTCAAATTAAGAGGAAATTCAGATGGAGGAGATTAGAGGAAGTCAACCAAAATGTTTATGAAAATGCATTTTAATGAATTAATTGAGTTTCCTTTTTTTCCTGTTTAGGTATCTTAAGTTTGTTACTTTCCCCCCTTCTTTTTCACTTTTCTATTGTGTTGTTGTATATTTTCTTTTTTGTTATGTCTGTTGATGAAATTTAATAAATATTATTGTTAAAAAAAAAAAGTCGTCCCCTTTCCTCTGCATACTCACTCTTGGAGGGACTGGTCCAAGTCTTTTGCTGTTGCCACGTCAGGTTCAGCATCATCCGAGATGGACTCCTCAACCCTGTCCGCATTCTGCGTGGCAGCAGATGTCCCCGGGGTAAGGCCGTCGGAGCTGAGGCTGGAAGACAGCTGGGAGGAACCTGTTGTGCTGATGCTCAGGTTGGATGCAGTGAGTTTCTCTGCCCGTTGGCTTTTAGCGGCGGGCAAGAGGGCTGGGGAAGCCTCAGCCTCATCTGAGCCAGAAGACAGCGAGAGGGAGCCCAGTGATTCTTTCCTCCGGGGCTCCAAACTCACAAGCAGTTCTGTGGCTGGGCAAAGTCCCGACAGGGATAAAGGAGTGACCGTCCATTCGTTCAAGACTGCCGACTTGTAGGAGAGGTCGAAGGCCAGGGAGTTCAAGCCCTGCAGATAAGTGAGAAGGAACTCAACCTCCTCGGTGTCCAGTAGCAAGGCTGGCGAATGGTAATACTCAGAGAGGTGGGCTTTCTCGTGGAGCAAGAGCTTCAGGTAGCATTCCATCAGGCCGTCGTTCAGCGCAAGTCGTAGCCAAGCACGGCAGCGGCCCACATCTGTGTTGATGAAGTCCAGGTGCTCCAACTCAGAAATGATGTTTCTGGAGAAAAGTAAAGAGAGGAGCAGGGAAGGGGGAGAGAGCACAAGGCTGCAGCTCTAATAATAATAATAATAAATTTTTATTTATATCCTGCCCTTCCCAGTTCAAAAACCGGGCTCAGGGCGGCTAACAACAAATTTAAAATACTTTAAAACAATCATAAAAGCAGCATAAAATACAGTATAAAATATGAATAACAATAAAATTCAAAAATCAAAAATCTATTAGATAATCCCCAGGGCCTAATTGATCCTACTTGAGCCCACATAACACCAGTCCTGATAGATCTGCATTGGCTCCCAGTACATTTCCGAGCACAATTCAAAGTCCTTTAAAGCCTCGGTCCTGTATACCTGAAGGAGCGTCTCCACGCCCATCATTCAGCCCAGACACTGAGATCCAGCTCTGAGGGCCTTCTGGCGGTTCCCTCATTGCGAGGTTACAGGGAACCAGACAGAGGGCCTTCTCAGTAGTGGCGCCCACCCTGTGGAACACCCTCCCTTCAGATGTGAAGGAAATAAGCAGCTATCCTATAAGGACATCTGAAGGCAGCCCTGTTCAGGAAAGTTTTTAATATTTAATGCTGTACTGTTTTTAACACTTGATTGGGAGCTGCCCAGAGTGGCTGGGGAAACTCAGCCAGATGGGCGGGGTATAAATAATAAATTATTATTATTATTATTATTGGGCCAGCAAGGAGGCCAAGGGAGAATTAGCTGTGGGGTCTCAGAGCGGATGATCTTCATAAAAGGGGAGGGGGAAGGGGGGGAGCTCTGAAGGACCTTGGAAAGTGGGGAAGGGTTTGTTAAAAAACAAGAAGTTTTTTTATCCCCCATTCCTCCTCTGACCTGTCTTCATTGTCCCACCCCAACCCAAAGCCTTCCTCTTCTGAGGCTCCTCCCTTTGAGGTTCTCTGACAGGGATCCCCGGCCACTCCTCATTGTCCAGCCAGCCCCTGAATTTTTTTGCCTATAAAGGTAAACGGACCCCTGACCATTAGGACCAGTCGTGACCGACTCTGGGGTTGCGGGGCTCATCTCGCGTACAGCTTCCGGGTCATGTGGCCAGCATGACTAAGCTGCTTCTGGCAAACCAGAGCAGCGTACAGAAACACCGTTTACCTTCCCGCCAGAGCGGTACCTATTTATCTATTTGCACTTTGATGTGCTTTTGAACTGCTAGGTTGGCAGAAGTTTTTGCCTATATCCGCCTAAATTCCTAGCAGGACTTTAGCAAGAAGAGATGAGAAGTCCCTCCATCAGCCATATCCCCTTGAACTTTGGTTAACCACCGTAAGCAGAAATCTCACATTTGCATCTCGCAAATGCCCCCACTCCACACCCAGCAATGTTCAAGCATGTAATATCAGCAAATTTTGCTGGTGGCTGCAATCTCCACCCTCAAAGCGGCTGTCTTCCCCACCTCACCTGTGTGTGATAGTTTTCAGCAGGGCCCAAAAGGCTGGTTGGGGAAGGGGCAGGCGCCCGCCAAATTTCCTCCCTTTCGCTCCCGATTCTGCCTTGATGTGCTTGGCCTTCAAGCCGTGGACAAACACTGCTTCGAGGGCGCAGCAGAGGGTGTTGGCATCTCCATCGTCACTGGTCACGAGGGCGTCGGAAGTCACGTAATGTTTCTGCAGCGCTTTGATGGAGTTCACCAGGTGTGTCTTGATCAACTAGGGTAGCATCAAACAGAGGCTGCATTAGGTTAGGGCCAAGATGAAAGTAAGCCCTCCTCCCCAAGGATATTGCCAAAATGTGTGGTGTTTTTTTAAAGCATTTATTAATTTTCCAATTAAAACATCTAATTAACATATCAAATCCAATGAAAATAAAAAACTAAAATTAAAAAAAGTCCAATTGTCTTCCAAATTGTAATAATTTTTGCTTCGGCTTCCCACGGTCTGAATTCCGAAGCTCTTTCAACATCATAGTCCTGCCTCTCATCATCATCAATGTTTTTCATAATTCCATATACGATTTTTTCCTCCACGTTTTGACTCTGGTTATGTGATGTCACAAAAAAGATACTTTTTTTCCTATGGAGTGCAGATTTGTCCGTATATTGTACTTTTTCAGCTGTTTTTGTTTTTTCATCGCACCGCTTCATTTACCGTATTTTTCGCCCTATAGGACGCACCGTCCCATAAGGCGCACCTAGTTTTTTGGGGGGGAAATAAAGGGGGGGATTATTTTTCCCCCAGGTGTGGGGCTGGGGTGGAGGAAGCCCGAGCTTCCCCCGACCCCAGCCCCCAGAACAGGCAACTCTCCACAAGCCGTGGGAGCCCAGCGTAGGGCTCCCGCGCCTTGCGGAGAGCTGCACGAAGTCTGGGTGCGCTGAGCTCAGCGCGCCCAGCCTTCAGCATGCAGGCAAGTCTCCGCAAGCCATGGGAGCCCGGTGCGGGCTTCCACGGCTTGCGGAGGTCTGCGCAAAGCCTGGAGAGCGAGAGGGGTCGGTGCGCACCAACCCCTCTCGCACTCCAGGCTTCAGCGAATGCCTGCATTCGCCCCATAGGACACACACACATTTCCCCTTCATTTTTGGAGGGGAAAAAGTACGTCCTATGGGGCGAAAAATACGGTAATTGCATCCAAATTCAGAGTTCTGTCCAGCTCTTTGAGAATTGTTATTTTGGCAGCTCCCAAATCGTTAATCTTTCCCGTCCAGGTGTTATCAAAGAAACAAAGAGAAACCTCATTCTGAAACTCCTTACTGATTTATTCTTAAGCAGACTTTGGATATTGCCAAAATGTTGAGGACAGCAGGAAGGCCTCAACTGGAGCGCACTGTGTTAAGATCCGAAACATTGAGAAGAGGATTGTGAAGCTAAGGCCTATAAACACAAGGTGCTGTTTATGTACTATTTCAGACCAGATCAGATTCAAGTTACCTAAACTATGTCTGTTTGAGCAACGAACAGATTGTAGGTGGAGCAATAAATGTGAGATTATCAGTGCCCCTGAAGTAACGACACTGATTATAGCTCAGTAGGTTAGAGAATGATGCTGGTGATGCCAAGGTTGCAGGTTCGATCCCCATGTGGGACAGCTGCATATTCCTGCATTGCAGGGGGTTGGACTAGATGATCCTCAGGGTCCCTTCCAACTCCACAATTCTATGATTAAGGAGATATCACAACTTGATACTGAAATTACCTGTTAACATTTTCCTTCTGTTGTTGTCATCTTGATCATGCCCAACGGCAATACTTACAAGATCTACATTGTCCAGCTATGCCATCTGCCTTCCCCAATGGCAAAAGAGGATGGTCAGAGGAGGAGATTATTTGTATATTATTTACTATACTGCCCATGGGCTGAGAACCCTACACGTAGTTTTCTATCCAAGTTGTTGTAGACCTTTTCTGTGCTTTTAGGTTTTTATAAAGATTTGCTTCCTGTTATTGAATCATGATAAAAAATAGGGTGCCAACAGAAAAAGAATATTTGTACACAACTTGACATAAATTTCTCCGGGCTGTTGTTGTTGTTGTTGCCTGTTTTATTTAAGCTTGCTGGTAAACACCTTCTGCTTCTTCCATTTGACTGCACTTTGGAGTTTTTGGCTGAAATTAATTCTCCTCTGTTTGCGATCTCATACTGGATTGGCCTACAGTAATCTTGAATTGGCCTTGAGGATTTTAAAAAGAAGAAATGGGCATCTGTTTAGAAGAAAAGTAACTGGAGGAACTGAGTAGGTTTAGGATGGAGAAGAAATTAGGGGACGGGATGTATGAGGATGAAAGAAATTATAGAAATGTTGGCAATGGTCAAAAATGCCAGTGTCCTAGGGTAACTTAGTTGGTGGAGAATGAGACTCTTGATCTCAGGATTGTGGGTTTGAAGAGGGTTGGAATAGATGACTCTTGGGGTCCCAGCTCTACAATTCTATGATTCTATGAAACCGGGGAGGGGAGAGAATGTTCCATGTCCAGAATGAATCTCATAGCAGGTTTCCAACCAGCGTTGTGTATGACTCAAGAAGGGCTGAGCTTGATTGTCACCATCAATGGCTGTCAAAAGGAGTGCCTTCTCTCCACGGAACAGATGGAAAAGCATCATGAGATGCCTGTTCATGCATCTAGCCGCCACTTCCAAGTGATGCTCAGCCCCTTCCTCTGGAACATCCCTATGGCCAGTGAAGCCTCACCTCCATAGGGCAGCTCGGCTGTAATTATTCACCTTCCTCCTGGGCCATGTTCAGAAAGTGGTGGTGGGGGGATGAGTGCTCAGGCCCCTGGGCCCTCACTTGTGGGGTGCCTCAGGGTTCCGTCCTCTCCCCCATGCTTTTTAACATCTACATGAAGCCGCTGGGAGAGATCATCAGGGGGTTTGGACTGGGTGTCCATCAATATGAAGATGATACCCAGCTCTACCTCTCTTTCAAATCAGAACCAGTAAAGGTGGTGAAGGTCCTGTTTGAGTGTCTAGAGGCAGTTGGAGGATGGATGGCGGCTAATGGATTGAGGTTGAATCCTGACAAGACAGAAGTACTGTTTTGGGGAGACAGGGGGCGGGCGGGTGTGGAGGACTCCCTGGTCCTGAATGGGGTTCTGCCTGGAGACTGAGGTCCAGCGCCGAGGGCCTTCTGGCGGTTCCCTCATTGCAAGAAGCAAAGCTACAGGGAACCAAGCAGAGGGCCTTCTCGGTAGTGGCACCCGCCCTGTGGAACACCCTCCCATCAGATGTCAAAGAGATAAACTACCTGACATTCAGAAGACATCTTAAGGCAGCCTTGTTGAGGGAAGTTTTTAATGTATGACATATTAGTGCATTTTTTGTATTTGTGGAAGCCGCCCAGAGTGGCTGGGGAAACCCAGCCAGATGGGCGGGGTACAAATAATAAATTATTATTATTGTTAGTATTACCTGGGTAACTTCTCGGGGCTGGCATCCATTCTCAGCTTTGTGGTTGGAATGCATATCTACTGCTGCTTCTGCCCAGTTCTGGAATCACATGGTAACCTGAGGAAAAGCAAACAGGAAGAAAGTCAAACACCATTTGAACAAGTCCACTATCCTGACCTCTGTGCTTATTAGTGTGATGGCCTGGGATTCAGACTCAGAGGCTGAACCAGCTGAGCCGGGGCTAGGGCATGAGCCTCAAGGGTCCTCACCTGTGCTGGATCCTCAGGTGCAGGCACCAGCTGAGTCTGCTCTGGCTCCTGAGGTGATGGAGGACCCATTGCCTGCAGGTGCTCCACTCTCAGCCCCGTCAGGGGAAGCTGAGGTTGCCTCTGGGTCCGCTAACCCTCCAGCCTCTCCTGAGCTGCAGAGGCTCAGGGCAGAGAGGCGGAGGGAACTAAGTTCCTGCAGGAGGAGTGCTCGCCTCCAGGCCAGGAGAGGCGAGTCAACAGAGGATCAGGGCCGTCCTATGCCTCGGGGCAGATAAAAGCTGGCCAGCCCCAGTCCCAGGTTGCAGGAGCAACATTGTTGGTAGCCTGTTCCTGCCTGCACCCTGTCCTGCTCTTCTGCCAGAGTTCCTGACCTCACCCGACTCCCTGCCTTGGACCCTGCTTCAGCTCTAACGGACAGCCTCCATACCGCACCCTCGACCTCGGACTGGACTTGGACCTTGCCGCACAGTTAACCCTCGGGACCAGCACAATTAGTCTGGAATACCCACCACATAACAGTCATATGAGAGACCAGAGATCAACTAGTACAGCCTTCCTCCAACCTGGTGCTCTCCAGATGCTACAACTCCCACCAGCATCTGGGGGACAAAGCAGCCAGGGAGTGGGCCGTGAGTGCGAAACACACCCCTCAAAAGTTGTGAGACAAGTCTCCCAAGCCCAGTTCCCTTCTCGAATTAGGCCAGGGAACCTGGGTCCCTCCTGCTTCTTCTACAGGCTCAGGGAGCTCAGCTCATGGCAGGCTCCTAGAATCATAGAATTGTAGAGCTGGAGGGGACCCTGCGGGTCATCTAGTCCAACCCCGGGTGACACAGGAATCTCAGCTAAAGCATCCATGACAGATGGCCGCCCAGCCTTGGCTTAAAAACCTCCAATGGAGGAGAGTCCACCACCTTCTTTGGGCCTTATGTCTGATCTAGAATCACAGACCCGGAAGCAACCAAAAGGCCATTCAGTTGAAGCCCTTGCGGGGAAGCAGCACCACCCACCCAGAACCTCCCCCTCCCCACTCAAAAGATCAGGCTAGACAACCCAGAAGAGCCCGTAACACCAGATATGGAGAACAGGTGAGCTGCAGAAAGGTGCTAACTGAGCAATACAGCTAGGTGGTTCAAGCAAGCAAAGCCAAGCCGCATGCAACTCATTCCATCAGAACAGCAGGCAGTCGGACCACAGGGACCAAATTCCTTCTCAGAGCCACACGATCATTCGGCAGGGTCCTAGGATGAGCAGCCCCTATCCGCTAAGCCTTCACAAGAGACAAAGATGGAAGGAAGAGACAATCCCGACCAGAGAAGAATGGCAAACCAAGTTGATGGACTATGCCGACATGGCAAAATTAACTAGAAAGCTCAGAAATCAAGACGACAAGAACTTTAAAAAAGAATGGGAAAAGTTTGTAATTTACTTACAAGACCACTGTAAGCAGGTTAAAACATTAGCAGAATTTTAACCACACTTGTAAAGTAATGGAAAGTATGGATAATTTAGGATAAAAATTTGGATCAGCATTGATACGCAGTTGTAAATATTATCATTAGGACCCATTGGAAGAGATCGGTGGAAGTCAGGAGATTCAGAGTAATCTTGATATTTGGATTCTGAATTGTTTTTTGTTTATACTTTTTAAAATCAAATCAATAATAATTTTTTAAAAAAAGACTTCACAAGAAAAACTTGAGCAGAATGGTCCACAACCCTCTACCTGCAGAGGAACATGGCAAAGTGCTCAGTATTATATTAGTAGTCTCCCTTCCGCTTCCTAGCAAGCCCCTTAACCAGCAACGCCAGCCAGGATGGAAGCAACTGGGTTTCACGGCTATTAATCTATTCCCAAACTGACACAGCAGATGCACAAACACCAACCTCCTCCTCAAGGAGTTTGCGGACAGCCTGGGCAGGACCAACCGAGTCCAAGCAGAGAGAGGACAGTCACGGACAAAAGCTGCCTGGGGAGACGGGGCGGGTGGCGAGAATGTAAGCCCCTTGCCTCCGCGCTAGGCTTGTCACAAGACCTGCTGAACTCTGAACGCTGCAATTTAAAAAGCTAAGCACAGCAACCACAAAGCCACAGCTCTCTTAACCTCTGGTCTACATATTTATTTGACAGTCCAGGGAGACAAAAACAAGCCCCCAACTCCTCCCGTCATTTGCACTGACTTGTATTTCCTCCTGTGGAAAACTGAGAGAGGTGCACGCATCTCCAGAGTCCCAGATCAACACCTCTGCCTCATCCATACCCTGGATTGCTATGTTGGAGTCACATTCCTCCATGTCTAAATAACAGGAGGTTGGAGGATGGATGGTGGCTAACAGACTGAGGTTGAATCCTGACAAGACAGTAATACTGGTTTGGGGGGACAGGGGGCGGGCGGGTGTGGAGGACTCCCTGGTCCTGAATGGGGTAACTGTGCCCCTGAAGTACCAGGTGCGCAGCCTGGGAGTCATTCTGGACTCGCAGCTGTCCATGGAGGCGCAGGTCAATTCTGTGTCCAGGGCAGCTGTCTACCAGCTCTATCTGGTAAGCAGGCTGAGACCCTACCTGCCTGCAGACTGTCTCACCAGAGTGGTGCATGCTCTGGTTATTTCTCGCTTGGACTACTGCAATGTGCTCTATGTGGGGCTACCTTTGAAGGTGACCTGGAAACTACAACTAATCCAGAATGCGGCAGCTAGACTGGTGACTGGGAGCGGCTGCCAAGACCATATAACACGGGTCTTGAAAGACCTACATTGGCTCCCAGTACGTTTCCGAGCACAATTCAAAGTGCTGGTGTTGACTTTTAAAGCCCTAAATGGCCTCGGCCCAGTATACCCGAAGGAGCGTCTCCACCCCCATTGTTCTGCCCAGACACTGAGGTCCAGCTCCAAGGGCCTTTTGGCGGTTCCCTCGCTGCAAGAAGCCAAGTTACAGGGAACTAGGCCTTCTCGGTAGTGGCACCCGCCCTGTGGAACGCCCTCCCACCAGATGTCAAAGAGAAAGACAACTACCATACTTTTAGAAGACATCTGAAGGCAGCCCTGTTTAGGGAAGCTTTTAATGTTTGACGGACTATTGTATTTTAGTATTTTGTTGGAAGCCGCCCAGAGTTGCTGGGGAAACCCAGCCAGATGGGCGGGGTATAAATACTATGTTATTATGATTATGATTACATAACATTGCAAGTTTCTTAGCTGGCCGAGAGACCTGGATTTTTCAGAGTTAGGGCCATAGCCCAATAGCAGGACACATATTTGCATGAGTAGGGAGCCCAGAATTTGAGTAGCAGGGCTGTGAAAGTCCCCGTATGACACTTTGGAAATCCACTGCTAGTCAGACCAGGTGGTACTGGGGGAGACAGGCCATTGTGGAAAGAAAGCAACTACTTACAACCATTTTCACTTAGATTCTGGGACATGCATGCTGCGGCAACCCCATAGCCTATTTTAAACACCAGACCTTAACTCGAGTGCAGGAAATCATGGCACAAGTGTGTCTCTGAGCATGCACAAAACATCTTCTCCCAGCTGATATATGCCACCTCCACTCATCTGGAGCAGGCTGGACAACTTTGAAATCTTGGCTTGTGAACAAGGTTATGCCATGTTCTGAAATGCTTTTGCTTTGAAGGCAACCTAAAGTGCCCGTTCCGGTACTTCCGAGTTTTGACGGGTCCGTAACCTGAAAAAACGCAACTTGAAGCATCTGTAACCTGAGGTATGACTGTACATACAAGGGGCATGTTGACAGGATCCCACCACAGCCACCACTTGCCGTCGGCACACAGAGCTTTCGCTGCGGATTGTCTCACCTTTACTTTGAGTCTATGACGTACAATCAAGCCAGAGCTGTGATCTCCCGGAGACTGAGTGACATTGCCAGACAAGAGGACATAGCCCAGGTAAAACCAGGGATGTTCCTAGGGGACCAGATTTATCGGACCATACCAGCCTCCTACCTTGCAGAAATCCACTATGTGGAATACCGCAGACTTCTTACAGCGGCTAGATTAAATGTCCTTGACTCTGCGATATTGTGGGGAAGGTACAGGGGAGTACCATACGCCCAGAGAACCTGTCATTGTGCCATGGGTGTGGTTGAGTCCACCGAACACATTCTCTTGACTTGCCCTTCTTATGCAGAGCTTAGACAAAATTTTATAGATCCACTCCTATGTCAATTTAGCTTCCTACCCGGAGCAAACCAGGTTTTACACTTGCTGAATAATGTCACTAGAGCTATACCTTCCTTGGTGGCCAAATTTCTTTTTTTAGCTTTTAAGCGTCGCAAGACTATAATTGACTGTATCGATATGGGGCTATCTGTTTAGCCCATTTTAGTGTTGGCTAAGCTCTAAAATCTTCCTGGATGTTTAACTGTGTATTGACAAATGTACTTTTTCTGACTGACGGTCGAGTAAAAGGTTGATGATGATGAAGAACGGGGAGTTGATGACCGTTGCCTCGCTACTTCCTATAACAGAAAAAAATTGGGTGGCTGCTGACTAGAAACGTTTCTCCTCCTGAAAAACACCGGGCTGAACGCCAGAGTGTGTGACGGCTCAGAGGCACCGTTCCCAAAAGTCTCTTCACAAACAAACACTGGAAGAAAAGACGGGGTTTGTGCGGCGAAGGGGGAGGCAGTGTGGAATCTTGCTGAAGGAAGGCATTTCTCAGCTGTGAAACATAAAGCTCACACAGATTTAAGTTCTCTCAGCTGCTCTTAGTAAATATGCATCAAAACGCAGCACACTGAGAGCACAGGGGCTGGCTTGGCCTGGTTAAAATCTTTCTCATGTACATTAGAGCAGCTGGAATAAAATCACCTGGTCTCAAGAACAGAATCCTCAATGCACAAACCCACTTCATTCAAGCAGCTTTAAAAACGAACAAACTCTAAAACAACTGGTAGATATATACACACAGCATACTGCTCCCCAAAAAAGAAAAGCACATACAGTATAAAGTGTGCTATGTAGGCACAATTATGACACGGAGACATAATTGTGCAAGGATATAATTTGGCATTCCACCCACTCACCATGATATTATCCATAAGGTAGCCACATCTAGGTTAAAGCAGACTGCTAAATCCAGAAGCCACTGGTATTCTCCAGAAATCTGAAACTGCACATCCCAGAGTCGGTCAAATCGCTCCTTTCTTTTAAGACAAAAGGCAGCTGTGAGCAGTTGACAGACTCCAAGTCATCGTCATGAGACGCAAGGTTATAAGCAACAATAGACAAGTCACATAGTGACTAAGTCGGAACCTGGAAACTTAGAAGCTATTCATCTCTGGGACGTAAACACTTTGTTCCGTGCAACGTGAATGATGAGACTTTTCCTCCCCACCTGACCAATGCTGTGTACCCACATTTGGGGTCTTTATCTGGGAGGCTGACAAATGAAAAGACTGGAAGCTTGGAATGTCTATGGTGATTATTTCTGAAGAAGCTGAGAAAGCTTTACAAAGACACCTGATGGGGGAGCACCAAGTGGTTTTCTCCCTTTCAGATCCTGCCCATTCTATGCAAAGAGAAAGAGACAGGCAGGCAAGCAGGGAGTCCCACCCACTAGCTCTCTAGAAGTCTGAAGACCTTGTTCAAAATAAATTTTTGTTGTTGTTATTTAGTCGTTTATTCGTGTCCGACTCTTCGTGACCCCATGGACCAGAGCACGCCAGGCACTCCTGTCTTCCACTGCCTCCCGCAGTTTGGTCAAACTCATGCTGGTAGCTTCGAGAACACTGCCCAACCATCTCGTCCTCTGTCGTCCCCTTCTCCTTGTGCCCTCCATCTTTCCCAACATCAGGGTCTTTTCCAGGGAGTCTTCTCTTCTCATGAGGAGGCCAAAGTACTGGAGCCTCAGCTTCAGGATCTGTCCTTCCAGTGAGCACTCAGGGCTGATTTCCTTCAGAATGGAGAGGTTTGATCTTCTTGCAGTCCATGGGACTCTCAAGAGTCTCCTCCAGCACCAGAATTCAAAAGCATTGATTCTTTGGCGATCAGCCTTCTTTATGGTCCAGCTCTCACTTCCATACATCACTACTGGGAAAACCATAGCTTTTACTATACGGACCTTTGTTGGCAAGGTGATGTCTCTGCTTTTTAAGATGCTGTCTAGGTTTGTCATTGCTTTTCTCCCAAGAAGCAGGCGTCTCTTAATTTTGTGACTGCTGTCACCATCTGCAGTGAGCCCAAGAAAGTAAAATCTCTCACTGCCTCCATTTCTTCCCCTTCTATTTGCCAGGAGGTGATGGGTCCAGTGGCCATGATCTTAGTTTTTTTGATGTTGAGCTTCAGACCATATTTTGCGCTCTCCTCTTTCACCCTCATTAAAAGGTTCTTTAATTCCTCCTCACTTTCTGCCATCAAGGTTGTGTCATCTGCATATCTGAGGTTGTTTATAAAAAGAACTATTTTTTAAAGTCTAAAGACCCCCTCTGTAGAAATATCATATCTCAACAGGTGGGAATGCCTTGCAGACAGCAGCGGTGCGTGGGGACCATCAGCCAAGTCATGCTTCCATAGCAGTGGCCAGAGGAGGAATGACCACTGGGAGCAGCGCAGAAAGAAGAAATGCCATCGTGCATCTGCAGCAGCAAAACTGGACGCCCTCATCTGCCCCAGCTGCAACGAAACATGTCTCTCCTTTATCGGTGTCTACAGCTACTGCAGGCGCTATAACCTTCCAGTGGTTTGACTTCGCCCTCCCCTAAGGCACACTCTCCCATTGTCTCCCGAGACAGACGGATGCCAACCAACATGTGGATTCCAGAGGGTTTATAACAGGATTCAAAGGAAGCAAGTTTTGAGTGTCTGAGATCCCAAATTCAATCCCCAGTATTTGGAATAGTCCTCTGAATGAGATCATGGAATGCTGCTGCAAATCTAATAACAATGATGATGATACTACAGTAGTACCTCTAGTTGCGAACAGGATCCATTCCGGAGCCCCATTCGCAACCTGACAAGAATGCAACCCGCGTCTGCGCATGCGTGGGTGGCGATTCACCACTTCTGCGCATGCATGTGATGTCATTTTGTGCGTCTGCGCATGAGCGAGTGGCGAAACCCAGAAGTAACCCGTTCCGGTACTTCCGGGTCGCCACAGGATGCAACCTGAAAAAACGTATCATGAAGCAAACGTAACAAGAGGTATGACTGTATAACATAAGTAGGTGGCAGAGTGCATGAAGAATAGGACACCCAACTTAAAAGGCTGAGCCTTTGGCCCAGAAAATTAAAGGCATTTCAGGAAAACTTCCTGATGACAAGGAGCAGTTCAGAACTCGAACAGGTTAAACAGAGCAATCTCCTCTCTCAGGTTTTTTAAACACAGTGGTACCTTGATTCTCGAACTTCATCCGTTCTAGGAGCCCGTTTGACTCCTGAAACTGTTCGAAAACCAAGGCATGGCTTCCGATTGGCTGAAGGAGCTTCCTGCACTCAAGCGGAAGCCGCATCGGATGTTTGGCTTCCGAAAAACGTTTGCAAACCGGAACACTCACTTCCGGGTTTGCGGCGTTCAGGAGCCGTTCGGGAACCAATGTACCACTGTAAAAGGTTCAGCAAATACATGTCAGAGATACTTCTCAGATTTGCAGTAAGGCTAACTAAATCAACAAATCACTATTCCTCCTATTAAGTGCCCCCACCCCCGGCCAAAGCCCAGGCACCACGGCCTTTAGGAAGGATTTCTGCCACACCTGTTCCCTTCAGTCCTCCACAGGACCCTCACCCCACCAAAATTTGACAGCCGACACTAAAAAGGTATTGTTCAGATGTACCTGCTACCTCTGAGGTTGCTCTTTGTTGCCACGGCCCATGGCGGGAGCAGCAATCCACAGCAGGTGAGGAAGGACCTTCCATCTGTTTCTTACTAGCCAGCGTGACAAATACTTTGGTGGCTTGTGAGTGAGGAACATCTCATTCCCCATCACCTGCCCAGAGAGGCCATTATGAAATGAGTGAGATTCCATCTGCATGAGCCGTTGGCCCTAAGGGAATATTTCAAAATTCAACGTGCAGCCAGCATGGGATACACGGTGGCAACGGGGTTTCTGCATCGTAAACATGCCCACTGTTGCAAGCCTGAAGGAACTGCACAAATTTTGGAGAAAACTACTGCGGTAAACAATGGTCAGTGCATTTTGGGAAGCGGGGAGCTGCGCCCTTCCTCCTCCAAGCCAGCTTTGCACTGCTGGAATGACATACCCTCCACAAACATTCAGGCCCTTTGCTTGCACCAATGCTCAGCCTGTTGGCATTCCTCATGACAGAAAGCATAGAGGGGTGAGCTGTTCCTCAGTCACCTCCAAGCTTTCATGAGTCCAAACTGGGTAGGCTGCCTTAACTATGGGGCATGGCAGCGGAGATGGAAGGGAGAATCATTTTCAGCATTTCCCCATGATCCTCGACTGCCATGCCCCCTTTGGCATGAGAAATGATCCAAAATGATATCTAACAAAATGAAAAAAAAAAGCGTTTAGAATTTAGTTGTTGTTTAGTTGTTTAGTCGTGTCCGACTCTTCGTGACCCCATGGACCAGAGCACACCAGGCACTCCTGCCTCCACCGACTCCCGCAGCTTGGTCAAACTCATGCTGGTAGCTTCGAGAACACTGCCCAACCATCTCGTCTTCTGTCGTCCCCTTCTCCTTGTGCCCTCCATCTTTCCCAACATTAGGGTCTTTTCCAGGGAGTCTTCTCTTCTCATGAGGTGGCCAAAGTGAGAGATTTTACTTTCTTGGGCTCCATGATCACTGCAGATGGTGACAGCAGTCACGAAATTAAAAGATTCCTGCTTCTTGGGAGAAAAGCAATGACAAACCTAGACAGCATCTTAAAAAGCAGAGACATCACCTTGCCAACAAAGGTCCGTATAGTAAAAGCTATGGTTTTCCCAGTAGTGATGTATGGAAGTGAGAGCTGGACCATAAAGAAGGCTGATCGCCGTAGAATTGATGCTTTTGAATTATGGTGCTGGAGGAGACTCTTGAGAGTCCCATGAACTGCAAGAAGTTCAAACCAATCCATTCTGAAGGAAATCAGCCCTGAGTGCTCACTGGAAGGACAGATCGCGAAGCTGAGACTCCAATACTTTGGGCACCTCATGAGAAGAGAAGACTCCCTGGAAAAGACCCTGATGTTGGGAAAGATGGAGGGCACAAGGAGAAGGGGGCGACAGAGGATGAGATGGTTGGACAGTGTTCTCGAAGCTACCAGCATGAGTTTGACCAAACTGCGGGAGGCAGTGGAAGACAGGAGTGCCTGGCGTGCTCTGATCCATGGGGTCACGAAGAGTCGGACACGACCAAACGACTAAAGAACAACAACAGCATGACCCTCATGGTCCCTTCCAACTCTACAGTTCTTTGAGTCTATGTGACGTAAACATCATGTCACCTTAGTTCAAATGGCTTTCTCTAGAGAAAAGCAGAAGGCATCAAGCCACGTAGCCAAGGGACCAGGGAGAAGCAGAGGCTGCATTCACAAGCTCCCAAGTTCTCCACACTGTTCCTAGCGCCCTTATGAACATGAATGAAATCAGAACTACAGCCATCAGCAACGGGGGTAAATCAGCAGGAGCCATTTCCCCCGTAAATAGTGAAATAAAGGCAAATGCTACACACATCAGGTAGAGGGAACCTGCGGTCCTCCAGGCATGCTCAGTTTCCCACACCCCTCAGCCCCAATCCACATGACCTGTGGTCAGAGATGATGGGAACTTGAGGGACGCAGGTTTCTCATCCCTAGAACAAGCACTTGATGGCTATTGAGAGAAGCAGCAAAGTAATCTGCAGCTTCCTAGTCTGTCCTTGCAAGGGAAAAGACAACACTTGGATAAAGAATTGCACAATTAAACTTAAAAACTGATGCCAACGTCATCAGTTGCAGTTGGAGGTCAGTAATTTTCATTAGGATTGTGGAATCGGGGAGAGGGTCAATTGCCCTTTCCGTGGTTCCAGTCTTGATTGGGCTGCCTGCAGCTGTTTTATTATTATTAAGTAACATCAAAATAAGTTTGACATTTCATGTAACGTCCAGTTTGGCCTTGAAGAGAACAGAGAAACACCCCTTTTCAGGGGGCGGGAAACCACTTGCAATTAGGTAATTAAACAGCTCTGTTCATCTGACCTATCAAAAGTAAATGATCCCTCCTCCTTCACTCTTTACAGGTTACAACAGTTTAGGTCAGTGATGGCCAGACTTGGCCCTCCAGATGTTTTGGGACTACAATTCCCATCATCCCTGACCACTGGTCCTGTTAGCTAGGGATGGTGGGAGTTGTAGTCCCAAAACAGCTGGAGGGCCAAGTCTGGCCATCACTGGTTTAGGTGATAAATGCCCAAATTATCAGGTAAACCCTCCAACAAGAGCAACAAGCAGTATTTTTGCACAACGAGGAAATCAAGTATCTTGGCCATGACAACTTTTGCGCTCTTGCCGGCAGATTTCCCAACCTCTGAGATTGTATAAGCTCGTACTGTCACATTTTGCAAGTTCCCAGCTCAGATTGTGGTTTCCTTGCATAACTGAGTGGGAAGGTTCAGATGAGTGAAAGAAAGGCATTCAGACCTGACACAAATTATTATCAAAGTTCATCCATTATCTGTGCTTAAATGCCCATGAACAAGCAAACAAAAAACCAGACACAAAATATACTCAGATTCCAAAAATGAAAACAGCCCACAAGACAGTGGTAAGCAGAGGCACAAAGTTAAAAATAAATTAATCTGTAAAAGGTTCTTGAGCAGAGACTTCTACGCAATCATTCACCTATGTGGGGAAAACACAGCCCCGTCATTTACCTGGATTCTGTATCTTGATCATACTAAAGAATAACACCTTTATCTGCAAAATGCCTGTCGTGACAGGCAGGGTGAGAGTGGGCGCTGTGTTTGTCTGTGTGTTTGGCATTACGTATGGAAAAGTGCAGAATCAGTGGTCTTCCGGACATTGTTGGAAGTCCAGTTCCCATCCAGCATGACAACTGGTCTAGGATGGTGGAAGGTGGTCTAACAACACCTGAAGCACCCTACGTTTGGTAGCTCTACCCCACGGGATCCTTTTGGGGAGGGGCAGGATCATCGAGTACCGGATGTGAAAAGCAGTTCTTTCCACTTCTTTATTTCCAGCAGTGTTACTTTTCTGCCTTGATGGCAGTGATATGCTTAAAAAAGTGCATGTGATCTTTGCATCAAATGTTTTGCAACTATGGGCTTCAAGCAGTGTGCGTTAAAGAGCTTTAGGTGCTCATAAAATCTTGCATGATGGTTTTATTGCGCTGGCATGTGAAATAAAGAGCACACGCTTTATATAAGCTTTATAAACACACTTTATAAACTCAAATGCACACATTCACACTGCACAGCTATAATGTTTGCAGAGGAATCCTATGGGGAAATGTATACGACTGCTGTCCTAGTCAATAAACTGAACAAACCATTTACAGTGTGTTGCACAACTAATATGATGCTTCCAATGATTCAGAAGGAAGACTTTGAATACTATTTTAAATACAAGTACTTATGCAAATGCTTGTCAAAGAAGAGCAAGCAGGCTGTCTGCAGGTATCTGGTGATGCGAAAAGGAATGGCTGTAATCCTTCACAAATGAGTAGATCCCATTTAGATCACTGTCCTTGGTTAAACTAAATATAGGTGGGCTTGCAGCTCACAGGCAATAACTTAATTAAAAACGTCTTTATAGCTGCTATTCTATTTTGTGTTTTTAGTTTACTGGAGTCTGCTGTTTTATATTCTCCTGTATTTATCACTGTCTGCTGACCGTATTGGGGCTGATTTTGTTACCCGTAAATTGTTATTAATCAGTTTTTGTGAGCTGGCTTGTGAGGAAAGCTGTCCTAAAAGGCAGAGTATAGATTTACTATGAATGCTTTATGGAAACAAATAGGTCTGTGTGCTGAAACACAAAGACATTCTTACCCCTCAATTCAGCAGAAATGAGAAAATGCCTCTGCTGGATGAAGTGTGTTGTAACATGTTACAGCAAGTGTGCTTTTTCCTGTATAACTATTTTTCATACGCTAATTTATGCAGATATAGTCTTAATTATAGACCTTAAATACATACAGCTACATGACCGACCCGATTTCTTATTCAGATTGACAGCCCTAACATAACACACCTGCACAAACGCATAGACAACTGGGTGCTGGTGATGCAAGCAAGCATGAATTACATTGTAAGCACACTCAAAGAGTACAGTGCTATGCGCCACTGTCTGTGGACAAGCATCACACCCTTCTGTCTGATCCATTTCAGTGGTGGCCCAACCACAGTTTCACATGCTCAGGGGCAGGCCTTACCTTACAGCAAGTGTCCCCCATGAGCAGGGTTTTACCAGTGTTGAAGCAATGATTCCACAACATCAACTTTGTTGGACTGGTCATGTTGTGTGGATGCCTGATTATCGTCTTCCAAAGCAACTACAGTGATACCTCGGGTTACATACGCTTCAGGTTACAGACTCTGCTAACCCAGAAATATTACCTCGGGTTAAGAACTTTGCTTCAGGATGAGAACAGAAATCATGCTCTGGCTGCAGTGGGGGGCCCCATTAGCTAAACTGGTGCCTCAGGTTAAGAACGGACCTCCAGAACAAATTAAATTCTTAACCTGAGGTACCACTGTACTCTATTGGGAACTTAAAAATGGAAAGTGTAATGCTTGTGGTCAACAAAAGAGGTTTAAAGAGTCTCTCAAGGCAAATCTAAAAAAAAGTAGTATAAACACCAACAACTGGGAAACACTGGCCTGCGAGCGCTTCAATTGGAGAACGGCATTACCAAAAGTGACATGGGCTTTGAAGACACCTGAACTCAGGATGAAAGGGAGAAAGGTGCTAAGAGGAAGACACATTTGGCAAACCCTCACTGTGATCGACTCCCACCTGGAAACCTATGTCCCCACTGTGGAAGGACATGTGGATCCAGAAATGGCCTCCATAGGCACTTACGGAATCACTGTTTAAACCGTGTTCATGGAAGACAATCTTCTTCAGCTACGAGGGATCGCCAAAGAAGACTCTTTCTGTTATAGCAACTACTCAGAAAGCAAAGGGGTGAACTCTGGGGCACCAATGTGGTGGAAGCTGGTGCCCTCCCATGCGTGACTATAGTGGTACCTCGGGTTACATACGCTTCAGGTTACAGACTCCGCTAACCCAGAAATAGTGCCTCGGGTTAAGAACTTTGCTTCAGGATGAGAACAGAAATTGTGTTCTGGCGGTGCGGCGGCAGCAGGAGGCCCCATTAGCTAAAGTGGTATCTCAGGTTAAGAACAGTTTCAAGTTAAGAACGGACCTCCAGAATAAATTAAGTTCTTAACCCGAGGTACCACTGTACTCAGAATAAGGTGCCATTGAATTCAAGGCTAGATTACTGCAAGGTGTTATACATGGGGCTGCCTCTGAAGACTGCTCAGAAACTTCAGCCGGTGCGGAATTCACCGGGGCAAGGAGGTTTGAGCATATTACACAGATTCTGGCCCGACTGTACTGGCTGCCAGTTAGTTTCAATGCAAAGTGCTGGTTTGGAAGTATAAAGTCTTAAGCAGCTCAGGACTGCAATACTCCAAGGACTGCCTCTCTCCATATGAACCTACCCTGACCCTGAGATCATCTTCTGAGGCCCTTCTTCGTGTGCCTCCTCCTGAAAAGGTCTGGAGGATGGCAACAGGAGAATGGGCCTTTTGTACAGTGGCTCCCCACTTTCAGGAGCAAGGAGGCTCGCCTGGCACTTTTGCTACATATCTTGAGGTGCCAGGCAAAAATGTTCTCCCAGGCCTTGGGCTGATTAAACAACGCATGGCCTTTTAATAATAATAATAATAATAATAATAATAATAATAATAATAATAATTATTTATTATTTGTACCCCGCCCATCTGGCTGGGTTTCCCCATCCACTCTGGGCGGCTTCCAACAGAGATGAAAAATACACTAAAATGTCACATATTAAAAACTTCCCTGAACAGGGCTGCCTTCAGATGTCTTCTGAATGTCAGGTAGTTGTTTATCGCTTTGACATCTGATGGGAGGGCATTCCACAGGGCGGGCGCCACTACCGAGAAGGCCCTCTGCCTGGTTCCCTGTAACTTGGCCTCTCGCAGTGAGGGAACCGCCAGAAGGCCCTCGGAGCTGGACCTCAGTGTCCGGGCAGAACGATGGGGGAGGAGACGCTCCTTCAGATATACTGGACCGAGGCCATTTAGGGCTTTAAAGGTCAGCACCAACACTTTGAATTGTGCTCGGAAACGTACTGGGAGCCAATGTAGGTCTTTCAAGACCGGTGTTATATGGTCTCGGCGGCCGCTCCCAGTCACCAGTCTAGCTGCCGCATTCTGGATTAGTTGTAGTTTCTGGGTCACCTTCAAAGGTAGCCCCACGTAGAGCGCATAGCAGTAGTCCAAGCGGGAGATAACCAGAGCATGTACCACTCTGGCGAGACAGTCTGCAGGCAGATAGGGTCTCAGCCTACGTACCAGATGGAGCTGGTAAACAGCTGCCCTGGACACAGATTTGACCTGTGCCTCCATGGACAGCTGTGAGTCCAAAATGACTCCCAGGCTGCGCACCTGGTCCTTCAGGGGCACAGTTACCCCATTCAGGACCAGGGAATCCTCCACACCTGCCCGCCTCCTGTCCCCCAAAAACAGTACTTCTGTCTTGTCAGGATTCAACCTCAATCTGTTAGCCGCCATCCATCCTCCAACCGCCTCCAGACACTCACACAGGACCTTCACCGCCTTCACTGGTTCTGATTTAAAAGAGAGGTAGAGCTGGGTATCATCTGCATACTGATGAACGTGTCGGGTGTGTGTGTGTTACTGCTTTTCTGTTATGCATTTCTGTGTTTTTATACTGCAAACCGTGCTGCGTTCTTCAGATGAAAGGTAGAATATAAATTTAATAAACAACAACAACAATAATAATAATAATAATGTGTGCATAGGACTGCAGTCTAAAGCTGCTCCTTGCTGCTGGTGACCTTAGCCATAAATAAATTATCTGTACTTTCGCATTCTTATCCGCACTCAAGTTAAGGCAGTGCAAGCCAAGTAGGTGCAAAATAACAACAACAACAACAACAACAACTATATTTGTACAAGTAACTCCTAAGAAGATCCATAAAAAGCAACTGTGGCAAAAGGAATTGTTTTGAAAATAAGAACTATTTTGGAAAGAAAATAAGAACGGTTTCCTCCTGGCTTGGGGCGCCCTGTTAGTGAAGTCCGCTCCTGTGCTTAGCACCTCTGCCCTGGGTTCTGCTCTTGGTCACGAGAGAGGGTGATTGTTGGTCACACTAAAGCATGGGTAGGCAAACTAAGGCCTGGGGGCTAGATCTGGCCCAATCGCCTTCTAAATCCAGCCCGCAGACGGTCCAGGAATCAGCGTGTTTCTACATGAGTAGAATGTGTCCTTTTATTTAAACTGCATCTCTGGGATATTTGTGGGGCCTGCCTGGCGTTTTTACATTAGCAGAATGTGTGCTTTTATTTAAAATGCACTTCTGGGTTATTTGTGGGGCACAGGAATTCGTACATATTTTTTTTCAAAATATTGTCCGGCGCACCACATGGCCTGAGGGACCATGACCAGCCCACGACTGAAAAAGGTTACTGACCCCTGCACTAAAGGGTGACAGAAAAAGCAACTGTAGCAAAAGGAATTGTTTTGAAAATAAGAAAATAAGAACGGTTTTGTCCTGGCTCAGGGCGCCCTGTTAGTGAAGTCCACCCCTGTGCTTAGCACCCCTGCCCTGGGTTCTGCTCTTGGTCACGAAAGAAGGTGACAGTGTGATGGCTGTTGGTCACACTCAAGGGTGACAGAAAAAGCAACTATAGCAAAAGGAATTCTTTTGAAAATAAGAACTGAAGTCCACCCCTGTGCTTTGCACCGCAGCGCTGGCTTCTGCTCTTGGTCACGAGAGAGGGTGACCAGTGGCTGCTGTTGGTCACGCTAAAGGGACCTGACACCGAGCTTTTCTTCCTCTTCGTCCCCCCTGTCCACGCACCTTAACCCTTCATTTTCTACCCCCCCCCACTTTCTCCCCCCCTGAATATGCTCCCCCGACTCCTCCTCCCTCTGCACGGCCTCCTTTCACCCCCACCAGAGGCGGCGCTTGAAGAGAATGGCGGACAAGAAGGCGGGGGGGGGGGGAGGGAGAGAGAAAGAGAGAAATTCTCACCCGCTCAGCGGCGCGGCGCGGATGGCGGAGCTGGACTGAGGGAACCCGGAAGTCAGCTCCCAACAAGCTAAGGGGGAGGGAGCGCGCCACTCCTGACGTCACGCCGCCGCCCGAGGAGCCGCAGAGATAAGTAGGCGGGGAAAGGGTTAGAGAGGCCCGTGAGGTCACAAATTGCCAGCTGCAAAGCCTCCTCTGTCCCCGCCCCGTCCAGCCTCTCTCTCGCCGGGGGCGGCTGCGATTAAAGCAGCAGCGTGTTCCCCATTCAGGCTACGCGGGGAAAATATTTTATTTATTTACGTATTCATTTATAACCCCAAAAATAATAGGGGAGAAAAAGCGAATATGCAGCAGCGTATTCCCCATTCAGGCTACGCGGGGGAAATATTGTATTTATTCATTCATTCATTCATTTATAACCACAAAAATAATAGGGGCGGGGAGGGGCGATTAAGCAGCAGCGTATTCCCTATTCAGGCTACATGGTGCAAGTCCTTTATTTTTTTTATAATCTAGAAAATAATAGGGGAGAAAAAGCGATTAAACAGCAGCGTATTCCCCATTCAGGCTACGCGGGGGAAATATTGTATTTATTTATTCATTTATAACCCCAAAAATAATAGGGGAGAAAGCGATTAAGCAGTAGCGTATTCCCCATTCAGGCTACGCGGGGGAAATATTGTATTTATTCATTCATTCATTCATTTATAACCACAAAAATAATAGGGGCGGGGAGGAGCGATTAAGCAGCAGCGTATTCCCTATTCAGGCTACATGGTGCAAGTCCTTTATTTTTTTTATAATCTAGAAAATAATAGGGGAGAAAAAGCGATTAAACAGCAGCGTATTCCCCATTCAGGCTACGCGGGGGAAATATTGTATTTATTTATTCATTTATAACCCCAAAAATAATAGGGGAGAAAGCGATTAAGCAGTAGCGTATTCCCCATTCAGGCTACGCGGGGGAAATATTGTATTTATTTATTCATTTATAACCCCAAAAATAATAGGGGAGAAAGCGATTAAGCAGTAGCGTATTCCCCATTCAGGCTACGCGGGGGAAATATTGTATTCATTCATTCATTCATTCATTCATTTATAACCACAAAAATAATAGGGGCGGGGAGGGGCGATTAAGCAGCAGCGTATTCCCTATTCAGGCTACATGGTGCAAATCCTTTATTTTTTTTTATAATCTAGAAAATAATAGGGGGGAAATGTGGTTAAGCAGCAGCATATTCCGCACTCAGGCTATGCGGGGGAAAGCATTCATTCATTCATTCATTCATTCATTGATATCCCGTGTGATTATCTGAATTGCTTGCACTTTGGGGACAGCTGCATATGCAGCTGGGCTACATTGCAGCGAAGGGCCACAGCTCAGCGGCAGGACATCTGCTCTGCGTGCAGAAAGCCCTGGGTTCAGGGCCAGCCCACTCAAAGAAGTGCATTTTCCACTGTTGCTGCGGTGGTGGCAGCAGCAGCAGCAGCAGCAGCTGTGCCACGCTCCTTGGAGGCTGGATCTGCCACCTGGCCTCAGTGAATAGAAAGTGCTACTCTCAACCCTAGGGAGAAAATGGGGGGGGGGGGGACGACGACGACACCAAAGGTGAGATGTTCTGGAAGCTCTGCAAACTCAGCATCTTAGTAATCAAGTGTAATAAAAAACAACAACCAAGGTCTTATATCTATATAATAAATGTTCATAAATGTACCAAACAAGCACGTACATAGATATGTGGACCACATGTCTGGAGCAGCACGGGAGGACCGCCCTGAAACCATTTTGACTCCCCAACTGACCAAATGTTTTCTCTGCAAGGAGCGGGGGGGGGGGGGAGCCTTCCCATTGTCTCAGGAATTGGGTAATCACCATTTCAAAGGAATGGGCAGACTACCAGGAAAGCAATCAGATAAGGCGTGATCAGATAACCTGACAGACAGGAAAAACAAGAACATTCACATTTCTGTTGTAGACCACCTTTTCTGTGATGTATGTATGATGTATGGAGCGGTGGTCTTGAGCGCCAGGGCAGGGAATTTAAAATGTCTACGTGGGTGGCACTGTGGGGTAAACCACAGAGCCTAGGGCTTGCCAATCAGAAGGTCGGTGGTTCGAATCCCCATGACGTGGTGAGCTCCCGTTGCTCGGTCCCTGCTCCTGCCAACCTAGCAGTTCGAAAGCATGTCAAAGTGCAAGTAGATAAATACAGTGGTACCTCAGGTTACGTACGCTTCAGGTTACAGACTCCGCTAACCCAAAAATAGTGCTTCAGGTTAAGAACTTTGCTTCAGGATGAGAACAGAAATCGTGCTCCAGTGGCGCGGCGGCAGCAGGAGGCCCCATTAGCTAAAGTGGTGCTTCAGGTTAAGAACAGTTTCAGGTTAAGAACAGACCTCCGTCCTTTGACGTGCTTTTGAACTGCTAGGTTGGCAGGAGCAGGGACCGAGCAACGGGAGCTCACCCCCTCACGGGGATTTGAACCGCCGACCTTCTGATCAGCAAGTCCTAGGCTCTGTAGTTTAACCCACAGCGCTACCCGCGTCCCTTTTAATCCTGGTGTTACATGCACCCGATGTTATATCTGTGCCATAGGCGCCCCCCAATAATTTAAGAAAATTATTACCGTAAATTTCGCTCTATAACACGCAGATTTTTTCTCCTAAAAAGTAAGGGGAAATGTCTGTGCGTGTTATTGAGCGAATGTGTGGTCTCTGGAGCTGACTCGCCGGAGCGCAGGAGCAAAAATAGGCAAAAATAAGATCGGGCGGTCGGGCGGAGGGAAGGCAGAAGCTGCTGCTTTCCTGCATTCTGCCTCAGGGTCTTACTGCCCACCCACTTCTGTTGCTGCGTTTGCTCAAACTCAACAAAGAGCAGGGAATCCCCTGCCCTCCTGGCAAGCAGAGGGTTAAGGAAAGGATCGAGTCCTTCCTTCTAATTCTTTCCTAGTCACACTGCGTGCAGGCTCCAGCCCACCACCTCCTCCTCTCCGTGCTCTAGGGACTCGCAGGCAGCCGAAAAACAGCTGGGAGAGAGAGAGAGGGCTGGCTTGGGGGAGGACTTTTGCCTTCTTTTCCTCCCCCCCACCCCGTTAAACTCCTCCCCTGCATTCTTAGCCAGCTGCTTCTCCGCACACCCCTCTTGTGCTTCTTGTCCCTTCTGTGTTTTTCCTTCCCTCCCCATTTAAAGCGTGGTGACAAAGCATGGATCCACATGGATCCTCAGGATTTTTGCATTGGGTCACCCCAAATTCACCATCAGATCACATAGCATGTCCATGGCTACATCTTGCACCAAAAAAATCACGCACCCACTGTTGCCTAGGGTCACAGTGGTGCAAAAACGTGGTTACAAAGCATGGATCCACATGGATCCTCAGGATTTTTGCATTGGGCTACTCCAAACTCACTGTCAGATATTAAAAATCTTTATAAAATAGAGAATTAAATACATACAGAATGTTAATTTTTCAGTTTCGAAATATTAGTACTAGTTTAGTACTGTATTTCTATATTACTATAGTACTGTATTAGTTATTTTCAAATACTTAAATATTTTTAGGGTGTAAGACCCAATTAAAGCCCGTTATTTACATACAGTATTACAGTATTTACATACAGTATTAGGCATACTGTATTAACTTTATTAACTGTATTAAAGCATTAACTTTGAGATATTATTTTTATTTAATGAGCCCTCAGCCTTATTCAAAGTAAGCTTAAATTAGCTATTTCACTTATTAATCAAAGTGCTATTACTGTGCGACAGCAATATTTTATGTTTTATTCTTTTAATGATAGTTTAGGATTTATTTAAATATCATTTCAGTCTTTTCAGAGCTATATATTCACTGCTCTGTAATAGTCTATAAGCATAATTGTTACTGTAAATTAAATTAGCTTTTTACGAAAATACCGTGCGTGTTTATGTTTTGTTTCTTTTTTCAAAGCCAAAAAGTGTTTCAGGCTTGTCGAGTTTCCCGGAGTGTGGAGTTATAGAGAGTCGAGTTTTCGGGGTTCTAATGTTGATCATATGACTCTAAAATACTTTAAAAAAACTTTAAAACTCACTAATTTTCATCTAAAATTTAGAAAACTTCCCGGGGCAGGACCCCGGTATGGCCCCCCCCCAATATTTTTTATAAGTCGGCGCCCCTGATCTGTGCTGTCTGATATTAGTTTTATTCCTGGGGTCTTTTGTAAGTAGGTTTGGGAGCTTCGTGAGAGGCTGTGAAGTGGGATACAGTTATTTTACAGACGTAAATGTGAACTGCTTTGAACTCCCCCTGGCTTGTATGAGTGCTAAACATGAGATAACAAAAAATGTTAGCTAACGAAAAGGGTACCTTTCAGAGGAATGCATTTAATAGTATTCCTTATAAACAACAATAGTACTTTATAAAGTGCTCTAGATAATATACAGCAATATTCACAAAAGGACAATCATTCATCCTCCTCTTCATCCCCTTCGCCTTCTTCAGCTGAACTCCTGCAAATGAAAAGTGAAGGCGAGGTTAAAATTGAACTAGTTGAACTGGATTCTACTCCGTCGAGTGTTGCAAACTTTCTCCCCAGTGCCACTGCTGCGGCAGACTAAGAACTGGGAACTGCCTTTTTGTTCTGTAGTGCTGTTTCCCCTTTTCAATTCCCCTTTTGAAAGACGGATGCCTACAATTTCTGGCATCAGAGAGGCTGTGTCTCTGAATATCAGCGCTGGGAATCAGAAATGGAGAGGGTGCCACTGAACTCAGGTCCCGCTAGCGAGTTTCGCATCAGCATCTGGCTGGTGTGAACAAGATGGTG
The DNA here is from genome assembly GCF_964106915.1 of Podarcis gaigeae. Lineage (NCBI taxonomy): Eukaryota > Metazoa > Chordata > Lepidosauria > Squamata > Lacertidae > Podarcis > Podarcis gaigeae. The sequence goes on from NC_139689.1 coordinate 41,894,584, forward strand.
GCCTTTGTCCCGAGCTCTCCTGGGCACATTGACAACACAAGAATTACCGTATTTTTCACTCTATAAGACACACCAGACCACAAGACGCACCTAGTTTTTGGAGGAGGAAAACAAGAAAAAAAATATTCTGAATCTCAGAAGCCAGAGCAGCAAGAGGGATTGCTGTGCAGCGAAAGCAGCAATCCCTCTTGCTGTTCTGGCTTCCGGGATAGCTGCACAGCCTGCATTAGCTCCATAAGATGCACACACATTTCCCCTTACTTTTTAGGAGGGAAACAGTGAGTCTTATAGAGCAAAAAATACGGTATTCTGAGGCTCTGTACACCCACCCACACCTTCAAAGCTCATTCAGAGCACAGTCTTCCAAAGAATTAAGGGAGCTGTAGTTTGCTAAGGGTTGCTGGAAATTGTAACTCCGTGATGGGTAAACTACAGCCTTGTTATGGACTGACCAGGCATTCAATAAGAGCACCGCCAAACCAGAGGGCTCCATGCTTCAGTAAAATCTGGAGGAGAGGAAAGGCTCAGCCAGGGACAGGGACAAAAGATTTAGACCTTCAACCCAGATGGTGGTCAGGCACGGGACCTCAGCTATACCTTATCATGATCACCACCACTGAAATTGGCACTGCTTCTTCGCCACTCTATATTGCCTGCCCACCAGACACATCCTAGCACTATCACCCAATGTCACTATACAGCTGGGAGATTAGGACCACAAATAAGAAACAAGGACACTGTGGTGGGTGAATCCTTCACTGTTAGGTGAAAGGCAGTAATTTCACAAAAACTCTCCTTATCTCCTTTTGGAAGGGGCGGGCTGTACATTTAACAGCTGGTGGCCTGCAGAAATTCAGTATAGTTATTAAAGGTGTACGAGGCCTTGCCATTAAAATAATAATAATAAGGTAGCAGCTGTATGTGGCAGGGGATAAGAGACCCACGCAATCTGGTACAAAAAGAGAAAAAAGGTCTGCAATCCGCAGTGGAACCAATGCTTTCTTTTTGGAGCTACCCAGGGGACATAGTCATGTCTCAATCCTGTGTATGCTCACTTAAGAGCAAGTCCCATTGGAACATACCTTTGAAACAACATGAATGGGATGAGGATGCACATTTTCATATAGACACACCTGTTCTGCAACAGGCAGGCCACAGACCACATCTAGCCTACCTACGGAAATGTTCCAAACTGGTCCCGCTTCTTTGCTCGGTTCCCTGCAATCTTTTCCTGTGATTTGCCAGCATGAACCAATTCTGGCCTGCTAGTTTGGTTTATGATGCTGCAGGTATATATACACTACGCATCTTGCGGTACCTAAACACAGCCTCCTAAGGTGGCATTATTGATGCTGTTGCAAGACCTTTGTTGGCAAACTTGGGCAGAGATAACAGACTAGTGTTTGTAGAGCAGGAATATTTTAGCATAAACTTAGGAACAGGTTCTGGCGGGGTGGGGGTTGGGAATGCAAATTATACAACCACCTGGGGGTTGATGTTCTGTGCATATATGTATGTGTTGCTTTTAGTGAAGGTTAAGCAGAAGTAGGCTTTGGCTGGCTGGCAACCATGTTTACAACAAGGATCTCTTGGAGGAAGCAGAAATCCTAAGCAAGTCCCTGGATTTGGTCCCAGGGGGCACTAGCTGCTGATATCTACAGGGGAAGGAGTCTAAATCTCCCCCATTTGTAGTTAGAAGAGCTAGTAAGTGTGCAGAAAGAAAAGAACAAGCAAATATAACAAGCAAATACAAACACTACCCAATGTCTCCGAGATGGACTTCCTAAAAGAGAGGAGATCTAAACCTAGATCTGATAGAGGAAAACCGATTCATATGCTCAAAAAAAAATTAGTACTGATTCCAACCCAGTACTCTTTTTTTGGTAAAAAAGAAAAGAGAGGGGAAAAGAGGTGCGGGTACTTATATCTTGATAAACAGGCTGGTTGGCTGGAATACCATCAAATATACAAAATATTTAAACAAGATAAAAAGATTGGATTTGATAATCAGCCCTCTAAACTCGAAACAGAATTGATAAATAATAAAATCAGGGTAATTTCGAGAATATATCGACTCCTACTGGAATGGGAAGTTAAGGAGGAGGAGGTTAAGGCAACAATGGTTAGATGGGCACAGGACATTGGACGTCCAATAATGATCGCCGAATGGGAATTGCTTTGGAGAACTAATATGATAAACAGGCTGTAGGTGTCTCAGCACAAAATGACTGCTGGCAGTGCAGTATTCCACACCATCACAAGAATCACTGTCTTTAGCCACATACAGCTTTGTTACAAATACCCATGGCTATTGTTGAGAAGCACTGATTAACTGAGGTTCTGCCTCCCTCCAGCAGAAGTCTCCCCCCCCAAACCAAAGCCTGCCCCCTGCATGCTCCTAGGGGGTATTTCCCCCAAAGAAGCTCAACAGATTTACGGGGCAACAACTTTGGGCTGCTCTCCCCAACAAAAATCATGGCTACACCCATGCAAATACCCTGTATTCCTAAATAAGTCTTAAGAGGAAGAGATATCCAGGGAAAACTCCTTGCCCTACCACATGACTTTTATCAGTTCAGAACTAGAGATGGAGAATAGTTATTTTCAGAGAGATGAAGGCAGGTAGTTTGAAACTGGTGCTGCTGCTCAGAATGTGTGCACATTTTTGCCTCTAGCCAAACAGGTTTTGCAGGTTTTTGTATTGCCTAATGCACGCACACACACACACTTGCAAAACCTGCTCAATCAGAGAGTGGGAAACACAAGAAATCTGGGGTGGGAAGCCTCTTTCTGAACACTTCCAACTCTTTCTTCCCCCTGCTTGTCTCTAGGTTTTAAGTTTCCAGTGGTTCTCCTGACTTGTCTTTAAACAAATATATACTGGAGATTTAAAAACAAAACCTAAAACAAAAATGGAAAGAAGCCTCCCATTTGCTTAGAGAGAGTTGCAGAACACCCTATGTCTGATTTGCAAAGAAGCCACAGAATGCAATTCTGCCAGAAACATGTCATGTGCGTGAAAATGTGGCGGGGAAGAAATTGTTCCTTTGCACAGCGCTTGCGAAATGTCTGGCGCTACAGTGCCAGAAAGACCAAAACCTTCATGCCAAACAGAATAAAAGACGGAAAGCCAATGGGAATGGCTGCTGATCAAAGGAAGGGGGCTGGGCGGGAGGAAATCATCTCCAGATATTATGAAGCAAATAAATGTTTCGACTTCTGAGCCTCTACGTTAAATGGAAAAAAAATATCCATCACATGCCACCCAGGACTGCCTCTGCTCCACAACTTACTCCCCAACCCCTCCACCATTTTCTTTCCTCCACAGCTCAGTTCCTTTCTCCTTTCCCAGCAATGCATGGTGTTTCATTTTGTTCCTAACAATAACTACATTAATAAGGTAGGAAAACCTTTCCACAATTATCTGTGCTTTGAAGATCGTGAATCTGCAATAGGATGCATTATGTAGCCCAGCTAAAAAAATCAAACAATCTGAAGGAGGGGTGGGAAAACTTATATCTGATTGAAAGCAACCTTTGGGGCACATACGGCGGTGCTGGGTCGGGTCAGAGAAAGAGTAGGAAAAGCATTAAGTGCAAGGTTTGCAAAGTAGGTGAGTTTCTGCCTGCACTCACACAATCCTATCCGCCATCCAGAGAACCAAGAATCCCAAGGGCCAGATATCTGGCCTCTGGGCTTGAGGTTTGCCCACCTCTGGTTTGAATGGAAGAAGGGACTGACTCTGGTGCTACTTACGGTTTCTTTGACCCACTATCGTCTTCTCCTCCTGAAGACCTGATGAGCAAGAGAGAAAAGCAGGAGTTATGTCACAGCAGCTGATCAGTACATCCCTTCCTTCCTTCCTTCCTTCCCTCCCTCCTGTTATGTACTGAAGTTCTCACCCTGGGCCAGCAGGGGGATACTGTAGATAGTTATGCAAATGAAGGATCGAAAGTGACGCTCAGTGATTGGATAGTTTTAGCAGGGGGATACTGTAGATAGCTATGCAAATGAAGGATCGAAAGTGACGTTCAGTGATTGGATAGTTTTAGAAAGTTGCTACAGTAACGTTGTACTGGAGCTCTATATAAGCAGGCTGACTGAGCCCTTCAGTTCAGTTCTGTTCTGGCCTCTGAATAAAGAAGAGCTGTTTGAAGAATCGCTGTGTCGTCTGATATGTTCACCCACAACTTAATACCTCCCTCTCCTAAATTGCAGCTGTGTGTGCTTTTACTCCATGTCATGTTCATGGCCATATTTGGGGCAGTGGAAAAGGGCAACTTTTGGATTCCAATCACAGTAGGCAGATGAAAAGGGGACAAGGTTATGCAACAGAACAAAATTTCAGACAGCAATGCAACCGTTGCTGAAATCCCCTCTTCTGCATAGCTAGAAACCTTGTCCTCTTTTTGCTTCTGGACATTCCTAATTCCCAAAGTGTGGAAGCAGAGTTGCTGTTCCCTTGGAGCTTGAAGCAAACTGAGTGCTGCGAAATAACCCACATATCTGAGCACTTTCTGATTGACCCACTCACTGTTAGAAACGGAGATATGAAAGCGAGGAGCTAAATGGCACCTTAAAACCTAGGTTGTGGGCACAACAACGGAATGCCTAGGCGCTCTTTTTTTTATAGCAAGAACACAAAGCTGAAAATGAATGAACTGCAGCTAAAATATTATGTTCGTTTTTCACATGGTCTAGCCTCTCCCCTGACCACCCCCGTAATATTATTAAGAGGGTCTCTTCTCCAGTCTTCAGAGAGTAGCTGGAAGTGGGGAGGCAGAAATAGGTTCTCCTTTCCTTCCACTCTGCAGTTTTAATCTGAAATCTTAGGTGCAGCACTGCGCCCGGAGCTCAGAAACTGCTCACACTAATGAAATTCCATGTCGCAAAACACACCTAGAACAATGGGAATTTTGAACACTGGACCCTCTTCCCTTCCCTAATCTGATTATCTAATCTAAACTGGTCTTAAAAACTGAAGGCTGTTCAGGAGCAGTAGACTTTCGCCACTAAGATATCCCGTCCTAAAAACTTGGGAGCGGGGGACTCAAAGCAATCCCCCCCCCCCATTTGCCTCGTTACAGATTAAGTTCTTTTATTCCTATGTTTTTTGGAGAACAGATCCCTTCTCTTATTCTCCCCCCCTTTTTTTTAGGAAGAAGAAAATGTGCTACAGTGGCATGCAAAGCATCCTGTATTAAGTTTGTGGGGGGAGGGAGGGAGAAGAGTGGAGATGTGCATATCTGGTGTATTTTTAATATATATAATCTGGTGAGGCTTTCCTCTAGCAGACTGCCTTACAGACCAGCTGTTAAAAACCCCAAACATTTGCTAGTTACTTACTCTGGCTTCGGAGCTGGAGGTGGGGGTTCTGGCGCCCTGATTAAGAGTTAAAAAGGAGATGTTAAAGAGGGTCTGCTGCATCTAGGCCATCTTCCTTCCTCAATATACTTGTTTTTGGTACTGCAAGATGCTTTGATTAATTCGATAACCTAAGCAACCATTGCCTCTTTTGCCCGAGACATCCTATGCATCTTCAGATACAGTCGTACCTTGCAAGTCAAACAGAATGTGTTCCGGAAGTCCGTTCGACTTCCAAAACGTTTGAAAACCAAAGCACTGCTTCTGATTGGCTGCAGGAAGCTCCTGCAGCCAATCGGAAGCCGCGGAAGCCCCGTCGGATGTTTGGCTTCCAAAAATACCGGTAGTTCGCAAAACGGAACAGTCACTTCTGGGTTTGTGGCGTTCGGGAGCCAAACCGTTCAACTTGCAAGGCATTCAGGACCCAAGGTACAATTGTAAAGTCAAATCTTGGTTGTCAAACGTAATCCCTTCCAGAAGACTGTTTGACTTCTGAAATGTTTGACAGCCAAGGCGTGGCGGTTGCAAGAGCTTATTGTACTCAAGCAGAAGCTGCTGCGTCAGATGTTCCGCTTCCAAAAAACATTTGAAAACCGGAGCATTTACTTCTGGGTTTTCAGCTTTCGGGAGCCAAAACATACGACAACGGAGGTGTTCAGGAACCGAGGTTTGACTGTCCTTCAAGGAAACTTTCCCCACAAGGCTGATTCCTAGTTCCATATTCAATATGCCTGTGCATAGCTGTCAACTTACAGATTTGAAAATAAGGGACCAGCAGCCTCGAAAATAAGGGATCAGCAGCCAAAATAAGGGATTTTGCTATTGTAAAGAGTTACATACATTTGTAGGATTGACAGATGCTGTCAATCCAGCATGAGGCGGTTGTGGCGCCGCAGCGGCTGCTGAAGCGCCGCCCTTCTGCGTCCCTCCCCATCCCCTCCTCTTCCTCCTCCCTCAGGCTGCCTCCTCAGCTGCCGCCACCGCTGCCGCCTCCGGGCTTACGGGTGGCGTGGGCGAGAGTCTCTCACCCTCCCCCCACTCGGGCGGGGAAGGGCCGATGGAACTCCTCGCGCCAGGATGACGATGCCAGTGCACTCTCTCTCTCACGGCAGAGGACCCCGAGCCACTGCTTCCCTCCCGAGCTGGGCGAGCATGAAACCCGGGAAATTTAAGGGACATCATCAATAAGGGACAGCAGTGGGACACGGCGCTGGGATAAGGGAGTTTCCCGCCAAATAAGGGATGGTTGACAGCTATGAGCCTGTGTCACATGCAAATTAATAAGGATTGAGATGCGTGCACCCCACTTTGGATCAACTCAAATGGCAAACTCCGACACAACAGAGACTGCTCTGAATAAGACCAGCTAGCATAATCTACGGCCTTATCTTTTTGTTTTTGTGTAGGCCAATACAGGTCACTGGATGGGCAAGCACCCAGATCCTCGTTCCGTTATTAAAAACGCTTTGGCATAAATCCCCCGTCCGTTTTTGGTTTCTGCCTGTATTGAGAAAAGGATTGCCACAGGGACAGCATGCCTGAGAATGACTTGGGGAAAATTAAGCACCGGACCAGACATATGAGGCCATTTGGTAGGAGACAGACAGCCTCCAGATGGCATGGATATGTTGTTTGGGATAATGCCTCACCCCATCTGCTTATTCACTGATACAGTCTTCTTTAGCAGTTGTTGGTTTGGGGGCAGCAGATCTGAGATTGCACCAGAATGAAGCAGTGGTCTGGACCTGATCTACACGTTTTCACACATGGAAGCATCTCCTGACTGTTGAGATGTATCATTTGGGATACATCAAAGCTTATTTTAGGGAGTACTTTGGGCTGGACAGAGTGCAGGTGCATCTCAAAGAGACTCGTGGAGGTCTGTGATACGGGGTAGCCCCATGCTTGTTTTGGAGTGCAGAGGGATGCAAACTTTATGTACTGAGTTGAATAGGATCCAAAAGGCAGCAGTCTGATTGGTCCACAGGAGCCACCCAATCCAGCTCCAGGTGGAAGTGAATCCGCAACCAGATTGGCCTACAGGTGAATCCCGGAATTACCCAATCAAATGGGGCCCATTGTGTAAATAATGTATATAAAGCAGACATTCTGGGGGAACTTCCATTCCTCCTCACCACCATGAGCTGAATAAAGAGCATGAAATCCACTCTCGACTCCGAGTATATTTCAGTTGGAATAAGGAACTGGGGCAGCGGGGTGGGGTGGGGGGAGAGAACCAACTTTAGCTTGGTTCCATAATACACCCGCACCACATAGATCTAGTCTGTAGTAGAGCTGCATCAATTGATTGGCATAAGATTCAGGGCATTAATTTTATAATGAAATGATTTTAGAATGTTGTACTCTTTTATTGTTGTTAGCCGCCCTGAGCCCGGCTTCGGCTGGGGAGGGCGGGATATAAATAAAATTTATTATTATTATTTATTATTATTATTATAGATGAAAGAAAGTGCTTCTTCGTCGCACGGCATGGAATTAACTCATGGAATTCATTGCTGCCACATGCTGTGGAATGCTTAATGGAAGTCCCATGATTAATGAAAGCCCCATGCGCCGAGGCAGCATATTTCGTTATCATGGTTAATGTAGTAACACCTTCCATGCGCGTGGTGCATTGCAGGGAATGAGAGGGGCAGGTCTCTGCCCCAGGGAACTTACAATCTATAACAGACACAAAGGAGACAAAAGAGGAAGCAGAGGGAATGGAGAAAGTGGGAAAAGAAGAACACGGAAACACTTCAGTGTGGAATGTGGGGTTCTTCGAAAAGCAGCATCTCTTCAGGATTTCAGGCAAGAGTCTAAAATCAGGGCAAAAATGTTGATTCGCACCAACCTCTCTCTCTCCATTAATCTAGGGACACCTACTCAATGACTTTCCCATCCCAGTATTGTCCCAAATCTTTCCCCCTTTATACCTGGAAAGTCCAAAACAGCCAGGATAAACAACAACAACAACAACAACAACTCACATTCAAAGGGGAAAAGATTTGGGACAACCTGAGGGGGGGTGTCCACTTTTGCTCTGGTGTGGACAGGCCCTTAAATACACTGGGACACAGAATACCCTACATTCGGATGTTGTGCAGGAGGCAGTAGACCAGGAGCGCAACAGATCTGCTTAAGTATGATTCAGATGCCAAGCAGCTCAGGTGTCTTCCTGGTGGAGCTGTCAACCCTCTAGGTTGTATCCTAATGCCTAGCTGCAAGAGGAAAAAGTTAGAGCCAAGGCTGATAATTTTGCGGTTGCATAATAATACTCACAGTTTCTTTGAACTGGCCTTTTTAACAGGGGGCTCTTCAACTCTGTCAAAGCAAGAAAAACAGAGGTTAAGGGAAGTCGATTGCACCCAAGGATTGCGCTCCCTTCACTCTTCTCCGTGTCATCACACAAAAAGCCGGCTCCAAATATAGCAATTTTTTTGATTTATTTATGTCCTAGATAGGTGTGTTGTAAAATTGGGCACAGGGGAAAGTACCGTATTTTTCGCTCTATAGGACGCACCCGACCATGGGACGCACCTTGTTTTAGAGGGGGAGAATAAGAGAAAAAAAATCTCCCCCTCTCTGCACAGCGCCCCTTCAGCGAAGCGGCAGGAGAAACAGAGCCCCTTCCATTTCTCCTCCCGCTTAGCTAAAGGGGTACTGCGCAGCTCTCCCTCTCCCACATTGCCTTCGCCTTCAGTGAAGGCAAACCGAAGCCTCCGGAGCGCAGTGGGAGTTCCTGCTGCACTCCAGAGGCTTCAGGTGGCTATCCCTGAAGCCAGGAGAGTCTTGCTCTCCTGGCTTCAGCGAAAGGAACCCGAAGCCTCCAGAGCGCAGCGGGAGTTCCCACCGCACTCCGGAGGCTTCAGGCGGCTATCTTTGAAGCCTGGAGAGCAAGAGGGGCCGGTGCGCACCGACCCCTCTCGCTCTCCAGGCTTCAGCGAAAGCAACGCCAAGCCTCCGGAGCGCGGCGGGAGTGCTCCCACTGCGCTTCAGAGGTTTCGCGTTGCTATCGCTGAAGCCAAGGAGCCTGCGTTCGCTCCATAAGACGCACACACATTTCCCCTTAAATTTTGGAGGGGGGAAAGTGTGTCTTATAGAGCGAAAATATGGTATTATGCCAACCCAAACCCAATTACCTGGGAGCAATTTCCTTTGAACACAATGCAGCTTACTTCCGAGTAGCCTTCATGAACAGGGTTGCATTTTTTAAAAAAAATATTGTAGGTGTATTTCATGCAACAAGTTCTTGACACAATAGTAGTGTGTCGGGCTGGATTTATTCTACTTTAGTTTGTTTTGCGATGCTTCTCACGAACTACCACGTTATGTTTGTTCAGAGGGGCTGAAGCACCACAAAAAAGCAGGACAAAAGCAAACCAGAACTTCTGTGGTGTAAAAAGCTAGGGGATTTCACCAGGAAGTTACAGGATAGGCATTGCCCGGAAATGAAGGAGTGTCACTACCCCAAAAACATTTGCAAGCACAAACGGTATTGAATGCAAGTGTATGACCCCAATAGCATCATGAGCACAAATAATAGTAATAGTAATAATAATAATAATAATAATAATAATAAAAAAAAAAAAAAAATTTATTTATACCCCGCCCTCCCCAGCCAAGACTGGGCTCAGGGCGGCTAACAACCGATATAAAAACAAATTGATTGAAATACAACTTAAAAACAAGATTAAAATACAACATTAAAACATTAAAATGCAGCTTCATTTCAATGGAAACTCAAATCAAAAACTTTTTTGGGGAATGAAAACATCAGGTTTTCACCAAGGCTAACTATCCAGACTGTTCCTACATGGGCCAGAAAAAAGTCAGGGAAGTCCCCAAATAGGAGTTCCATCACAGGAGCAGAAAGGGAAAAAAGAAAGAGGGGAGGGAATCAAATTGATTCCAAGCCAAAGGCTTGGCGGAACAACTCCGTCTTACAGGCTCTGGGGAAAGAAATCAGATTCTGCAGGGCCCTGGTCTCATGAGACAGAGCGTTTCACCAGGCTGGAGCCAGTGTTGAAAAGGCCCTGGCTCTGGCTGAGGCATGAACGTGCAGTACCGTATTTTTGGCTCTATAAGACTCACTTTTTCCCTCCTAAAAAGTAAGGGGAAATGTGTGTGTGTGTGTCTTATGGAGCGAATGCAGGCTGCGCAGCTATCCCAGAAGCCAGAACAGCAAGAGGGGTTGCTGCTTTCACTCCGCAGCAATCCCTCTTGCTGTTCTGGCTTCTGAGATTCAGATTTTTCTTCTTCTTGTTTTCCTCCTCCAAAAACTAGGTGCATCTTGTGGTCTGGTGCGTCTTATAGAGCGAAAAATACGGTATATAAGATGTCTGAAGGGGTCCTCAGTTTCACTTTAAGTGGGGCTTCAGATCTTGCCTTGCCAAAGCCCCAAACAAGCCCCTCTTCACTTTTCTAACTAGCCCTTCAGCCGCCCTGAGTCTGGTCTTGGCTGGGGAGGGCGGGGTATAAATAAAATATTATTATTATTATTATTATTATTATTATTATTATTATTATTACGTTGACATGGAATGATAGCAAAAGCTGATTAGACGACACTAGCTAGTACTAGCCTAACTTCGCTTTCCTTGCTAAACAACAGGAGAGCCTTGCAGACTGATTCGGTTTAGCAGGGCTGAGGACTGGAGTGTGAGATTATTCCCCTTTCCAGATACGTATTCCGTTAGGTAGCGGAATTCTTTTCGGAATACAAAACTTAAAAGAGAGCATTTCTGCATCATCTCTTGCTTTGCAAATCAGCAAAAGCACAAACTTAACTCTGTAGCATCAGGTTGCATCCTGGGCGAACCCCAATTTTTAAACCTAGGGCATAACTAACAGCCCAAAGTCGTACTGCAAGGGGATACTTACACTTTTACTGAACTGGGCTTTTCCACAGGGGGTGGTTCCCTGGAAAACAGAGAACAGCAGAGGTTAGGTCGCAAGGCAGTCAAGTCTGAAGGGTTTCGAAGCTTAGCACAGTTAGAACTCGGCTACATTGGCGCAGCGGAGTCCCATTTTCACCAACGGGATTTCCCTGTATGAAGATTTCAACACGTTTCTAACGGAATCGCTTCTTTGATGCGTCTAGATCTAGTCTGAGTTAAGACTCTGGGTCAGGCATGTCCAAAGTCTGGTCGATTTAATCCGGCCCCCATGGCAGTACAGTCATACCTCATGTTACGTCCGCTTCATGTTACGTTCTTTCAGGTTACGTCCCGCAGTGACCCGGAAGTACCAGAAAGGGTTACCTCCGGGTTTTGCTGCTCACACATGCGCAGAAGCACAAAAACGATATCACGCGCAGAAGCAGCAAATCGCAACCCGTGTGTGCGTTTTTTTCATGTTGCGAACAGGCCTCTAGAAAGGATCCTGTTCGCAACCAGAACAGGTCCTAGAACAATAGGATCCAGAATGCAGCAGTCTGATTGGTCCACAGGAGCCACCCAATCCAATTCCGGGTAGAAGTGAATCTGCAACCTGATTGGCCTACAGGAGAATCCCAAAATTAGCTAATCACGTGGGGCCCATTGTGTATATAAAGCAGAGATTTCGGGGAAACTTCCATTCCGCACTACTCTGAGCTGAATAAAGAGCATGAAATCCACACTGGACTATATTTCAAGGTGACTCAATCCATCCACACATACCCCAGATTTCATCTCTAGCCATAAGAGCAAAAACTGTGTGTGTGTGTGTGTGTGTTTAAGGGAAGGAAGGAAGCTGCAAGTCATACAAGTCTGCTCACAGCAACTCGTTCGTTCCTACCTTGATTTGGCCCAGTTGAATATATCTTCCTCATCCGAGGTCTCTTCATCGTGGAGTTTACCAATCATGCTCCTCCTTCGAGCATCATCCAGAGGCTGATACATGTCTTTGAGCCAAAGAGGCTTGTCGACAGAACTCTGAGAAGGAAGAAGGGATGTGAGAATGGGTCACAAAGCGAGGGAGCCCTTTGAGAGTTAGGACTGTCGGAATCAAGATCGGAGGCAACATGCCTGTTGACCTCTCCGATGTTGCTGGGCTAATACGATTCCTATCATCCATGACGGTTACCCAGGATGGCTGTGGTTGATGGGAGTCCAACAACATTTGCAGCACAGGTAAGAATGGGGGAGATGTTCGCGTGGTCCACATTTCAACGTGAAATTTCCTAATTCACGCTCCCCAAACCAATATGCCAACTGAAATGTACAGTGGTGCCTCGCAAGACGAAATTAATTCGTTCTGCGAGTTTCTTTGTCTTGCGGATTTTTTGTCTGATGCCCCCTGGGTATTAACGGTTTTAAGAAAAAGGAAACAAACTCACAAGACGAAACGTCTTGCGAAGCAAGCCCATAGGGAAAATCGTCTTGCGAAGCAACTCAAAAAACGAAAAACTCTTTCGTCTTGCGAGTTTTTCGTCTTGCGAGGTACCACTGTACCATATTTTTCTCTCTATAACACACACATTTTTTCTCCTAAAAAGTAAGGGGAAATGTCTGTGCGTGCTATTGAGCGAATATGTGGTCCCTGGAGCCGAGTGGCCCGAGTGCAGGGGCAAAAATCAGATCACGCAGAGGAGGGAAAGCTGTAGAGAAGAAGCTGCTGCTTTCCTGCATTCTGCCTCAGGGTCTTACTGCCCACCCTCTTCTGTTTTCGGTTGCTGTGTTTGCTCAAATGCAACAAAGAGCAGGGAAATCCCCTGTCCTCCTGGCAAGCAGAGGGGAAAGGAAAGGATCGCATCCTTTCTTCTAATTCCTTCCTAGTCACACTGCGCGCAGCCGACAGCCACCACCTCCTCCTCTCCGTGCTCCGGTGCTGCTGCTGCTGCGTCCAGAATTCTAGGGACTCGCAGGCAGCCGGAAAACATGCAGGTGGGAGAGAGAGGGGGCGGGGGAGAGGGCTGGCTTGGATGGTGGTGGGAAAACTTTTGCCTTCCTTTCCTCCCTCCCGTTAAACCCCTCTCCTGAATTGTTAGCCAGCTGCTTCTCCGCACACCCTTGTCATGCTCCTTGTCCCTTCTGTGTTTTTCCTTCCCTCCCCACTTAAAACGTGGTTACAAAGCACAGATCCACATGGATTCTCAGGATTTTTGCATTGGGCTACCCCAAACTCACTGTCAAATCACATGTCTGTGGCCACAGCATGAAGCACAAAAATGATACATCCACTTTTTCATTCAGAATTCCCCCCCCCCCTTGTTTTCGTCCTCTAAAAACTATATGCGTGTTATGGTCAGGTGCATGTTATAGAGTGAAAAATACGGTAGCAATCCTACACAATTAGCATTCTTCATATTTCACAGAGGGGTTCTTCCACGAATATGCATATATTAAAGGGATAGTGCAAACATGATTTTATTAGCCAAATATGGGCTTGAGATGCTTCTATTCAGAAAACTGCATTGAAATAACGCATACATATATATTTATTTTTTTAAAATTGCAAACAGATGCAGAAATTGGGCAAACTCAAGTTAAGATTGGGAAAATGAGAAAAGGGAAGAAATGGAAACTGGCAGAATCTTGAGAGGCAGTAATTATCTCTCATTGTCAGATTTGGGGACAAACAACAGCAGATCGCTGCCTCCATCATTCCCAAAGGACTCCTGGCTGCTCGCTGATACCAGATCAGGGTTTCCCCAAACTTGGGCCGCCGATTGTTTCTGGACTACAACGCCCATCATCCCTGATCACTGCTCCTGCTAGCTAGGGATGGTGGGAGTTGTAGTCCACAAACTGCTGGCACCCCTGGACTAGATGCTTAATAAGGGAAATAAACAGGGGCTTGCTCAAGGTCACACAATGCATACCTAGTTCAGATGGAAACGGGGACCCAAATCTCTCAGGCCCAATTAGCTGACTTACCTGTCTGTCTGCGCCTTTCTTCCTTCTGCCCAGAAAGGTCCTTTAATGTAAAAGAAGAAAGAAAATAAAATAAAAAAGGAGAAATGTGTGTGCTTGGTATTAGTTCTAGGAAGATGTAAAAGACCTTTTGTTGCCGTGTGCAGATACCTTAAAGGTAAAGGGACCCCTGACCATTAGGTCCAGTCGTGGCTGACTCTGGGGATGCGGTGCTCATCTCGCTTTATTGGCCAAGGGAGCCGGCGTACAGCTTCCAGGTCATGTGGCCAGCATGACTAAGCCGCTTCTGGCGAACCACAGCAGCACACGGAAACGCCGTTTACCTTCCCGCTGGAGTGGTACCTATTTATCTACTTGCACTTTGACGTGCTTTCGAACTGCTAGGTGGGCAGGAGCAGGGACCGAGCAACGGGAGCTCACCCCATCGCGGGGATTCGAACCGCCGGCCTTCTGATCGGTAAGTCCTAGGCTCTGTGGTTTAACCCACAGCGCCACCCATGTCCCTATGAATGAACTTATGAATGAGCAATAAACAAAATTTTGAATCTCAGTGCAATGCTTTACGAATTCCCGCCTCTTAAATCTGAGATCCGGGTTTTAAAATGTAATGACTGGCATTTGTACACTTCTTCCGTAAATGTTTGGTAGCATAAAGCTGTCCTGGTTACTGGAAACACCTTAAAATGAGACATGAATCTCTCTGTCTCTCTCTCTCAAGAGCTTTTTTCAATTATTAGGGCTGTTCTCTGTATGCACAAGGAACATGCAAATGGCACTAGGTCCTGCCGCCACAAACTGAACTTTGAGGCGGATGTCCGAAATGCGCCTCCATGCATACTGAAGTAGGTGCATAGACAATAATGCTTCTACTTGCCTTCCTGAACATATGGTTGCAACATTACTTTTTTAGGTGTAAAGTTCACCTAAAAGGTAAAGGTAAAGGTACCCCAGCCGCGAATGACTCTGGGGTTGCGTGCTCATCTTGCTCTATAGGCCGAGGGAGCCGGCGTTTGTCCACAGACAGCTTCCGGGTCATGTGGCCAGCATGACTAAGCCGCTTCTGGCGAACCAGAGCAGCGCACAGAAATGCCGTTTACCTTCCTGCCAGAGTGGTACCTATTTATCTACTTGCACTTTGACGTGCTTTCAAACTGCTAGGTGGGCAGGAGCAAGGACTGAACAATGGGAGCTCCACCTACAGACCACCAACAAATCCAAAATTTGGCACGCACACGACTAAAGATACACTGATTACTAGACCAGTTTAAAAGGAAGACATTGGCACACCTCTCCGTAGAAACATGGGGTTTTGTCTTAAGACAAAAGGCTACTAAGGCAGGGCGTGTTGAATTTTCCAACTTTGAAATTCCCCAAATGAGGGGGTATTGAAAATTCATAACACTGGGAATTCAAAATATATTTTGGCTAAATTAATATAATTTAGTTTTGTTTGGTAAGTAAAATGTGTGTAAAAATTACATAGAAATCAGTTTTAAAAACCAAGTACTTGCAGTTTTAGTATTTATTAATTATCTAGCATTACCTAACCCTTTCAGAAAGTAAAATTAAAATTCTTTGGTTTTCCAAAAGCAGTTTGCGTGCTTCCTCATCAAACATACTTAACAAGCTAAATGTTGTCCAGATCACAAAAATAATAGCAGATTTGGATTCCTTACACCCCAAAACGTATTTTTAAGACCCTCACTGAAGAAATTTGCACAAATTATGCTTCACCCCTTAAAATGACACGTCCTACTGCTAAAGCCTAAACTTGACTTGCTCTTAAATATGTAGCAGGCAGCTACAGTATAAGACTGGCATCCCCAAGCTGTGGCCCTCCAGATGTTTTGGCCTACAACTCCCATGATCCCTAGCTAACAGGACCAGTGGTCAGGGATGATGGGAATTGTAGTCCAAAACATCTGGAGGGCCGAAGGTTGGGGATGCCTGGTATAGGACTTGATTTTCCTTAACTAATTGTTGGGGGGCAACTAATTGTTGTTCTCACAGAGGAAGGGATAGAATCCCCAGCACCCAAATCATGAGCTTGAGACTGAGTCCTGCACACAGAAATCTAAATTGCAGAGAACTAAGCATCCCTGGCAAAGAATTACCGTTTTTCAGAGCTGCCGTCCTTTGATTTAGCTGCCGAACGCTGAGAGCAGATCTGTTTAAGAAGAAGAGGAAGAAGCGATTGTGACTGACTCAAAATTCTAAGATTACTCACAGGCGGGTAGCAGGAATGACTGGGGTGGCCAAGCAAGGGACTAGTTTGTTGTCATGCCTATAATTATAATTATTATTACTATTATTACTTATTCCATGTATATTCTGCCCTTTATCCAAAGATCCCTGGGCAGTGTACAATATTAAGAACATAATTTATGCAGCATAATAATAAAATAATCATAATAACTCTCTCTCTCTCTCCCCTCATTTAACAGGCCACAGATTATTTAATGACGAAGGCCAGGCTAAAGAAGAATGGCTTTGCCTGGCGTTTAAGACATGTAATGATGGCACCAGGCGAGACTCTCTGGGGAGAGCATTCCACAGACAGGGAGCCAACACAGCAAAGACTCGTTCTTGCATTGTCACCCTCCGAACGTCTCAGGGAGGGGGACATTGAGTTGGGCCTCGGATAACAAGCTCAGGGTCCTTTCTATTTAAAAGAATGGAGCTAGAGCTCAAAGCTGCTTGGATTCCTCAGTCCTACTCCCTGTTGTGAAGACGTTTGCTGCGGTCATTTATTCTGTTCCTGGTCTTAGCCTTGACATTATAGAAGCAGAAGACCCATTTCAGAAGAGGTGTGTGTGTGTGTGTGTGTGTGTGTGTGTGTTAGGGGTGGAGGAGGAAATTGATTCAGTGCACATTTAAATACAGTGCAAATTCACACTTTCTGAAACGGTTCATGAGCCAAAACAAAGCTATGCTTCAAAATTCACAGTTATCTAAATTTTGCAAAGCAGTTAAATAAACATAATAGTGAAAACAACAAACAAAAATGCATTGTATTAATGGCAAAAATGTGCGCATCAGCCAAAACTGGGTATACAAATATGTTTAATAATATTTCTTTTTTAAAAAAAATGTCACTAATTGCTGTAAAAAGTGGAAAAGTGCATTTAAGACTGGAAAAAATGAGAACTAAAATTGACAGATCCTTCATGCTTATGTGTAACTCTGGCTTAAATTAAGGCGAAGAACAAGTTGTTATAACTAGCAGGGTATTAGTCCTTCCACAGTAGCAGAATATAGTGTGTTTTGGGGATATGTGCTACCCATTCAAAGCAATGGAATGTATGGCAAGTTAAGAGATCAAAATAAGGATTTTTAAAACAACAACAACAACAGATTTTTAGCTTACCTCAATCAGGCAAATTACTGCAATGATAATCATTATCACAGCCGTCACTGAAATAGCCAGTAACAGCTTGTTGCCGTACCCATATTCCGGAATCCCCTGCCTCGCTATCTGCAAGATTGGACAAAAGAAAGCAATATAAGGCAGCTGGCTTTTTCTGTGTTTCTCTCATTTCTTCAGCTGCAAACACTGTTTGAGGATGGCTTGCATTCATACAAACACATAAAACTGCCTTATACAGTGGTACCTCAGGTTAAGAACTTAATTTGTTCCGGAGGTCCGTTCTTAACCTGAAACTGTTCTTAACCTGAAGCACCACTTTAGCTAATGGGGCCTCCCGCTGCCGTGCGATTTCTGTTCTCATCCTGAGGTAAAGTTCTTAACCTGAGGTACTATTTTTGGGTTAGCGGAGTCTGTAACCTGAAGCGTCTGTAACCCAAGGTACCACTGTACTAGAATCAGATTTTGATCCATGAAGCCCAGCCTATTGAATCTGGCAACCAATGTATTTCCTTATTGCCCGGGATATATTTAACTATCGATGCCACGGATGGAGGCCTGGATTCAATTAAACTGGCAGCCAGCATAAGCTGGCACAAGGTTTTTGGCTAGTGCGACGAGACTTCCCACTTCTTCCCTCTGCACACTCCCTGCATCTCCCCCAAATCTTCTCTGGGGGGTCCAGAGAATACAGGCAGCCCTGTTCAGGGAAGTTTTTAATATGTGACATTTTAGTGTATCTTTCATCCTTGTTGGAAGCCGCCCAGAGTGGCTGGGGAGACCCAGCCAGATGGGCGGGGTACAAATAATAAATTATTATTATTATTATTATTATTATTATTATTATTATTATTATTATCCCCCCCAAACAGCACAGGAGAGCAGGGGAATGATTCCACCTGACAAGCACAAATACTAGCACCGACGGAAGAATCAGAGGAGCGCAATGCAGAATTCCCCCCTATATCTGGGTTCTTCTGTATGCTAACTGTTATGTACTGAAGTTCTCACCCTGGGCCAGCAGGGGGATACTGTAGATAGTTATGCGAATAAGGGATCGAAAGTGATATTCAGTGATTGGATAGTTTTAGAAAATTGTTACAGTTGCGTTGTACTGGAGCTCTATATAAGCAGGCTGACTGAACCCTTCAGTTCAGTTCTGTTCTGGGCTGTGAATAAACAAGAGCTGTTTGAAGAATCGCTGTGCCGTCTGATATGTTCACCCACAACTTAACACTAACCATGTGGTTCACCACAAAGCTATGGGCCTTCTCAGAGGCAGCCAAAGGACCTCTGCATCACCTGCCTACATCAATAATTTTTTGACTCTCCTTTCTCCCTTATGAAGTGCGTTTAAAGCGTAAGAACGAATCTTCCTAGAAACCTACGCCAAATCAGTCCCTGGAGTAAACAGACTGTAGGAGCACACCCAACTAAGCTGGGCGTTGGCCAACCTTCTGAGAGACCACTGGTAGACTTGCCCACATTTGCTCCTTGTCTCTGTCTTTGTGGGATGTAACATAAGCAGTCAAGTACAATACTTCCTGTTTGCCCAGAGTGGACACGCAGGGGGTGTTACTCCAGCCAAGAGGATTTCCTGTCACACCTGGTCTGGAGCATCCTCCCCCTGCATGTGACCAGGTAGGTGGGCGTGACCCTGGGAGACCCCATAAAAGGAGCTAGTCACGCAGCCATCTCTCTTTTGATGCTCTCTTCCATTTTGGCCACTGCTCCTGATGCTGTCTGCTGGTTTTCTGCCAGCAGCATATGGGCCCATCCTTACAAGGATGTAAGCCACACTGTGTCTGTCCCTACAAGCTAAAGGCTGCCTTCAGGGATCTGAACTGAATTTGAGTAAACTTTTCATTACTTATAAGGAAGACTCTTTATTCTTTTAGGAGGAAATCAAAGGGGTGTTCCCAGGAATATGCTCCAATCTGGGCATGCCAGACTAGATTGCTTAACTAAAGAGATTCAAACGAATCTGCAACTAGCTTCTTGCTGTGTAAAACGGGGAATGAGCTCTGCTATACAGTGGTACCTCAGGTTACATACGCTTCATGTTACATACGCTTCAGGTTACAGACTCCACTAACCCAGAAACAGTGCTTCAGGTTAAGAACTTTGCTTCAGGATGAGAACAGAAATCGTGCTCTGGTGACGCGGCAGCAGCAGGAGGCCCCATTAGCTAAAGTGGTGCTTCAGGTTAAGAACAGTTTCAGGTTAAGTACGGACCTCCGGAACAAATAAAGTATTTAACCTGAGGTAAGGTAAAGGTAAAGGTACCCCTGCCCGTACGGGCCAGTCTTGCCAGACTCTGGGGTTGTGCGCCCATCTCACTCAAGAGGCCAGGGGCCAGCGCTGTCCGAAGACACTTCCGGGTCACGTGGCCAGCGTGACATCGCTGCTCTGGCGAGCCAGAGCTGCACACGGAAACACCGTTTACCTTCCCGCTAGAAAGCGGTCCCTATTTATCTACTTGCACCCGAGGGTACTTTCGAACTGCTAGGTTGGCAGGCGCTGGGACCGAGCAACGGGAGCGCACCCTGCTGCGGGGATTCGAACTGCCGACCTTTCGATCGGCAAGCCCTAGGCGCTGAGGCTTTTACCCACAGCGCCACCCGCGTCCCTTAACCTGAGGTACCACTCTATATATATGACTCACTAGCGTGAGTTAGGAAGGATAATATTTAATCAATATGTCCTCTCCTACTATCCACAACATCCCCACACTCTTCTGCAACTTTGGACTGTAGTCTTCAGATCACAACTTCCATTAGTCCCAACCAGCATAGCCAATGGTCAGGGATGATGGAATTTGTAACTCAGTGACATCTGTAAAGCATCAGGTTGGCTGGAGCTGGCTTACCTCGTCGGAAGGTTTCCCCATTTTCCTTGGGCTCAACGTGGTCTTGTTGGCTGTATTCTTGGCAGACCAAAGGTACGACTTCCACAGGGAAGTGGTCTCCTTGATGTTTTCTCTCTCGCTGAAGAGCTTCATGAGGAGGCCTGTCCTGGAGATGAGCTTAGCACAAGCCAGCTGGATGGCGGGTTCTGTGCAGTCCATCTTCAAGATGCGGATCACGTGGGAGATGAGGTTCCTCACCGGCGCGTTGGGGATGAGGGGCTCCAAACGCTTGTTCAGCTCCGCTTCAAAGAGGTCGCCCTGAAGCAAATAGTCGTCTGGAGCTGGCAAGAGCTGAAGGCGCGGGGAATAGGTGGTCCTCTGCTCGTGGTGCTCCCAGTGCGTCTCTTGCGACAAGGTGATGTCAGGGGAGATCTCGTTCAAGGTTTCCGAGTCGTCGGGCGGGGGCTTGGATTTATCTTCTTTCATCAGCTGGCTGAGCAGCTCCTCCTTCTTCAATATCTCAGACTCCAGGCGCTCCCGCAAAATTTCCTCCGACTTGTCTGTGCTCTCTTCACGTGGAGATGCAATGGCGGGCTGAGCCTCAGCGGCCGGCTGAGCCTCGGCAGCCGGCTGAGCCTCGGCGGCCGGCTGAACCTCGACGGCCGGCTGAGCCTCGACAGGTGAAACCGGGTTAGGTACTACTTTCACCTCCTCCTTCACAGAAGGGGTTTGCTCTTCCTGTTCTGCGCTGCTGGTTTTGTTGGGGTGCTTCAAGATAATCACTACCTTGCCTGTCATGTCTTCGGGATTCTCGTCCACCATGATGGAGGCAGTCAAGGGAGGGGACTGGGTCGGGTACTGTCCGGCAGAGCGTTTCCAAGAGGAACCAAGCACTGCTCGGCGGAGTCGAGCCATACTTAGAGGCTCTAGACCCCCGGCTAGCTTCCTCCAGTTCCGAGGCCTAGCAGGGGAATCTGTGCTGCCTCGCTGCCCCGCATGCTGCTTAGCGGACTCTGCAAATCCTCGCCTCTCTCTGCCAGCCCTGAGAAACGACTCCACCCATCTTGGGGTGCTGCCACGCCAAGTTTCTCTTCTCACCCTTCTCAGGTGTCTTCCCTTCCCTTGCGCAGCCCCTGTAGCAGGCTGTGTTTTCGGAGGCTCCTCCTTCTGAGCCTGTAGTGGCCCGCCTTGACTCTCCCTTTCGTCTTCTGCGATTTTTTCTTTGAGCGCCACCTGCAGCAAGTTGGCCAGCAGGTACAGCTTCTTCAGCTCGCTTTGGTCGGTCCACTTCACATCCAGGAGGTCCTCGCTTTTCAGCTTTTTGAAGCCCTTGACGGATTCGAAAAGGCTGGTGGGGAGTCGGTGGAAATGGAGGTCCAAGTGAGACTTGCCCTCGGTGGCCGAGAGGGTCAGAGTCAGGTTGGTGCGGAAAGACCTCTCCGGCATAATGTTCAGGGTGCTGCCGCTGTCGTTCAGCTTCCTGGTTTCCAACACCTTTATGACATCTTCTTGCATCTTGTTCATCGCCTCCTCTTTCTCTGCTCGGAGAAAGAAGAACAAGGAAAGAACCACAGAGGTGTCTATGGGCAGTGAGCTTCGGGAAGGGAACTTGGAAATGGGACAAATACATCGAAATCACACAGCTTCCCTTCAAGGAATCCTGAGAACTTCGAATTGTTCAGGTTTCCTGGGAATCATAGTTCTGTAAAAGGGTGAGCTACAGTTCCCAGGATTCTTGCGGGGGGGAGAGCCATATGTTATAAATGTATGGTGTGAATGTGACCATTCTGTCCAGTTTGGGCTGAATATGGCCCCTGTTGCAACCCTATACCCTTCTACCTGGGAGTAAGCCCCACTGAATTCAATTGGGCAAATGTGTGTGTGTGTTTTCTCAGCCCTGTTGTTTTTGAGGAGATTTCACCCCTCCCATTGCAAGAATCTGCCGATGTTCTCTGCTGATTTTCCAGAGAGGAGGGGGTGGTTTCTGCTCACTACTTATTCCGCTCCAGCCTCACATCAAAGGGAGAGACTGAGTGTTAGAGAGACTGAGTGTAGATAAGGACTCTGTGTAGATAAGGTTGCTGCTAAGAGCAGCTGCAGACACTCAGTGCAGTCCAGCATCTCCATAGAGCTCTGTATATAGTTTGTATGATAGTTGTAGATAGAATAAAAGTAGTTATTCTACAGAGCTGTTCTCCAAGTGGTTTATGCTCTGCTGTACTCTGCTGTGCAACGACTGTCTTCGGAAGTGAATCTGGTGCTCACAACTCTGAGTTGTGAGTCCACAGCACTTTGACCTGTTCCTGTGCAGAAGGTGGTCTCTGGAAGTGCTACCCAGCTCGCCTGGCCCAGTCGGGGCTGAAGTGGATGAGTCCAGTCGGTGGCAGTGGCTCAAGGGCGATGCTGACAGTTTTGGGGCAGTACTACTGCGAATCTAGCGCCACTTGCATGCCTGTTTTATCTGACCATCCTTTGTGTTAGTTTCTTACAGGTTCTGTATTACTCTGAACCTGTAAGCTTTTAAATAAACCGTTTATTTCAGTTAAGTTTCCCTTTAGAAGGTCAACCATGAAGAGGAAGAGCCTAAATGCAGGATTCTGGGGGTAAAAAGATTGCACTTTGTGGATTTGTTTCGATTTTGGTGCCATTTTGAACACTGGCGTTTCTGGCGTCATTTGTTAACGTGTTCCATTTCCCAACATTTCCCCCCCCTTAGGCTGGGTTGCACACAATACCAATAAAGCACATTCTTCCCCTCAAGGAATTCTGGGTAGTGTGGTTTGCCTCTCACAGAGTTACAGTTTCCTTTAACAAACCACAAGGCCCAGAATTCTTTGAGGGAACGATTGTGCTTCACATTTGCTTTAAAGGTACAGTGGTACCTCGGTTTTTGAACGTCTTGGAAGTCAAACGTTTTGGCTTCCAAATGCCAAAAACCCCGGAAGTAACTGCTTCGGTTTCCAAACGCTTTTCAGAAGCTGAATGTGCCACGTGGCTTCCGTATTGAGTTTTCCAGATGTAAATGCTTCCGGAAATGCATGCTTCGGTTTCCAAACGTTTCGGAAGTCGAATGGTCCTCTGGAATGGATTACATTCGAAAATGGCGGTATAGTGTCTACCCAGCCTTTGTGTGAAACTAGACAGACAGAAACAAACGTTTTAATTTAAAAAAACAAACCTACCACACAAAGTGACGTTAGCGGTACATGTGTTGGCACAATCCAACTTGACTGACTCACACAAAAGCTCAATGTCGTCCTGAATATGGCAGAGGCAACAGGCCATCTTTCTGGGCAAGATGCTGCAGATGGAAAAAACGACAAACATATTTAGCCTCTTCTTGTTGCAATTTACCAGCAATCTGAGCACAAACAGCCCAGATACTTGAGTGACAACAGGAGGAGCAGAAAGGAAAAAGGTAGGTAAGATAAGATTAGCTGCCATTTTCAGTTTTTCCTTCCCTCTCTTGGACACCAACAAAAGAAAAGGGCCACACACGATACTTACAGAGTTTTCAGTTGCAGGCAAGTTCTGAGAAGGGCCTCCAATATCTCTGGGGTCACATCAGTGGCACCAAGGTCCCTGGAAAAAGGACGCGAGAGTCTTTGCTGTGCTAAATGCCAAGGCATACCAAGAGATATAAAAGATAGAGCGCTTTGCGTAGTGGGTTTAATGAAACTCACTGGGTGAGCTCAGTCTGGTCAATTATGTCTTAGACTAGACTGGCCTACCCTACAGGGCTGTTGAGAGGATGAAATGGCATTAACCCTGTGCCTGCTACCCCTGAGTTCCTCAGAGAAAGATTGGGATGCAATTGTGAGAAGTAACAATGCAAAGCGTCAGTAGGCCATCGTTTCCCCCGGGGCAGCTTCTACGGGGGAAAAGGTTTGCTGTTTCTGAATTATACACAGCTCCACATCATGCAGAATGGGAAGAGAGAGAGCCTGAGGCTCAGTCCTTGCCACCTATCGGACAACACTAAAGGTAAGAGTGCCTCAAAGCACAAGCTGAGTTCATTTCTTTTGCCACTGACTAAGAACAGTCTGCCCCTATGCATCTGGGTGTGGAGATGAAAGCTTTCTGATAAAGTTGGTGGCTTTGAAGCAAGCTTGAGCCCTCAACTCAGCCGGGCCTAGGAGTCATGCTTTCGACTGGGAATCTGGATTCCTGGCATCAATTAGGGACGTAAAAATCTATCAGATTGTGTCTTTCTCTCTGTTCCTCATTTTTTAAATCTTCAGTTTGCCACATTTCTGCATATTTTGCATTAAAAACAACAACGGTCCTTACTCACCAAAATTTGTTACCGTTCTAGTGTGTGTTTCTCCTTACGGACACATTTTTGAAAGCATTTTTTCCTAACGCAATGCATTCTTTTATGTTGTTTTCGCCAATATCATCATTTTTATGCAAACTTTCCTTTAACATGCAGACATATTTTTTTTAGTCGGAGAACTGCATAGCTGTGTTTTGGTGCGTTAATTCCCTATATTACATTGGGCTGATCCAGGTTCCTCAGTGATTCACAAAAGCAACCTAAACATATGGTCAAAGGCATCTGACTGCTTCCTTCCTTCCTTCCTTCCTTCCTTCCTTCCTTCCTTCCTTCCTTCTTTCCTTCCTTCCTCCCTTCCTCCCTCCCTCCCTCCCTCCCTTTCTTCTTCTTTTTCTTCTTCTTCTTCCAACAGAATATAAAAAACCCAACAGAACATCACACATGAAAAGCTTCCCAACACAGGGCTGCCTTCAGACGTCTACGGAAAGTCATATAATTATTTATCTCTTTGACATTTGACAGGAGAGCGCTCCACAGGGCGGGTATCACTACCATGAAGGTCCTTATCATTCACTTATGTGTTCCAGGAACAAACAAAAAAAAACTAGTTTTCAGTCAAAAGTAAACACTGCAATCTGTGCATGCTCAGAGGCAACCACTCTCCTTTTTATATATTACTTCACACATTTTGCGGCTGAGGCCTGGCAGGAAAACTGGGCTACAAGGGAAAGCCTTTAACTATGAGAGTTACTCAGAGGCACTATCAAGTGGTTAATTTAGATGTATTTTAAAATTTCATTTCTCTTTATTTGTTACATTGCCATCCAGCCTTTCCTCAAAGTTATTCAAGGAAGCGTACATGCCTCCCTCTCCAACCTCTGACCAATTTAGTATTCCCAACAGTCTTGCGAGGCAGAGGATTTGAGAAACTATAGCAACCAACCAACCAATAGTCATTAAGTGTGCTTCATGGCTGAGTCCAGACTTGAACTTGTCCTAGTCCAGTCTAACTACTATACCACATTGGCTCTTCAGATTTTATAAAGGTAAAGTGAACCCTGACCATTAGGTCCAGTCATGGCCAACTCTGGGGATGTGATGCTCATCTCGCTTTATTGGCCGAGGGAGCCGGCGTACAGCTTCCGGGTCATGTGGCCAGCATGACTAAGCCGCTTCTGGCCAACCAGAGCAGCGCACGGAAACACCGTTTACCTTCCCACCAGAGTGGTACCTATTTATCTACTTGTACTTTGAAGTGATTTCGAACTGCTAGGTTGGCAGAAGCAGGGACCGAGCAATGGGAGCTCACCCTGTCGCGGGGATTCGAACCGCCGACCTTCTGATTGGCAAGTCTTAGGCTCTGTGGTTTAACCCACAGCACCACCCGCTGTGACAAAAATAACAGGAGGAAGATGGATGAAGCTCCTCGCGACCCAAGCAAACCCAAATAGTAGCATTTGTAGTAGAAAAATCCCAAGCGAAGACGCAAGCAAATGTATTTCAGGTACTTACAGGAACTTCAGCGAGGGCAGTTTGTAAAAACGGGCATCTTCAATGACCGTTAGCGGATTATGGTTGAGAACCCTGCAGAAAAACCGGGGAAAGGGAACTGGTTGTTGTAACCAGCTTAAAAAGCAAACAAAACCAGCCGCTTAAAAATACCTAGCCAGACCAAGGCAGTTTGCTGCCTCAAACAGATGAACTGCACAGAGCAATACAGTGGGGCCTCGCAAGACGAAAAGAATCCGTTCTGCGAGTCTCTTCGTCTAGCAGTTTTTTCGTCTTGCGAAGCAAGCCCATTGACGGCTTAGCGGATTAGTGCTATTAGCGCTATTAGCGGCTTTTATCGGCTTTTAGTGGCTTATCAGCTTAGCGTATAAGCGGCTTAGAAAAAGGGGGGAGGGGAAAAAACCGCAGGAACTCGCAAGACATTTTCGTCTTGCAAAGCAAGCCCATAGGAAATTCGTTTTGCGAAGCACCTCCAAAACGGAAAACCCTTACGTCTAGCGAGTTTTCCGTCTTGCGAGGCATTCGTCTTGCGGGGCACCACTGTAATCTCTTAATGATTAGAGATACTGTGAAATTCTAAAGTTTTAAAGAGAGATTATGGGGCTCGACTCTGTGTGGAAATATGGAAGCCATTCATCATCATCCATTATTGTTGTTATTGTTGTTTTATTATTTATACCCCACCCATCTGCCTGGGTTTCCCCAGTCATTCTGCATGGCTTACAAACACATATAAAAACATAGCAAAAAGTCAAACATTAAAAACTTCAGACCTTCCAAGTGTCCCTAGATTTACAGCAGCCATCCCAGTTTCTGATGGCATGGTTTTGTTTAGGATGTCTCTATTTTCATTGGAGATGTGTTGGAAGGTATGGTAAGTCATCCCTATTTTCATCAGAGAAATATTGGAGGGTATGGAGTTATGCGACCCTCGAGCTAAGGAGATAAGCAACTATACAACCTTTAGAAGACAGTGTTTTATTCTGCTTTTATATATCCTGCAAGCCACCCAGCATAGGCGTCATCTGGGAGTCCAACAATACCTGGAGGTTCACTACGCCTGAATTAACATACTCTCCAACATTTCTCTGATGAAAACAGGGGTGTCCTATTCCATAATCATAGGCTTCTGTAAATCTGGGACTGTCAATGGAAAATAGGGACACTTGGAGCGCCAGCCCTGCACCAACCCTGGTATCGGTGATTTATACTTTTAGGAGGAGAAAAACACTGGGGTTAAGGCAATTTCAAAGCTCTTGCTTCTGACAGAAACACTTTTTTTTTGCTGACCCTGAATATATGTCCTGAAGGGCTCTGGTTACCCCGTGACAAGAAAACAGTTCTCTGCACATGCTCAGAGGCCCTTTCTTCCTCACAACTGCATGTTACATCTTGCAGGGCCGAGGGCTGCAATTCGGAACTATTGTTGCGGGCTGAAGAAAAGTCAAAGGCAAGCAAAGTACTTTCAGCATTACCCTAAAGGCATTAATTGCTGACACACCGTTTTGGGTTGTGTGCGAGGGTGGATCTACACACACAGGAAAAACATGCTTTAAATAAGCCAGAAATTAAATTGTTATAACAAAAGGGGGGGGGGGGAAACGGTATAGAAAATTGCGTAGAATTTCTTTTATCTTCTGGCGCCATCTGGTGTTGCATGTTGATAACTCATACAAAACAATGTTTCCTCACTAATGTAGCTCAGGATCTAGAGCAGGGGTAAGAAACCTTTTTCAGCCCTGGGCTGGTCCACCGTCCCTCAGACCATGTGGGGGGGGGGGGGCAGACTATATTTTGGAGGGTGGGGGAATGAACAAATTCCTATGCCCCACAAATAACCCAGAGATGCATTTTAAATAAAAGCACACATTCTACTCATGTAAAAACATGCTGATTCCCGGACCGTCTGCGGGCCGGATTGAGAAGGCGATTGGGCCGCATCCAGCCCACGGGCCTTAGGTTGCCTACCCCTGCCCCAGAGGCTGGCTATTCTCAAGTACTTGCAGGTTTTTATTTCACTTACATCTTGAGCAAAAACTGCATTCCGTGCCAGGCCTCAAACGCCCCTTGCGTGATCCGCCCAATAATGTTGCCGCTGAGATTTCTGCGAAGGGAAACAAAAGCAATCGTGGTGTATAGGACTTTGCATTTGTACAAATGCAAGCTCTTCTCGCCCCCCCCCCCACCCATCAATGTCCAGTAAGGTAAAGGTAAAGGGACCCCTGACCATTAGGTCCAGGCATGGCCGACTCTGGGGTTGCAGCGCTCATCTCGCTTTATTGGCCGAGGGAGCCGGCATACAGCTTCCAGGTCATGTGGCCAGCATGACTAAGCCACTTCTGGCGAACCAGAGCAGTGCACGGAAACGCCGTTTACCTTCCCGCCGGAGCGGTTCCTATTTATCTACTTGCACTTTGACGTGCTTTCGAACTGCTAGGTTGGCAGGAGCAGGGGCCGAGCAACGGGAGCTCACCCCGTCGCAGGGATTCGAACCGCCGAACTTCTAATCGGCAAGTCCTAGGCTCTGTGGTTTAACCCACAGCGCCACCAGCGTCCCACTATCCCTGTCTAGTAGTGGATATCAATTCTCACTCTGAGTTGTTGTGACAGAGCATGAGGGTAATTCCTTATTCCCTCCCCTGTTCCATTGGCCTCCCCTGACCCCCCCCTTTCCCCCAGTACTGACCCCTTCAATTTCCATTGCCAGTTTCTCTTCTGGATGAACTCTGGGACAGATCTCTAAGGGGTATTTTTACTTAAGTCTGCCTGGAAGCTGTTCAGAGTCCTGTTAGCGTTTTCCAAGTTACCAGGACCGGACAGAGAATCCGTTCTAGGACAGAAGCCTGACTTTGCCCCGCTGCTTCAGAATTCCAGTCTGATTCACATAAATCACATTGTTCGGGGTACCTCTGAGCATGTGCAGAGGTCGCTTTCCTCCCTCAGCAACAAATCAACCCATCCCATCTGGGATCATGGGGCAAGGCTTCCAGAGATAATGTACTCTCCCCACACCCAGCAGACTTGACCCCCAGCACCCGGTTGCTTTTAGAAATAGTTGGGGGTGGGAAATTATTTCCAGGGCAGGGGCTTGGCAGATTCAGGACTTGGGGGGCTGAAAGCCATTCCATTTCTGCTGCTCGCCCGCTCCCAGAAAAGACCGTTTTACGCCCCCAACAACTTACATAAATTGCAGAAACGGGACAGGTTCAAAGGCGTTTTTCTCAATGAAGTGGATTTTATTGCACGACAAGTCCCTGTTTAAGACAGCACACAGAGCTTATCAAACTAGAGACTATAGAGACTAGAGACTAGAGACATGTCCACCCCATCGTTTCTGCTTTTGACAGTTTTTTTTTTGACTGGATGCTTTTGGCCTAGTTTAGTCAGCTTTAATAAAGATCAATAATCCTTTAGCACTATCCAGAGTGGAATCTGCACAGAATGTGGAATATAGCAAAACCATAGCTGTCAACTTACAGATTTGAAAATAAGGGACCAGCAGCCTCGAAAATAAGGGATCAGCAGCCAAAATAAGGGATTTTCCGGGCACAGGTATGTTCAACCTCTGAGCCCCTCTGAGCCAAAGGCAGAAAGCCTAGCCAGCAGCCAAATGAAGCCTCATCAATAAGGGACAGCAGCAGGACATGGCGCTGGGATAAGGGACTGTCCCGCCAAATAAGGGACACTTGACAGTTATGAGCAAAACGTACTTATACAGTTGTTCCTCCATGGATCCATCCTTGTAGCTTGACTCATGTTTATGACATCACTGTAACAGTATTAGCCAAGACAGCTAAATGGAACCTTCATGCACAGAGGCAGTATACCTTGAAATATCAGATGTTAAGGACAAACCTTTGGAGAAGATTGTCACCTTCGGGCTCTGCTTATTAGCTTTCTGGAGGTATGTGTCTGGCCACTTATGTGTCATGATGCTTGCCTAGACAGATCTCTTATGAGTTGGGAGATAGATGTGGCAAAGCAATGTAGGCTATTTACTTTTCCACATGCCAACCTGATTTTGTCATTCGGATCCTCTTCTTTTTAATCTTTCTCCACAAATCTGAAAACTGGATGTATTTCTGATCTCTGATAGGACATTTCAGATTTTGAAATTTCTAGCACCGCAAATTTAATTTCGCAAGAATTCAAAATTCAACAGATTCATCTGCTTTGGTTGGCTCAAAGCATGGCTAAAAAATGGAATGTACTAAATTCCATTGCAAGCCTGATGTTGGGCTGCCATTTGTGAGTAAGCCTAGGTGAATCTCAGACTCATACCCTCCCCTCTGCTCCTTCAGCAAAGCCTTTAAGAATTTGGAATCTTTTGGGATTGGCAGAAATGACTGGCAGAATCCGAGACCAGGGAGAAGAGTCAGCGGAAGAAGATTGGAAGAAATTTAAAGACTATTTACAGAAACATTGCAAAATTAATGAATTTTAGAATGATGTTGGATAGAAATTAAGTGGTTTCCAGCTGTAATGCCTTAAGAGAATATGGGGAAAAAAGGTTTAGAATTGGGTTAATAATTTATTGATAAGGATTTGCTGAACTAACAAATTGAATTGGAATACAAAAAAGGGAGGTATGAGGAGGTCTGGGAAATAAGTGAATGAAAAATAAGTAATGGAAACTTTATGTGTTTTTAAATATTTTTATTTTTGCATTTTTGTATTTTTGTTATTTTTTTCTTTTTTCTTTTTATTGTATTATTATTGAAAATTTTAATAAATATTCTTTAAAAAAAAGAATTTGGAATCTTTTGTTTCTGTTTTTGATTAACTGCAGCTTGCCATTTTGCCTAGAAAGCGGGAATTCTGTATTGATTTGCTATGGATGTTTCTATGTGACGCCAAAAAAAGGTTTGATGATGATTATTATTTTGCCTAGACCTAGATAGGTAAAGGTAAAAGTACCCCTGCCCGTTTGGGCCAGTCTTGCCAGACTCTAGGGTTTTGCGCGCATCTCACTCTATAGGCCGGGAGCCAGCGCTGTCCGCAGACACTTCCGGGTCACGTGGCCAGCGTGACGAAGCTGCATCTGGTGAGCCAGCGCAGCACACAGAACGCCGTTTACCTTCCCGCTGGTAAGCGGTCCCTATTTATCTACTTGCACCCGGAGGTGCTTTCGAACTGCTAGGTTGGCAGGCGCTGGGACCGAACGACGGGAGCGCACCCCGCCGCGGGGATTCGAACCGCCGACCTTGCGATCGGCAAGTCCTAGGCGCTGAGGTTTTACCCACAGCACCACCCGCGTCCCTAGACCTGGATAAATTGTGGTTAATGTTAGTTATGGCTTGTTTGAAATACATCAGTGGGTCTGCGTGTATGGATGTTAACCAGAAAGTTGGTGTTTTGGTCCCATCCATGGCTGCTGTGGGCAGGATTTTTGCACTTGCAGGAGTTAGACTAGAAATTAGGGTTGCCATACGTCAGGAATTTCCTGGAAATAGCCTGAATATGTCATTTTTTTGAGATTTTGAAACAACTTTGGGCAAAAAAAAAAAAAGTCAACAAATTTTTGGTCTGGATTTTCACTTTTTGAAATATGGCAACCCAACACTAGTTGATTCTTGAGGTTCCTTCCAAATCTATGGTTTTCCTGCCCAGAGACACGTGGGAAAGATCTCTTTGTCATTTGTATATTCAATTTTTGAAATTCTTATCTCGATGTTGAAATTTGACGCCAGCAGAAAGTGTTCCTCAACTTTTGAAAGTTTTTGTGTGTTTGATTAGCTTTTTTGGAAATTCACACGTTGGCGTAAAAAATACACTAATTCAAAAACTTCTGCCATGCGGTATGACTTAGCTTCTGAATAAGAGGTATGGAATTCTTATGGAATAAGAATTGTCTGGAATTCTTACTTTGATGAAAACAGCAAGGTTAACAATCGCAGCCCTACCAAGTCAAAATAATACAGTGGTGCCCCGCAAGACGAACGCCTCGCAAGACGGAAAACCCGCTAGACGAAAGGGTTTTCCGTTTTGGAGGCGCTTCGCAAAACGAATTTCCCTATGGGGTTGCTTCGCAAGACGAAAAAATCTTGTGAGTCCCCGCGGTTTGTTTTTTTTTTTTTTTTTTTTTTTGCTTTTCTGCCCTTTCCCTAAGCCGCTAAGCTGCTTAACAGCTGATCGCTAGAAGCCGCTAGACCGCTGTAGCGCTAATCCGCTAAGCTGTCAATGGGCTTGCTTCGCAAGACGAAAAAACCGTTAGATGAAGAGAATCACAGAACGGATTCTTTTCGTCTTGCGAGGCACCACTGTAGTAATAATAATAATAATAATAATAATAATAATAATAATAATAATAATAATAATTTATATGTACCCCGCCCATCTGGCTGGGTTTCCCCAGCCACTCTGGGTAATGTTACCTGCCACCACTGATGAAGCTTTGAATGTCATGGAGATGGAACATTATATTACTTCCATAAGAAAGGTGGCATGCTGAAACTATAAAGCCAACAAATTGCTGCAGCCAGACGCAGAAACTTACAGGTGAGTAAGGGAAAGCAAGCCATCCAGGGAGGTATTCTGAAGTCTGCTCAGGCTGTTGCTCTTGAGGACCCTGGAGAGGTGGAGACAAGGTCACAGGCATGTTTTCAGCCTTAACAGAACGGGTATAACCAAAGCACAGTCCTTCTGCACTTGCAGAACTCAGGCCCAGCTGCAGCCATGAGCAACTTGCCATGCATAGCAACTGGCTCCAGCTGGAGACTCGCATTCACCTCCTGCACGTCAAAAAAATGGCCCGAATCACTTTCATAATGGAGATGCAAATCTGCTCTCCTGGAAGCTGCTTACAGAGGTGGATCTCCACCGCTGGACTAGAGCTAGATTTCCCCAGTCCTAATATGCACATTTGCAAAATTCAGGAAAGCGTGAATTCAGGAGGCTGAGATGTGCTTTAGTTCACTTACTTACAAATTAGGTAGTTTTGCCTATAAATGACAACTTGTTCCCCATTCCTAGCCCCTTACTCACACCGCCTGGATTAAGATGCTCTGTGTTGCCCCAGCTTTCAAAAGTTGTATCAATCTATTTGTCATGTTTGGGGATTTCTGAGTACAATACTCTGGCAAAGGAAGCAATTTTCTTAACTGGGAGCTTTCTACTACCTCAGATTTCGACCATAGCTGTCAACTGTTCCCTTTTCTTGAGAGTAATCCTATTTGGAATAAGGGAATTTCCCTTAAAAAAAAAGGAAAATGTTGACAGCTATGGTTTTGACAAATGTATATTTATTACCTCACAAAACTTCCATGAACATGCAGGGACCCGGTCCCAACGATCTTAAGCTTTCAAATTGATTTGCAGCATAACTGAACTTCATCTAGCTAGATCAAGCTCTTTTGCCTTGATCTCGCCCAGCTCACGCCACATTCACACCATACATTTAAAGGACCATGATCCCACAATCATGGCTTCCCCCAAAGTATTCTGGGAGTTATAGTTTGTTAAGGGTGCTGAGGGTTGTTAGGAGATACCTATTCCCCTCACAGAACTGCAATTCCCAGGGTAGTATATCAATCCCTCTCTACAGGGAGAATAGCTTGGTGAGGGGAATAGGAATCTCCTAACAATTCTCATCACCAGGGCTGGCCCACCCATGAGGCGAGGTGAGACGATTGCCTCAGGCAGCAGGATCCACGGGGGCAGCAGACCCCGAAGTAGATCTTTATTCCCCCACTCCCGTTCCTGATGTAGATTTTCATTCACCCCTTCTTCCCTGGCTGGAAGCGGGGTGCCATTTTATGGTTCGCCTCAGGTGCCAAAATGTCTTGGACTGGCCCTGTTCAGCACCGCTAGCAAACGACAGCTCCCAGAATTGTTTGGGGGAAGCCATGACTGATTTAAAGTGGGATCATAGTGCCTTCTTTAAATGTATGGTTTGAATGTGGCCTTAGTCGTCGGTCAACTGCCAATAACTTACAACCAAAAACCACCATGACTGAAACTGGCCAAAACCAAGGCCAGGACAGGTACTCACTGACGACTCTAAATAATACTCACAAGTACTCAGCCCAAGGATAGGCCCTCCACACCTGTTTCCCAATGGAAGAAATCGCATTATCAGTGAAGTCTCTGGGGAAAATAATAAACATGGGGGAACAAAAATTAAACGGATACTCCTGGTGTGGGAAAATGAACTCTGCATCTCTTGTGTGTCATGTTTATCTGGCATCCTGAAAGTCAAATTTCCAGACATACAGTGTTCCAAGCCTCCATAGAACACTGTTTCCTGAACCTGGAAGTCTCACATTTATGGGGGCAATGACCGAGAGGAGATGAACTCCACCCCTGCCCAGGAGAATTTCTCCTCTATGTTGATGACTTCTAGGAAAGAAGGTCTTAGGAAGAGCTGGTGCAATAGATCCAGACTCTTCTCTTAAAATGTGCATAGCAGAGGTTCGTTTTTCAGACCCAGGGCCACATTCCCCTGAGTGGGACCTTCCAGGGGCCAGAGCTGGATCCGAGGCAAATTGAGTAGAAGAATGAATTCTCACTATAGGCTACATTCCAGCCAACACAAATCAGAGATTTCTACACAACCCTCCAATTTCGTCCAAGCATTATGGCAGTTCATGTACACATTCTAGCCAGGTGGAAGTACTCAAGGGGGAGAAGGGGTGCAGAGCAGGCCCGGGGAGATGTGCGGCCCAGGAGGAGCCCCAGTTTGCCCGCTGGACCTTAAGGTTTTCCAGCCCTGCTGAATATTTTCCCTAGGGTCACCTCTCTCCTCCATGAATGGCAGGGGAAGGCAAACTTCAGAGCTAGGTGCAAAGGACATTCAGCTAGGCTCAAAAGAACATGGTGCCTCTCAGCAGCTGATTTAGTTGGGGATGTTTTTAAGAGTACCCAGACCTGAAGCTCACAGTCCTTCCACACCCAAATCCATGCCTAGCTACCTATGCTTGCCATAAGTCCAGAATGTCCCGGACATGACCCATATTCAGCCCTCATAAACAGCGTCCAGGAAGAAATTGCCAACGTGTCCAGGAAAATCCAGATGTACGTATGGCAGCCCATGTATTGACGAATTTCATGAATAGCTCAAAAGCTCAACTTTGCCAAAGAAAAACACTCAACAACTTTTGTGTCCGTATTTCCACTTTCTTGAAATAGCAGGCTAACTATGGGTGGGTGTCATTTTGCGGTCGCAATTACTAAAACAACCGAGAATAATCCCTGCCAATCTACTGCAAATAACCGAGAGAGGCATGACACATTTTTTCCTGCACTTCTGTACCGTTAGCAACTTCAGGAAAGGCAGAGAGCTAGACTGTCACATTCCCACCTCAGTTCAAAAGCGGAGGAGCCCTTCCAGGAAAAAACAATACAGTAACCATTTTAAGCAAGTATTGGGTGTGCTTCTTCATGCCAATTAACAGTGGTGCTGAACTCCCCAAATTATAGAGAGGAGAGGCTGTAGTTTTCTACCACCTTAAGCAAGGTGGAGATACTTAGATGTTCCTGGAGCATGCACTCATTTTGTGTAGAAAGCCAGCCCTACCAAAACCAACATGAGAAACCCAGTCTTGAACACTGCTTGTCATGGCATGTGGAGTCCAAACAGGGATGCCCTAGGGCCTAGACACCTGCTTAGGCAGCATGTGCGATTGAATGAGCCCTGCAGGAGGAAGGTGTGGTGTGATAAACCCCATCTTTGCTGATGTACCTTCTTTTCCTTGAGCCCCCTAGGGAAGGACTCAGAGGAGGAAGGATCAGAGCCAGGGGAGTGGTGGTGGGACAAGACAAGTCAGAGGATGAAAAGGGCAAGGCAAAATGGTTGGATGCTGAACAAGCAACAGGCTTGAGTGAGAGAGAGGAACCAGAGGCAGAAGGCACTGCAGACGCAGGACAGGCAGCTGAGGAGACAGAGGCTGCAGCAGCTACACAGTAGCCTGCTGGTCCCTCTGTATTCAGCTCCCTTCCTCCTTTGTCTCCGAGGGCACGGAGGGCCATGTAGCAGAACAAAGACCACAGGGAGTCCCTCTCCAGTAAGAGTTAAAGACTGCAGGGAAAACAGCTGAGGAGGCTATTATCAGCTCTGGAAACTGCTTTAACGGGGCCAGCCATGCCCATAGGTTTCTCGTTTGTATTCCGTTTCCTTGAATAAAGAATAAACTTTACTGCTTGTCTCTGAACTGCCCTGCAGTGAACCAACCCAGACAGCCTCCCCCTTTGGTCGTTTGCCTTTGTTTACTTGGATGGAGATTCCCGAAGGTCGCACCTATACTACAGGTCTCGGCAGATACACAACCAGCTCTCTACCTAGTCGTCCCTCAAGTTGCCTGGGAGTCAGAAGTCCCCTGCTCCCATCTCGCTCACCCCTAAGACTTAAATAATAATAATACATTTTTATTTATACCCCGCCCTTCCCAGTTTAAAAACTGGGCTCAAGGTGGCAAATATAAAACATTGATTAAAATGCGACTTAAAAACAGCATAAAAGACAACATAAATGCAGCATCAATGTCAATAAAATTCTAAAATTCAGGGGTCATTTTTTGGGGGGGGGACCCCAATCAGTAAACATCTAATGATCACCAGGGCTAACTGGCCAAGTTGGTCCTACTAGGGCCAGCAAGGAGACCAGGGAAGAGTTTAAATGTGGGGTCCCAGAAAGGTTTCTTCATAGAAAAGGAAAGGGAAAAGGGAATAGAAATCAGGCTAATTCAAATTGAAGGCCAGGCGGAATAGCTCTGTCTTACAGGCCCTGCGGAAGGAGATCAAGTCCTGCAGGGCCCTGGTCTCGTGGGACAGAGTATTCCACCAGGTCGGAGCCATCACTGAAAAAGCCCTGGCCCTGGTGGAGGATAGTCTGGCTTCTTTAGGGCCCGGGACCTTTAAATAAGAAGAGTTTGGATTTGATGTCCCGCTTTATCACTACCCGAAGGAGTCTCAAAGCGGCTAACATTCTCCTTTCCCTTCCTCCCCCACAACAAACACTCTGTGAGGTGAGTGGGGCTGAGAGACTTCAGAGAAGTGTGACTAGCCCAAGGTCACCCAGCAGCTGCATGTGGAGGAGCAGGGAATCAAACCCGGTTCACCAGATTACAAGACTACTGCTCTTAACCACTACACCACACTGGCTCTCATAAAATAAAAAAGCGTTTTGGCTTCCCAGAGTTCTGGGAGCGGGGTGATCATCTCTCGGGTTCTCGAATACTTACAAGAAGAAAAAAACGTGAGCATGGCCAAAGGGCTTGGGGAGAGGCACGCGGTGGAGTCCCGGAGGGCTGGTGATCCGGCTACAGTTGAGGATCTCCAAGGTGCAACGGCATGGGGTTGGGCAAGGCTCTATGGCTAAGTCCACCCTCGTCAAGGACACCAGCAGTATCGCGAGGAAGAAGAGATGGGCATTAGAGGAGGCAACGGGGCCCATACTACAGAGCAGATTCCAGGCCCCGCTCCCCTCTTGCTCATCTGACCCCAGCAAAGGATGATTTGGGAAATGGCGGCCAACACTGGTAGTGGCTCCATGCGGTTACCAAGCAACCATAGCCACATGCCTCTCCATTACGGAGGCTGCACTGGCGAGGCTCTTGGAAGAGGCCACCGCATCACCACCCCATGCCTGTGTATTCCCTGATCTTTGACCCCTTCACAGTAAGCCTCTGTGTGCCAGTTCCAAGCATTCCGCCCGGTTGTGACATCGTTTCTGCGTTACTCCCGGCATCCTAGAATTCTCATAGCCATGGCAACAATGGAGGTCCAAATTCATAGCCAACACCTTGATGTTTTTGAGATGTTTGGTGCTTGATGCGATATCCCTAAATGTCGGTTATGACACCCAGTGATCTGGATGACGGCGATTTGATGTTGGGTGGTCTTACAACTGAGGAATCTGGCTAGATGGCCTTTCTGGTTAACCTCTCCCAGCTCTTGACAATAGCCCAGTCTCTTTAACCATGTATAACACTGAAATATTTCACTGGAACTTAGTGAACAGTAGAACCAGGGGAAACACAAAGTATTTATATTAAAAAACAAACAAAACTGTTTACACAATGTCATTTACAACTGGGCTAGTATATAAAAAAGGCTCATTTTTTGGGGTGGAGGGTAAAGTATACATTCAAAGCAACATAATTAACACAAGACTAAAATATTATCGTAAATATTTCAAAATAAAACATTTCTAAGGAGGTCAACTACAGAATGCACATTTAACACAGCAAAGTGAACCAAAATTTGTTTTATCTTAAACATTACTAAAGGAAGTGAAATATAAAATGCATATTTAACAGTATAATTAGCAAGTTAATTTATATATATATAATAATCAGAGAACGTATCTTCTGATATCGCTGGCAATCCTGCCAACGGTGGTTCATTGTAGGCGGTGGCAGGATTGGCCCAGCACTAAGAGACAGCCAAGATGGCTGGATGGATATAGGAGCAAATTAAACTCCATTACACTGAGA
The DNA here is from genome assembly GCF_964106915.1 of Podarcis gaigeae. NCBI lineage: Eukaryota > Metazoa > Chordata > Lepidosauria > Squamata > Lacertidae > Podarcis > Podarcis gaigeae. Next base: position 41,933,234 of record NC_139689.1, read on the forward strand.
CCAACCATTGGCCCATGTAGCTCTATAGTTCTTACTCTGACTGGCAACAGTTATCAGGCAAAGGTCATTCCTAATCCCAGGCTCATATTTGCGATACAGGGGTACCTCGGGTTAAGTACTTAATTTGTTCCAGAGGTCTGTACTTAACCTGAAACTGTTCTTAACCTGAAGCACCACTTTAGCTAATGGGGCCTCCTGCTGCTGCTGTGCCTCCGGAGCATGATTTCTGTTCTCATCCTGAAGCAAAGTTCTTAACCCAAGGTAATATTTCTGGATTAGCGGAGTCTGTAACCTGAAGTGTATGTAACCTGAAGCGTATGTAACCTGAGGTACCACTGTACTGAGGACAAATACTCACCTTTGAATGAAAGAAACATAACAGATCATTTTTTCAGGAACCAATTTATTAGAAAAAAAGAGACTAAATTGGTGAGGAGGGAATCACCCCACTTCGCTAAAAATAAATAGGCAATTATAGGCAATCGTTTGATAGGCAGGTGTCAATTTATGGAAATCATCATCTGCAACCACTGTAAACAACAAAATGGGACTTCCAATAATGTCACGAGCTTCAGTTGCCCTTTCAAAGCAGAGAGAAGGACTCAACAGGTGTAAAATATCCTCCTTTAAAGGCATTACTCTGTGGGCACCAGGTGCTATTTTCAATACATGCTAAAATCAAGAGATCTCCTCTTCCTCTACAGGACTTAACTGTGAGAGTGATAATTCAGTCACCTGGGAAGAGAAGGAAGCGTTTGTTATTCTGTGCAATCTGGATCACTTACATTTCACAGTGGACCAGTGGTACCAAATAGCATGGGAAACAGCCTTATTAGAAAAATTAACCAATAAACTGAAACTGACACGGCAACAAATAGAAGAAGACTCTTTCACCCCGGTATGGCTCCCCTTTATCGCATACACAGCCCAACAAGACAAGGACAAAAATCCACCAACAGCATACAAATCAATATGGCTAACCTGAACCAAAACACCCACCCACCCCACTCACACATGAAAACAAAGACCACCACAGCCAAGCACAAATGAACAACCACACCCTAGGCCAACCCCAACCTCTCTCACCACCAAAGGAACACAAGTGAACAGCAGAGAACCTGCACAAGCAACGCTGTCACAAAACCCCACATATATATTAAGTAAAATGGAAACATCACCACCCAACCCCACTCATCTCCCCTCCCCTCCCCTCCCCCTCTTTCCCCCTATTCTTCCTAATGTCTCAACAAATGAAACCGATTTGTAAAAAAAATTAAAAAGAAAATTATATGGAAGAAAAAAATACGAGAGAGAGACATTGCACATAGCTTTGTAAATCAAGAAAATCTTTAATAAAAATACATTAAAATTTACATTTCACAGACTGGGGCTGTGTACACAGCATACATTGAAAGCACATTACTTCCCCCCAAGAACTGTACACCCCTCATACAGCTACAATTCCTAGGACCCTTAATGAATTACTCTTCCCATTTTTTAGGAAAAAAATTGGGAGGAACTCGTGTATTTTAAATGTATGCTGGGTACACAGCTTGAAGCTGCTGAAACTGTATTTTCAATATCTGTGCCTGGTGCTGTACACCCAATGATCCTTTTCTCCCCACAGTGGGTGATTGGGGGGGGAGCAGGCATGCATGTGGGCCTGAGCAATCAGGAATTTGTTTTTGAAATACGCCAGTCACCTTCCCCTTGATCTCATTCTGCTTTCACCCTGCCCCACATGCAACTAAAAAGGAGCTCAATCTGACAGGATCTGCCAAGGCTGCAGAATCCCTAAAAAAATAAAATAAACAGAAATTGCTTTGATGGATTAGACGACAAGAGCTCTTCCCAGCTGAAAACCACTGTGAATCTGAGCATGATGGGGAATAAAAAGGTAAAGGGACCCCTAACCATTAGGTTCAGTCGTGACCGACTCTGGGGTTGCGGCGCTCATCTTGCTTTATTGGCCAAGGGAGCCGGCGAACAGCTTCCGGGTCATGTGGCCAGCATGACTATGCTGCTTCTGGCAAACCAGAGCAGCGCACAGAAATGCCGTTTACCTTCCCGCCAGAGAGGTACCTATTTATCTACTTGCACTTTGACATGCTTTTGAACTTCTAGGTTGGCAGGAGCAGGGACCAAGCAATGGGAGCTCACCCCGTCGAGGGGATTCGAACCACCAACCTTCTGATCGGCAAGTCCTAGGCTCTGTGGTTTACTCTTCTTGAAAGCCAGCCCTCTGGCTTCCTAAGCGAACCTGACAAGCAGTTTATCCTCAGCGAATTTCCTCAATTTTCTAACAACAGAGAAGCCATATTTTCTCTGATCACTCTCTCCTATGAAGCTGAAGTGCCCACGAGCTGAGTTTAACAGATCAAAGCAATCTGACGCTGTACATTAGATAGTGTTCCAGATTACCTGGACGAAACCTTTCAATTCCTCTTCTGTTAAAAGGTCAACGTGGTCTTCCTGGGGACAGCTGTACTCCACGGCTACCTTCCCATTCTCTGAAAACAGTCAAGCAAATGTGGTCAAGCTTGAACAAGCTAAAACAAGGAAAAAGCTTTCTGTATTATTTTCTGACGTAAGGTAAAGGTAAAGGGACCCCTGACCATTAGGTCCAGTTGTGTCTGACTCTGGGGTTGCGGTGCTCATCTCGCTTTATTGGCCAAGGGAGCCGGTGTACAGCTTCCGGGTCATGTGGCCAACATGACTAAGCCACTTCTGGCGAACCAGAGCAGCGCACGGAAATGCCGTTTACCTTCCCGCCGGAGCGGTACCTATTTATCTACTTGCACTTTGACGTGCTTTGGAACTGCTAGGTTGGCAGGAGCAGGGACCGAGCAACGGGAGCTCACCCCGTTGCGGGGATTCGAACAGTCAACCTTCTGATTGGCAAGTCCTAGGCTTGCCAATCAGCGCCACCCGCATCCCATTTTTCTGACGTACTTGACATTTATTTAGGGTTTTATTTAGGGCCAGATTCAACTAGACCACGCTTCCTCAACCTTAGCCCTCCAGATGTTTTTGACCTACAGCTCCCATGATCCCTAGCTAGCAGAACCAGTGGTCAGGGATGGGAGTTGTAGTCTCAAAACATCTGGAGGGCTGAGGTTGAGGAAGCCTGAACTGGACAGAACCACTAGCAGAAGCCTGTGAGAGGACTTCTGTTAGTCCAACAGAGCTTCCCCTCCTCGTCTTCCAGCCCACTCCCTGAAATTGGCTCTGGGTGGTGGTGGAACCTCCAGAACCACAACACTGGAGAGAGGAGCTCATTCCATCAGGCAAACAGAAATACTTGTCTCCTTAGTGCTAAATTGAATTCCTCCTGTAGGATTATCACAGGATTTCGGAATTAAAAGTCTGATTTGATATTTCATAGAGACATCGTATTGTAGAGCTGGAAGAGGCTCTGGGGGTCATTTAACCCAACCCCCTGCAATGCAGGAATCTCAGGTAGATCAAACATAATAATAATAATAATAATAATAATAATAATAATAATAATAATAATAATAATTTATTTATATCCTGCCATCCCCAGCTGAAGCCGGGCTCAGAGCGGCTAACAACAATAAAAGTAACACAACGTTCTAAAATCAATTCAAAATCAAATTAATGGCAACCATTGGGCTAGAGCTCTGTGAGGATTACCAAAGGAGGGGGTCAGGCTGTGCCTTGGCCAAAGGCCTGGTGGAACAGCTCTGTCTTGCAGGCCCTGCGGGAAGATATCAAGTCCCGCAGGGCCCTAGTCTCTTGTGACAGAGCGTTCCACCAGGACAGTTGCCCCCCACAGCCTCTGCTTATAAACCTCCAAGGAAGGAGCCCACAACCTCCCAAGGGAGTCCATTTCCAGGGAGACAAATGCATGCCCCAAGAAAGAGCAAATGGAATGTATATATGAAAAAATAAACAAAAATAAAGAGCCTTGCCCAGAACTATAAGGAGAATCTTCTGAAATGCATCTGAGAGGGCTCGATTCACCACAAGCTTCTGGACGTTGTTAGCGGCCATGAGAAACTCTGAAAAAAAGAAGCCAGCAGAAGACCAGATTCTTTCAAGATACATCTGCCGGCCAGCCAGCTGCTGAAAGCCTCTGAACTAATCAATGCTTTAAGCCGTAGCAGTTTGAATGTCCTTATAATATTGGACCTGAAACACTAATACACTTTGTTATTATTCCAGATGTCTGTGATATCAAAGAAAATAATTAAATCCGTAATATTACAAAGGAGTATCTTTAATCATAACAAAACGGACAATGAAACTCCAGATGGTCATTACAGTTATAATATAAATACAGTGGTACCTCGGGTTAAGAACTTAATTCGTTCTGGGGGTCTATTCTTAACCTGAAACTGTTCTTAACCTGAAGCACCACTTTAGCTTATGGGGCCTCCCGCTGCTGCCACACGATTTCTGTTCTCATCCTGAAGCAAAGTTCTTAACCCGAGGTAATATTTCTGGGTTAGCGGAGTCTGTAACCTGAAGCGTATGTAACCTGAAGCGTATGTAACCCGAGGTACCACTGTATAAGGATATTTTTAAGACATTCCTACTAAAAAAAAGGGGGGGGAGAAAACTATGACTACACATTTCCAGATTTGACTAGATATTTGTCATAATAAGGCATGTCCATGATTTCTTCCATAATTTGACTTCCCAAAATATTAATACAGTAGTACCTTGAGTTACATACGCTTCAGGTTACAGACTCCGCTAACCCAGAAATAGTACCTCGGGTCAAGAACTTTGCTTCAGGATGAGAACAGAAATCGCATGGTGGCGCGTCAGCAGCGGGAGGCCTCATTAGCTAAAGTGGTACCTCAGGTTAAGAACAGTTTCAGATTAAGAACAAACTTCCAGAACGAATTAAGTATGTAACCTGAGGTACCACTGTACATTGTAAATTCTTAGGTCTCTGTTGGTTCTAAACAACGTCTTAGTATAAGCTATGAATTTCTGCCATCGTGCCCAAAGGGTATCTTGTCTCTGTCTTCTCTCTCAAGATCTTAAAAAAGAAGAAGTCATTTTTGCCACAACTGCAAAATCCCGTACCTTTTCATTGATTTTTTGGTTTGCCCTGTGATCTCTTACATACTTTAGAAACCAAAAATCTGAACAACACAAAACAGTCCAGTGAAATCTTGTCTCCACTGCTCTCTTTTGTGCTGCAGAGTGCAGCAAAGAGACTATGGGTCAGTCGCTATATTTCAGCCAAACCTATTGCCCAGGATCCTGGTTCTTCAGGCTCAAGCAATAACCCTCTTCCTGATCAATGTTCTTAAAGGTAAAGGTAAATGGTCCCCCGACCATTAGGTCCAGTCACAGACGACTCTGGGGTTGTGGCACTCATTTCGCTTTATTGGCCAAGGGAGCCGGCGTACAGCTTCCGGGTCATGTGGCCAGGATGACAAAGCCGCTTCTGGCGAAACAGAGCAGCGCATGGAAACGCCGTTTACCTTCCTGCCGGAGCAGTACCTATTTATCTGCTTGCACTTTGACGTGCTTTCAAACTGCTAGGTGGGCAGGAGCAGGGACCGAGCAACGGGAGCTCACCCCGTCGCGGGGATTCGAACAGCCGACTTTCTGATTGGCAAGTCCTAGGCCGTGTGGTTTAACCCACAGTGCCACCCACGTCCCTTATCAATGTTCTTACTGACCACATAATTAATAACAACAACACTTTTATCCCGCTTTATTCTGTCTTCCCACCCTGCCCCATATTACCTTGGCTGGGATCTACATTAAGCTCAGCCAGACCAATCCCTCTGGTGCGGATCCCATATTTGGGGAAGGTTAATTCTTGGACACACAGATATTTGGCATTCCTGCTCCTGGGCGATGTCCTCACTTCTTCCACGTCATTCTCCTCGTCTTCAAAACCAGATATGTTCTGGAGCTGCTCCCAACAGAAACTGTGTTAACAAAGGTCCAGCTGCTTTTAGCTACCCCAGAAGTTGCTCCCCTGTCCCTTCATAATTCCAGGGAATCTTTCTGCATGCCAGGACTCAAAAAATGAAGTTGCCAGGTCACCACCAGCAACCAGTAATTATTTTTATGGCAACCACCTTTGTGGATGAGCACAAAACAACAACAACAACCGTCTTTATTACGGTCCAGAGACCCAACAAATCGTTACAAAGCAATACACAATTCATACAGCCTACCTCCAGGTTAAACAAGCATTTTGTTCAGAATATAGGAATCAATGGTTCTTGCAACCACAGATAAAAACTTTGACGCTGGTAATGTTCTAGCATTTGTCTGGTCTTCCAATACGAACCTGACATAGTGAGCCTCTAATTTTCCCAGGAAACGTACCAGCAAGGGTAGTACAGTGGTGCCTCGCAAGACGAAATTAATTCGTTCCGCAAGTCTTTTCGTCTTGCGAGTTTTTCGTCTTGCGAAGCACGGTTTCCCATAGGAATGCATTGAAAATCAATCAATGCGTTCCTATGGAAACCGCCTTCAGACCAGGTCCGGGGACAGTCTGTCCCCCGACCTCTTCTGAAGGCCGACGGGGGGCGAAAGTCTTTGCTCCCCCCCGCCTGCCTTCAAAAGCCGTCTGGGAGAGCGCTTCCCTGCTATCCTGGACCGCTTTTAAAATGCTGGCGGTGGGGAGCAAAGCCTTTCGGCCCCCGCCGGCCTTCCTGGACCTCTTCTGAAGGCCGGAGGGAGGGGAAAGGCTTTGCTCCCCACCGCCAGCATTTAAAAGAGGTCCCTGGAGATTTCCCTATGGGCTTTCTTCTTGCGAAGCAAGCCCATAGGGAAATTCGTCTTGCGAAGTGACGCAAAAACTGAAAAACCCTTTCGTCTTGTGGGTTTTTCGTCTTGCGAGGCATTCGTCTTGCGGGGCACCACTGTATCAGTTCAGCCCTGGCTTGCTCATATTTTGCACAGTGCAACAAAATATGTTTTATGGAATCAATGTCTTGAGCACACGAGCAAAGTCTCTCCTGATAGGGAACTCCTCTCAACCTGCCATCCAGCACGGCAGAAGGAAAGACGTTTAGTCTGGCTTTGGTGAAAAGCCTTCGATAGTTTGGTACTGTCAGGTTTTTAATGTAAGATGTTAACTTAAAGACATGCCCATATTGTACTCCTACTGCCAGCGGACTACAGACTGCGTGTGATCAAAATCGCAAGTCACTGTGAGAGCACAAAACAAGTGACTCCTCCTCTAAGCCCTCTGGCACAATCAGAGTTCCAGTTTATCTTCTTCTTCTTTTTACATAATGCTTTTATTTATTTTTCACAGTATCTCCTTCTCTTCTTGACCAAGGTTTGGGGTGGTGGTCAAAAGCAGTGAAGGTAATTGGTAGGGTGGCTCCCATCATAGTCTAGGGCCCAGAGGAAGGGGAAGAGTTGTTCTCACAAGTTAACACTGTGTTTTGGAGACTTTCACAAGTCGAGAGAGATTTTCACTGCACCTAAACATCTCTCCCAGCTCACTGCAAAATGGGAGGTTGATCTCTCAGCACTCCACCCCGGACATGCTAGAAGACCCAAGTGAGGGGAGCAATTAGCAACTGGTGACAACATCAAAAATGGCTGGCTACTAAGAGCAGCCGAGATTTGTGGACCCCTAAAAGAAATGCCTGAAGTGGAAGAATTTGAGGTGGTGAGACAATACTATGGCCAAGTGGGACTAATTGAGCCAGTTAGCCCTGGTGATCATCTAATGTTTATTGGATGGATTTTCCCCCTAAATTGATTTTTGATTCTTGATTGTATTGTTATTTACGCTTTATACCATATTTTATGCTGTTTTTTTTTTTGTAGCATCAATTAAGTGTTTTAAATTTGTTGTTAGCCGCCCTAAGCCTGGTTTCCTGAACCAGGAAGGGCGGGGTATAAATACAAATTTATTATTATTATATCTCCCTGAAAAGAAGAGAGGGAGGACTGGTCTGCTTGAAAATTGTGATAGAAGCATCCTTATCAACTTTAAAATGCCAGGCATTTGCTTTTTAATTAGGATCATATGGTATGATGATACCCTAGCCTGTTGTGATCTTCATCTTTTTTTAGTGGGTAAGATTTGTCCCTATTTATACTATTGCAAGATGAGCATTTTTAGTAAATAAAATTTGTTGTTTTAACCTTTTGTACCTGTATGCTTTTTGAAAAAAATGTAAGCCATTTTGACTGATGAATACATATAATAATAATAAATAACAACAACAACAACAACAACAACAACAACAACAACAACAACCCACCCCATCCCACTTCAAGCACTTCCTATAAAGCTTACAATGGACAGCCATTTTTAAAAAATAAGATATACAGTGGTACCTCGGGTTAAGAATTTAATCCGTTCCCGAGGTCCGTTCTTAACCTGAAACTGTTCTTAACCTGAAGCACCACTTCAGCTAATGGGGCCTCCTGCTGCTGCCATGCCGCCGAAGCAAAATTTCTGTTCTTATCCTGAAGCAAAGTTCTTAACCTGAAGCACTATTTCTGGGTTAGCGGAGTCTGTGACCTGAAGCGTATGTAACCCGAGGTACCACTGTAATTTGTTCGCCGCCTCTCATGATGTCAGTGACTGGGCAGAAGAGGAATGGTGGAGACCACCTCCCCAGCCTGACCTCTCCAGAGAAGAAGACAGTTTGGAATTACAACAGGGATTTGAGGGAGATCACAGCTCAGAGGCAGATGAGGGGGAAAGCTGGGAAACAATGGGAGAGGAGGAGGAGCAAGAGAAAGTACCAGGGAGAGCAACAGCTGATGGACACAGCGTCTTTAGAAAGCATTCCAGACACACAGACCCTCTCCCAGAACCCGGCGAGCATTGAAAGTAGGAGAGTAAAGAGCTCAAAGGCAGAGGGCAATTCTCAGCACCTGTAGCTATGACACATGAGAGAGGGAGACAGTGGAGATTCACTTGGGGCAACACCATTATTCCAACAGGCTGCATTTCCAAGCTTCTCTCTACGAATACTGAATAAAAAGCAGTTGGTAAGAACTCTTCCTTGTCTTATCCATTTCTGGCAACCCGCCGTGGGGGTTGTATCCTCTGACACATGGGTAATAAACCCCCACGTGACTGTTTATATAAGTGGCCGACGACTGTCAGACTCTACTTGTTTTTCTCCCAACCCTTAGAGCAGTGGTGGCCAAACTTGGCCCTCCAGCTGTTTTGGGACTACAATTCCCATCATCCCTGACCACTGGTCCTGTTAGCTAGGGATGATGGAAGTTGTAGTTCTAAAACAGCTGGAGGGCCAACTTTGGCCACCACTGCCTTAGAGCAGGCTTCCTCAACCTCGGCCCTCCAGATGTTTTGGGCCTACAACTCCCATGATCCCCAGCTATCAGGACCGGTGGTCAAGGATGATGGGAACTGTAGTCTCAAAAAACATCTGGAGGGCCGAGGTTGAGGAAGCCTGCCTTAGAGGGAAGCCGTGACACTTAGCAGACTTAGCATCTCATATGAAAGTGGGAGTGAAAACAAGAAACCCAAGTGCAAATAGCAGACCATCCTTACCGTGATGATACGACTGGACCAGCTGTTGAAACCAAGGAAGTGATTGGCTAGTTCCCGGCATCTGTAGCTGCTCAAACCCAAGCCTTGCTGTGAAAAGGGCCGCTGTCTGGTACAGAGGCAAACCTGGGCATGGAAGGGGTGGGGGAAGAAAAAGAAGTCCCAGGTGATAACAACACACAATCATCATCATCTTTTCTTCCACAGGTGAAGAAGACAAGAAGCGATGGCATTTCAACTATTTGCATCAAGAGCCGTTTCAGAACATTCTCCCATTCAGTTTGGGGTTTTTTAACACACAGCAAAGCCTTACAATGGTTTTACAATCTTCCCGTTTTCTTTGCATTAAGAAGATGTTGCCACCCCACCCATCAGCTTGAAGAGTCGCAGGAGGAGGAAGGAACTGCTTCCTGGCCTTGGGATCTGTAGCAGCATGACACGGAAGGGGGAAGGTCTAAGGCAGTGGTTCTCAACCTTGGGTCTGCAGATGTTTTTGGCCTACAACTCCCATGATCCCTAGCTCACAGGACCAGTGGTCAGGGATGATGGGAGTTGTAGGCTAAAAACCTCTGGGAACCCAAGGTTGAGAAAGGCTGGTCTAAGGGGTTACCCTAGGAGGGCAGTAGTGAGGGAAGTGTGGGAGGAGGGGATTGGCAATGAACCAAGCAGTGGGTGGCACTGTGGTCTATACCACTGAGCCTCTTGAGCTTGCCGATCAGAAGGTCAGTGGTTCAAATCCCCGAAATGGGGTGAGCTCCCATTGCTCTGTCCCAGTTCCTGCCAACCTAGCAGTTCGAAAGCACACCAGTGCAAGTAGATAAATAGGTACCACTGTGGCGGGAAGGTAAACGCCGTTTCCATGCACTCTGATTTCCATCACGGTGTTCTGTTGGGCCAGAAGGGATTTAGCCATGCTGGCCACATGACCCAGAAAGCTGTCTGTGGACAAACGCTGGCTCCCTCAGCCTGAAAGCAAGATGAGCGCCACAACACCATAGTCACCTTTGATTGGACTTAACCATCCAGGGGTCCTTTGCTTTACTTTTTTAAAGAAAATGTGTATATTAGGAGAGTTCACACTAAAATACCACTGCTAATTTTCACAAAGACTGAATTTGCAAACTGATGAGAAAATGTGGAGAACCTTACTTAAGAATGGGCGGAAAATGAGAAACTGCAAAAACCCAAAATGGACAGTACCTGCTATAATGTCTGAATGAGGGATGCTGCTCTGTGCTGAGCGCTACTGATTTACAGTCCAACTATACATGATGCGAAGGCTCTGTGATTGAAACGTGCAACATGTTTTGGTTTTTTTGGTAAAATAAAAAGCAGCTGTGTGAGTCCCCACTTGAATTGGGATGGGGGCACAGGGCCAGAGTGTTATGTGGCAGTTGAGACTGGAGGAAATTCAAGGGCTATTTGCATAAATATTGTAATATAAAAAATTAGAAATTACTTGAAAGAAACAAACAGGCCTAGGATTAAATAAAGTTATAATTAAATAAATGGGATTTAGAATGTTAAGAAAAATGACTAAGATGGACTATAACTGGAAATTGTTTTAGTTTAATAATGATATTGGAAAGCTGTTACTTTTAATTACAAGGAAACTCAGAAAGGAGAGATTTGAGGAAGTCAACCAAGATGTTTCAAAGGTTGGATTTGTGAAGAATTAAGTTTGTTGTTATTGTTTATCTGTTTATTGTCCCCCCCCTTTTTTCTTTTTTCTTATTTTTTCTTTTTCTTTTTCTGCTTTTGTGTATCATCTTGCTTTGTGGTTTGTGTTATCACTGTGGAAAATCTAATAAAAAAATTATTTAAAAAAACAACAACAAAGTGTTATGCGGCAGTTGGAGAAGCTTTGGGGCTGCTTTTGGTAAAATAAAAAGATGTCAGAAATTCCAGTCATGGCACCTTCTACATCCTGTTTCTAACCCCAGGGGGAAACTACCTCATTGCCTTAGAATTTACTCATAAGCGCACGCCGACTATTCTGTAGGGCAGGGGTCTGCAACCTTTAAGACAAAAAGAGCCACTTGGACCCGTTTCCGAAGAAAAAAAAACTGGGAGCCGCAAAACTCGTCATTATAAAAATAACTTTTTTGTCACTTTTTTATTATTTCTTTGTTTGACCCTTCAGAATTACTCCTCCTCATAGAAATAAACGTTAAATTAACAAGTTACCTTTGTGTGTGTGTGTGTTCTTCACTCCCCTTCAAAACAGTGACCAGCGTACATGCCCCTTACAATGTAGCAGGCGGGCGGGAAGGTGATGTCGGGACGGTGCGTGACTAACGCACGCACCGCCCCCATGCGACGCCACAGCCAGTACAGCGCCCGCCACAGTGGGGAGTGTTGGGGCGCGCAATGCGCCTCCTCCCCTCGCTGGTATCTGCCCCGGAGCCGCGGCAAAGGTGTAAAAGAGCCACATGCGGTTCTGGAGCCGCGGGTTGCAGACCCCTGCTGTAGGGAATACACCTGTAACATAGACACAGTCTTAAGATTCTGTGTTGGTAAGATACCTTCAAAGGGGATTTCTGAAACAGAGGCCCCTGGTTACAAGCACATTGTGCCTTCCTGGCATCTCTCGCAGAGTAGAACTTCACCAGGGCAAAATAGCCAGGCCCAGCGACTGGAGCATTTTGGTGAACCCTCACGGAATAGAGCGGCCCAAATGCAGAGAAGGTTAAATACAGAGCATGCTGGAAGGGAAGGGGGAAAAAATCCATTGGAAAAAGCAAAGCTAGAAAATCTACTAGCATAGCCAACTGCATGAGGCCTCTGCAGCATAAGATTCTAGGTGCTATGGCAGGGTAAAAGGTAGATTCATGGGGCACAACCTTCCAGAACATCTCCTGAGAAAGCCCCATTGAAAATAACAGGGGCTGTGCACATATAACATGCTACAATCCTTTGTCTCGGTGCAGTCCTCAGGTGATAGCATTCAACCTCTTGATATTTTGTCAAATTCAAGATGCTGCTTTTGACCTTTATAGTCATAGCTGTCAACTTTCCCCTTTTTAAAAGGGAAATTCTCTTATTCCGAATATGATTCCTCGCAAGAAAAGGGAAAAGTTGACAGCTATGTTTATAGTCCTTCACAGCTTGGGATGGGGTACCCTAAAGACCACTTACTCCCCTATCAACTTGCCCAGGCACTAAGATTTCCCACAGCAGCTCCTCTCAGAGCACCAACAGCTGAGATTGCAACTTTATTGTGAAGCTGCTTCCTTAAGGCACCCCCTTTTTATCAAGTATCAGGCTAATCCATTTTTTATTTCTTGGGGCATTTTTAATGCTATGTACAGAGAAACAGCATTGAGAGGGCGACCTATTTTGTTTTCACTTTATTATTTTAATTGCTTATTTCAGTTGTGTGTTGTGCTAATGGTTCGTTACTTTTAACTGGTTTATTGCGCATTTTATCGTTGTTTTGATTTCTAAACTGCATCGTATACCGCCCTGGGATAAATATCTATAAAAGCCTGGAATAAGCAAAGGTATTTCTGATCCGTTTTACAAAGCCAGGAACTGGTCGTTACTGCAAAGCGCGAAGACCAATTCAAAAGCTGCTTCCAATCAGGGACAAGGAATCAGCGGGCCTCCTGAACTTATTGGACTACAACTTCCGCCAGCCGCAGCCAGCACAGCCGGTAGTCAGGGATGATGGGAGTTGTAGTCCAACAACACTGCGCAAAGGCGAAAGGTCCCCGCGGGCTCCCCAGCCCCGCTCGAAGAGTTCCGGGCCAGGCTGAGGCTAGCCAGTCCCGCGTCTGCTGCCCATCCCGACGTCCGCCCGTACACGGATCCAGTGAAAGCGGGACAGGAGCGACAGCAACTCCCGCAAGCCCTTTCTAATGCAGTTCCTCCAAACGATTCAAAGAAATTTGTGTGCCAGGTCCCCGGCAGCATAAACGCTATTTTTTCATTTCATTTTTTTAAAAAAGCAGAGCCAAAGCGAGGGCAGTTCTTAGCCCCGGGCAATCGGACACGGTGCGTCCCGACACGCATTCGCGAGCAGCCCCGAACGTCTGAAGAGGTCTGCAAAGAATCCCTCTCTCGCCCCTGCTTGCTTGCATGCATGCATGTCGGGCGCCGAAGGTTCCCCACCCGAATACCTGAATAACCCACCCAAACACAGGGCAAATCCAAGGAAATATAAAAACTATTGCTGCCTTGCAGGGGGTTGGACTAGATGACCCTCAGTGGCCCCCTCTACAATTCTGCGATCTTGCCTCTGACGCGTCTGTCTCCAATCCCAAAACGAGCAGGGTCCGTCCATTTCCATCCGGGACGCGGAACTCCACTATTTCTGCCATGGATCAGCTGCAGAGCATCAAGCGGATATGCAGCCAAAAAAAGAAAAGCCCCACTCCCTCCTGGGGGCGGCCCTCTAGTCCACGTGTTTGCAGACGGAGGGCTCCGGTGATTTCCCGGGACTCCCTCCGCCCTCGTCCCCTGCCTCGATGTTCAACACCCAACCTCAACTCTGGAGCACAAAAAAGCCTCCAGTAAATTAAGGCTGTGATAGCAGCCACGAAATTAAAATCGGAAGAAATGTCAATCCGATTTAGCACTAAAGATCAGGTTTTCCCCAGGGGAAAGTTGCAGGGCAAATGGAAGTTTGGATGAGCCTAGAATCATAACCAATCAGGGCTAGATTGGCATCCATCTGTCTCGGGAGACAACAGAGGAGTAGTCCTTTGGTCAAACTGTTGGAGGTTTGCAGTGCAGGAGAGACATGTTTTGTTGCATCTGGTCAGGGATAAAGGGGAAAGGAAAGGGCTTCCAAATCAGAAGAACTTTATCTAGAAATGAAGCACAGGGATTTCCTCTATTTATTTTTTTAAAATGGAGTAAGCCCCATAGGCACAAACACTGTATGGGTGATTTGCAATTTATGTGCATTAAACTTGTACACATTCAGCTTTATTTGTCTGGCAAAAAATAAAAAAATGGGTTGGACATCCTGGAAATAAACCTTTGGCAGTCTCACTTGCCACTGAACTCAGTATGCTTTGACTATACGTAATTTTGGTTTTAGGCACTTTCTCTAGAGCGTCTAGAGAAAGTTCTAGACGCGGGTGGCGCTGTGGGTAAAACCTCAGCGTCTAGGGCTTGCCGATCGCATGGTCGGTGGTTCGAATCCCCGCGGCGGGGTGAGCTCCCGTCTTTCGGTCCCAGCTCCTGCCCACCTAGCAGTTCGAAAGCACCCTTAAGTGCAAGTAGATAAATAGGTACCGCTTTATAGCGGGAAGGTAAACAGCGTTTCCGTGTGCTGCGCTGGTGCTGGCCCGCCAGAGCAGCTTCGTCACGCTGGCCACGTGACCCGGAAGTGTCTCCGGACAGCGCTGGCCCCTGGCCTCTTAAGTGAGATGGGCGCACAACCCTAGAGTCGGACACGACTGGCCCGTACGGGCAGGGGTACCTTTACCTTTTACCTAGAACGTCAACCCCGCATAAGTTGAGAGTCACCCTTGCTTCAAACCTTCATGCAACTTTCACGAAAGGAATTTTAAATGACAAAACTAATTTTTTCTTAAACGCAATGTCTGCAGTAAGAATCCTGGTGGCTAAGTATTGGAAAGGGAATCAGTTACCCACTAGGGGAGAGTAGTTATGTAAGCTTTCAGAATACATAGAATTAGCCAGATTGACAGACATAATAAGACAAAAACCAAAAAGCGAAGTAAAAAAAGAATGGGAGTGCCTAAATGAATACCTTAAAAGTCAAGGTTCGAGGACAGAAATCTGTCTGAGTCTGGAATAACCTTGTGAAGTGAAAGGATAAGAAAGGGATTTATATCTAGATGTTAGGATAGAGATTATCAGGAAAACAGGAAGACACAATGAGAGATAAAGGAGGTGCTGTGGGTTTGGTGAAAGTCAATGTGTGTTTTTTTAGTGTTTTATATTATTAATTTGTAAGATACGGATTTGTTTTTTTGTTTTGTTTTTTGAATGTTGGTTTTTGTGTGTTGTGTATTGTTAATTTTCGTGCTGTTGTGTGGAAAATCCTAATAAAATTTATTTTAAAAATTAAAAAAAGAAAGATGAAAGGGGGCTTCTAAGGACACGTCCTTAGAACATGCACGATTGAGAACTCACTTAACACAAGGTTCTTGACTGTAGGGAGGTTCGATGGAGCATGCTTGGAAGAGTCTCCCCCACTTTCAGGCCTTCACAGTTGGAAATAAACTTGATGGGGGCAAGGGTAAAGAGGCCCCCTCGCTCGCAAAGGCCTATCTGAGTTGATCCAATACAAATAACGACGTCGGAATGGAGCTAGAGGCAAAACTGCATTTATTTTTACAAGTACAAAGAAGCGTAGAGGGTCCTTGCAAGCCTCAGAGCTACAGAATGCACAACATTTTGCTCTTGACTTGACTCAGGGTTTCCTCACATGCACACACGAGGTCACAGCAAAGGTATCAGCAGCGCACTAACTCCAGGCCTTGAGAAATGGGACCGAAGGGAGAGGTAGATCTCTTCTGCCCTCAGATGGTGCAGTTGAGTTCCCCGAAACGCCGGCATTTCATCACTTTCAGGTAGGTCTCCACCTTGTGCAGATCCTTCTTGAAGCAGGACAGAAGGCCGTAGTTTTTCAGCAGAGCGTCTTCGCTCCGGAGGTTGACGTCAAATTTGTCGTAGGTGGGTCTGAGCAGCTGGGCGCCCCGTGAGCTCCCGTCCTCCAGCTCCTGTGGGAAAATACACTCTTGCAAATGGGAAAGGTACTACGACGGACCTTTAAAGCCCTAAATGGCCTCGGCCCAGAATACCTGAAGGAGCGTCTCCACTCCCATCGTTCTGCCCGGACGCTGAGGTCCAGCGCCGAGGGCCTTCTGGCGGTTCCCTCACTGCGAGAAGTGAAGCTACAGGGAACCAGGCAGAGGGCCTTATCGGTAGTGGCGTCCGCCCTGTGGAACACCCTCCCACCAGATGTCAAGGAGATAAACAACTATCAGACTTTTGGAAGACATCTGAAGGCAGCCCTGTTTAGGGAAGTTTTTAATGTTTAATGTTTTATTGTGCTTTTAATATTCTGTTGGGAGCTGCCCAGAGTGGCTGGGGAAACGCAGCCAGATGTGCGGGGTATAAATAAATAATTATTATTAGGAAACATAGCCCCCAATCCCAAACTTGGGAGATTTTGAAAGTTTCCCACCGTTTGCTTCATGACTAATTATGACAATCACTGCCCTGTGTTATAGGTGGGCAGAGGCTGGCATGCAGCCCCTGGAATGGGAGAAGACAGGTGGAAGGTGTCTATTGGCAAGCATTTGAAGCCTATCTCTCTAGGTCAGGCTTCCTCAACCTCGGCCCTCCAGATGTTTTTTGGCCTACAACTCCCATGATCCTTAGCTAGCAGGACCAGTGGTCAGGGATCTGGGAACTGTAGTCTCAAAACATCTGGAGGGCCGAGGTTGAGGGAGCCTGCTATAGGTACTTCTCAGCCTGGCTGCAAAATCGAGTAAGAGGCCTTGCAAAAGCAGTTCTTCAATGGATGGGTTGAGATGCAGCAGCAGCAATGCGGGACTCAGCAGCAGTTACTGTTTCCAGTTCCCCCCAAATGTGGCCTAATTGCAAGTTGAGAGCTTTAAATGCCTTGTTAGTAAAGGTAAAGGGACCCCTGACCGTTAGGTCCAGTTGTGGCCAACTCTGGGGTTGCGGCGCTCATCTTGCTTTAAAGGCCGAGGGAGCCGGTGTACAGCTTCCGGGTCATGTGGCCAGCAGGAGTAAGCCGCTTCTGGCGAACCAGAGCAGCGCATGGAAACACCGTTTACCTTCCCGCCGGAGTGGTACCTATTTATCTACTTGCACTTTGACGTGCTTTGAACTGCTAGGTTGGCAGGAGCAGGGACCGAGCAACGGGAGCTCACCCCGGCGTGGGGATTCGAACCGCCGACCTTCTGATTGGCAAGTCCTAGGCTCTGTGGTTTAACCCACAGCGCCACCCGCGTCCCAAATGCCTTGTTGGGTGAAAAGAGAAGCTCACATGAGCACAACTTGCATTCTTCAGCAACTGGAGTTCAGAGGCATCTTGTCTCCGGTATTGGGAGTTAGCACACAGTCATCATGGTTAGTAGAGTGATCAGAACTGCAGCTTCACTCAAAGGCAGCCGCTTGCCCCTTTGCCCCTTGGGAACAGATGGCTTACCCTCATAAGAGTCTGGATCCCTTCTTCCAAGTCTTGGAGTTTTTCATACACTCTGTCTGAAGTCCCAAAGACCAGACTATTAGTGAAGACCCTGCTTAGGAACCGTACAGGACCTAGCCAGGACTGAATGAGAGTCAGCGAAAACCTGAGCAGCTCCATGTCCTTGAAGGGAAAATAAACAAAGAGGCCAGTGTTAAAAAGAACCATAACGAGCCACTCATTTCCCTTCCACCATAGCCTTCAAGATTGAAGACACTCGCTTAAGTACGTCATCTCTGTGCCATACCAGCTTTGCACAAGCAAAGCAAAACGTTGTTGGGTGGCCCCACAACCTTGAGATTCATTTCCTGGAGGACTCGCCAAAACCTGAACCTGTACATCAGGGGTGGGGAATCTATGGCCTTCTTGACAACCGCTCCCATCCTTGACCACTGATCACAGTGATGGATGAAACTGATGCAGTTTGGAACCCCTGTGTTTCCATTAGAGCAACAAATGTTGGGTCGGATCAAGGAAATGGTTTGAGAGGGAATGCTGTGCCCTGGGTTCAATGTGTACCTCTTTGTACGTACAGCCCTCTCCATCCAACCCAATAACAAGGTAGATAAGTAAGTAAAGGTAAAAAGGTAAAGGGACCCCTGACCGTTAGGTCCAGTTGTGACCGACTCTGGGGTTGGGGTGCTCATCTTGCTTTATTGGCTGAGGGAGCCAGCGTACAGCTTCTGGGTCACGTGGCCAGCATGACTAAGCCGCTTCTGGCGAACCAGAGCAGCGCAAGGAAATGCCATTTACCTTCCCGTCGGAACGGTATCTATTTATCTACTTGCACTTTGACGTGCTTTCGAACTGCTAGGTTGGCAGGAGCAGGGACCGAGCAACGGGAGCTCACCCCGTCGCGGGGATTCGAACCGCCGACCTTCTGATCAGCAAGTCCTAGGCTCTTTGGCTTAACCCACAGCGCCACCCACATCCCTAGATGAAGAAGAAGATCCCTTTTCGAAGATCCCTTTTCGAAAAGATCCCTTTTCGAAGAAGAAGAAGAAGAAGAAGAAGAAGAAGAAGAAGAAGAAGAAGAAGAAGAAGAAGAAGAAGAAGATCTCCCAAATGCTATGTGTAGCTTAACCCCATGACTCAAAGTTACATTTTAAGGACTTGGGCAGAGGACTTTCCCAGCCCTATTCCAGGAAACCCTTACATTTAATTGAAGTGAACCTGGAGCCATTTACTCGACTGGAATTCAATTGCATACCGGCTAATTTAGTAGTTGGTCTGCACAACAAAACTGCTTCTGATCCCTGAATCTGATTTTTTTTCTGCAGGAAGGAAAGTGAAGGGGAAAACACTGGAAAGGGTGGAATAAGGCATGCCTTGATGCAACATCATCTAACCCACCCTCAAACAAATCAGAATGGATGCTCATTCAACAGTAGGCATCTAGGTTCTCTGCAAACAAATAAGGTTGCCAGGAAGTGCCCTTGATAACTTGCTAAAGAGTTGTGAATGCCAGATGATGCTTATAAAGCTGGCAGAGGGCATTCTCTCAATGGGCACAAATGGCTGGGAACATTCCTTCCTCAGTGATGGAATAGTTACATTGTTTGGGACAAGTTATGTTCAGATGGCAGCTGGAGAGAAAATGGGATTGCAAAGTATTGTTGCAGAAGCTGGGAGCTGCCCCACTGTTTGCCAAGTAGGACAATGGGAAGCTGAAGACACAAAACACGCAAATTCCAGATTTTGCACCTTGATGCAGCCATTCCATAAAATAATCAATAAACACACAAGATGGATCGGATGAAGCCAGAGAACTGAGACTTAGATCTGGTCAAACATACCAGTCTTTTTCCAAACTGCGCACCTTACCGGAGGAAATAATTCCTGAACATTGAGATACCACTTTAGTGGTTAACTTATCTGATAGAACTTTAAAAACCAGAGGAATCTTGAGTACTAAATCTAGGTCTAGGTTTTGTTCCTACTCCCAAGTATTCTGCATTTCAAACCAGGATGGATTTATTTAAATTAATTTTAGACTCTGTGAAAGGATTCCGTGGAACTGTAACAACCCTTGATGTGGATTATTGGACTCTATGAGCAGACAGGTGGAATAGACACTTATACATGTATGGACCTTATGCATGAATGGACTATAGAATGAACTGACCCACTGGGTCTTCTGCTTTTTTTCATTGAAATCTACAATTTGATACAATGAATAGTATACCTTATTTATTCAAAAGTACAGCCGGTTACATCTTGTGTGTTTATTGAGTATGTTTCACGTAACCATAGGTTTGTTGTTGTTTTGCTAATTCCATTAAATAAGGCAACAAGGGAGGCAACCTACTGTTCTTTGCTGGGCATCGTCCTTCCCTGTGGGTGCAGGTATGGTTTCGGAATAACAGTATGAAGACGGAGAGTTTTTGTTGGAGTACCGCTGGGCTTCTGAGATGTAGGAACGTTCCTGTAAAAATACAAGCAAACAAAAAACAAATGCCACAAAATGCTATGAGGGTTGCTTCATCCATCCACTGTTTAGCCAGGAGCAAAGGTGAAGTAGAGGCTGGATAAGGGGCTGCCAAGCCAAGTTATAATTATGCCTGAGTGGCACCCAGCCACCCTTGTTCAGAAGGAATGATGATATAGAAACCAAAGGGATGCATTTCTGAATGGTACACTATGGTGGAATCTACACACATATAAAAAAACGCTGTGAAAATGCTTTTAAAAAAAAGTTTTGAAAAAGACACAGAATTTAGCATAGCTCATTGTCGCCATCTACTGTCATATTTGTATATTGCACTTTACAACACGTTCAAAACGTTTTATTTGCAGCTGTACAGCTGAGTCCTATTACTCACAAACTCCTTGAAGGTGTCAGCTGCAAGCAGGTGAAGATGCTGTGCCCTTATAACCGCGTTGGCAAACAGGCTGGAGAGGGGCATTGTGGGAAAGGCCGTTGTTCCCTTCGGCCATTGCAGGGCCAGGATAGTCAGTGCAATGACAAACAGAGAAGAAGGTCTGGAAGCTGCAAAAGAAGATGGAGGCTGAGATTCTCAGGTCAAAGGAGAGTTCTCTGCAATGCGTGCAACATAATTGAAAGAAGCAATGCGACACTTAAGCAGCTCCTTTAAATCCATGCTTTGTGCAAATCTTGCAATTTGATATATTCTGCTAAAGCTGAGCTCCAGTCTAGGTAGATCTCTGAAAAGCCTTATAATCAACCTGTAAAAACAGTGATGGGGAATCTGTGGCTCTCAAGATGTGATATGACTCCAACTCTCACCAGCCCCAGCCAATGTTGCTGGCAGTCAAGGATGATGGGAGTTCAATGACATCTGGAGAGTCACATTGCCTTTTCAAGTGAGCAATGTTGAAGGTTACAAAATTTGAGCTGCTACAGAGCTCAGATTTCACATCTTCTACAATGACCTTAGGGATGCGGGCGGCGCTGTGGGTTAAACCACAGAGCCTAGGACTTGCCGATCAGAAGGTCGGCGGTTCAAATTCCAGCAACGGGATGAGCTCCCGTTGCTCGGTTCCTGCTCCTGCCAACCTAGCAGTTCTAAAGCACGTCAAAGTGCAAGTAGATAAATACGTACTGCTCCAGCAGGAAGGTAAACGGCGTTTCTGTGCGCTGCTCTGGTTTGCCAGAAGCGACTTAGTCATGCTGGCCACATGACCCGGAAGCTGTACACCGGCTCCCTCAGCCAATAAAGCGAGATGAGCGCCGCAACCCTAGAGTCGGCCACAACTGGACCTAATGGTCAGGGGTCCCTTTACCTTTACAATGACCTTACAAGGTCGTAGTTTCTTTTTGAGCGAATTAAACTAAACTTTGCTAAACCCGGACTGTTTTCTGTTAACTGGTTATACCACTGAGAGTTGCCTCTGAACCACACAACCATCTTTTCTGGAGAAATATACATTTAGTAAAGGTGAGCCCTCCCAGCTTTCGTCCAGAGGAAGCCATGGAATTTAAAGCAGCCTTTGACTGTGTTCAACATATGGCCAGGTGAGATAGTTATCTTCCTTTGGGGATTGGGGGAGGTTTGGCAAAATAATTCTTGCCGGTTCTTGCTGCTGGCATGGGCAGGTGGGTTGGAGGTTGTATTCCAACTCACCTTTTCTATTGTTTATTCAAATAGATTAGAAAGGCAAATCTAGACAGCCACCTTCTTGCACCCTCACCCCAGTATTTGGGCTCTAAACTAGAAGCAAGATTTACTGGGAAAGACAAATACCTTATACCTGGTCAGACCTATGGTCTTAACAGCCCACCTGCACTGAACTGTTAGTCACCTTTCTGAGACCTTCTGCAAAAGATCTTTTAGCCAGAAATGTTGGGGACTCAAGTAAGCAGCTGCAATGTACACGGTGTAAGTAGTCTGCCTCTCTGCTGGGGAGTCTGCTGGCATTTGAAACAAGCAGCCTGCACCTTGTCTGACGTTTGGTGTGGACAGAAACGAATGGGGAAAACAAGAGCAAAATGGAAGAAGTCATTGGTGCATGCAGACAGCAATCTTCCCTTCAGAATCATTGCCTGACTCTTGAGGTGCCCTTATTATCACTTTTCAAGATGAGGTGAGTTCTTTTTTGCAGTGGTGTAGTGGTAAACTGTGAAGTGTGGGAGTTCATGGCCATGCCTTTGAAGAGAAATTCAACATGCAGGCAGTTGTGTTGAATACACACACAAACACACAACATAGCATCACAGCCAATTCATTAGGAACAGCATGATTGCAATCCCCTGTGTAGTTTCTTGGGATGTAAAGAGGCCATGATTTCAATCCTGTCCTGTATTCCTATCTGTCAGCACTGTTTCCATTGTGCTACAGTTCGGCTTCTGCTAAAACCTAAATCATCATCATCATCATCATTATTAAAATTTGTAAAATTTGCCCTTCATCTGAAGATCACAGGTTGGTTCACTACATAAAAATACAACACAGTGAGAACACAATATACATAATAAAACAAAAACAAAACAATGACTCCTTCAATATGAACACAATTAATTATATCGTTAATCACATAATTAATACAAAAAAAATTCCTTCCAGTAGCACCTTAAAGACCAACTAAGTCAGTTCTTGGTATGAGCTTTCGTGTGCATGCACACTTCTTCAGATACACACACGAAAGCTCATACCAAGAACTGACTTAGTTGGTCTTTAAGGTGCTACTGGAAGGAATTTTTTTTGTTTTGACTATGGCAGACCAACACGGCTACCTATCTGTAACTGAAACACATAATTAATGTCAGTTCATTTCAATGGAAAGGAAACATCAGCAACAGTGCAGAAAATAACACAGTTATGTGATGTTCTTGGACTTAAAAAAAATAAATTGTGAATGCTGCTCGTATTTCTGTTTGCGTGACTTCTGTTACTGATCTCAGGAAAATTCGTGAATTGTGGCAATCCCTGTCCTTGTTTTTATTTCTGACAGAAGTCTCCAAATTCACTACCTGGGAGTAAGCGTAGCTCAACTGGTGGAGCAGCAGACTCTTAATCTCAGGGTTAAGATGGTTTGCAGGCTTGGCAGCAGTTTGAATGGCAGCAGTTTTCTTCCCCTCCACCCCAAGCTTGTCAAATTGGGCACAGAAGCCACTGGGCTGATAGCTGGAGTGGGGAAGGTTTAGACTTCCAAAGCATGTCACCCACGTACAGTCCATGTTTCGTCACTTAGCTTGCTGAGCATGTTGAATTCTTACTATTACCTGAATTTACCTGACAGTTGTACCTATTTGCATGACAGACTCCCCTGCCCTGCCCTCCAAGATTGCTGGATCTCATTTTGCTCCTGGTCTCACAAAACCCAAAGTTACAAATTTGCTTAATATTAGCACGGAGAACGACATCAATCAAAACAGCAGCTAATTCCCAGATATCATCTTAACTTGGATTGCCACCTTTCTGATGCACAGAGACTTCCACAACTTTAGCAGTTGCCCAAGCAGCCAAAACGTAACAGGTAAACATTTTCCCCATGAGGAAATCTGCACCCATTGGATTTCTGCAGAACCTGCCGTTATAGAGGACGCATAATCTCTTTCGTTCAGAAATATGGCAACCTCCCTCTTCTTAACATGCAAAAGCATACCTGAATCCATGTCCCGCTGGCAAATCACTGAGGTGTTTGAAGGCAGTTTTCCTCTCATCAGTACTACTTAATGCCCCACCTGAGCCATACTTATATGCCAAGCATATAATGTTTATTGATCGGATGCGTAAATCCATGCTTGCGTTTGCTAACCAGCACATGCAGATGCATATATGTAGAGGCTATCCATGTCAGTTGGCAACAACAAGGGTGTTGACCTGCATCATCAACACCTGGGCAGATGAGTTAGGACAACCTGATCTCAGCTGTGTCCACATAGGCTGTTGGTACACCACCAAAATAGGCTTGTGATCAAGTGGTGGGGTGTCACAATGCCCAGCGAAAATTCCACCATCTTCCTCACTAGAGACCTCTGGCCAAGGTGAATGTTGGATTTGACTGTCTGTACCTGGTTGTTGGGGACGCGGGTGGCACTGTGGGTTAAACCACAGAGCCTAGGACTTGCCGATCAGAAGGTTGGCGGTTCGAATCCCTGTGACGGGGTGAGCTCCCATTGCTCGGTCCCTGCTCCTGCCAACCTAGCAGTTCGAAAGCACGAAGTGCAAGTAGATAAATAGGTACTGCTCCGGCGGGAAGGTAAACGGCATTTCTGTGCGCTGCTCTGGTTTGCCAGAAGTGGCTTAGTCATGCTGGCCACATAACCTGGAAGCTGTACGCCGGCTCCCTCGGCCAATAAAGCGAGATGAGCGCCACAATCCCAGAGTTGGCCATGACTGGAACTAATGGTCAGGTGTCCTTTTACCTTTTTACCTGGTTGTTGACAATTGGAACTAGATTCTGTTGTTGGCATACATGATTGTTGTACCAAATTTCTCTTGCTAGGTGGGGACTACAGCTAGGGCAGGGGCCTTATTATTATTATTATTATTATACTTCCCTAAACATAACTGCCATCAGATGTCTTCTAAAAGTCAGATAGTTTATTTCCTTGACATCTGATGGGAGGGCGTTCCACAGGGCGGGCACCACCACTGAGAAGGCTCTCTGCCTGGCTCCCTGTAACTTGGCTTCTCACAAGAAGGGAACCACCAGAAGGCCCTCGGAGCTGGATCTCAGTGTCCGTGCTGAACGATGGGGGTGGAGATGCTCTTACAGGTATACTGGGCTGAGGCCGTTTAGGGCTTTAAAGGTCAGCACCAACACTTTGAATTGTGCTCGGAAACGTACTGGAAGCCAATGTAGGTCTTTCAGGACTGGTGTTATATGGTCTCGACAGCCAGTCCCAGTCACCAGTCTAGTTGCTGCATTCTGGATTAATTGTAGTTTCCGGGTCACCTTCAAAGGTAGCCCCACGTAGAGCGCACTGCAGTAGTCCAAGTGGGAGATAACTTGAGCATGCACCACTCTGGCGAGACAGTCTGCATGGAGACTTTCTAACATGGAGCTTCTTCTTAAACATGGAGGCCAGTTGTTGTTGTTGTCATCCATCTGTCTCAAAAGACAATGGAGCACACCTCCAGTGATAAAGTCAGCTGTAATACTGTTGTTACACAAAGAGACTGCTGGGTCTCAGAGGTGGCAGCTCCCAGGAGAAGACCTCTAGGAACTGGAAGGAATGGGGCTGAAAGATGGAGATTGTTGATGCTGCTGTGGACACCAGTGAGGTGAGTTCTTTTTTTGCAGTGGTGTAGTGGTAAACTGTGAAGTGCAGGAGCTCATGGCCATACCTTTGCAGAGAAATTCAACATGCAGGCAGTTGTGTTGAATACACACACAAACACACAACGTAGCATAACAGCCAATTCATTAGGAACAGCATGATTGCAATCCCGTGTGTAGTTTCTCGGGATGTAAAGAGGCCGTGATTTCAATCCTGTCCTGTATTCCTATCTGTCAGCACTGTTTCCATTGTGCTACAGTTCGGCTTCTGCTAAAACCTAAATCATCATCATTATTAAAATTTGTAAAATTTGCCCTTCATCTGAAGATCACAGGTTGGTTCACTACATAAAAATACAACACAATGAAAACACAAAATACATAATAAAACAAAAACAAAACAAAACAATGACTCCTTCAATATGAACACAATTATGTAATCGTTAATTACATAATTAATGTCAGTGCATTTCAATGGAAGAGAAACATCAGCAACAGTGCAGAAAATAAGTTATGTGATGTTCTTGGACTTTTTTTTTAAAAAGTGAATGCTGCTCATATTTCTGTTTGCGTGACTTCTGTTACTGATTTCAGGAAAATGCGTGAATTGTGGCAAATCTGCTCCACAAAGAGAAAGACTGTTTATGTACATTATGACAGTTGCACAGGTGTTGCTTGCCCATAGATGGAAGCAAGATGACTAATAAAGATGATGGACTATGCTGAAATGGCGAAAATGACCAGGAAGATCAGAAACCAAGAAGATCATAAATTTTATAAAGAATGGGGCGAAATTACTTAAAAGAACACTGTAAACAATTAAAAATACTGGCAGGATTTTGAAAACACTTGCAATTTAACAAGAACTATGGTAAGAATTGGCGGGGACGCAGGTGGCGCTGTGGGTTAAAGCCTCAGCGCCTAGGACTTGCCGATCGAAAGGTCGGCGGTTCGAATCCCTGCGGCGGGGTGCGCTCCCGCTGCTCGGTCCCAGCGCCTGCCAACCTAGCAGTTCGAAAGCACCTCCGGGTGCAAGTAGATAAATAGGGACCGCTTACCAGCGGGAAGGTAAACGGCGTTTCCGTGTGCGGCTCTGGCTCGCCAGAGCAGCGATGTCACGCTGGCCACGTGACCCGGAAGTGTCTCTGGACAGCGCTGGCCCCTGGCCTCTTGAGTGAGATGGGCGCACAACCCCAGAGTCTGGCAAGACTGGCCCGTACGGGCAGGGGTACCTTTACCTTTACCTTATGGTAAGAATTGAGTGTTAAGGGAATATGGAGAACAATATATGATGCAGTTGGAAAAGAACGACTATAGAAACCATGGAGGGGTGGAGGGAAGTCAAGGGATTCAGAGAATCCTTGGTGTATATGATTATGATTTGTATCTGATTCTAATTCTCCACCTCCATCGTTCTGCCCAGACACTGAGGTCCAGTGCTGAGGGCCTTCTGACAGTTCCCTCACAGAGAGAAGCCAAGTTACAGGGAACCAGGCAGAGGGCCTTCTCGGTAGTGGCACCTGCGCTGTGAAACACCCGCCCACCAGATGTCAAAGAGAAAAACAACTACCAGACTTTTAGAAGACATCTGAAGGCAGCCCTGTTTAGGGAAGCTTTTAATGTTTAATAGGTTATTGTATTTTAATATTCCGCTGGAAGCTGCCCAGATGGGCGGGGTATAAATAATAGATGATGATGATGATTAAATGTAAAACTGAATAAAAAATATTTTTAAAATTTTAAAAAGCCATCACAATAAGTTATAGAAACACCATTGCTTTTGGAAACAAAACAAACAATTCCCAGCCCTGCTCAACCCCCTAGAACATTCAGAACATCAAAACTCCAGGGATTTTGAACCAATGTTTTACTCTCTGTGTCGTGATGGTGACAATGTTCACCCCAGGAGTGTGGTCTACAATCTCATCCGTTGCTGACATCTCAGTAGCACACCCACAGGGGCTTATGCAATCCTGGGCAGGGATCTTCCAGTTCATGACATTTCGAGGAAAGTCACCCCCGTTAATAAACATGGATTTTGCAAGGTGAGTTGTGGGCCTTTTCTCAGAAGCCCCTCTGAGCTTTGCCTCATTTGAGCATCATGCAAAGGTCATCTCCTAGGAAAGCCATTGGGGAGGGGGCGGGAGGGAAGATCACCCCCCCTGTCAAGGACAGGTGTCCAGTAACCGCAGAGGCAGCAACATCTGGGTGTGTTTTTCCCCACTTTTGATGCTGGGTTGCTTTCAGGTTCATCCGTGTTTGCTGGATCCGTGTTTGCTGGTTCAGCCTACCTTGTGAAATTCAATTCAATTCAATTTATTTATTTACGACTATTAGCCCATAAAATATGTACAAACATAAAAGCACAGAAGCATAAAAACCATTACATCTAACAACAGAAGGGGACCACGATGCAAGGGTGGTCATTGAACAGTGACAGTAACGGCTTGGGGCCCAGAAAGATCCAAGGGACGGTTCACAGAAAAAGGAGAACTGGAGACAAGATCTGTCATGCACTCTCATCATGACTGTCCGATTAGTTATTGTTGTTGTTGTTGTTGTTGTTTGGTGGCTTTTGTGTGTGAGATAACCGCATTCAGGAATCTCGCCACCTGCAGAGTTACAGAAGGATCTGTATCCTGCAAAAGCAGTGCGGCATGTGACTCAACAGGCCTGCCAACCAAGCGCAGTAAAGCAGGACCCAGGAATTTAGTCCTAGCTATGCTATGTAAGGGACAGTTGAACATTATATGAGGAAGAGATTCAACTGTTTTCCCGTCACACTCGCATAGCGGAGACACCAAACCCTTGGAAAATCTGTAGCTCAACAGGTTCAATGGAAAAACATTGAACCTTGCACGAATAAATGCAAGTCGGTGTGGTGCAGATGAAAGAGATGACATGTATGATGGAAGGCCAAGTGGTGGGGTTATTCCGTGATACCTGGGAGAGCAGACACCCCCACCCCTGGAGAGGTTGTGTTGATTTTCAATGTCTGCTAATCTTTGCTCGATAAGGCTTTTGGCTGAGCGTAGGTTCATCTTTAAGGAGTCCGCTGGGGAAATTCCGATGCTCAAAAGTTTGTGAAATTCTGATCACTTACACCTCAAGAAGGCGCATCAGAGCTGGAGGGAAGCACCACACAAGGAAGTCAAAGCAGCCGGTGATGTGTGTCAGAGCACATTTCCTCCCAAGAAGTTGGGTGTGTGTGCTATAAATAGGTTTGTAAAATTATTGGTGGTCTGAAGAGAGTAAGCACAGAAATTCAAGCTTCTCAAAATACTAGGAAACAGTTGTTGTAAACCACCGGGATATATTTTTAATGATACAGTGGTATGTAAGTATTCTTATAAATAAAATCCGACCATTGGTCACGTTGACTGGGGCTGATAGAAGCTGGAGTCCAGCAAGCCACAGGTTTGCCATCGCTCTGGTACAAACGACAACAAAACAGCAACAACAGCCAAACACACCCGCAGTAGCTTGGGGGTGCAGGGGGGGCCGGCCGCACCGGGCACAACATCTGGGGGGGCGCGCTCACACTCGCAGCTCTCTGCCCCTACCGGGTTAGGGGGCACAAATTACTTGCCTTGCCCCGGGTGCTGACAACCCACGCTACGCCACTGCACACCTGTATCAAAATCTGGACAGTCATCTGATAATATATTTCCTCAAAGGGCAGCCAGCTCTGGAGCCTGCAAAGAAATTAGGAATTTCCTTTTTTCTGTCTTGTTTTTGTTTTGTTTTTGTCATTCCCAAGTATTTATTTTGTAAAATGAAAGATGCTGGGCTTGGAACAGGGTCCTCAAAGCCGCCACTTTTATTGTGGAAACATTGCTCTGCAATCACGGGAGTGTTAGGTATGTTGGGTGGGGTGACTTAAGCACTGAGGGAAAGATGCTGAGCTCACATCCAAAGATGGTCTCCCTTTTTATGCCAAGTACCGTATTTTTTTCTCTATAAGACGCACTTTTCTCCTCCTAAAAAGTAAGGGGAAATGTGTGTGCATCTTATGGAGCGAATGCAGGCTGTGCAGCTATCCCAGAAGCCAGAAGAGCAAGAGGGATTGGTGCGCAGCGATCCCTCTTACTCTTCTGGCTTCGCCACACAAAGACTCTGGAGCGCAGCGGGAGCGCTCCTCCCTCTTTGCTCAAGAGGCTTTGCGTTGCTTTCTTGTTTCTAGTTTTCCTCCTCTAAAAACTAGGTGCGTCTTATGGTCAGGTGCGTCTTATAGAGTGAAAAATACGGTACTTGACAAAGGCCTCCAACACGCACATGCTCAGAGAAATGCAGTTGGGTTTGAGGATGTTTTCGTGTAGACTTTTACATGCTGCCCTGATCCTTTTCACGGAAGGGCTGGGTATACATTTGTAAATGAAATAACTGAGCCCAGAGACTGAAAACTGGTTCGCCAGAGCTTGATTCTGATGGTGAGCCCTGCCTTCAGTTTCAGCTCTCCGTCTCTTGCTGGAGAGTCCTCCATTAGCAGATATAACCCCACAATCCTTAGCTGACCCCTTGCCCACTGTGTGTTGTGTTGGGGGAGGCTCTGATCTTTGCCGCCCTCATCGCCTTGCAGGGGACATCCATCTGTTTATCGAAACACGGCGCTTGCCTTTGTATCTTATTACATGCAAGAGGGGGAGGAAAGGGTGGGTGGGATTTAATTTCCAGGGAGCAGGTAATGACCGGGCACATAAATATTAAGAAAACAGTTACGTTGGCTGGAATTAAAATGCAAACGTACGGAATTTTCACTCCCTCCCTAGAACCAACAAACCAGAGCGAAAGGAGGAAAAAATATCTGTGTGGAGGAGGGAAATGGATGGAAGGCATGATGAGGGCTGAAACAGGAGAAGTTCTGGGTCTGTTTTTCTGACAGGGTTTCTGCTTCTTTTCTTTGCTGTTTTTCATTTTGAATTAATACACTTTTTCACTGAAGGGCTAAGAAATCGCTGCCCGTTGAAAGTGTGATAGGAATTTTATGGTCTTAAATATATGGTAATGTTCATAAGTGTACCAACCAAGCACATACATAGATCAGCACAGGAAGGCCAACCTGGAACCATTTTGATTCCTAAACTGAGCAAATGTTTTCTCTGCAAGGTCAAACTGGAAAAGCCTCCCCATTGTCTTTTCCTTCACAAATCCTGTCTTAAGGGTATGTCTGTGTTTGAATAGGGTGTGAGCCTGTGACCTGGCCCAGGAACTAAGTATTTATCACTACAAAAGACTAGCCAGCCTACCCAGGAAATCCAATCAAGTAACCTGACAGACAGGAGATAAACAACAGGAGAAAAAGAATACAGTGGTACCTTGCAAGATGAATGCCTTGTAAGATGAAAAACTCGCAAGATGAAAGAGTTTTTCTTTTTTGAGTTGCTTCGCAAGACAAATTTCCCTATGGGCTTGCTTCGCAAGATGTCTTGCAAGTTTGTTTCCTTTTTCTTAAAACCGTTAATACCCAGGGTGCATTGCTTGAAGAGGTGCAGTTGCGACTTGACTTCGAGGAGCAACTCATAGCACATGGTGTGGTAGCCTTTTTTGAGGTTTTTGAAGACTTTGGTGATTTTTGAAGCTTTCAATGCATTCCTATGCATTGACGAAAAATTCGCAAGATGAAAAAACTTGCAGAACGAATTAATTTCGTCTTGCGAGGTACCACTGTATTAAAATTTCTGTTTTAGACCACCTTTTCTGTGATGTAGGTGTGATGTATCTGAGGGGTGGTCTTAGGTTACATCCCTTCTGTGATGGATGTATGATGTTTCTGGGGGTGGTCTTGATCTACAGGGTGGCAATTTCAAAAGTCTTTATAAGGCCTTGCACGCCATTTTTCTGGGTCCCTCCTCTCTCCTGCAGGTGAGGGGAGCACCCTGTTGCAACAGATCAATAAAGGCCAAGCCTACAGGCTGCTGTTTTGCTCCAAGTAATCCTGGTTGGTGTCTTTGTTTTTTGTCCAAGGGAGCCCTCAGATTTTTCCGTTAACAAAAGGAACATGCAGTCAAGGTCCTTGGAGTCAGAACAACCTCAGAGACCAGCGAGGGTCTCAAAGCTAAGATGGCGATGGAGGGGTGAGGCGTGGCGGGCAGAACTGAAACTTGCTTGTGTAAAGTCCCCTTTCCATTGCCTTGCCCGAGTGAACGTGTGACATTTCTGCCTCCCACCCCACCCCCACCCCAGATACCCATTTCCCCGCTGCACATTGGGGAGTTATTTAGTCATGCAAGATGACAGGAAAGAAAGAGATCTGCTTCAGTGAACCACACAAAAACAAGAGGAAACACTGTGAAGCACCGCCAACTCCTAGCAAAAGATCACCGGGGGCCAACGCTTTGGTACCGTTCAAGTGTGTTCTCTCCAGGGTGTTGTGTAATTATAAATTGCCACTGTTTCCTTCTGGCTTGGGCCTCCTCTGCTTTGAACATCAGCATGTGTACCCTTTGACATCCCACTGATCAAAATTGCAATGGTCTTTTTTGTTTTGGTCCTGAACCCTTGTGGGAGCCAGCTGATCCGTGCGAGAGTGCAAGACCGAAAAAACAAGTGACTTTTGGTCCAGCGCTCTGGCGCGAGCCAGTTGATTTGTGGCAGAGAGCGAGACCAAAAAACGAGGTGTCTTTCAGTCTGGCGGTCTGGTGTGAGCTGGCTGTCTCATGCCAGAGCTCTGGACCAAAAAGGGGACCAAAAAACAGGACATTCCAGGATCCAGTCAGAAGCTGTTGATGCAGCCTAATAAAAAATAAAAATAAAAAATTTTATTTATACCCTGTCCTCCCCGGCCAGAGCCAGGCTCAGGGCGGCTAACACCAATAAAATTACAGTAAAAACATAATATGCAAAAAAACAACAAA
The DNA here is from genome assembly GCF_964106915.1 of Podarcis gaigeae. Classification (NCBI taxonomy): domain Eukaryota; kingdom Metazoa; phylum Chordata; class Lepidosauria; order Squamata; family Lacertidae; genus Podarcis; species Podarcis gaigeae. The sequence continues at coordinate 41,965,467 of NC_139689.1, forward strand.
AAAAACAACAACCCCAATTTAAAATATAGGTTAAGATGCAGTTTAAAATGCAGCCTCATTTTAAAAGTAGCCCATAGATCAAAACCATAAGGGGGGGGGCGGGAACACAAGGGTCAGACTGAATCCAAACCAAAGGCCAGGCGGAACAGCTCTGTCTTGCAGGCCCTGCGGAAAGATGTCAAGTCCCGCAGGGCCCTAGTCTCTTGAGACAGAGCGTTCTTCCAAGTCGGGGCCAGTACTGAAAAGGCCCTGGCCCTAGTTGAGACCAGTCTAACCACCTTGAGACTTGGGACCTCCAAAATGTTGTCATTTGTGGACCTTAAGGTCCTCCGCGGGGCATACCAGAAGAACAGCATTAGCTTCTTTCGCTGCTACATCACACTGTTGACTCATGTTAAGCTTGTGGTTCAGGCAGGCTGCAGCTATTCTCTCCAGTGAATCCACTCAGAAGCAAATACCCCACATTTGCGAGTCATAAGAGAGTGTGTTAGGATCTTTATCCACAGCTACACTTCTGCTGCTCTTTGAGGCTGTGGCCATAAGCTCTCAAAGAGACATTCCAGGTGGCCAAGCAAGATTCCACCTAACAAGCTAGCAATACGTCCCAGACTCCACGTGTTCCTCTCTCCACTGCTATACTTCTTTCATGTGGGAGCCTCAAGACACAGTTTCCGACAATGGTGCCAGCTTCCACACAGTTTTCTCATGCCCCCCTCCTTTTCTGGATCAATAAAATCCACTCCAGAGCTGAAAGAAACACAATCTCCTCCATTTCTGGCTTTCAGGCCGTGACTGGTTATTACAGAACCAAAATGGTACCAGCTGTGCACAATGGGGTATAAAAACATTCAGAAAGAATCCTAAGGTTGCGAACTCAAAAAGAATCCAGTGTGGACTGAGCATGCTCAGTGGGCGTGGAATGCATGACAAGTCTGGGTGGAGGGAGAACTGGAAAATCAGCAAAACGCTACATGGAGACTTTTGGTTGCAGGTCCCACCGGCACACACATTCAAAAATTAAAAAATAGAATAAATCAGCTTTAGAACTCTTTTTTAATTTTGAAAAGCTTTAAAGATCACTTTTGAAAAATTTATTGGAGAGCAACTTTTGAAAAATTAAGGCACAAGGGAGGTTCTGTTGCATGAGCATCGTTGGGATTAGTCTGAGCTGTGAAACTGAAGCTTTGCTGGCAGGACTCTTCAATTCAATTGAATTCAGTCTCTTTTATTGGCATAGAAAGAGGGCGTCATATACATGGATCAAAACACAACACTGGCAGCGAGTCGTAATAGGAGATACTTTAGGATAAAGCTGTCCAGACATCGTGAGACACAAAGGTGGCTCTTGGGACCTACGGTGACGTAGTTTCATGGTGTCATGCAAAAATCTTGCCACATTCTCCACAATGTCTTTCCTACAGTTATTCAGCAGAAAGGACACCCTGGAAGAGTAGATGAAATAGATCCCCTACACACACACACACACACACACACACACACACACACACATATATGTATGTGTGTGTGTGTATATATATATATATATATATATATATATATATATATGCAGGTTTTGGTGTCCTCGGGTGTCTTCCCGTGTAAAAGTTGGGGTGTCTAGGCGACGTTTCGACGAGGTCTCACTCGTCATCTTCAGGCTGGTGCTTTCGGCTTCTTGTTACTGGAACAGAGCGGGATCTCAATGTTTGAGTTCCTATAAATACTGTAGAGGGGGTGTGGTGTCTAGCCTCCAATGTTCTGGGCAGAGAGGAAGTTCCCAGGCTAGTGTGCCTTTTCTTCTTTTGTTCCTTAATTACTTGAGAGATACCTTGAGTGATTTCTTGAGTGATATCCTGAGTACCACTTGGGTGGGTCATTAGGTGTGGATTAGTTGCTAAAGTCTTTGTGTCTTGACCTCTTGAACTTTGTGAAGAGTTTTCCTGAGAAGATGGCTGTATTGCACTTAGTTGTGCTTTGGCTTGGCTTCGTGTATAGGGGCGAGCTGTGGTTTTGTGGCTTGTGTCAGCCAGATCTGTGTAGGGATTGCAGGGGGGTGCAGCATCCGGAGGTGCCACCATGGATTGGCTACTGGATGGTGTCAGTAATTCATCTGTGGAGAGGGTCTGGGTTTGGGTCTGGTGTGGTTGATTGGTGTTGGCGTTCTGTGTGCCTCTGGATCTGGTGTCTACGAAAGCAAATATATATATATATATATATATACACAGTGGTACCTCTGGTTGTGAATGGGACCTGTTCCGGAGGCCCATTCGCAACATGAAAAGAACGCAACCCGCAGTGGCGCGTCTGTGCACGCACAGGTTGCGATTTGCCACTTCTGCGCGTGACGTCATTTTGTGCTTCTGCGCATGCATGAGCGGTGAAGCTGCGGGACGTAACCTGAAAGAACGTAACATGAAGCGGACGTAACACGAGGTATGACTGTATATACACACATACATACATACATATACATACACACACACACTCACTCACAAAATGGGCAATAAAATAAAACATGTGTGACAAATTCGACCTGATTTGTGCCACAAAGGCAGTACTTTTCAGAATATGGGATTTTCAAAAATTTCAATAGATTGCGTGCTATACCTTAATGTCTTCTTGGTTACTTTTAAAGTACTAATGTTTGGTTCGAGATCGGTGAACCTATCAATTTCAGCTTCTAATTTTTCTAAATGTATATTTGGGATTCCACATTTTCCCACGTCAGCAATTCATGAAAATTCATCCGCATTTTAGATTTGATTTAATATTCATTATTTCTATTCCGATTTTCCATTATTCCATTATTAAATTAGGAGAATTGCTCCCAATATACATGCTTATTTGCAATTTAGTCTATTATGCACATTTTGACAAAGCAGTTCCCCTTAGTACAATGCATTGTGGTATATCATTTTCACCAATATGTGCATTTTTTCTGCACACTATGCTTTAGCATATGCATCTTTCTGCATATCACTTGGCTGAAGAACTGCACTGAAAAATTCAGAGCTGCCTGCCTTTCATGGGATGGTTGTGTTTCGGTTTGCATATTGTTTCAAAACATGCAGATTACATTAAAAAGGTAAAGGGACCCCTGACCATTAGGTCCAGTCGTGACCAACTCTGGGGTTGCGGCACTCATCTCGCTTTATTGGCCGAGGGAGCCGGCGTACAGCTTCTGGGTCAGGTGGCCAGCATGACTAAGCCGCTTCTGGCGAACCAGAGCAGCGCACGGAAACACCGTTTACCTTCCCACCGGAGCGGTACCTATTTACCTACTTGCACTTTGACGTGCTTTCGAACTGCTAGGTTGGCAGGAGCAGGGACTGAACAACGGGAGCTCACCCCGTCACGGGGATTCGAACCGCCAACCTTCTGATTGGCAAGCCTTAGGCTCTGTGGTTTAACCCACAGCGCCACCCATGTCCCTTGCAGATTACATTGGTTCACCTTTAAATGAGAACTGAACTGAATGGCTCCCCCATCCCAATGTTTGGCATTAGCTTACCAAATTTGACACTTATCCGGCTTTCCTTTAAAAACCACCCTAAATCTAGCAGCTTCAAGAATTGAGGATGTGTGCATGTGTGGGAGGAAACCCATTCAAATTAGAACGCACATTTATGGCAAGCAAACTGATGTTAGGGAAGAAAACATATGTGAGAATCAAACCCATGCTCAGATTTTATTATTGACAATTTTGTGTTTTCCTCTTGTATGGGGAGGATATGTTGGTATTAAAGGGTTAAGAGGTAGCAAGACGCTCTAATCACTGAGCAGCTGGAAGTCATTAAGCTTCCAGGAATGTGAGTTTGTATAAATCGTCAGTTCACACGTGTGTTTGTCCCTTTGGGCGTGTTTGCTGATATGTGTGGTTCGTCGCCAGGGTTGTTTTTTCTTTTGTAAATAAATAAACCTTTTCTTTGAGTTCCAAACTGCTTGCTCCAAGATTCCTCTTTGAAAAGATACTGCCTCTCCTGCCATTCTTAAACCGCTGCGCGAAATGCTCTGCTGTAATGGGACTTGTGACGATGGAAGCGCACTGGACATTTACTTAGCATTAAACTAATTAAAGTTTAATGGGACAGGATAGGAGGGGAGCTTCCCTAAATAGGGTCTGCCACTACCCCAGCTTTGGGTCCCTCTTAACAACAAACCCCATGCCCAAGGAATCAGGAGCGAAGGAATACCACATTTGATCTAGCAGTTCGGCTGATGATAGCTAAGCAAGCAAGCGAGAGCTGCATCGAGAGCACTGTAGCCAAGCAAAACTTGTTCCCAAGTCAGGTGTGGCACACCTTGCCAAAGATGCTGCCAAAGGTTTCACTCCTCGCCTGGACTCTCCCCCAGATTCCACTTGTCTGTTACTCTGTCCTGGTAAGTACAAATGTCTTCATATGTATCAGCTAGTTCAACTGCCAACCCCTGTGAAGAAGCAAAAGGGAAAAGGAAAAAAGTTTGTATACAAAGTAAGGGATCAACTCTTAACCCCAAATACATATTCATCAATCACTGTCATTTAAATCACCAGCAATGGCTTGCACACTTGAAAACAGTTCAGCTTGGCCAAAATGCACCCAGGTGGCAACATAGCTGTCAACTTTTCCCTTTTCTTGCGAGGAATCTTATTTGGAATATGGGAATTTCCCTTAAAAAAAGGGAAACGTTGACAGCTATGGGTGGCAACCATCAACGGGCAGCAGCAGGTAGAAGGGGCGAAAACCAGGGTTCGATCTTCCCACCCCACAATCACAGAAATGTATGATTCATAATAATTATGAACCAAACGTGATTTTCATATTTGTGACAATATTTTTGTGTTGGTTTGCTGTAATTGCTTTGGTTTGGGTCACCCCCCACCCCCCAATTCCTCAAACGTACCAATGAAAAGGCTGGATCCGAATGACATTACAGAACCACATAAATTTACAGGTATGGCTTTGGATTTCAATATATTTCCCTATGTCCATTCTCCGCGAACTCTTTCTCTCTCTCGCCAGATAACAGGCACACAATTGTTTTAAAGCACTCAGCAGTCACCTGAACACAGATCATGCCATATGCAAACACCATTGTCTTCCTCTATTCACTTAGGCCTCCTCCTTTTTCTCTTTCACTTGTGTGAAGATGCTGACACACGTATACTGTCTGTCCCACACACACACCCCAAGCACCAGTAAGTGATCACTTCTGCAAGATAAACACTTTTCCGAACCCAGTGCTCCACTAACAGCTTCTAGCCAGGCTCTGTTTGCCCCTACCTTGGATGATGTCTGAATGAATTCCTGTACTTTCTCTTCTCTCTCCTGCCCAAGATGGACTACCCCACTTTCCAGCTTTACCATTTTGAAAATACCTCACTCTGTTGCTCACCTCGTAAGTGTGGTCCTCAGCCGATGCATCCTTGCCATCACCCTGAAGGAGAAATAGCATCACATTATTCCAAGCTGTTTAGTCTCTGTTTGAAAAGGAACTGCTAGCGAAGCATCCCTCACCGTGGCAATTGTTGGGTTGGAATCAGCAGAGTAACTGAGCAGGATTGTCTCAAACAAGGGCTTTGGAAAAATTGCCAGAGATGATGCTGAAGGGGCAGTGCCAGGGCTGGTGGGCAGCAAGATGGTGTTGCCCAAAAGCCTACGAAAACATGGAGCCAGATTTGCACCAGTCCAGCTAAAGATGGACTAAAAAATACCTATGCACACTACCAAGCAACACAGTTTCATGGGACTTCATGGGTGATTCAGATTAATCTGTACATCTTGAGAAGGCCCTAGACCCTTTGAGAAGGAGTCCTTGGTGAGAGGACTATGAATATACCATATTTTTTGCTCTATAAGACGCACCAGACCACAAGACGCACCTAGTTTTTGAAGGAGGAAAACAAGAAAAAAAATATTCTGAATCTCAGAAGCCAGAACAGCAAGAGGGATCGCTGCGCAGTGAAAGCAGCAATCCCTCTTGCTGTTCTGGCTTCTGGGATAGCTGCGCAGCCTGCATTTGTGCCATAAGGCGCAAACACATTTCCCCTTACTTTTTAGGAGGGAAAAAGTGAGTCTTATAGAGCAAAAAATACGGTACATCTTATTTTAATGAATTGACTTTTGTGCAACTTCGGAAAGCTTTTACAGAGTAGTAGTAGTAGTAGTAGTTTGGATTTGATATCCTGCTTTATTACTACCCGAAGGTGTCTCAAAGCGGCTCACATTCTCCTTTCCCTTCCTCCCCCACAACAAACACTCTGTGAGGTGAGTGGGGCTGAGAGACTTCAGAGAAGTGTGACTAGCCCAAGGTCACCCAGCAGCTGCATGTGGAGGAGCGGAGACGCGAACCCGGTTCCCCAGATTCCGAATCTACTGCTCTTAACCACTACACTACACTGGCTCTCAAGAGAAGTGGAGCTGTTCAGAGATGGATGCAGAGAGCAGCTCTTTAAAAGTTGGTGTGTTGCTGAGTGCCTGGTGTCAGTCCCAACATGGAGGAGGACAAGAATGATAGAGGAGAAGCACAGAGGAAGTCAGGAGGGCGAGGACAGAAACACAAAGGGAGAAGACAGAGGAAATGTAGGGGGAAAGGGATGAACGACAGAGGAAAATGGCATGGCCCCAGCGAGGACAAAGTGTAGGGTAAAGGAAAGAGGAATAGGAAAAATGGGGCTGGGGCTTTTAAGCTGACATGGAGAGCTACTAAAAGGATAAGAAGGAGAGGAAAGATTGACAGAAGAAAGGACTGTGTTTACGTAACAGAATACAGTGGTATCTTGGGTTAAGTACTTAATTCATTCCGGAGGTCCGTACTTAACCTGAAACTGTTCTTAACCTGAAGCACCACTTTAGCTAATGGGGCCTCCTGCTGCTGCCGCGCCACGGGAGCACGATTTCTGTTCTCATCCTGAAGCTTAACCTGAGGTACTATTTCTGGGTTAGCAGAGTCTGTAACCTGAAGCGTATGTAACCTGAAGCGTATGTAACCTGAGGTACCACTGTAGACTGGGTTCCTACGATGAGACTGAGCAACTAAATTCTTTGAATAAGGAACCCACCAGAGGGGTCACTGTGGGTGAGAGACCCCTGGGGTTGTGAGAACCTGACACCCATTAAAGCTCTCTCTTAAATATCTGTCCCAGCATCTGATCTCTTGTCTATTACACTTCTGCAATGCCATGCTAGAAACAAGAAGTGGCTACCCAGTAGGGTCAGTCATGGAGGTTCTGTGCACAGCCCAGTCTCTCTACATGGGAGGTGAAACTTGGGAAAGTACAGAACAGGTCCTCTTTCACAGTAGCTCTGATTTTGTGGAACCAGCTCCCCAGTGGCTGTCGTCTGTTGGCTCTGCTTTGCATGCTGTCAGGAAACAGCGCTATAATATAATAATCATTTATTGTTTATACCCCGCCCATCTGGCTGGGTTTCCCCAGCCACTCTGGGCGGCTTCCAACCGAATATTAAAAACACAATATGCTGCGACTTCCCAGTTTGATCAAGCTGATGCTACTTGCAGGCTGAACCTTAAAAAACTTGCCACATGTCAGTTTTTATGGCCCTGTTGCAAATGGGTTGTTTGTATTTACTGCTGTATACGCACAATGTCTCAAAAAACACACAAAAAACCAGGCTATTAAAGGGAATGAGACAATGTTAGGACTACATCATTGCGCTGCAGCAGCGCTTGAGCACCAGCGATGTCAGAATTTGGCATTCCACAGAAGGTCCAATTCACTTACCTTCCCCATAGTTAGAAACACAGGAACACTCACAAACAGGACAATAAGAAGGGTCTGGATCACGATGATAGCATCTTTCAGGGTGTTTCGATTCTGCACTTGCTGAAATGTGCTGATCCCTTAGAACGAAGACAAGATAAGCTCATTACTTAGCTCAGCCTATGGTCTGTCATCTTTGGCTGCAATGTGACTATGGTTTCCTTTCCGTCTTTGAACTGGAGCAGCTCCCTGCTATAATATACAACAGACTGCAAAGCCCACAATGCAGTGCGACTGTGGGCGTGGTTCACATTTGCATAAGCATCCAGGGCTCTGGTGGAATCCAGTGTTGTGCTATGGTGATGGTTCTGTCAGTGTAAACATTGTGGCTCACTGGATGGAACTGTTAGAATTCCTGCTCCGTGATTGCAGTCATGGGATTTTTGTCTATCACATGACAGTGTATGTTTTGACTCCACGGAGTGGGAAGTGACGGAGACAGGATGTTTGTGTTACTGTGTTCCTTGAAGTAGGACTATTGTCCTTTGTTCTTTTTCTCTTTGCTGTCTGATGCTAGAGAGAGAGGGAGCCATGTTGCAGTGCTCTGTGTGTGTTTAGATGTAAATAAAGTAGATTAGCCAAAATGCTGAGTTGCTGAGGTCTGTTACGCAAGCTGTGAAGACTCTGCAGATCTCTAAATGTGCTGGTGTTTGTTGGCATCAGTTGCTGTGATGTTTAGGCAGAAGAAAGCTTTTGAAGCTCCTGAACGATCGACCAGAAAGGAGGGAACATGCCAATCGGGCATGTGTCTCTGCCAGGGTCCTACTCGAGAGTAGGATGAGCTCCTGACAGGAACAACCCCACCCATCTCCTCCATGGGGGCGGGGGGTGTCTCACCCAGAGCCAATTTCTCTCCCAGAGCCACCCCCACAGCTGTCAACTTTTTCCTTTTTTAAGGGAAATTCCCTTATTCCAAATAGGATGGGATGAATAGGCTGATACCTTAGAACAAAGACAAGATAAGCTCATTACTTAGCTCAGCCTATGGTCTGCCATCTTTGGCTTCAATGTGACTATGGTTTCCTTTCCATCTTTGAACAATAACAGCTCCCTGCTATAATATACAACAGACTGCAAAGCCCACAATGCAGTGCGACTGTGGGCATGGTTTGCATTTGCATAAGCTGTGACATTAACACATGAGAGTGCTGGAGGTGAAATAGTTAAACAGGTTACCCAATCAGAACCCAGGGGGTGGAGTCAGAGGGACTATAAAACCAGCTCGTTGGGTTAGGGTTAGGGTTAGGGTTCGTTGGGAGTTGGGTGGTTGGTTGGGGTGGGAGTGAATTGGGATAGAGTCTGTGGGTAGGTTGAGTTAGTGTAGCGAAATAAGCTGAGTCAGGAACAGTTAGGGGCTAGGAAGACAAGTAAATATTTGAGGTAGTTTAGTGAGCGGAAGGTTTAGGTAGGTTTAGTGAGCGGAAGGTTTAGTGAGCGGAAGGTTTAGTGAGCAGAAGGTTTAGTGAGCGGAAGTTATAGGTCTGGATAGGCACCCCATGATTGTAATGGACCGATACCGTTTATGAAACCACACGCTTGTTAAACTGCAATAAATAAACAGAAGTTTATGTTCCAATTTAACCCTGACTGGACTCAGTATTGTACCAGGTAGGGCCTGGGTGGTGGCAGCGAGAAATAAAGTGGTGGCACAGGGATCAATAGACGGTGAAACGTCCGGGGACCCTGTGTGATTGCCACAAAAGCATCCAGGGTTATGGTTGAATCCAGTGTTGCGCTACGTATCTCCTCCACAGGGTGTGTGTGTGTGTGTGTGTGTGTGTGTGGCACCCAGAGCCAATTTCTCTCCCAGAGCCACCCCTCCACCTCCCCAGAGCCAATTTTGGAGGGCGAAGCAAGAGGAGGGAAGAAAGCTCCATTGCACAAATGGACATCCTTGTTCTGGGCTTCCACTAACAAGATTCATTAACTGAATCCTGCCCTTTGATTGAACAGAGCAAGGATGGGCCTCTAAATGGGATCAGAAACAATCCAAGATACCAAGCAATACCTTTTCCCTGTGAATATGTGGCTGTTCCCTTCAGGTGCCCGATGAAAATAGGGACATCCTGTTCCATAATGATAATTTTACCATTTATACCCCACACATCTTACCAGGTTCCCCCAGCCACTCTGGGCAGCTTCCAACATATAAATAATAATAATAATAATAATAATAATAATAATAATAATAATAATTCAACATTTTTTTTAAAAAAAACTTCCCTATACAGAACTGCCTTCAGATGGCTCAGGGGTCGGATAACTCCATACCCTCCAACATTTCTCCAAGGAAAATAGGAGCATCCTAAGGAAAAGTGGGACATTCCGGGATCAAATCATAAACTGGGATGGCTTCTGTAAATCAGGGCTGTCCCTGGAAAATAGGGACACTTGCAGGGTCTGTGCCCAGGAAAGGTAGACTTTATGGTAGAGCCCTGCTTCATGGTTACTCACAGCCACAGATTACAGGACCTTGGAAGCAGGAAAAAGGAATATTGAAGTAAATTAAAGCTATTCACCCATGACTCGCAGTTCAGTGCCGCAGCACTGCTGCCGACTAATTCGTGTCTTGTTGTTCTCACAGAAGTAGATGCCGTTGTCGGTGTGCTGGATTTTGCTGATGTGCATCAGGAGCAGCGATTCGTTCCTCAGCACCTGGACTCTAGAAGTGCTCTCCATCTGCTCATGCTTGCCCTTCTCCGTCTCTTTGTACCAATTTGCCGGAGAGGTGGAAACGCACCTGAAGGAAACTTGACTGCCCCACCGGGCAGCGATGAAGCGTATCCGCGTAGCCTTCTCAGAAACTACAGCATGTGCATAAAAGGTGAAAAACCACAAAATGGCAGCGAAAGGGAGGGCGGAGGTGAAGAGAGCTCTCTCTTTTGAACAAAACAAGACAAAGCAAAGCTCTCCGGTGATTTTATGTCTAACTGGAACCACATTTTACACAGGTTTCAAATGTGAGCACAATTCTGAAATTTGAGTCCTGAACTAAACATCGCTTCACCTTCCAGCCCTAGGAGGAAGACTATGATTATATCACTTTGAGAACAGCAAAAGCAGGTGGGAGAAGAGAAGAGTTCAGGGATATTTATAAAAAAATCAGTTTTGTAAGTTGTGTGCCCTGCTTTCTCAATTTGATGCTTGTTTTGCATGTTTTGTGGTACCTTGGGTTAAGTACTTAATTCGTTCCGGAGGTCCATTCTTAACCTGAAACTGTTCTTAACCTGAAGCACTACTATAGCTAATGGGGCCTCCTGCTGCCGCCGCACCGCTGGAGCACGATTTCTGTTCTTATCCTGAAGCAAAGTTCTTAACCTGAAGCACTATTTCTGGGTTAGCGGAGTCTGTAACCTGAAGCGTATGTAACCCGAGGTACCACTGTATTTTATGCATTGTGACTTGCCATTATTTGATTGATTATAGTTAAGTAATTCTTTATTTTAACTGATAAAAGTTACCGGATTTCAGCAGGAACTTATGGGGCATGCCCTGATTGTAAACGAAGCAGTACAGTTTTGGAAGCATAAATTCCAGGAGAAGGTGTGTCTGGGCAATTTATTTATCTTCTTGGTAACTTGGTAATAATCATATCATGTACAGTGGTACCTCAGGTTACATATGCTTCAGGTTACATATGCTTCAGACTCCGCTAACCCAGAAATAGTGCTTCAGGTTAAGAACTTTGCTTCAGGATGAGAACAGAAATTGTGCTCTGGTGGTGCGGCAGCAGCAGGAGGCCCCATTAGCTAAAATGGTGCTTCAGGTTAAGAACAGTTTCAGGTTAAGTACGGACCTCCGGAACAAATTAAGTACTTAACCTGAGGTACCACTGTATTTATGAGTTGTTTGAAATTAAATGAATTAATTCATATATCCATCTATCATCTATCTATCATCTATCTATCTATCTATCTATCTATCTATCTATCTATCATCTATCATCTATCATCTATCTATCTATATCATCTATCTATCTATATCATCTATCTATCTATCTATCTATCTATCTATCTATCTATCTATCTATCTATCTATCTATCTATATCTATAACATCTATCTATCATCTATCTGTCTTTCTATTTATCTAACCAGGCACTGGTTTATTTTAGGTTTGTCCGCAAATGCAAAACAGGTGGGCAGGAAGTACTGCACTCTTTGTTGACAGAGCTCACTGCACACACGGCCACTCCTTTTGGTCTTGCTTCTGTGAAAGCCTATCCCCAGTTAGCACAACTGTGTCAGGTGATCGGGGGCTGAGGGGGCGTTTTGGGAGCCCCACCCAGAAGCAAAATGCAGAAGGTCCCATCTTGATCCCAGACCTGTCTGGTCCAAACAGGAGCGGACTGGGGAGGTGAAGGAACCACTCAGGACCCCAAAGAGCCTCCCCACCAGCTGAAGGAGCCAACAGTGCATCAGATGACAGCTTCATAAACTTGGTTCCAGTTTTCTAGGGCTAAATCTCCAAACTGAAAAGTGCCCAGAGGACTCAAAACAACTGGAAGAGTTCGCCATTCTCTAGCTCAGCATCTCTCCCCTTTTAGTTCCTACACTCAACTCTTCTCCTGCACACGTCCTGTAACCTGGTTGGATTTCCTTGTTTTGCTCCTCCATTTACAGTGTGAGGCTTCCTATGTGGACAGACCTTGGCTGGATCTAGACCATGGGTAGGTAACCTAAGGCCCGGGGGCTGGATGCGGCCCAATCGCCTTCTAAATCTGGCCCACGGACGGTCCGGGAATCAGCGTGTTTTTACATGAGTAGAATGTGTGCTTTTATCTAAAATGCATCTCTGGGTTATTTGTGGGGCATAGGAATTCATTCATTATTTTTTTCAAAATATAGTCCAGCCCCCCACAAGGTCTGAGAAACAGTGGACCAGCCCCCTTCTGAAAAAGACTGCTGACCCCTGATCTAGACACATCAAAGAAGCGTTTCAGTTAAACGTGTCGTAAATTTAAACAGGGAAAACAGGTAGAGAAAAACGGGACCCCACAGTGCCATCTGGTGGCACAATGTTATATCACATATAGGTAAAAGGTAAAGGTAAAGAACCCCTAGATGGTTAAGGCCACTATGTGGTTGCAATGCTCATCTCGCTTTCAGGCCGAGGGAGCCGGCATTTTTCCACAGACAGCTTTCCAGGTCATGTGAGCAGAATGACTAAACCGCTTCTGGCACAATGGAACACCGTGACGGAAGCCAGAGCGCACGGAAATGCTGTTTACCTTCCCGCCACAGCAGTACCTATTTATCTACTTGCACTGGTGTGCTTTCGGACTGCTAGGTTGGCAGAAGCTGGGACAGAGCAATGGGAGCTCACTCCGTCGCGGGGATTCGAACCACCGATCTTCTGATCAGCAAGCCCAAGAGGCTCAGCATGTACAACGTATCTAAATCACTTTTTCTTTACCAGTCTAGCTGAGCCCCTTGTCCACAGCAGTCTTTCCAAACCCAGAACCTCCAAATTTGGTGAGGGATGATAGCAGTTGTAGTCCAATTTGCTGCGGGGGGCGGGAACTATCCAATACCCCAAAGAGCCTCCCCACCAGCCGATTTACAGTGAGAGAACTTGAGTTTTTAGGCAGGTCTGAGCCCAGTATCTCTCTTTTTAGAAATTACCCAGGGAGGGTAATCCTCCAGATGTTGCTAGGCTGTAACTCTGCTTCTTCCAGAGGTGCCAGCTTCTCCAGACGTTAGAGGGGTCTTGATGCGGTGTCCTGACATTGGGCATGGGGCTCTCTGAATATTGAGGGGACCCATGGACTATGCAGAATTAGATAAACTAACAGGAAGGATTCGAAACCGGCGGGACCAGAAATTCACGGGAGACTGGAGTAAATTTACAGACTATTTGAAAAGTATTTGTGAAGAACAGATGACGTTTGTAGGGTTGCCGGAGGTTTTGTGAGGAGTATTATTGGAAGTATCGCCAAATTGGAGAAGGGGAAGCATGATTTGTTAAGAGATGTAAAGGCAATATAAAGTTAAGAAATGCATAGGAAGTGGTTAAAATGCTGGATCATCAGAGGTGCTGATGGAAGTCTAAAAAGATTGTATAAGTGATAAGTTTTGTGGTACATTTTATAATTTATATGTTAAAATCAATAAAAATTTAAATAAAAAAAGAATATTGAGGGGGCCCAGCACCCTAAAAAAGATAGGGCCCCCCAAAGTATCTCACCCCAAGGAGTCAATGCCCTTGCCTTCATCCCTGACCATTAGCTATGTTGACTGGGAGATGGAGTCCAGCAACATCTGGCTTGAGACAGGCCCATTGTCCCCTCAACTTGCCATCCCGCTGTGAATAAACTGACTGGCCCATTTCACTGAAGGGAACAGAAGATGAGAGAGAAGAAGCTATACCTGTGACCACAAGGCAGGTTCCCAGCATCACCCAGAACACTCCGCAGACCCGGAGGAAATAAGGCGCCATTGCCAGTTGAAGATGCCAACTCGAGCCCAGCGAAAACACAACCAGCTCTCAGTTCTGCCTTTGAAAAACTGAAAGTGCCGAGGCCTCTCCCTTGCCGATTTTCTGTTTCCTGCCCATGTAAATGCAGCTGCGATGGAGGCAGACCATTTGGGCAGGGCACACTCTGTCATGTGACCAGGGGCTGCCACGGGTGGCCAGTTTGACTGACAGGACTGCCATGGAGTAGCGGCCATTGGTAGGTTAAGCATATAGCTGGGACAGAGACCTTTCCCCAGGCTGGAGTGCTACTGTGCTTGTAGCAGATGCATTTGCACAGAAGTGTAGTGGTATTTGAGAGTGTTAGACAAGGTTGGCAAAACTGACATACAAGCTATGGGACAAGGATAACTGTGACTTTAAAGATGAATGGGAACCCTTTACAAAGTATTTGAAGATGCAACAAAACGAACTGGACTCCTTGGCTGGCTTTGAATAAACATTCGCAAACTTTTATTGATAGGTAAAGGGGCCTCTGACCATTAGGTCCAGTCATGACCGACTCGGGGGTTGCGGTGCTCATCTCGCTTCCTGCAGCAAATCAGAAGCCGCGGAAGCTGCGCTGGATGTTCGGCTTCCGAAAAGCGTTCAAAAACCGGAACACTCACTTCCGGGTTTTGATCGTTCGGGAGTCGATTTGTTCAGGAGCCAAGGTGTTGGAGATCCAAAGTACTCCATTGGCATTAAGCATTTATAGGGGCCATGGGGATTGTGATACGAATGGAGAATACAATGTCCCTATTTTCACCGGAGGAATGTTGGAGGGTCTGGGTAGGCTTCCTCTGAGCATGTAGGCTCAGTTTAGCTGTCATGGCTTCTGACCACCGACAGATCCAATCTCCATGAACTTGTCTAATCCTGATCTAAAGCTCTTTATCTTCTCTGTGGGCATCGTGACCTCCCATGGCAGTACGTTCCAAAACATGGAAAGGTTCTGGTTTTCTGCTCATCAGTAGCTCATCTTCCTCACCAGGTCTTTCAATAATAATAATAATAATAATAATAATAATAATAATAATAATAATTCATTATTTATACCCTGCCCATCTGGCTGGGCTTCCGCAGCCACTCTGGGTGGCTTCCAACAAAATATTAAAACACAGTGGTCTGTTATAGCCAAGCTGTGGACCTCTGTCCGTTCTGGAAGCCTGCTGAGGCTCATCTTCGCAGCTTGTTCGTGAGGTCGGTTCGGCAGAAGCAATTTTGTCCTCGTGAGGCAGCTCCTTCCTAACAAAGCGCTAATACGGACACACAGAGAGGAACGGGCGACAATGTGACCCCTTTCCCCTCTGTACGCCATTTCGCCACTCATTCCTATTCAACAGAGAGTCGAGTTTCACACTGCCATCTTTGGGGCAGCAAGCGTTGCATCCGATCAAATATGGATCTCTCCCCTCCGTCGTTTCATTGCCTGGAACTGATGTCCTACTGGGACAAGCCCCGTGCCTTTGGAATTAATGTTCTACAAGGACATGCTGTTCCCACAAGTGGGGGAAACAGATAATTGTGGATGAATTTGCAAAAAAGGCCTGTTAGGAAAACCATAAGGACACAGTTGTGTGTACATTTGAAGTGACCTCACCTTGCTTGTTTAAAAAGTATCGTAGCACACAAAGCTGGCACCCAGAAGGGGATAGAGCTGGACCAGGGGTCAGCAACCTAAGGCCCAAGTGAGGGCCATTAAGAAACAATTCAAGGCCACAGAGAGCCTAACTGGCAATGTCAAAGAACTCCTTCTCCCTTGCCCTGAGGTGTGAACAGAGACGGGGTTTTTGAAAGGTGGCCAGGGTAGCTGGATGTGAGGTGACAGGAAAAGAGAGTTTTCAGCAGGCTGTTCTGGGAAGGAGGAGGAGGAAAAATGACTAGGATCCATCTTGGGCAGGCTGGCTGTAGGTCGGTTGGAAGTGGTCCCTTGGACTCCAAGGTTGTACAAGTCCCTCTTGAAATGACCACGCTGTAAGATCTGGACTCCCTCCATGCACACTGAAATTTAGGTTTACAGGTGAATAAACCATATTTCTTAAACCTACAACAGTCTCTGACATGTCTCGATTTTCCAAAGGAACACAGACCATGGGTGAGTGCCTGGAACCCCCCTGGGATTCTTGCAGAGTGTGGGTCATTGCACCCAGCTTCTCTAACAGTATGAACAGATATTCCCTTTCTCAAATCTAAATAATGGCAAGCGGCTCTTCGCCTACTGAGAAGGAAAGGACTTGGGCGACATGTTTTGCAGGCAGGCTTAAGCCACATCAACTCTCTCTTTCTCTTTTTAAACACCACGTAAGGCAGGCAGGTGCGGGTGGTAGCGTTAGTAAGAAAACCAGCATATAGCTCTGAATGTAACAATAGCTCATTTACAGTTTATTTTAAGAAATGTACAAAGAAAACATTGCACAATGTTATGGAGTTAAAGCTTCTTCTTTCTTTATCACAGAGCGTCACATAATGTACCAGCAACAGAGTCTATCTGAAATGGAGCAGAGCCCTCTTTTCCACAGCTGTTCACATGTAAACACAGTTGAAAACTCTCGTCTCAGAGGTAACACAATTCCTGGATGGCCTCCCGCTCCGTGGAGTAGCTGAAAAAATTAGATTTTCCAGTAGGCAATTGGGAAACTCCAGTTTTGCCACTTGGAAGGAGAAACATCCCCAACAAGACTCCGCTGACTAAAACACAGGCACCGAATCCTGAAAGAACTGTAGTCTCTGCTTGGCGAAGGGACAGGAAGATGACCTTTAATTGGGAGAAAAATTCACCTTGCTCAAGCAATAATCCAGGTACCCATTAGCAGCGTTTTTCTCTCATTCTCCAAAAGGCATGTACAAAACCGAACCAGTGATTTTGGGCGTCAGATTAGACGCTGCTGAAACAGACGCGGAGTTAATTTGGGGTGCAAAAAATAAATTCCAAAGTGCATTTTCCTACCTGAAATTGGCTTGCAAAGCTTCAGGTGGCTAGGTTTCTAATCTAAATTTTTAAAACGCATTCCAGATATTACCGGATTTGATGGATTACTATGTTTTATATATGCTGTAAGACAGCCAGAGTTGGCTGGGGAAACCGAGCCAGATGGGCGGTGTATAAATAAAGTTATTATTATTATCATCATTATTAAGACTTGAGGTGCAGTTCATCAGAGCTTAAACCCAGAACCTAGTGGCAGTTCTGGGGTTCAGTCCAGGGATGTGTCGAGTAAGAATATCGAGGAATGGCATCCTGATAAAGCGAAAGCCTTCTGTGTGCAAAACTTTTTCTGAAGGGAGACCTACACTGGGTGCACACAAACCAGCTGTGTGGGATGGTAACAGGAAGGCCACGGCACATGCATTAAAGGGACAATAAATGCATGGAGGATGGCTGACCCTATTAGGGTGCCATGTACGATCTTAGTTTGTGCACTAGACCTGTGGTGTGTACATAAAGGTAAAGGGACCCCTGACCATTAGGTCCAGTCGTGGCCGACTCTGGGGTTGCGGCGCTCATCTCGCTTTATTGGCTGAGGGAGCCGGCATACAGCTTCCGGGTCATGTGGCCAGCATGACTAAGCCGCTTCTGGCAAACCAGAGCAGCGCACGGAAACGCCGTTTACCTTCCCGCCGGAGCGGTACCTATTTACCCTACTTGCACTTTGACGTGCTTTCGAACTGCTAGGTTGGCAGGAGCAGGGACTGAGCAACAGGAGCGCACCCCGTCGAGGGGATGTGAACCGCCAACCTTCTGATCGGCAAGTCCTAGGCTCTGTGGTTTAACCCACAGCGCCACCCGTGTCCCCGTAGTGTGTACATACGTGCATACAAACAGGAGTTGGTGCTTTTGGGTTCTGCTGTCGGTGGGGTGTGCTTGGATACCCTTCTGCTCCGCTCCTCAGAAGACATATGAAATTGCCTCCAAATCCAACGTCAATACCCCTTCCCTCTTACCACCACCCTAAAAATCACAGAATCATGGAGGGAAGCTCAGCAGGCAGAGGGCCTTCTCGGTGGTGGCACACGTCCTGTGGAACGCCCTCCCACCAGATGTCAAAGAGAAAAACAACTACCAGACTTTTAGAAGACATCTGAAGGCAGCCCTGTTTAGGGAAGCTTTTAATGTTTGATGCATTACTATATTTTAATATTTTGTTGGAAGCCGCCCAGAGTGTCTGGGGAAGCCCAGCCAGATGCGTGGGGTATAAATAATAAATTATTATTTTTTCCCGAGACAGACGGCCATCGAATCTCTGCTTAAAAACCTCCAAGGAAGGAGACTTACATATTTCAGGCCCTATGCAAGCTGATTCAATTAAACAATTCCTTGGCGCCACCTATACTTTAAGACCAAAGTATGATTTTTTTTATTAAAAAAATTCCGCTATTTTAAAAACTGCTCTGGAGAAAGGTGAGGTGGTGGTTTTGTGATGCTGTGCAGAATTGCCATCTGGTGGAAGGAAGCAGAACTGGTTTCTCCTAGACTCTACTCTTCAGTGAAGGTTGTACTGTACATGTGCACCAAAACAGACTGCTCTAGTTATGCATGTCTATACATACCCACTATCTAGCGAATTGTTTGAAGTCCACAGGATGATACCCACCTACCCACTCACTCCTCATGGGTCAAGGGATGATAGCTAATTTTCTATTAACCTCAATGTTTCCATTGTCAGAAAATCCTACCATTTGCTGATTCTGTTTGGAATTGCTCAGAGAGCCTTCTCTGGGAAATATTTTATTTGCACACTTTTTTTTAGTGGTTAGGAAATTGTGCAGATTCTATATCTAATCTATCTATCTGAAAAAGGTAAAGGACCTTGACAGTTAAGTCCAGTCAAAGGTGACTATGGGGTTGTGGCGCTCATCTCGCTTTCGGGCCAAGGGAGCCGGCGTTTGTCCGCAGACAGCCTTTTGGGTCATGTGGCCAGCATGACTAAACCGCTTCTGGCACAACAAAACATCGTGACTGAAACCAGAGCACACGGAAACACCGTTTACCTTCCTGCTGCAGCGATACCTATTTATTTATTTGCACTGGTGTGCTTTCAAACTGCTAGGTTGGCAGAAGCTGGGACAGAGCAACGGGAGCTCACCCCGCCGTGGGGATTCAAACCGCTGACCTGATCGGCAAGCCCAAGAGGCTCAGTGGTTTAGACCACAGCACCACCCATGTCCTTCCTATCTGTCTGTCTGTCTGTCATCTATCTCTGCAAGTGGAAAAAATAAAACAAAAGCTTTATAACCTGACTGGATTCTTACATCAACAAAACTACAGAAAAGGGGGCAGCCTTTTCAAAGTTCAGTCAACTGCCGCAGGAGGTCAATGATCCACACTGCCCAATATACTGTTTCTAACAGATGGCTATAATGGTTGCCTCGGAGGTAGTGTGTGGCAGACAGAACAAATAAACCAATTTCTTATTGTCAGATTCAGTGGGGTGATGCAGGATTGAGAGAGGGTAGTGAATACCAGTACTGTTTCAGTTCTTAAATATTCATGTGTCTCCCATTATTTAAACTGGTTGGGCTGGGGGCACAAGCCACTGGGAACATCTTCTTGCATGGGTGCAGTTGATATAAACGGATGTTTACCAGGAATATATTGCCTTTGTATTTCTGGGGGGCTGGTTCAATAAACTATTGGGTTATTCTGATAGCAGGTCCCTACAGTTCAGACTCCAAGCTTCTAGGCCATACCCTGCGTGCTGTGTGGACTGGGGTGGGGGGCAATGGGGGGGAAGTGGTGCCGTCAGGACAGGACTTTGGGGCAGAAGTCCAGGGCTCCTGGAAGAATGAATCTAAAATTACTCAAATGCACCACTGATGGAGTGGAGGGAGGGGCGAAGCAAAACGGCCTACATTTCTGGACAGAATATATAGTACTATGTAAAAGCGCAGCACATCTTCCTAGGTGATTGGTAGAGAATGAGAACAATTTTAAAGCTGACATTAAACCCTGAGAACAGATCAGCACATTGCTTTTGCTATTGATTTATTTTTACTTTTAAAAAATAAACGATATAGAGAGTTCAAATGGTTAAGACTCTTAATTGCACTTTAAACCATTTCTAACACAAAAAAATATCTTGTGAGTCCTTCCAAATACTTGAAAGGAAAAAGCTGAAGCACGTTTTTTTTAAGACATTGTGGATTTTTGTTCACCAAAGTGTCCCCTCGTTCCAATTATTATTCAGCTCCGTTCACCTCCCCTTTGCATGCTGGAAACACTCCTAAGCCAATTGCCTATCAGTCTGTTACCAGGAGATAACATTAAGAAATACTTCCTTTTTTCATAAGAAGTCAGCCACAGAAACCTATCCAGATCTTAATATCTGAGAACCAGTGCAGACGGCAGTTCTTCACTGCTTTTGGAAAAGGAGGCGAAAATGGCTGAAGACAGAAGCTTTCACAAAGTTTATCCAGCAGATAGAAGTTGTTAAATCCAGGGCTCTGTGCATTCTGTTTTCCGTGATCGCATGCGCACAGAATTTGACACTGGGCACTGAATTCGGCATCTTTAAAACCTCTGCTTTCGTTGAAAAAGCAAGAAGGTATCTAGGCCTTGAGGCTGCAAAAATAAACCTTGAAAGTTTTTTGTGTGTGCATGTCTGTTGCATGCCAGTGATAGAAAGGCAAAGCTTTTGTCCATCCCTGACAAGCAAAATAAATTATGCAGAATATGCAGCCACAGGAAAACCTGAGTAATTGATTCAGGCCACAAAACCCAGTTTTTCATACACTTTTCTTTTTAAGTGAAGCATATACACAACTCTGGTTGAGTTCCTTAAAACTGGTCTTCTGGTTCCATGCCTAAGCTGGAACATGGCAGGACCGAAATTATGAAGACTTGCATCTTTGGCCATTTCCTTCTCTTCTTGCTCTTCTTCCAAGACTTCTTAAAAACGCTAGTAATGAAGTACTGAAAGCAGAACTGGCCCTGGAACACGTGACATCGGACGCCGCCTACCATTAAACTAAAACACCTGTTCTTTCCACCTGCAATAGAGATCGTTCACATTAACCTCATAAGGAAAAAATAAGGTATCTTCGCTCATTGGGGCGAATCTGGACAACAACAACAACAAAACCCCAACTTGAAACCAGGAGAGGCTCTGTTTCCGAAGTTATGATGTTGAGCTGAGTACAAGGAACCTGGTAAGAGAAGGTGGTTAGCTCACTACAGCACATGATTTTGGAAGGGCCCCTGTGAGAGAAGTCTTTTGGATCTGGGTGCCAATTGACAGTTGGCAAAAGTGCTTTGCATTATACAAACGACTCTTTCACACCACGTTTAGTGCCCCCCTTCTCTTTACTTTTGCTGGTGTCGTCTTCCTTTGTTCCGCCGCCGGAATCTTCCTTCTTCTCTTTCGTTTTGCTGGGGTCGCCTTCCTCCTTTTTGCCAGGATCCTCCTCTTCCTTTGTTTTGCCGGGATCGCCTTCCTCTTTCCCCGCACGATCTGCCTCTCTCTTGGTTTTGCTAGGGTCGTCCGTAGTCTCTGTGCTGGTGACTGGTTTAAGTTCAATAGGTGGGGAGGTTTCTGGAGACACTTGGATGTCTACCTCTGAGCCCGAAGACCCATATATTTCATTCATTTTCTTCGCAATCAATCCTTCTTTCTCAGGGGCTCCTTCCAGCAGGGTCTCCTCATCCAGGCTGTGCCTGTACATGTAAGAGGCCTGTTTCATCGATCGCCTTAATAAATACCTCCGAAACGCCCGTTGGATTTTGGTGGCACACACCTCCTCCTGCTTCCTTTTCAGTGTGGTGGTGATGGGTTCGTAGGAGACCTTTGAGGGGTTGGCAGCCATAAACTTCTCCTCCATGGACTGCTTTAGGGCATCCATTTCCCCCGAGTCTCCCAGCACTTCTTTGGTGAGTGCAAAGAGGATGTCCAAGCAATGTATCTTATCCCCAGGAACCATGGGTAAGTCCAAAGTGATCAGCTTGATCTTGTTGGGCTTAGCGATCCGCAGCGGAGGTTGCAAGGTGTCCGCAAAGTCCGAGAGTATGGCGTAATCAATGAACTGCGTGGCGTCGGGGTCAAACTTCTCCCAAGTCTCATAGAACATCTCAAAGTCGTCCTCACACAGAGGTTCACTGCTCTCCTCCGTGGCAACGTTGAAGTTCTCCAGGATGATGGCGATGTACATGTTGACCACTATCAAGAAGGAGATGATGATGTAGCTGCAGAAGAAGAAGATGCCAATGGCAGGGTTGCCGCAATCGCCCTTCACATGGCTGCCAGGGTTCTGCAGTTCGGGGTCACAGTCCGGGGGACCGCTGTTCAAGATGGGGTTCAGCAAGCCGTCCCAACCGGCCGACGTGGTGATCTGGAAAAGGCAGATGATGCTGTTGCCAAAAGTCTCAAAGTTGAAGATGTCGTCCACGCCAGATTCCTTCTTCACATAAGCAAAGTTGGACATCCCAAAAATGGAATAGATGAACATGACCAGGAAGAGGAGGAGGCCAATGTTGAAGAGAGCAGGCAGCGACATCATCAAAGCAAAGAGGAGCGTCCGGATGCCTTTGGCTCCCCGAATCAGCCGCAGGACACGCCCAATTCTGGCCAGGCGGATGACCCTGAAGAGGGTGGGCGATACGAAGTATTTCTCAATGATGTCCGAGAGGACAAGTCCTGAAAGACAGTTAGGAAGACGTCATTTTTTTCAGAACCTCTTGTCCATCATCAAAGAGATACAGTTTTTAAAAATTGTTAATAGCAAATGGATTTGCAGAGGCAGAGGGCCTTCTCGGTAGTAGCACCCGCCCTGCGGAATGCCTTCCCATCAGATGTCAAGGAAATAAACAACTATCTGACTTTTAGAAGACATCTGAAGGCAGCCCTGTTTAGGGAAGTTTTTAATGTTTGATGCTTTATCGTGTTTTATTGTAATATTCTGTTGGGAGCCGCCCAGAGTGGCTGGGGAAACCCAGCCAGATGGGTGGGGTATAAACAGTCCCTTTTTTCTTAAAAAAATGTTTCGGGGTACTCTCATTTTGACTCAAGAAAACCACCATTTTATAGTTCAAATCAGGAAAAATAAAGACAGTAAATGGACAAAAGTACAAAGATTCACAAAATGTTTAGGGGTATGCGTACCCCTGCGTCCCCCCAGGAAAAAAGCACTGGGTATAAATAATTATTCACACTGTAGAAAAGGTTCCAGTCTTTTGTTCTAACAGCAAGCTAAACTGAGATGCCAAAGGTGCAAAGAAGCACAAAATAATTAAAAGGAAAGAGCATTTTAAAACACCACAATCTGCCTGACAGGGACCTATGAGCTTATAAAATGATGATGGCGTAAAGCAGGGGTGGAAAACCTCGGGCTCCTGCTACAACCTTGGCCCACCTGGATGGGTTATGAGCCCATCTCCCTGAAACCACACCCACCCGTCCGCCAGGTGATGTCAGGAACCGGGCAGAGGAGGAATGGTGGAGACTACCTCCCCAGCCTGACCCTTCCAGAGAAGTGGAAGATAGTTCGGAATTACAACAGGGGTTTGAGGGAGGCTCAGAGGCAGATGAGGGGAAAAGCTGGGAAATAATGGGAGAGGAGGAAGACCAGGGGAGAGACAGCTGACTGGCTCAACATCTTTAGAAAGCATTCCAGACCCCTCCTCTCCCAGAGAGCCTTGAAAGTAGGAGAGCAAAAGCTCAAAGGCAAAGGGCACTTCTCAGCACCCAGAGCGATGACTCATGAGGAAGTGGGAGAGATAGAGGGGGTGGATATACACTAGGGGCAACACCATTATTCCAAAAGGCTGCATTCCCAAGCCTCTCTGTGTGAATGTTGAATGGAAAGCAGGTGGTAAGGACTTTTCCTTGTCTTATCCGTTCCTGGCAACCTGCTGTGCGGGTTTGGTTCCTCTGCCCCCTGACATGGAGGTGGGGGGAAGCAGCTGTTGAGAGATTGGATCATCAGCAGAGGGTGAACGGGGAAAGGGGATTAATCCTTTTTTATATACAGTGGTACCTCGGGTTACATATGTTTTTTTTTATAATAATTTTTTATTGTTTTTACAAAACAAAAAAAGCAGGGAACAAGGGTATAGGAAAAACAAACAAATCACAAACAAATACATAAAACATGACTTCCCCATACCTCCCCTTCTCTGCATCATTATTTTATAATGTGTCAGCAACCCTTCAGTCAATTTCTCTATATATTCTCATTAAGTTTCCCCCTTTAATTTACGATTTACAGCTGTAGTTCTTTGTTTCTAGCCTCTCGACATCTTAACCGTCCAATATTTTACAATAGTTCTTAAGGTATACTTTAAATTTTCTCCAATCTTCCTCCACCGCCTCCTTCCTCTGATCACGGATTCTGCCGGTCATCTCTGCCAATCCCATATATTCGATCACCTTCGTCTGCCATTCCTCCAGAGTGGGTAGTTCTTGCATCTTCCAATACTTTGCTAAAAGAATTCTTGCTGCCGTGGTTGCATACATAAAGAAAGTCTTATCCTTCTTCGGTACCAATTGGCCCACCATGCCCAGAAGAAAAGCCTCTGGTTTCTTTGAAAACGTCCATTTAAGGACTTTCTTAATTTCATTATAGATCATTTCCCAGTAGGCCTTAATTTTTGGGCAGGTCCACCAAAGGTGATAGAAGGTTCCTTCAGCTTCCTTACATTTCCAACATTTGTTATTGGGCAAATGATAGATCTTAGCAAGCTTGACTGGAGTCATGTACCACCTGTAAATCATTTTCATAATATTTTCTTTCAAAGCAGTACATGCTGTGAATTTCAAACCGGTGGTCCATAACTGTTCCCAGTCAGCAAACATAATGTCATGACCAACATCTTGTGCCCATTTAATCATAGCTGATTTTACCGTTTCATCCTGTACATTCCATTTCAGCAGCAGGTTATACATTCTAGATAAGTTTTTTGTATTGGGTTCTAACAGTTCCGTTTCTAGCTTTGACTTTTCACTCTGGAATCCTACTTTCCTGTCCAGCTTAAACACTTCATTTATTTGGTGGTAATGTAGCCAATCTCTAACTCTATGTTTTAATTTTTCATAGCTCTTTAATTTAAACTTTTCTCCATCCTTTTCTAACATTTCATCATATTTTAACCAATTTGAGTCCATGTTAAGTTTTTTAACTGCTTTTGCTTCCATTGGTGATAACCATCTGGGGGTTTTATTTTCCATTAAATCTTTGTACCTGATCCAGACATTATACAATGCCTTCCGTACCATATGGTTTTTAAAACTCTTATGCACTTTCACCTTGTCATACCACAGATACGCATGCCAGCCGAGGTTATTATCATAACCTTCTAGATCTAAGATGTCTGTGTCCTCAAGAAGTAGCCATTGTTTTAACCAGCAGAAAGCTGCTGCCTCATAGTAGAGCCTCAAGTCCGGCAGGGCAAACCCCCCTCTATCTTTTGCGTCTGTTAAGATCTTAAACTTAATTCTGGGCTTTTTGCCCTGCCAGACAAATTTAGATATATCTTTTTGCCACCTCTTGAAACACTCCATCTTGTCCAGAAACAAGAATAACACTCTCGGCAATACATTCATTTTGATAACAGCTATACGGCCTAACAAGGAAAGTTTCAGTCTAGACCATATATCTAGATCCCTTTTCACTTCTGTCCAACATTTCTCATAATTGTCCTTAAATAAATTAGCATTTTTTGATGTTAAGTTTACCCCCAGATATTTAACTTTTTTAACAATTTCCAAACCCGTTACATTTTGAAATCTATCTTTTTCTTCCGGTGTCAAATTTTTCCCCAACACTTTTGTTTTTTGTCTGTTCAATTTGAATCCTGCCACTTGACCAAATATCTCAATTAGGTCCAACACTCTTTTCGTACTCTCCTCTGGCTGTTGTAATGTTAGAACTAAGTCGTCTGCAAATGCCCTTAATTTATAATGTTTCGCTCCGACCTGAATACCTTTAACCAGCGGGTCCATTCTAATCATGTTTAACAAAACCTCCAGGACAGATATAAACAGGAGGGGAGACATAGGGCATCCCTGTCGTGTACCCTTTTCTATTGATATATCATCCATCACCATACCATTCACGATTAATTTTGCTTTTTGTTCTGCATATATCGCACCTATACCATTTTGAAATCTTTGGCCTACCCCCATTCCCTGGAGATTCTTCATCATAAAATTCCAATTGATATTGTCAAAGGCTTTCTCCGCATCCACAAAGATCAAAACTGCCTTTTTGTTAATGTCCATTTCCAACAGTTCCAGAATGTCTAAAATATTTCTCACATTACTTGACATATATCTCCCTGGGAGAAAGCCTGTTTGGTCCTTATGAATCTCCCCTACTAGCACTCTTTTAAATCTTTTTGCCAGAATGTCTGCAAAAATTTTATAATCCACATTCAACAGTGATATAGGCCTATAGTTTTTTACTTGGCTTTTGCCAGTCTCTGTCTTTGGTATAAGTGAGATGAATGCCTCTTTCCACGATTCGGGAGCCTTTTTCCCCTCCAAAATTTGATTGCAAACTTCTTTCAATGGTTGAGTCAACCATTCTTTTAACATTTTGTAATATCCTGCAGTTAAACCATCCGGTCCTGGAGATTTCCCCAATTTCATATTCTGAATGGCACCCTCTATTTCTTGTTCTGTTATTCTCCCATTTAAGGTCATCTTATTCTGTTCTGAGATTTTTGAAAGTCCATATTTTCTGATGAATTCCTCTATTTCTTGCTCGTTTGTTGGGCCTTGCGCGTACAGTTTTTTGAAGAAGCTTTGAAAACAATTGCTTATCTCATTTGGTCTAGTGATTATTCTTCCATCTTCTTCCAGAGATGTTACAGTATTCAGTTTTTGTCTTTTTTTCAATTGCCATGATAGCAGTTTCCCACATTTATCTGCCGATTCAAATGTCTTTTGTCTCATCTGCTTTATCTTCCATTCTATTTCTTGATTCATCAGTTCCATATATTGCGTCTGATAGAATTTTATTTCTCTTAATATTTCTTGTGACTTTGGTTTAGATCTTAACTTCTTCTCTTCTTCCTTTATTTTTTCCAGGATTTTCTCTTCCCTCTCCTTTTGCTTTCTTCTCTTTAGGGAGTTCTGCTGAATAAGAAAACCACGCATCACGGCTTTACTTGCATCCCAGATTGTTCTTTTCTCCACATTTGTTCTTAAATTTATCTCAAAGTATTCTCTTAAAGTTTTTTGGGCCTTCTTGTAGATTTCTTCATCTTTTAAGAGGGTGTCATTCATTCTCCATCGAAATGTTCCCGCCGTTGTTTGTTTCATTTCCATTTTTACAGCATTATGGTCGGAGCAGGTTTTTGGGCAGATTTCTATCTTCTTAACTTTTGATGCCAGATTGCTGGAGATCCAAATTTGGTCAATTCTAGTCCATGTCATCTTTGCTTCGGAGAAAAAGGTTCCCTCTCTTTCTAGAGGGTTCCTTGTTCTCCAAATGTCTATTAAGTCCATGTTGTCGGTCATTTCAAAAAAAACCTTTGGTAGTCTCCCGTCCTTGGATATCACAAGTCTTTGGGCTTTGTCCATGTTTGTGGAGACTACTCCGTTCATATCGCCCATCATTACAATTTTATAGTCCATAAAGTCTGATAGAGTCTCATGCAGTTTCTTGAAAAATTCCGCCTTCCCCTCGTTAGGTGCATACACCCCTACTATTAAAAGTTTTTCTCCTTGCGATTGAATTTCAACTGCCAAATATCTTCCTTGCTCGTCCTTAAATATCATTTTTGGGGCCAATTTTTCTTTAATGTACATCACTACGCCTCTTTTTTTGACTTTATCTGATGATATAAATTCCAATCCTAGTCTCTTATTTATCAGAAGCTTCCTGTGGGTCCTGGCTATATGTGTTTCTTGGAGGCATATTATGTCCAATTGTTCTTTTTTTAGAATGTAAAAAACTTGTTTTCTTTTTCGGGGAAGGTTCAAACCATTGCAATTCCAGGTTAATAGTTGCAGAGACATCTTTGTTTATTGATGGGTATCTGTTCCTCCGACCGCACCCAATAATTGTTCTTCTTCGGTTGGTGGTGGTGAAGTAAGTCCAAATGATAGATTTGAAATGTCTGTTGGTTCTCTTAGGGTCACAGTCCCTTTTTGTAAGTCCTCAAAGTTTCTTTCCAAAAACTGGTCCTTGTCCTGTATTGTTTTGATCTTTATCTTCCTCCCTTTAAAGTTGAAGGACAATCCTTGTGGGAATTCCCACCTAAATGGGATGCTATTTCCCTTCAGCAGGTCAACAAGGTCTTTAAAGTAGGTCCTTACTTGCAAGATGTAACGAGGGATGTCTTTAAAAATCTGTATCTGAGAGTTTCCTATCACCAATGCCTTCTGAAAATGTAGATTTAATATTTTGTCTCTCTCTTCTCTGGATCTTAATGTGATTAGACAATCCCTCGGCTTTTTGCCTTGTCTCCTGCCCAGCCGGAAGGCTGTGGTTATCTCAAAATCTTCTTCTCCTTCCCAATCCTCCAACCAAAATCCATGAATATTCTCTGTAAGGAATTCCTTAAGGTCGTCCTTTTCTTCCTCAGGGACAAGTCTCAGCTTCAGATTCTTCCCTTTTCTCTCAAGTTCCATCAAGGCCAAAGTTGCATCATGTTCACCCACTTTCCTCTCAATTGGAACAAATTTTCCTTTGAATTCCTCAACCGTACTTTGAGCACTCTCGGCTATCCTCCTCGTTTCTGTATTTTCCTGTATTAATTTATTTATGGAGTCGGTATGAGATGAAATCGTTGTTGTGTTCAGGTCTAATCTTGTTGTAAGTTCTGTCAATTTTCTGGAATTTTCTGCCAACTTCTTGGAGTTGTCTGTGGATTGCTTTGTCAATGCCTCTAGAGACTGGTTTATTTTAAGCAGTGCCTGTGTCATAGAATCCATTGATGCTGTTGTTACTCTTTCCTGTGCAGCTGGTAAGCCTGCCGTGGAGGCCCTTTTCTTTTGTGCTTGTGCTTTTGTTCTGGCCCTTGTTGATATTTCCTCCACTGGATTGCTCATAGCCAAGGTCGTTCTCACAGGAAAGGTTTAAGTGGAAAATCCCACTGTTATTTTTTCCAATGGAACAATGTCTCTCTTTCCCTCTAGGGGGAGTAAAATGTATCCCAAAAGTAAAAGTCACAAAGAAGCCTTAAGCATATATCGATACAAATCCAATAGTCCAACACGAACTTTACTTTGTATCAAGGTAAAACAATCTTCTAAATAAGCCAAAACCGTTACTTTTTGTCAAATAGAGTCATTCACATCTACAGTCCGATTTTGACAGCTCCCTTTTGACAGTTCCCCTTTTCCGGCGATACAACTCTGATCAGGCAGCCCCTACCAGGGGGGTTTAGCGGTGAGGGGGGGTGACTTCTCTTAATGTTTTCAGCAGGTTAATAATGTCTCTTTTTTTCTTCTTCCCCCCCTATTCCTGCCCAAAAGGGGGGGAGGTTACTCTCTGATGTCGGGCTTGTAGTTTTAAAAAGCACTTGTCATATAAAAACAACTTGATTTTTTCGTTGCTTGATTAAACATGCAGTTTCCGGGGGGCAGACTTCCTTGATTTAATGCCTCCCGTTTTCAGCCAAATCCAAGTTTTTAAGTCCCGTTAATAGTTGTTTTTAAGTTCTTACTCACGGGTATCGATGCCAATTGTAGTTTCAGGAAGGAATCGGCGCTCTCCGTTAATGGCGACGCGGCTTCACTCTGCGGGCTGGGTAGCGACTCTCAGCACCGCGCTCACACCCGATGCCGCTCCGGAGCCTTTAAAAAGGCTCTTTCGCAGTACCGGGGGGCGCAAAGGTGCCCACCGAGTCTCCTTGTTCGCAGGCTTCAGCGCCTGCGATTTTAGGGGTCCCCCGCTCGCCGTAGCGGGTCAGACCCGAACTCGCAGAGCAGTCTCGCCTCGGAGCTCGAGGCTAAGACCGCCATTAAAACGCTGGCGCCGACCGGAAGCCCCTCGGGTTACATATGCTTCAGGTTACAGATGCTTCAGGTTACAGACTCCGCTAGCCCAGAAATAGTACCTCGGGTTAAGAACTTTGCTTCAGGATGAGAACAGAAATCGTGCTCCGGTGACATAGCGGCAGGAGGAGGCCCCATTAGCTAAAGTGGGGCTTCAGGTTAAGAACAGTTTCAGGTTAAGAATGGACCTCCGGAACGAATTAAGTACTTAACCCGAGGTACCACTGTATATACATATTTTAGTTTTTTTAAACATATTAGTTCCAACATTCATACAACATAACTTCTCATCTTATACAATATTTTCAGACTTCCGTCAACACCTCTGATGATTTTCCGTTCTTTATCACTTATTATGCATTTCTTAATTTCTTATTACCTTTAATTAACTAATAATTCTCCAGGTCCAGTTGTGGCCGACTCTGGGGTTGCGGCGCTCATCTCGCTTTATTGGCCGAGGGAGCCGGCATAGAGCTTCCGGGTCATGTGGCCAGCATGACTAAGCCGCTTCTGGCGAATCAGAGCAGCGCACGGAAACGTCGTTTACCTTCCCGCCGGAGCGGTACCTATTTATCTACTTGCACTTTGTGCTTTCGAACTGCTAGGTTGGCAGGAGCAGGGACTGAGCAACAGGAGCTCACCCCATCACGGGCATTTGAACTGCCAACCTTCTGATCAGCAAGTCCTAGGCTTTGTGGTTTAAACACAGCGCTACCTGCATCCCATGTAACCCGAGGTACCACTGTATATATACAGTATATGCAGTATATATGTCCAGTAGCATCAAGAACAAACTTAGTTGGTCTCTAAGGTGCTACTGGACAATTTTTTTGTCAGATTTAAGAGTTACCTTCACATTTTCAGATTTTGTCAGATTTAAGAGCCACCTTCACATTATCCTCACCTATGATGGAGATAATGACCACGACGAAATCAAAGATGTTCCAGCCGACCGTGAAGAAGTAGTACCGCAGGGCAATCATCTTGAGGAAGCACTCGGCCGTGAAGATGACAATG
The DNA here is from genome assembly GCF_964106915.1 of Podarcis gaigeae. NCBI lineage: Eukaryota > Metazoa > Chordata > Lepidosauria > Squamata > Lacertidae > Podarcis > Podarcis gaigeae. Next base: position 41,996,633 of record NC_139689.1, read on the forward strand.
AAGATCAGGTTGATTTGGAAGAGGATGTTTATCTTGGTTTCGCTTTGGTCGTCTGTTTCCACCATCATCGTCACCATGTTAAGACAAATGAGGATCATGATGACTATATCAAAGGCTTGTTGGGTCACAAAGTCAAAGATCATCGCTTGGTATTTGTTCTTTAGTAAGGTGGAAGGCAGGCAGGCACAGGTGTGAGAGAGAGACACACAGGAGAGGAACAAAGACATACGGGCAGAGACAGACGAGGGAAGAGAAGAGAAGAGAAATGGAGGAGAAAACCCCACACAAGAATGTTCAAACGGGCAAAGAAATGGAAAAACAATCGCCCGGCATCCAACCCCATGGAACATGATCTAAGAATGTATGTGTGCTCCAAAAACGTTTTGTGTGGAATAACAGGACAGTGTGCTGGACTTGGTCTGGGAACGCCCCTGGCTGAATAGGAACCTCACTGAGATGATTTGAGGCAAGGAACCACCTCTCAGTCTAATCAAGCCAGCAAGGTTGCTATAAAACAGGGTTTCCCACACTCTGAACTCCTGCTATTTTTGGACTACAACTCCCATCATCTCTAGCTAGCAGGACCAGTGGTCAGGGATGGTTGGAGTTGTAGCCCAACAACAGCGGAGGACCCAAGTTTGGGAGACCCTGCTATGAGGCTGTATTTTACTGTTTTAATGTTGTATTTTAATCTTGTTTTTAAGTTGTATTTCAATCAATTTGTTTTTATATCGGGTATTAGCTGCCCTGAGCCTGGTCTTGGCTGGGGAGGGCAGGGTATAAATAAATCTTATTAATATTATTAATATTATAAAAGTAACATAAACAACCCATGAATTACTCATTACCTTTGAACTCTTTGGAAGAACTGCAGGATAGGGAAGGAAGGAAGGAAGGAAGGAAGGAAGGAAGGAAGGAAGGAAGGAAGGAGGCAGTTGTTTTTGCTTTTTAATTTCTGAGCCTTCTGTTATGTAAATGCACATAAGGTTTGTTTATACTGCCCTAACCATGAGGAAAGTTTAAAAGCTCTGCGGCAAACTGAAAGTTTGTCCTCTGATCCTTTCAGACAGACACTTGCCTCCTTTGGCTTTCCTTAGCCATTCTCAGGACCACTTTTAACAGACGTCTGTGGTCATTAAGAACCAGCAGGATACAAATTCCCTGACTGGTCCAAAAGAAGAATGGTGATTCTGTGAATAAGACTCTTATGAATTGTAAGTAGAAACACTATGTGTAGTTTCATTTGTTTATTTGTTTCAAAAGAATTTTTTTAAATAAAAACTGTATTTCCTTTCTTTCTTTCTTTGTAGCCTAGATAACCTCAAGGGCAGAAATACGCGGCGCTAAGAAAAAAGAAATCATAGGCTGGCTCAAGAAAGCAGTGGTGTTTCAGTTTGCATTTTTCAATAAAGTAAAAATAAAAAGCTTTAAAGTAAAATAAAAAAGGAAGGAAACAGTGGGGAGTCAAGGGACTTTGATCTCAGCAGAAATTGGGAAGCAAAGGAGAGAGAAGGAAAAATGGGAAGGCTGCAGGGTTGGAGATTGCCTGGGAAGGAATCCCACGTCTCCCCTTCCCCACTCCCTCCCTTGTTCCAAATAGATTTACAAAGATCTGCAACAACATCAGGGGTGCACACTATCTGCAGACAGGTGTACACATCCTCTGTTGTCATGACGCCCAGAGCCCTGCATTCCCTTTCCTGCAGGAATCTTGGCTCAGTGCATGAAAGGAGGATCTCTTGTTCACACATCATGTAAAGGAAACTGACCTATTGTGAGCAAATGAACGTTGGGCATCATGCAACTCTGGCTCTGTGGGTGCCGGAATACGAGATCTCTCGATGCAATGGACAAAAAGCCACGTAACAGGGCCTTAAGGAAGTTAAGACTATCCTCCACCAGGGCCAGGGCCTTTTCAGTGATGGCTCCGACCTGGTGGAATGCTCTGTCCCATGAGACTAGGGCCCTTCAGGATTCATCATCCTTCCGTCGGGCCTGTAAGACAGAGCTATTCCGCCTGGCCTTTAATTTGAATTCAGCCTGATCTTTTATTTCCCTCATCTTCCTTCCCCCCTCCCCTTTTATGACAATCACCTGCTCTGAGACCCCACAGCTAATTCTCCCCTGGCCTCCTCGCTGGCCCAAGTAGGACCAATTCAGCCAGCTAGCCCTGGGGATTATCTAATTGATTTTTGAATTTTATTGTTATTCATGTTTTTATACTGTATTTTATACTGCTTTTTATAATTAAGTGTTTTAATGTGTTTTGAATTTGTTGTTAGCTGCCCTGAGCCCGGTTTTTGAACCAGGAAGGGTGGGGTATAAATAAAAAATTATTATTATTATTATTATTATTATTATTATTATTATACTGTGGCTGTACTTGCTGCAAATTACATTTGAATTAGTTGCCTTGGTATAATTTCTCACACACCATTTCCGCTGGCTTTTAATTGATATGGGTCTTCTGCACATTCTGCTAGCTTTATTGCTTTTTACTGCTGTGGCTTGGAAATTGTTTCATACCGATTTATGTTCTAATACGTTACTGGGTTTTGTGCTTTGAAAAAATGTGTAACCATAAAACCCAACATCATACAACACGCCAGACTCAAGCCTTCGTTACGGTGCACTGTATTATATTGTGGTTTAAGGTGCGGTTACTGTCAGCTACCTTGGACCAGAAAGGTGGCTTCTCATTATTTAAGCAAATAAATACCTGAGGCCTTGGGATGGGTTTTTGCGGCTTTTTTGAGCCTAGCTTCTTCATGGCGTTGTAGTATTTCTTTTGTTCCTCTGTCATGAAGATGTCCTTTCCTCCAAAGTAAAAAAGGGAATCACAACTTATTAGACATGGGAGGAAGTCGTCTGTTGCAGTGCCCAAGACTCACAGAAGGTTTCCACTTCACAGCCCCACTTCACACCCAGTTTCCAGGGCTCAGAGTGAACCACAGAAACTGCCTTTTAATTTCTGATGCTGAGCGATGGTATCTGGGCTGGATTTATAGAGTTTGGTCAATTTCGCTTGACCGCCTCCATCTTTTCCAAACACCCAAACTCCCCTCCCTGCCTTCCACTCGCAACAAGTCTCCTGCCTTGTTCCATAGCTGTCAACCGTCCCTTATTTGGCGGGACAGTCCCTTATCCCAGTGCTGTGTCCCGCTGCTGTCCCTTATTGATGATGTCCCTTAAATTTCCCAGGTTTCAAAGGAAGCAGCTCCTCTCCCTCCCTGCCTGCCAGCCAGGGAGGAGGGAGGCTCCAACTGTGTTGCTTGGCTGCGTTGCTCACCCAATAAGGAGTCTAAGAACGACTGGGGGGTGGAGCTTGCATGCCTTGTGCCGATCAAATCGGCCGCGTTGCCTGGGGACTCGCCTTTGCTCAGCGCTTCCCAGCGGAGAGGTGACGGTGGTTTTCCTTGCTGCATCCCCTTTGCCGGGTTGCTGTGCTATGGGAACCACCACTTGAGGCTTTGTTTGGCTGCTGGTTGACTAAAATGCCTTATTTTGGCTGCTGATCCCTTATTTTCGAGGCTGCTGGTCCCTTATTTTCAAATCTGCAAGTTGACAGCTATGCCTTGTTCATGCGCACTAGTTTATTTTTCTCTGTCAATCAGTCTGTCGCTCGACAGCAGAAGCCTCAAACGCTTCCCCTCACTTCCATCCTGCCAAATGATGCTAACTCACTCTTCAGTGTCCTGTGAGAGCTTTGGATTTCTAGAAAGATCCCTGTTGTTGCCAGGCTACTCTATTGTGGTCTTATGTCTTGGGCTTAAACTAAGGAAAGACGTATCTAACCGGCTGCTCTAAGCCCTGCTCCAGAGCTGTCTTTGATTGGCCCAGTCCCAAAAATGGCCTTGGCCATCTTCTCCCTTCTCCCTGCCAAACCACTTCAGTCTATTAAAAGAAGGGCCCAGGAAAGTGAAAAGTTGTTCTTTCAGAGGGCAGGCGGTTTCCCTCCCTGATGCAACACACAAGTGCCTGCGGCTAACCAGAGGTCCAGGGAATATGTAGCTGTCTCTGTTTAGAAATGGCTTGATTCAATGAAAGCACAGTGGGGGGTTGGACTAGATGACCCACAAGGTCCCTCTGCAATTCTATGATTCCACCATTTTTGAAAGCCTGTTGCTTAAGGGTAGTGGGCTCTCACATTACTGAATGTCTTGAAGCAGCTGATGGAAGCACATTGCTCCCTACAGAGGTCACACCCACAGCATACATTTAAAGAACATTTAAACATATATCTAGAGTACATGACTCCACCGCCCCCCCCATAAAAAGAATCACAGGGACTATAGTTTACTCCTTAAAGGTAAAGGTAAAGGTACCCCTGCCCGTACGGGCCAGTCTTGACAGACTCTGGGGTTGTGTGCCCATCTCACTTAAGAGGCCAGGGGCCAGCGCTGTCCGGAGACACTTCCGGGTCACGTGGCCAGCGTGACATCGCTGCTCTGGCGAGCCAGAGCCGCACACGGAAACGCCGTTTACCTTCCCGCTGGTAAGCGGTCCCTATTTATCTACTTGCACCCGGAGGTGCTTTCGAACTGCTAGGTTGGCAGGCGCTGGGACCGAGCAGCGGGAGCGCACCCCGCCGCAGGGATTCGAACCGCCGACCTTTCGATCGGCAAGTCCTAGGCGCTGAGGCTTTAACCCACAGCGCCACCTGCGTCCCTAGTTTACTCCTTACAGAGTCACAATTCCCAGCAACCTTAAGCTACAGTTCCCATGATTCTTTGGGGGAAATCATGTGTTTTCAATGGGCAGTGTGTGTGTGTGTGTGTGTGTGTGTGTGTGTGTGTGTGTGTGTGTGTCAAAAATAATCATGGGAATTGTAGTTTATGAAGGGTGCTGGGAATTATAGCTCTAAGAGGGCTATAATTCTAGATTCTAGATTCCTTTTCATTGAGTAGGGAGGATGGAACAGGTGGCCTACTAAATCACCCCCCAATCCTGATTCCATGGGTTGGGGTTGGGGGAACCCCAGGTGGCTATGTTGTCTACAAAGCCTATTTTCCTCATGAGTCTCCTCTTCCCCCACTTTCTATGCTCTTTGCCACTTTGGGAAGTTTGACTTCTGGCACAGAAACTGGTGAGGCATGAGGCTTGGTTCAAGTTAAGCCCTCTGATCTGCACATGCTCTGTGAATCTCTGCTATTATGTGGAGAGTCTCGGCACTGAGAGAATACAACCCAGGCCTGACTGTGGAGCTCAGATTTGGTACCCAAGCTCATTATCAAGGTGGGCTTCCACCTCAAAAACCAGCTGTGTGAACTGGTCCCAGCTGATGTCCCTGAACTCTGCACCAGATACTGACTCCTGTAGTTGGAGCTGTGTGTGTCAGTTTGCATTTCTTAGTGCAGAAAGTATTGATCTGATGTGTAGAGATCTTCCCTATTCTATTTAATTCAAGAGGGTTCTGGAAGCTTCTGGAAGCTTCTCTGTGTGAAAGAAACTTCATAATGTTTGGGTTATTCCCTCAGAGAAGCCGAGTACAGCTGGCTTAAACTGGTTCTGTTATCTCTTTCTGTCAAGGTCATGCTGACTACAAAAATAGGCCAGAAGGAGCCTAGGTTTCACTTTCTCTTTCTATCTCTTTTCCTTCTGGTGTGGTATTCTGTATGTATTGTTAAGGTTTAGACTTATTATAAGTTATTGTTTAAGTCAGGTCTGGTGCAACTGGATTTCCTATGGACCGTGCCAATCCTGAATGTACTGTATTGGATTTGTGACCATTTTGCTCATTTGCCTTCAGTAGCAGTAAAGCTCTGCTGGATGAAATATTAATTGCCTCTGCCCTATTTTGGGGGGGAATCCTGCAACGTATTTAGGTTTTTACTCTGCTTACTATACATTAGAATCTACTCTGGATCAATACTGAGTAGAATTTCAATGACAACGTGAGCATCACTTCCAAATAGCACGCGGGAGTCATTCTACTCAAAGAGAAATGTCTGGATTGTGCCTCAAAGTCCAATTTTATTGCTGCGGGAGGTGCCCACTAACAGTGACGCCCGCAGCTGAAACCCAAAGCCAAGAGACACTTATCTTTTTCTTCTGCTGGTTGAAGTTGTCGATGATGACGCCGATGAAAAGGTTGAGAGTGAAGAAAGCCCCGAAGATGATGAAGATGACAAAATAGATGTACATGTAGAGGTTCACTTCGTATTCGGGCTGCTCCTCAACCTGGGAGGTCAGAGAAGAGGTTGAGAAGAGACCCTCTCTTGCGGTCGGGGCCCCCGCCTCCCCCATTGTGCAGGCCAGACCCAGTTGCCCCTACAACAGGCCTGTGGGACTGAGCAAACACCTCCTCCTCAGCCCAGAATTACCTCACGGGAGTCGACGGCTGCGTACATGATGTCCATCCAGCCCTTGAATGTGGCCTACAAAGAACACAGAAGGATAAACTCATTGTGGTGCCCGGCAGAGGTGGGGTCTTGCTGCTAGGTTCTTAAAGCACTTGGGGGCGGAACAGAGATCCACAAGATCAGGGCTGTCTTAAGCATGTGTGGCGCCAGGGTGCAAAAAATCTGCCCGGTGCCCCCCCATTGCCCAGAGTTGTCGGCCTTTATTTGGGGGGGGGGCAGCATGCTCTGGGCAGGCCATCAAGGCACGCAGAGCAGGGCACAGAGGAGCGCTAAGGGCAGGCCTCTGGCCTCTCCACAGCCCTATGCCAATCCCAGGTGCGCAGGAAGGCAGAGCCAGCCACCCGCCTCAGCGACCCACTGGTTTGCTTGCCCCCAAACTCGTGGCAGAGTGCCGCCCGCAGCAGAAGAGCCCGTGGGCACAGAGAAGCACTCTGGGCAGGCCTCTCCACTGCCCTACGCCAATCCCAGGCGCGCAGGAGGGCAGAACCAGCCACCCGCCTCAGTGCGCCACTGGCTCGCTTGCCCCTGAACTCGTGGCGGAGAGCTGCCCGCAGCAGAAGAGCCCGCTGTGGAGCTCCAACGGGCAGGCTCTTCCCCAGATTCCAACTCTCGGGCCCCAGACTCTCGGCCTGGCGCCCCTGAGAGCCGGGCACCTGGGTGCCCAGCACCCCTAACGCCTACGATTAAGATGCCCCTGCACAAGATAGAGTTTGAGAGGGGGGTGCACCAAATGGGGACTGGGCTGTGCGCCCCAAATATATTGTGCAGTTGCCATTGAGTAACCAGAAATTAGGACGAATGTGCCTCACCAATGAGTAGGCATCACAGTGTTATAAGAATTTTAAGGTCTCAAATATAGAATAAATATACATAAATGCACACATATCTAAATATATGAACCACGTGTCTGAGATAGTACAGGAGAGTGATCCTGAAGCCATTTTGACTCTCCCAACATCCTCAAATATTCCTCTGCAGTAAGGGAGGCAAATGGGGAAAGCCTCCCCATTGTCTTTTTGCTTGCAAATCCTGCCTTAAGGGCGTCTTTGTGTATGATTAGGGTGAGCCTGTGACCTGGACTCAGGAACTAAAGTATTAAAAATCACAAAAGAATGGTCAGGCTGCTCAGGTAATGCAACCAGTGACCATTATCAGGTATCCTGGCAGACAGGATTTCTGCTGTAGACCGCCTCCTTCTGTGATGTATGTATGTTTTGGGGGTGGTCTTGGCCTACAGGGTGGGCAATTTCAAAAGTCTATATAAGGGCTTGTGCACCATTGTTCAGGGTTCTCCTCCCTCCTGCGTGTGGTGAGTGGGGACCCTGTTGCAACAGCTCCTTGAATAAAAATCAGGCTTACTAGCCGCTTTGCTTCTCAATATATTCTGGTTGGCCTCTGTTATTTTCTCCTACCGATAGGGAACCCACTTAAGGACTCTATATGGGCTCCGGAATACCCCATAAGTGAAAGGGAGCAGTTTTCTCTTATAACCACAGCAAACCACCAGGGAGAAGTCTGGAAGGAAGGTTGCCACATTGACATAGACATGGCGGTGGGGTTTTTCCTTGCAAGGCATGATGGGAGAAAAGTCCTCAGAAGAAGCGTATTCAAAGGAGGCCCCTAGCAGGCAGAGAAGGAGGGGCAAAGGCGGTACACTCACCACCTGCAAAAGGGAGAGGTATCCCATGCCCACATTGTCAAAATTGACCTTGACGTTGACCCAGCGGACATCCGTGGCATTGTAAACGTCGAGGAGAGTCATGCAATCGCTCTTGTTGTTCACCACCGAGAGCTCGAAGTAGTCGCCCGTGGTGGTATTGATGCAGCGATAATACTTCCCTGCGAAGAGGTTGACGCCCATAATGCTGAAGATGAGCCAGAATATCAGGCAGACCAAGAGGACATTCATGATGGAAGGGATGGCTCCCAGAAGGGCATTCACGACCACCTGGCTCCCAGAGAAAGAGGCGGTTTAACCAAAGTGATGCCGAAACTGATTTTTTGTTTTTCACAAATGCAGAACACAGCCATCTTCTTTTTTACAAACAAACTTTAAATTAAATTCCACATTTAGAGTTTTTCAAATTATATTGCTTGTAGGCTAGAAAAGGAAAGAGTGTAGTATATCAGCTTATCGGAAATTCAACAACATTCATACCGTATTGGCCCGAATATAAGCCACACTTTTCCCACCAAATTCCGACTGAAAAGTAAAAGCGCGGCTTAAATTTGCCACCTTACAAAAATTGGCTTTTACGATATCACTGTAGGGTTTTCTTCCACATTTGCCATTTACGGGTGTGAGTGCCTGCGGAATTTGAAGGGAGCGGCTTATATTCTGGTATTGTCTTTTTTCTCTCTCTCCCCCCCCCCCCGAATTTTAAAGATGCGGCTTATTTGTGGGTGCAGCTTATATTCGGGCCAATACGGTAAGTGGGAATGATCCTCAGAGCTACCAAAAGTTTATAGGGTTGTCCGAAGCAGGAATTGCCAGGGATGAGCTCCAGAACCTATTTTCAGTGCAATAACGGAGTGGAGAATATTCTGCACATGTGGATATAATAGCACACTCTTCACCTGTGAGATGTGATGCCATCGAATGTACTGGAAACATACAAGACTCTAGGCTCGCCCACACTTAGCTTTTGCCTCACACTTTCTGACTGGGAAGACCTGGTTTCTCATCCCCATTCATCCGTAGTCCCTGGGTAACCTTGGGCAGTCACTCTCTCTCATGCTGGCTTATCACTTGGGCGTTGTTGCAAGGTTAGAATGGGAGAAACAACTCTGTGGCCACTATTATGAGCTCCTTGGAGATGTAAAATTAAAGGGACCCCTGACCATCAGGTCCAGTCGTGGCCAGCTCTGGAGTTGGGGCTCTCATCTCGCTTTATTGGCCGAGGGAGCCAGCGTACAGCTGGTCATGCGGCCAGCATGACTAAGCCGCTTCTGACGAACCAGAGCAGCGCACGGAAACGCCGTTTACCTTCACGCCGGAGTGGTACCTATTTATCCACTTGCACTTTGATGTGCTTTGGAACTGCTAGGTTGGCAGCAACAGGGACCGAGCAACGGGAGCTCACCCCATCGCGGGGATTCGAACCGCCGACCTTCTGATCGGCAAGTCCTAGGCTCTGTGGTTTAACCCACAGCGCCACCCGCGTCCCCCTTGGAGATGCAAAGATCTTTAAATAAATTAGGCACCAGAAACCGCTGCTCAAAGGACACGTTTCTGAAGCCAGCCTGAGCCCCACAACCTCCTTCCAAGAGACACGAAGTCCTCACTCTGTGAAATCCTCACCACTTGGGGGGGGGAGTGGGGAGCAAAACCTCGGGATGCCACACAAAACTTACCCTCATGCCTTCAAATCTGGACAAAGCCCGAAGGGGTCTCAGAGCACGGAGCGTCCTCAGGGATTTGATTGCCCCCAGCTCCGAATAGCCCATCCAGTTTGCTGTCAGGCTGATGAGGGAGACCTGGTGGAGAAAGCAGAACGCTTACGGACAAAGCTGGCAAGCACGATAAGAGAGACCACCGAAAGGATCCCTGGTCAGGATCCAAGTTTCTTGTCAAACATCCTTAAAATATCCACAAGAAGGAACATGGTTACCCATTTAGCGACCCATGTTTTGGGACCAGTCTTTGAGACGGATACATATAACATCTGCTGCCAGAATCAAATTTTGTCAGCCAGCTCCTACGGTTAATACTGTGATGGGTTTGCAGGGGACAAGAGTAACAGCTGTGTGTTTGTTAGCAAAAGACAACAGCAGGGTTGAGAGGGCTAGGGTGTCAGGATTACAGGCAGTGTGATGTCACCACAGGAAAAACGTCCTTTTTCCCGATGCTCGGGTTGCATTTTTAGAAAGGATTTTGGGTAAGAAGAAGGGTGGGGCCTGAGGCCATACAGGCTGAGGGATGGACAAGCTGTGTAGAGGAGACACAGGGATCTGTGTCTTGGCTTCTTTCAAATTCAGTGCTGCGCTTCTGTGGGCAGCAAGTCCCTTGTGGGATGTGATGCTCAGAACCCTTTCTCCATCCAGACTCGGGGGTCAATATGTGTAAAAAAGCCATATTTCATAAAGACACTACAGCAGGCATAGGCAAACTCGGCCCTTCAGATGTTTTGGGACTACAACTCCCATCATCCCTAGCTAACAGGACCAGTGGTCAGGGATGATGGGAACTGTAATCTCAAGGCATCTGGAGGGCCGAGTTTGCCTATGCCTGCACTACAGCCTCCACTGTGGCTCATTTTCCCCACACAAACCCCGGTTAAGACCCCTGGAATTTTCGCCTCTTGGCAGAGATTGGGGTAGCCGACAACGGTACTAAAAATGGACTCCTGTCTCAAATAAACTCCCTGCCCCTCAAGCCGCAACTTACGTCAACAATAAGGAAGTCCAGCCAGCACCAGGCATTGGTGAAGTAGACCTTGAACCCATAGGCCACCCACTTGAGAAGCATCTCGATAACGAAAACATACGAGAAGACCTTGTCAGCATATTCCAAGATGATGCGGATGGTCCGACGACGCTCTATGTAGATGTCTTCAAAAGCCTGAAAGAGGAAGAGGCTCAGAGTGACCTGGGGAAACCTTCTCTGCAACCCACCCACGTGGGTAAGTAAGTAAATAATTTTTTATTTATACACCACCCTCCCCCGCCAAGACCGGGCTCAGGGCAGCTAACATCAAACATCAAATACCATATTTTTTGCTCTATAAGATGCACCAGACCACAAGGCTCACAGAGTTTTTGGAGGAGGAAAACAAGAAAAAAAATATTCTGAATCTCAGAAGCCAGAACAGCAAGAGGGATCGCTGCGCAGTGAAAGCAGCAACCCCTCTTGCTGTTCTGGCTTCTGGGATAGCTGCGCAGCCTGCATTCGCTCCATAAGATGCACACATATTTCCCCTTACTTTTTAGGAGGGAAAAAGTGAGTCTTATAGAGCAAAAAATACAGTACATTAAGATACAGCTAAAAATAAGAATCAGGATAGAATTAAATGATTGCCCACGAATTACAACCATAGGGGTCGGGAACCTCAAGTAATCATCAGGGCCAGCTATCCATGTTGGGTGTATTTCAGGACAGAATACCAACCATGAAACCAGTGTGACTCATTGCTCTCTCTCGCTCTCTCTCTCTCTGATTATGCCATGCCTCCCAGTGTGGACAGAAAACAGTGGGATGTTTATAACAAAACAAAACAAAGGACAACCCTCTCCCAGGTGTGAAAAGTCAAGTGCAATTCCATTTGCCGTTTATAGTGGAAAAGCAATGCTTGGGTAGCATGAGGAGACACCCACCTGGAAGCAATGAGGTCAGAGATCACACTCACTAGCAACATTTGAGAAGAACCCTAGAATCATAGAGTTGGAAGGTCCCCAGAGAGTCATCTAGTCCAGGAATCTCAGCTAAAGCATCCATGACAGATGGCTGTCCAACCTCCAAGGAAGGAAGAGTACACAACCTCTGGAGGGAGACCGTTCCACTACGGAACAGCTCTTACTCTCAGAATGCTTTTCCGCATGTTTTGTCGGTGTCACAGTCCGGTTCACGGGTGATCCAAGTCCCGGCAGGAGACATCAAGACCAGGGGCAAGATAGTGGGGTGGGAGCAGGAATGGGGGTCCAGAAGCCAGGAAGCCAAGAGTCCAAGGGTCAGAGAGCCAGGAGTCAAGAAGCCAAGGGTCCGAGGGTCAGGAAGCAAGGAGTCAAGAAGCCAAGGTTCAAGGATCAGGAAGCAAGAAGCCAAATGCGGCAATGCAGGAAGCACGTTGCTGTGGCAAAGAGCCGAAGGGAAATGCTGACCTTATATCCCTTCCCAGCTCTTGCCACTGAAGGAATGGGTTTGTTTATACAGCTGGGTTTTGGCTCAAGAGCTCAAGTTAAAGCATATGAGCTAAGGAAAAATAGGGATTTTGGTGCAGTTTCAAACTGCCTGCACAGTCAGTTTGGGGTTTGGGAAACCCATTCCTTCACCACCAGGTGCTGTGAGTTACCAATCGGCCTCACCTGTGAGGCCGCACCTTGCCTCTTCAGAACAAACTTAGGAAGTCCTATTGGTCACAGGGCCTGGCTCCTGCACACACACCTGACAGTCGGAAACTCCTTTCTTTTAACTTGAAGCCGTTGGTTCAAGTCCTACCCTCCAGAGCAGGAGAAAGCAAGCTTGTTCCTTCTTCTGTGTCACAGGCCTTGACAACCCTGTTGGAACTAAAGTGAGATCTCTTTTCTTCATTCGTCCAGGAAGATATGTGGGACGGGATTCCTGAACAACCATGTCTAATACTTTGCCCTCTCTTTTCGGAGCAATTTGAAACCACTGCCCTTCCTCCCCAAGGGGTTTTGTTGTTTAGTTGTTTAGTCATGTCCGACTCTTTGTGACCCCATGGACCAGAGCGCTCCAGGCACTCCTGTCTTCCACTGCCTCCCACAGTTTGGTCAGACTCATGCTGGTAGCTTTGAGAACACTGTCCAACCATCTCATCCTCTGTCGTCCCCTTCTCCTTGTACCCTCCATCTTTCCCAACATCAGGATCTTTTCCAGGGAGTCTTCTCTTCTCATGAGGTGGCCAAAGTATTGGAGCCTCAGCTTCAGGATCTGTCCTTCCAGTGAGCACTCAGGGCTGATTTCCTTCAGAATTGAGAGGTTTGATCTTCTTGCAGTCCATGGGACTCTTAAGAGTCTCCTCCAGCACCATAATTCAAAAGCATCAATTCTTTGGCAATCAGCCTTCTTTATGGTCCAGCTCTCACTTCCATACATCACTACTGGGAAAACTATGGCTTTAACTATACGGACCTTTGTTGGCAAGGTGGCCCTTACTTACCAGGGCTCCACTGCTAAGGAGGATCATGAGGATGATGAACGTCTCGAACCAATTGTGCTCCACAATCTTGAAACACGTCTTCCGGAGATTCCACCACTTTTCCCCCTTCTCTGTCTTGACGTCAACGTAGAGGCAAGGGCATCTCCGGACACAGGCTGCAGGTAGAGACATGCCAATAGTAAGCCCACACAGCTAGGAATAGAAGAAAGCTGCAGTTTCCATTCTGACCTGTACCTGCCACAGCCAGCGCTGTTTCCATTTTGCTGCAGTTTGGTTTCTGCCCAACGCTATCCTATTTAACTCGCTGCCTGCTGTTTAACGTATGTTATGTAACTGTTTATATAATGTGCCGTCATCTCAATGAAAAGGAAATGCAAACAAAAACCACCCCAACTAATTAATGATGTCTGGTTTGCAGACTTAAAAAAAAACCTGCACATGCGCGATAACATTCTGTTTTCTGTTACTTTGTCATGTACTCTAAGGCTGTTTAACAATGAAAGCAGGTTCTGGGCCTGGGCCCTGTCGGTTAATAATAATAATAATAATAATAATAATAATTTTATTATTATTTATACCCCGCCCATCTGGCTGGGCATCCCCAGCCACTCTTGGCGGCTTCCAACAAAATATTAAAATACAGTAATGCATCAAACATTAAAACCTTCCCTAAACAAAAGAAGAAGAAGAAGAAGAAGAAGAGGAGGAGGAGGAGGAGGAGGAGGAGGAGGAGGAGGGGGAGGTGGAGGAGTTTGGATTTGATATTCCACTTTATCATTACCCAAAGGAGTCTCAAATCGGCTAATAATCTCCTTTCCCTTCCTTCCCCACAACAAGCACTCGGTGAGGTGAGTGAGGCTGTGAGACTTCAGAGAAGGTCACCCAGCAGCCGCATGTGGAGGAGCGGGGAATCGAACCCGGTTCACCAGATTACGAGTCTACCACTCTTAACCACTCTTAACCTCTTAACCACTACACAGTGACGTAGCGTGGGTTGTCAGCACCCGGGGCAAGGTAAGTAATTTGCGCCCCCTAACCCGTGGATTTGCGCCCCCTAACCCTAACCCCCAGATGTTGCGCCCAGTGCGGCCGGCCCCCTCTGCACCCCCCACGCTACGCCACTGCCCCTACACCACACTGGCTCTCTCAAGGCAAAGCATTATGTGCTCTCTTCTTCACATGTACCGGAGCAGAGCATGGCTATATTCAAATCCTTCCCAGAAGACCCGTGCTGCTGCCTGGCCACCTTACCTTCAGTGAAGCATTCCTCTGGCTCATCATTCTCGGCATCCTCTTCAGCCACAGCTACCTCCTCCTCAGGGTCTGGGGGCTTATAATCAACAGTGCTGCATATGGATGACTCAGTCCCATCTGAAAGAGGCTTCTGAGAAGAGCAAAGGAAGAGAGCGACAGGCTAGAAGGGCCTTAGATTTTATGCAGGGTGTATGAGTGCCACCAAGCGATGTTCAATCATGGGCCGACATCTATTACAATGAACAAATGACCGGATATCAGGGCATTAAGTACATCCTCCCCAGCTGCAAGCAGCAGCCCACAACAGCATACCCTCCAACATTTCTCCGATTAAAAGGGACGACCAGTGCTATAATTCTAGAAAAAGAGGTGCCGGAATTCACCATGAACGCCTCCCTTGTGTTCAAATATAGTCTCAAATATAGAATAGTAAAGGTAAAGGGACCCCTGACCATTAGGTCCAGTCGTGGCCAACTCTGGGGTTGCGGCGCTCATCTCGCTTTATTGGCCAAGGGAGCCGGCGTACAGCTTCCAGGTCATGTGGCCAGCATGACTAAGCCGCTTCTGCCGAACCAGAGCAGCACATGGAAACGCCGTTTACCTTCCCGCTGGAGTGGTACCTATTTATCTACTTGCACTTTGACGTGCTTTCGAACTGCTAGGTTGGCAGGAGCTGGGACCGAGCAACGGGAGCTCACCCCGTCGCGGGGATTCGAACCGCTGACCTTCTGATCGGCAAGTCCTAGGCTCTGTGGTTTAACCCACAGCACCACCCGCGTCCCTTAGAATAAATGTTCGTAAATGTACAAAGCAAACACATACATAAGTATATAAACCACCTGTCTGAAATAGTACAGGAGAACAATCCTGAAGCCATTTTGACCCTCCCAAATTGACCTCAAATATTTATCTGCAAGGAGGAAGGAAAGGGGTGAATGAATGAATTTATTATTATGGCCACAGACCAGTTCCGGCTCACTTACAGTATCAGGAAAATCATAAAACATGATAGGGATACATTGAATTGCAATTGGGAATTGCAAAGAGGAGGAACCCAGAACAATGGTGTGCAAGCCCTTATAGAGACATTTTAAATTGCCCACCCTGGAGCCCCCTGGACCACCACCCACATACATCATACATACACCAGAGAAGGGGCGGTCTACAGCAGAAATCTGAGTGTGTTGGTTTTTTTCCTCCTGTCTGCCAGGATACCTGATAATGGATATTTGATTGCATTACCTCGGCCATTTGGCCACTCTTCTGTGATGATAACTACTTAATTCCTGAATCCAGGTCATAGGCTCACCCTATTCATACACAGACTCACCCTTAAGACATGATTTGTGAACAAAGAAACAATGGGAAGGCTTTTCCATTCCTTCCTCCTTGCAGAGAAATATTTGAGGTGACTGAAAGAGTCAAAATGGCTTTAGGACTGTTTTCCTGTACTGTTTCCAGACATGTGGTTTTTATACAGTGGTACCTCAGGTTACATACGCTTCAGGTTACAGACTCCACTAACCCAGAAATAGTGCTTCAGGTTAAGAACTTTGCTTCAGGATGAGAACAGAAATCGGGCTCCGGCGGTGCAGCGGCAGCAGGAGGCCCCATTAGCTAAAGTGGTGCTTCAGGTTAAGAACAGTTTCAGGTTAAGTATGGACCTCCGGAACAAATTAAGTACTTAACCTGAGGTACCACTGTATTTTTGTATGTGTTTGCCTTGTAGAGTTATGGACATTTATTTTATATAAGACCTTAAAATTCCTATAACAACCTGTATCTTCTGAAATGAGATCCGCCCGCAAGGAGAATGAGTTCACAAGCACACACCACCTCTTTCAAGCAATGAAGGAGGAGGGGATTTCTCACCCTCTCCCAAATAATTTTTCCTACCATGCTTCAAAGCCTTTGCTATCCCCTTTTCAGCCGGCTCTCTCGCAGTTGGACGTATGACAAATAACCTGAGATATAATTAGTACGGTCGAGTTAGGTTCTCTGAAACATCTATAGCTCGGCTTACGTGGAAGAGCCTTTAGGTCAAAGTTTATGCCAGTTCAGAAATGGTGAAACTGACAGGAGCTGGAGGCAGCCAGGTTCCCTCTACCCCTAAAGGTAAAGGTAAAGGTACCCCTGCCCATAAGGGCCAGTCGTGTCCGACTCTAGGGTTGTGCGCCCATCTCACTTAAGAGGCCAGGGGCCAGCGCTGTCAGGAGACACTTCCGGGTCACGTGGCCAGCGTGACGAAGCTGCTCTGGCGAGCCAGCACCACCGCAGCACACGGAAACGCCGTTTACCTTCCCGCTAGTAAGCGGTACCTATTTATCTACTTGCACTTAAGGGTGCTTTCGAACTGCTAGGTGGGCAGGAGCTGGGACCGAAAGACGGGAGCTCACCCCGCCGTGGGGATTCGAACTGCCGACCATGCGATCGGCAAGTCCTAGGCACTGAGGTTTTACCCACAGCGCCACCCGCGTCCCTCCCTCTACCCCTAGTGAGCAACTATTTGTTGAATCTAACCCAGGCTTCCTCAACCTCAGCCCTCCAGATGTTTTTGGCCTACCACTCCCATGATCCCTAGCTAGCAGCACCAGTGGCCAGGGAAGATGGGAATTGTAGTTTCAAAACGTCTGGAGGGCCAAGGTTGAGGAAGCCTGATGTAACCCATGGGTAGGTAAACGAAGCCCTGGGGGCCAAATGTATGCTGGAAATGTAAGGAAAAAGAACGGGGTCAAATTTATGCTGGAAATGTAAGGAAAAAGAAGGCACTTTTTATCATATGTGGTGGAAATGTAAGGTAGTAAAAGATTTCTGGGAAATGATATATAATGAGTTGAAAAAAAATGTTTAAAACAACCTTTTCTAAAAAAACAAACCCTGAAGCCTTTCTTTTAGTTGGTTGCAGCTGCGGCAGTCAGCAGCTATTGTGCGTGTTATTGGTTGCTGCGTCAATGAGTGGTGTTGACTGGCCGGTGCTGCGGCAATTGGGCTGGCGATTGGCAGCTTCTGCCGGTGAGGGGACAGACGGGCAGCCGAGCTTGCGACACGTGAACGATCCACCCCAAAAAGCTCAACAATCCTAGGTAATCCCTCCCCCCAAAAAAGCTCAACAACTTTTTTGCGTCTTATATATGGTGGCGTCTTATAGACGGGAAAGTATGGTATATAATTAGGTATTTGAACAATTGTTATTAGTAATTGAATTCTAAATTGGTATTGTTATAATGAGGCTATTATTGGATTGTAACTGAAAACTAATAAAAAATATTATCGGGGGGGGGGGGGAGTGCACACACCCACACCCACACCCCTGATCTGAGCAGATCTAATGGCAATCTGTAGCAAGGATGAACACAATATGAAGTGCCTTATGGGCTCAGGCCAAAGGTCCACCTAGCTTGCCGCTCTGTTTCTGACAGCAGTCAACTACAGTGGTACCTCGGGTTAAGTACTTGATTCATTCTGGAGTTCCGTTCTTAACCTGAAACTGTTCTTAACCTGAAGCACCACTTTAGCTAATGGGGCCTCCTGCTGCCGCCGCGCTGCAGGAGCCCGATTTCTGTTCTCATCCTGAAGCAAAGTTCTTAACCCGAGGTACTATTTCTGGGTTAGCGGAGTCTGTAACCTGAAGCGTATGTAACCTGAGGTACCACTGTAGTTGCCCCTGAGAGTTTCACAAAATGGGCTGCAAAAGGAGATTGCCATGGCGCAGATTATCTTATCTTTCTACCTATTGGTGGTGGCGGCCGGGGGGTGGGCGGGGAATGGGACAAGGAGCTATGCAAATCACTGAAGCTCCCCCTCCCTGACCACTGGAAGGATCCTTTCACTCCATCCCCATCTTCTGAATCTTTATCGGGCAACTCAGAGGCAGAAGCAGGACCCTGCAGGCTAGAGATGGGTGGAATTTGCTCCTGTGGAATGTAATCCACTGAGAGCAGTCAAGTACAACATTCCTTGTTGTCCTAGAGTGGGCATGCAAGGGAATGTTTGGTCCAGCCAGTCTAAACTTCCTGTTCCTCCTGGCCTGGAGCATCCTTCCTTGGATGTGACTGGTGGGTGGGCGTGACCTTTCCAGACCTGATAAAAGGCCAAGGCATGCTGCCACTCTCCCTCTTTTCCATCTTCTTTTCATCCTGCAAACTTCCTGGAATGAACTGCTGGCTGCCAGCCAAGCAGTCCCCCAGGTCATCTCTCTTATGGGATAAACCTGTTAGTATAAGTTTGTAACTTTAAGCCTAAAGCCTGCCTTCAGGGATCACACTGTGCTCTGTCTGATCACGAGGGAACCTTCTTTTTATTGCTTATGTGGTGTCTTTACTCTTTTAGGAGGGATTCATGCGGTCAAGCCAGGAAAATATTAGAACACATTTTAATCTGGACAAGCCGGATCGAATTGCGCATTGTCTTAAGAAACTTGCATGAGTTTGCAAGTAGTTTTCTGCTGCAGAAAGGGGAATGCACTCTGCTTAGTAAAGGAACTTGCTAGCGCAGGTTAGGAAGGATGATAATAATAACAATTATTATTATTATTATTATTTATGTATACCCCACCCATCTGGCTGGGCTTCCCCAGCCACTCTGGGCGGCTTCCAACAAAATTTTAAAATACAGTAATGCATCAAACATTAAAAGCTTCCCTAAACTGGGCTGCTTTCAGATGTCTTCTAAAAGTCTGGTAGTTGTTGTTCTCTTTGACATCTGGTGGGAGGGCATTCCACAGGGCGGGTGCCACTACTGAGAAGGCCCTCTGCCTGGTTCCCTGTAACTTGGCTTCTTGCAGTAGGGGAACCACCAGAAGGCCCTCAGCGCTGGACCTCAGTATCTGGGCAGAACAATAGGGGTAGAGACACTCCTTCAGGTATACTGGACCGAGGCCGTTTAGGGCTTTAAAGGTCAGCACCAACACTTTGTATATATCCTCTCCTGCCACCCTGAACATTCCCACAGCTCCGCACTGTCGTGCTCAGCCCCAGAAACAACAAAGTGGTTAGAAGTGTCTCTGTGCATGTGCAAAGCACCATCTTCCACCATGGAGCAAGGATAACCAGCCACCAAGTGGCTGCGGTTAGAGGGCATAGCATCCAGGCAAGAATGTGTGGGCCCCACTAACTGCCCAAGCACTACAGAAAGAGGCGGGGGGTGGGGTGGGGTTAGGGCAGTGGCTGAGGCCGAGAGCGAACCACAAACTGAAGGCACCTTTTAACATATGTGGTGGACATGTAAGGTAGTAAAAGAATTTTGGGAAATGATATATAATGAATTGGGAGGGGAATTTAAAATAACCTTTTCTTTAAAAAAACCCTTAAAAAGTCTTTCTTTTAGGAATTCTAGGTGCTGAAATCCCAAGATTACCGTATTTTCCATGTATAAGACTAGGCTTTCCCACTAAAAAACAATGTCAAAAATTAGGGGGCTTCTTATACCCAATTACATCTTCCCCCATTTTCTTAAATCTGAGTCCCCCCCAAATAGGGGGCATCTTATACATGGGGGCATCTTATACATGGGGGCATCTTATCGATGGAAAAATACGGTATTTATATCTGCAGCCACAGCTGCACAGATGTTCTTGGCCCAGAGATGGAAAGAAGATAAAGTCCCGACCAGAGAAGAATGGCAGATCAAGTTGATGGATTATGCCAAAATGGCTAAAATGACAGGAAGAATCATAAATCAGGAAGACCAGAATTTTAATAAGGAATGGGGGAAGTTTATAATTTATCTTAAAAAAATATCATTGTGAACAGTTAAAATCGTTAGTAGGATTGAAATAACACTTGTAGTTTAATGGTGAATTTTGGATAAACAGTGGTACCTCGGGTTACATACGCTTCAGGTTACATACGCTTCAGGTTACAGACTCCACTAACCCATAAATAGTACCTCGGGTTAAGAACTTTGCTTCAGGATGAGAACAGAAATTGTGCTCCAGTGGTGCGGCAGCAGCAGGAGGCCCCATTAGCTAAAGTGGTGCTTCAGGTTAAGAACAGTTTCAGGTTAAGAACGGACCTCTGGAACGAACTAAGTACTTAACCTGAGGTACCACTGTAATGGAGATGTAAAAGATTTGGGTTATTATAAAAGATGCAGGAGGAAATGACTAACATTAGGGTCCACAAATGGGAGGAGGGGGAGGTCCAGGAGATTCTTTGGCATCTTGATATTATGACGCATGTTGGATATGTGAGCGTAAAATGTTGATTTGAAAAACCAAATAAATAAGTTATTTTTTTTAAAAAGAGAGAGAACTAACCGCAAACTATAAGCATCTGTTTGCAAAACTGGCTGCTGGCTTAATTTGCTCTGGCACTGGGGAGAGGAGGGGCTGGACGAGAGACCTTGACAGAGCCTCCGCCCCCAGAGTCCCAAGTCACTGCTAAGGAACATGATACGTCAACAAATAGAGGAGGACTTGGCAGGGAGGCGAGGGTGAAGATGCATGCAAAGGAGACAAATTTTTCAAGTGTGATTATAAATGACTGGGGGAGGGGACGGCAGAGGAGCCTAAGGGTTAAGGAAACTTGCTGACCCCCCTACAATTGGATCTGGCGTTAATGCCCCAGTGGGAGTCATCTGTGGACATGTGACAACGAGCCTTGGGAGGTTGGTCCCAACCCACCCCCCATGGAAAAGCTGCTGGGCTTTGAATCCTGAGCCATCGCACCTTGCCTCTAAAAGTAACTAGGAGAGGCGCAGCACTAATGAGCCCCAGTCAAAAGTCAGCTTTTGAAGATATAAGTCTAATAATAATAATAATAATAATAATAATAATAATAATAATAATTTATTTATACTCTGCCCATCTGGCTGGGTTTCCCCAGCCACTCTGGGCGGCTTCCAACAAAACACTAAAATAAAATGACCTATTAAACATTAAAAGCTTCCCTAAACAGGGGTACCTTCAGATGTCTTCTAAAAGTTTGGTAGTTATTTTTATCTTTGACATCTGGTGGGAGGGCGTTCCACAGGGCGGGTGCCACAACTGAGAAGGCCCTCTGCCTGGTTCCCTGTAACTTGGCTTCTCACAATGAGGGAACTGCCAGAAGGACCTCGGCGCTGGACCTCAGTGTCTGGGCTAGATGATCGGGGTGGAGACGCTCCTTCAGGTATACTGGGCCGAGGCCATTTAGGGATTTAAAAGTCAGCACCAACACTTTGAATTGTTCTCGGAAACGTAGTGGAAGCCAATGAAGATCTTTCAGGACCGGTGTTATATGGTCTCGGCGGCCGCTCCCAGTCACCAATCTAGCTGCCGCATTCTGGATTAATTGCAGTTTCCAAGTCACCTTCAAAGGTAGCCCCACGTAGAGCGCATTGCAGTAATTCAAGCGAGAGATAACTAGAGCATGCACCACTCTGGCGAGGCAGGTAGGCCTGCGTACCAGATGGAGCTGATAAACAGCTGCCCTGGACACAGAATTGACCTGTGCCTCCATGGACAGCTGTGAGTCCAAAATGACTCCCAGGCTGCGCACCTGGTCCTTCAGGGGCACTGTTACCCCATTCAGGACCAGGGAGTCCTCCACACCCGCCCGTCTACTGTCCCCCAGAAACAGTACTTCTGTCTTGTCAGGATTCAACCTCAATCTGTTAGCCGCCATCCATCCTCCAACTGCCTCCAGACACTCACACAGGACCTTCATCACTTTCACTGGTTCTAAGTCTAGGCTCTCCCCCCCCCCCCCCATTGCCCTGAAGGCCTCAGCAGAAGGACTACTTGGAAAATGTTTGGAGACTGCAAATGGTCCAGAATGCAGCTGTGGCATGTTAACAAGCATCCATCCAGGGACTATAGATCCACTGGTGCTTTGAAGGCTGAACTGGTGACCGGTTAGGGCGCCTCCACACTTTCCCTTGACCCATATTTTGATCGCATTGCATACCGATTAATTCCTCCGGGTCCAAGCACTTTCCTCATCGTTCTTGCAAAAATTGGGTTTTCTGCAGACTGTCTCGCCAGAGTGGTGCATGCTCTGGTTATCTCCCACTTGGACTACTGCAACACGCTCTATGTGGGGCTACCTTTGAAGGTGATTCAGAAACTGCAGTTAATCCAGAATGCGGCAGCTAGACTGCTGGCTGGGAGTGGCTGCTGAGACCATATAACACCGGTCCTGAAAGATCTTCATTGGCTCCCACAACGTTTTTGAGCACAATTCAAAGTGTTGCTGCTGACCTTTAAAGCCCTAAACGGCCTTGGTCCTGTATACCTGAAGGAGCGTCTCCACCCCCATCATCCAGCCCGGACACTGAGATCCAGCACCGAGGGCCTTCTGGTGTTTCCTCACTGCGAGAAATGAGGTTACAGGGAACCAGACAGAGGGCCTTCTCGGTAGTGGTGCCTCCCTTGTGGAATGCCCTCCCAGCAGATGTCAAGGCAATAAACAATTATTTTACTTTTAAAAGACACCTGAAGGCGGCCCTGTTTAGGGAAGTTTTTAATGTCTGATGCTGTATTGTTTTTGATATTTGGTTGGAAGCCACCCAGAGTGGCTGGGGAGATCCAGTCAGATGGGTGGGGTATTATTATTATTATTATTAATAATAATAATGATGATGATGATGATGATGATGTCTGATAAGATAGGATTAAGTGGGTAAGTTTTTTTTTTTTTTTGGCAAGGCACAGCAGCAGAAGGATAAGAGAAGCCCTTGGACCTGGGTTTCAAGGGACTGGCTGGGCGAGAGGCACCAGCCGGGGAACCCCCCAAGGGAAACCCCAGAGGAGGAAGGATCAGAGCCCGGGGATTGGTGGTGGGACACTTAGGAGAGGTCAGCGGGAGAATTGGATGCTGAAGGGGCAACAGGCTTTAGTGAGCAGGAAGAGCCGGTGATAGGGAGCAGTTCAGACTCAGAGGATGAAGCAGAGGGGGGTGTTCAAGAGGCTGCTGAAGAATCCAGGGAACTCCTCTCTTTGGCTGCGACAAGCTCCGCTCCCCGTTGGTCCCCAAGAACGCGCAGGATAACGAAGAGAGCAGAACAGAGGCCAGAGGTCGACAGATGCAGTTTGAGACTGCTTGGGAAACATCTGGGAGAGGAGGAGCCTTAGGAAGGGTGGAAGGCGGGGACCGGCTGAGAAGTATGCTGTTTCCTTGAATAAAGAAGAAACTTCCCTGGAAACAGAGCCTTGCATCTTTCATGCTGATCTGCGTCTGACTCCAGCCCTGACAGTGGGGGAGTTAGCCTATGGTTACCAGATTTTTTCCAATGAATCCAGGGACCCCCCCTTTTCCCCCCCCTTTTTTTGAAGCTGAGTAGCAACAGGCATCAATTCTTTGGACCATAAAGAAGGCTGATCGCCGAAGAATTGATGCTTTTGAATTATGGTGCTGGAGGAGACTCTTGAGAGTCCCATGGACTGCAAGAAGATCAAACCGATCCATTCTTAAGGAAATCAGCCTTGAGTGCTCACTGGAAGGACAGATCCTGAAGCTGAGGCTCCAGTACTTTGGCCACTTCATGAAAAGAGAAGACTCCCTGGAAAAGACCCTGATGTTGAGAAAGATGGAGGGCACAAGGAGAAGGGGATGACAGAGGACGAGATGGTTGGACAGGGTTCTCGAAGCTACCAGCATGAGTTTGACCAAATTGCGGGAAGCAGTGGAAGACAGGAGTGCCTGGTGTGCTCTGGTCCATGGGGTCACGAAGGGTCGGACGACTAAACAACAACAAAGCAACAGGGAGTCAATAGTGGGGAAGGTGAGGCAAAAGACCCTGGGCCTAACCACACATGCATATTGTATAAAGGTGCAAAGCCCTTCTTTTGCACCCTGTGAAACATAAATGTGCAGAGGTTTTAAAAAAACTGGGCAACGGCCACCTGCCCACGACTCCTGAACTGCCTCTGATCAGTCAAAACAAAGGGGAAAGGGTGCAGGAGATCTGTACTGCCAAACACCCCCAGTTCCCCTTTGGCAGTGGCGGCGGCAGCGGCAGTCAGCAGCCTGGAGCCTGCCTGGTAGTGCAGTTGACTCTGACTGGCTTCAGGAGCTGCTCACTGCTTGCTGCCGTGGCGCCCGCCATTTTCCCTCACTGGAAGTCCCCATATGATGTGCTGCACACAAGGCATATCATATGTGTTCTTCTATATGGAGGAAGCAAGCAGCTCCTGAAGCCAGCCAGAGCCAAGTGCGCTACCAGGGTGGTTCCGGGCTGCTGAGGCTGCCGCTGCCACGTTTCCCGGGGACAGATTTGCAAATCTGGGGACATTCCGGGGACAGATTTGCAAATCCGGGGACTGTCCCCGGGAACCAGCGACATCTGGTAATCCTAAGTTAATCAGGGCACAAAATACGGCTCAACCAAAGTGTGATCTCAGAGCAGCTGGAAATAGTTAAACACACACACACAAATACAGCAGCAAAATAAGATAAAGTATGTAGAACCAGTCTCTCGCCGGAATTAAAAATCAGAAAGTTTAAACAGAAGGCCTGAAAAGTCCATTAAGTCAGGCATAAGGCAGGTACGTGTGACTTGGCCAAAATGGCCTCACAGGCCCAATGGAGAAGTCCGGTGGGAATGCCCAATTGATGTCGCGAGGCATTTCACCATCTGCCCTGGACTTAAGCTCTATCTGCACTTATGAACTTTTGCCAGTTTTATACCAACTGAATAGTTATGGGTTTGTGCAAATAATCCTAAAAATCCTCAGACCAGAGTCTGAGAGAGATTATTAGCCCCCCTTTGGAACACAGGAAACTGCCTTCTCCTGAGCCAGACCTTTGGCCCATCTAATTCAGGACTGTTTGCAATGATTGGCAGAAGCTCTCCTGGGTTTCTCCTACCTGGAGATGAAGGGATTAAACCAAGGACCTTCTGAAGAGCTGCAAAGGGAATTATGGCTAGGCCCATTTAAGTCTGTAGTATGGGCAGGGTTGGAACAGGGGTGGCACTGTGGGTTAAACCACAGAGCCTAGGATTGCCGATCAAAAGGTTGGAGGTTCGAATCCCCACAACGAGGTGAGCTCCCGTTGCTCTGTCCCTGCTCCTGCCAACCTAGCAGTTTGAAAGCACGCCAGTGCAAGTAGATAAATAGGTACCGCTCCAGCGGGAAGGTAAATGGTGTTTCCGTGCGCTGCTCTGGTTCGCCAGAAGCGGCTTAGTTATGCTGGCCATATGACCCGGAAGCTGTACGCCGGCTCCCTTGGCCAATAAAGCGAGATGAGCGCCGCAACCCCAGAGTCGGCCACGACTGGACCTAATGGTCAGGGGTCCCTTTACCTTTATGGACAGGGTTGCCAGCTGGAGGGAAAGGCAAGGGCTCCTGGACCTTTAAAAGTAGTGTTGAAGTAGGTATTCCAGCAGGTGTTGCTTGTATGAACTATATCAGTATACCTGAAGGAGCGTCTCCATCCCCATCGTTCAACCCGGACACTGAGGTCCAGCTCCGAGGGCCTTCTGGTGGTTCCCTCACTGCGAGAAGTGAGGTTACAGGGAACCAGGCAGAGGGCCTTCTCAGTAGTGGCACCAGCCCTGTGGAAAGCCCTCCGATCAGATGTCAAGGAAATAAACAACTATCTGACTTTTAGAAGACATCTGAAGGCAGCCCTGTTTAGGGAAGTTTTTAATGTCTGATGTTTTATTGTGTTTTTAATATTCTGTTGGGAGCCGCCCAGAGTGGCTGGGGAAACCCAGCCAGATGGGCAGGGTATAAATAATAAGTTATTATTATTTATTACCTGCTAAAATTCCTTCTTCTTCGCAAGTATTAAAGGGGCAGGCGCTCTCTCCTCTTTTCAGTTATCCACCCTAAGAATGGGTAGACTCTTATACGTAGGAGAGGCTTTACTGCGTTACACAGCGGAGCCCATTCAAAGTATTCAAAAAGGCTATATAGTAAAAAGGAGGAAATGTACAGAGCAAACCACCCTCGACTTCAGACACTGATGGTGCAAGCCCATGCATGTTTACTCAGAAGCAAGTCCTATTGAGGACGACTCTCAAGTAAATGGAGCACAGGACTGCGGCCGAAACATTACTGCAGCAGATATCCTTTACTCTCGAGTTTCCTCAGAGGCTCAGGCACACCTTCTGTTTTCAGAATGGCCTGCAAGAGAAATAAGCTTTCTCTTGCCAGTTGAAATGGTACATTTGAGTTTCCTCTCCAGGTGGGCTTTGGGAAACCCAGCCAGATGGGCGGGGTGTAAAATAATAAATATTATTATTATTATTATTATTTGCTTTTTCTGGGGGTACACATACCCCTAAACATTTCGTGAATCTTGGTACTTCTGTCCATTTACTGTATTTATTTTTCCTGATTTGAACTATAAAATGGTGATTCTCTTGAGTCAAAATGAGAGTACCCCTAAACACTGATTATTATCATTATAAGGTGGTGGAAGAGCTCTTGGATCCCATCAGGGCATCAAGCCTCCCTCGCTAACCCAGGCAGAAGCTCCCTGCATTTGGGGAAAGAGGCAGCAGACTTTAATACTTTAATTTACTGGGAGCATTCAAGGGACCAGTCTAGTCCCCCTAGTCCACTGACCACATGCCACTGAGTAGCTTTGGGTCTGCCTCCGTCCTCTCTGGGATCTAGAACTCACCTTGGTGTCCTCGGCAGTCTCTTCTCCTGTGTCGGTTTCGTCATACAAGTCAGACTCCTCCGAGGCTATCGGGACATGAATGGTCAAGTGAGGATTGTTGATGAAGTTCATATGGTCCAGTTCATCGATGCGTGGCTCTTTCCTGGCTATCCCATCCAGGGCTATTCCATCCATGTAGTCGGGTTTGAAGTCCTGGCCTGTGTCCAAATGGTTGAGGACAAAGTTCTCCTTCTTGCTGTTTTCCTGGTCTTCGGCAGGGGGCTCGGCCTTCTTCTCCTTCAGCTGCCGGTGAAGCAGGAGGAGGGCATGTTTTTTCACAAAGTCGATCCCCCGAGTGATTCTGCCAATTGCGATCTGCAAGTTGTTCATCTCGCCATCGTCGTCAGATGCTGCCAGGCTGTCGGCGCTGAAGGAGCTGAGCAGCAAAGCTAAGAACAGGTTGAGCACCTGGAAGGAGAGGGGGGGGGGAAGCAGATGCCAGCTCAATGTTCAGCAGGACGCACCCAGCGCCTTAACTTGCTTCATTACACAAGTATCGTACTTGTGTGGAATATTTACAGATCTCTCCTTAGGCTCATTCACGCATACCTTTCCTCTGTGCTTTAAAGCTCCTTGTCCAAGCACACACACACACACACCTTTCTTTTTTGCTCCGGAGATTTTCCTGTGAAAAACCACTCTTTAAAGCAGAATTGGAGCAAACGGAAAACCTGAATAGCCATTTGCTCTGATTTATCTTTAAGAATGGGACGCGGGTGGCGCTGTGGGTTAAACCACAGAGCGTAGGGCTTGCCGATCAGAAGGTCAGCGGTTCGAATCCCCACGACGGGGTGAGCTCCCATTGCTCGGTCCCTGCTCCTGCCAACCTAGCAGTTCGAAAGCACGCCAAAAGTGCAAGTAGATAAATAGGTACCACTCCGGTGGGAAGGTGAACGGCGGTTCCATGCGCTGTTCTGGTTCTCCAGAAGCGGCTTAGTCATGCTGGCCACATGACCCGGAAGCTGTACGCTGGCTCCCTCGGCCAATAAAGCAAGATGAGCGCTGCAACCCCAGAGTCAGCCACAACTGGACCTAATGGTCAGGGGTCCCTTTACCTTTAATATCTTTAAGAACAGACCTTCCAAGTACAGTGGAACCTGGGTTTTCAAACATAATCCGTTCCGGAAGACCGTTCGACTTCCAAAGCCTTTGAAAACCAAAAACTGAAAGTGGAAGCCTCAATACCATCGGGAAACTCAAAACGGAAGCCACATAGCACATTCAGCTTCCGAAAATCGCAGAACAGTTGCTTCTGGGTTTTCGGTGTTCGGGAGCCGAACATACGACAATGGAGGTGTTCAACAACTGAAGTTCCACTGTATCCCTATTTTCCAGGGACAGTCCAGATTTACAGAAGCTGTCCCAGTTTCTGATTTGATCCCGGAATGTCCCACTTTTCCCTAGGATGTCCCTATTTTCATCAGAGGAATGTTGGAGGGTATAGAGTTATGCGACCCCCGACATTGAAATGAACTGAAGGGGTTCTAGCAACAAGGTAAAAAATAAGATTGGATTGATAATAGATAAATTAATTGGATATAAATTTGCTGAACAATTTTTTAAAAGGGATACAAAAAAGGGAGGCGTGAGGAAGTCAGGAAAATAAGTGAATCAAAGATGAGAATTTAAAAAGAGGGATTTTTGGTTTTTGTGCATTTTTTGTGTTTTTCTTGTGTTTTTTCTTTTTTCTGTATGTCGTTACTCTTAAAACTTAATAAAATATTATATTAAAAAAAAAATAGAGTTATGCGACCCCCGAGCTATGTGAAACGTGTTTTTTAATGTTTAACATTTTGTTATGTTTTTATATAGGTTGGAAGCCGCCCAGAGCAGCTGGGGCAACCCAATCAGATGGGCGGGGTATAAATAATAAAATTACGATTACGGAATAGGACGTCCCTATTTTCTTCGGAGAAATATTGGAGGGTATAGGTACTGGTGGGATGTACTGATGTACAGTAACATCAGCAAGAAAGCGGAATGTGTTTGCTGAGGAAATCCAGCCTCCTGCCCACTCACAGCTATCGGTGTTTGTGCCTCTTCCCTGCCAGGAGACATTTGAGACGGGACTTTGCTGATATTCAAGGTCGTCGGTGTGGCTATTTGCACATGGCTCATGCCTCATGACTTAACTAGGACCTTTATATAAACCCCTCCAGTTTCCTTGCTGCTCTCGGGTGCTTCTCTGAAGCGCCAATTACAGCCAAGAGCGCCGCGGCCTGCTCTTTGTAACCCTAAAGGTTCCTCAAGTCATTTGCTTTTTTCCCCCGCTCTGTGACTTCCGCCATTTCTCTCATAATAAACCTGCATCGGAAATGCCAGAAGTGATGCCAGGGCAGGGGGCGGGTAGCCAGCTCAGGGCACTCTAGAAATACAGTGGTACTTCAGGTTAAGTACTTAATTCGTTCCGGAGGTCTGTTCTTAACCTGAAACTGTTCTTAACCTGAAGCACCACTTTAGCTAATGGGGCCTCCCGCTGCCGCCGCGTGATTTCTGTTCTCATCCTGAAGCAAAGTTCTTAACCTGAGGTAATATTTCTGGGTTAGCAGAGCCTGTAACCTGAAGCGTCTGTAACCTGAGGCGTATGTAACCCTAGGTACCACAGTATACTGAGTGCAGAGGCCAGACCACTAAATTCTAAAAATGAGGAATTTAAATTGGAAATGGGGGAGATGGGATGAAAAGTATCTTCTGGGAGTGACTATACAGTGGTACCTCGGGTTACATATGCTTCAGGTTACAGCCTCCGCTAACCCAGAAATAGTACCTCAGGTTAAGAACTTTGCTTCAGGATGAGAGCTCCGGCGGCGCGGCAGCAGCAGGAGGCCCCATTAGCTAAAGTGATGCTTCAGGTTAAGAACAGTTTCAGGTTAAGAATGGACCTCCGGAATGAATTAAGTACTTAACCCGAGGTACCACTGTAGCAGGAAATATTACCCTTGCAGGGAGTTTGACATTGACCAATACAATACTTTATTTGTAGGCGAGTAGCCCATATATTTCAAAGGGGTTGTTTTTATGTATAGCCGTGGTTCCCACAGGGGCGCAATTTGATTTTTAAGGGGAGCAATTTGAGAATGAGTTATTAACAGGGAATGGTCTTTTAGGCTTCCTCCACGTGAATGGGAGTTGACTTTTTGAATAATAAGAATTATATGTCACCAGGGGCGGGGGGTGGTCAGGATTTTAGAGATGCTTAGGTGGGGCATGCATGGCCAAAAAAAAAAAAAAAGGTTGGGAACCACTGACATAAAGGGAAGAATTTAATGTTTTATTATGTTTTTATATATGCTGGAAGGTGCCCAGAGTGGCTGCGGCAACCCAGTCAGGTGCGCACAGTACAATTATTATTATTATTATTATTATTATTATTATTATTATTATTATTATTATTATTAGGCTGGTGGAGCACAAAGTGTGGAATGTCCGGAATGCTTGCTACTTGCAATTTAAACTGTTCCTCAACTACCAAGCAGACAAGTATCCACAGACGCAATTGATTTCCTTCACGTTATGTAATACATTTTTATCCCTCTGTGTTTGCTTGTCATTATACGATAAAAATATTATAAAGTCGGAAATGGGGGAGAGCGGCAGCTGAAGGCAGGCTGAAAGTCGTATGGGCTAACCTAGGAACCCAGGGTTAATTTTTTTTAGTGATGCTGTGGAGAGCCACTCTGCACGTGCTCAGAGGCACTTTATTATTACACAAGGAGCGTGCTCATCAGTTTAACAGGACTGTGTCGGCGAAGCTGAACTGAAATTGGGGGGGGGGAGCAGTCAGCATAGTTTAGCCTGTCCTTTGACAGCGTTACCAGTGGTGCTGCATTGGAAGAGGGTAAGAAGGCATTTATTACATTTCCACACATGGGCTTTTCCCTTGCCTGTTGGTCTTTCTGGTATGTATGTAAACTGCTTAAAGGTTCCATTAGTGGCATAGGAGAGATGGGGGGAGGGGATCACATCTGGCAACCAATGTGCCCCTTTGGTTTCAGATAGTATATAGACGCAGGTGGCGCTGTGGTCTAAACCACGGAGCCTCTTGGGCTTGCCGATCAGAAGGTCGGCAGTTCGAATCCCCGTGATGGTGTGAGCTCCCGTTGCTTAGTTCCTGCTCCTGCCAACCTAGCAGTTCGAAAGCACGCCAAAAAGTGCAAGTAGATAAATAGGTACCACTCCGGCCGGAAGGTAAACGGCGTTTCCGTGCGCTGCTCTGGTTTCACCAGAAGTGGCTTAGTCATACTGGCCACATGACCCAGAAAAACTGTCTGTGGACAAACGTCGGCTCCCTTGGCCAGTAAAGCGAGATGAGCGCCACAACCCCAGAGACATTTGCAACTGGACCTAACTTTTTTAGTACATGGGTAGATGAGTCTGAAAAGCCCGGGACACAAATTTAGCAGCTCATTTACCAGAAGTAGTGTATTTAGCATTAACTCTGGAAATGTATACAAGATTCTGATCAAACTAAGCCTCCCATTGTATATTTTGCTCTATAAGACTTTGTTAGGTCAAAATAAAGTACAGTCATACCTTGGAAGTCAAAGGGAATCCGTTCTGGAAGTTTATTCGACTTCCAAAATGTTCGGAGACCAAAGCGCGGCTGCTGATTGGCTGCAGGAAGCTACAGTGGTACCTCGGGTTAAGTATTTAATTCGTTCCGGAGGTCCGTACTTAACCTGAAACTGTTCTTAACCTGAAGCACCACTTTAGCTAATGGGGACTCCTGCTGCCGCCACGCCCCCGGAGCACGATTTCTGTTCTTATCCTGAAGCAAAGTTCTTAACCTGAAGCACTATTTCTGGGTTAGTGGAGTCTGTAACTTGAAGTGTATGTAACCTGAAGCGTATGTAACCTGAGGGAGCAGTGTATTGCAGCCAATCAGAAGCCACGGAAGCCCCATCAGACAGTCGGCTTCCAAAAATAGTTCGCAAACCAGAACAGCTGCTTCCAAGGTACGACTTCCAAGGTATGACTGTATACACTTCCAGTGTTAATGATAAACACATTACTCCTGGCAAAGGAGTATTTAGTATTGCGCTGGTTTAATTTCCAGAGGTGTTCCCTTTAATTATATCCTATAGCTGCAGCCTTCATCCCAGGTCATCCCGTTCAATGACCGTGAAAGGCTCCCCTGCCCATATCACTTTCTCAGCAAATTCCTTCAAGATTAAGGGACCCTAAGCAAGCTGTCAGTCCTTGGAGGCCCAGCCGCCAGGAATTCCTGAAACCTTCAAAGCTCCTCAATTCAGAGAGCGAGTGGCCGGCGGGTGACAAAAGCTTCCACATTTCGGGTGGGTTTGGGATTTCTCCCCAGCCTTAGCCTTGGAATGAAATAAAATGAGGGCAACTGAAGGGCAAAGGAAGGAAATGGCCTGTGAAGCGAAAGGACGGAAAGCAGTGCAGCAGCTTGAATATTAGTCTAGATGTCTATGTCTAAGCTCATATTCTTCCTTGATCATGAAGCCCCATGTCAAGGAGAGGGAGGGTGAAATATACTCAGAGTTGAGAGTGGATTTCATGCTCTTTATTCAGCTCATAGTGGTGAGGAGGAATGAAAGTTTCCCCAAAGTATCTGCTTTATATACATTATTTACACAATGGGCTGCACGTGATTGGCTAATTCTGGAATTCTCCTGTGGGCCAATCAGGTTGTGGATTCACTTCCATCTGGAGCTGGATTGGGTGGCTCCTGCAGACCAATCATACTGCTGCATTGTTCTAGGACCAATCAGACTGCTGCATTTTGGATCCTATTCAACTCAGCACATAACAGGGGGTTTGACGAAAAGGGCTTAATTTGTGGCCGGGTCCGCCAGGTCTCATCCCCACACTCTCTCACTAACACCAGGCAGCAGCAGACTTTGGGCTTTCAAATTTAAGCAGTGCTTTGGATGAGACTAAAATTTGGCGTACTGTCCCCCCCCCCCCCCCGCCCAACCTTTCACCTTCCGTTCTATGTCATTATTGCGGTACCCTCTCAGCACAGCACCCAGTGTGGGCAAACCAGTCGCGTTCTCCGAAATCTGCCTCTGCACTAGGACTAAGTCCTAAACACAGATTAAGAACTGTAGGCATTTCGCTGAAGGAGAACTATATGAAAATGATGTATCGGTGGTATTTCACACCTATAAAATTAGCAAAGATGTATAGAACGGCTTCAAATGTATATTGGAAATGTAAGGTGAAGGAAGGCACATTCTGCCACATGTGGTGGACGTGCAAGATAACGAAAGCATTCTGGGAAATGCTATACAGTGGTACCTCAGGTTACATACGCTTCAGGTTACAGACTCCGCTAACTCAGAAATAGTGCTTCATGTTAAGAACTTTGCTTCAGGATGAGAACAGAAATCGTGCTCTGGCGGCACGGCGGCAGCAGGAGACCCCATTAGCTAAAGTGGTGCTTCAGGTTAAGAACAGTATCAGGTTAAATACGGACCTCCGGAACGAATTAAGTACTTAACCTGAGGTACCACTGTACAATGAGTTGAAAGAAATGTTTAAAATAATGTTTGTGGAAAAACCAGAGGCTTTTTTATTAGGAATTTTAGGTGCAGAGATACCAAAGGAGCAGAAATGATCATTTATGTATGCAACGACAGCAGCATGGATACACTGGCCCAGAGATGGAAAGAAGATAAAGTCCTGACCAGAGATGAATAGTTGATGAAGATGATGGACTATGCCGAAATGGTGAAAATGACAGGGAAAATCAGAAACCAGGAAGAGAAGAACATTAAGAAGGAATGGGGGAAATTCACAATGTAATTAAGAGAACACTGTAAACAACTAAAAACTTTGGCAGGATTTGAGTAAAGCTTGTAAAGTACAAAAAATTAAGGTAAAAATGTATTATTTAAGAAAAACGGAAAAAATAAGTGAAGCAGTTGAAAGAGATTGAAAATGGTAACCGTGGAACGGCGGAAGGGAGTCAAAAGTTTCAGGGAATCCTAAATGATGTTGATGTTGATGTTTAATGTTTGAATTTAAATTTGCAGTGTAAAACTTATAAAAAAGATTTATATCTATAAAAAAAGAAATGTAGGCTTTTCTGGAAAGCTGGCATGGTTTCGGAAAGGGCTGAAAGGCCATGAAAAAAATGCCAAGCAAAGCCAAGAGTGACACAGAGCCCTTCTCATTCCAGCTGGATGGCAGGATCATGGCGCAGGCAAGCGGAATCGCTTTGCACTCATCCCGGGCCATCTTTCTTGTGTACTCCCTGTTTATGTGGCATTGGGGACCTCTCAAATGGAAAGATTTGATTTGCAGTGAGAAGTGCCTGTTTGATCGTGCAGGTCCCCCAAACACTTGGGCCCTCGCAAAGGACCTTTTGATGGCATTTTACCATTGTACTGTTAAGGGTGTATTAACTTATGGTCTGTGTGTGTGGTTTGGAAGCTGCATGGCCAGGGGAAAAACAATGCTGTCCAGGGTTGTAAAAACTGCGGAGAGAATAATTGGGTGCGCTCTTCCCACCTTGGATCAAATCTATGCTTCTAGGTGCCATAAGAAAGCTGCAGAGATAGCGCAGGAGAGTGCGCACCCCGGAAATGATCTCTTTCAGCTTCTGCCTTCTGGAAGAAGGTACAGGGTTATAAAGGCGAGGACTAGCCGCCTAAGAAACAGTTTCTATCCAAATGCGATTTTGGTTTTAAACACAGTGTAAGGAGTCTCTGGGACGTGGGTGGCGCTGTGGGTTAAACCACAGAGCCTAGGACTTGCCAATCAGAAGATCGGTGGTTCAAATCCCCGCAACAGGGTGAGCTCCCGTTGATCAGTCCCTGCTCCTGCCAACCTAGCAGTTCAAAAGCATCTCAAAATGCAAGTAGATAAATAGGTACCACTCCGGCGGGAAGGTAAACGGCGTTTCTGTGCGCTGCTCTGGTTCGCCAGAAGCGGCTTAGTCATGCTGGCCACATGACCCGGAAGCTGTACGCTGGCTCCCTCGGCCAATAAAGCGAGATGAGCACCGCAACCCCAGAGTCGGCCACGACTGGACCTAATGGTCGGGGTACCTTTACCTTTACTTTAAGGAGTCTCTATGGGAGTATATTGTATTTAAAAATGGGGTATCAGAGCTTTTAGGGGGCTAGCCAGGTTGGGATGGCTGGGATAGCAGGCTTGTTGGTTTTTGAATGTCTTCAATTTCGTTGTTCTGCATGGAACAATGACAATCAAGATTATCGTATCATTATTATTTCCTAGTTACTACTCACCACCAGGTTCCCAATGACCATGACCATCATGAAGACAATGAGGCACAAGGTTTGCCCCGCCACTTCCATGCAGTCCCACATGGTCTCAATCCACTCCCCGCAGAGGATGCGGAAGACGATCAGGAAGGAGTGGAAGAAGTCGTGCATGTGCCAGCGTGGCAGCGTGCAGTCGCTGCTGATCTTGCAGACGCACTCGGTGTAGCTCTTCCCAAACAACTGCATCCCCACCACGGCGAAGATGAAAACGATGATGGCCAGCACGAGGGTGAGGTTGCCCAGGGCACCCACCGAGTTGCCAATGATCTTGATCAGCATGTTGAGCGTTGGCCAGGATTTGGCGAGCTTGAACACTCTCATCTGCGGAAGCAAGAGGAATCCTGCTTAGCCCCTGGAAATCTCAGGAATGGGGGACCTGTGGACCCCCAAATGTTGGGGACTCCAACTCCCATCGGCCCCATCAATGACCATAGTTCAGTGGTTCCCAACCTGTGAGTCCCCGGATGTTGTTGGACTACAACGCCCATCATCCCTGAGCTCTGGCCTTGCTAGCTAGGGGTGATGGGAGTTGTAGTTGAACAACATCTGGGGACCCACAGGTTGAGAAAGGCTGCTATAGACGATGGGAGCTGCCGCCCAACAACATCTAGAGGGCCACAGTTTCCCAATCCTTGCCTTATTGCTTAGGACATACAGTGGTACCTCGAGTTACATACGCTTCAGGTTACAGACGCTTCAGGTTACAACCTCCGCTAACCCAGAAATAGTACCTTGGGTTAAGAACTTTGCTTCAGGATGAGAACAGAAATTGTGTGGCAGCAGTGCAGCGGCAGTGGGAGGCCTCATTAGCTAAAGTGGTGCTTCAGGTTAAGAACAGTTTCAGGTTAAGAACAGACCTCCGGAATGAATTAAGTACTTAACCCAAGGTACCACTGTATTTAGCTAACGGAGATCTAGAGCTGATCATCTGCAAGTTCTTGTACTGAAAGCCTGTGCCCACCCTCCGGAGTTGGAGTGGTTCAGCCACAGTCTTGTGTGTCTATAGATACTTGAACCTCACCTAGCAGACGTAACATTTCTACAGTGGTACCTCGAGTTAAGTACTTAATTCGTTCCGGAGGTCCATTCTTAAAATGAAACTGTTCTTAATCTGAAGCAGCACTTTAGCTAATGGGGCCTCCCGCTGCTGCCGCGCCGCCAGAGCACGGTTTCTGTTCTCATCCTGAAGCAAAGTTCTTAACCTGAGGTACTACTTCTGGGTTAGCGGAGGCTGTAACCTGAAGCGTATGTAACCCGAGGTACCACTGTACTCCTCTTTATAGCTAAGGTGGGAGGCCTGTTGGCTCTGGCTCCACCCACTCTGGCCTCTGGCTCCACCCACTGCTGGTTCTGTGGCTTGATCCCAAGCTTCATGGGCAAAAGAAGTAGAGTTTGCTGCCACGTCTGATCAGCTGATTCTTGGCAGCTGCCAAGTCCTGCGACTTTACCCCTTCGGTCTGATTTCAAACCATGCAAACGCTTCACTTGACGTCACCTGACATCAGTTGATTGACAGGTAGGCAGACTTGCGCATCTGCAAAATGGCCCATGGGGGTTGCGCAGTGTTTGGAATTCCCATTGTTCAAGGCGCATTTTGTGACAGGGAATTTCATTTGCGTGAGCAGTTTCTGAACTGTGGGCGCAGAACCGTGCCTAAGATTTCAGATTAAAACTGCAGAGTGGAAAGAAAGGAGGACTTTTTCCTGCCTCCCCACTTCCAGCTATTCTCTGAAGTATGGAGAAGAGACCCTCTTAAGAATATTAGGGGGCTGGGCTGGGGAAGAACAGGCCTATTCAGCTTTCAAGAGACTGAGATCTACTCCCACTATAAAAAACAACTGAGAGATATACCAAAGTTGTTGTTTTTTTGAATCGGGGGTGTGTGTGATCTACTGTGATCTACCATGGATCCCCTGTGATCTACCAGTAGATCACGATCTACCTGTTGGACATCCATGGACTAGACCATGTAAAAATGAACACAATATTTTAGCTGCAGTTCATTCAATTTCAGCTTTGTATTCTTGTTATTAAAGAAGCGCACCTAGGTATTCCGTTGTTGCACCCATAACCTAGGTTTAAGGGGCCATTTAGATCCTAGCTTTCATATCTCAGTTTCTAACACTGGGGTTGTGGGATGTCAAGCAATAGTTCTATACCCTCCAAGTTTCCCTATTTTCCAGGGACTCTCCTGGATTTACAGTAGCCATCCCGGTTTCTGATTTGATCCTGGAATATCCCGCTTTTCCTTACGACATCCCTATCTTCATTGGAGAAATGTTGGAGGGTGTGACAGATTGTCTCTATCAGAGAAATGTTGGAGGGTATAGAGTTATCCAACACCCAAGCCATCTGAAGGCAGCCCTCTAGGGGGATTTTTAAAAATGTTTAATGTTATTTTTATATCTGTTGGAAGCCGCCCAGAGAGGCTGGGACAACCCATATAATATTACTATTTAAACCCTCCCATCTGACTGGGTGGAATATGCGCAGCTTGCAGACTTAGCATATAGAATAAGAGAACAAGAAGAACATACATTTAGAGAAGATTGGAAAATGTTTATTGAATATATGGGGGTAAATTGTGTACACTTGAAAACGTTGGCAGCATTAAGATAAATTCAACAGTGTAAATAAGTTTTGATGGATGTAATAACAGAATACTGAATGGTTTAGTCTATGTAAAATACGCAGGGATTTATGATATGCAAAATGAACCGTGGAAAGAGAAGAAGTCACTGATATTTTAAGGATGTTTAAATGAGCATTCAAAATACTAAAACAGAAAATTTTATAACAATTATAAAATAATAAAAAATAGTAATATTATTGTAATGTTGCTGCTGCTGCTGCTATTGTTACTGAATAGGGCGTCCCTATTTTCATTGGAGAAATGTTGGAGGGTATGCACACACACCCACACACACACACACACCCATGCTTATAAAACCCAAAGGGTTAGAAACTGGCTATTATTTGAACAAAATACAGTTGATATTCTTGCAAGGCCAGATTTGCACAGCAAATAGTAGACTAACTAGCCCTGGTGGCTGCAATCGCACATGCTTCCTTGCCAACATCACCAGTGTCTTGGTAGAGTTGTTCTAGGCTTCCTCAACCTCGGCCCTCCAGATGTTTTTGGCCTACAACTCCCATGATCCCTAGCTACCAGGACCAGCAGCAAGGGATGATGGGAACTGTAGTCTCAAATCATCTGGAGGGCAGAAGTTGAGGAAGCCTGCTCTACCTTAAAGGTGGATTAGGCAACCAGACCAGGAACAAATCAACAGGCACTGAGCACCATAGCTGTCAACCGTCCCTTATTTGGCGGGAAATTCCCTTATCCCAGTACTGTGTCCCGCTGCTGTCCCTTATTGATGATGTCCCTTAAATTTCCCGGGTTTCAAAGGAAGCAGCTCCTCTCCCTCCCTCCCTCCCTGCTGGCCAGGGAGGAGGGAGGCTCCAACTGTGTTGCTTGGCTGCGTTGCTCACCCAATAAGGAGTCTAAGAACGAATGGGGGGTGGAGCTTGCATGCCTTGTGCCAATCAAATCGGCCACGTTGCCTGGGGACTCGCCTTTGCTCAGTGCTTTGCTCAAGAGAGGTGACGGTGGTTTTCCTTGCTGCATCCCCTTTGCTGGGTTGCTGCGCTTTGGGAACCACCGCTTGAGGCTTCGTTTGGCTGCTGGCTTTCTGCCTCTGGCTCGGAGGGGCTCAAAAGTCGAACATACCTGTGCCCTGAAAATCCCTTATTTTGGCGGCTGATCCCTTATTTTCGAGGCTGCTGGTCCCTTATTTTCAAATCTGTAAGTTGACAGCTATGCTCAGCACAGACGTTTCAGGCTGTGAGGCTGCCTCTGGGACTGGTCAGTTTTCTGCGCAAGCGCTGGCGAGCTGGCTTGTGGCACCTTCCAAAATAGCACAGGGACGCCTCGCCCCCGCTCTGCCCGGGGTGGGAGGAAAATATTGGCCCTGCTTCAGAAAGAAGCCGCAGGGACACAGGATGACATAACAAAGTCACCTACCAGACGGAAAGAGCGTAGCACAGACAGGCCCTGGACGTTGGCGAGGCCGAGCTCAACCAAGCTGAGAGTGACAATGATGCTGTCAAAGATGTTCCATCCAACCTGGAAGTAATCGTAGGGGTCCAGCGCAATCAGCTTCAGCACCATCTCTGCAGTGAATATCCCCGTGAAGACCTGCGAGGAAGTGCCGTGAGAAAGAAGACACGGTGAGAGGTGGGCGAAGTTGGCTGCTCCACAGACAAGGGGCAGAGGAGAAAAGAAAGCCAGACAGTCTTCATGTATGCGACAACGGCCGCGAGAGTTCTAATAGCACAAGGATGGAAGACTGAAGAAACCCCAACTAAAGAATCACGGCAAGAAAATTTGATGGACTGAACTGGCAAAACTGACATATAAGCTACGGGACAAGGATAACTGTGACTTTAAAGATGAATGGGAACCCTTTACAAAGTATTCGAAGATGCAACAAAGCGAACTGGACTCCTCGGATGGCTTTGAATAAACATTCACAAACTTTTTATTGATAATAATCAGCTAAATAGTTTGAGGATCTACCGTATTTTTCACTCTATAGGAAGCACTGGACCATAGGAGGGGGAGAACAGGGGGGGGGGGAATCCTCCCCCTCTCTGCTCAGCGCCCCTTCAGCGAAGCGGCAGGAGAAACGGAGCCCCTTCCATTTCTCCTCCCGCTTCGCTGAAGGGGCTCTGCGCAGAGAGGTAAAACTGTGCAGCGCCTCTCCCGCGAAGCAAAGCCTGGAGAGCAACGGGGATCGGTGTGCACCTACCCCTCTCGCTCTCCAGGCTTCAGACGGCTATCTGCAAGCCTTTGGAGTGCAGCAGGAACTCCTGCTGCGCTCCGAAGACTTGCGGATAGCTGCCCAAAGCCCCCGAAGCACAGCGGGAGTTTGCGCTGCGCTCCAGGGGCTTTGGGCTTCAGGTGGCTATCCGCAAGCCTTCGGAGAGCAGTTCTCCCTCTGCACTTCGGAGGCTTCACGTTGCTATCGCTGAAGCCAAGGAGCCTGCATCCGCTCCATAGGATACACACACATTTCCCCTTAATTTTTGGAGGGGGAAAGTGCATCCTATAAATCGAAAAATACGGTATACAACTTTGTAACATGCAGAAAACAGCATTCTCAGAGAAATCAAAGACTGGAACTGAGGGAAGCCGGGAGGTGGGGGTGGGTGGGTTTTGTGTGGGAGGGTGGGGGGAGGGGCGGACAAATGGGGGGGGGGGAAATAAGGATGATATGTTTCTGGATAATATGTTTTGTTATAATTTTGAATAATTTTTTTTTTTTAAGAGGGGGTTAAACTAGGCCACAACTTTGAGGCTTGTGGAAGACGAGAGGGCTTGGTATGGCAAGAAGTCTGATCAAGACCCAAGCAGCCCACATGCTGGGCAGTGCCTTTGGGATCTTCGATCCTGCTGGCAACCTGGGGTGAGTGATGTCAGGGCCACCCAACCCTGAGCTCAGGTCATGAGTACAGCCGTACCTTGGTTTTCAAACGCCTTGGGAGTCGAACGTTTCGGTTCCCAATCAAAAAACAGAAGTGATTGTTCTGGTTTTTGAGCATTCTTTGAAACTTCCTGCAGCCAATTGGAAGCTGCGCCTTGGTTTCTGAATGTTTTAGAACTTGAACGGACTTCCGGAACGCATTCCGTTCGACCTCTGAGGTAGCAGTGTATAAGCTAGCACTCAATAAGGGTGAGGTGAGGGAAGCAAGCACTCTGTGTGTGTCAACAAGCAATTCACATTATATTTCTCCCAGTATTTGGTTACAGCATTTATCATATTCAACTGTGTTAGAGTAGTGTTTGTTCTTTCAAAAAAGACGAAGAAATACCCTCCCTTGCGTGAAGAATGACGGAGGGAACACGAGGCTATATGTTTGCTGCTACGAATACGTTCCTTTCCGCAATTTCTGTCCAATGAATGTAGGGCTATGGAGCCAATGATAGATGACCCTGAGAGGCTCAGATAATTGCTCCACGTTTCCCACAGATTGAAGCAGAAGCAGAGAATTAATTCAGCCTCTTTACACTTCCCCTCACTTCCTTTAGCATGCCTTCTGCTATTTTTGCCGACAATTTCCAGGGAACTGCTACCGACAATATTTAAATATTTTGTTGTTGTTGCTTGTCCTAAACCTTTTAGCAAAGGTGTTTCTCGAATTACATTCTTGCCTCTTTTATTGCCAGCTAACATATTCCTTTTGCCAGAGTTTGTGTTCCTCTTTATTCCCCTCGCTTGGACAAGACTTTGAATTTCTTTGTGCTTTATTGATGTGGGTATTAGTTGCACAAACACCAAGGAGATGAGGTGGTAATTGGGCAAGGACCTAAACCGACTAGCTTTCGCTTTCATCCCAACAGGGCAGGCTCCCTGCTAACTCCACATGGTGTCAGAGTGCCTCTTTGTTAATTCCACAATAGCTTCCTTGATTCTGCTAATTCATCACTATTTTTTCCGAGACGCTTTCATCCTAATCCCATTAGTTCTCATACCCTACAGAGGCTTACCCAAAATATATATACAACTGCATCTGTGCATATTCATCCCATCCATATTTTTGTTTGCCCAACGCTTTCCCTTGGGAAACCTGCGGTTTAGCGC
Source organism: Podarcis gaigeae (assembly GCF_964106915.1). Lineage (NCBI taxonomy): Eukaryota > Metazoa > Chordata > Lepidosauria > Squamata > Lacertidae > Podarcis > Podarcis gaigeae. The sequence goes on from NC_139689.1 coordinate 42,038,577, forward strand.
TGAATTGCAACAGACAGCGTGTGGATTTTCCGCAGGTGGCCATTTGTTCCAATTTAGCACTAAAGAGCAGGTTTTCCAGGGGAACGTGGCAGGGGAAGGGCAAAACCTCACGGGACAAGCGGGAAATCGCTTGGACCCATGCTGTCTAGGTGTGAATGAGCCCTCAACCTCCTTGCATAAGTCTTTCTTCTTTTCCCCTTCTGTCCATTGTTGTCTTTTTTAACACTCATGTTAGGGACGTGGCTTTTGCTTGCGCTACCCGATGACCTGTCATGTGCAGCAATGGCACTGCGTTAATAATATCAAGATTATTGTGTCTGGATTCTACCTTCCAGTGTTGGCAGAGCATTAATAACTTGGCAGCCTATCTGGGACCTGGCAAATGCCCCAGAAACCAGCACGCTTGCCTGGGGTTGGGTTTCGTCAAGGAAATACAAGGGGATTAATAGGACAAAACATGCCCACTGTGTTTCCTACGAGCTGTTAGAAGCTGGCTGCAGGCCCAGCTCTAGAATCACAGTGGGGGATTGTATGCCGAGAGTTATCAGAGGACTTTAGTGCAAAACAGGAAGCACCTAAATATTAACCAGTCTGAAGTTACTAAGGGCACAATGCTATACCTGGCAGTTAAGAAGAAGAAGAAGAGGAGTTTGGATTTGATATTCTGCTTTATCACTACCCGAAGGAGTCTCAAAGCGGCTCACATTCTCCTTTCCCTTCCTCCCCCACAACAAACACTCTGTGAGGTGAGTGGGGCTGAGAGACTTCAGAGAAGTGTGACTGGCCCAAGGTCACCCAGCAGCTGCATGTGGGGGAGTGGGAAGCGAACCCGGTTCACCAGATTACGAGTTTATCGCTCTTAACCACTACACCACACTGGTTAAGAACTCAGTGAGAACTCAGTGGGACTGACTTCTGAGTAGAACTGTGCTGTTAATGCAGGGATGGGAACCTGCTGCCCTCCAGATTCTATTAAACCCAACCAACATTGCCAATGGTCAGGGATGATGGGAATTGTAGTCCAACAAATATTTGGAGGTCCATAGGCTCCCTACCCCTGTGTTAACATATTGAATGTTTCAATATTTATTTTTATTCTTTATACTGGGGATAAAACAGACAGATGACGGTTCTCAACAAGGAAGTTTCAGTTCAAATTTCAGCCAGGAGGGAGCGGGCTCCAAAATTCAGCAGCTAATTTCAATGAATTGGGAGAGACCATTTGATGGCCACCGTAACAGAAACACTGTCATCTTGTTGCATTACTTATTGGGCTTGGGTGAGGGGGAGGAACAGGCCTACCCCTGTAAAATGCCCCCTTCATTTAACTACCCAGAAATGGTACAGAGTGGCACCTTTAGCTCAGCCCAATTAAAACTTTGTGGACTGAAAAAAGTTGGATTTGTTGAGCTTCAGGGGAAATAATTGCTGGGCAAAAACGACATGATGTAAGTTGTCAAATTATGAGTAGGGCAGCAAGGACCCTCATTTGGACCCTGTCCCTCTCTCAAGCCACAGTGCATCAGGGTCATCTACCGAAGCTAGCTGGCATCAAGTCACAGAATGAAGAACAGAGGGCTTGTGATTGGGAAATGTTCCATAATGAATGAAAAAAAGTATAAAGGTAAAGGGACCCCTGACAGTTAGGTCCAGTTGCGGACGACTCTGGGGTTGCGGTGCTCATCTTGCTTTATTGGCTGAGGGAGCCGGCGTACAGCTTCCGGGTCACGTGGCCAGCATGACTAAGCCGCTTCTGGCAAACCAGAGCAGCGCACGGAAACACCGTTTACCTTCCCGCTGGAGCGGTACCTATATATTGGCAGCTTTCTGGGTCATGTGGCTAGCAGGACTAAACCGCTTCTGGCACAACGGGACACCGTGACGGAAACCAGAGCGCACGGAAACGGCATTTACCTTCCCGCCGGAGCAGTACCTATTTATCTACTTGCACTCGCGTGCTTTTGAACTGCTAGGTTGGCAGGAGCAGGGACCGAGCCACGGGAGCTCACCCCGTCACAGGGATTCAAACCGCCGACCTTCTGATTGGCAAGCCCTAGGCTCTGTGGTTTAGACCACAGCACCACCCGCTTTCTCCCCCAAAAAACCCAGAGTCCTTTCTGTTGGGGTTAATTCAGACTGAAATTCCAAGGTGTCAAAAAAGGCTATTTATGTATGCCACTACTGCGGCCCGTGTTTTGTTAGCCCAAAAATGGAAAATGAGCGAGGTCCCAACCAAAGAAGAATGGCAACTTAAGCTGACAGAATATGCACAACTTGAAGACTTAACACATAGAACAAGAGAACAAGGAGAACGTACGTTTAAAGAAGAGTGGAAAATGTTTACTGAATATATGGGAAATAATTGTGTACTGTTGAAAACACCGGCAGCATTAAGATAAATTCAACAGTGTACAGTGGTGCCTCGCAAGACGAAAATAATCCGTTCCGCGAGTCTCTTCGTCTAGCGGTTTTCTCGTCTTGCGAAGCAACCCTATTAGCGGCTTAGCGCTATTAGCGGTTTAGCGGCTTAGCGGCTATTAAAGGCTTAGCGGCTTAGTGGCTAAAAGGCTATTAGCGGCTTAGAAAAGGGGGGGGGAGCGAAAAAAATTGCAAGACGTTTTCGTCTTGCGAAGCAAGCCCATAGGGAAATTGCCGCCGGAGCAGTACCTATCGAAAAACGGAAGCGCATCGAAAAACGGAAAACCCTTTCGTCTAGCGGGTTTTTCGTCTTGCGCGGCATTCATCTAGCGGGGCACCACTTTGAACAAGTTTTGATGGATGCGATAATGGAATACTGAATGGTATAGTTTTTGTAAAATAGGCAGGGAGTTATGATATGTAAAATGAACCATGGAAAGAGGAGCAGAAGGGAAGTCATTGATGTCTTAAGGATGTAAAATGAGTATTCTAAATGGTAAAACAGAAAACAATAAAATTATATATTTTTAAAAAAGAACAGAGGGAATGTGGTTCTCCTACCAGGTTCCCCACATTCAAAACATTGTTGAATGCGTCTGTCATCGGGTAGTGTTCCATGGCCATGAAGATGGTGTTGAGGACAATGCAGATGGTGATCCCCAGATCAACAAAGGGGTCCATGACAATGAGCTTGATTATGTTCTTCATCTTCACCCAGAGCGGGCAGCAATTCCACACGAGGACCGCGTGGGCAAACTTGTACCACCACGGCGGACATTTCTGGTGCGCCTCTTCCAGTTCTGAAAGCAAAAAATCAACAAGGAACATATTGATTGAAACCATAGCGAACCGTGTATATTTGAGGGAAATAATAAGTTACTTCATTTACATATACGTAATCTTAATTATATTTTATTGTCATAATGTTATTGTTGTTTTCCTCTGCCTTTTAAAAACATTTTATGTATTCTTTTTCTTTCCTTTTCATTCTAACTTATTGTAATATTCTTAATAAATTTGAAATTAAAAAACAACAACACAAGGACCTCTGGCACACGATCATTTTTCCCCACTACGTCAAAGTCAATACAGTCATACCTCTGAAGCCGAACGCCTTGCGAGTCAAACGTTTTGGCTCCCGGACGCCACAAACCCAGAAGCGAGTGTTCCGGTTTGTGAATGTTCTTTGGAACCCGAACGTCCGATGTGGGTTCTGTGGGTTCTGATTGGCTGCAGGAGCTTTCTGCAGCCAATCGGAAGCTGCGCTTTGGTTCCCGAACATTCTGGAAGTCAAACAGACTTCCAGAATGGATTCCGTTCGACTTCCAAGGTACAACTGTACTTACCAAGATGTCCAACTTCAGCCAATAAATCAGTGAGACAAATCAATGGGCAGAACAATCAAAACCCCTCATCCACCATGCCCAAGGGGGTTAGGATGGCGTGGTCGTGTTCCTCTGGCCAGCCAAGCTCCACTGCAAGGTGCATCCCAAAGAGCAGTAGCCAGCGGAAGCCCCCCAAAATGGGGCATTTCAGGGGCAGGAAGTTGCTGGGACTGTCCAGAATTGGATCTGCTGGATCCTGAGCTGCCCCTCCTGCGCTCAGATGGCAGCAATGGGCTCAAGGTGGACCTCTAGGCTGTGCCAATCTGGGAGCTAGCACATCAAAGGGGCATTTTTGAATGGGTGGCTGCATTCAAGCTCCACCATTGCCCGTCAGGGTTGGATTGCAGCCTCCTGCTTAAATTTGAGACCAAAATTTCACCCAGAGGCAGGGAACCCTTTTCAGTCTCTTTGGCTGGGGTAGAGGCAAAGTTGTGCAGCTTAGTGGATGCGCCTCTTACCTTTGGAATGTGGCCTAAGGTGCAAAGCCACAGATGTCTACCTCTGCTCTTACGGTACGGAAGAAAACCCTCTCCAAGACAGAAGTACTGTTTCTGGGAGACAGGGGAAAGGGCAATGGGGCCAACACCATTAAGGACCCTGTCACTCATGATCAAGTCTGCATGCTATGTACATGACAGAAGGAAACACATCTTGGAAGGTGTCCTACACTACTGGAAAAGACATGTACCCTTCCCAGGGTACGGTCACCTTTTTCGAACCACCAAAGGCATCTGGAGTTTTCAGAACTAGAACAGCATCTCTCTTATTCCTTGGGCTTCTGACTAAAACAACAGTCTACTGCCAAGTTACTGTCTTTTTCCGCCCCCATGTATAAGACACCCCCTATTTTGAGGGACTCTGATTTAAGAAAAAGGGGGAGGGAGATGTATACGTATATAAGACGCCCCCAAATTTTTGACATTATTTTTAGGGGAAAAACCTAGTCTTATACATGGAAAAATACGGTAATTTACAAAAAAGAGGGAACATTTTATCACATGTGGTGGGAATGTAAAAAGGTGAAATGCTTCTGAGAGATGATATATAATGAGTTGGAAAAAAATGTTGAAATATATATTTATAAAGAAACCAGAAGCATTTCTCTTGGGTATTGTTGGAAATGATATAAATAGAAAGGTATGTAAGCTTTTTCTATATGCAGTAACAGCAGCAAGAATACTATTGGCCCAAAAATGGAAGCAAGAAGAATTACCGACGATGGAAGAATGGAGGATGAAATTAATGGACTATGCGGAACTTGATAAACTAACAGGAAGGATCCAAAACCGGCAGGACCAGAAGTTTACCGAGGAATGGAGTAAATTTACGGATTATTTGAAAAGTATTTGTGATGACCAGACGACGTTTGTAGGTTTGCAAGAAGTTCTATGAGGAATAATATTAGAAATATTTCAAAAATAGAGAAGGAGACGTGATATGTTAAGAATATAAAGGCAATATTAAGTTAGGAAATGCGTAAGAAGTGATTAAGACGGAGCATTGTCAGAGGTGCTGATGGAAGTCCAATAAGAATGTATTTGTGATAAATTGTGTGGTATGTTTTATAATTTTGTATGTTAAAAACCAATAAAAATATTTTTTTTAAGGAAAAATACAGTGATTTGTATTTATTTAACGGCTTATGCGATCCCTGTTCTCGCTTAGTTCACAACAATTCACAATATTAAAAATGATAAACATTATAATAGGCAATGGTCTTTGTCGTTGTTTTTCCTAATGCCAGAAACAATCCAGCTCTACCCAAAGTCGTGGAGGAATTTACCTTCCAGTGTGTTGGAGACAATGCTGAGGGCACTCTCTGCTCGTTTATTCAAGCCTGTCCCTTCTTGGTTTCCTACTTGGAGATGGTTGTGGTCAGACTTCTCATGCTCCTCCGCTGTATCTGACTGCAACAGGGAAACAAGGATGATTTAGCGCAGGGTATCTCACACCTTCTATCTCCAGGGCCCACCTGCGACAGCAGAAAATGACGGAGGCCCACAAGCCACTCACAAAATTGGTGGAACGTAGTGTCAGAGCTTGGCAAAATCAATGGGCAATTACTGGGATAGCTTTCTACGGATATCTAATCTATCTTTGGAAATTGATAAATTCCTTGTCACATGTTTGCCTTGTTTAATGTTGTATTTAATCTTGTTTTTAAGTTGTATTCATTCAACTTGTTTTTATTATTGCTTGTTAGCCGCCCTGAGCCCGGCCTTGGCTGGAGAGGGCGGGGTAATAATAATAATAATAATAATAATAATAATAATAATAATGGCAAGGAGTTACATAGCTCAGTTTTTCTCAAGCTAGGTACACACATTTACTTTGGACGTATCATGGCACAGCACCCCCATTTTGGGGCAGAATGTGATCATCCAGAAGCGTTTTTCTTTCATATTTTCCCTTCCCACCCTACATGCCTCTCAGATAGATAGATAGATAATACTTTATTCGGCTATAAGCCCACAAGGTAAAACCAAACAATAAATAAAATAGCCTCTCAGAGTTTTTCCACCCATCTCCTGTAATTTCTTCTCCCATACTCCTTTCACACTCAACTTGTAATTCATTCCCACCCACCCCAAGCTCCTCAATATTGCTGCTGCTGCTGCTGCTGCTGTTGATAATGATAATGAGGATGATGATAATTGCCCTTCACCACAAGATCTCAGGGAGGTTCACGAGATAAAAATACAATGTAAAAGCACAAATAAATAGTTCAAGCAAAAACAACAAAATAATAACCCCCCCTCCCACAAACACATTTAAAAGCCTGTAGAATATCAGTCAGCCAAAGACCAAGTTGAAGAGGAATGTTTCCACCTGGTACCCCAAAAAAAATGTATTTTTCGCTCCATAAAAGGCACCTGACCATAAGACACACCTAGTTTTTAGAGGAGGAAAACAAGGGGGGGGGGGGAATTCTGAATCAAATGTTGTACTAAACTATTTAATAAACTACCGGTATATCAGAATAATATTTTAACCATGTAAAGTGAACAGCAGTCAACAGTGGCATTAAGAACCATCATCACTGTCATTAACAAACGAAGAGAGACTTTATCCCCTAGCAAGGGAGGGAGGGGGAGGGAATGAGCTTCCCACATTGAGTCCCTTAGAGGACTGTATGGTTTTGCCCTACACAATTATTTTTATAAAGCCGAATCAACCCTGGCGATCAATGGGGTGACAGATGTCGCAGCCAGATTGCCCTCACATCCGCTGTAGTCCGCTGGCAGTAGGAGTACAATATGGGCATGTCTTTAAGTTAACATCTTACATTAAAAACCTGACAGTACCAAACTATCGAAGGCTTTTCACCAAAGCCAGACTAAACGTCTTTCCTTCTGCAGTGTTGGATGGCAGGTTGAGAGGAGTTCCCTACCAGGAGAGACTTTGCTCGTGTGCCCAAGACATCGATTCCATAAAACATATTTTGTTGCACTGTGCAAAATATGAGCAAGCTAGGGCTGAACTGATATTACCCTTGCTGGTACCTTTCCCAGGAAAATCAGAGGCTCACTATGTCAGTTTCCTATTGGAAGTCCGGACAAACGCTAGAACATTAGCAGTTTTTATCGGTGGTCGCAAGAACCAATGATCCCTATATTCTGAACAAAATGATTGTTTAACCTGGAGGTAGGCTGTATGAATTGTGTATTGCTTTGTAAAGATTTGTTGGGTCTCTGGACCGTAATAAAGATTGATTGATTGATTGATTGATTGATTGACTGATTGATTTATAAAGCCAAAAGAAGTGGGACTTTTTTCCTTTTTGTTCATTGCAGAGAGCTCTGGGGGTTTTCATATGAGGGAGGAATGAGGGAGAAATCTGATTCAATTCCCATTTAAAGTCAAACCTACCTAATTCACACCTCCGTACACAACACAAGGACAAAACCACAGCCGCCCTTAAAACTTCACACTTCTGCAAAGGAAGGCACTACTGTCCCAGCAAGACCAGTGGCGCAGGGAGGGTCTTGCGTGGCAGCACGTCGCCTGTGGGGACGTGGGACGTCGCCCATGCGAGCATCGTCCCAAGGGGGTGGCACACCCATCCCAATGTGGCGGTCGAGGGTGGGGGCGGAGGGATTACACGGCTCCCGCTGTCTTTGCTTTACACCCGTGTAAGCGGCTCCTGTCCCACTTTGCTGCTTTAAAGCGAGCTGCGGAAAAGGGAAGGGCGGGAGCCATGGCTCCCATCCGTCCCTCCTCCGCGCAGCATTCGCTTCATAACATGCACAGACACTTCCCCTTACTTTGTAGGAGGAAAAAAGTGCGTCTTATGCAGCGAAAAATACAGTATATAATGAAGGTGCCAGGTGAACTGTTTGTGGGAGAGCACCCCACAAACAGGGATCCATGCAGAAAAGGCCTGTTCTTGTGTTGCCACCCTCCAGAATGCCCCCGTCTCTTTTCCCTTGTACAAGGACCCTTCTATTCCTCCTGTGCAGGCGACACACCTCGTCTATTGTAGCTGAGCGGTCCAGCACCAAGCGTGGGATGACGCGGCCGTTGCAGTCTTTTGGCCCATCTTGATCACTAGGCGCCTCTTGATCAGACTCCCCCGTCTTCTTTTTCTCCACAATAACGCTCTCCGCAGAGCTGCTGTTTGCTGCTTGCTCTTGAAGCTGTGGAGAAACCAGAGATCTGGGTGAAGAGTATTGCCATATATATATAATGATTTGTTGGAGGTACCCAGCACAGACTGGGCTCAGTTATGTTGAACTAAGAGTGGGTGCGCTCTTCCCACCTTGGATCAAATCTATGGTTCCAGGTGCCATAAGAAAGCTGCAGAGATAGCGCAGGAGAGTGCGCACCCCGGAAATGATCTCCTTCAGCTTCTGCCTTCTAGAAGAAGGTACAGGGTTATAAAGACTAGGACTAGCCGCCTGAGAAACAGTTTCCATCCAAATGCGATTTTGGTTTTAAACGCAGTGTAAGGTAATCTCTATGGGAGTATATTGTATTTAATTATGGAGTATCAGAGTTTTTAGGGGGCTAACCAGACTGGGATAGCTGGGATAGCAGGCTTGTTGGTTTCTGAATGTCTGACGTAGATTTTTTTCAATTTTGTTGTTCGGTATGGGACAATGACAATAAAGATTATCGTATCGTATCGAGAGACCCAGGTGCAACCCATTAAGCCAAGACACAAAGGGTTGGTTTCCCTTCCTGCTACCTCATAGAGTTACCTATGAGAACAAAACTGGGGGCTAGGGTTCTATCTCAGAGAAAAGGTGGAACATAAATGTAAATAATAAATAAAGATCTATACATATATATTTAGATGGTAATGATTCTCCAGCTGAGAGCCACATTCCATAACTGGGTGCTATTTCATGCCTTGGCCAATTGGAACTGATGCATAATCTTCTTTATTATTAAAGTGTTGTAGGTTATTTCTGTACCTTACGAGCGGGGGACAAGAACAGTGACCTACATTAAAGCGCTCATTGTAATAATAATAATAATTTATTATTTTTACCCTGCCCATCTGGCTGGGTTTCCCCAGCCACTCTGGGTGGCTCCCAACAGAATATTAAAAACACGATAAAGCATCAAACATTAAAAACTTCACTAGACAGGGCTGCCTTCAGATGTCTTCTAAAAGTCAGATAGCTTTTTATCTCCTTGACATCTGATGGGAGGGCATTCCACAGGGCGGGCGCCACCTCTGCCTGGTTCCCTGTAACCTCACTTCTTGCAGGTTACAAGGTACACTGGGCCATGGTCACTTAGGGCTTTAAAGCTCAGCACCAACACTCTGAATTGTGCTCGGAAATGTACTGGGAGCCAATGCAGGTCTTTCAGGAGCGGTGTTATATGGTCTCGGCAGCCACTCCCAGTCACCAGTCTAGCTGCTACATTCTGGATTGGTTGTATTTCAACATACCGTATTTTTCGCTCTATAAGACGCACCAGACCACAAGACGCATCTAGTTTTTGGAGGAGGAAAACAAGAAAAAAAATATTCTGAATCTCAGAAGCCAGAACAGCAAGAGGGAATCCTGCGCAGTGAAAACTCCATAAGACGCACACACATTTCACCTTACTTTTTAGGAGGGAAAAAGTGAGTCTTATAGAGCAAAAAATACGGTATATGTGAGGTGGCTTGCAATACTATAACCACTATATCAGCTAAGCAATATACCATACCCGCCAACATTTCTCCAATGAAAATAGGGATTTCCTATTATTATTATTATTATTATTATTATTATTATTATTAGACTATTTATATCCCACCCATCTGACTAGGTTGCCACAGCCACTCTGCGTGGCTTCCAACACATATAAAAACATGAAACATTTTTTAAAAAACCTTCCTTATACAGGGCTGCCTTCAGATGGCTTGTGGGTCGGATAACTCCATACCCTCCAATATTTCTCTAATGGAAATAGGGACGTCCTGAGGAAAAGAGGGACATTCCAGGATCAAATCAGAAACCGGGATGGCTTCTCTAAATAAGGGACTGTCCCTGGAAGGTCTGCGTAATCATAGCTGAATGGGATCTGCTAATGCCGTAAGTAGAATTTGCTTGTTTGTGCAGAAAATACTTAAAGTATAACTATTCTGGCAGACTATTTCCCCCCTCCCCTATTTTTATTGTGCTTTACGAAGGGGGAACTGAAGGCCTTATCCCTGGCCACTGAATGTTAGAACAAGGAAAACCCACATAGATTTGTCAAGAAAGATCTGGAAAAGGATGGGGGGGGGTGTGCTTAGCACCGTGTTTGAGGATACTTTCTGTATTCACATAGACATGAGGGATAAATTCAAATCAGTTTGCATCCAGAGCCAAAACCTATCTATATAATTGGCACATTCCAAAACAATACATGAACGGAAACCCAGGCAGCCATCAATACTAGCCCGTGTTTCAATTTTGCATGGCAGTTCTCCAGCAAAAAAATGCCCATATTGGGTGAAACTGCAGAGAAATGGGTGCACGTTCAAAGAAAATACAGGTGTGTTCTCATGAGGACTTTTTTTATTTAAAAAATCACAAATTGATGTAGAATTGTGATGAAACGGAAAATAAGAAACTGAGAGAAACCAAAATTGACCATTTGCTTATCCCCAGATCCACACTGTTTCCCCGTCATTGCTTAATTCCCTCGTTTTATTTCACAATTTATACCTTTCTATCAAAAAAGGGGACAGACCCCGTAGGCATTGAAATCAGCCCAGAGTCCTGTTAAGACTTGAACTATATATGGCGTTCGTCTCAAGCCAAGTCCCCCTCCCGAGAAGATATTCGCTGTCTGGAAATAGAAAATCCACTTCCGAATGTTTAGATTAGAAGCCCAAGGCCACAATACGCGACACCATTCTACACACACACGCACATATGGACAACTGCCTGTTTGCACAACCCGAAAATTAGATTTGTATGGGTGGCTCGGGGTCAAGTGGGCGGAAGCAGCTGGCAGGGCAGGAGCCTGTTACAAACTCTGAGATGCCTGAGATGCCTTCTCTTGTAGATGCTTTTAAAAAAAGAAAAAAAGAGACGAGGACATTCAAGGCCAGAAGAGCAGCTAGCGCAGGACACAGGGATCAAAAAAAGAGCAAATGGGTGTGATGTGACCGGGGGGGTGAGAGTGAAGTTTGATTCAGTTTGCATTTAAAGGCAAAGCTACAAACTTTGCTCTTTCCGATACAATAAGCAAACTGAAATATCCTTCGAAATTTGCAGCCCCCTAAGTGCTCATCCAACTGACTTTCCCCCTGCACTTTCTGGGCAAAGGCCTGTCCCTGATTTTAAGGTTCCATGTTCAAGTGTGGGGTTTGGGGGGGGTTGCCTCGAGCTTTCCCCGTGAAAACCTGCTCTTTAAAGCTGAATCGGAGCAAATGTCAGTTTGGGGTTTGATGTTTGTTCTGATTTAGCTTTAAAGAGCAGGTTATCGCAGGAGAAATTCTGAAGGGAAAAGGGGGGGTGTGCTTGGCCACAGAGCTTTAAATTGTCGACTGTGCCTGGAAAAAGTGGAGGAAAGACAAGCGTAGATAAGCCCTGAATCAGAACAAACAGCAATTTTATGTGGATTGCCCTTGCTCCGATTCAGTAGTAAAGAGCAGGTTTTCACAGGGAAATTCCCTGGGGAAAACACAAACAAAATCACCTCACAGAAATGAATATACTAGTTTAATCTGCATAAAAGTGCATATATTCATGACAATAACATGCAAAATGTGCCTATTAGGCAATATTGGAAGCGAAAATGTTATATTAGGAGAATTCACATTAAAACGCGAATGAATTTTCATGAGGGCTTTTTTCAAAAATAAATAAATCACAAACTGATATAGAAATGTAGAGAACTGAACTTTGGAGAAATGGAAATTGGAAAAATGAGAAACAGAAACCAAAATATTTGTCCACCGAAGCTGCCAGATATTGGTCATTATATGAGATGTAATAGAGGAATAAGCATTCGTTGATATGTGTGGCATTATGCAGTACGTAAAAGGAAGGGGCCTAAAAAACAACATGGAAGGAAAGGAGGGAAATCAAATCATAAGAGAAATGTATAACAAATTTGAAACTAATTGGTGAAAGTTATGAAAATCTAATAAAAAAAATTAATGTAAAAAAGAGCATGCATCATCTTTTTGATGAGTTGCCACAAGAGAATCCATGCTGGACCTTAGTAGAAGCAGGAACACAATAATTTCACCATGGGCTGATGTGGCTGGCATTCATCAGGGGATGAAAGAGAAGCTCACATATGAGAAGTGCATAGCAGGCAGGTCAGGCTGAAGGCAAATCACAGTCGTACCTTGGTTCTCAAACGCCTTGATACTCAGACGTTTTGGCTCCCCAACTCTGCAAACCCAGAAGTGAGTGTTCCAGTTTGCGAACATTTTTCAGAAGCCGAACGATGCACTTTCTGATTAAGTGCAGGAAGCTCCTGCAGCCAATGGTAAGCCATGCCTTGGTTTCTGAACCATTTCAGGAGTCGAATGGACTTCCAGAACAGATTAAGTTTGAGAACCAAGGAACCACTGTATACTTTGTTCTGAGTGTTGAGGGTGTTCTGAAAGAGAGACCACTGCCTGTGTTGCATGGGCTCATTCCATTTTAACCTTAAAAAAAGGTTTTACAGTGGTACCTCAGGTTACATATGCTTCAGGTTACAGACTCCACTAACCCAGAAATATTACCTCGGGTTAAGAACTTTGCTTCAGAATGAGAACAGAAATTGTGCTCCTGCTGCGTGGCGGCAGCAGAAGGCCCCATTAGCTAGAGTGGTGCTTCAAGTTAAGAACAGTTTCAGGTTAAGAACAGACCTCCAGAACAAATTAGTACTTAACCAGAGGTAACACTGTAAAGGGACGGGGTGGTGCTGTGGGTTAAACCACAGAGCCTAGGGCTTGCCGATCAGAAGGTCGGTGGTTCGAATCCCCACGACGGGGTGAGCTCCCGTTGCTCGGTCCCTGCTCCTGCCAACCTAGCAGTTTGAAAGCACGTCAAAGTGCAAGTAGATAAATAGGTACCGCTCCGGCGGGAAGGTAAATGGCGTTTCTGTGCATTGCTCTGGTTCGCCAGAAGCGGCTTAGTCATGCTGGCCACATGACCCGGAAGCTGTACGCCGGCTCCCTTGGCCAATAAAGCGAAATGAGGACAGCAACCCCAGAGTCGGCCACGACTGGACCTAATGGTCAGGGGTCCCGTTACCTTTACCACTGTATAAGATTTTATTTCAAAGCCCTATAGAACGTATTGGCCTTGCTGCACAGGGGCGCGAAGTGCCTCCCACATCGAAGGGGTGCGGTCACATGACGGGTCACATGACACTGCCTGGGAAGCACAGAGGGCGATCTTCACGCTTGTTCGCCCCAGCCGCCCTCCAACTCATTGGCTCCTGGGCTGGGAATAACAAAGGCAAAAATCGCCCTTGCTCGTCCCAGCCACTGCCCAGCTCCTGGGCTGCTGGGTGGAGGCTGGGGCTGGGGCATGTGGAAGGCAGCGGGGGATGGCGGCCCCCTCAATATGGGGGGAGGCTGGAGCCACTTGCGCTCCTTATACCTCGCACCCCTGCTGCTGCACTACGCTTGTGCATCTTAAGATATGCCTCTGCCACTGGAGATCTGCAACGCCGCAAAGGCACCAGCAGAAGTCCATGCCAGTGAATCAGCTGCGCTGTGCAACTCCACAGGCAGGGGAAATGAAACAGGGCAGAGACAAGGGCGCAACTGGGAGGAATAGCCATATGCCATATAGTTATTGGTAAAACCTATTTGGCATTGCGCAACTTTCTGACTAGTTGCAGGACCTTAGCCAGACCTAGCAGAGCACACGCAGAATCCACGGAAGCAATTGGCAACTTGGATGCAGACAGGATAGACGAAGCAGGAACCAGGAACTTGTAGTTAGGTGTTTATTATATACAGTAGACTATATACAAGAACAGAACACGGATCTTTTGCTAGCTCTCTCCGACACGACTCACAACTCCTACACTGACACAGAACTCTGAACTCACGAACTCCGAACACATTCCAGTTAGTAGGCCATTAATTATCACTCCCTTGAGAGAGCTTGACCAATCAGGGAGCGGTCTCCAAGTCTCTGTTATCACCAGGCAGACATACTCCTTCAGATTGCCTTCTGGCTGTCTGCCAAACCTTAATTGACTCTGTGTGAGTAGCTGCATGTACACAGTTTCCCAACAATAGTATGCCCCCATCAGAACCCAATCGCGCACACGCACACACACACGCACACACAATGTTGGTGCAACGTTATGCCCAATTTAGAGGGATTCCATGGAGTGCAGAAAAGCCACTGCTTCCTCATCTTCTGCTGCTGTGCCCACTTTGCCACCATGAAACATACAGAACAAATGCACTCCAATCAAACCACACCACCGGCAGTGTAAAAAAATCCCTGGCATTATGTGCTTTTTCTGGGTGCAGTTTTCTTCCCTTGGGTTTTCCACTCCAAGTGTTTCATTTGCTCGGGGACTGACGGGAAGAAGGTGACTTTCTATATCTGTTCGGTTTTCAGCAGCTCCAGGAAGCGAAAGGCAAGTCTTGCTGACGGCAAGATATATTTATGCTGTCAGTAAACAAGGTGGATAAGGGGCTGCGTCACAGCTCAGGAATGGGCTGGCAAACTGCTGGCTCATAGCATCCTGCTGCAGGCTCCCCGGCAGTGGCAGCCGAACTTCTGTTACTCCACCCTGCGCTGACGGCTTGGAAGGGTGCACAACTAAAATGGTTAAAGGACAAGCAAGCAAACCAAGCCCTCTGCAAATAGAATCGCCTCCCGATGCTTCCTTTTATTTTAACCAAGCGAGTCAACCAAACAAAGAAACCGAGAAAAGAAACAAAATCCATTCAGACATGACACTCTCCACTGTCATTGAGAATCGCCCATGCCTGCTTAATACTAGCTGGCAAAAGCCAGCTGGAAAAAGAAGATAATCTAGCATTTTTCAACATTATGTTTGAGGGGTTTGGGGGGGGGGCAAATAAAGCAACTCCCAATTCAATTCCTAGCAGCATGCAGGCAGAGGGGTTTTAGTCTGCTTGCACAGGTGCCCTGAAATTATCCCCCCGAAGGGCCTTTTTAACTTGGCCTTTGACACCTGAGATGTATATATCCAGGAACCTCCTCCCTGCCCACCCCCCCCACCCCCGCTGGGCAATGCTGTAGAGGCCGGTGCAACATCACTTGGCTGTTTGGCCTCCTCTGCCCCCTCAAAATTGGGGGTGGGGTGCTGAGCCCCCCTGAAATATACTCGGAGTCGAGAGTGGATTTCATGCTCTTTATTCAGCTCATAGTGGCGAGGAGGAATGGAAGTTCCCCCAGAATGTCTGCTTTATATACATTATTTACACAATGGGCCCCACGTGATTGGCTAATTCCAGGATTCATCTGTAGGCCAATCAGGTTGCAGATTCACTTCCACCTGGAGCTGGATTGGGTGGCTCCTGTGAACCAATCAGACTGCTGCATTCTGAATCCTATTCAACTCAGTACATAACACCCCTGATAAGGAATATGGAGGGGGCTGACGACACCTATGCCCCCTGAGACAAACAGAATAAAACACAGACCAAATTGAAGAGCAGATGAGCTCATTCTCTTGTACAAAAAGAAATCAACCCTATCAAAGGTTGCCCTGTGTTGTAAAAAAATAGGGTGAATTCTACGACAGACACACCAACCAGAACAATCCTGAGGCCATTTTGACTCTCCCAAAAGGACCTCAAATATTCTTCTGCAGTAGGAGAAAGGAAGGAAATAGGGAAAGCTTCCCCATTGTCTTTTCACTTGCAAATCCACTTAATAAAACTGCCTGGAATGGAGGGGGCTTACCCCTCCCTGCAAATCCAGTATTGCAAATTCCTGTTAAGCTAAACTGTCAATAGGGGTAAGTTTGTAAATAAGAGATTCAGGTAACTGAAGTATTGACCTGGCTACCATTATCAGGTACAGTGGTACCTCTGGTTAAGAATTTACGGTAATTCGTTCCGG
Source organism: Podarcis gaigeae (assembly GCF_964106915.1). Taxonomy (NCBI): domain Eukaryota; kingdom Metazoa; phylum Chordata; class Lepidosauria; order Squamata; family Lacertidae; genus Podarcis; species Podarcis gaigeae. The sequence goes on from NC_139689.1 coordinate 42,054,874, forward strand.
AGGTCTGTTCTTAATCTGAAACTGTTCTTAACCTGAAGTACCACTTTAGCTAATGGGGCCTCCCACTGCTGCCGGGCGATTTCTGTTCTCATCCTGAAGCAAAGTTCTCAACCCAAGGTACTATTTCTGGGTTAGTCTGTAACCTGAAGCGTCTATAACCTGAAGCGTCTGTAACCCGAGGTACCACTATACCTTGGCAGGCAGGAGAGAAGCAAAGTTCTCAAATTTCTGTGGGAGACCATCTCCCTTCCATGATACTTTTTGGGTGTTCCTTGGCTAAGGTATGGGCCATTTCAAAAGTCTTTAAAGGGTCTTGCACACTTTTGTTCTAGGTCTCTCTTACCTCCTTGCAAGGAGGGGGAGGGAACTCTTGTTCCAACAGAAAAAATAAAGATCTGCCTTGCTTTCTCTGGATCCTGCGTCCATCCATCCATCTCTGACCAGTGATGGACTTAGTCCAGGGGTCAGCAAACTTTTTCAGCAGGTCCACTGTCCCTCAGACCTTGGGGGAGAGGCTGGACTATATATTTTTTCTGGGGGGAGAACGAATTCCTATGCCTCACAAATAACCCAGAGATGCATTTTAAATAAAAGGACACATTCTACTCGAGAGCCAGTGTGGTGTAGTGGTTAAGAGCGGTAGTCTTGTAATCTGGTGAACCGGGTTCGCTTCCCCACTCCTCCGCATGTAGCTGCTGGGTGACCTTGGGCTAGTCACACTTCTCTGAAGTCTCTCAGCCTCACTCACCTCACAGAGTGTTTGTTGTGGGGGAGGAAGGGAAAGGAGAATGTTAGCCGCTTTGAGACTCCTGAAGGGGAGTGAAAGGTGGGATATCAAATCCAAACTCTTATGTAAAAACATGCTGATTCCAGGACAGTCTGCGAGCCGGATTTAGGTGATTGGGCCGGATCTGGCCCCCAGGCCTTAGGTTGCCTACCCATGACTTAGTCCCTTGGGGAGTTTGGCAGCAGAAGCCAAACCCCAATCATATTTCTACATCGCCTAAATCACCTGAGAAAGGGAAAATGCAGAACAGTATGGGCGCACTCAGAGCTTTCGGAACCGGGCGAGGCGAAGTAAAGGAATACCATCAAAAAGCCACCAACCAGCCTTTGTTGCTCCTCCTGGTGCTTTTTCAGCTGTTCCACCATCTGCTGGAACTCTGCCTCTTTCTCCTGCTCCTCCAGCAGAGTTGCATCGTTCTGTTCGGCATAAGCCATCGCTACCACAGCCAGGATCAGGTTGATGAGGTAGAAGGATCCCAAGAATATGATCAGGACGAAAAAGATCATGTACGTTTTCCCAGCCGCTCGCAAGGTCTATGGGGAAGAAGAAGAACGTCCTGTCACCCTTTCTACCGAAGGACCCCTCACCTCTCACTTCAGATACAGGCTTTTTGCTTTCTGTGCATGCTCAAGGGCACCTCTGCATGTTGCTACTTCACATGTTACCTTAGCATTTGAAAATATAATTCTGGGACTGGAGACTAAACTGGACAAGGCTGTCACTGGATCTCTTGCCTGCTTACATTTCTGTAAAAAGCAGCCCAAGATTCAGGTCAGGGCCATGCTGTTGGTGGTGTGATGGATTTAACCAGTAACAACAACAACAACAACAACAACAACAACAACTGTATTTTAATATTTTGTTGGAAGCCACCCAGAGCGGCTGGGGAAGCCCAGCCAGATGGGCGGGGTATAAATAATAAATTGTTGTTGTTGTTGTTGTTGCATTTTTTTATACCCTGCCCATCTGGCTGGGTTTCCCCAGCCACTCTGGGCGGCTCCCAACAGAATATTAAAAAGACGATAAAACATCAAACATTAAAAACTTCCCTAAACAGGGCTGCCTTCAGATGTCTTCTAAAAGTCAGATAGTTGTTTATTTCCTTGACATCTGATGGGAGGGCGTTCCACAGGGCGGGTGCCACTACCAAGACGGCCCTCTGCCAGGTTCCCTTTAACCTCACTTCTTGCAGTGAGGGAACCGCCAGAAGGCCCTTGGAGCTGGACCTCAGTGTCCGGGCTGAACGATGGGGGTGGAGATGCTCCTTTTATTGCCCAGCTAATTTTAGGCTCTGGGCGTAATGGACTTGTGGGAATCTCCTCTTTAGAAGTAATATATATTACTCCACTTGTTTTGAAATGTGGCAAGTGAGTCCTGCTGCGATTGGAGACATTGCCGCTCATTCTGATAATTCAGCCCTGGACGTTTAACTCAAAGTCTTGCCCTGGGTTTAACCATTTCCCCACATGCCGTTTGCCAGGCGGAAAATTGTTCACCCATGGTACATTCTTCCAAACTCTCTCTACCTCCAGGAACCTTTCCCACAATCAATCTGTCGTCCAAGGAAACCCTGTAGAGGATTATAGTGAAGGGGAATGTTTTATTAGAGTGCACACACAGTTTGTGTAAATTGCAGGTCAAGCCTATTGAGTTTCACCTTTCAGTTAAGGATGTGTCCCCAGAATGCACTCAACAGTCTCCAGCAAACCCAGGTTGCAAAGACAAGACTGACATGGTGGGCAAGGTGTTTATTTCAGGAATGTTTGTCAGCTGTTAGTGATCTTCTTACTGCCCTTGTTCACACACCAAAGTAAACCACAGCCATGATCTCTGGCTTAGCGTCACATCCAGACCAGGGATCTAGCAAACTGCAATCGGCAAACCAAGAACAATCCTTGACTACAGACCATGGTTCGTTGGGACAATAACAAGCCATGATCCCTGGTTTGGATCTGATGCTAAATGAGGAAACATGGTTTGTTTCCTCCTAGTTCATGCTAGCAGCAAAGAAGACACAATTTGCCTGTGCCTGGTAAACCATGGCTTAGCATTACCATCCAATACTTACATGTGAACCCCAAGGAACCCCTAATGAGCTTCCGTGGAACTACAAAGCTCTCCGGAATATAGAATCATAGAACTTTAAAGTTGGAAGAGACCCTGAGGGTCCAATCTCAACTAGATCATACATGCAGCCCCTGTTTTCTTGGAACAATAACATAACTTGGCCTACCAGTTGAAAGAGGTTCTCCCAGTAGTCTTGAGTCATGAGACGGAACAGGGAGAGGAAGGCCCAGCTGAAGGTATCATAGCTTGTGTAGCCGTAGTTTGGGTTCCGGCCAGCTTTCATGCAGAGATAGCCTTCTGGGCATTGCCTACAAGAGGGAGGGAAGGATGTCAGCAATGACATCATGCAAGGAGAGGTCATAAGAGCAGCACCAAGTTCCTACTAAATCCATGCAGAACCCAGGCATGAAATATCCACATTCCCCCCGCCTCAATATAGAATTGCCAGCTTTACGAATTGCATAGCTGCCCATCATCCAACACTTTCCCCCAGCAGAGAATTACAGTAACCAGCTACCAGGTAATGATGGAGATCTGCTCTTGTCAGGTCTATTGACTCTTTGAATTAGAACAGGGCTAGACGTAGAACAGGAGACCTAAAAGGTAAAGGACCCCTGGGCGGTTAAGTCCAGTCAAAGGCAACTATGGGGTTGTGGCGCTCATCTCATTTTCAGGCCGAGGGGGTCGGCGTTTGTCCACAGACAGCTTTCCGGGTCGTGAGGCCAGCATGACTAAACCACTTCTGCTGCAACGGGACACCATGACGGAAGCCAGAGCGCACGGAAACGCCGTTTACCTTCCCGCCACAGTGGTACCTATTTATCTACTTGCGCTGGCGTGCTTTTGAACTGCTAGGTTGCCAGGAGCTGGGACAGAGCAACAGGAGCTCACTCCATCGCGGGGATTTGAACTGCCGACCTTCTGATCAGCAAGCCCAAGAGGCTCAGTGGTTTAGGGGGAGACGGGACCTTTAGTCTCAGCAACTGGTTTCATGCCGTAAGACCTACAGGGAATGAGCTGCTGCATCCATTAGGCCTGACACTCTGCCAGATCGTGTTTTTGGCTCATCCAAAGTTAACTGCAACTTTGAACTCTGTTGATTTATCGACCAGCTCGCTCTGTGACAGCTAGCCGATATGGTACCCTCTAGATGTTGCAGGATTCTAAATCAGTCCCAAACAGCGTGTCCAATTATCTCAAGGAGATCAAAAACATCTTGAGGGCGCCATGCTTGAGGGACTCCACCCCCCACCTCACCATTCTTTAAATCAGCGCAGTTTTCACACTGATTTTAAATGATCGAGTCACTAGAAGACAGATCTCCCATTCCAAAGAGCAGGGGTCATCAACCTTTTTGAGCCGTGGGCCGGTCCACTGTCCCTCAGACCATGTGGTGGGCCGGACTATTTTTTGGGGGGTGGGGGTGGGGAATGAACGAATTCCTACACCCCACAAATAACCCAGAGATGCATTTTAAATAAAAGGACACAGTCTACTCATGGAAAAACACCAGGCAGGCCCCACAAATAACCCATAGATGCATTTTAAATAAAAAGACACATTCTACTCATGTAAAAAAATGCTGATTCCCGGACTGTCCATGGACTGGATTGAGAAGGCAATTGGACCGGATCCGGCCCCTGGGCCTCAGGTTGCCTACCCCTGCCAAAGATGGATCCGCGGTCTGGACAGATCTCACTCACCCTGCGTCGGAGCTGTTCCCACAGAGCAGAGCATCAAGCGCACCCTCGAGGAAATAAAAATTTTCTTCACAAGAAAGAAAAGGCAGGTGTGAGAATAAATTTCGGACTGTAACACAATTGCAGTTTTAAAGCAATGAGTAGAAGAGTCAAACTAGATATGATACAGGAAAGCCGCAATCAGGATCTCAACCAGAGAAGCTGAAAGTTAAAAGCCATCTTTAACTTTATGGCAATGAATGTCACAAGTCAGCGATGTGTTAGGTGAAACATCTCCTTTTGTATGTCATGCACCGAAGTTTCATTGGAAGACCCCGTGAGTCCTGGATGAATGAATCAATTTATTACGGTCACAGACCAGAAATAATGGGCAAATACAGCGATAGAGAACATGTAAATATACACAGGTTGAAATTTAAATCTGTAAGCTAGAGCACAGTAAATAATACAGATACAAAACATTTAAAATACGTAGGTTAAGACCTACAGAGAGGTTTCCCTCCATCAGCTTTGATAACACTAAGACCTGTGAGTTTTAACCTGTGAGTCTTAGTGCTATGAATTTTTTTTTTTTGAGGGGGGGATCTCTCAGTCAAATCCTGGAGCGACTTCCCTTCAACTAGCAGAAATAGAATCTGCAGGTTTCGAGCTGAGTCTTAACTGAGAGTTGCTGCCATTATATGCATGTAATGTATTTTAAAAGATATAGTTAAGGTGGTGTTTTTTTTAAGTGTTATCAAGTGGTGAGAGACGCATTCATGTGTGACCCACTCCTGAGAACTAGGCTTTGCACACAGACGGTTCCAAGTTCAAGTTCTGGCGTCTGGGGTTAACAGGAAAAGGAAAGATTTATTTCTGTCTGACAGAAGATCAGACAACACGGTTACACGGATAAATGGCCGGACTTGGTTTAAGCGCTCACCTAGACTTTCTTTCTGCACTACGTATCTAAGCCATAGGCCCTGCCTTTAAAGCTTTATGTCCAAGCGAGCTTTTTTAAAATCCTGGCGGTTTCCTCAAGAAACCCCACATTTTACTGCTGAATCGGAGCAAGCAGCAATTGGGTTTTCTGTGGATTGCTGTTTCGTTCGATTAAGCAGTAAAATGTGTGTTTTCCTGGGGAAATCACTAGGACCGAAAAACAACAAACACACACACACACACACACACACACACACACACACACAGAGAGAGAGATACAGACCTTTGCCTGGAAAGTGCGAAAGCATGTCTGGATGAGCCCCAAGATAACTTATTTATTATTATTATTATTATTATTATTATTATTATTATTATTATTATGTTATTTATTAAATTTGCATACCACCCTATGCCCATAGATCTTGGGGCAGTTCACAACATAAAATCACAATATAAAAAACACAAAATACGTAATAGATTCTAGCATGTGTATGTGGGGGAGAAACCTAAATTATATAATTTAGGATCCGAATGATTGGTATTAGTAATTGTATTATAATTTGGCATTGTTATAATGAGGCTATTATCGGACTGTAATTGAAAACTAAGAAAATTATTATCAGCAAAATATGTAATAAAAATAAAAAGACAAACCTCGAATCCCCCCTTCATGCGCAAGGAACTATTAAGGAAAGGCCTTTGTGATACAAGCTTGTAAGAGCCAACAGAAGGCTTTGTCTTACAATCAATACATTTATGTACAATACAAATACCTTTACTGGCATTACAAGTTAAGACATTTCAAATCACTGGGGTAAGTTTAAAAGGGACAGGAGTGAGACTCAAGAGGGTGACAAGGAATTCGACTGTTCTGCTTCACCCTTTCTATTCCCTAGAGCAGGGGTCAGCGAGATCTACCTCACCTGGGCCAGTTCACTCCCACGGAGATTGCTCCCTGGGCCAGATTGTGTCTGTGTAGACGTGATTATTGGCGTCTGTGCATGTGCAGGCGTGATTTCCGGCGCCGCGAAGCGAGTCCCCACTCCGACCTGTGCCGGTTTAGCACAGCGCACAGGGACTCGCCGAGCAGGCAGCTCAGTTCGGGGGTGGCTTGGGGGCCGTTTAAATGACCCCCGCGGGCCACTTGTGGCCCATGGGCCGCAGGTTGCTGACCCCTGCCCTAGAGGGATGATTCATTAAGAACCTCATTCGGCTTTCTCTTGGAGCCGTGGGTCGGAGGTCCAACACCTTGCTCAGCATCTGTTTGCGGAGTCTGCTGTGCAAGGTAAAGGGACCCCTGACCATTAGGTCCAGTCGTGGCCGACTCTGGGGTTGCGGCGCTCATCTCGCTTTATTGGCCGAGGGAGCCGGCGTACAGCTTCCGGGTCATGTGGCCAGCATGACTAAGCCGCTTCTGGAGAACCAGGGCAGCGCACAGAAACGCCGTTTACCTTCCCACCAGAGCGGTACCTATTTATCTACTTGCACTTTGATGTGCTTTTGAATGGCTAGGTTGGCAGGAGCAGGGACCGAGCAACGGGAGCTCACTCCGTCGCGGGGATTCAAACCACCGACCTTCTGATCAGCAAGTCCTAGGCTCTGTGGTTTAACCCACAGCGCCACCCGCGTCCCTCTGCTGTGCAAAGGGCAGTCCAAAAGAATATGGACCAGCAAATCTGGCACTCCCTGACTGCAGGCACACAGGCGGGCCTTGATAAGGAATTTGCGAGTATCTACCTGTGGTCACTGCAGAGGGGAAAGCATTTGTCTTGCGAGCATAAAACCGCTAGCACTTAATTGCACATTTAGCTCATATACAAATGTATTTATGTATATGAGCTAAATATGCAATTACTGTATTTTTCGCTCCATAAGACGCACCTTTTCCCTCCTAAAAAGTAAGGGGAAATGTCTGTGTGTCTTGTGGAGCGAATGTGTGGTGATCGCTGGCTCCCTTTCCGGCCCAGGCCTCCATGGTTGAATGTTCTGCAGACGAGGCTGTTTGTTTCCCCAGCGACATGAGACTGGCTCATTAGATTATCTGTCTGGAAACTGTAGAAACGGCTCCCTTTCCTTTCCTAAAGAAGCTGCAGAACTGTGAGTTGAACCCCATAAGAACAGGATTTTTTCCCCTTTGCAAAGTAAGCTCAACAACTTTGAGCTGATCCTTAAAAAATGGGTCTTTTCCCCATTGCAAAAGAAGCTGCACAACTGTGAGCTGATTCTCAAAAAAGGGGGCTTTTCCCCTTTGCAAAAGAAGCTACACAACTGTGAGCTGATCCCCCCCAAAACAGGGTTTTCTCCCTTTCCTCCTCTAAAAACTAGGTGCGTCTTATGGTCAAGTGTGACTTATGGAGCGAAAAATACAGTAAATGCTAGCGGTTCGGGTTTGAGATGCCCACCTGGCACCGCTCCAGGCCAAGTCAAAAGCGATAGCATCAGCAGCTCTGGAAAATGCAGCCCTTACCTTCGTTGTGGATGTACTCATCCCAGTCAAAGGTCTCGTTGCTATACAGGGTGCCGTTGTCGTACAGGGTGCCGTTGTCGTACAGGGTGCCGTTGTCGTACAGGGTGGCGTTGCCCATGAAACCGCCATCCAGTGTGTCGTTGGTGAACGGCGGCCACCGCACACACTTTTGCCGCAGGTTCCCCATGAAAAGCTGCAGGCCAATGAGGGCGAACACGGCCAAGCAGAATACTGTGAGGATCATGACATCAGAGAGCTTCTTCACAGACTGGATCAATGCACCCACAATAGTTTTCAGCCCTGGTTACATGGGGGGAGAGAAACAGCATTACTTACAGGCAACAAACTGAGCTTAAAAGGTAAAGGGACCCCTGACCATTAGATTCAGTTGTGGCCAACTCTGGGGTTGTGGCGCTCATCTCGCTTTATTGGCTGAGGGAGCTGGTGTACAGCTTCCGGGTCATGTGGCCAGCATGACTAAGCCGCTTCTGGAGAACCAGAGCAGCACACGGAAACGCTGTTTACCTTCCCACCGGAGCGGTACCTATTTATCTACTTGTACTTTGACGTGCTTTCGAACTGCTAGGTTGGCAGGAGCAGGGACCGAGCAACAGGAGCTCACCCTGTCACAGGGATTCGAACCGCCGACCTTCTGATCAGCAAGTCCTAGGCTCTGTGGTTTAACCCACAGCACCACCCACATCCCTAGTAAACTGAGCTTAGTGGCTTTATAAAAAAAAAAACCACCCAATATCCTACTCTCTCTCTCTCTCAATTTGATTTTACATATTTAAATTTACAGTCATATCACAACACATCCAAAGTTACAAGATTCTCCCGAATCTCTGGACTTCCCACCTTCCCCTCCGTGGGTTCTGTTATTAAACCTTTTCTATGCATTTTTAAAAAAGATAATCCTGATTATTTATAAATCCATTGTATCCATAGTTCTCATGACATTACAAGCATTATTGCAGTCCTGCTAATGTTTTCAGCTGCTTACAGTGTTCTTTAAGGTAAATTATAAATTTCCTCCATTCCTTATTAAAGTTGTGGTCTCCCTGATTCCTGAGCTTTCCGGTCAGTTTTGCCATTTCGGCATAGTCCAATAGCTTCATTCTTCTCTGGTAGGGACCAACATTTATTTTATTTTATTATTTATATACCACCCTATACCTCGAAGTCCCAGGGTGGTTATAATGCTGTTGGTTGGTAACAAATTATTTCATTTCATTTCATTTTAAGGCACAGTTTGCATTGAACATAATTTCTAGCAACTGACATGCTCTGATGTCAGGGACTGGCAGGGACGAGGGATGTGGGGCTGAAGTCTAACTTGGGAGAGGGGTCAGTGATTTGTGAGGAACTGTGCCAGCCTAGAGTCAAGTGTTGGAGGCGGGGAACCTCCAGTGCTAGAAGGTCCAGGGTCCTTCCCTGCTTTCTCCTGCACCACAGACTCCCAGAACCAGGAGGGGACTGAAAAGGGATGAGCAGAGGAAGCTGCCATTCAGGAGCAGTCTCTGGCTGTGTGTGTGCAGCCCATTGGGGGAAGGTACTGTCAGCATCACCCTTGAGCCCGTGCACCAACTGGACTCATGCACCTCAACCCCGACTGGGCTAGGCGAGCTGGGTAGCACTGCCAGAGACCTCCTTTCTCACAGGAACAGGTCACAGTGCTGTGGACTCACAGCTTAGAGCTGAGAGCACCGGATTCACTGTCTCAATAATACAGTCGTTGCGCAGCAGAGTTTTGCAGAGTCTTGCAGAGTATAAACCACTCGGAGAGCAGCTCTGTAGAATATCTTCCTTTTATTCTGTAACTACAACTATGATACAAAACTATATACAGAGCTGAATATTCTAAGCATAAATCAATGCTACACTGAGAGTCTGCAGCTGCACTTAGCAGCAACCTTATCTCTAGACACGATCTCTAACACTCTCTCTCTCTCCCCGATACACTGACTGACTGACTCTCTCACACACACATCGATGTGGTGCTGAGGCAGGATAAGTAGATAGCAGGACACGCCTCCTCCTCTCTGGAGAGTCAGCAGAGATCATCAGGAGATTCTTGGGTATGGGAGGGGTGAAACCAGTGGTGGGGGAGTGGTCCCTTGTTGCTCCAACTGCTCCATAGAGTGCAGACATTCAAATAACTGCCTGGATGTGTGATGCATGTAGGTATCCGGAGCTGTATAAAGGTAAAGGACCCCTGGAAGGTTAAGTCCAGTCAGAGGAGACTATGGGGTTGCAGCACTCATCTTGCTTTCAGGCTGAGGGAACAGCTTTCTGGGTCGTGTGGCCAGCATGACTAAACCACAGTGGCACACTGTGACAGAAGCCAGAGCGCACGGAAACGCCGCTTACCTTCCCATCACAGTGGTACCTATTTATCTACTGGCACTGGCGTGCTTTCGAACTGCTAGGTAGGCAGGAGCTGGGACAGAACAACGGGAGCTCACCCTGTCGCAGGGATTCGAACCGCCGACCTTCTGATTGGCAAGCCCAAGAGGCTCAGTGGTTTAGACCACAGTGCCACCCGTGTCCCAAAGTATATAAAGTATAGAAGCAACTGTAAGTGTTACCTTTGACAATAGTTAACTATATACCATGTGCATTCCTTTGGCTGGGAAGCAGCCTTACGTTTTGAGCTGGTTTTCCTGCAATATAATTTAAAGCCAAATTGGTTTGCAGAGATGGGGAAAGCAGCAGCTTTTACCCGTATTTTTGCATTGTAAAGAGCAACCAATGCACTGGATGAGGCTTTCGCCTTATAGTGTACAATGGCATCTTCAAAAACTAGGATCTTTACATTTCCACGTTTCCTGCAGTTACCTCTTTCCCTGAAGAAGATCAAGAGTGTCCTTTGGTAATGTTTTCTACAGATGATGTTAAAAAATATTTTGGGTAACAGGCAACTCTTGGGCATAAAGCAAACCAAGAGCTTCCAGACCCATACAAGTTGGGGGCCCGAATGAAGTGCGTCCAACGAATGCTCCCCACTGGAAGCAAGTTCATCTCTGATGCATATGAAAAATGAAATCTGCCTGAAGGTGTGATAGGAATTTTATGGTCTTAGATATATGTTAAATGTTCATAAGTGTACCAACCAAGCACATACATAGATCAGCACAGGAAGACCAATCTGGAACCATTTTGATTCCTAAACTGAGTAAATGTTTTCTCTGCAAAGTCAAAGTGGGAAACCTCCCCATTGTCTCTTTCCTCACAAATTCTGTCTTAAAGACACATTTAAGATATGAATAGGGTGTGAGCCTGTGACATGGCCCAGGAACTAAGTATTTATCACTACAAAAGACTGGCCAGGCTCCCCAGGCAATCCAATCAAGTAACCTGCCAAACAGGAAATAAACAAGGACAGGAGAAAAACAACATTCAAATTTCTGTTTTAGACCGCCTTTTCTGTGATGTTTCTGAGGGTGGTCTTGATCTACAGGGTGGCAATTTCAAAAGTCTTTATAAGGCCTTGCACGGCATTTTTCTGGGTCCCTCCTCTCTCCTGTGGGTGAGGGGAGCACCCTGTTGCAACAGATCAATAAAGATCAAGCTTACTAGCTGCTTTGCTTCTCAATATTATCTGGTTGGCCTCTATTATTCTCTCCTACTAATAGGGAACCTATGTAAGGACTCTATATGGGCTCTTGGCTACCCCATAAGGGAAAAGGGCAATTTTTGTTTACAGCAAAGGTCTTCACCTCCATCAATGCCACCCTCCCCATTACCCACCTGGAATGACTGTGATGGTTTTAAGCGCCCGGAGAACCCGGAATGTCCGTAGAGCAGAGATGTTGCCCAAGTCTACGAACTCTGTGACGTAGCTAGAAAAGAGAGGGCAAGCGAGCTGTTCATTGAAAGGCAACATAATAAAAGTAGAAACAAGGGTTATTGACAGGCAAAGAGAGGGAAACGATGCCTCCGGGGATGGAACTATGTAGGAGACACAGCTCTGAAGTCAGTTGTGACGGCAGCAAATCTCCGAGTTAAAACCAGGATCTGCGAACAGCATTTGACCCATCAAGGGCACCAGAGCTCAGCTGAGGGAAACAGTGCCTGAGGAGATAAGACTGTGGGATCAGAGTCAGCATGCGGGTGAGGGCAAGCTGAGCACCTTTGCTGTTAAAAATGGACCCTTTGCCTCTTTCATTGGGGCAGAGCCTGGGTTTAACTAGCTGCTGTTACAATGTCCAGTTTGGACTTGTGTCAGGATGCTGAAAAGATAGGAAAAGGCAAAGCAAAACGTTTGATCAGTCATTTACTTTGACAGAAAGTGTATGGATGCTTTAAAATCCTGCACATTTCTTCCTCAGGAGAAGAGGAATGCTAAATATTGCTTTGCAATCTTGCTTGTCACATGGCGGAACATTCAGGGTAACATTTACAGAGTTAAGTTTCCTATGGTGTGGAAAACACTGGTATCTCTGTAAGAATTGTACAGGTTTACAGGTTTACAACTGTACAGGTTGACCAAGCATGATAGGGAAATGGAAGGAAAAACACACGAGCTGTTCACAACAACAGCAATAGAGTCTCCTTATATTTCAGAGGCTCGCAAGTTGTCAGGGGGTGTTGAGTCCACCAGAATTGTGTGTCTCAAGTCTCCTTGGCAATATTTAGTAAAGGAAACATTCGCTATTATGCCATTACACTTTCTGTGTCTCCAGCACTGCAACCAGGCGCCAATAAACTAGAGCAGGGTGATATAAGAATTCTTAGGTCTCAAATATAAAATAAATGTTGATTATTGCACAAGGTAAACACACATACGTAAGTATATAAACTACATGTCTGAAATAGTACAGGAGAGCAATCCTGAAGTCATCTTGACTTCTAATGACTCTTAAATATTTCCTCTGCAGATGGAAATATCTTGAACAAACCTTTCCCAGTAGTTATTTTCACTTACAAATGTTACAAATCCTGTTTTAAGGGCATACTTTGTGTATGAATAGGGAACACCTGTGACCTGGATTCAATAACTAAGATATTTACCATATCAAAAGGGAAAGGACCCCTGGACGGTTAAGTCCAGTCAAAGGTGACTGTGAGGCTGTGGCACTCATCTCGCTTTCAGGCTGAGGGAGCCGGCATTTGTCCACAGACAGCTTTCCGGGTCATTCCAGCATGGCTAAACTGCTTCTGGCACAACGGGACACCGTGACCGAAACCAGAGCGCACAGAAACGCTGATTACTTTTCTGCCACAGTAGTACCTATTTATCTCCTTGCACTTTGACGTGCTTTCAAACTGCTAGGTTGGCAGGAGCTGGGACAGAGCAACGGGAGCTCACCCCGTCACGGGGATTCGAACCGCCGACCTTCCGATCGGCAAGCCCAAGAGGCTCAGTGGTTTAAACCACAGCGCCACACATGTCCCTGTGAAAAGACATACAACTCTACACAAACCATCTCCCCTCAACCTGGTAAAGGCTTCTAGTCCTGTGCAGAAAGCCGCTAGCAGCTCTTCCTCCCGCGACAATTGTGTTGCACCACCATCCTTGTGACACAGTGTGTTGCACAAGAAGGACTGTGTATGTACTGTGACTATCAGCTGATCTCCTCACCTTGTTAATTCCCTAAAGCATTGAGTTAAACAATATTGTGTTTTGTTTTTTTCTAAGTTTTAGAACAGGGCTAAACTTTTTAACCCTACTCTAAGTCCCACAAAGTCCCACAAACATGAGAGATTTAGGGCCCATCCCCACTTCCGCATGTCTCGCACCTAGAAAGCACAAGTCCACTTGCCTTTGCCCTAGTGCTTTGCTCTGGAAAACTCATTTCCTAGCGCTAAACTCCCACCTCATCGCGGGGATCAGCAAGCCCAAGAGGCTCAGTGGCTTAGGCCACAGCACCACCCACGTCCCATCAAAAGGATGGCCACACTGGCCAGGTAATGCAATCAGTGACCATTATAAAGCATTTTGTCAGACAGGAAACAAACCACACTCTCAAATTTCTGTTGTAGACCGCCACTTTCTGTGTGGCACTTGTATGATGCTTTTCATGTGGTCTTTGACTAAGGGGTTGGGCAGTTTCAAAAGTCATTAAAGTAGGGTTAGTAAAGGTAAAGGGACCCCTGACCATTAGGTCCAGTCATGACCGACTCTGGGGTTGCGGCACTCATCTCGCTTTATTGGCCGAGGGAGCCGGCGTACAGCTTCCAGGTCATGTGGCCAGTATGACTAAGCCACTTCTGGTGAACCAGAGCAGCGCACGGAAACGCCGTTTACCTTCCCGCAGGAGCGGTACCTATTTATCTACTTGCACTTTGACGTGCTTTCGAACTGCTAGGTTGGCAGGAGCAGGGACCAAGCAACGGGAGCTCACCCCGTTACGGGGATTCGAACCGCCGACCTTCTGATCGGCAAGTCCTAGGCTCTGTGGTTTAACCCACAGCGCCACCCGCGTCCCCCAGGAGACAATAGCTAACTGGAAATATGGTCTCAGTGCTTGCCATCACCATACAGTACATGCATGAGGATTTCCACCCCACACCCACATGCTGACGCCCTCTGGTTTCCCCCAGCTGGTTTACCACATTGCTCCTGCTAAATGCAACATACGCCATAACGATGACACTGAAATCCAGCCAGTTCCATGGATCTCTCAGGAATGTAAAGTTGTCAATGCAGAATCCCCGGGCCAATATCTTGATCATAGACTCAAAGGTGTAGATGCCAGTAAAAGTGTATCTGTGAACAGGGAAGGGTTACGGAGGGCAAGGGAAGCAGAATTAATAGCAAAAAATATATATGCAAGGTTTATTGCTGATATTTAATATATCTATTAAATATCTTGCATCCTGTTTTCCTAAAATGCCTCTCGATCCAATAGCATAAAAATAGAACATGTTGTAAACAATTTGCAGCAGAAGAAAATAGGGATACCGTATGTTCCGGCGTACAAGACGACTTTTTATCCCTGGAAAATCACCCAAAAAGTCGGGGGTCGTCTTATACGCCGGGTATACGTGTTGGGAAGGAGAGGGAGCCGGTGAGCAGAGGCATCCCTTCTGCCATTGCTCCTTCTCCCTCCCCACAGAAGGCAGCGTGGAAAGCCCTTCCGAGCGCTGCGCTCGCTCGCCCACCCGCCAAACGCCTCGCCTCGGGTTGCTGCTGCTGCTGCTGCGAGAGCAGAGGCAGCGGAGGGGTGCGCGCTCTGCCCCTGGCGGCACTCAAACTCTATAACTCTATAACTATAACTCTAAAACGGAACAGCAAAAGTTGGGGTCATCTTAAACGCCCAGTCGCCTAATATGCCGGAATCTATGGTACCTTTTGCAAGCAAATCTTAAGTTAGAAGGTAGAATTTGCTGGAATTTTACTTCCTAAATTCATATTCACCCTAGAGCCAGAGATCTTTCTTAGAATCTGGGACTATTTTAAAACTGGGTGTACTCAAGAAAATGAACCTAAGGACCTTTGACACTCAGGCTGTAGTCTCAATTGCTAAAGGGATGGATTTGGGTTAATGAACCTATGCAGGGAGAGTTGAAAACAAAAGGTGGAAGAGATGGGTGTATTCACTCACTGGTTATATTCACAGATACCACAAAGCCAAAATAATTTGCATGGCTTTAAGCAGTGAAATAACCCCACAGCCTGCCTTTTAATCTCCTCCTCATATCAGCCGGGTTACAATAATACTGCTTCTCAGGGAGTTTGCGTCACCCGCCTGATGTTTTTGAAGCATTATAGTTACTGCAAGTTTTCTGATCACACAAGGTTCCTCGTCTGGCTACCCCAGCTTCGCTTTTGGATTAAGAATGCCTGTAAGCTGCTCCTCTGGTTCCATTTCCCCCTCCCACAGCCCAGCCTATAGTGACCAGGCAGAAAACTGGTAAGAGAAAAAGGGAGGGGGGAGAGAAAGAAAGAAAGAAAGAAAAATAACACTTACTCCACATCCTTGGCCCACACTGGCGGGTCACTCATGGTCATGAAGACACAGTTGGCTAAGATGGTGATCATGATAAACATGCTGAATAATTTGAAATGAGGTCAAGGAAATGCATCAGGCCTCTGCTCAAATTCCCAAGACAAACCCGTTTGGTAAAGACAAGAGAACAACAGCCCTGTTGGGTTGTCTCCACCCCCAGCGTCTAGCCCGGACACGGAGGTCCAGCTCCGAGGGCCTTCTGGCGGTTCCCTCACTGCGAGAAGTGAAGTTACAGGGAACCAGGCAAAGGGCCTTCTCGATGGTGGCACCTGCCCTGTGGAACACCTTCCCATCAGATGTCAAGGAAATAAACAACTATCTGACTTTTAGAAGACATCTGAAAGCAGCCCTGTTTAGGATTAGGGTTAGGGTTAGGGATCGCTACACAGTGAAAGCAGCAATCCCTCTTGCTGTTCTGGCTTCTGGGATAGCTGCGCAGCCTGCATTCGCTCCATAAGACGCACACACATTTCCCCTTACTTTTTAGGAGGGAAAAAGTGAGTTTTATAGAGCAAAAAATACAGTATTTTATAGTACAGTACATTGTTTATTGCTTTCATTTTATGGATCAATGGTCTCGTAAGACAGTAAAATTCATATTAAATTGCTGTTTTAAGGGTTGTTCTTAAAAGTCTGGAACAGATTAATCAATTTTGCATTACTTTCTATGGGAAAGCGCGCCTCGGTATTGGAACGCTTTGGTTTTGGAACGGACTTCCGGAAAAGATTAAGTTTGAGAACCAAGGTACCACTGTAGACATTGTTCAGCTGGTGACAGTGAAGTGCTTGTATCCACCAAAAATTCTGCAAATGGAAACGCGAGGGCTTTTTCCCACAGCTGGAACTGAGCTCCAGCACCTCTCAGGTGGGCACTATTGCCCTTTGAAGAGAACAAGGGAGGTGTTCACAGTGAGTTGTGGCACCTTTTTCTCTAGAAAAATAGCACTGGGAAATCGTATGAGGAAAAGGGTGTTTATCTTCCTCACGTACTACAAGAAAGCAAGGACACTAAATGACACTTTCGTGAAATACTCAGCTGGCCTCTGTCGCTGCAGCCGCCCCCTTCTGGTCCTACAAGAATGACTATGGCATCAGCAAAACCCCACAGCTTCTCCCAAGTGAAACCATGCCATGCGCGTTCTCAGCGAGTGCAAAGGATATGAATGTATAAGCACTTGGATGGCACCTCTCCGGACAATATTGAAAGGATCCAACATATAGAGAGCAGGGGTGGCACTGAACCGGAAAATGCATTTTCCTTTGTTGAGGAGGATGTACGTCTGAGGAAGGGAGAAACAGACATTGCTATTAACCTCAAGTCATGGCAAGTTCTCTTTCAAAACAACGACTTAGCCTGCAAACTTACGTTATGTTGGAACCAGAATGAGGACTCGCGGCTTCCCGAGCATAATGTGGCATTTGGAAGCATCTATGAGATTATTGCCAGCCAGACACATAACAAAATATGTTATGTGCCGTACTGTATTTCTGCAGCGAAATGTTATACAGTCATACCTCAGGCTACAGCCACTTCAGGCTGCGTTCTTTTGGGTTACGGACCGCTGAAACCCGGAAGTACCGGAATGAGTTACTTCCGGGTTTCGGCGGTCGCGCATGCCCAGAAGCACTAAATTGCGCTTTGCGCATGCGCAGAAGCGCCGAATCGCAACCTGCGCGTGCACAAACGTGCTGCTGCGGGTTGCGAACGCTGCAGGTTGTGAACGTGCATCCCACACAGATCACGTTCGCAACCCGAGCGTCCACTGCAAAAGCATCTTTATTTTAATAGTGGTGTGAACTGTTTATGTGGTGTTTGCTTTATGAAACCTGGAGCGTACTTGCACATAGCATGCTTATAATCTTGCAGGTACAATAATGCATACAAGATGTGAGAATTGTTCATAATTTTAGCAGAACTGGGGAAGGAACTTGACTTTTGTCAAGATTAAGAGTGAGGCAGGAATTGGGGGGAAATCTGTGTGGGATAAGCACAACAGAGATGCGTCTGACTCAGTCCCAGGTTCCTTAAGTTGAGCATCACTACTTGAGTAAACAGTGAATACTGACCTGTTCTCAGACTGCCTTGCCTCTTTCTCAGCTCAATTGCCTGCTTAACTCCAGGCTTCCCGACCTTATAAATTATTATTATTATTATTATTATTTAAATATCTATACCACCCTTCATCCAAGGATTACATTCTGATTTCTAGCCATGAGTCACTTTCTGGTTTCATAGAATATTTCCTAAGGTGCCATCTTTGTTTTCCTCAACACTAGTAAACTGTTGCATAAGAGGATGGGTGAGTCAATATGGACATTTCGAGGGCAGTAATTAACCGATGAATAAATTAAAAAATCATAGCATTTATGATGTACTCCTGTATATGAGCATTCAGCCTGAGCCATTTCCAAGTCACCTTCACACCTCAAGCAACCCAGGACAGCCTCAAAGGACTAGCTCACATTCATCTATCTATCATCTATCTATCTATCTATCTATCTATCATCTATCTATCTATCTATCTATCATCTATCATCTATATCTATCTATCTATCTATCTATCTATCTATCTATCTATCTATCTATCTATCTATCTATCATCTAGCTATTATCTATCATCTATCTATCTCTATCTATCTATCTATCTATCTATCTATCTAATCTATCTATATCTATCTATCATCTATCTATCTATCTATCATCTATCTATCTATCTATCTATCTATCTATCTCTATCTATCTATCTATCTATCTATCTATCTATCTATCTATATCATCTATCTATCATCTATCTATCATCTATCTATCTATATCATCTATCTATCTATCTATCTATCTATCTATCTATCTATCTATCATCTATCTATCTATCTATCATCTATCTATCATCTATCATCTATCTATCTATCTATCTATATCATCTATCTATCATCTATCTATCATCTATCTATCTATCTATCTATCTATCTATCTATCTATCATCTATCTATCTATCATCTATCTATCTATCTATCTATCATCTATCTATCTATCTATCTATCATCTATCTATATCTATCTATCTATCTATCTATCTGTATTTCCTAAAATATTATACACTGCTTGATTGGGGGGAAAACAACAACCACCTCAAAGCAGTGCTTGAGTTATTCGCTTTCCAATTCCTACCCAACTCCTCCTGCTTACTTTCTGATCTTTGTAGAATGGGTCCAAGTCTTCCAGAGGCACCCCGATCAGCTCTGGGGGAGGGTCCCCATAAATCATTGGGAGACTTCTCCCTTGCTCCAGGTCACTCCGGGGTTTGGCCTCCTTTTCTTCCTCGTGAAGCTCCTCATGCTTCGGCTTCAACTTCTCGGCTTCTCGCTCCGCGATCCGTTTCTCTATCTCCTGGAGGGACTCGCGGGTGAATGGGCGCAGGCACTCTGGACCAGGGATGTATGGTGGCGGGGCGGCCATCTTTGCATTCTGCTCCTGGGCCTATTCTGCCTGCTGCTACGAGGCAATGGTGGGGGGGCTGCAAAGACAAGAAAGCGGGGAAAATTTTCATTTTGCACCAGACTGTACAGTCATACCTCGGGTTACTGACCCTTCAGGTTGTGTTTTTTCGGGTTACGGACCCGCCGAAACCCAGAAGTACCGGAACAGGTTACTTCCGGGTTTTGGTGATTGTGCATGCACAGAAGCGCTATATCATGCTTTGTGCATGCGCAGAAGTGGCAAATGACCCGCGTATGCGCAGATGCGCCGCTGAGGGTTGCGAGTGTGCATCTCACACAGATCACATTCGCAACCCGAACGTCCACTACAAACTCATTCATAGCGCTGTGGTCTAAACCACTGAGCCTCTTGGGCTTGCTGGTTGGAAGGTTGGCAGTTCGAATTCCCACGACAGGGTGAGCTCCCGTTGCTCCGTCCCAGCTCCTGCCAACCTATCAGTTCTAAAGCACACCAGTGCAAGTAGATAAATAGGTACCACTGCGGTGGGAAGGTAAACGGCGTTTCCGTGAGCTCTGGTTTCCGTCACGGTGTCCCGTTGCGTCAGAAGCGGTTTAGCCATGCTAGCCACATGACCCGGAAAGCTGTCTGTGGACAAACAGCGGCTCCCTTAGCCTGAAAGCAAGATGAGTGCTGCAACCCCAGAATCGCCTTCCACTGGACATAACCGTCCAGGAGTCCTTTACTTTTACCTTACAAGCTCATTCATACAATGACTGGATGCATTCAGACAACCACAGACCCTCCAAGTGTCCCTATTTTCCAGGGACAGCCCTGGATTTACAGAAGCCATCTTGGTTTCTGGTTTAATCCTGGAATGTCCCACTTTTCCTTAGGACGTCCCTATTTCCATCGGATAAATGTTGAAGGGTATGGAGTTATGTGTCCCCCAATCCAAGGAGATAAATAACTCTACAAACTTTAGAAAATACCTGAAGGCAGCCCTGTATAGGGAAGTTTTATTAATGTTTAATGTTTTATTGTGGTTTTTACATGTGATGGAAGTTGGCTAGAGTGGCTGGGGAAACCCAGTCAGATGGGTGGCGTGTAAATAATAAAATGATGATGATGATGATGATGATGATGATGATGATGGTGATGGAACAGGACTCCCCTATTTTCATTGGAGAAATGTTGTTGGGCCAGGTATGCTGCTGAGGCAGTGGGACCCTGCCTCCAATATACAGCCAGGTAGCCTTTGGGCCATAGCTGTCAAGCATCCCTTATTTGGCGGGAAAGTCCCTTATCCCAGCACCGTGTCCCGCTGCTGTCCCTTATTGATGATGTCCCTTAAATTTCCCGGGTTTCAAAGGAACCAGCTCCTCTCCCTCCCTCCCTGCCGGCCAGGGAGGAAGGAGGCTCCAACTGTGTTGCTTGGCTGCGTTGCTCACCCAATAAGGAGTCTAAGAACGACTGGGGGGGTGGAGCTTGCATGCCTTGTGCCGATCAAATCGGCCGCGTTGCCTGGGGACTCGCCCTTGCTCAGCGCTTCCCAGCGGAGAGGTGACAGTGGTTTTCCTTGCTGCATCCCCTTTGCTGGGTTGCTGTGCTGTGGGAACCACCGCTTGAGGCTTCGTTGGGCTGCTGGCTGGGCTTTCTGCCTTTGGCTGGGAGGGGCTCAGAAGTTGAACATAGCTGTGCTCTGAAAATCCCTTATTTTGGCTGCTGATCCCTTATTTTTGAAGCTGCTGGTCCCTTATTTTCAAATCTGTAAGTTGACAGCTATGCTTTGGGCAGCCTCCTGTGCTTGGCAGTTTCTCCAGCTGCTGTGGACCATCAGAGAAAGCGTCAGGTTTCAGCAACAAGATGACTCAGGCCATTCCTCCCAAGGAAGAAGAGGAAGAGGCAGGAGGAGGAAGACGCATGTAAGATGGAAACAGGGCTGGGGCTCACCGTCATCAGGGCTGCTCCGGGGCAGCTGGAAAACGGCATTTTAAGCTCCCACAATGCTCCAGGGCACTGAGGCGATCAAAATGGAAGCACTCAGGTCCAGCTGCCCCATGTGGAGTGCCTTGGGCACCCAGCCTGCTGGGGCACTGGAGCCTGGCAGTTGTCCGACGATGCCAGGTGCAGATTCCAGGCCGTCCGCTTTGCCACTTGTCAGCCACACTGGACCCCTAAGTAGGCCTCTGCCCCCATTCTAGCAGTCAGCCCTTCCTCATTTATTTATTTCAAAAAAAAATTATCCATTTTATAACACAAATAAAAAACACAAACAGAAAAGACAAACAAAATGAACAAATTCTTGTCATATCCTTATTTTTCTAAACATTGTTAAATGGGCTTCCCCACCTATCCGATTTTCATTTGACTTCATTTTTAGCAGTTTACATATATCATAATTTCTAACCATCTCTTTTTTTAAAATCACACTTAAAATAACTTCACATTTTATCGCTTACAAATAATACTATTTTAAAATACCCTATCTTTTACTTCTAACCCTACAGCCTATATCCACTTCCAAAGCTATTCTAAGGTTTAAATATTAACATATATTTTTCAAATATTCCTTATGCCCTTCCTCAGTGAAGTCTACGCAAGCAGAGCCTGCCATTTCGCACGCTGTAGATGATGAGCTATGTTTTCTGAGCCGTGGGTTATTAGCAGATCGTTATGTTGTTGTTTTTCTCATTATTGCTGGTTTTTAAAACCAAAACCACCACCTTGGCTTTGGGATAAGTGGAGGTCATTGCAGAGAAAATAAATGCAGCAATAGTCAGAGGAGATCTGTAGTCTAATGCCGGGGAGGGGAAGGCAGTAATTTTTGGCATGAGAATTAGGGTGTTGCCCGAGTATCCTTCATATCATCTGTGAAGTATTTTGGAGAGTACAGAAACGTACTGAGCTGGGACACTGCCCTGACCACAGCAAGCATCCAGCTCTGGACCTCAAATACCCCATAATACACTCACACCCATCCCAGGATCAAGAACCAGCAACCACACACGCTGAGAAAATAAAATCAAGGGATTTTAAAGTTACTGGAATATGCAGAGATGGCGGAGCGGACAGCAAAAATAAGAGATCAATGAGACAGAAATGTGGCTGGAGATTATTTTTGGACTATTTAAGAAAAAAATATATAGTCAAATGAAAATGCAAGCAGGGTTTGAATTATAGGCAAGGGAAGGAGAATAAATAAATGATTGTACTATAAGATATATTAGAAAATAAATGGTAGTTATTGCAGCAAATAAAGAATTACAACAGGAACATCACGGACGTAAGGATGGGAAGTCAAAATGCAATAAATTATTATATTGAAAGTGAGCTGAACAATTTTAAATGTTGTGGGGGAAAACTAATACAAAATTATTAGAAATTATTAGGGAAAAAAAGAAAAGAAAACCATTGGAGTATTTTATTGGGGGAGGATAGGATTTTGATCATATCAACGTTCAGGCATTTCAGATAATGGAATGAATATTTGATCTGGGCCAGCTGGAAAGACTCTGCAAATTCATTATTATGATTGTAACTATTTACTACTGCTGCTGCTATTACTACTTTCCTGTGGTATGTGGCTGGCGTCACTCGGGGCCAAACCAGATGTTTCTTTAATGACACGATTGCCCATTTAAAATCTGGGGTCACTGGAACTGCAATACATGGCGTAGAGAGGTTTAACTCTTCCCTCTCCGGCCACAATCCCAACAACATCCCTTCAAGTAGCAATTATCACTAGGGGGGAAAGCTCCCAGGTCTCTCCCCCACCCCCAAATATCATCGCCATACAGGGGATGATTTTATATATTGCTATTAAATGTATTTCTATGTCATGCCATAGGGGTGGCGCGGGTGGCGCTGTGGGTTAAACCACAGAGCCTAGGACTTGCCGATCAGAAGGTCGGCGGTTCGAATCCCAGCGATAGGGTGAGCTCCCGTTGCTCGGTCCCTGCTCCTGCCAACCTAGCAGTTCGAAAGCACGTCCAAGTGCAAGTAGATAAATAGGTACCACTCCGGTGGGAAGGTAAACGGCGTTTCCATGCGCTGCTCTGGTTCGCCAGAAGCCACATGACCTGGAAGCTGTACGTCGGCTCCCTCGGCCAATAAAGCGAGATGAGCACTGCAACCCCAGAGTCAGCCACGACTGGACCTAATGGTCAGGGGTCCCTTTACCTTTATGTCATGTCATAACCAAAACTCTGGGCGGCATACATGAAAATGCTTAAAATACGAAAGGAATACAGATAAATGCAGTTGATAGTTGATGAAGTTGATGAAGGTGATGGTTAGTTGATGTCTCTGGGTGGGACAAGCTAAGATCTACCCATGAAGGAGGACTTTATATTCGTCTCTTTTCCTCTTGTTTTTTAGATTCATTTGTTACTCTACTGTAATGCATTATGAAAAGTCTTAATAAAATCTTAAAAGAAAGATTAAATACAGTGCAAACTGCTATAACAACAATACAAAACTATTACAGAAAACCCCCCCGCTCTTTACTGCTGAATTGGAACAAACACCAATCCATGGAAAACTCGAATTGCCATTTACTCTGATTCAATGGTAACGATCCGAGTTTTCCTGGGGAAAGAGGTGGGGCTCTCAGAACCGGAAAAACACATACCTGTTTCTAGAAAGCATGATGCAAAAATGAGTGCGGATAAGCCCTTAAGGGAGCTTTCAAACTGTTGAAATTTTCAGACGGGATTCAATCCTATACCAGCAAATTCTGGTTAAATAATTAAAGCTGCTTCAGAGCTCTTGAGCAACAAGCCCACTTCCTCAAAGGCTAGCATTTTTTTTTATTTATTTTTTTGCAACAAGGAAAGTGAAGGGGAAACACAGTGGGAAGTAGGAGATAACACTGGTTTTAGATTATACTATGCAAAATATGGTCAGAAGCTCAACATCAAAAAAAAATGAAGATCATGGCCACTGGTCCCATCACCTCCTGGCAAATAGAAGGGGAAGAAATGGAGGTAGTGAGAGATTTTACTTTCTTGGGCTCCATGATCACTGCAGATGGTGACAGCAGCCATGAAATTAAAAGACGCCTGCTTCTTGGGAGAAAAGCAATGACAAACCTAGACAGCATCTTAAAAAGCAGAGACATCACCTTGCCAACAAAGGTCCGTATAGTTAAAGCTATGGTTTTCCCAGTAGTCATGTATGGAAGTGAGAGCTGGACCATAAAGAAGGCTGATCGCCGAAGAATTGATGCTTTTGAATTATGGTGCTGGAGGAGACTCTTGAGAGTCCCATGAACTGCAAGAAGATCAAACTGATCCATTCTTAAGGAAATCAGCCCTGAGTGCTCACTGGAAGGACAGATCCTGAAGCTGACGCTCCAATACTTTGGCCACCTCATGAGAAGAGAAGACTCCCTGGAAAAGACCCTGATGTTGGGAAAGATGGAGGGCACAAGGAGAAGGGGACAATAGAGGACGAGATGGCTGGACAGTGTTCTCAAAGCTACCAGCATGAGTTTGACCAAATTGTGGGAGGCAGTGGAAGACAGGAGTGCCTGGCGTGCTCTGGTCCATGGGGTCACAAAGAGTCGGACGCAACTAAACAACAACAAATGCGGGTTGGTTCTTATAGCTGTACATGGTTTTATGACAATTTTTGTAACTGATGAGCATTTTATCTTTATGGAAGCAGCTTTGTGAGGACAGTTGTTCTGCGGGGGGGCGGGGCAGGGGAAAGCCCTCCTAATTACTATTAATAAAATAATACTCAGCCTGTCTGGCTTTTCCTGGCTGGATGTGAAATGGAGAAAGAGAAAGGTGGGAGGGGGAACGATGCCGACAGTGCAGACTGCACCATGGGAGGAGCGGAGGGTGGGGGCACAGAAATCAAGATGTGAAGGATTTCTGACGGGGCAGGTGGCATTTGAGTTTAGGAAGCAAGAAAGTACAGGGCAGTTCAGGACATTAACAAAACACACTCTCTATGGATTAAGGCTGCAATCCTAACTCTCCTTACCCAAGGGCAAGCCCCACTAAATTCAATAGGGCTTCCTTTTGAGTAGACTTAGTTAGCATTCTGCTGGAAGTATCACTGGACTGATTTCTGAGTAAAGACACTTTCAGATCACACTGGGAGGCTTCATGTCAATAATGTGACCTCACTTTTGCCTTTTTTGTGAGGACAGGCGATGCAAGACTAGAATGGGGGAGATAGCACTAAATCACGAATTATGCAGGGCCACTGTTATAATTCCACCCCAGCTAACTGTGAAAGAGGAACGTATTGGCAGCGGTAAAGAGTCCTAGTGTAGCCTGGAAGCAAACTGGAGAATCTGGACAATGCTACTGCCAGCCTGTTGCATTTCAGTGTTTCCTGTGTTCCCCATGGCCTTTTTTTGAAACTTGATATGCGGCAGGTTTTCCCCAGCTGAAATACAATTATAGCATGTCTGGTGTATATAGTCAACATGCTGTTGAAGGTTTTCTAGGCTACTGTCCTTCTAATTAAAAGCTTCTTGTTGCTTCTTCCATTTGGTGTTCAATGGAGTATGGCAGTAGTAATGGATTTCCCCTTAGCACTCCCTATGGGCGATAGGAACTGACTAATTAGGACATAATTCATCAGCAATGATGCACTACACAGAAAGAAAGCAAAAGGGCAGAACCTGCGAGAAGGAAGCTACTAATTAATATTGATGGGGACCTTTAAATAATACTTACTTCTGGACAAACTTCCTAATCTTAGCTTTGACGACGACACTGTTGAACAACTAAGTGCTATATAAAGTGCTATGTGAAATCACCATTTTAATTCCACTTCCAGCTAATTGTGGGAAGGGAAAGCCTCAGCAGAGCTAAAGGGCTCTAAGCAAACTTAAATCAAAGAGTGCTGGAACATGCCTAACTAGTCATCACTACTGACAACATGCCATTTTTCTCATGATTGTGTTACTACAACTGGGCCACACAGCTAGGAAAAAGCGGTAATATTGCTAGGGCAACAGGTATCGCTTTGAGCTGGGCTTGAACTTCGGGCACCACACATTTTAAACATTGGGTTAAAACATGGGTAGGAAAACTAAGGCCCAGGGGCCAGATCCATCCCAATCGCCTTCTAAATCCGGCCCGCAGACGGTCCAGGAATCAGCATGTTTTTACATGAGTAGAATGTGTCCTTTTATTTAAAATGCATCTCTGGGTTATTTGTGGGGCATAGGAATTTGTTCATCCCGCCCCCCGCCCCCCCGAATATAGACCGGCCCCCCACAAAATCTTAGGGACAGTGGACCGCCCCCCTGCTGAAAAAGTTTGCTGACCCCTGGGTTAAAAGGTAGCTTGAAAATACAGACCTCTCTCACACCTAAAATTGTCCCTGTAACCCAATGCCACTTGGCCGAGTCCATTTCCTTCTGCGGTTTTGATGGCATACTTTGTTCCTTCAAACTTCCTGATTTGAAACTTGCACAAAGGACCTCCCTCCACTTTCCGGGATTATCTGACGCCCTGAAGGAAGCTGACTTAGCGGCTAGCTGGAGAGAATTTTATCCTGGGAGGTGAAACAAGAGCCTGTATTAAAAGGCCCATCCGGAACAGAGGTTTAAAAAGCAACAGCACAGAGCATAATCCTACCAGTCTTGAGGCGTCCAAAATTGCAGAGTATATTGTGCACAAATATATACATGGCAGAAGGAAGTTAAAGCCACAGTCCTCCTAAGAATGCCTGAGAAAGAACGCCCAGCTAGTGAAATCCATGAGATTTATTTCCAAGTAAGTGTGCTTAAGACTGGAGTAGCGCACTTGATGAAAACAGATCTCTTATAGCTCTATCTTTCATCACTCCATTTCCCATCACGGCCCAGCAAATATCAGCACAACAATGACCACACCGCAACTCTTCATCCGAAAGAATCATGCAAAATATTACAAACTTTCTGGAACTTTCTGGTGATTCGTAGACGGACGCATTTGATGTTGGAGTAGAAATACGTGCCCTCCCACCCACCCTGTTTCATACACTTTGTTGTGGTTGCAGTCAGTTTACACAACCACTAGTGAAATGCTTGCCAATTTGATGGGCATGTGTTATGGAGGGATGTGCGGGTGCCTGATTATCGTCTTCCAAAGCTCCTCTACTCCAAACTTAAAAATGGTAAGCATAATGCTGGTGGTCAACAAAAGAGGTTCAAAGACTCTCTCAAGGCAAGTCGGGGGGGAAATGTAGTATAAACACTGACAACTGGGAAACACTGGACTGCGAGCGCTCCAGTTGGAGAACAGGCTTTACCAAAGGCTGCGCCTTGGTTTTTGAACGGTTTCGGGAGTCGAAGGGACTCCCAGAACGGATTAAGTTTGAGAACCAAGGAGCAACTGTAAGCATTTCTTTTGCTGGTCCCATGCTTTCTCGGAACGCATCTGATTGGTTTTGCCTTTCCCCTCCACTCCGCCCCCTGAAAAAGAACACTCTTTAGCACTAAATCAGAGCAAACGGCAATCTGCAGAAAACCCGATTGCCATTTGTTCTGATTCTGTGTGGATAAGTCCTACATGATCACATACAGTCAGTAGAGAACGAATCACCAACCATTTAGCTGCCTAGTGATTACAGTGATACCTCAGGTTACATATGCTTCAGGTTACAGACTCCGCTAACCCAGAAATATTACCTCGGGTTAAGAACTTTGCTTCAGGATAAGAACAGAAATCGTGCTCCAGCGGCACAGCAGCAGCAGGAGGCCCCATTAGCTAAAGTGGTGCTTCAGGTTAAGAACAGATTCAAGTTAAGAACAGACCTCCAGAACAAATTAAGTACTTAACCCGAGGTACCACTGTACTAGGCTTAGGGAAGGAGGTGGGAAGGTGCCCCCCCCCCCCGAAAATGGTTGCACGACCCTAAATCCACCTCTGCATAGTGATAAGGCAGTTCTCTATAGTTTGACAGCAGTTTGATATGCAGACATTAGCATATGCTAATACATATTAAAATTAACAGGGACGTGGGTGGCGCTATGGTCTAAACCACTGAGCCTCTTGGGCTTGCTGATCAGAAGGTCGGCGGTTCAAATCCCCCTGACGGGGTGAGCTCCCGTTGCTCTGTCCCAGCTCCTGCCTAGGTAGCAGTTCGAAAGCATGCCAGTGCAAGTAGATAAATAGGTACCGCTGCAGCGGGAAGGTAAACGGAGTTTCCATGCGCTCTGGCATTTGTCACAGTCCCACAGGGGGAGGAATAGCTTTCCTGAAGCCTTGACACTGCAATAGAAATGTTTAGAACCAGCCTTCCCCCAAACTGCTGCCCTGGAGAGTTTTTGACCACAGTTCAAATAATCCTAGGGTGTTGGGACTCACGGGAATTGCATTCCAAAACAACTAGAGGTATCCAGACTGCAGGAGGCTGTTTTTAAACAAGCAGGGCTAGAAAGAGCGTGGCCACTTACACACTGCCCCCCGCCCCTTTTCCACATGGTAATATATATGTGTGACTTTAGTAATGACTTTAATTTCACTGGAAATACAACAAATCTCACAAACAGGGCTGCCTTCAGATGTCTTCTAAACGTCATTTATCTGACATCTGATGGGATGGCATTCCACAGGGCGGGTGCCACTACCAAGAAGGCCCTCTGCCTGGTTCCCTGTAACTTTGCTTCTCGCAGTGAGGGAACCGCCAGAAGGCCCTTGGAGCTGGACCTCAGTGTCCAAGCTGAACGATGGGAGTGGAGACGCTCCTTCAGGTATACAGGTATAGATGACCTAAGACAGGCTTCCTCAACCTCGGCCCTCCAGATATTTTGAGACTACAATTCCCATCATCCCTGACCACTGGTCCTGCTAGCTAGGGTTCATGGGAGTTGTAGGCCAAAAGCATCTGG
The DNA here is from genome assembly GCF_964106915.1 of Podarcis gaigeae. Lineage (NCBI taxonomy): Eukaryota > Metazoa > Chordata > Lepidosauria > Squamata > Lacertidae > Podarcis > Podarcis gaigeae. The sequence goes on from NC_139689.1 coordinate 42,084,050, forward strand.
AGGGCCAAGGTTGAAGAAGCCTGACTTAAGATACTGCTTATGCTGAGGGTGAGATCCGGGGTGAAGTGACTGTGAGGGGAAAGACTCCACCGGGCAAGGTCTCCTTCCACCTGCCTTGCCTCGCCCTCTAGTCTCTGCTTTTCAATTTGTATTGTATCATTTTACATACTGTGGCTTGCCATTGTTTTAGTCTAGAAATTTTTTATTGTAACAGTTGAGTGGATTTCTGTTTAACTTTTATATGTTATTATTATTTAATACTTTTCTAATGATTGTTGAATGTTACTTTTTTGGTGTAGGTTGCCTATTTTAAAGTTTTATTGTCACATTTTTTGTATTCCATTAGATTTGCGGAGAGCTGCGCGAAGCCTGGAGAGCGAGAGGGGTCGGTGCGCACCAACGCCTCTCGCTCTCCAGGCTTCAGCGAAAGCCTGCATTCGCCCCATAGGACGCACACACATTTCCCCTTCATTTTTGGAGGGGGGAAAGTGTGTCCTATAGGGCGAAAAATACGCTAAGTTGTACATTTTTTGTTTCTTCAGCTTGTAAACCACCTTGAGTATTGTAAGATAGAAAGGCGGTATACAAATTAAAAGTGATGATGATGATGAAGTGGTAGGTAAAGGTAAAGGTACCCCTGACCATTAGGTCCAGCCGTGACCGACTCTGGGGTTGCGGCGCTCATCTCGCTTTATTGGCCGAGGGAGCCGACATTTGTCCGCAGGCAGCTTCCGGGTCATGTGGCCAGCATGACTAAGCTGCTTCTGGTGAACCAGAGCAGCTCACGGAAACACCGTTTACCTTCCCGCCGGAGCGGTACCTATTTATCTACTTGCACTTTGACATCAGCACAGTCTGGACATACTGGCAGAGCTAATCTGCCATGCTCACTGGTGTCCCTGCACCGCACTGACCTTCCCGCTGCCGCCCACTCCCAGCTCTGGGTAAACAGCAATGACCCCACCGCCAGGAAGCCAGCACTGCAGTCGCACCCCATGGGGCAGGCCACATCTAGACCCATGCACAGGGGTGGCCCATTCTGTTTCGCCGCCTGAGGCAAAACGGAAAGGCGCTGCTACCACCCCATCAAATCTCGTTAACCGGGGTTACGCAGTTGCCGAGATATTGCAACAGTTACGCAAGATCCGGCCCCAAGCTGTCGCTGCCACCGCCGGATGACCCCTGTGGTGGCCAGGGTGGGACACTCCACCTGACTCGACCGCCCGAGGCAGCTACTTCACTACGCCTAATGGGAGGGCCGGCCCTATGTATTGGCTTAATCTGCTGCCCTTGTGCTAGTGCACAAGTTCAAGGCCGCCGATCTCTCTCTTTTATCCAAAATCCAGACTTGGGCCAAACAGCCCTTGAAACAGGGCACACCTTCTAATAGAGAAATTCTCCTCTGTAATTCAGGACAGCTGGCCACCCTGCCTTCCTACCAGGAACTAAAAAGCGTAAAAGGAGAGCTAAAATATATATACGGAGCTGCCTTGTACTGCATCAGACCGCTAATCCCATCTAGCTCATTCCTGCCGCCTCCAACTCCTCTGCCATTTTTAAATTTTATGTCCCCCATTTTTAATGCTGCTCTGCCATCTGCTGTTTTAGATTTTGTTGCTATCAGTTTTGTCCTGTGCGTTTTATTGCTTTTGTGGCATTGGTAATTGGATTTGTACTTTCCTTGTAAACGCACTCTGGGGAAAAGGCTTTGAGTGGCAGGGTCTGAGCTACTACATAATAAATAAGCTAACTCTTACGTCTTTTCAAATTTGTGAATGGCCAAGATTGAAGCAAGGGGCGTTCTTCACGCAGGCAGGTCATCCCTCTCAACGCTTTGCCATTTCTGAATCAACGGTCAGGGAAACAAACGGAGCATTACTAGAAACAGAGATGGGCGACTCTGTCAATTTTGGGTCTTCTCAGTTTCTCATTTCCTCCCCAGTTCTCCACATTTCCACATCAGTTTGCAATTTTTTAAAAAGTCCTCGTGAAAATTCTCACCAGCACTTTAGTGAGAATTTCTCCTAAAATGCACAATATTTTTTGCATTTAATTTTGTGCAAAACCTACATTTTTGCAAAGCAGTTCTGTCTAATATAATGCATTTTTGCATACTAAAAGTTTTTTATGGGCACTTTAATAAATGCATCTTTGTACGCGTTACTTGGCTGGAGAACAACAAAATTTGAATAAATGCTGATTTCAAAAGCTGGCTGTGCTTCTCTCAATATTTATTTCATTCTTTTTAAAAAACTGTATATTTGTCCTTTTTAAAAAAAACAAAAACAAACAAACCCAAAAACCTTGTGAATTCAAGGCATCTAAAAATATTAAAATGTTTAAGAAGTATACAAAAGATATATAAAAACAACAATCAAAATGAAACAAGATTCGACATACTGTACTGGCGGTTGCCCCAACCTCCCAAAAAAACTACCGTATTTTTTGCTCTATAAGACTCACTTTTTCCCTCCTAAAAAGTAAGGGGAAATGTGTGTGCGTCTTATGGAGCAAATGCAGGCTGCGCAGCTATCCCAAAAGCCAGAACAGCAAGAGGGATCGCTGCTTTCACTGCGCAGCGATCCCTCTTGCTGTTCTAGCTTCGAGATTCAGAATATTTTTTTTCTTGTTTTCCTCCTCCAAAAACTAGGTGCGTCTTGTGGTCCGGTGCGTCTTATAGAGCGAAAAATACGGTAAGTACATCTTCAGAAAACATGGAATTCATCAATACAAGGTGCAGAAATGGCCAAAGACTGCTTTTTAAAGACATTAACTGTACATTATGTCACCGACATGATTAAAAAATCATGTCACTGTTTTTTTTCATTTTAATAATGTTAGGTAAGGGAGGGAAATTGTTATCAAGATTACAGCATGTGGGGAGGTCAGGGGAAGGCCGAAGCCTCCCTGTGGAATCGCCTCACCGTGTGCTCCTGTTAGTAGTAAGAAAAAGCTCTCATGTGCACTGATTGGAGGCTTTTTGCTGGGTCTTCCCCCCTAATGCTACTACTACTACTAATAATAATAATAATAATTTGTTATTTATACCCCACCCATCTGGCTGGGTTTCCGCAGCCACTCTTGGTGGCTTCCAACTGAATATTAAAATACAATACAGCATCAGACATTAAAAGCTTCCCTAAACAGGGCCGCCTTTAATTGTCTTTTAAAAGTAAAATAGTTGTTTATTTCCTTGACATCTGCTGGGAGGGCGTTCCTGTTGGGAGTCATTCTGCAAAGAAACAGTAAAGATGTTTGTACCTTTAAGAACTGTTTCTGTGAGCTTTGGGCAGATTGGGTACAGCTGGTCATGACTATGAAAGGAGGAAAAGTTGCAGTTTGAACTTTCCCTGCAGAGGAAAACACCCACAAGGTTTGTTGTTTTGTAATAAAACCTTTATTTGATTTGGTTTTACATTGGTCTCGTGGTGTCATAGTTTCTGTCATCTGCCACCAGAGGAAAAAAACCCTTTAACAGTTCCACAGGGCAGGTGCCACTACCAAGAAGGCCCTCTGCCTGGTTCCCTGTAACCTCGCTTCTTGCACTGAGGGAACCACCAGAAGGCCCTCGGAGCTGGACCTCAGTGTCCAGGCTGGATGATGGGGGTGGAGATGCTCCTTCAGGTACACAGCTAAATGGTGCAGGGGTTGGCCCTGTTTTCCAGAGAAACATATCTTGCTAATGTTAGAAACATTGGACTCAATGGACCTTTGGCCCGATCCAAGTTCATTATCATGAAACTCCAGTACAGTCTCCTCCCAAGAATGCCAACCCGGTAAAAAGCTGCCCCCGAAAGCAAACGAGACACAGTGATGAAGATGCAGAAATTAATCTATGTTGTTCTCACATTTTTGCAAATAGAAGCCATGTGGCGGGGAAAGAAAGGGACCGCAATGCATCATGTCAGACTTGTACCCAGATATGATAAGGTTTGTGTAGAACTGGGGCTTTAAATGTGGCTTGAAGGAGGAGAGGGGGCAGAGGTGTTAATAATACTCCTGTAATAGACTTAGCCCAGTGCTTTTCTTTGAAAGCAGATATCTACATCAGAGGGCACACAAGCCCTCTGAAAATCTTGTTTACAAATGCAATTTTGACAGTAGGAGGCTGCAGTCCTAGACTTACTCAGGAGCAAGCCCTTCTGAACTCAATGGGAATTACTTCTGAGTAGACATGGATAGGATTACACCATTCCTATATTACATGAATTCATATTAGACCCTTCCTTGTTTTCGAGATTACATGGTCACTGGAAGCCTTCCCCGGCCCTCAATTATCTATTCCAAAATTAACTGGTGAATTAGGTGCCTTTCACACACAAAGATGGGTAAATCATTTCTTGCACATGTAACATTGACTAAATATTGTTGCCAGCCACCCCAATCTCCAGCTGGTGCGAGACTCGGTGCTTACAAAATGTTTTATTTCCTCCGAATGAGGGACAGCATAGTAGACCTTGGTGTCTTAGGATGTGGGGTTTATTTACACATATCTACAACCTTAGCCTACGACGAAGGAGCTCACAGCATTTACACTCCAGAAGGTCTTTGATTCTCCCATTGTCATTGCCTTGGATTCCAGCAGAAATCAAGCATGACTCTCCCCTCTCTGGCTGTTCCCTTCAGCCTGTCTCTGGCCTAGCTCACACAAAACTCTAGTTATCCAATGCACTCTGCATGGGGCTAACTTTGAAGGTGACCTGGAAACTACAACTAGTCCAGAATGCGGCAGCTAGACTGGTGACTGGGGGTGGCTGCTGAGACCATACAACACCGGTCCTGAAAGACCTATACAGTACATTTCCAAGCACAATTCAAAGTATTGGTGCTGACTTTTAAAGCTCAAAATGGCCTCGGCCCACTAGACCTGAAGGAGCATCTCCACCCCTGTCGTTCAGCCCAGACACTGAGGTCCAGCTTGAAGGACCTTCTGGCAGTTCTCTCCCTGCGAGAAGTGAGGTTACAGGGAACCAGGCAGAGGGCCTTCTCGGTAGTGGCACCCGCCCTGTGGAACTCCCTCCCATCAGATTTCAAGGAAATAAACCACTACAATGATAACTTGGGTTACAAACCCTGAAGTACCTGAACGGGTCACTTCGGGGTTTCGGCGCTCGCGCATGCGCAGGACCACCAAATTGCGACCCGAATGTGCACAGACGCACCGCTGCGGCTTGCGAACATGCCTCCCAAACGGATCATGTTCGCAACCCAAGGTTCCACCGTATCTGACTTTTAGAAGACATCTGAAGGCAGCCCTGTTTAAGAAAGTTTTTGATGTTTGATGTTTTATTGTATTTTTAATATTTTGTTGGAAGCTGCCCAGAGTGGCTGGGGAAACCCAACCAGATGGGCAGGATAAAAATTTCTAAAATTATTATTATTATTATTATTATTATTATTATTATTATTATTAGTTTCTCATTACCCACCAGGTGAGGTAGGGCCTCCACCCATTTGCCCTTGGGGCACAGAACCATTTCCTTATAATAAGGACCCATCCTTGGGGGCCATGGCTAACTCAACAATGGGATCCTCTGTTAGATTGTAACACTTGCTGAATCCAGGAATTAGAATGGTCTCAGGCATCATACAGCCTAACCTACCACGCCCCCCCTCCAACCCCCCCCCTTACAACACTATACATGTCATTTGGAAAAAGGCTTCTCTTGCTTTCTGTCATGCAGTTGCGATAACTATAGGCCACAGAGCTGGTGAGGGGAGAAGTTCTGGACAGATTAATGGTGAAATTACTGTTGTCAAGGGCCCCACGTTATAGCCCGAAAACTACAATACCTTCTGAACTGTAAAAGCAAGCTCTCTGGACATATGTATAAATTAAAATGGTTTAATGGTCATTAACTGCCCTTTAGGAAACCACAAGGACCTCACTGGAAATTGCTACTTGGAAACCACAGTTCTGTGAAAAGCCTAGAGATCTCTAGCAGATTCACGGCAATGCTCTCTGCATGCCGTGAAGTCCGTCCAGAATCGACAGCTAATAGAAAACACTGCCGCTAGAGTTCTGTAAACCAGTTAGAGGGATTTTGTTTGAGTAAGTGGTATGTGCATAAATTAAAGAAATAGAGCCTTAGCACAGGCGTAGGCAGACTTCGGCCTTCCAGATGTTTGGGACTAAAATCCCCATCATCCCTAGCTAACAGGACCAGTGGTCAGGGATGATGGGAATTGTAGTCCCAAACATCTGGAGGGCGGAAGTTTGCCTATGCCTGGTCTTAGATGCTCCCATTAGAAGCGCCTCTCCCCATATTAGCCATCCTAGACTCTGACATCGACTTGCTGCAACATCACTAGCAAATATCACTTGTTGGGTTGGTGATACCAGATTCTGGGATTCTCTCCCCCTACAGGTGTGGACAAGGGATGTGGGTGGCACTGTGGATTAAACCACTGAGCCTAGGACTTGCCGATCAGAAGGTCAGCGGTTCGAATCCCCGTGACGGGGTGAGCTCCCGTTGCTCGGTCCCTGCTCCTGCCAACCTAGCAGTTCGAAAGCACGTCAAAGTGCAAGTAAATAAATAGGTACCACTCCAGCGGGAAGGTAAACGGCGTTTCCGTGCGCTGCTCTGGTTCGCCAGACGCGGCTTAGTCATGCTGGCCACATGACCCAGAAGCTGTACGCCAGCTTCCTCGGCCTATAAAAGGAGATGAGCGCCACAACCCCAGAGTAGTCCGCGACTGGACCTAATGGTCAGGGGTCCCTTTATCTTTACCTTTACAGGTGTGGACAGAAATGTTGGCCTTGCATCATTTAGTCAAAACCCACTTTTCTCCCAGGCTCTTGGAGGAATTGTTTCGTTTACTCTGGGGTTTTAGGCTATTATTCATGGTTGTCTTGCTAATTTTTTTATAAATGTGATGTTAACCACCTTCCATTTTCGCTCTACTGAATTGTTTCACTATATTGTCCTATTATTGTTAGAAACTGCTTTCAAATCTCTGATGAGGTTTTTAAGCAGAGGCTGGATGGTCATCTGTCATGGATTTATTTAGTGGAGATTCCTGCATCATATAGGGTTGGGCTAGATGACCCTCAGGGTCCCTTCAAACTCTTTGATTCTGCGAAAAAGCAGTTTATAAATTCTATAAATTAAATAATAACAACAGCAGCAATAACAACAACAACAACATCCTTAGCACTTCAACAACAACAACAACATCCTTAGCACTTCATCACACTAAAGTTCCCATGGATCTTTGAAAAAAGCCATGCCAACTGAAGTGGTATACATATGCTCTTACATAAGCTCACACAGTGAATAGGCCCATATATTGTACCTCCAGCTGCTTTCGCTAAATATACATCATAAGGAGCAGCGCATGATCTGACCTGTGGCTTGCTGGACCTAGAACCAATTTCCCGTGCCATTGCTCAGCCCTAAAATGTGCTAAGAAAAATACAAGTGCCTCTGACCATGCACAGAGTGCCCTTCCTACAGACAACCTCAACGAGCCTCTAGCGACCTGAGATAAGAATGACAAGAAGGTGGAAAGATGCAACTTCGGCCTTGGCACCCCTTATTTCCACCTGATGTAGGAAACATATTGCGCACACCCAGAAGCTAACTTTCTTTTATTTTTGTGAGACTTGCAAATCTGAAAGGAAGGCCCGAGTCATCTCCACTGTATCTCTGCTGCAGCCACTTAGCCCCAAACACAGAGAAATGGTTCACCCTAGCAGGGGGAAATGAATGAAAAGGAGATGGCTCTAGATTACTGAAACAAGTGATGTAGTAACTGCTCTTTGTGGCAATCCCTAAATAAAGGGTGGCATTAGCTATGTGCGGCCACCCTCTCCCTTGGGACCAAGCTAAACACTGGTTTGAATAATTTAAAAAACGCCCTTTTCATCACAAACTCAAGATCTGGCATTACAGGACCGTTCAAACGTGTTTTCTCCTTCCTTTCTCTCTCTACCGCCCCTGCACTGATCCCAGCGAGAGATCTTGAATCAGTTTCTCAGCTTCAAATGCAGTGTCCTTGCTTGGTGCACCACCGAGTCTAAGCCCTTGGGCGACACATCGAAACCGTATCCCTCCTCCATCGATGAGCCAAAGGGGAAGGTTGGCGGCGAAAAATAGGCCCACCAATTCTACTTTAAGCTCTTCAGACGTTCTGAGCAAACAGGCAAAGAGAGAGAGCTCAGGTGTGCCAAGCAATTCGGGAAATATTGGTGCGAAAAGGCGAACGAACCGATATTCCTTCATGAGCCAGAAAACTCATTTTCGTCCTCCGAGAATGTATTATTTTCAAAAGATGACTTTCACAGTCCCGTGAACCGTTTCTGGTGGCGGAACCCAACACTGGAGCATGTGCAAAGTGAACGATACAGAGAAGAGTGCCTCTGAGCATAGGCAAAGCGCCTTTCCCTACCCATTCCTCAAGAAATCACACATTATCAAGGATCGGGGCGGGGGGGGGGGAGAGAGAGAGAGAGAAAGACTTCCAGGTCCAGAAATGCACAAGGCGACTGCTAATAGCCCTGTGTACGGCCTGGGTTTATATTTAGAGTGGTAGTTGAAGACGGCAAGAGCTGGGCGCATTTCTGGTGCGAAAGCCAAGATTCTAGTCATCCCCTGGAGCTGGAAGAAGATGGTGTCAGCCAGCCCATCTCGCCTTACAGCCCTGCCGCTCTCACAAGCCATTAGCAGCTTCTTCGCAGGCTGGTGCCGCTTAAATCTTGGCCGCACCATTCCTCCTGTCAGCTTTGTTTATGGCCCCTGTGTACACCACCCACCCACCCACAACTCCCCTCAGCAGTGTCCCCCACCCCGACCCACCCATTTTTTTTTTACTTTCTAATATGGCTGAAGGAAGCTGGTGGTTATCTGGTTTTAAGGGGAAAGGGGGGGGGGGGGAAAGGAAGCCACAGCCAAACAATGTTTTAGCCAAAGGTGTCACAGCAGCAGCAGCAACAGCGCATAACTCTCCATGGGTCAGCCAAAAAGCCAGGCAGGAATAATCAGCCACGCAAAAGAGAAGGTGGAGGTCAAGCCGCTTCTTGCGAGAAAGAGAAAGGAGGCGAGGCGCAAAAGCTCTGCCAGGGTGGGTTTGGGGTTTCCCCCGCCTACTTACTGTTCAATGGAGTGAGCAATATCCCAAAGAAAAAGGCCTTTTCCCCCCGCTTCCCTCAGACTTGCCCCGAGAGTGGGAGCTCTCAGGCCGAGCTGCTTGCCTGTTGGCAGAACAGCTGCTGTTCCCTTCAAATGGTCATGCTGAAACCTGAGGACCGGAGGGTTCTTCAGGTAGCATCGTCCTCTCTCTCTCGGCTTTGGCACTCGCCCTTCTGGGCAGCTGGTCAAGTATCAGATGGTTCCTGCAACCCTGCAGCTCCATCTCCTAGTGCCGGACGATGGTACAGCCACCCGGGGATTCGCACAAAGGGATCGCCGAGATTGCATTTTCCGCACTCGAGGAGCGGCAGACGACCCTTCCCCAGAATAATATGTACCCTACAATTTAATAATAATAATAAATAATAATAATAATAATAATAATAATAATAATAATAATAATAATAATAATTTATTATTTATACCACACCCATCTGCCTGAGTTTCCCCAGCCACTCTGGGCGGCTCCCAATCAAGTGTTAAAAACAGTACAGCGTTAAATATGAAAAACTTCCCTGAACAGGGCTGCCTTCAAATGTCTTTTAAAGATAGGATAGCTGCTTATTTCCTTGACATCTGAAGGGAGGGCGTTCCACAGGATGGGTGCCACTACCGAGAAGGCCCTCTGTCTGGTTCCCTGTAACCGCACTTCTCGCAATGAGGGAACCGCCAGAAGGCCCTCGCAGCTGGATCTCAGTGTCCGGGCTGAACGACAGGGGTGGAGACGCTCCTTCAGGTATACAGAACCGAAGCCGTTTCTCCCTCTCTCTCTCATACCACATGTCAAGATTGTCTTATGGGCTCAGGGGCTATGCTATTCCCCAGAGGTGTGTCCATTCTGGTCTTCTGCAAGCAGCATGAAGAGGGATTTCAACCATAGCTCCACGGGACACACATATAATTTTACATCCCTCACTGCAATTCCAGAAATCCCATCCCAGACCCTCCAGTGTCCCTGGTTTCCAGGGACAGCCCCGGATTTACAGAAGCTGTCCCGGTTTTCAATAAATTTGATCCCGAAATGTCCCACTTTTCTTTAAAGGTAAAGGGGGACCCCTGACCATTAGGTCCAGTCGTGGATGACTCTGGGGTTGCGGCGCTCATCTCGCTTTATTGGCCGAGGGAGCCGGCGTACAGCTTCCGGGTCATGTGGCCAGCATGACTAAGCCGCTTCTGGCGAACCAGAACAGCGCAAGGAAGCACCATTTACCTTCCCACCGGAGCAGTACCTATTTATCTACTTGTACAAAGAGAAAGGAAAAATATATGAAAATAACAACAAGAGATGTGGAAAACCAATAAGAAAGTACTGGATAGTACTGTGAACATCGTATGGTTAGATTTGTGGACATTAAAACAGCAGCAAGAAGCAAGAAGTTGATTGGATCCCCTTCGGAACTTGAAATATGAGTACCCCCCAAAAAAAATTAAAATTTGGCTGTGTAATTTGGAATCTATGTAATTTGGTTTGATTTGATGTGATTGGTTGGTTAATAAAAAATTATTCTTAAAAAAAAATAATTATCTACTTGTACTTTGGCGTGTTTTCGAACTGCTAGGTTGGCAGGAGCAGGGACCGAGCAACGGGAGCTCACCCCATTGCGGGGATTTGAACCACCAACCTTCTGATCGGCAAGTCCTAGGCTCTGTGGTTTAACCCACAGCGCCACCCACAACCCACTTTTCCTTAGGGCGTCCCTATTTTCATCTGAGTAATGTTGGAGGGTATGGATTTATGTGACCCCCGAGCCAAGGAGATAAGTAACTATGCAACCTTTAGAAGACATCTGAAGACAGCCCTGTATTGGGAAGTTTCTTAATGTGGAATTTTTTTTATCCCACAAACCCCATCCCTGGGGGCAAGATTCTAATATATGTTCCCTCAGAGGCAAAATAAATCCCATTGAGCAAAGCTCCCTTTTCCCCTGGCTATCGGCACTTTAATTGCTTATCTCCTTGTTCATGGCCTTCCTGAAGAGGCCTATTAATTAGTTTCCCATTTCCTGACAGTGGACTATTTAAGGACTTGTTTCCTCTTTGAAGTCCTACCTAGCACTCATTAAATTGGAGAGACAGAAAGATGGATGGTTGGGCCAGTAGCCAAGAAGCACAAGCACAAGCCACTGTCAAAAGAAGAAGAAGAAGAAGAGTTTGGATTTGATATCCCGCCTTTCACTCCCCTTCAGGAGTCTCAAAGCGGCTAACATTCTCCTTTTCCTTCCTCCCCCACAACAAACACTCGGTGAGGTGAGTGAGGCTGAGAGACTTCAAAGAAGTGTGACTGGCCCAAGGTCACCCAGCAGCTGCCTGTGGAGGAGCGGAGACACGAACCCGGTTCACCAGATTACGAGTCTACTGCTCTTAACCACTACACCACACTGGCTCTCAAAAGGGGGGGGGGGGCAAGGATAAAACAAATTAAGTAAAGAGCCACCAGCTAGGAGAAGCATCAATAGAAATTTGCCAGGCCACACTGCTGCAGGTGCAGATTTAACTGCCATATTAACCCACAGGAAGGAAGGTCCTATCTAGGTCCGGAATCTCCAGCTGAAAACCTTGGGCAGATACACAGCATGCATTTCAAACAGGTATCTTCAATCTTTTCAGATCCAGGAACCCCCTTTCTTAAACATTTTCTATATACCTGCATGCTGGTACTGCTCCGGTCGCGACCCACCCTGGACCAGGCCGCGATCCAATAGTGGCTGCATCTGATGCACATTTAAAGCGCATGCCACACCCCCCAAAAAAAAGAATCTTGGGACCTGTAGTTCCCTCTCACAGAACTACAATCCCCTGCATCCTTAGCAAACTATAGCTCCCAGGATTTTTCTTGGGGTGGGATGGCAGAGGGGGCGGTCATGTGCTTTAAGTGTGAGCTGGTCGAGCTTTCAATATACGGTCCATTTTATTTATTGTAATCTTTGTGTTTCACGTGACTGTTCAAACTGCTTCCTTGTCTTGGAGCTGTTTGTCCAACTAGTCTTTCACGTTTGTCTGATTTCATGTGTTTTCCCCCATCCCGAGGCCAGTACCCACAAACAGTGAGGAAAGGGGCTAGCTTTATGTATATATATATATATAATGTTCATAACTGCATATATAAACCACATGTCTGAAACCCCACAGAAAAAGTCCTGAAACCATTTTGTCCCTCCCAAATTGACCTCAGATATTTCTCTGCAAGGCCGAAGGAAAATGGAAAAGCCTCCCCGTTGTATTTTTGTTCACAAATCCTCTCTTAAGAGTATGTCTGTGTATGAATAGGGTGAGCCTGTGACCTGGCTCAGGAACTAAGTATTTATCGTTATGAAAGACTGGCCAGGCTCCCCAGGTAATCCAATCAAGTGGCCATTAACAGGTAACCTGCCAGACAGGAGATAAACAACGCATTCAGATTTCTGTTGTAGACTGCCCTTTCTGTGATGTAGATATGATGTATCTGGGGGGTGGTCTTGAGCTACACCCCTTCTGTGATGTATGTATGATGTTTCTGGGGGTGGTCTTGGACTCCAGGGCGGGCAATTTAAAATGTCTATATAAGGGCGGGCACACCTTTGTTCTAGGTCCTCCTCCTTTCCTGCGAGTGAGAGGAGCACCCTGTTGCAATAGTTCAATAAAGATCAGGTTTACTAGCTGCTTTGCTTCTCAATATTCTCTGGTTAGCCTCTGTTATTTTCTCCGACCGATGGATAACCTACAAAGCACTCTATAAGGGCTCTTGTGTCCCCCATAAGGGAATAAAGGCAGATTTTTGTTTATTACAAGCTTCATGACACCCACCCACCTGTGTGTTCTTTCAACCTGTAGAAATCATCCAAACTCCCCCAGAATGTGGACTTCACTGGCTTTTCGGATCCCAAGGCTAGTTCCTTGACAGAACATAGTTTTCCAGGGCAGAGCAGTAAAAATACTGCTTGGCTGGCCACTCTACAGTTAACAAGTACCTAGGGTCATGTTTCCTTGTGAGTTGCTTTAGTCCACCGTTGATCACTTACTCTCAATAAATAGAAATTAGAATGAAGCATGTGGCACACAGAGATCTGCTGTCCCAATCAAATTCAAAATGTGTGTGTCCCCTCCATCGCTGTATTTCATTTTTTTAAAGCAACAACAGCAAGCTGACATGGAGAATCCTTTCATAAGACCCCAACCCCCCTTGCCATGCTTGATCTTGTGTCTCAAAGCTAAAATAAAGATTCTACACAACAAAAAGTAACTGTCCCCCATTCAACTTTGTTCTGGTGCTGAGGGGAAAAAATGACACAATTAAATGTGGATTCTTCCCATGTCTCAGCAATCAGTGTATTTTCTCTGGATCCCCTGCTAACTTTAGGCAATTGTCTTTTTTAAATAAATGTTGTTCTTCAAGAGTACCTCAACCCAAGTGTATTTGTGTCTACCTACAATGTCCCAAGTCCATGTTATATATCTTGTGATTTTGGCCGACAAATATCATGCTTAAATAAGGCTCTTTGAATAAGTGACAGGCATGCCTAAATCTCACACAGGGTCGCCGTATTTCAAAAAGTGAAAACCAGATCACCCCAAAAGTTGTTGAGCTTATTTTAGACAAACCCCAAACTGCGATTTTTCGATTGGCTTTCCTAAGATCCAGGGAAAAGTGCCGCATTTCGGAACCCCCCCCCCATGTCATTTCCGCCTTTGAAATCCCAATAATACCCAGGGGAAGTCCAGGCGTATGACAGCCCTGTCAAGTCAAAAGCCTTAATGTTGGGATTGTGCTCTTTTTAAAAAAAAAAAAAAAAACCACAGCAGACCAGCAGCAGGTCTGCTTTTCCCATGTTCAGAGGCACTCTTTATTCCTTCGCCAGCCAAGAACCAAATTTAAGCCCTGATCTAGTGGCCAACTTACCTTGACCTCTCAGGTGCACTCAAATCCCCAGTGATCACATTCACCAAAATACTTGAAGATACAAGGGTGTGGGGGACTCCTGGAGAGTCCTAACTAGACGCTCCTTCAGATGAGCTGAAGTCAGTCTGTTTCCACAGGCTGTTTCTCAAAGGCAAGGCTTCTGTTTCTACTGCGGCTGTATCCAATATCAGTGCCCAGTCGAGGCACATGGGGTCACAGTGCCATCCTCAGGCACTCCAGAGGTTTACCAAATGCTTTATTGTTTGTGGTTTCCCCCACCGCTTTCTCCTGGGTTTGCCATTTCACTTACTTTCTGCACTGCAGCAGAATAAACTTTGAAGTTCATGCTAAGACAGGCATGTCCAAAGTCTGTTTCGGGGTCCTAATCTAGTTTTTTTCCCCCCTGAGGTAAAATCCCCCCAAAAGCTCAACAATCCTGAAAAAAGGGCAATGACATTGGTCAGCCCTCATGCATGTTCATTTCATCAAATCTGACCCTCTTTGGAAAAAAAAGTTTGGGCACCCCTGCTCTAAGAGGAAGGCTGAGAATCTCATTTTGGACTCTTCATCAAACTGCAAATCCTAGGCTTATTGGATATGGTGGGCAGTCTAACTGGTGCACGGTACTGTATACAGATGTCATACGCTTTTATGCTTGACAGTCGTTCCTGAAATATGTTTTAATTAAGCTGCAGAGGAATTCCTATGCAAAAACCTAAGCTTAGGGCCATTAAGGAACAATACAGGGCCATTAGCCCTGAGTGCTCACTGGAAGGACAGATCTTGAAGCTGAGGCTCCAATACTTTGGCCACCTCATGAGAAGAGAAGACTCCCTGGGAAAGACCTTGATGTTGGGAAAGATGGAGGGCACAAGGAGAAGGGGGCGACGAGATGGTTGGACAGTGTTCTCGAAGCTATCAGCATGAGTCTGACCAAACTGCGGGAGGCAGTGGAAGACAGGAGTGCCTGGCGTGCTCTGGTCCATGGGGTCACAAAGAGTCGGACACAACTAAAGGACTAAACAACAACAACAGCAACACAGGGCCATTAAGGGTCATTGGCAAGAAAAGAGAACTGTCCTTCCCTCTTGCCCTGAGGTGTGAACAGAGATTGGGGGTTTTAAATGCTTCTTTCTCCTTCACCTTTGCTGTTGACACTTGCCACTGCATCTGAGTGACAAGACCCAGGTTGTGGACCTTCAAAAAGTTGGCATGCGGGCTTCAAGTTGTTCCTTAAAATATAACTGATTACAGTGATACCTCTGATTAAGTACAGTGGTACCTCAGGTTACATATGCTTCAGGTTACAGACTCCACTAACCCAGAAATAGTGCTTCAGGTTAAGAAGCACTATTTCTAGGTTAAGCAGGGAAATGTCCCTTCAGGTTAAGAAGCACTATTTCAGGTTAAGAAGCACTATTTCTTCAGGATGAGAACAGAAATCGTGCTCCGGCGGCACAACGGCAGCAGGAGGCCCCATTAGCTAAAGTGGTGCTTCAGGTTAAGAACAGTTTCAGATTAAGTACGGACCTCCGGAACGAATTAAGTACAGTGGTACCTAAGGTTACCTCAGGTTAAGTACTTAATTCATTCCGGAGGTCTGTTCTTAACCTGAAACTGTTCTTAACCTGAAGTACCACTTTAGCTAATGGGGCCTCCCGCTGCCGCCACGCCGCCACCACGCGGTCTCAGTACCTCGGGTTAAGAACTTTGCTTCAGGATGAGAACAATTTCTGGGTTAGTGGAGTCTGTAACCTGAAGCGTATGTAACCTGAAGTGTATGTAACCCGAGGTACCACTGTATGTCATTTTATTTCAGGAACAACTTGAGGGAATTCCAATTCAGAAAGGCTGGCATCTCTCAGGGAGACGTTTCAAATGCCTGAGTATTTTATCTATCGGCTAGAGCAGACTTCCTCAACTTCGAGCCCTCCAGGTGTTTTTGAGACTACAATTCCCATCATCCCTGACCACTGGTCCTGCCAGCTAGGGATCATGGGAGTTGTAGCCAAAAACATCTGGAGGGCCGAGGTTGAGGAAGCCTGGGCTAGAGGGCGAAATAATTCGAGGAAAAGTCCCCTTAGTGTAGCTGGCAAATCTAGCCACAGATCAATGAACTAGAATAACAGTTTTGAAACTGAGAGCTTGGGCTCTGCAGCGGCTCTTGCTTTTAGTGCCAATGTCCATCTCTGGGATAAGTGGGGCAAATTAAGAAGATAATCTCTGAGCAGAAGCAGAATGCAAGATTTACACTGACCCCAGAACCTGGTTTTTGTTTATAAATTCCAGGGCTCAGCTCTGACTCATGAGATGTCATTTAAGAAGACCAGTCACAGAGCAGTGCTCTGCAGCTTTGATCACCCTTCCCCAGTGGCATAGCGTGGGGGGTGCAGGGGGGGCCGGCCGCACCGGGCGCAACATCTGGGGGTTAGGGTTAGGGGGCGCAAATTACTTGCCTTGCCCCGGGTGCTGACAACCCACGCTACGCCACTGCCCTTCCCACATTTGTGAATTAAACAGAAAGGGTACTCAGTCAAAATATGTGATGTCCAGCTTGAGCCCCAGCACCTCTTGCGTTAGAAATTAACTACTGGAAGGGGCGGGGGCCAGCCCTATGCAGACTTATTCGGAGATAGACAGAGATAACCTACACAATTAACAAGGGCGTTCCATTAGCTAATATATCCCACTGCAATTTGAGACAAATACAGTACAATTTGCAGGACCAGAGTTCCTGGATCAATGCTCTTTGAAAAGAGCTCTTCTCTTGGACAAGCCAATTAGGCTAAGCTAAACAGGTGGCGCTGTGGGTTAAACCACAGGGCCTAGGACTTGCTGATCAGAATGTCGGCAGTTCGAATCCCCGTGACAGGGTGAGCTCCCGTTGCTTGGTCCCTGCTCCTGCCCACCTAGCAGTTCGAAAGCACGTCAAAGTGCAAGTAGATAAATAGGTACCACTCCGGCGGGGAGGTAAACGGCATTTCCGTGCGCTGCTCTGGTTCGCCAGAAGTAGTTTAGTCATGCTGGCCACATGACCCGGAAGCTGTATGCCGGCTCCCTCAGCCAATAAAGGTAAAGGTCCCTTTACCTTTACCTTAAACAGGACTCTCATAACTAGTTCAAACCCATGATGCTCCCACTGCAAGTGAACTTTAGACAAACAAGTTAAACTTCACAGCATATCCGGCACAAGTCAAAGAGACGCTAAGAGTTGAACAAAAAGAAAGACTTTACTTTTCAGTCTTAAGATATGGCAGTTGGATGCATTTTAGTGTTTTTCCTCATAGTATACATTAGGATTAACAGAATTCTGCAGGAATTCAAATCTTAAAATATTGGCCCTGCTTTTATTATTGGCCAGATTTTCTAAAGGTCAGGAGCAAGAGTAGATTGCACTCTTTCAAACTTAGCAAACATTGGCAGGTATGTGCGCAGCGTAGCGGGGTACACAAAAGGAGAAGGCCTTGCATCCAGCTGTTAGCATCTGCCTGAGCGGAAGTCCCAGAATTGTCCCATCGATGGGTTTGGAAGCCAACCCACTTGCCCAGCCTTCAACATTCAGCGTGTGCAGTGAACGTCTAATGTGTATCTACATGAATGCCCTGAAGTGGCGTTTTAGTTAATCTTTGGGCACATCACGATATACAGACAAGGCTACCCACCCTGAGGGAGGGAGGCAGAGCAGATCATAGATATATATACATATACACACAACTCATGTGCAAAGGAAATCACAGTCCGAGGTGCCCACGAGTCGGAGAGTGTGCTGGGAGATGGCAGGGGTCCAAGGTGAGCGCAGCACAGAGCGAGCTCCCTCCATGGTTGTGCTCTTCGTTTGCGATGCCACCTTTGCTCCTCTTCTTCCTCACTGCGCTGTCTTTGAAGTTTTAGGAGCCTTGATCCTTGCTACTGTGCGAAGGTTAAAAGAGGGTTCAAGTTGCCCATTGCACCAAATGCTACAGCTTGCTTACACTCACTCACTCACTCACTCACTCACTCACTCATGTTGAAGCACACATTCATAATATCTCTCTCTCTCTCTCTCTCTCTCTCTCACACACACACACACACACACACACACACACACACAGTCACTCACCCACCAATAGCGCAACCCTCAAACCCTGAGCCCAGATCATTTCACAACAGAACAGTTAGAGATGCCCAAACAATGCTCAGGTCCCCAAAATCACACAGTCTGACAAAACATTCTTTGTGACCCGAAAACTTGCCTGCTCCTAAGATTGACCACCTTTGGTCCCGTAAGAAGAACACCTTACCTGTTTTTGGATTTTAGTGTGCCAACAGTCAGTCCTCTCAGTGGGGACAAAGGAAGCTACAAATCCCAGTATCATTCCTCTAGCTGTAACCTCATGAATGAGAAGGGAAGGAGTTTCCAACAAAAGTTAGGGGCATGAAGGGATTTGACAGGATAGAATTGGTCCTGTTATTGTTTCACTGCCCAGCATTCCTATTTCATAAAGCTGTGCTGCTCAAATAGGAAAGGAAGGAGGATAAGGAAGGAGTACAAGGAGACAGGGGTAAGCGTGGAGTGCATCAATTATGTCTGATAGGAACGCCTTGCCATTGTAAGCGTCCAGGCAGCAAGATGGCACAGGGGGCCTTTGTTCCGCAAGAATATTGGCTCCATATAGCCACACCCAAGCCCCCAGCTCCAAAGACAGCTGACTATTCAGTTCCCTTATAGTACCATTCAGAAATCCTGCTTCTTCCGATGAGGAAAATGGCTGAGTGGGTCAACCGTTGTACAAGCCAGGAGGAGAGGTGTCCCATTTGGTAGAAGGCCCAGTTGGGCTTCCCCGTATTTACTCTTACACAGACGCTTGTTGGTTTTAGCAATGTAGCCTTGAAAGCATTCAAGAGTCGGGATCTGGATCCTGCTGAATCTCATCCCTCTTATTCTCTTCCTCACCCCTACCTCTTCCTCACCCCTACTGAAATCTGAAAAGGCCCTACTGAGAGACCAGCATGAGAGTGGTCTGGCATATGGCTAGGAGGTCAGATAGTTCCTGCCCAAGACTGGCCAAATTAGATGAAATGGTGAGAGATCCACATTTAGAGTTCCCACAGTTTTTTTTTTTTATGGACCCCCAAATCAGATCAGGGAAGTATTGTTGGAAGATATTTAAAACTGCAGGGGGAGCAGCCCATCCTCACGCAAGAGCCCACCTGCCATGGTACAACCCAGACACCATCTCAGGGAAGGCCAGGGCTTATTCTGAACCTGTTGCAGGTGTTAGCAGCCTTTTCTGCCTGCTGTTGGAGGGAGGGATCTTTGCAGAGAACTGTAGAGGATTATTAGCCTCCACGAGTTACTATTCTCTTCTTAATAGGGCTGTAATTTTCAACTGGGAGGGTTTAGCATATCAATCCCGGTTTATAAAGAGAGAGGCATTTGAGTGTGAGCACTCTACAGCTGCAGTAACTTCCTTTCTACTAGGGTTGGGGACCCTGTGCCCCCTCAGCTATTGCTGGACTTCAGCTCCCATGGGTGCCAGCGAGCATGGCCAATGATTATGAACTGTAGTCCAACAACATCTGAAGTAAATTTAGGCTCCAAACTGAATGGGCGGTTCCCTTTTTATGGCAATGTGGTGAGCCAGCCCTGTTGAGTTTTGGAACCCCACCTGCTCCTTCTGCTGAGTGGAACAGAATTAAAAGTAGACACTTATTTCTCTCCAACATCACATGCAGGCAACGCCCCCACTCCGCCATCTTGGGGACAACCTGGCACCTCTGGTGGTGAGCTTGTGGACAATAAAAAGATCAAAAAGGGATCTAGCCTCCTAGTCCACCTAGGAGCAGTTTTGTGTTGCTGTGGGAAGCACCTCTCCAGGAACCAAAAAAAAGGGGGGCAGAGAATATCAGGACTACCGTGGCATTCATACATGTGAAAACGTGTGGAAGAAAACACACTCCAACTGTCCTCACACACCCCAAATGCTCGATTTCCACTCCACGGGAAAGAGAGCAGTGCGTCTTCCAGGCACAGAACTAGCTGAGGAGAGGAGCATTGCTGTGCCCCCATGTTGCGTGGCTTTTTGGTGGATTCAACATGGTACATTCCTTGGTGGGATTAGCAAAGTGAGGCACGCTTGTAGACCTGTGAAGTAGCATCCCTTTTCTGGCCCTTTTCCCCAGGAAAGGTCGCGAGAAGTCGTGACATGGTGCCCTCGGCAAGGGTCATCCGTGGGGAGCTGCTCCCACAGTGCGAGGCAGTGGAGTGCACGTTGCCCCTCCAAAGGAAGGCGCTTCTCCTGCCCATGTCCGTCCAGGAGGCAATGGAAGACCTGGTGGCTTGGGATGTTGGTTATCTGCTGACCAGGAAGAGGAAAGGAGGGGTTTTTTACCTTCCTCCCCACCCCATGGTGAGTATACAGACCCAGAGCAGCAGCACAAAGATCAGGGTTATGAGCTGGGGCTAAGCCCCTCCCGACCTGAAACACAGAAGCAAGGGGGGTAATTTTAGTGGCAATGTGGAGCAGTAAAGGAATGCAAGATTGAAGTAATGGCAGTGATTCCTCAGCAAGGTTAAAAGAGCCAGATGTGTCCCCTCTCATTCATTGGTACATGACTGAAGCATCTGGAGCGGAGGTTCCCAAACCTACCGCCACTTTTACAGAAAAAAATTACTCAGCGACCCGTGGAAATCTACCTTCTTTAATCGAAGGGGTGAGGCCAGTGTCGCAGCTTACCTTCCATTGACCAACTAGGCAGGCAAGCTGCGATCCATTTCCCCAGCATCATTCCTCTAGCTGCAACCTCATGAGTGAGAAGAGAAGGAGTTTCCAGCAAAGGTTAGGGGCAAGAAGGGATTTGACAGGATAGAATTGGTCCTGTTATTGTTGTTTCACAGCTCTCCACTTCCCCACAGCCTGGGTGAAGCTGAAAAGGGTTGACCCAAGCCCAGGAAAACCCCTCACCTCCAGCATGATTGCTGGATGTAGCGGAGACGTTGTCGCTGTCCTGCAACAGTGCCCAACCTGGCAGTAAGCATCATTATGCAACAGATGAAACATGTACAAATTGTTTTTCAAAAAAATTCTCTTTCTTTATGCTTTCTCCTCCCCCTTATTTTTATTCAACGTCCCCCAATTGCACCCAAAGCTGCACTGATTTGGAGAGATGCCTGTTTGTGGTGTGCTTGTTGAACATTGAAGTCTAGGTCCCACTGTTTCATATGTTTGGGATGGGAAGAAGAGATGGGAAGGACAAGACTGTTGGCTTTGGTCTTCTTAAGCATAACACCACAACTTGTCACAGTGCAGACCTGCAGACATTGACACAGAGAATACCCTTGTGTAAGTTGGGTGCCTGCAAAAATATCATTACTATGTAATGGAAAGCCAGCGGAGCCATTTTCCAGCTGAATGTACATTCTAACCCGTGTACAATTCACATTTGCAGTACAGAAACAGAACTCCCAAAGTCGTTTTGAATGTCTGGCAATGCTCTGAAATGCCTTTGTGATAAATAGGGGTGGGGGTACTCACCCAGCCTGTACAAAGGGGGCCTATTTTTGACATTGGGTCACCAACGAGGGCTTCACCTAACCGCCGTTTTCATTATTCACTGCTTCCCAACCCACAATGCTGGTGCCAAGATTTTCGGGAATTCAAGTAATGCGCTCTTGTTGGGCCCTTTAACTGGGATATGCTAATTCTGGCAATTCTCACACATTTTAGATCAGTGTTTCCCAAACTTGTGTCTCCAGCTGTTTTTGGACTACAATTCCCATCATCCCTGACCACTGGTCTTGCTAGCTAGGGATGATGGGAGTTGTAGTCCAAAAACAGCTGGAGAAAGTGAAAATAGTGGAAGTGTCAGGGCAGTGGGCTCCTCTGCCGGTTTGGTGATACCAGCAAATATTAGATTTTGCCATGATAAGGGGGCAGGGGTTGGCAAAGGTGACAAAGGGATTGTCTTGGGTTTTTTATTAATGCTGTTGCCATGAGCGCCATTTGCCATTTTACAAACTCAAGTTGTTTTTTTCCAATGCAGGTGTTGTGGAAATAGGAAGAAATCAAGTTATCTTGTACCAGGTACAAGATTTCTGCCACAACAGAAATTCTTCGCTTCTCCCATTATGGGCCTAAGCCAGAGAATGACATCCATTTCAGAATTCTAAAACTGTTAGTAATTTACCACTGCAGTTAACACATTTCTAACAGAAAAAGTCCATTGAATTTGAGGGACTCAGGGATGAAAATTGGTTCACTCTGCATTTTAATGCAAATATCCCTAATTCACAGGTCCAGAAACTATGCAAACAGAAGCAGAGCTACCAAATTTGAACATTTTGTGACGCAGTTCTCCAGCTAAAAAGATGTGTATATTAGGGGGCAAGTATGCATCAAATCCATATATTTAAAAAACTGCAAGCATTTTTTCCTAATTTAGCATTACATTAGACAAAATAACTTGCAAAAAATGTGTCTATTAGGAGAAATGCATGCAAAAGTTCTGACAATTTTTGAGGGAAGCTTTTTTTATAGATATAAAAAATCACTAACTGAAACAAAAATGGGTTGGACTGTTTTTTTAAGACTGGGAAAATGATAAACAGAAACTGAAATTGATTCATCTATACCTTAGTTCTGAATCAACATAGGATTTTATTGTTAAGCATCTACTCTTAAGCCGTCCCAGTCTAATAGGTGCAATTATCTATTTTCTAACTCTATAGAAGGGGTTATTGCTGCTAGTATGCATTAAACAGAATAAAAAATTCTCAAGGGAATGTTTAATGTCTAAAATTTGCAAAAAACCAACAACCCACCACCCTAATTATTATTTTAATTTTCTGTTTTGTAATATTCTGTTGTGCATGTTGGATTTAGAAGCGCAGGGTGCAAAGCAGTGAATTCCACTGCTTTGATTCACAGAAATTATGTGGGTGACACTTTGCCTAGCATTGGTCTCCATGGCAGACAAAGATTCACCTGCTAATTTTATGTGCAGTGGACCCATCAACTTGAAATTTAGTTTTAAGTCCATAATCATATTCTGCTTTTAAAGTACCCCTATAAAACTAAATTTGGTATACCATTTTTTTTAAACGTAGTTAACCTTTCTTTCACATATTTTATTGATTCTGTATCCGTCAGCCACAGCTATGCAACTCGCATAAAGCTCATTCCTTTGGGAATTAGGCAGCATTCTCCGATTGCGCCCTGAATTTTGACATTTTCAAAATGTTAAATTTAGGAGAGAGATATTGTGCAGCAATTATAGCACAAAAGCATGGAGACACACTTTGGGAGCGGTTGGGGAAATAATATATTGAAAACTCATTGCTACTGTAACCAAAGTGACAAATACAATCTGATTTGCAATCCCTACACATGTTTGGATTATTATATTTTAAAAGCCCTAGATGTCCCAAGTCCTGCATATCTCACAGAGCAGTCTCCTTTCACATACGCCCCTTTGCCTGCTCTGATCAGGAGAAATCATTGATAAGGAGCTCACTTTTCTTTCCTGGCAGCTGTGGTGCAGTAATCTTAGACTCTGGGCTTAACGGTCATATGGATGTGTGTGTGTGTGCTCTTTAGATCAGGGGTCCTCAAACTTTTCCAGCAGGGAGCTTGTCCCTCAGACCTTGTGGGGGGCCAGACTATATTTTGGTTGGGGGGGGAATGAACAAGGGATGATAAGCGGTGCGCGAAAGGGCTCCGGAGAGGGGCTGCTTTAACTGGTGGCTGCTCAAGAGGGGCACTCAGCCTACTGTGGCTCCTGTATCTTGTGAGAAGGGGCTGGCGGCGGGGGGACGATGAGTGGCACGCAAAAGGGCTCTGGAGAGGGGCTGGCACCAACAAAGCCCAGCCCCCTTCCTCCTCTAGGCAGGGCAGGGAGAAGCCAGGAGGAGGGAGGGAAGAGGCGCCGGCGCCGTGTGAGGAAGAGAGGGAAAGAATGTGTGCACTGGTGATCCACACAGTGATTCCCAGACCGTCCGCAGGCTGGATTTAGAAGGCAATTGGGCCTGATCTGGCCTGCGGACCTTAGTTTGCCAACCCATGCTTTAGATGGTAGCGTGCTTCGCTTCACTGTACAGTGGTACCTCTGGTTAAGTACTTAATTCGTTCCGGAGGTCCGTACTGAACGTGAAACTGTTCTTAACCTGAAGCACCACTTTAGCTAATGGGGCCTCCTGCTGCCACCGCACCGCCGGAGCACGATTTCTGTTCTCATCCTGAAGCAAAGTTCTTAACCTGAAGCACTATTTCTGGGTTAGCGGAGTCTGTAACATGAAGCGTATGTAACCTGAAGCATATGTAACCCGAGGTACCACTGTATTTTGGGGGCCTTTTGCAGAGTTAGCCTTGGACCTCTACCCTCAAGTCCTGTTCCAAATGCACCACTGCCTGGCAGGGCTCCTGTGCATTTAATGGTGGGCATGACAGGCAGACGTTCGTTCTGCAGGTGCAGTTTCACCTTTCCGTGCTGAAGGCTGTACCTATTGAATTTCTGCCTGTTAATGAAGCCCTGCAAATAATAAAGGCAGCACCCTACTCAGGGCAGATAGCAGTTATCTATTCAATATCCATATAATAATAAAGCTTATTTACAATGTGATATGACTACAAATTATCCCACAGGTTCCTCGGGGGAAAATGTGCATGTTCAAAGTTTCCTGAAAGTCCTCCTTAATAATCCAACATGTGCCTTTGGGCATGTGCTATATTCGTGTGTATATGCTTTGGCTCCATGATGCAAAAAAGGTGGGATAAAAATGTAAGAAAATAAATTTATATAGGCTGTGGAAGAGGGAACAAGCTTGTTTTCTCCTGCTCTTGAGGGTAGGATTTGAACCAATGGCTTCAAGTCACGAGAAAGAAGATTTGGACTAGACTTCAGGAAGAACTTTGACTGCAAGAGCTGTTTCACAGTGGTACGGTCTCCCTCGGGAGGTTATGAACTCTCCTTCCTTGGAGGTTTTTAAGTAGTGTTTGGATGGCCTCCTGTCATGGATGCTTTAGCTGAGATTTTTGCATAGCCAGGGGTTGGCCTAGATAACTGCTGGGGACATAGAATCATATAATTCTTCCAACTCTATGATTCTATGAAAGGAATGAACCTTGCATGTGGCCATAGGTGCGTTCCTCTTTTTACTACTTGACATGTTCCATGACTGGGTGCTAGCAGTTGAAACAAGAGCTGCATTGCCACAACGTATAACATGGTGGGGTTTTTTTACCTCTCTCTTTACTATGCTGAAAAGGGACGTGGGTGGCGCTGTGGGTTAAACCACAGAGCCTAGGACTTGCTGATCAGAAGGTCGGCAGTTCGAATCCCCGCAACGGGGTGAGCTCCCGTTGCTCGGTCCCTGCTCCTGCCAACCTAGCAGTTCGAAAGCACATCAAAGTGCAAGTAGATAAATAGGTACCGCTCCAGCAGGAAGGTAAACGGCGTTTCCATGCGCTGCTCTGGTTCGCCAGAAGCGGCTTAGTCCTGCTGGCCACATGACCCGGAAGCTGTACGCCGGCTCCCTTGGTCAATAAAGTGAGATGAGCGCCGCAACCCCAGAGTCGGCCACAACTGGACCTAATGGTCAGGGGTCCCTTTACCTTACTATGCTGAATGAAAAAGCACTTAATCACATCATTACCTTGTTCAACCTAATATTTGTGTGAATCTGTTCCAGCTCAGTCTCCAACCACAGAGGACAGTCTCCACCCCTAGTTCCCAAACTCCTGGCTCTTTTAAACTTCCAAAGAACAGTGAAGCCATGAAATGAGAGGAATGCCAAGGGAGATTGCCAGGTCACATTCACAAAAATAATACACAATGGACGGACAGCAGCAGATAAGCATGGATGTGTCTCTCATAGCACACAGCAGGGACAGATCTCTTCTCCCCATTAGGGTGGTACCAGGTTCTAAGTGATATTCATGGTTTTCGGAAAGGGAAATCACTGAGTGGCCAGATGCGAGAGCATGTTCCTATGTGAATGTTAATGGGAGAGGTAATCATACTGATTTAAAAGAAGTCCTTCTTTGGCTATCACTGGCTTTTTGTGATATGTTCAAAGGTCCAAATTTGCCACCTACCGTGGTAGCGAATGTTAATGAGCACTTAGCCATCAGTCTTTGTAATACCTGAATACTGCAACTTAGGGTCCAGTTCTGCATACTGCTCCATACCCCTTTGAGTGCATATGGAATATTAGTATGTCAGGGTTAACTGTTCAAGCCAAGCCCTTCCTCTAACAACTTGTTTTTGTTTTTTACATGAAAGGAAATTTCCTTTTTTTGTTTGTTTGGAGGGCATTGAACCACATTAGTCCCCTCTTGCAATTCAATATGATCATGTTACGTTATTTTCTGTGTGCAAGAACTGGGCCTTGTTTGTTGCTTAAATCTAGGTCTATGGTAAGTTATAGCATACTACAACTTTACAAATGAATCTGCTGAAAGACCTCCTGGCTGGACCAGGTGGTGTATTTTGTTGCGATTTTTCTATGTTTTTCTAACTGTGTGGCTCCTGACAAGACCCATATTTATATAAGGTTTACATTCTATACACAGCAGGCAGAGACGTCCGAGCCATGCAAAGAATCTTTAGGCTAACTCACAGCCAATGTCCATACAGCTGCACACAAGTAAACCCAGCACCCGTGAGTTAAGATGTTCCTTTTTCGAAAAATGGCAGCAAGGAATTACCTGAGTGTGTCCTCTCTACTCTGGCTGCACTCAACACAGGCTGCATTCACACTTTAACTTTAAAACACACTAGAAGCACATTTCCCCTCCTTTAAGAATTTTGGGTACAGTACTATAATTTACCCCTCACAGAGTTACAATTTCTAGCAACCCTTAACAGACTAGTGCCCAGATTTCTTTCAGGGGAAGAATATGCTTGAAAGGTATAGCATGTGCAAATTCGGTTGTATGGTTTTATCATTCCCCCAACCTCATCTCTATAAAAAAGCAGCCACTTGAGAACAGGAGTTTTATGGGTTGCCTTAATGGAGCTTCTTAACTGGCCGTTTTCCCATTGAAAATGGCCCTCCCCTGGCTGTTTCTGCCACACAGAAGGAAAGGATAACCAGATATATTTCCCCGACAAGTGGAAACATACCAGAGGCACAGGAGGCAATGTTGAGCAGGAAAACACCTGAGCAGTTTCCTTCCCACAATGTTGCAGCCTCCAGGGCTACTCTGGGTCAGAAACTGCCACTGAAATACTACTAATGGAGCATTACATGTTATGGGGGCCTCAGTTCAAACCGAATGCTTCATGTATTGAGGGAGGGGGACATGCAAAAGGCCTTGGTCCCCATATCCCATAGGTAATTATATACTCGGGGCAGGTGTGTATGCACAAACACAGATATCTATATGGGTAGTAAAACGTGTGTGTGATGTTCAGCATTGGGCCTCGGGGCCCCTGGGTTTAAATCTATGCTACTCACAGACCGCTTTAGTCAAGTTGCACTCTTGGCCTCAGTTTCTCCAGGAATAATGGTTTATCTTGTAGGTTTCTTGGGCGGGTTTAATACATCTCAGGGCTGCAAATACTCGTTATAATATGTGAGGGCCTGTATGTGTGCTAAAATATGGCGCATATCCTTTCATTTAACAGAATGGGGGGAGCACAGAAAATACAGCGATTGGTTTACATGTAATGGTGAGGTGGAGAGGTCAACACAGGGTTTCCTGAAAGTAGAGCCTTTTTTTCCATGTCAGAACAAACACAGTTCATGATAAATACCTGCTTTCACCATGAGGGCCCGCTCAAAATGAGAACTCCTCACAGTGAAACCGGGGGGGGGGGGGGGGCAAAATCCTCTCATGGGGACTTTACCACATCAGATAAGAAAAGGTAACATGTCAAAACGTGGGCCTTAGAGACCAAGGGCCAAGGTTAACATCAAGCACCTCAACATTATCATCCAATATTTGAGAGAAGGGCCTGTTGCTGTCTTAGATGGCTGAATCCTTACAATCCGGGGAGAAGAAGCCCAGATGCCTTTCGCTTATTGCCCAAAGGCCCTCCTCCCGCAAGCTAACTAAGGAATGGAGAGCAAAGCGTTGCTGATGCCGGCACTGATGGATGCGTGGAGAGAAGCGATGGCGCAGATGAGATCTTCTTGGTCGAGAGGGGCCTCCGCAAGAGAGCTGGTTCAGCCACCCCCATGATCATTGCAAGCAGGGAGTGCGGGATGAAGGCGATGCAGAGGATGGGATGGAGGGGATGAGCGATGAAGCGGGTGGCGGCAAGGGGTGGTGTTTAGATGCCCTGCTGAGCCGGATCATACCTTCCTCTGCGAATGTTCCTTTGCAAGCCGAGGAGAGAGAAGGAAAGAGAGAGAGGGGGACGGGGGGTTAGCAGGTAACTTCACCTTGGCCTAACTGCCTCAAGTCTTCGTGCCGCATGCCATGGTCGGTAATGCAAAACCCAGCCACGCATGCAACATCTTCCTTACCATCCAGGACAGCTTTTGTGCAGAGATCTACCACCACTATTCTTCTTAGCTGACGTAGCTCCTGTCAGAACTTTAAAAGGGCCTTGGGAAGGCCAAGAAAGGAGGAACAGATTCGCCGGGATCTCGCCTGCGGCACACAAGTTAGTCGCACAAGGGCCTCAAGTACAAAGTCTATGTTTGAGCTGAATTTCTAATATTGGGTATGAGCTTCTTAAAGCATGTTTCTAGCCCTCAGCAGCAAATTAAAGGAGCATCTTAAAAACAGGTAGCAATTGGAGAACAGAAGAAATGTGGTCAAAGCTGACACTATATTAAGGAGAGGGGATTTCCCACACAGCAAAGGTTTTATGCTTTCCTTCAGCCTCATGCTATTGGGCCCTCTGCTGAGGCACACCTTTTTCATTTTCTTACCACCTTCACCCCATAGTTCTAGTAAGGAAAGAATCCAAATTTGACCACCACCCTTTCCTCAAAGCACATTTTGATCATCTCATGGCATATTCTCCTTTAAAAAAAGAAAAGCTCCGAAAAAGAACAATTCAAAACGCTTGAGAGGTATATAACTGAGGAATGTGTTAGGGAGAGACTTGAAGATGCTCGTAATTCCAGAGGAGAAATTGCAGACCTGGAAAGAAGGTGGTCAGCTATTTTAGCTAGAAACCAGAGGGCCAAGAGGGAGTTCCACCCCTCCCCATTCTCTCCCTCATCCCAGCGTCCAGAACAGCAGTTTGGCTGGGTCTGTTGTGCCTTGCTTTCCAATGCAGTAGTGTAGACAGGCAGGCGCATACAACATTCAAATACCAGCAATTATTTTTGTGGGTGGGGGAGATTTGGGGTGGGGGTTTGAGTGGGTTACAGTTCACTTTGTAGGAGCCAACTCTGAGGTCCCTGCAGCTCGTGCTTAGTAGAGAATGGCACCTGCCACAAGTTTCCGGACTCCACTGTCCCCCACACCACCTCCATGCCAACATCCCCTCCCTCCAGCCACAATCTCCTTAAAGCCAGTATTTTGAGTCATGCCACTGCTATTTCAGACACTCCTCTTTCACTCATGCAAGTGTCAGTCCATGCAGAACATCAAACAGGGAGCCTGGTGTGGATCAGAGAAGAAGATTGTGACTCCCCAAGACATTCTTTGTTTACCCCAACACCAGCCCGCCCCCCCGTCAGCCCGCCTCCTGAATGCTGCCATTAACCCCCAGTCCCCAATGCTGAATAACTGCTTCCCCCCAAACAGCCCCACCCTCCCAAAGCAAATACTGATCTGTAGCTAAGCCCCTGTCTAGATGATCAAACGCCAAGTGACCCTTCTACCCAAAGCAAAACCACAGGGTGCTGGACCCACAAATTTTCCCTGCAGTAATATGCTGCAGGTCAACTGGGTGAAAAAGCCTGGTTTGTTAGGTGAGAGGGCAATGGACAGAGGTTAAAGAGGATGCAAAGGCCCCAATTCATAGCAATGCAGGTGGCAGTTCGAGGTGTGCAGGTACATACACTCCTAAGACAGATTTTTAAGAACTGGGGTGGGAGATGACAGCACTTACAGCCCTCCCAAACTCCTACAAGCCACATGTTCATGCAGTGGCAGGACACAGATCCTGCTCCAGCTGCTGCAAGTACAGGCAAATTGCCTGAAATGGTTCAGGAGGGAAAACTAATGGTATATCAAAAACTGCAATTGTACCAGTGTACCCAAGCCCGGTCCCCGATTCCATTTGAAAGCTCCCTAAGACCAATTCATATTCTGTCTTTACAGGTGGCAAAGTAACACCGGAAAGGAATTTTAACACATCATACATGGTGAACGTTTTGTTCTGGTGTGCCCCCATGCACCAGGAGCTGGGCTTCACCACATCAGTCTGCCCCTATCCCCACCACTCCCAGTGGGGCACTCAACACAAGAGGGTGCCTTCCGTTCTCCATAACATGCGCCGTGCAAAATGCATTGAGGATTAAAGAGTAAGCCTGACAAGTGGGCTCAGGAGCAGACCTGAAACGCTCTCTAAAGTTGTGGCCACATCTGGGCTGGAGGTGGAGTCAAAAAGGCCTCCATCAATTGATATTCTCCGAGGCTTGGTGCCTTTCTCTGCTTTCCCTAAGCCTGCAGCCCAGGCTTGTCACATTTCCCTGCTGCAGCCAACCCCTATCTGTCTGAGGGTGGATACAGACTACCAGTCGGCACCCCATTTTGCATGGCAATAAGCCCCATGTGCAAACCTTCCTTTGCCACCCTTCCCCTTGCACCGAAGGCTACTTCCTGGGATGGTTGAGGAGTCTCCTGAAGGGCAGGGGAGGAATCTTAACCAGGCTCTCAAATCAATCCCCAGCTCCTCCTTTTCTGACTGAAGGTTCTGCAGAGAAGGAACTAGCCACAGGGTGTCGATCTATCAGGTAAGACAGATCCCTGTCTCCAGTCCAGGCAGATGTCCGGACCACCCCCAGGAACACCCCGTGCCTTTCCTACACCAGCAAGTGAAGGAGTTAGCAAACGGTCTTTCCACGACAACGCCACCGGAAAACCGTGGTCGTATGAATCCACCCTGAGAAAAACGGCAAAAGCTGGACTTGGTAGGGGGGTAGGACATGCCCCCTTCCCCAGAGCTGAGTGCAGGCACCAAAGGAGCTCACTGCAAAGGGCACCTGGAGCAGAACATGCGAGAGAGCTCCCCCTCCAGGCAATACAGTGCAGGGGCGCACTATTTGAACGGCACAGCATGCGCAAGTCGACGCTGCTTACTTAAATCCCCATCCGGTGCCGCCCAGGACGATAGCCGCCACCAGGATTGCTCCAGCGATGGAGCCAATGATGATGTTGGTTCCGCTGGGACCTGCAGAGGAAGAGGGGACAATATCTATATATACATATTGTGAGGTCACAACCATAGGTGAATGGCAGAACATTTGCTTTGCATGTAGAAGGTCCCCATTTAAATCACCAGCATCTCCAACTAGAGCTGGGAGAGTCCTCAGTCTGAAATCCAGGAGAGACGCTGCCAATCCGTGTAGACAATACTGAGCTAGATGGACTAATGTTCAGACTCAGTATAAGGCAGCTTCCTCCCCATGTTCCTATGAAAAAGGGAGGTCCAACAATATGGGTGCTTGACTGACAGAGCCTGAATTACGTGGGGCCCAAATTAGAAAGAGGGAGCAGCCAGTCGGACCTGATAAGAGAGAAATAATTAAATGCAGGCTTAAAGAAAATGGTGGGTGTAAGAACACGTGGCTTTAATCTGTACATTTAGATTGACAACCAAAATAAGAGGTGGCTTTCAAAGAAGCTGCATGATTCTGGGACAGTCTTCCAAAAACAGCTGTGGGAGAAAAGAACCAGAGCAGGATAAACTGATGAAAAGTAGTGATATGTACTCAGGTTTCTCCCAAAGGTTTGATGTTTTTGTATTCCTCCCTTAATTTAGAATGTGATAAATAAAACAAGGCATGTGGAAGCCAACAGCAGATTCGAGAAAGGGCTTTGGGATCTTCAGAGGGAACACAGAGGAGGGTCTCTGCTACGACCTCATGTTGGTCTAAGGACCACCACATTTGCAATTTTGATTTGGAAGTATATGAGATAAGGTTCTAGTCACCTTGAAGAGAATCTCGACCTGCAAACTTACCCTTGTACTTTTCTGTCTCCCCTGTGGGCTTCGGATCTGGGATGGGGTCATAGACACTGCAGTCCTTTCCTGTCCAATCAGGATAGCAGATGCATTGGCCCTCATTGCTGCAGACCTATAACCAACAAAGAAGCTGCATGCTTTGGTCCTTGAAAATGTTCCTCTGATGTTTGGTTAGTATCCTAAAAATGCCCACTTGGGCTGCTTTCAGAAGAAGCAAGTTGCTTTTCCCTATGATGGCATGGACACAGTTATAAGATGAAATGGGAAAAACAAATTTAAATACCCCAACCACATTAAAAAAGAAGCCAAAGCATTGTTTTCTAGCCTTTTCCCCCATGGCGGGAAGAGACCATTTCTGAATGAGATTATTCTCAAATAAATTAAATGCATCCATCACTTTTGATTTTGCCATCACGTAATACACCATATTATGCTCATAGAACATAATTATTAAACGTATGGGCTGGGTCATGATGACATCCATTTTGATCCATGCTTTCCAACTTCAGAAAAGACTAAAGGAGGCTCCCTCTCAAAATCATTGTCCCCAAGACTGGATCCCTGGAGGAAATAAAGCCAAAGAAAATGGAGCAGATGGCTCAATAGTTGCCTCTGTGCAGACCGTACTGCTAAGCATATGCCAAGAGCAAGGCACTTGTGAACTGTTTGCAAGTTGTACCCCGTGGTCAAAGCAGATCTGGCCACCCCAGCTGCCTGGACAGGTGCTGAAGTTAAAGGCAGATACAGGAAGGCATTTGTGGTCAAGACACAGCATGCTGGGTCCACAGGGCGTCCCGTCTTCCACGTAGCTCACATCCGTGCCATCCACAAGCTGAACATGGCCGCCCCTAGGAGAGGAAAAGAATAGTTCCACTGTGTGGCTGGAATATTTCATTGCTCCCACGCATGAAAGAGACAAGGCTCTATAATTACAATGCTGGTGGAGATAATGGGGGAGGGAGAGGGGCCTACCAGCAACTTCTTTTCACAATTCCTGTTGCTGCATCTCATGATGTACTGTGAGAGACACTTGCAATCCACATGGAAGTTGTAGCGGTGTGCCTGCAGGACTCTGCCAGCCAGACTTTGCTAATTTGCTGAGAAAAGAACACCCGGGGAGGAAGTGCTTAACCCTCCCCCCCCCCACTGCGGATGGATCTAGATTGTGAGGCTCCACTAACCTGCAGTCAACATAACGCTTCTGGTGATAGAAAGTCATGGTGGTGATTTCACCAAGAAGTTCGCCCATACGCGGAGAACCTGTCACGTTGGCGCAGAGGAGGTATCCACACAACACGTCTCTGAGTGCAGGGGGAGGAGAAAGAACCAAATAAGCTACGAAAAGAAGGGGTTTTGCACCAGCTTGGCGGCTGCGGGAGTGTGGTGGTCTGGTGCAGTGCATTGTGGGAAGGGGCACAGTGCATTCTGGGAAAGGGCGAAATCTGAGATTACTCACTGCTTGATGCAGGGCACCCAGCGGTTCCCCTCGCGCCCGCAGTTCCCTCGCTCAGTGCCTTCAACATTCAGCTTCTCATAGCAAAACCTTTCAGCTGAAGCTTGAGTCCCAGGGAGGAAAAGAAGAGGTATGACATACCAGAGAACATAACACACATAGACTCCATACTTCCCTGACCCAGCATTACATTCTCTACAGAGCTACTCTTCTGAACAGCTGCTCATCAGGACTTCTAGCAAAAGCCAAAAACCCTGGGGGGTTTTGCTCCAAAAAGATTTTGAAAGGAAGGGTGTAATTCTACCATTGGTCTGAAGGTGGTGCTGGTGTCTTCAGATGACCGGCAGTTTGCAGTACAGTACTCAGTTATTCCTGTGACACTGGGAAGATCTCCATGGACCCAGCCCTTGGAACGCAACTTTTTACCAGACTCAACGCTGGTGAGGCCTTGGGGTTTATATTACCCGTCCAAAAATGTTGCTAGTAACATAAGATCCCAATGTAACAACAGTAGGACAAATGCAAAGCAGGTTGGGTATCTGGGGTTTTAGTTTTACACTCAGAGAGGTAAACCTTCATAACTGAATAGTCCACAGTTTAACCGGATTATGACAGTATATTTTGCTGCCACTATTGTGGCGACTGAGTTCGAGATGCTGCTTTCTTCTCTCTGCCCTTCTCCACTTTCACAATTTGGAAAAGCAGGGTTTGGACTGCATGGAATCTCAGGGAATTATTCGCCTTATTTGTGGACGACAAGTTCCTCTTTCTAGTTACAGGTAGGTAGCCGTGTTGGTCTGCCGTAGTCGAAACAAAATAAAAAAAATTCTTCCAGTAGCACCTTAGAGACCAACTAAGTTAGTTATTGGTATGAGCTTTCGTGTGGTATCTTGAATAAGTGTGCATGCACACGAAAGCTCATACCAATAACAAACTTAGTTGGTCTCTAAGGTGCTGCTGGAAGGAATTTTTTAATTTTGTTTCGACGTTCCTCTTTGTTACAAACCCAGAATCATCTATCCCTACCTTGAAAGTTATCATCAATGATTTTGGACACCTTTTAGGATATAGCACTTACTGGTCTAAATCAACAGCTTGGGTCATTCAGGGGCATTTGTTCCTCTGCATGTGGTGAACTGTGATCTGGATTGCAAGTGTTAACCTAAATGAGGCTGCTGGTGGATAGGTCTGCAATCGGACAAAGAGCTGGACTATGGTATACCGAGCTTGCAAGTCCATTGGAGGCCTTCTAAGGACATCTTGGTACAAAGCTTTGTTGCAAGTCAGCACCAGTTTCAGAG
Source organism: Podarcis gaigeae (assembly GCF_964106915.1). Lineage (NCBI taxonomy): Eukaryota > Metazoa > Chordata > Lepidosauria > Squamata > Lacertidae > Podarcis > Podarcis gaigeae. The sequence goes on from NC_139689.1 coordinate 42,118,883, forward strand.
AGCATCCAACTTAAGCAACCCAGACTGTTAATTACAAATTAAGCCCCTCTTACATCGTGCTAGAACAGCATGTCTGGTCTTTAGCTGTGGTGTAGCCCTGACTATTTCATTATGCTAATGTTGTGAAATGCTGCAAAGCCCTTGCCCTCTGCTCTTGACTTGGCACTGGAAAAATCAGGATACAAGATGGAATCAGAGTCAGCCAGAGAAAGAGATTGGCTGGGTATCACTGAGAAACTAGCCTATAGATGGACGAGTTTGAAGACTCTCTCTCTCTCTCTCTCTCTCTCTCTCTCTCTCTCTCTCTCTCGCAATTAAATTTTGCATGTTAGCATCTCTTGGGGAGGCAATGACAGGGAAGGCTGAAGATATTGCTATCTGTTCATCAGTGATTTGCTGGTGCTGAACCCTCATCAGCCTTTCAGACCTAGGCATGGCCGCAGGATCATCTTATGTTGTCCCTCATTGACTCAAGCCATTAACCACCTCCAGCTAAGATTACTGGGTCTATAACCTCCTGGGCAGAACTCAAAGAATATGCCTCTCACTCTAGTTTTCCCCCACTGCCAGCAAAAGAGAGCAGTGGGGCAACAGAGTGAGTATCAGGTGATACAGCTGTGTACATCCTCCTTGCCCTGCTCCTTTTAAAGCCACATGAAGAGCCTTCAGGAAGAGCACCTGGTGGGGTTATGCAGGTAGGGTGGCTGTTCTGTCTTCCCAAAGCTGCGTATTGCTGTCACTTACAGAGATGGGGAGTGTGGTGTGATGCAGGCACAGCGGCAGGGATTGGTCCTACTGCTGCACCCACACCACACCAAAGCTCCCAGTACCCTGTGCTTCTTGGTAAGCATCAGCAATGCACATTATTAGGGAAATGGGAGCAAAGCTGTTCTACCTGCACATCCTCTCCGGCCATTAGTGCCTCCCTTTTGCCAGCATACATCACCCACTGATGTTATGGGGATGTAGTGGCAACATGAAACCAGGTTTCGCTAACAGCATCCCCCACCCATTTGAGTGACCAAAAGCACTACTTACCACGATCCCACAATGCACTGCACTGGCGGTCCCTGGTTTTACAACGGCCACCATAGCACCGGCCCTGCGCAGCAGAAAGTCAGAGTTGTTAGAGGTTCACAAGATCCTCACTTGATCATAAGCCTCCGTGGACAAACAGAAGGCTCTAATGTATGGGGCCTGGGAGTGCAGATTCAGCTCCTCAGGTCTCTGCAGTACTAAGGTTGCATAGAGTAGCTATTCTACAGAGCAGAGGTCTGGATAATTTGGGGTCACTACGAATAAACTAGAATTTCCCCAGGCAATTTCCCTTTCTCCATATTTGGAGCCAATGAAACTAGCATAAATGAATGGGTAGGGAGGGTAGGGAGTGACGCGGGTGGCACTGTGGGTTAAACCACAGAGCCTAGGACTTGCCGATCAGAAGGTCGGCAGTTCGAATCCCCGCGATAGGGTGAGCTCCCGTTGCTCGGTCCCTGCTCCTGCCAACCTAGCAGTTCAAAAGCACGTCAAAGTGCAAGTAGATAAATAGGTACCCCTCCGGCGGGAAGGTAAACAGCGTTTCCGTGCGCTGCTGTGGTTCGCCAGAAGCGGCTTAGTCGTGCTGGCCACATGACCCGGAAGCTGTATGCCGGCTCCCTTGGCCAGTAAAGCGAGATGAGCGCCGCAACCCCAGAGTCGGACACAACTGGACCTAATGGTCAGGGGTCCCTTTACCTTTACCTTAATGGGTAGGGAGACAAGAAGCTGCATTCCCAGGATATCTCAACACACTGGGAGCCTGACCAGTATGAAAAGCTTGCTGCTTTCAGAGCAGGAGGGAGTAGAAACAAATAAAGGTGTGTCCTGCTGATCAGCTTCGTCTGATAATATAACTATCAGATGCAAGCTGCATCATGCTCAGGCGACTTGACTCATCACACTCTTGATTTCCTCCCCACTCTCAAGCCGTACAATATATGGCCCCTCTACAAAGATACGTTTTCCCTCTCCATTCTATGGGACATTATTATTTCTAACAGGAGCTAGCAGTGAGCTGCTCCTGTGGGCTGTGTCAATCTCTACACTGAGATGACTTTTGTACTTTTCTGAATTGCCTATAAGTGAATATTTCATGGAAGCTGGCAATGATGCACTGCTAGGAGAAATTGTGCCTAGCAGAATTTCCACCCGCTATGCAGCCCTTAAAAGGCACAGGCACACTTCTCTGGCAGTGGGTGCAATGGCTTTAACCATACATTCATTCCCTTGCTTTCCTTCCCTGGTGCTGGAACCGACCAGGGTTTGTCCAACCTGTGCATGGCAAAGGCACATGGATGCAACTGACCACGGGTGCAGCTATGCCCTCACTGGCAGTAATGCCAGGGATATCACACCCAAGTGCGAAGCTGAGATACCAACCTTACCTGTTCATTGTCACAAAAATAGCCATCCTGCTTGTGCAAATTGGGTGGGCACTATGGAGCAAAGACAAAAATACAGAGAGAGGGGGAAGGCAAACATAAATATTCAATACAGAACAAGACAAGATTCTTCACAGCTCAAGAGTCACTAAATTAACCAGTTCTCCACATAGCTAGGATCGGAGGATAGGGCATCCAGATTAGCAGAGAGCTTCCTGCCAGAATTTGGCCCAAATTAAAACCCTGGAGAATCAGTTCTTGGAGGTGCGGGAGGCATCTCCTGGTGTTCAAAAGGGAGGTGGTTTGACTGGAACCCTGAAGTGCATTTTCCTGAACCTCCTGATCAGATCTTTGCCTGGTAACTTGCTATTCATGAAAGCATGGGTGTTTATCTGCTTAAGGAGATTATCAGAAGAGATCATAAAGAAAAAAGAAAAAATATACGAACAAGATGAGATGTGGAAACAGCAAGCTAAGACTGAATAGAATTATGAACTTTATTTGGACTGATATGGATATTAACACAGTAGCAAGATGATGATCGGAATCCCCCTTCGGAACTTGAAATATGGATCCCCTCAACAAAAATTTAAAATTCGGCTTTGTAATTCGGAATTTATGTGATGTGATTTAATTTGATTTGATTGGTCGGTTAATAAAAATTATTTTTTAAAAAACAAACAAAAAACTTGCCCATCTCACCTGACTGGAGTCACCTGTGCAGGTTTCAGGGATGTCACACTCATTCACGGGATCTCGGCAGGTTACACCCCGCGGCTCATACTGCAGGGTGCGAGATGGGAAAGAAGCAAAAGAGTTATTTAATACTGGCTGGTGAGGAAAGGGAACAGGCAGAAACATCTTCCCACTGTTCTTGCTCAGTGTGCTGGCCTTGGAGGCGAGGGGAAGCTAGGCTTCACAGTCTACTCAAACACTCCTTTCCCAACCATTCTCAATGCAGAAAGAGAAATATTGTCCGCACTCTCCCTGGAGCAGCATGGCTTGCTGCATTCGTGATCTCACTTCTTTTGATAGAGAAGAATAATGAGAGCAGCAATGGCAACTTCCTGCAGTTGCTTGTACATCTGTTTACCGAATGTTCATCCAGGTTTGTTTGCATAAAACAACACCGGCTATTTATTGAAAATTCCTTCTGCTTTGATTGCAGGGAGGTTAGAGGACATTGTTATCCCACACATTCCAGTGCATCTTCCTGACACTTTCCTTATTGCAAAAAAGTCTTTGAGGGAAGTGGGTTTGTCATGCAAGACCACCAAATCAACTATCATTGTGCAACCTGATTCCAATGGCGGAGAGTGTCCAAACACCACCCGGGGCCAGGGGACGCCCCCAAGGGGGGCAGGGCACAGAGAGAGCTGGCTGCAGCTCGCCTTGCATTCTCACTTGCACACCCGCAGCCTCTCCCACCCGACCTTCTCGGTCAGGCTTGACCCAGGGGATGGAGGACCTGTGGCTGTGCGCCCTGTGTGCCCGCAACCTCTCTCTGCCCCTCAGGCCAGGCTTGACCTGGGAGATGGAGGAGGCATGGCTGGGTGCCTTACACACCCGCAGCCTCTCTCTGCTGCTGTGTAGCTGCATGTGCCCCAACCCAGAAGAGGGGCGGCAGCTCTCTGCCACCGACTCTCCACTTCACCCCCGGAGCCAGAGGTATAATACAATACGATAATCTTTACTGTCATTGTCCTATACAGAACAAAAAAATTGAAAAAATCTACATCAGACATTCAAAAACCAATAAGCCTGCTATCCCAACTATCCCAGCCTGGTTAGCCCCTGAAAACTCTGATACCCCATAACTGAATACAATATACTCCCATAGAGACTACCTTACACTGCGTTTAAAATCAAAATCGCATTTAGATAGAAACTGTTTCTCAGGCGGCTAGTCTTAGTCTTTATAACCAAGTACCTTCTTCCAGAAGGCAGAAGCTGAAAGAGATCATTTCCGGGGTGCGCACTATCCTGCGCTATCTCTGCAGCTTTCTTATGGCACCTGGAAGCATAGATTTGATCCAAGGTGGGAAGAGCGCACCCAATTATTCTCTCCGCAGTCTTTACAACCTTGGACAGCATTGTTTTTCCCCTTACCTGGAAGTGGAGCTGCACAGAAGGAAGCTGCCTCCGCAGCTCCAGAGTCAGGCTCCGACGGGAGGCTGTTGTATGGGTGCCTAGTCAAGCATCCTTCAGAAAATGCACCCAGGGCACCAGCCCCCAAGGCTACGCCACTGCCTGAATCTGCCAGGGAGTGACAGAATCCTAGCCAAGCATAGTGACAGTCTGGAAGCACCCAAAGAGTCAAGTGGTTGCAGAAAGATTCACCTCATGCCTAGGACCCACAGTAATACCTAGAGCTGGACTTTTTCAACACAACATGTTGGGGTTCAATCCCTGTGAATAGTCTAGAAGCTTCTATAAGACAGCTGAAGCTAATCAGTTGTGGAGTAGACTAACGACCTGGAAGAGGAGTGTGTCACATATACATACGTACACATGCATGATGTGTGTCTGTATGATATGTGTGTGATGTATGATGCCTTATCTGCCTAGATTTATTTTGTAGAAAACCACAGACAATTGTGCAATAAAAATTTATGCCTCACATGGGCAGTGCCCACTGTGCTTTGGCCTAGTTTGCAGCACGCCCACAGGCACAGCTGATTTTTCATCTGCTGCAGAGTTCCTTAAAAAGGTGCCTTGCTTGAAACTAGTGCCAAGCAGACTCTGAGTGGATCTTATGCCTGTGGGAACACCTCCCCCCACCTGCCTCACCACTGCTGCCAATCTCACCCACTCACCTTGCACCCTCGGCAGCACAAGCCATCACTGCACATAGCATCGTGCGTCAATGTGCATTTCTTGCAGCAGTTCCCCCCACCTTTGGAGCACTCCTTCAAGGGGGCAAAGAAGAGAGAACGAGAGAGAGAGAGAGAGAATAGCCAGCTGTTAATTTTGGATCAGAGCTGTAACAAACCCTGTCTAACAATGGGTGCCTTGAATTCTGAACTGGGCCCTTTGTGTTGAGACTGGAGACTGCCAGGATCCTCCAAGGCTTTCACTGAGAGAATTTTGCCATGTGTCCCAGTCTCCACCTCAGTGCTTTAGTGATGCAGGAGGGACATGGGTGGCACTGTGGGTTAAACCACAGAGCCTAGGACTTGCCAATCAGAAGGTCGGCAGTTCGAATCCCCGTAATGGGGTGAGCTCCCGTTGCTCGGTCCCTGCTCCTGCCAACCTAGCAGTTCGAAAGCACATCAAAGTGCAAGTAGATAAATAGGTACTGCTTCGGAGGGAAGGTAAACAGCGTATCTGTGCGCTGTTCTGGTTCGCCAGAAGCGGCTTAGTCATGCTGGCCACATGACCCGGAAGCTGTACGCCGGCTCCCTCGGCCAGTAAAGCGAGATGAGCGCCGCAACCCCAGAGTCGGCCACGACTGGACCTAATGGTCAGGGGTCCCTTTACCTTTACCTTCCAGGTACAATTTCTTGCCCTTAAAGGCACAGTAACCTCAGGGTCTGGGGCCCACAAGATAAACACTGCCATTATGTGTGTTCACCTTTGCCTCGTCTGTTTTCCTAACCTCTACCACTACTTTCTGCCCCCACTCACTATCTACCGTTCCCCCTGTATGGCAGGTAACCTTCCACAAGTCTGTGCTCTCCAGATATTTTGGACCAACTCCCATCAGCCCCAGTCAGCTGCCCATGCTGAGGCTTGTGTCTTGCACCAAGTTCCTGAAATACCCCAGCCTCTTGAAATAATATGAGGAGCTCATAAGCATGCAGAAGGCAGGACTGAGTAAGTGGCCCAAGTCCAGCAATGCCATCCCCCCGTCACCCCACCTCCATCCACATGGCAGTTTCAGCCCCACTTGACACTCACCGCCAGAGACCCACAGTCACATTCTTCTCCTGCCTCTACAAATCCATTACCACATTCAGGGGGATCAAGGAGCTGTAATTGGGGGGGGGGGGCAGAAAAGAGATTAAATCTTTAGCGGCCTCCAAGCCATCTTCTCATTTTGCATGTATACCTTTATATTCTACCCCCACCTCCTTTTTGCACTAGGCCAAAACTGACCCCCCCCCCCATTTCATGGCCCCATTTTGAGGGAATGGAGGAGGTTTGCTGTTAGAGTAGAGATGGAAGCGGCATTTTTTTGTTAAGTTATCCTTCCATAAACTAAATTTCTCCACTGCTGCACCAAGCGGCAGCCTAGCAGACCACTGATTTCTTGCATTGACACTCTGCTGCTTGCAATGATGGAGCAATCTAGTTTACAAATTAAAAATTTAACACGGCCCAGGAAAGCCCTTCCAAAAGTATCATCAGCAGATGGCCAGGGTTCAATCTTCAAATATTTCATGAACATAAGAAGTTATGTCTACGGTGATGCTGCCGGGTTTGAACATTATAAAAGAATTAACAGGTTTCTTTCTATTGATTTTTGAAGGGAGCAAGGAGAAGAAATAAAAAAGGACCAATTTATGCCTTTCTGACCATCAGATAATTGTGTGTGTGAGAGAGAGAGCAACTAGCCCCCAGCACATGGCTGTCTCTCCTTTCCACTTGGGCCACTTTAGTCCCCCCCCCCAAATAATGTTACTGAAGAGATGCCCTAGCCCAGGGATGTCCAACAGGTCAATTGCGACCTACTGGTCGATGCCTGCAAGGTTTTGGTCGATCGCGGTCGATCGCTGGCCTCCTTCCGGCCCCACCCTCTCTCCCCGCCCTCCATTGTTGGAGAATGGAAGACAGAGTTTACAAACCGAGGCTGTTCCCCCCCCCCCCAGCAATCCTTCGGTGAGTTGCTGTTTCTCTTTGACCCCAAAATAATGTAAAAACATTGCGCGTGCGCCCCTCCCAAAGCTAAGCAACTTTTAACTCCCCCTAAAAATGGAGCTTTTCCTCTCCCTAAAAAAAGCTGAACAACTTTGACCTGAACCCCTAAAAAATGGGGGTAGATCACTGCCAGTTTTTAATTCTGTGAGTAGATCACAGTCTCTTGGAAGTTGGCCACCCCCGCCGTAGCCCAGTGTGTTTCGAGTTGGTTGTACAGTGGTACCTCTGGTTATGTACTTAATTCGTTCCAGAGGTCCATTCTTAACCTGAAACTGTTCTTAACCTGAAGCACCACTTTAGCTAATGGGGCCTCCCGCTGCTGCCACACGATTTCTGTTCTTATCTTGAAGCAAAGTTCTTAACCCGAGGTATTATTTCTGGGTTAGCAGAGTCTTTAACCTGAAGTGTATGTAACCTGAAGCATATGTAACCCGAGGTACCACTGTAGTGCTTTTGCACAAGACACAGTCAAAAGAGTGTGAGGCCCACAAGAGTAATTGCTAGTATAAGCATAAATGAGTAAGACCCATAAGCAGCTCTGGGCCACCAATTTACTAGAAATCTGTGGTCTTTGAGATGCACTAGCACCATATCTGACTCAAATGCTTCATTTCTACGCAAGTCCATCTCATCTCTGCTGCCTCCACACCAAACTTTGCCAATGTACGTTTAATTCAATACTGAACTTGAGCTATGTATCCCCAAATAATTTTGGGGTCAAGCCAAGTCATACACTCGCAACACCAACAGAATGTACCCCATGCCACATCCTAACATTATGGCTGGACAATGCTTGGAGGAAGCCGAGTGTGTGGACCTATTTCACTCTGATCTCAAGTCAGTTCTATGGACACTGCCTTGGTCGCTCTGATTGATAACCCCTTGACTTCTCTGTGGCTTTTGATGGCCACAGCACCTTCTGGACCAAACCAATGCCATGGAGGTGTGAGGCCACTGGGCTCACAGGGATACTGCTTTCTACTGATTCCAGAACCTGAGGAATCCCACAGTGCTGCCTCCTGTCCCCGGTGCTTTTTAACATATTCACAAACCCGCTGAGAAATATCATCAGGAGTTTTGGGACGAGGTGTCATCAATATGCGGGCCACACTCAGCTCTATCTTTCCATGCCATCTGAATTGGAAGAGGCCGTTCAGGTGTTGGACTGGTGCCTGGAGGCATTAATGGGCTGGACTGAGGCCAAAGAAATGAAGCTGAATCCAGACAAGATGGGAGGTTTTATGTGTTCCAAGTTATCGAGTCCGGGAAGTGGCAAGGCAGCCGGTTCTGAATGGAGTTGCACTCTCTCGGAAGATTCTTTGGCTGTAGGCTATAGGTGAGCAGATGAGTGCTTTGGGTTTACCTTCAGTGGCTTGTTAAAGAGACAGCTTCCCCCACCATCAGCCAGGAATTTATTGTACTCATCAATGCTGCAGCGTGAGAACTTCCGTGGCAGGTAGAATCTGTGGGTTAGAGAAGAGAGCCATGGGCACACATTAATGAAGATGCTGTTCCTGACTGCAAAGTGAAGCACGCCTCCGACAGTTTCGCCCTTTGGTGAGCCTCACCTCTTCCCCACACTCACCCAGTGTCCTCCATAATGCAGCCCAGCCATGAGTCGGGACAGCGACAGTCACCTGCAGAGAAATGGGATGATAAGAAAAGAAGGAGATGCCTTGTTAAGGAACTGGGAGGGTATATTCTGTGACCCCCTCTTTTCTCTGCCTATAATTTGTGTCTCCAAAGTCCCTGGCTATTCGTTCAAATGGAACCTTCTTTTTTTTTTTTAATAAATTTTTATTAGGGGTTTTTACAAAATAAAGTACAAAAATAAACAACCTTTCTTTTATCTCAACAGAGTTTCATGACTTCTTTGGACTTCCTCACATCTCCCGCTGCCATTTTCATCATCATAAATTTTTCCCAGCAATTTATCATCTAATTTACAAATTTTATAACCACTTATTTAAATATAATCCTCTGTAAATTAATTTCTCTTAATCTCACTTTACATCCCATTTCGATCCGATTTTGTGGTGGCCAATTATTTATGATCAAACATCCTACTTAACTTTCCACCAAATCACAATATTTTTGTAAATAAATCTTAAATTTCCTCCAATCTTCTTCAACCCTCTCTTCTCCCAGGTCTCGAATTCTGCCAGTCATCTCAGCCAGTTGCATATAGTCCATCAGCTGCATCTGCCATTCTTCCAGAGTGGGTAGATCTTGAGTTTTCCACTTCTTGGCGATAAGTATCCTTGCTGCTGCTGTTGCGTACAAAAAGAATGTTCGGTCCTTCTTTGGCACCATCTGGCCGACAATGCCCAGGAGGAAGGCCTCTGGTTTCTTAAGGAAGGTATACTTAAATACCTTTTTCAGCTCATTATATATCATTTCCCAGAAGACCCTCACCCTGGGACAAGTCCACCAGAGGTGAAAGAATGTTCCTTCATTTTCCTTACATTTCCAACATTTGTTGTCTGGCACATGGCATATTTTGGCTAGTTTAACTGGGGTCATGTACCACCTATATATCATTTTCATTACATTTTCCTTCAGAGCATTACATGCCGTGAAGTTCATCCCCGTGGTCCACAACCTTTCCCAATCCTCAAACATAATATTATGCCCAATATCCTGTGCCCACTTTATCATGGCCGACTTAACCATTTCATCTTGTGTATTCCATTTCAACAGCAAGTTATACATTCTTGAAAGTACTTTAGTCTTAGGTTCTAACAATTCTGTTTCCAACTTCGATTTCTCCACCTGGAATCCTAACTTTTTATCCTTTTTAAAAATTTCTTGAATCTGAGCGTAATGTAACCAGTCTCGCACTTTGTCTTTCATTTTTTCCAAACTCTGCAATTTCCAATTGTTGCCCTCTTTCTCTATTATTTCCCAATATTTCGGCCATTTGGCCTCCATATTGGGTCTTTTTCGGGCCTTAGCCTCCAGAGGTGATAGCCATCTTGGAGTTTTATTTTCCAATAGGTCTTTGTATTTTGACCAGACATTAAACACTGCTTTCCTGACAATATGGTTCTTAAAGGCCTTATTGATCTTAACTTTGTCATACCATAAGTATGCATGCCAGCCAAATGCATTGTTAAAACCTTCTAAATCTAACACGTCAGTGTCCTCTAGAAGTAGCCAGTCTTTTAGCCAGCAGAAAGCTGCGGCTTCGTAGTACAACCTTAAGTCTGGCAGGGCAAAGCCCCCTCTTTCTTTCGCATCGGTTAATATCTTAAACTTAATTCTGGGCTTTTTGCCCTGCCAGACAAATTTAGAAATATCTCTCTGCCACTTCCTGAAGCACTCCGTCTTATCCACAATTTGCAATGTTTGAAATAAAAACAACATCTTAGGCAATACATTCATCTTAATAGCAGCAATTCGGCCTAACAAAGAAAGCTTCAATTTTGACCAACTGTCCAAGTCTCTCTTAATTTCAGACCAACATTTTTCATAATTATCCTTAAATAGACTCAGATTTTTTGCTGTTATGTTTACCCCTAGGTACTTTACTTTTTTAACCACAGTTAGTTCTGTTTCTCTCTGAAACCGTTCTGACTCTGCTTCTGTCAAGTTTTTTCCCAACACCTTAGTTTTCTGTTTGTTTAGTTTAAAGCCCGCTACCCGACCAAAGTCCTGAATCAATTGTAACACTCTTTTTGTACTAGATTCTGGCTCTTGCAATGTCAAAACAAGGTCATCTGCAAAAGCTTTAAGTTTATATTGTTTCACTCCGATCTGAATCCCTTGCACCAACCGGTCCCCTCTAATCAAGTTCAAGAGCACCTCCAGGACAGAAATAAACAGCAAGGGGGAAATCGGGCAGCCTTGTCGTGTCCCTTTTTCAATCTTAAACTCTTCTGTAACCACATTGTTAACTATCAGTTTTGCCTTTTGTTCTGAATAAATCGCGTCAATCCCATTTTCAAAACCCCGCCCCACTCCCATTTCTTTTAAATTCCCCTTCATAAATTTCCAAGAAATATTATCGAAGGCCTTCTCCGCGTCTATAAAAATTAGAACTGCTTTAGTGTTAATATTTGTTTGCAAAAGTTCCAAAATGTCAATAATGTTCCTTGTATTAGCAAATAAATGTCTTCCTGGGAGAAAGCCTGCCTGGTCTTTATGAATTATCTCATTTAAAACTCTTTTGAGTCTTCCTGCCAAAACGTCAGCAAATATTTTGTAATCCACATTTAAAAGGGAAATGGGGCGGTAGTTCTTAAGTTGTGTCTTTTCAGTTTCTGATTTTGGTATCAATGTGATGAAAGCTTCCTTCCACGATTCAGGCGCCTTCTTTCCCTCCATAATTTCATTGCTGACCTCCATCAGTGGTTGAATCAAATAGTCACTTAATGTCTTATAGTACTTGGAGGTCAAGCCATCTGGCCCTGGAGACTTGCCCAACTTCATGTTCTGAATGGCCTGTTCTATCTCTAGTCGTGTTATTTTACTATTCAGGAGTGATCTATTTTCTTGTGATAGTTTTTTAAGTCCATTTTTCTCCAAAAATTTTGCAATCTCTTCCTCCTTTTGTGGCCCTTGAGTGTATAATTTCTTAAAATATTTCTGGAAACATTTTCTAATTTCCACCGGGTTCTGAATATTCCTTCCTTCTATTTCCAAATTTGTTACTATGTTCAGCTTTTGTCTCTTCTTCAACTGCCAAGCCAGCAGTTTCCCACATTTATTAGCCGATTCAAATGTTTTTTGTTTCATTGATTTAATCTTCCATTCTATTTCCTGATTTATCAGTTTGGAATATTGTGCCTGATGAAGTTTAATTTCTCTCAAAATCGGCTGTGACTTCGGGTTTACTCTTAGTTTCTTCTCTAACTCTTTAATTTTCCCCAGAATCTTGTCCTTTTTCTCATTTTGTAGTCTTTTCTTTATGGCGTTCTGTTGTATCAAGAACCCTCTCATCACAGCTTTGCTTGCGTCCCAGATTGTTCTTTTTTCCACAGCAGTGTTCAAATTTATCTCAAAATAGTCCTTTATTGTTTTTTTGGCCTTCTTGATAATCTCCTGATCTCAAATGGAACCTTCTAATCCAGGGGTCAGCAAGGTTTATCTTGCCTGGGCCGGATCTGTGGGCCAGATTGTGCGCGCAAGCAAGCGTGCCCATGATTTTTGGCGTCTGTGTCTGTGCAGAAGCAATTTTCGGTGTCGGCATCTGCACAGACGTGATTTTCGACACCGCGGAAGCGAGTCCCCATGCTGTGCTGCACCGGTTTAGCGCAGCGCAGGAGCCGGCAGCCCAGTTTGGGGGCAGCTCGTGGGCCGGTAAAACGACCTCCACAGGCCGCTTCCGGCCCACAGGCCTTAGGTTGGTGACCCCTGTTCTAATCAAAAAATCCTAGGACTGTTATCCCCAGATGTCACTCATCCTATCCTCTGTCTTAGGACAATACATCCCATTAACAGCAAGTCTGTCTGTATAACCTGAACTAAGAATCTCCAACAAGGCTCGATGACCGATCCTTTGCTCCAGTAGCTAACCATTTATATTTAGCGGAGCTATTTCACACAGTGCAAACTGATTTGTTTGCGTAACACCTCAGACAAATGGCAGAATGGTGCAGTTTCATTTGATCTAGCAAGCTCAGCTCTTGAGCAGCTCACCAGAGCAGCTAAGGAGATCAGACTTGCCTTAAAAGTATGTCTCCAGTTCAAAAATCAGAGCGGGTACATATTTGCAATCTCACCCTTCTCAGAGATGCATCAGAGGCTGTCATCGCTCCCTACTGTCATGATCTGAACCCTGATCAGCAGTCAAACTCTGATGCAGAAGAGCAAGATGAACCAGCTGCATCAGGACAGCCAGTGATGCAAGCTATTGAGGTGCTGAACCCACACCTGGGCCCCGATACTAAGCTGAAGCCTGTCAGTCATGAGGCCCATGAGTCACCGCCTTCAAAACTGGGACCCCCAGAAACTGCAATCCCCGGGTCAGATTCCTTGGGGCCTTGAATTCTTTGGTACCTGCCCAGCAGCACAGGGTGCTTTAAACACCAGGGGAGAACAGATTCCATGGAGTGCTATGCTTCAGACCAGAGGGCTACCCCTTGAAGCTCTCCACTCTTCAAGAAGGGGATGGGGCTTTAGATGATTAGTTGGAATAAAAAGCCTGTGGAGCTCCAGATCTGTTTGGTGTAAGCTGTCTGCTCAAGACTGACTGAAGTCGTGTAACTTCTGTCTAAATATGCTTAGAGGTCTACTGTGCCCTGTGGACTCCTGCTTACGGTCAGGTCAGGCTATCTCTCCATTCAGTCTGACACCCAGCTACTTACCTGCAGAGGTACGGTGCTTGTTCCACATCATTCCAATGTTTTGCCCCAGGGTCTGTGCTAACGTTACAGCCATTGCTCCCACGTTGCCATACTTTGGGAAGGAAGAAGAAGATGACATCATGTTAGGAAGCCAAGGCTCATCTTGTGGAGCACTGCTTTGAGCAGGTTTATCTCTGCCCCTATTGTGGCCAGTTTAAAGATCAAGTGGCCCAAGTCACTGGCCTCCCTTGGACATTCAACTCTGGGTAGATCAGCACCAGAGCCAGTCCAATAACAGTGGTTCTCAACCTGTGGGTCCCCAGATGTTGTTGGACTACAACTCCTATCATCCCTCACCACTGGTCATGCTGGCTAGGAATGATGGGAGTTGTAGTCCAACAGCATCTGGGGACCCGCAGGGTGAGAAACACTGAGCTAGAGGCTGAGCAGCCCACTTCCACCAAGCCAAGGTGCACAGTACCCAAGGCCAGCCAAGGTGCTTATTCTGATACTCAAGGCAGCGAATCCCACAAACACCTCTCCTCCTTCCCTGGCAGCAAAAATAAATTAAATTAAACAAGTTAGCAATTTCCTGCCATTTCATTACACCCAGAATTGGCTGTTTCACTCTACCCAATGGTAGGGCAGGGCATAGTCCGCACCTGCTTGTGATCTTTACTATGCTAATTATTTATGTAGTCTCATAACAGTCTATGGTGCTTTACAGACTAATGTAAGCAAACAAGACACTCCCCTTTCTCAAGGATCCCCCAATGTAAATGTAGATGGGAGGTCAAAAAAAGAAATGAGAGATAAATGTGAACAAGTCCAAGTACAAAAATCTAGTCTTTATCTGAGTGGGGGAATGGGAATGGGGAACCTGTGACCCTCTGGGTGCTGCTGGACTCCTAACTCCCACCAGCCCTGACCACAGGCCATGCTGACTGGGACTAGGTGCCCCAACAGCATCTAGAGAGCCCCTGCTTCCTCATCTCTGTGGCTAAGGCTTCCCAGAAACAGAAGCTTTGAAAGCGAGAGAGAGGTAGCATCATAGAGGTGCTCAAGGAGTTCCAGAGGTAGCAGGAGAGAATTGGAGGTTTTTTTAGGAGATATATTGGACAGCTGACAGTAGCAGAGCTGGAGGAGTATGCAGCTTTAGTTCCCCACTTTCAACATCCCATAAATTCCAGGTCCAGTATCTGCCCCGCTCACCTCGTTGACACCTCCACCTCGAGTGACTGAGCAAATCCCTCCGACGTATGCCGTACCACTGCGGCTGCTTCTGAAAGTGTGTCCGCTGGAGGAAGAAGAGAAGAGGAGGGTTCACTGTACAGGAGAGGGAAAGGGTAGCCTTGACCAGTACGTCTGTGCTTCCCTCTTATTCACTTACTGCGACAGGGCTGGCTGCCCTGTGGCACTCCATATCTTGTTGGACTACAGCTCCCATAATCTCTGACCATTGGCCATGCTAGCAGAGGCTGGGGGGAGCTAGAATCCATGGAGATCTGGAGAGGCCACAGAGTCCTCATCCCCATACTACAAGCTAGAACAGTTGCCTGGAAAAGAACTGTGAGGGGAGAGACTCCATCAGGCAAGGCCTCTTTCCACCTGCCTTGCTCTGCCCTCTGCTTTTCAGTGTGCATTGTGTTGTTTTATGTACTGTGGCTTGCCGTTGTTTTATTGATTATAGTTTAGATATTATTGTAACTGTTGAGTGGATTTCTGTTTAACTTTTATATGTTGATATTATTTTATACTATTCTAATGATTGTTGAATGTTACTTTTTTGATGGAGGTTGCCTACTTTAAAGTTATGTTTTATTATCACATTTTTGTATTGCATTAGATTGTTATAAAATGTACATTTTTTGTTTCTTCAGCTTGTAAACCACCTTGAGTATTGTAAGATAGAAAGGCGGTATACAAATTAAAAATGATGATGATGATATGGATTCAGGGCTGTAGTGGAAAAGAGGCAATCACATATGTTGGCTCGTGGTCTCTGGATATAGGAAGAGATGGGGAGAGCCATACTGGTCAAGGTATGAACACCTCCACCATCACCCTTGATCTTCCCCTTGAATCAAAAGTTCCCACCCCAAAGCACATTTAGCACCCAGAATCCAAAGTCTGAACCCAAAGTAGCCCATGCTTTTTATCAAGATGCACATTAAAAAGGAGGTGCCATTTGCACTGGCATACTTTAGATTGCAAAGACTGAAATGAAGGTTTGTCCCTGTTTTGTTTCGTTATGGTCTGTCAATATATTCTAATTTAAACTCATTTAAGAGCTGTTCTTTTGCCTATCACGCTAGGGGGAAAAGCTCCACTCTAGTTTGATTTCATAGGCAACCTCTTGCAAAATGTATCCTAATTAAATTACAGAGCTTATGAGCTCTAGCATCCCACTTCTTGCTAGGTATCATTTTGCTTCACCTGCCAAGAAAGCTCAAATAATGATATCTGGGTAATCTCTACAAAGAAATATAACTCGCAGCGTGACTTGCAGGTGGAAGTGGCTACAACACTGGAGAGTACCAGCAAAGTCCATTTGCCAGGCTACCAGAAGGTTTGCCACTTAAAGATGCCACAGACCAGTCTGACCTGAACTTGTGCCTATAATAAAAGCGTAATGGTCAGAAATCAGCAAGTGAACTTTTTCATTACATGAAGATCAGCATTGTTACTTGTGAATAGACTTATTCATGTATTGAAAGAACACATATGGGTATAAATTGTGGAGGAGACATGCAAAGCAGTACCATCCACAACACTTCCACCCCAACCTTCTTTGGTGAGTGCATTTGGGTGAATATTGGAGTTGGAGAGAATTCTAAGCACATTCATCCTAATACCTAAAGATTCCCCCTTGGACTTTTCTGTTATGGGAGGATGGGACAGGGATGTTCAAGGTTTCGTGCCCACGTGGGTTCTTTGAACAAATGAATAACCTTCAGCCTACCATCAGCCTAGCATCAAAAGCAGAGCTACAGTAGCTAGAACAAGTGAAAAGTTGGCAACCCTCTTTCAAGGTAGTCAGGTTCCTATTCAAAACTCACGAGAAGAGATGTACAGCATCACTGTTCTCAGAAAGAGCATCTTGGCGGTACTTCATGAATTCGCTCAGTGTCTCCAGGGAATCTTCGTCTACCTGGATCTTGTCCCCTGATGCCCATGTCTCCATGGCAACCAACACAATTCTTGTGTTCAACTGCTCCTTATAGATCTGGGCACCAGAAATAGAAAATCAGAGGTTCAAGGGAAATGGGGCACAGCCATCATATACCTGTGGCATCCTCCCCAGACATAAAGAAGCCTTTGTGGGCTATACAGACAAGCAACCCCAATGCCAAATCAAATCTAAAGCAAAGCACATTCCCTCCTTGGTACTTCGTATCCTCATTTTCTTTTGGGACATCATGGCATGACGAGTAGCTCCTGTGCTTGGCAGGACCCTATAGAATCCTTTCCCATGGGGCAGAGTATCTCCTGCCTTGATAATTCTCATCTTTTGGGGAGTGGGAAGTGACCGTTATGGGTCCTTTTTGGACAGAGTTGTAATGTACCCTTGTACTCACCACATCAGCAAGGTTCACCACAGACTTCGCAAAGTTGCTGGTAAGGAGTACGGAGCGACGCAGCTGCTCAAACTGAAACAGAACATAGGAAAAAGGGTTTGAAGGGACGTCACCCCATGCTAGAAGTCCCTGAACCTGGAGCAGCCATCGGTGGTCAGGTGAGGATGTGTGGCTTCTCCTTCTACTCAACGCTTGCTTTCTGGGGGTGGGGATATCAGTTTCCTTCAATGCATAAAAGAAGCCCCAAGCAATGGCCTAGATTACTTCCACACTAGGGCCTTTGAGTACTGCTGAATCATTGCTCTTCTGCAATCAACCACTGAATTATTTGGCAATGATTGCCCTAGTGGCCAAATCCTGGTGTTTAATCAGAAATGAGTCCTGATCACCAGAAGTGCTCTGAAGCACAAGGCCTTACACAGACTTTTGGATCTTCTAGTTCAGTTCACTGACTTGCAGTGGCTATGAAGGGTTTCAGACAGGAGTCTCCCCTAGATCCATCTAGAGATACCAGGGATTGAACCTGACCATTTTCATGCAAATATTTATAGCTGAGCAGGTCCCAGTTCCAATACTTTAGCCAATAAATTGCAGCCTCTGCTCTTCCTGTTCAGCACACTCACAGTGTTACCAATGCCTTTAATCTTAATGCCTTTAATCAGTCAGTTCCTGATCTGGGTGGGGTAGGATGCTTTTAAATAACTGTTTTCCTCTTCCACCACTAAGGCAATCAGTAGTTTACCACTCCCCAAGAAGGAACAGGAAATGACTGATCAAGAGGCTATTCATCTGTGATGTTACTGCTGCACTGAACTGGATGCAGTAGCAGGCACAGAAGCTGTCACAAGGAAGCTGCTAATTAAAGGCACAATAGCACTGGAAAATTTGTCAATTCACACTAGACAGGCTGGCAGTGTAATTCCATTTAATATACAAATCAGGCCTGAAAAAGGTGGGAGGACAATATTGAAAACACTGGAATGCAATGGACTGGCGATGATGTAATCTGGATTCTCTGGAAAAAGAGAGTGAACAAAAAGCAGAAATGGCTGGTGCAGAGGGGCGGTGCCCTCCTGACAGTGATGGCAGCTGTCCAGGCTGACAAAAAGCTCACTTGCTAGTATGTCCGTCTGGAACACCAGTGGCAAACCCAGCTTTGCACCACAGATGAAAAACCAGGTGCAACCTCTTGTTGAATTAAGGTCTTGTGTGAAGCTCTGATTTGCTCTAGCTGTTGACTCATTTTCATTAGCTTGCAAAGTCACTGGGTTATATGGTGCTCAACACTGATCCTGCAGGAATGAATTGTAAGTGCCTTTGTAGAGGAGAAAGACCTCAACAAAGGACAAACTGACCATGCCTTTTGAAAAAAGGGATGGGTAATCAGGTTACAGAGTGGGACTGGAAAGGAGATCTGCTTAAGCACTGTTTCTCCACTTGCTCAAAGAAGCAGCGTTGGCAGGTGTACCTATGGTGAGATGGCTTATTTTTCTTTCTGTGTTCTAGGGCTGCCTTCCCTATGACCCATTCTAAGAGGTCTGCAATCACAACACAGTACACCCATCTCAATTTCTTTTCCCAGGCCTGGACCCACCTCTTGGTAGCACTCACCAGCTGGTGGTCATTAACTACGATGAGTTCAATGAATTTGGTCTCGCTGTGGACGGTCCGGTGACTTCGGTGAACCTAGGTTATAATAATAATAAATTTTATTTATACCCTGCCCAAGACCGGGCTCAGGGCGGCTAACATCAGGTATAAAAACAATTGATTAAAACATAACTTAAAAACAGGATTAAAATACAACTTAAAATGCAGCCACATTTCAGTGGAAGCCCAGATCAAAAACTTTGGGGGGAGAAAACGTCAAATCTTCACCAAGGCCAACTATCCAGACTGGTCCTATGTGGGCCAGAAAAAAGCCAGGGAAGTCCCCAATTAGGGGTTCCATCACAGAAGGAAAAGGAAAGAGGAGGAGGGGATCAGGCTGATTCCAAGCCAAAGGCCAGGCGGAACAACTCTGTCTTAGAGGCCCTGTGGTAGGGTGGAGAAAAGAATGAAAGGTCAAGTAGGTACTACTTGGGCCTCTTAGAACTGCCTTGCTCCCCCCACCAACAGACATAGATTTTATATGCAACCCAACCCTTCCTCCCATGCCCACTCACCCCTTCTCTCAAAAATTATGTATTGAGGACACTCATAATAGGAGATCTGAATGCACTGTGCAAACGAAACACTCTCCATAGTATATTTTGAAATGCCATCATAATATTTTGCTAGATCACTCAAAGTAGGTCCCAACTGCATCTTAGCTTTTGCATAATACTTTCCACAGCTTGCTTTTCAATGGCAGCTATGCCAAAGTGACACTCACTCTTTTTTGACAGCGGTTAATGGCCATCCTAAAGGAACACAGTTTCCAAGGTAGGAGAAACAGCATTTTCCCAGATCCGTAATAAAGCTGGGGAAAGTATGATAGTGTTGCAACACAAGGCTATCATTGGTAGTGGTGACAGTAGAGAGGACTGTGTGCCACTGAGGACAAACCAACACAGAGATTCCATCCCCCCCCCAATAAATTGTGTAGAAAGAACACAGGAAGTGTCTCCCTGAATCAGATTAGTGGTTGGTCTAATCTGACACTGCCTACCCTGAGTGGCAGCAAATTTCCAGAATTTCAGGCAGGGCTTTTCCCCAGCCCTCCTTGGAAATGTCAGGAACTGAACCCAGGACCTTCTGCGTGCAAAGCATGAGACCTCCCATTGGCCCACAGCTCTAAGGTGCATGGATTCCCTTGATCCCGAACCTCCTGCACTTCCGCAGAGTTGGCTGGCTGAGAAGTAAACCTACCTGCCGCCGGCGTCGCAATTTAGGGAGCCCAGATGGAATGTAGTAGTTCAGTTCAGCAAATAAACACCCTGGGTAGGGGGCAAGAGCGGGTACACATCAGATTTTGAGGGGGAGGAAAGGGGCATGACTGGAGAGAGAGAAAGGAAACAGCTGCTTAATTCCTAAGAAGCAGGCTGCTAGGCCTCAAGCCTGCCTGGAAGTTGTCGTCCGTCCCCCCCCCCCCCCCCGAATCAAAAGCATAATATTAGACCCAGGACTCTAGGACTCATTCATGAGTTATTGGTGTGCAGGGAAGGGGTGAGGAAACTTTTCCAGCCCAAATATCACATTACCTTGTGGGGTGCCATTGAGGCTCCCAGCCCCTCCCTCCCTCTCTCTCTCTCTCTCTCTCTCTCTCTCTCTCTCTCTCTCTGTGTGTGTGTGTGTGTGTGTGTGTACCCAAATGCACATGGGGAAGGTGCCAAACTGGGTCTTTCAATCGGGTAAATTAAAGCCTAGTTTTGCCCCTGGGTAATCTTCCAAGAGCCACATACTAATGGTCAATGGTATCTACACCTCCTCCTGAGCAAGCAAGTGGCATTATCACAGTTCAGTGATACATTCCAGCCAGGCAAAAGCACAATGAGTTTGTGGCCTGTGGGGGTAGCTCAAAGGCAGGGGCAAAACTAGGCTTTATTTCATCTAGCAAAAAGACCCAGTTTGGTACCCCCCGACACACACACACACATTTGCGTACACACAGGCGGGAGCCTCAATGGTGCCTCTCTGAAGGCTTCACAATGTAGGGGAACAGTTAGGATCACCCCAAAAACACTAAAACTGTTCATGAATACCCCCCCCCCCAGCCAGGCCTCGCCTCAAGCATTAAAACTGCATTTCCTCTAAGACAAAAGGCATTAGCTAAGCATCAGAAACATTTCGCTCTGCTGTAAAAAAGGTAGCTGAATAGAACAATGCTTTCTTCATTTCTCAGGCTAGTTGGCCTTGTTAACCAGATTGCAACTTTTCCTTCCGGGTACTGTGCCACTAGAGCAAGAGAAAAGTAATAGGCTGAACCACTCTCATTCCCCTTTCCTGGTAAGGGTGCCAAGAGTCCCAATAGTCCCAAGACAGCTTTCTGTTCATGCTCAGAGGAACTCATGGGCAGGACTCCTGAGGGAGGAGAAAGGGGGAGGGAACTCTGTGCAAATGACTGTGAACCAGTGCGTGCTTTTTGTGAACTATCACACTTGCTCCTTCTACCAGTTCATGGATGGTAGAAATAAAAGCCTTTTCTCCAAAACTTTTTTTTTTTATATATAAATATTTATTAAGGTTTTTTGTGAAAGAAAAACATAAGTGATAAACAACATTGCTTATATCATAACAAAATTTCATAACTTGTTTAGACTTCCTCACGTCTCCTGCTCCCACTTACATTGTTGAAAAGTTTTTTCAAGCAAATTATCATCTTGTTTACAATCTTATATCCACTCATTTAAATATAATCTAATAGTTCTCCCAAAGGGTTTGTCTTTTCCTTAATCTCACTTATCATCAAATTCCAGTCTAATTTAGTGGTGGCCAATTATTTATGATCAAGCATCCTTCTTAACATTCAATCAAATTACAATATTTTTGTAAATAAATCTTAAATTTCTTCCAATCTTCTTCAATCCTTTCTTCTCCCAGGTCTCGAATTCTGCCAGTCATCTCCGCCAGTTGCATATAGTCCATCAGCTGCATCTGCCATTCTTCCAGTGTGGGTAGATCTTGACTTTTCTCCAAAACTATTCCTTGAGTGTCTGTTGACTCCCACTTCCCTTTCCCGGGCGCAATATTTTTCCCACCCAAGGGCAAAGCCTCATAAGGCTACAACCCGAGGCAAAAATCCTGGCTAGCCCCCCACCCCACCCCAAGCCTTGGAAGTTCTCTACCCCTAGAATCAGACGTAAGTGTGCTTTTAACCCCGTCTTCAAAATTACATCTTTCAACCAGCATGTGCTCCATGCTGCTATTTATAAAGAAAGCCTGATGTGCTCAATGGTTGTGCTTCCATGCAGTGAGGATAGTCATATGTGCAGCAGTCCCAACAGCACAGAGCCCCTACAACACAGGCAGGAGTGCACATGTTAGGCTCTGTTTGCAGATGACTCCATGCAACAGGTAGTTCTTGAAAGGTGACAACACAGTGTCACGGGTTAGGCTAAACCTATGACCCCACTCCATACTTTTCACACACCTTACACACAAGTAGCAAGTGAATCAACCCTTTGACACCACTTTAACTGGCATGGCTTCCCCGGAAGAGTTCTGGGACATGCCTTAGAAGGAAGAAACCATCTGATCAGTTGCCACCCAGAAGCCATGCTATCATGCAATCCAGCCTTACAAGGGCTCCCATGGCATACTGGGAGTAAATACAAAAGAAGCATGGTAGTTGAGCTAAGAAGGAGGAAAGGTGACTGGTTAAGAGTCGGCAAAAACCTTTGTTTTAGAAATCTGATTTTGGAATCTTTGCAATGTGGCTGAGTTTTCCAGAGAGGAGTCTGCCAGGAGGGCCTAAGCTTGAATCACTCTTTATTGACGACTCTGACCGTTAGATTTGCAAGAACTAGAAGTGGCAGATGGGCAGGCAAAATAATATAGACAGGGCATTCTAAGAGTACAAATACCGTTGGACATACAGTATGGGATTATTGCAAGTACAGAACTATTCTTCTGATACCTGCCTTTAAAGAATCCTGGCATAAGCTGCTCAAGGAAAGAGCAGTCTGAGAAAGAAGCCTCTGGAAGCTGACACCTCAGGCATCTGTTGAAGTGGACTCCTGCCTCCCCAAGTTTATGCCATAATGAATTGGTTGGTTTTTAAGGCGCAAGAAGACTCCCTGGTGTGTCTGTTGCAAGCGACTAAACACAGTTTTCCCTCTGGAAATTGTTTTAAGTGGAGCTGTCTCTTTACCAACTGTTCAAGAGCACACTGCAAGTTCGGAGCCTGAAGCAGTTTTTAGGCTCCAGATTGCACTCTCAAGCACGCTGCAGATTGGCTGACCTACTACTCGGAGGGTAAGAGCATCTATAGGCTATTGAACCACCATCTGGATTGCTGCAGCTGCTCACGCCAGGCCATGTTTTTCCCCCAAGAATTGAAATTATGAGAGGTGAGGGCTGGCGAGACAGACCTTCTGCCCTTGGCAGACTGACTGGCACTATAATAGGGGCGGGAGGAGGGGTTGTAGAGCTTCACAATTCTAACCATTTCATTACATGTAACTTAGGCTTCCAATAAACTTAGCTTCATTTTTTATTCTAATTTTTACAACTCCATTAATGAACTTTTTACAGGCAGTGCATAAAGTTGCAGTAGCTTTTGGTGCATCCAGTACATCCAGTCCTTCAATTGGCAGACTTATAAATTAACTCACAGGATCAGGCCTATTTCAGAACACTGAATTCTGTTCAGTGACAAAAAAGAGAACTGAACTCGTTGCGCTTGGAAGCCAGAGATCGCACCAACACTCTGTTTTTGGCTTTTCACCTATAAAATGACAACACTGCATCCTGTTGATCTCTGGAGGGGATAGGGAATTCCCTGGAATACCCTTACAGAAGCGACACAGGTGGTGCTGTGGTCTAAACCACTGAGCCTCTTGGGCTTGCCGACCAGAAGGTCGGTGGTTCGAATCCCTGCGATGGGGTGAGCTCCCGTTGGTCTGTCCCAGCTCCTGCCAACCTAGCAGTTCAAAAGCACGCCCCCCCCCCAAAAGTGCAAGTAGATAAATAGGTACCACTGTGGCTGGAAGGTAAATGGCATTTCCATGCGCTGCTCTAATTTCAGTGTTCTGTTGTGTCAGAAGTGGCTTAGTCCTGCTGGCCACATGACCCGGAAAAGCTGTCTGCCGACAAACCCCGGCTCCCTCGGCCTGTAAAGTGAGATCAGCGCCGCAACCCCAGTGTTATCTACGACTGGACTTAACTGTCAGGTGTCCTTTACCCTTACAGAGCCATCCAAATGATAGGAATTCTGCCTTTCTGTGGGCAAAATCTGACGGCGCAAAACCAGCTGCATCCAAACTTTGCCAGCAGAAAGCACCTGAGCCCAGTGAAGGCTACAACACAAGCCTATGGTGCCCATAGTGTTGCTGCCAACAACCACTCCCAACACTCTGCCCACCAGGCAATCCGCCGACACATGTGCACAGCAAGCGCAGCCAAGCATGACTCTGTAAACAAAAGCACGTGCTCACACCAGCATCCCAAGCACATGGCAACTGCAATTGCCACCCACACGATCCTGTACACACACCACAGCCATGCCAACAAACCCCAGCGATGCATATGCACAGGGCAATGCCTGGTCCGTTGCCTTCAATCTGCAGATCCCAGGACAAAAGTGGTGGCTGACTGTGGCTGACAATTGACACAGAGGGACGTGCCTCCCCATTTTCCAGGAAGCAGAGATGATCCCATCGTATGGCTTGGACGCCTCCCGCACAGCATGACTGGGCTACCATGCAAGGCTGCAAGACCCAGGTGGGCAGGGCTGGGTGCCAAGGCCAGTGTCTCTGATGGTGCTGGACATTTCCTGCAGCATCATTTGCAGTCTGGCATTATAGGTTTGGCACCTGATAGCTTTGCCAGGTGTCTATGGTACCAGAATACCCGTGAGGGCGTATGTATCTTCAGCCTCTCAGGCCCAGCAGTTTCCAAGTATGGTGAGGTGCTGATAAGCATTTGCTAGTAATGCATGGACTCTCAGCCCCCTGAAGAGAACTATAGTTCTCAAAGGCAATAGTAGTTTAAAGCTGTATTCTAGACATGCCCCAAAATTACAGGGTGTGTTATAGATCCTGCAATTATATCTTAAGAATTACCGAAAGTACATTCCAAACCAGGAAAAAGGATAGTAATAGAAAGGACCGTTGTTTATTCCAGCAGTAAAAGTACTTCTCTTCTGTACTATCCGCACTGCTTACTCACTGTGGAGCAAATGACTCCTGTTCACCTTTTTTGTCTGCACTTATTAAGATGAAGTACTTTATGGCTGAAGAGACTGCGGGAGTGAATTCCTGCTTCTTAGGAAACAGGTGCAAAATGTGGCTTGAAAGCAAGGAAACTATTGTACCAGTGTGTTAAAATCACACATACCTGGTCCAGTTACAAAACCAGGAGGCTTATATGTCAAGAATATATTACAATTGAAAACAATATTTCTACATGTGCTGCTGCTACTACACAGCTTTACTTATTAATGGGAAATAATAATCACGGATGTTCTTAAAATGGACAATGACAAATTTCTCCTCCCACCACCCTGCACATGGATAGAGTCTGAAATAGCATCTCTGCTCAGAAGTAAGAGGGTACTCTGTACATGCTCAGAGGTGCCTTTTTTCTTGCAGCAATAGAAAACAGATCCAGCCAATTAGCAACATCAGTTTTATAATTTATTAAGACCATTATAACTACCTGAATAATTTTTTTATTTTTTTTGGAAATGAACACATTAGGACCCCAACCTAAAATAAGCACTGGGACCAATAGTATAAAAGAAATAGATGTGAATTAAAACATTCAAAATAATCCAGAAATTAGGATTTCCACAGATTTGAAATCTGAGAAATATTTTCTTCTTATAATAATAATAATCTAAACATAGGAATACCTAAAAGAAAAAGCATGCCATATTTCAAAATATGAAACATTGAGTGCATGTCCCATATTGTAAACATTTTATACAGTCATACCTTGGTTCTCGAACAGAATATGTTCCGGGATTTCGTTCAACTCCCGGAGCCATTCGAAAACCAAGGCGCGGCTTCTGGTTGGCTGCAGAAAAGTCCTGCAGCCAATTGGAAGACACGGAAGCTGCACTGGACGTTCGGCTTCTGAAAATCGTTCAAAAACCAGAATACTGACTTCCAGGTTTCGATCGTTCGGGAGCCGATTTGTTTGAGAGCCAGGGTGTTTGAGATCCAAGGTACAACTGTAATGTTAATGTACTTCCTCTTGGGAATACGTGGGAGACTGGAAGATTATTCACATGCAAAGCTTGGAAATTTGCTCCAGCCCCTAAAGAACAAAAGTACACAAAGTCCTTTCGGAGGATAGTCAAGTTTACCTGGTTCCGTGCAGCCCTGAGCAGTGCGAGGTACAGGTGTCTTGTAGATCAGATGAGGGAGTGGACCCTGCAGTAGGCAACAACAAAAGATAACATTTGCTAATACCCAGGCATCTATCCTTTGAACAGGGGGTTACAGAAATGGTGTCAAGAATTCTCACTCTTTCACTAGCCAAGAGAGCTGGCCTCAAGTTGTACAGCACTACACCAATTCCTGGACTGATTGTATATGTGAATATTGTTGGACCAACAAACTTCTGCATGAAAACTGTATGTGTTATGTACTGAAGTTCTCACCCTGGGCCAGCAGGGGGATACTGTAGATAGTTATGCAAATAAGGGATCGAAAGTGACGTTCAGTGATTGGATAGAAAATTGTTACAGTTACATTGTACTGGAGCTCTATATAAGCAGGCTGACTGAACCCTTCAGTTCAGTTCTGTCCCGGCCTGTGAATAAACAAGAGCTGTTTGAAGAATCGCTGTGTCGTCTGATATGTTCACACACAACTTAACAGTATGAGGTATTTCTGGGCTCAAGCTTTTCTTAGGTTGCACCTTCTGTCAAGAAAGCCCGGTTCCATTGACCCTCCCCAAATCTTACAGTGGTGATAATTTGAACCCTTTAGTTAATTTTTTGCTTCCTTATTTCTTTGAACTGGGCTCATTGCCAGGGTCTGGAACTGATTATACCAGGGTGTACAGCTTTGTAGTTTGAGAATCGGTGAGAAGGAGAAAGGGCTTCTGAGCCTGAGCTGTTCCTCCTGACCGAATAACTGCAAAAGCCCTGTGCAGATGACCCAAATCTTGCTGAGTCAATCTTCACAGGGATTTTGTAGTTATTCAGTAGTGAAGAACAACCCGTTTATGCTCAGATGCCCTTTATTATTGATTCACACTCCCAAATGCCCTGGGGCCGAAAATCAATTTCCAGACCCTGGCAGAGAGTCCTAGTTCAAGTTTGTATTATATTACCATTACTGTGCTTTTTTTATTCCAAGATTTTGCTAACAAACCGCCTGTATTCTATCGGCTTCTCTGCCCCTACCTCTGCTCCACCCAGCTTCTCTGCCCACCCAAACAATCCCTCAAAAAGGGCACACTGAGGTCGAAGGGCATATTGTGCCACTGATGTACCACATGCTGTAGTGGCTGAGGGGTGAGTGTGTGGAGGCTGAGGACTCTCCAAGGAGGGGATGCAAAGACGCAATTGGAATCTCCATCCGTTTGTTGCCATGGCAACAAGAGTGAAAGGAGGCACCCTGGGAAACTCCTTTAGATTCCTTGTGCAAAGAAATGTTTGGGACTAGGCCCAATGCAGGGGGAAAAAATCATGTTTAGAAGATGCCTGGGCACCCACCCCTAAAGATATACCATCAAGATGTAACGCTATAGAAGTATTGATTTCTTTGGAGACAGGTTTTAGGTGGGTACAGATTTTTTTAAGCTTACAGCGGATATTTTTTATCATGCATGCCTCTGCCAAATGCTGGGGGCTTTTCAATTATCTGTTCAGCAAATAAATCTACCGTATGAATTTGCCTCGGAGGGAGAGAGAAATCCATGCTTTGAAATATACAGCCTAATTCACATGCATGTCAAAGATAAACTGAACAATATACATGCACATGAAGAAAAACAGAGGAATCAAAAGAACTGCTTTCAAACACTGGCCATAGGAAGAATCCACCCCTCATGGTTTTTAAACTGGCGTCCTGCTTTGCCACGCCAACCAAGCAAAAAATAAAACACATCTATTATGTTTGTATTTCACCCTTCCTTCAATGCTGTTTGAGGCAGAAACATACGTAGAGTTGTCCCACTGTAGCCTCACAACAACCCCAAGAGGTAGGCTAGGTTGAAAGAGAATGACTGACCAAAGTTCAGCCAGCGAGATCAACAGATGATTGGAAATTTGAATCAAGATCTCAGCGCTGTAAAGCTAACATTCTGTTCCATATACCTCACACTGAGTCTTACTCTGTTATTATGAGCTTCTTCCTAGAACAGGTTTCTAGAGCTTAAAGGGGTTTTTGTTGTTGTTGTTGGAGGGGTGGGCAGTCAGGATAAATAAAATGCAAGCTAATCCATGCACTGTTTCACTCAGCCTTCCTTTCACCTCTGGGCATGAAACCCAAGTGAGGCATCTCTGTGGCAGTGATGGAATTACAGCCTGGTCCAAGACTTACCTCTTGGTGCTCAGGTGAATTGTGAGGCTCCAAAAGGTACGTGGCCTTTCCATCGGAGAAAACGCCGCTGAAGGAGGGGCGCAAAGAAACACAGAGAGGTTAGTCAGTCAGTCGTAGCAATTACACAGGAGAGTACTCACTGCTAGCACCTAGTGAAGCCCATCACACCAGTTTGGAGGCAGGAGGATTTTATGTCCGGAGGCACATACATTACACACCCTTGGGGACTGCCGGGAAAATAATATTCTCAGGTCCTAAGGCGAGCTCTAACTTGACAGTAAAAAGGTAAAAGATAAAGGACCCCTGGACGGTTAAGGCCAGTCAAAGGTAACTATGGGGTTGCGGCACTCATCTCGCTTTCAGGCAGAGGGAGCCGGCGTTTGTCCACAGACAGTTTTCCAGGTCATTTGGCCAGCATGACTAAACTGCTTCAGGCACAACAGCACACCGTGATGGAAACCAGAGCACACGGAAACGCCGTTTACCTTCCTGCCACAGCGGTACCTATTTATCTACTTGCACCAGAGTGCTTTCGAACTGCTAGGTTGGACAGAGCAATGGGAGCTCTCACCCCGTTGCGGGGATTCGAACCACCGACCTTCTGATCAGCAAGCCCAAGAGGCTCAGTGGTTTAGACCATAGTGCTAGAGGTGCTTTGGCTTATTGGGAGGGCCAGTTCAATACGTGTAGCTGTGTGAGGTGGAACAGCAAACTTGCCCTCTTTCAGATCGAGGCTGACCAAGTTATTTTGGCACATGTAGCAGAGAATCCCACTAGCATCACTCTCCAAGAGTAAAAATTACAATCTTAAATGGAACATTTTGCATCCCTTTCCCTTCATGGCATCCGAACACAGCTCCTGGAGGAGGCTGCTTCATTCTACCCAATGACAGGACCGGCCGTGTTTGACAGAAATGGATTCCCCCTTCACTGGTTCGCTTCCCTCCTTCAGAGCTTGCTACTTACTGGAGGCCGTGGCAGGTGGACAGAGCCGCAAAAGAGTTTGCTTCCCCACGGACACCGCCTTGATAGTAACAGTGCTCTCCGGCTCCCTGAAACAGACCATAAAAGGAAAGGATCTCTTTCTCAAGCTTATGTAAATCAGATTAATTTGCCTCTTAACATAGAGCCAGAATCAGTAACTGGGTGCTTCTGGGTCAAACCCAGTCCTCAAGCGGTACCATATGGCCCATGCTTGTCAATCCAGAGACAAGAGGAATATATTTGCTGCAGCAGCAGAATGGTTTGGCTTGGCAGTTCCTCTTGTGCACATGGATGAAGTCTACCATACCCCATACCTCCTTTCAAAGAGGCCCTCCCTTAGCAATAGAGAATATAGACAACAATTCTAGTTTCCAAAAGGGCAGGTGGTATGGCTCAAACCTGCTTAGGAGATGCATTCTTGTTCCCTGACCCAAAACGCACAGGTGTGCCTTGCAGTAACTTGGTAGTGTGTAAAAGGCACTCTGCACACACTCAGAAGCATTGCAGTTTTTTATTCACACATTCCAGGGCTTCTCTGTGGCATCCAAGGCAGGTTTCAGGGCTGAGCTCTGTGAGTTTTTTGAACTGTGGTGAAGTTTTGTCTCTAACCTAATTGTTAAAAACAGTGAGCCCAGAGGAACAAAATTCCACCAAACTCTTCGCAAGTATTTAAAACAGGATATGAGACGGAACAATAAAACCAGCTAATTACCGTATGTAGGTGCCTGAGAAGGAAAACAGAGAAGAGTGGTTTTTGTGAAATAATCCTTACTAGTTCTTTTTCTTCTTCTTGGAATGATATATATGAGAACACATATCCAGGTTTAATGCTTGCTTTGTCTTTTTAGACTGCAGTTCCATACGTGCTTTTACCTATGAGCATAGTGAGACTTATTTCTGAGTCAGCATGCTTAGGAATTTTGCAGTTAAGCTGTTGTACCAGGTTTAAATGGGCTTCCCCTCATACCAATTCCCTAACACCTCCCCTGACACTTTGGAACGATGCAGCTTTTGCTACAAAGAACTGCAAGCTTATTTTTACTTTTTACGGCACCATCAACATACATGGCACTTTCCCTCACCAGTTATCTAGTCATCCCATCAGACTTGGCTGAAAGATCAGCTCCATCAGGCTTCCATTGGCCCCATTTGAATTCCAGCTGATCATTATTTAAGAGAATTACTGAATTTTAAGAATTGGTGACCGGTTTGCTTTCTTCCTCTTCCCTCCTTATATTTTCCTTTTGTGTCATGTCGTTTTGATGACACAAAGAGGGTAGGGACTGTCTTGTTCTTTACGGCTCTGTAAGCTGCTCTGAGAGCCTTTTTGGCTAAGAGCTGGGTAAACATGTTTGAAATAAAGAAATAAAAGTTCAAGGAGTAGCATAGGCAAGATGGTCCCTGTCCTGAGGAACATGCAATAACTAGATGGGATGAGGCAGCAGTCCCTGTCCCATTCACATACAAAGGGTGAGTGGGGGAATCCTATGTTTTACAAACAAGGAGTATGTGGATATATGGAAGCAACCCCCTTCCTCATTTTGCCTTGCCTGTTCTAAGCAGTTTTTTCCTGTAGTTTCCTCCAATAGCAGAAGAAATGAGCCAGGCAGCGGGAAAATTGCTTAAAGCAATGAAATGCAACAAGGCAAGGTGCTCAGTGATGCTAATGCCCCAGTGACTCATAATGTGGCCCTCTTTGTGCTGGCGGTAAGAAAGATTAAGAAGAAAAATCTGGATAAAATTGCAAGGGAGACTCAGAGGTCTAAAAAGAAAAATACTGTATGATGTGTGGAGACCCCCAATTTACGTGTGTGCCTGCATTTTATGATTCTGATGGTTTAGGCAGAGGTTCTGTTTTTATATATGGATATATAGATTTGTTATAGCTATTTCTCTCTTTGATAGTGTTTGTATGGTTTTGTCATGGCCTTTGGCTAGTAGAATAAATGGTTTTTCCCCCAATTTTTTTTATTGATTTTCATGTTTATCACATAAAAAAGAAAAAAGAAAAACATTACAAAAACACACAACAACAAAAATTCTATGATTCCATGAAATGACAAGGAAACAGCAAATGGGGGGAGGCAAGAGCAACTGGGGTGGCTATGTACAAATGCAGTTTGCACACAGATAGGGGCCTAATAGATAAGGGAGTTATCAGAGGCTCGGAGGCTGGATTTGAAAGGGTGCAAGAGAAATAATACTAATATAATAATAAATTTTTATTTATACCCCGCCCTCCCCAGCCAGAGCCGGGCTTAGGGTGGCTAACACCAGTAAAGTTACAATAAAAACATAATGGGGAGGGGAACCAATTTAAAATACAGGTTAAAAATACAATTTAAAATGCAGCCTCATTTTAATAGTAGCCCATAGATCAAAACCAGAAGGGGAGGGAAACATAAGGGTCAGACTGAGTCCAAACCAAAGACCAGGCGGAACAGCTCTCTCTTGCAGACCCTGTGGAAAGATGTCAAGTCCTGCAGGGCCCTAGTTTCTTGTGACAGAGCGTTCCACCAAGTCGGGGCCAGTACTGAAAAGGCCCTGGCCCTAGTTGAGACAGGCGGTACCACATAGGTAGTCTGGGAAGAGAGCTTCAGCCATAAAGGGAGGCAAGAAATACTTGGCTGGGTCCACCATCCCATTTATACTCAGGGCTCTCCCACTGTTGGTTTGGGAAGTGATGTACACACATCCAGAGCTATCGTGTGCTTTCTTATGAAATACAGTAATGAGATTTGATGCATCTCCCCCCGCAAATCAGCTTCCATCCAAACTGAGAAAAAGAACCACCTAGCTGCGTTTCAAGATGGTGGTGTCTACACTGCCTAAGTTTAAGAGAGTAAATGTTCTTCAGGATGCAGAGGCAGTGGCCAGGGACATGTTGGGCCGAAAGATAGGACCCAGGAAGGACAATGGGCACTTTAAAGGGCAAGACAAGGAGCTAGTGTTGAATATTGATGATGATGATGATGGTGATATTTATGCCCTGCCCATCTGGCTGGGCATAAATATTATCATTATCATCGTCATCATTAATATTATTGTCCCATAATGGGAAGCTGGTGGTGTTGCAGACTGAACAACAGGAGAAATTGAGCCATTTGGGCACCTGAGTTCTGGATAGTTGAGACTAGAAGGCAATGAAAAAGATGTATACTTATCCACACTTGCCCTTTGCACTTTCCTTTTGTGGCACAGGTCCGCACTTCAAAGCTCTGTGCTCCTTTTCCCCACCCTGGAGCTTTCCCAGCAAAAAACCTGGCTCTTTAAAGCTGAAGATTCAGCAGTGAAGAGCAGGTTTTCATGGGGAAAGCTCCAAAACAAAACAGCACTTGGACATTGAGCTTTAAATCATGGACAGTGCCTGGAAAGTGTGGAGGAAAGTGAAGTGTGGATATGCCCAAAGAGAGACAGTTGCAGACGTCCACGTGAGAAGTAACCAGAGGAGCATGCAAACCAGGGCTAGAATGGATGGGAACGAGGGCAAGGGTAGGTTTACGCCATGCTCTGCAAGGAGAATCAGTGTGACTTGGTGATAAAAGGAACGTGAGGTTCAAAGGAGAAGTCAAAAATAAAGGCAAGGTAGTGAGCAATGTTATCAAACAGATACAGGCAGCAATTAAGAACAATGGAATGTGGGACACTGCCAGCAGTCACGGCCAGCCCACCCATGAGGCAAGGTGAGGTGACTGCTTCGGGGGGCAGGATCCACAGGGGCAAAAGAGCTAACCTCCAAGGACTGCATTGCTGCCTGCTCCTGCTGCTGCAGTGGCAGCAACAGCTACAGCGCACTCCTTGGTGGTTCTCTGTGAACAGGAGGCACTCCTGGTCTTCTCCCATCTCTATGGAGGAAATGGTGTGATTCAGAGCAGGTCCTTTTCCCCACTGCTACAGACTTTGATTCCCACTTCAGCCAACAGATACGGTTGATACGATTCCCCACCTTGTTCCCAATGTACCGAATTTTTTGCTCTATACGACTCACTTTTTCCCTCCTAAAAAGTAAGGGGAAATGTGTGTGTGCGTCTTATGGAGCGAATGCAGGCTGCGCAGCTATCCCAGAAGCCAGAACAGCAAGAGGGGTCGCTGCTTTCACTGCGCAGCGATCCCTCTTGCTGTTCTGGCTTCTGAGATCCAGAATACAATGGTACCTTGCAAGACGAAAAGAATCCGTTCCGCGATTCTCTTCGTCTAGCGGTTTTTTCGTCTTGCGAAGCAAGCCCATTGACAGCTTAGCGGATTAGCGCTACAGCGGTCTAGCGGCTTCTAGCGATCAGCTGTTAAGCGGCTTAGCGGCTTAGGAAAAGGGGGGAAAAGCGGGGGGGAACCCGCGGGGACTCGCAAGATTTTTTCGTCTTGCGAAGCAACCCCATAGGGAAATTCGTTTTGCGAAGCGCCTCCAAAACAGAAAACCCTTTCGTCTAGCGGGTTTTCCGTCTTGCGAGGCGTTCGTCTTGCGGGGCACCACTGTATTTTTTTTCTTGCTTTCTTCCTCCAAAAACTAGGTGTGTCTTGTGGGTCTGGTGTGTCTTATAGAGCGAAAAATATGGTATATCTTCCCTCCCTCCTCGTTCCTGACGCAGATCTTTATTCTGCCCCCCCCCCCCCCCGCCGCCGTTCCTGATGTAGATCTTCACTCACCCCTTCTTCCCTGGCAGGCAGGCAGGCAGGGCACCCTTTGTGGTTCGCCTCAGGTGCCCAAAGGCCTTGGCCCAGCCCTGCTGCCAGTTGCCGGGCAATGGGCACCTTCGCACGTTTTGCGTACACACAATAGGGGATCCATGGTCATGAACTAGCTCACAGACACACCACAGCGGACTACGTTGGGGAAGAGGCCTGCCGTCTTGTTTCCTCGATCGCTCTCCTCCCTTCCCTGAGTCTTGCTATGCACCAGTTCACGTGTGCCCCTGCACAGGCTGGTGCTCAAGGCTGCTGCTGCAGTCTGATAGGCAAGCAAGTGAGCCCCCTCCCACTCCCCCCCCCCAGGTCTATTTATAGAAGGCAGTGTGGTTCAGGTTAGCTCAGCAGGGGGTGGGGGAAGCCAGAGCTCAATGCAAAGAGGGAGAGGGGAGTAAAATGGAAGGGGGGGGGCTCAAAGGATCTGGCTGCCCACTGCTTGTGAGTGTGCATGACCAACCACTTAGCAAACACTTAGCATTATTGATGCTCTACTTGTGAAGCTCTCGTTTGCACCAATCCCTGGCTTGTGCGAGCAGGGCTATTTCTGGAGCTCCCATTCATTCAGCGCCTGCAATCCACCTCACTGCAAAGAACCGAGAGGCCTTTCTCCTCCCCTCCCCTCCACATCCCTCCACATCCCTTTCTCCTCCCCTCCCCTCCACATCCCTCCCGGCAGCTCTTCCATGTCTGAGGGAGGAAGCGGGTGGCGGAAGAGACGGAGAGAGGGACCCACCCTAGGACAACTGCAAACTGTGCAGAGTTGTGATTCCTGTGCAAGAGACTGGCCAGGTTAATTTAAAATAAAAAAAACACTGGGGGCTCAGACTTTCCCAGAAGCCCCATCCTCTAATGCAGAAGCCTAGCTGCCTGGTCTTAGATCCTGAGGTGCTTTGTGATCAGCGACAATGAAAAAGCACTTCATTTACGCTCAGGGAAGGAGGAGCAAATATTCATTCATTTATTAAACTTATTAGTTGCTTGTCACTCAAACAAGCGACTTAGGTTGAAAAACTGCATCTACATAAACACAAACAAAGCCTCTTTAGCTTGTGTCCCCTTACCGTGGTATGGCTGCCGTTTCCATCTTCCCCGAAATGGCGTTCCACGTAATGTGAAGACAGCAGGTGGCTGATGAGAAAAGGGACAAGGGGAGATGCATGAAGAGCATTACAGATACAGCTCAGTTGGTTAGAGCATGGTGCTGATAATGCCATGGTCGCAGGTTCGATTCCTGTATGGGGTAGCTGCATATTCCTGCATTGCAGAGGGTTGGAACACTAGATAATGCACAGATTCCCTTCCAATTCTATATTTCTGTGATATATGGGATCACACACCCACCCTCCTATTTCCCCCACTCCTTTCTTACCAAATCACATGGAATGAATAAACCTAGCTAGACTTTCTGGTAGAGATGGCACACCAAATCCTAGGCCATTTTCCTTGGGTGTTTCTCACTGTGACCATTGTACTGAAGAAGGTGAGGACAGGTGACCCCACCTAGGCCCAAAGTCAAATAATCACCCCAGGCCTCAAAACTGTCCAAAATTCCTTTTGTCTTCTAAAAATCCACAGCTAAAGTTTTCCTCTGTTTTCTCACAAGATGCATAGCAAACCGTTACTTTTATCAGCACGAGAAGGCTTCAAAAAGCTAATGAATAGACTCTGTCAGAGCAGGCCTGAGAACTCTCATTCTAGTTGCAACATCTTGGACATGCTGAACCGCAAGACTCCTCGACCCCCTTGTCTTCTCACCCCCCCCCTTCCCAAAGACAGGAGCTTTCTGTTCATGCTCAGGGGAACTCAAGGCAGGACTTCTGAGGGAGGAGAAAGGGGAGGGAACTGGAAGGGGAATATATACTCTGTGCAAATGACTGTGAACTGGTGCTTGTTTGTGAACTATCACACTTGCTCCTTCTACCAGTTCATGGATGGTGGAAATAAAGCTTTTTCTCTGAAACTATTCCTTGAGTGTCTGTTGACTCCCATTTTCCCTTTCCCGGGCACAATATTTTTTCCCACCCGTGGGCAAAGCCTCACCTTTTTTGCTCAGGGTGGCTGCTAGCATCTCATCCCTACCTGGCAAGTTTTCTGTGCACATGCCCATCATAAGGAAGCTCAATGGCCTGGACGGGGCTCTGGGATGAGCCCGACTGCTCCCAAACCAACATGAATGAGTTTCCATTATCCCTTACTTGGGTGTCAAGAGCCCTGACACCCCATTCATTCCGATGCATCAGCAGCTGGCTCCTCTTGGCTTCTGCCAGCCTAGCCCTTTGAATATGCAGACTTCCCCTGGAAGGCCTAGGCCAGGAGATTCCTCGGAAGAAA
Organism: Podarcis gaigeae; assembly: GCF_964106915.1. Classification (NCBI taxonomy): domain Eukaryota; kingdom Metazoa; phylum Chordata; class Lepidosauria; order Squamata; family Lacertidae; genus Podarcis; species Podarcis gaigeae. The sequence continues at coordinate 42,155,164 of NC_139689.1, forward strand.
AAGGATTTGAATTAATGCAGCTACTGGTAATTGATATTTCCTCTATGGCATGTCTGGTTTGGGCAGTAACAAAATCCTTCTATTATTACAAAATAATTATTATTTCTAGTTTATTTATTTTATTGAAGAGATTTCTTACCTGCACTTCACCATAAAGGCCCAGGGCAGGTAACAACCATATACTTACGTAACATTAAAACCCAATAAAACGGTTTAAAACAAGACAAAGGATGTACATCAATCACAGAGGTGGTCCCACAAAAACGACACAGATCTTAACCATCAAAGGCCAGGGTAAAGAGGTTCATCTTTATACCTAGTCCCACCTTCCACTTAAATGATATTCTGGGCTGCTTACAACAGATTGCAAGAATGCAAATCAAAACAGACACTGACATGCACAACCCCAGCAGCCCCTATTGTCCTGGCCAATTGCAGAGGCCAGAATATGCTTCCCGCCAGTTCTACAGCGTCAAGGCAAATCCCAGCGCTAAGAAAAAGGTTCTGGGACCAGGCTCTGTCATTCTCAGGGCATCTGGGCTCCTGGATGAAAGCACGCATTGGCAAGGGGCGAAACTCAATTACCTGACACATGCGGTTAATCACACCATCTCTGGTTACAGCCCAAGACTCATCGGCCACCTCGTCTTACGGGTAACCTGGTGCCTTGAGCTTAATTTACTTGCAGGATGGCAGGGGAGAGGCAGAAATCCAGATGCCCTATTAAATATTCAAGGGCACTCACCTAATCGCAGCATTCAGACACTGCTGTCTCACCAAAGAGGGTGAAAGAAACTTCCCACAAATATATATACTCATACATATGTGGTGACTACAGTACTGTGGAAAGAAAGATAAACTTCTTCACAGCACTGCGCAGATCATACAGTAGTAAACACAGTCCCAGCACTGTTACACAGTGGGGCTTTGTTTTGTTCTTGTTCTTATCCTGTATTATTTGCTTTTATTTTGTATTTTTCAGCTGTGGACTGCCCTGAGGTCTCCGGATGAAAGGCAGCATACAAATTTAATAAACAAACAAAACTATGCTCTATAAATTAAGACAAACTCATAATATACACAGAGACACATGTCTAGTGTCACAAAATACATGGGCGAGCTCTCAGGTGCACAATCTCACCTTAATTTTTTCGGTCACATTTGCATTTTGCATTCATAAATACATGCACCAACATGATTTATATTCCACCACCCATATCTACACCCATAATCACAAACACAACTTCCAGGAATACCTGCAAAAATACAATTAGGAACAAGCTAGGCCAGAAGATACAACTTCCTGGCAGTTTAGATTTTGCTTCAGAAATCAGGTACTGTTCTGCCGCCCTTACATAGTGTCATGGGTTAGTGGGAGAGCAGGGATCTTCCAGATCCCTGGGTGCCAGGCTTCCCCCTCTAGATTCTTGGGTGCTGGGGTTTAATCAGAGCTTGTTTTTTTGCCAGACAGAGGGGCAAAGGGAGAGGAGGCAAAGGGAGAGGAACACTCTTGGTGTTTGGATTTGATATCCCGCTTTATCACTCCCCTTCAGGAGTCTCAAAGCGGCTCACATTCTCCTTTCCCTTCCTCCCCCACAACAATCACTCTGTGAGGTGAGTGGGGCTGAGAGACTTCAGAGAAGTGTGACTGGCCCAAGGTCACCCAGCAGCTGCATGTGGAGGAGCAGAGATGCGAACCTGGTTCACCAGATTACGAGTCTACTGCTCTTAACCACTACACCACACTGGTTCTGCGCCCACTCCATGGAAGCCTTCAGGTGTAAATGTGTGTAAAATAAACCATATTTCTTAAAGATACTAGTCTCCGCTGCATCTCTTTCCAAAGGAACACAAACCCTGGTTAAGTGCCAAGGTCCCAGGGATTTCTTGCTATCACTCGGCAGAGACTGGGGTGGCCTGTAACAATACCTTCTTTGTGCTTCAGCTACCATCAGGATTCTCCAACATGGAAAGAGAGTTGCACAGAACATTTTTGTCCCTCCATTTCCATTTTCTCCATGGCATAACCAGCCGAGGGATGCAACCCACACCCAGTTTACTCCAAAACAGCCCCCCCAAAAGGAATAGGATAGTGCTGGTGTAAATGTGCAGTAACTTTCCCTCTCATGCAGCAAGCCTCCCATTACAAACTCCCTCATGCATACACAAACAGTAGGACGACTGCACTCCGCACACATATTGCCACACATACCTTGGCACGTCGTGAGGAATACACAATCAGCACACAGATACACTTTCACTGCGGCTCCTATCCTGTCACACTCGGTGGCAGTCATGCGCTAAGAACACAAGCGCACACACAAGCGTTCCCTTACGGCCTTGCACACCACCTCACACGTCGAGAAGTGGCAGCCCCGCTCATGAGACTTCCAGTGCAAAGACAGGCTTGGCATTCTGTACAATCAGAGCTAGTACATTGTTTGTCCCAGGCCCAGTTAAAAAAAAACCCAAAAGCTTGAATTGAGACAATGGTTTTCTGTCCCACTACAGGTGTTCATTAACATAGCAAAGCTTGGATGGTTGCGCTGTCACCAATTACTGTTGTTGAGAAGAGGCAATGTATACACTTATCTTGTATACACTGAAGCTTTCTGTCACACACAGCTCCTATTGCATTTCATAGCTATTTGACTCCACTATTAACTTTTTTTCTCTAGTCCAGGGTTTCCCAAACTTGGGTCTCCTGTTGTTTTTGTACTACAGTTGCCATAATCCCTGACTGCTGGTCTTGTTTGCTAGGAATGATGGGAGTTGTAGTCCAAAAACAGCTGGACACTCAAGTTTGGGAAACCCTAGTCTTGTCCCCATCCATCCATCCATCCATCCATATACATGTCAGCTGTTTCATACATCCGATGAAGTGGGTCAGGTCATTTTATGCCCAAAGAGATTTGTTAGTCTTTAAGGGGCCATAAGACCATAGGGACGCAGGTGGCGCTGTGGGTTAAAGCCTCAGCACCTAGGACTTGCCGATCGAAAGGTCGGCGGTTCGAATCCCTGCGGCGGGGTGCGCTCCCGCTGCTCGGTCCCAGCGCCTGCCAACCTAGCAGTTCGAAAGCACCTCCGGGTGCAAGTAGATAAATAGGGACCGCTTACCAGCGGGAAGGTAAACGGCGTTTCCGTGTGCGGCTCTGGCTTGCCAGAGCAGCGATGTCACGCTGGCCACGTGACCCGGAAGTGTCTCCGGACAGCGCTGGCCCCTGGCCTATAGAGTGAGATGGGCGCACAACCCCAGAGTCTGTCAAGACTGGCCCGTACGGGCAGGGGTACCTTTACCTTTACCTTTTAAGACCATAAAACGAGATGTCCAGATAGACAGAAATCACATCCTCTGTCCCAAGTCATCTGGAAGATTGGAAAACGTTTATTGAATATATGGGAAATAATTATGCACAGCTGAAAATGCTGGCAGCATTAAGATAAATTCAACAGTGTAAACTAGTTTTGATGGATGCAATAATAGAAACTGAATAGTATAGTTTTTGTCAAATATGTAGGGATTTATGATATGTAAAATGAACCATGGAAAGAGAAGAAGGGAAATCACTGATATCTTAAGGATGTAAAATGAGTATTTTAAATTGTAAAATAGAAAATTTAATAAAAATTATATGTAAAAGAAAGAAAGAAAAGTCACGTCATCCACAGGAATCAATTAAAGTCTTAGGTCTATTCCCACAATAAGTTCAGATGCAACTACTGCACTTCTGTAGCTTCCACTCTCTAAGTTCGACTGATGTGTAAAAGGATTAATTTCTAAGCAGAGGTGTAAAGTGACTCTCAGGTACATGGGGTTCAGCTGTAGTTACACAGTGGGGAGAAACAGGCATTTTTCACATGCTAAGAGACACATGTCCAAAGCCTCAGATACCACCATAGTCCAAGAATTACTTTGCATGCTCAGATCTAAGTCAACTTAATCCAACATTCTGTTTTCACATATGGTGGTGGACACCTCTGGAAGCGCACAAAGCAGAGCATGGTGAACAGAACTAATTTTACTGCAGACTGCCCTTGCATCTGCTGCTGGACCATCTGTGGACATGGAAGCACAGTACAATTTTGCTGTGTGGCTAATTGATGGACTTGTCCATTGTGAATCTGATCCTTTTAAAAAGCCATCTCTGATCTAAAGGCCACCATATCTTAAGAGGTCAGAGGTTTTATTGCCATCAAGTGGTACATCATTTTGTTACATGAATAAAATAAGTATCTTCTAGCAGTGAATTCTTCATGGGTTCTCAAAATCTAGTCCACAGATCACAAGTGTGGCGTGTGGCAAGGATGCAGAACAGTTAATTATATCTGTAGGTCCTGAACTTCATTTTTTTTAATGAAAAAGCTGTTTTGATCAGGGCTTTTAAAGAAAACTGTAGAAGACCTTTCTCTCTCCCTTACTTTATTGTGAAGCTGTACATTTCAGCGACTGACTTTGGTTTTAAGCCCTCTCACCATCTGCCTGGAACAAATACATTCATGGCCACAGAACTGACTAGCCATTATTATTATTATTATTATTATTATTATTATTATTATTATTTCACACCCATCTGACTGAGTTTGCCCCAGCCACTCAGGGTGGCTTCCAGCATATACAAAAACATAATAAAACAGTACATTAAACTTCACTATACAGGACCTCGTTCAGATGTCTTCGAAAAGTTGTATAGTTACTTATTTACTTGACATCTGATGGAAGGGTGTTCCACAAAGTGAGAGCCACAACCAAGAAGGCCCCTCTGCCTGATTCCCTGTCACCTCACTTTCTTGCAATGAGGGAACCGCTAGAAGGCCCTCGGAGCTGGACCTCAGTGTCCGGGCTGACCAACAGGGGTGGAGACGCTCCTTCAGGTATACAGGGCCAAAGCCATTTAGGGCTTTAAAGGTCAGCACCAACACTTTGAATTGTGCTCAGAAACGTACTGGGAGCCAATGCAGGTCTCTCAGGACCAGTCACCCGCCGCACGCCCCCTCATACATACAAGGGAACACCCACATCTGAATCTGAAGGAAAGATGTAGAGAATACTTACTGGTTCAACTCAAGGTCCAAGGTGAAGGCTGAGCCAAAGGCATGGACAAGGAAACTCACCTGGGCCAGGTGTATAACCTGATGGAAACAAAAAGAGACCATGTGAGGTCACATTCTTAAGTTCTTCCCTGGCATTTATTTTAAGTGTATCAGTTACACCAGCCTTTCCCAAGCAGCTGTCCTCCAGAAGCTGCCGGACTACAGCTCCCATCATCCTCAACCACTGGCTATGCTGGCTGGAGCTGATGGGAGTTAGAGTCCAGCAACATCCAGAGGGCAAAAGGCTGGGCTAACCAGTACTGACAAGGGTTGTTCTGCAATATTCCTTCAAAACCAAATATATGTAACTACGCTTGATCACATTCATTTCTTCCTTGGGCCAAAAAGGGGTTGTTCCACAACCAAACTGGAAGAAAATTTAGGCATGCTTTTGAGTATATCTAAACTTGCCCTTTCCCACTTCCAATAGTAGAAGAAGTGATTAAAACAAACAAAAAACCTCAGTTCAGAAACAACGGAGAAATGCACAGTATTCTTCCGCCCTCAGTCCCAGGAAGAGACCAGCAGGGCTTAGGATGAGATAATTCACCCTCCCCTCCTTTGTAAAACCCCTCACCTTAAAGTAATGGGCACCTATAGCCAATGCTGGAATTCTGGGCCCACTTCAGTGCACTTCTAATATTCTATTATTACACTTTCCTCCAAGAAAATTAACATGCTCGGGATCATTCCATGGCATCAGAGCAACTCAGCCAACAGCTGAGGATGGGATGCTGGGGGCATTTTCAAGACAAGCAGAAAGTAGGCATACAGTATTTCCAAGTTACCTAATACACTGTACTGAACATCTTTACAAGACAGGTTTGGGCTTCAAAAACTGTTTTCACCTGGATTTGGACTTGGCATTTATGGGGGAAGAGTTGTAGCTCAGTGGTAGAACACATGCTTTCCATGCAAAAGGTCCCAGGTTCATACCCCTGAAGTCTTGCTGAGGATCCAAAACTAGTCACTTCTCCTTTTTTATGTCTTAGCATGTCTGTTAAGACCCCAGTTACAGATAGGTAGCCGTGTTGGTCTGCCATAGTCAAAACAAAAAAAATTCCTTCCAGTAGCACCTTAAAGACCAACTAAGTTAGTTCTTGGTATGAGCTTTCGTGTGCATGCACACTTCTTCTTACATGACAAAGCCATTTTTCACCTTCTCACCCCTTGCTTTTTCCTGTAAGACCTATTGCAGTCGTTAAGAGTCGTCAACAGGCTCATCACAGCTATCTGCCAATCACCCATTCCCACCACCCTTCTGAGTAATACCCCTCCACACCTTCTCACTATATAGAAGGGTCTGGAAACTTCTGTTTCAGTGTATCTGAAGAAGTGTGCATGCACACGAAAGCTCATACCAAGAACTAACTTAGTTGGTCTTTAAGGTGCTACTGGAAGGAATTTTTTTTGTTTTGTTAAGACCCCAGTTTTGGTCACTCAATATATTTTTTCCATATCCTTTCTCCATGTCTTCTCTAAGGCTACAGCTTTTAGTCATGTCCCACCCTGAACCCAATTTCTCCAGATAGGGCTAAGACTCCTGCCTAAAACCTACTGCCAGTTAACGATGGTGATGCTGAGCTAGGTGGACCAGTGGGCTGACTCAGTAGAAGGCAGTTTCTTATGTTCCAATGAAATAATAATAATACAATGGCCTGGATAGCTCAATTGGTTGGAATGTCGTATTGATAACACCAGGTCGCAGGTTTGATCCCCATATGGGACAGATGCATATTCCTGCATTGCAGGGGGTTGGACTAGATCGGCGTTTCCCAAACTTGGGTTTCCAGATATTTTTGGAATATAATGCCCACCACCCCTAGCTAGCAAGACCAGTGGTCAGGGATGATGGGAACTGTACTCCATAAACAGCTGGAGATCAAAGTTTAGGAAACACTGGACTAGATGATCCTTATGGTCCCTTTCAACTTCATGATTCTATGAATGCACACCCCTAGGCATGTGCAAAGTGCAATTCCCTCATCTTTTGATTAAGCCTACTCCCTTCATACATCTCTGATAATGGATTTCTATATTGGCTTGGCTTAAGCTGCTGCAATGTTCTCTCTCTCTCTTTCAAAGGAAATTAACTATGCACATAGCGGTTTTCCTATTCTAGATGGCTATCTGGAAAAACTCCCACTTATCAAACCAAAAGTCCATCTGCCCAAGTATCTGGTATTCAGAAATATATCACCTTTGAACATGCTGGTTCCATTTGTCTATTACGGATAATAAACTGCTGGCAGACCTGTCCTCTATAAATTTGTCTGATCTCTCTTAAAGCTTTCTAAGTGGGTAGTTCTCATCACATCTTGTGGCACTGAATTCCGTCCGTCAATGCTGTATTTTGCAAAGTCCTCCTTTCCCTCAGTCCAGAATGTACTGCCAACAGAATTTACTGCATGTTTTCCTGGACCAAATCGCATCAAGTGAAAAAAGTGATGGACTTGTAAGATCCATTGAGATTGGAAAATAACTTCATATACAGGGCAGAACTATGTGCTGTTGGGAGGAAGAGTGAGTACTGAACAGTTGAGTCAAAAAAAAGTTCTCAGAAGGACTGGATGTAGCAGGTTAAAAGCTTCTGGGGTTGAGCCCTGGCTCAAAGGAACCCCTGCTCAAATGCTGCTGCAGCAAATTGGGATAATGCAATTTTTGGCTGTGCGATGGAGGAAAGGAAGGGAGAGGGAGGAGGGAGTGACTAAGGTTGGATGTGAAGGTGACTCAAACATTAGGGCCAGTTCTGGTTTCTCTGTTGTGCGCTCTCTCCTTTCTTTAAGGTGGGAGGAGGGGGGGAGAGAAAAGGAAGGAAAACGCAGGGTGAAATTACAAGAGCATTTCAAGGACTGAAAAATAAGATTTCCAGGGAGAGACATCAAGGGATCAACATATTTAGCTGCAATCAAAAAGATGACTGAAGGGTATGACACTTTCACTGAACTCTCCAATAGAAGGAATGTGTTTTAACTCTTGGTGTGGACTGACTTGTGCATCCAGTTTAGCATCTTGTAATAAATGTGCATCAAATCTCAAACCTTATTTGTATATAGATTCGGGGGGGGGGGCTAAAATGGGGTAGAAGAGAGGTGAAGGAATCCTAGCAGGGCCAAATAGTTTTGAATCATCTTTACCCCATGCCAGGATAATCAGCTGTGTGCAAGCAAACAGGATTGCCATATTTTGAAGAGCAAAAAAGAGGACACATTTGCCGACTTCTGCGTCTAACTATGGATTGCTACGACACTCATTTTACATACCCATGAAGAGGACATGTCCTGGGGAAAGATGACATATGGCAACCCAGAAGGACTTGTATATCTGGTGTGCTGAGTAAGGCAGCATACAGAGTTCCCTACAAGCAAGCAGTGGCTAGTGGACCGGCCAAGAAAAAGCAGTAAGAATTGGGCTATCTGATTGAAATGCCATGGAATCCCTTGTCAGCCAGCAGCTGTTGTCATTTAGGATAACAACCCTGAATGCAAATATCTTTAAGCAGGTATCCTCTCGCATACTTGGGCTTTCAAAAGGCTTTCCCCCAAGTGCAATGCTTTCCCTGCGTAAATTAAGCAGACATGGAATAAGAGGGCAACTCTGCATACGGAATGGCAAACTGGTTAAAAAAAAGAAAGCAAGCAGTGAGTAAGAATAAACAGACAATGGGACAGACGTAAGCGATTGGGGATCACTTGTGCCAGGACTTTGTTCATAAAGGAAACTGCCTTGGGTTTTTTTTATTATTACAATCAAGCAGCATATAAGTGTTGTGAAATAAAGAAAGAAACTGAAGCAAGATTGTTATGGCAAGTCCACCTGTGACTTAGGTATTTTCACTAGACTGCACAGTCCCTATATGCATTCAAAGTATATACACCAGCCTGGAGACTTTAGTCATGTATATTTTCAATGCACAGAAGGGATCCGGAGGTCCATTCTACACAATGGCAGAAATGAGTCCTCAGTATGGCGCCACTGACTTTTTGTAACTTCCTCCAGTTACATATCAGACAGACACTGATATGTGTCTGTCATATCACATGGATCACAGTATGTGATCAAATCCCACCTGAAAATAGTGACAGCCTGGAAGTGTTCCATGTCTACTATATTCACTTAAAAAAAAAAAAAGTGGGGTCTAACTATTGCTTCAAATGAGCCATGAGCTGAACGCTTCCTGACCTGACCTTGCTGCCTGCTGTCAGTTCAGGAAGTATTATCCTTGGCCAAATCCAGTTTTGGCACAGGCGCTGAGCAAAAGGTGCCCAAATTGACAGAGAGCAGCAAAAGCAGGCAGGGGAAGAGAAGGGAGCAGAGCTCCCTTCACCGGTGAGTCTCTTTTGGGGTAAAACATTAGTTTCCCCACATACATTTTCTACATGTATATGGCAGACACATAAATACCACATGCAATTAGACATTCATTATTCTGCTTTCTGTTTTACAAATTCCATCTGTGTTTTATTCATTTTTAATAGTTTGCTGGATTTTATGTCCTATCAATCAATACTTTTCTTGTGTACACCTCTTATAAAGCTCTCTTCCCCAAGTAAAAAACTGGCTGCCCTGTTAACTGTTAGTTTGGCCCTTGGGGATATTTATTTATGACATTTATATAGCCACCCTATAACAAGAGTTTGCTGGGTAGCTCACAAAGCGAAAGCATCACCAACAACGTTAAAAAGCCTGCACAAAACAATAAACTATAACAAATTAATTAAATGCAATTAATTGGTAAACTGACTTTTTTAAAAAAGCATTTGACTACCAAGTAAATCGTGAAAAGTAATTGTACATGACGGGAATTAAAAATACTGCCTGATCAGAATTCAGATGGACATTGCAGACTTAAATTGATTTAAAAGCCTGGCTCAATAATTTCAGTTGCATAGCTGCTGGTTTCTAGACACTTAAGTTCTTCCACATTACAGCCCTTTAGCAAAGCTGAGGCTTTTCCTCAATCAACAGAAAGAATCAACAGAACATAATTAAAATGTGGATTCCACAAAGCGCCTGATATGGCACTATATTGCCCAGCAATGTATTTTCCCCATAGCCAGAATCCCTTTCCTGCTCAGCAAAGGTCCCCTGCAACATTAATTAGTGGTTTCCTTTTTGCAAATTCAGTCTGTTTTCTACCTTCCTGTTCGATTAATTACCGCTTCTGTTTTCACAGGAGAGGGTCTTTAATTACTGGTCTCCTGTTCATTTCTCTCATAGCAAAAATGAAAAGAAACCAGTAATTATCCCCCCCACACACAAAACAGGGAACAGAAGCTGACGAATGAAGTCACAGTTCATCACTAACTTCCCCGGCCATGCTGAACAGGAATATATGAGGCAGAAGCTTTTAATTAAAGACACAATGTCTCTTGAAAAACCACAGTAGTGCTTTCTCACTCCTGAACAGGCTGCTGGTTCACTGCAAACAACTTCAACAAAAATCAGATGTGAAAAAGATGAGAAGCAACATTGGCAGGGGTGCTAACTTGAATAAAATACGTTGGGGGCAGGTAACCCTTGCCTCGCACAACCATTTGAATGACAATGCCCATCAACTTTTGGGAAGCTCAGCCGCCTCAAATATTTTATTGGGGGGGAAGGGACCACAGCCCCTAGGAGTTGGCTCCTATGAACATTGGGATGCAGTTGTTTTGCAACAACATCAAATGCATTCTTTGTAAACAGTGAGTGAATAAAGCATGGTAATTCCAGACTAATTAGCTAGTATGGAAGCAATCTCAGTACATGCCCAGAAGCATTTCAACTTCATTATCATTTCTGTTATGTACTGAAGTTCTCACCCTGGGCCAGCAGGGGGATACTGTAGATAGTTTTCACTCAGGTCCACATATGCAAATAAGGGACTGAAAGTGACGTTCAGTGATTGGATAGTTACAGAAAGTGGTTACTGTTGCGTTCTAGTGGAGCTCTATATAAGCAGGCTGACTGAACCCTTCAGTTCAGTTCTGTTCTGGCCTGTGAATAAACAAGAGCTGTTTGACGAATCGCTGTGTCATCTGATATGTTCACCCACAACTTAACAATTTCACATTCTGTGGGATGGAGGCCTCTGCAGGCCCCACACCCCTCCAAAAAAATCTCCATAGGGCAGCTGTCACAAGGAAAAGGGTTGTCAAAGTGTTTGGGACACAAAAATGGTACCATGCACAGAGAGGAATCTTAACAGAATCCTGCCATGCCCAGCCTGATCAATCTTCCCACTCACTTATCTAGGCAATGCAAAAAAGATTTTGTTCGGGAGTTAGCTACCACCTGGAGGCGGGTGGGGAGGGACTGAAAATCACAAAGGACAACCTGCGGTTTTAACCGCCCACCCGTTGTAGTCAGCTGTGCATCACACTTGCTCAGCACCTTGGGCTGCCCCCACCCACCCTGCCCCAGCCAGCAATCCACCACTAGAAGCAATTCTACCTTTGCTTCCATCGTGGCTGAGTGATTATCTTATTCATTATGGATGAGATCTTCTACATGCCTCCCATTTAATCTAGTTTAACACTTGCATACACCTACAGCAGAGAGTTTAATGGAATCTGCTAAAGAGGGTTGAAGGTGGGGGTGGTAGAAGAGTAGATTGGAAGCATTTACAGGTGAAACTTTCTGAGTGGAAAGCGTGTGGGAGACATTAGCATACCTCCCAACATTACTCAGGGAAAACAGGGATGTCCTATTATTATTATTATTATTATTGTTATTATTATTCTCCCTCCATCTGAATGGGTTGCCCCAGCCACTCTGGGCAGCTTCCAACATATATAAAGACATAATAAAACATTCAACATTAAGAAACTTTCCAATATAGGGCTGCCTTCAGATGTCTTCTAAGAGTTGTATAGTTACTTATCTCCTTGGCTCATAACGCCATACCCTCCAACATTTCTCCAATGAAATTAAGGATGTCCTAAGGAAAAGTGGCACATTCCAGGATCAAATCAGAAACCAGGATGGCTTTTGTAAATCCACGCCTGTCCCTGGAAAAGAGAGACACTTGGAGGGTCTGTTTTAGGGTGAGAATCTTCACAATCAAGGGCGTTGTTGGGCAGGAGAGGAGGGGAGAACCCTAAATCTTTTGCGGCAGACCCCAGATTTCTTGCATCTTGCCCTTTCTTTAAACTTGATCTTTTTAAGAAGCCGTTGTTTTAACATAAGACTTATCCACCATCTCAATTTGCCCAGAGGCACACTCTGTAATTGGATGGAGCAGGGAAGGAGACATATATGCAAATTTCATCCACATCTGTACCACGAGCCTGTGCCTCACTCAAGTCTTTTACAGTGCCTATACTAACAATACCCCCATTCTCAATAGTGCCTTGCTAATGTTTCCTCATTGGCAGAGGCAGTCTCTTGCACCTGGATTCCCAAGATCACATTCACACCATACATATAAAGCACATTTAAGGCACATGGATTTCCCCACAGAACCCTGGGAATTGTAGTTTAACACACATTTCACTTCCCAGCACTCTTAACAAACTGCAGTTCCCAGGATTCTTTGAGTAAAGCCGTGTGCTTTAAATATATGGCAGGGATGTGGACCATCAAGTTTTGTACCCCAAGATACCAACTAGATGGCATTAGATGCCATTTTTAAAATTTCTGTATTAATATCACTCTTTTTGAACAATGCCCAGGCTGGGACAGATATTGTCCCTTCTTCAGGAAGATCCCCATACACTGCTTCAGGGCCCCTGAAGTTTAAACTTCTTTTCAGGAAAAAACGGAGGTAGAAATGTTGGGAGATCTAATCCTGGATCTTTCACATCTCGATCTAGTTTGGCTTTAAGCCATAAACTGTGTGCCATGAAGAAATGTAACTCCCAATGAGATATTAATAAAATGTCTGCATGACTCCCAAACACCTACGTACAGAGTTCTGCATTTCTGTCTCATTTATTGACCAGGCCTAAAAAGGTAAAGGGACCCCTGACCATTAGGTCCAGTCGTGACCGACTCTGGGGTTGCAGCGCTCATCTCGCTTTATTGGCCAAGGGAGCCGGCGTACAGCTTCCAGGTCATGTGGCCAGCATGACTAAGCCGCTTCTGGTGAACCAGAGCAGCGCACGGAAACGTCGTTTACCTTCCCGCCGGAGCGGTACCTATTTATCTACTTGCACTTTGACGTGCTTTCGAACTGCTAGGTTGGCAGGAGCTGGGACCAAGCAATGGGAGCTCACCCAGTTGCGGGGATTCGAACCGCTGACCTTCTGATCGGCAAGTCCTAGGCTCTGTGGTTAACCCACAGCGCCACCCATGTCCCTTGACCAGGCCTAGCCTTCTTCAATTAGCCTGCTTTGGGTTGGGTGATTCTGCCATAGCTCTTCAGGATCCAGAGGAATTGAACGACCTGATAATTTTGATCTGATGCAGAGATATGGAAAAATCACCTGCCTTTGAAGGATGCTGCCTGTTGGGTCTCTGTATGGGTCACTGATCTGAGTTTGCCTCCTTTCAATCAGGTAGCATCCCCAGAACAGTGACGCACAAAGTAACAAAGAAGTTGGGAATCCTCTAAGGGCTATGCCTTTTGCATAGTGCTTGACCTTACGGATTGAAAGAGTAAAGGGTAATTCCAATTTTAATTTCCAAAAATGGACCTCAGCTATCAGAGGCATGGAAATCAAGGGGCTAACTTGCTTTTGTTGGCGTAGGAGGAAATGACTCTCCTACCAAAAGCCTAGATCTCTGGACAACAGCTAGATTTTGCAAAAAGGCCACTTTGCACAGGGAAGGGAGCCAAGGCTCCGAATCCTGCCAGAAAGTTCCACAGATGTTCTGCCCTCTGAATCTCCAGCCTCTGCCCCTTTGGGGGAGGGGGTTGTTGAGATCCAAGGCTGCCAGCTGTCATTTCCTAGCAGAGCTACTGGTGGGGCGGGCGGGGGGGGGAATCCTTCTTGTTCAAAGGAGCCAGGAGCCGTTCAGTTCTCTTTGGCTGTCTCTAAGTCTCCACTGCTCTCGCCTCTTAATTCCCTTGCATCTTTGCGCTGTTCGCGGAAGGCTGAGCCAAACACATTTCAGAAACAGAGAGAAACCCAAACTCCAGGATTCATTCTGTAGTCGAGTGGCTTGGCAACTCCATATGTTGAGAGAAAAAGAGATTTATTTTTTAACTGTTTCCAGTGAAAGAGATGTGGAAAAAAGATCAGGAGACCCAAACGTAGAAGGGAAAGAATGGTTTGCAAATGTTTTTAAGTGGGGCAGGGCTGGAGGATAACCAGTATGAGAAATGTGGTTTTTGAGACACAGAACAGCTACATGTACTATCCCCCCCCTTTAGGTTCTAGTTGGAATATTGATATATCTAACAACCTATACTAAAAATAAACCCATTAACATGTCTCTATTCTTTGCAAGAAAGACAAGCTAATTCTCAAGTGTGTTTCGTGGGAGGATTTGGTGCAAAGCAAAGTACTGCTTGCATAACAGCTCCCCTAAAAACCATGGTGGGGTGTGTGTGCGCCAAGTCCTGTGGTTTCAAACCAACAGTTTCTTCCTTCCTTAAGACTGCAAGAATTGCTTTGATAAATCAAGTGGTGTCAGTAAGATTTCAGTGATGAAGCTCTCAGTAGGGAATGATGCCAGTCCCCATCATGCTGCCCCCCCGCATGCCCCCCCCCCCCGCTAGCTAACTAGCTAGCTTCTGAACGTAGAAGTTTTTGCTTTGCTTTGGCACAATATCTTCTAACCTCCCCACAAAGAAAACAAGAAAGAATGCTCATTAAATGGCCAACATCACCTAATCTCCCTGCAAACAAATCAGGATGAATGTTCAATAAATAGGTCATCTGGAAGCAGCCTAAATTAGTTGTCATCAGTAGGTCTTGTGGCAGTGAATTCTGTATTGTGTGTAGTTCAGGATTATAGCAACATGTTAGATCAGATCCAGCCATCATTTTCCAGTGGTGGACATCTAGATACAACAAGGAAACCTCATAAGCAGGGCATGGAGGCAGCAACTTTCCTCTGCTGTTTGCCTGCCTGCAAACAGCATTAAGAACTTGGAACTCCTGAACTTGGAGACGTGCATTGCAATCCTAACCATGTCTACTCTAAAAACTCCTGCTGAATTCAATCGGGCTTCCTTCCAGGTAAGAGGGGTTAAGATTACAGCTTTATTTATTTGCAAACTTCTTCCATCACCTTCCACCAGTAATTTCAAAGTGATTTGCAAGAAGGTTTGCAAGGTTATATTTGCTGTCGCAGCTGCTACCCAGTCCTCCATGCAAAAGTTAGGAAAGAAAGAAAGAGCAGCAGACACACAAAAAAGATCATGAGTGCTAGAAGGAAAGCAAACAGCGAAGAGCTTCATATCCAGGGGACAATGAAATTAGCACTGAAATATGGAGTTGTTAGGCTAGAGTACATGGGAAGGTTATCTAGGCAAAGGGCAGGGAACCTCTGGCACTCCAGATGTTGTTGGACTTCAAGTCCCATCAGCCTCAGCTAGCAACGCCAGTAGGAAGGAACAATAGGAGTTGTGGTCCTATCTGGAGGGCCACGGGTTCACCACACCATATCTAATACATTTAAACTTTCCAATGGCTTACAATGGGATCCATACCAAATCAGGTTTCCTGTTATTGAGGAGCAGCAGTGCTACACTGAGAATTGACTCTGGCCTTTCCTTGGGCCTCCCCAACCCCAACCCCTCTGCATCCTTGATCTTCAGCTGGGGGACTGCAACCAACACATAGGTCACGATTTTTGCCTAAACTCCACACACACCCAAAATCCAAAACCAGCAGGGCCACAAGCATCTTCCAACAAGAGAGGAAAAAGAAAAGATGTGCACAGAAAGTTATAAGGCTAACAGGGAGGGGGTGTGTATTTGTGCGGACACAGTGGCAGAACTTGGCATCTCAAATTTCAGTGGTGCCCTGTGTGATGCCAAGATCTTCCTTTGGAAGTCGTTGCTGGTAGTACCAAACAGATCATGCTCCCCTAGATCTGCCTTTGATGTGTGTGAAGAGGCAGATCTAGACAGTGAGACAGTGGAATAAGTAACACACAAGACATGAAAAATCTAACATGGCCCCATTTGGGAGGTTAGAGTTAAAAGTGATATGTGAGCTTGGGGGACCTGAAGGCTACTGCATACTTGTTCCCCCCCCCCAGCCCCATCAATTTTCTCTGACTCCTCATCCTTCCCTTTTTTTCTGTGACATAGAAACCAGGGCAGTGATTTCTAATTCTGCTCTGAGTCGGGACATTTACAGTTGCAGCATTTCATGTTGCCATGTTTTAAGGCTTGAATGGTATATCCGAATATTGTTCTACTCTGTTTACAATTTCTGATCGCAGTTTTATTTGATTATGCTCTTAAAATGAACTTGCACAACCTCAGAACCCAGCTATCACACAACCTTAGAACCAAGCTATCTGGCAACTCAGATTTAGCCAATGTAATATTAGTCAATAGTTCGAAAAAGAGCACAAAGCTCGGCTTTTATCTAACAATTTCAGTCTTTCACAGCTTTTTCCTATTTATCCTGTGTAGAGGAGTTGAGAACTTGTGAAGCATTCTGCTTTGATGTAGCACTCGGTTTCCAAAGCTTACCTACAATTGCCGAAAAATATTGTTTTAGGAATCCTTGGCAACAGTAAAACTAGCCAAAACAAAATTCAAGGGACCAGATGGAAAGATCAAGATCAGCCATAAATGCTAGTGTTTCCTGTTCAAAGGAGGGAGGCTGCTGGGGCTGCAATATTTATTGCCTTCCTTGAATACCCCTTCTGTCATTTCCATGTGATCACCACATATGTGAACCCTCATTTCCTTGGGACCCTCAGTAGGTAACGCACTGCTAACCATCTGCCCCAATTTTGCCCCTCCACCTAGACCAGGTGGGCAGCCTGACCTCCCTCTACATCACACCATAGAGTTGGAAATCCTGGAGAGTTGCAGCCAGCTGAGAAGAATTAGATATGTATGCTATTCTATGCAGGTGGGGGCAAGGGCAGAAAGGATGTCACAGTTGTTTGCCTGGGTGCATGTTCTGGTTTCTAGGAAAGGAGCAGCACACTCCATTCTCACCTTCCTTACAGCCAGGTGGGCAAGTGCTCCTCAGGGCAATGGGGAATGCCAACCGAGACGGCACATGTGGCCACTCGCAAACTTCCTGGACAAATGCTCCAACTGCCCAAGAGGCCAGGCGGCTCTGCTCCGTCACCGACACTGCATAACCGTATCTTATTAAAAAGTTGGAAGCAGCCCTTGCCACACAACCATTGTGTATGCATACCATCTGGCTTCACAGAACAGCTTGGAGCCTGCTCTCCCCACCCACACCCACACCTGCTATAATGTTAAGAAGAGCCTTAGGACAATGTCTTCCTTTAAAAAAAAAGAGAGAGAAAGAGAAATGGGGAGAGAGGGTTCACTTACAGTGCTTTCTCCTTTTCCGCCACCTCCTGCTCCTCCGCTGCTGCCAGGCTCTTTTCTTACCCTGGTGTCCAGCTGATGGTTTTGGACCTCTCCCCCAGAACTCTGTCCCACTAGCCTGGTGGGGTGGGTGATTTCCGAAACACCCCATCTTTTGCGCCAGCCGGCATTCGGGACCCGCCTCTGCAAATCGCCAGGTTGCGTATCCGCTTTTACAAAACCTACTCCAAGGAAAGGAAAAGAAAGAAACACGAACCAGTTATCATGGTGTGATCAAGGCAGGAGGGAAGACTTGATGAGCTGGGGCTTCATTTCTGAGAGGGGCAGCTAAAGCGTGCAGAGGGACTGCAGCCAGCCTGCAGGTCACCCTTTCTGATCTGAAAGCATTTACTTATAAACTCAGAGATGCAGAGGGGAATGGTGGTTGGTTGAGGTCACTTGGGGAAGGAAAGCTATTCTAAGTCATGCTTAGATGCATTCTTTTCCAGACTTCGGGTTTGTCCCAGGACAGGTTGGGGGGGCTAAATTCTCATCAGATCAAGCCATGGAAGATACAAAATGAATTCAACATGTTGCAGAGAGGCCTACATACCAAAGGAACAAGGGCTTAGATGGAGCTCCTCCAACCATCTCAGCATTTAATTCATCTACATTGCCAGGCCCTTGGATAGGCTGGCATAGTATTGTTCTGGGTATACTCCCTGTAAGGGCATCCCTGGATCAGTGGTTTTATTAGTTTCTTAAAATAAAAGGGTGCTGGGGCTCGAGCATTTTTTGAATCCGCATGCCTTGAATGGCATGCCCTGTCCCCAAATCCTGGATCTGTGCAGGGCTGCTCTGGTTGTTCAGTGCTGATGGAAATGTACTCTTCACATGCTTAGGGAGCCCTGGCATAAACAGACACCTAGGGCTGAGCCTGGGCTTGTTCCCAAGCAGTTTGGGGGTCAGAGTCCCACCCTTTTTGGCCAACAACACTTGGCAATACATTCGTGATCAGAGTCTGATCCAAACCCACGCATCCCCTCTAAAATGTGAGCCCAAGCTGTGTATATCAGCCCCCCCCCCTTCCCTCAACTCTCTCTTCCATCCCTGCCATTCCCAGGCAGAACCGACAAGATATTTTCGCCGTCCACCCCAGCTGTTGCTCAACCATCTCCACCTTAGGGCTGGAAGGAACTGCAGAAAAAATGTGTCTATGCAGCAGAAAAGACTGCAGTCACAGCACCGGCAAGGTGGGTGTAGAAATGGGACTGTGGGGAAGGGGTGCCCAGCAAACTCGGGGAATGTTTACAAGCAACAAATTGCAACCCACCTGCCCCCCACACTCCAAGTGCTCCATTCAAAAAGGTGGTGCGGAGCAACCCTGTAATATTTGGGAGAGGGGAGCAGCGGTGGTGCAACATGGTGCTGCTCCCAGTTAGCTCAGAGAGATGCATGCATTGTAACTCCCACTCCTTTGTTAGCTGGTACCCGGGTTCCCCGCCCCATATGATGCCCTCTGCCCCAATGCAATTCAGGAAGGGACTGGGGAAAGTTCGGGGGGGGGGCAAAGCTAAGGGAGGCTCCCCTCACCTGAATGACAAAGCAGCAGAGAGAGGAAGGCTGTCAACAACACCCAGTTCTGTAGCGGGCAGCTCATAATGCCTTCATAATCGGAATCAGGGCTGGCACCAATTGGTACAGCATGCGCGGAAGACAGGTCTCAGTGCCCTTTCTTCTTTTTCTTTTGCTTTGCATTGAAAGTCTGGTCCTTGCCTCTCTTCCTTCCTTCTTCTTTTTCTCCTCGGAATTGTTGCTGAGGGGAGGAAGGTGGTCAGAAGAGGAGCGGAGAGGAAAGAGAGACGAGAATGTTTTGCAGAGGCAAAATCAAAACCAGTGAAGAGCCAGGAACGGGCAGGAAGGATACGGAAATCTCTCCATCCTGGCTCTGCAGTGATGGATACAAGAGTCTAACATGATGTGAGGGAGAGAGATGGGGAGAGTTGGGGAGGGGGGAGGCAAAGGAGAGAAAGGACACGTGAGCTGCAAAGATCCCTCCCTCCTGCCTTTTTAGCATGGAAGAGCTGTCTCTTGTCGCTCCCCCCCCCCCAACCACTCTCTTTCTGTATGGACAAGCAGCAGGAACCCGCAAAAAGCAGGGGGTGGGGGAAGCAGGGTGTGCACACACTAACCTTCTCTGCACATGCACACAGGCAACTCAGACCCGTTTACTCTGGTGGAAATCAAGGCGGAATAAACACGCTCCAAAATCATGGAATTATTTCTTCTTTCAGGAAGATTAGGCCAGGAGCTCAGGTTGATTCAGGTCTCAGGATGGATTTGAGAGATTCAGCACTGGAACATGGAAGAAAGGAAGTATGCCTCTGAGTATATGCAGAGTGCCTACCATCATTACCGGGTAACCTGTAGTTTTCACCAGAATTCATCCCCTTCGTTCAACGTATCTGGGATTAAGGAGCAAGGATGACCTATTTAGAAGAAATGGGGAAGTGCTTGGTAGCTGATGCCAGGTCAGTCAAATCAGGTGTGGTCTTGCATAGTCCTCATATACTTATATACTGCAGGGCCAAGCAAAATTGGTGAGCAAGCCTAGTGTGCATATGTTCTCCTGAAGCATATACCTCTCTTCACCTGCTTGAAGAGCTAAGTCTCCTGCCAGGTAGCTTTTCAACAGCACCTCTTTGTCATATGCCATGGTTAGGGTGGTGTGGGCTGATTAGATATGCGTTGGCAGACAGAAGATCCAGTCTTGAAACATGGGAATGGAATTAGGGGGCAAATTAAATGGCTTTAGGTTCTACCTTCTGATCGAATTCTACGTTCACCTGAATAGGTTCAGGAAGTCCGGCAGTGAACTGAAATCATTATCATCATCAATTTATTAAATTGCCTTCTAAGCAACCACAAGGCTATGTACACTAAAAAATATTTTAAAACAGTTAGCAACACAAAAACAGCAAATACATTTAAAATTAAAATGATGCAAATCAGACACTTGTGGCTAAGACCCATTTATCCAGCTTGGAACGTCGGTTGGAACAAAAATGTATTCAGGTGGTTCCAGAAAATGCAGAAAGTGGGGGCCTGTTGTATCTCCCAGGGAATGCTGTTTCACAGAACAGGGGCAGCCACATTGAAAGCCCTGCTCTGAGTTATTGCAGAGCAGGCTTCTGAGATCTTTGGAACTTGCAGAAGAAACTCTCCCACAGCAATCCACTGAGTGTATAAGGGATAAGACAGTCTCTCGATTAATAGGTAAAGGTAAAGGTACCCCTGCCCGTACGGGCCAGTCTTGACAGACTCTGGGGTTGTGCGCCCATCTCACTCAAGATGCCAGGGGCCAGCACTGTCCGGAGACACTTCCGGGTCACGTGGCCAGCGTGACATCGCTGCTCTGGCGAGCCAGAGCCGCACACGGAAACGCCGTTTACCTTCCCGCTGGTAAGCGGTCCCTATTTATCTACTTGTACCCGGAGGGGCTTTCGAACTGCTAGGTTGGCAGGCGCTGGGACCGAGCAGCAGGAGCGCACCCCGCCGCAGGGATTCGAACCGCCGACCTTTCGATCGGCAAGTCCTAGGCGCTGAGGCTTTAACCCACAGCGCCACCTGCATCCCCTCTCGATTAATAGCACAGATCAAATGTTGCTGAATTGAATGCACAATACAAAGTCCCTTCTCCAACCTACCCTATGGTAGTGCTTAAATTTCTTAAGTGGTGAGATTTACGGTTTATTAGGCGTGCCCTCTCCTGTGCAATCCAAACAGGGTAGGGGCAGACTGTTGGTACTCTGTGGTAAAGAGAGAAAGGTAATTTGCACGTGCTCAGAGACACAAGTGTATAACTGTAGGATGGAACATTTGGTGTATTCTGTATTCTGGGCACAATGGGGGCTAACATGTTCCATTAATTAAGGGATGTTATTGTTGTTTAGTTGTTTCCGACTCTTCGTGACCCCATAGACCAGAGCACACCAGGCACTCCTGTCTTCCACTGCCTCCTGCAGTTTGGTCAAACTCATGCTGGTAGCTTCGAGAACACTGTCCAACCATCTTGTCCTCTGTCGTCCCCTTCTCCTTGTGCCCTCCATCTTTCCCAACATGAGGGTCTTTTCCAGGGAGTCTTCTCTTCTCATGAGGTGGCCAAAGTATTGCAGCCTCAGCTTCACGATCTGTCCTTCCAGTGAGCACTCAGGGCTGATTTCCATAAGAATGAATCAGTTTGATCTTCTTGCAGTCCATGGGACTCTCAAGAGTCTCCTCCAGCACCATAATTCAAAAGCATCAATTCTTCGGCGATCAGCCTTCTTTATGGTCCAGCTCTCACTTCCATACATCACTACTGGGAAAAGGGATAGTCCATTAAGGGATAGTCCATTCTTAATGATGTAACGGAGTGGGAACACAGGCGGCAGCTCTGAAACCTTTTCCAAAGAAGAATAAATGTCAGCAGGTACAGCACCTGACCTCAGGGTGGTAAACATGAGTGCAAAGCACCTCACTTTATAGTGCGCCATCAGGTAGTCATCAGATAGTGGCTGGCCCAGTGAAACTCATGACTTATCATATCTTTCCAGCCAGAGTCCAAACTTGCTAACTCCTCAGTCACCTTTTGCCAGTTTACTAGTTTCTGACTATTAGCACCACGGTTTGATCCCTGTATGGAACAGCTGCATTGCAGGGGGTTGGACTAGATGTTCCTTGGGACCCCCTCCAACTCTACTATTCTACAAGTCACCACATGTGACTGGTTTGTTTCAGTACGTTAGAAGTTGTGGCAGGCCCATTTCTAAAAAGTGCAGGGTATTTAAAGTGCAAAGTCTAAGAATGGCTTTTATAAGACTTCCATTTTTGCTGCAAGTGTGCAGCAATATGACATGTGAGAAACCACAACATGATTGTGTGTTTATTAACAGCTTGTTGATAACTTTTCGTATAGCATGCAGTACCTCCAAACTTACTCCCCCAACACCCACCCAAGTCTCCCCACTGTCCCAAACATAACCCATCTCCACTTCCCCAAAGAAACTAAAATTAGAATGGAAAATTTAAAATATTCTTATTAATCTTTGGTTGGCATCCATCTGCCTCGGGAGACAATAGAGGAGTGCACCATTGGGGTGAACTCAATTTGTATCTCAGAAATACTGGTTTGTGTGCCATCTCTCTCCTTAGTGCTAATCTGCATACAGTTCTATGAATCCATCCCAAATCTGTTTGAAGCCCCCATCTCTCAGAGAACCTTTTCATGAGCAGCCAGCAGCAGCGGATCATACATCCAACCCTTCCATCTTTGGTGTCATCCTAGATTTCCAGTGCCTCAAGATTATTCTTTTAGGTTGTCAGCATGACTTTGCTAAACCACCCCCTCACATGGTCCCCATTTATCTGATATGTAGGCCAACTATCAGTAATCTCTGAAGTGCTATCCAAAACTAAAAGTCATTCTAGTCTCAACTTCTTTCCAAAAAGAGGCAACAACAGGGCGCCGTGAAAACAAAGTAAATGACTTCACTCTGATTTTATACTACCAGCTCTCATCTGTTTGGATCCCCAAGGCTTAGACCATGTGGGTGTCCAATAAGCCCTGTGGATTATCTTTAAGGGAAGAGCCAATGTGGAAAACTTGATATTGCCTACAGCAGGCCTGCAAAACACCGTCTGAAATTTCTTGTTGAGCTCTGCATTCCCCCAAAATCTGATTTCCTTTCTAAATTAGGGATTAGCTTGTTGTGCATCACAGAATACAAGCGTTCGCTGGATCTCTGGTGGATCCACTGCATTAAACACATTTGGGTTAAATGTTACCTCAGCTTTATGCTCATGTTGTACGTTCTGCCGTGACACTCCTGCTAAAAGGATACATTTCTCCTGTAATGATTTAAACATGTATTTTTTTGGTCAAAATCTGTGAGCAGGGTGAAATGTTAATTTCCACTCGTGAGGCTTTTACTCTGTTCAACCTGCATACATAGCAAAACAGTTATCTCTAATTACAGTAGGTAAGATATGGAGGGGGGAAAGCAGAGCGTTCAATTCTGAGGCGAGCACAATTTGAGGGAGATCTCTACAAAAGCTGGGCTGCATTATAGCATTTTTGACATTCGGGTATCAATATGCCCGCCACAAAAATTGCCAGGTGTTACATGGGGTTGGGCAGTTGATCGGTTTTGAGCCGCAAGATGGTTTTGTGACAGAAATGTTAGTGGAAAAATGATTGACAACGGGGGAGTGAACAGAGTGACTGGAGGAGTGTGGCAATTGGGAAATGAGTTTGCGATTCTGAGGCAGAGGTGGGGGGAGGGGCAAAGAGAAATGAGACAAAGGAAAACTTAAAAGTATATATTTAAAAGTTAGGATAGCTATTGTGACATTTAAGATGTTGTTATGTGAGGTCAGGAAATGAGAACTTTTAAGAACGCTGTATATAGAATGTTTCTTTTCTTCATCATGCATCTATGTTTAACGGTCTGATCTGAGAGGATCCCAAAGCAAATATAGATCCACCCACATATGTGATGTAGATGCGCTCAAGTAATAATATAAAGGGAGAGGCGAACTAATCTCTTTTGAGTTAATAGGTAGAGATGGCCGATACTTTGAAGGAAACCTTGATTCAGTGGAGCGAAAGACAGCTTTTTGCAAGGGATCCTGGGAAGTCACCATTTTGTGGGGTCTCAAAGCGTGAGATCTTAATTCCTATATATTAATATTGTGAGAGTAGAATCACAATTTAACAGCAATGTGGGATTCAAGGGTGCGAGATATTCATAAAGAGAAGCAGAAAGTTGGGAGAGTCATGGAATTGTAATCTTTTGCCCAATGTGGGGCTCAAACCCGCGACACTGAGACTGAAGAGTCTTATGCTCTACCAATGGAGCTATGCTCTCCATGAATTCAAAAGCTGGATATAGAGGAATGAGTGAATTTTGGTAACCAGGACCTTAAAGGAAAAGGACACGGAACAAGTGCAGTCAAATGTTTGCCGTTGTTTATTTCGGTTCAAAGGGGATGCAGAGCAGAAAAAAAGCCAAATTAAGAAGCACACAAATCAAAGAGCACTTGTAAGGATACAGTTATGAATCCTGACTCCGTAGGATACTGGAGGAGAAAGGAAGACTTGGCAGTAGCCC
This sequence comes from Podarcis gaigeae, assembly GCF_964106915.1. NCBI lineage: Eukaryota > Metazoa > Chordata > Lepidosauria > Squamata > Lacertidae > Podarcis > Podarcis gaigeae. The sequence goes on from NC_139689.1 coordinate 42,179,788, forward strand.
GCCTGCAAAAGGAGTGAAGGAGAAAGAAGCTCAGAGATGGAAAGAGGCAGAGGAAAGAGAGGGCATAGGAAATAGAGATGGAGGAGGATGCAGAGCAGAGGAAGCAGGCCTCTGGAAGATAAGCCTAGCTTATCCAGTTTTCCACACAGGCCCAAACTGCTGTTGAGTCCCCTCCATCTCCATACGGCTGTTCCTGTAACCCTAGTCCTCCTTGCAGCCTGAGATTGGCTGTTTTCTGTAGAAGCGCAGAACAGAGATGGGATTCATAGTTGCTGCCTCACACAGGCTGGCGCAGGTCCCTAGCAGCGCAGCATCCGTCAAGCTCTTGAAGGGGCGATGGGAGGCAGTTTATCCCATTCTGACATGGAAGGAGGCCTCTTTGCCTCAGGAGAAAGATTAGTCAGTGGGCAGAAAGGGGCAGAGAGGCCATGGCTAGGACCTAGGCCCAGTTGCTGAGGTAACACACCAAGCTAGTTCAGATATATCCATGAAAGACAAGCAGTGCTGGTCCACAGAGCCCTGCAGCGTGGGGGCTATGTGCTTGCCCATGGGGAAGCCAGACATGCTTCTTGATTCAATACTAGGGCTGGGAAAGTCCCAAGAAATGCATGCGTGCTTCCCTTGATAGGGAGAAAGAGCAGCCACCTCGCCCTGGTCCAACTGCTGCACTGCGTCTTGGAGGCAGCCGGTGTCTATAGCAAGAGGCTCAGAAGACAGACTGTCCCAAGTTAAGCGTGAGGGGCCAAGGTTGCTGAATGGTACCGCAGAGAAGCTGAGGGGTCTGGAAGCCATCTGATTCGGAGGGCATCCTGCCGTGCCAACCTGATGGTTCCCAGGGAGCAACTTCTCATCCAGCAACCTGTCGTCTGAGGGATGCTTGGATAAGGCTCGCTTCTTTCTTGCCTGCCCGTGCAGGCTGCCCGAGAGCTTGCGTTTCTGAGACAGCACGGCAGGCTGAACTAAGAGCCCCCTCTCTTGGGGGACAGCACCGCGGTCGGCCTCAGCGGAGGCTGCGGCCTCTGAGCGAGTGCTGGCAACCAGTCTGCCCGCTTTGTGATGCTCAGATGCCGACCCCAGGGAGCCAAATGGCACTGGGGTGAGGAGCATCTCTAGGGGTAGCTCTGCAAGATGGAGAAAGTCTTGGTCCTCGAGCAAGTGAGCTGAAGCCTCTGGGTTGACCGTCTGTCCTCCAGCAAACATGCAATAGTCCTCCAAACGAAATTCAGAATAGTCACCACTACAGGCACTGGGAGACACCCTAAGCGGAAGAGAATATAAAGATAGCAAATGATATAAATATAGCACATTTGGGCCCCAGGTGAATATATTTTTTGTACCTTTTAAAAAAATAAATCATTATTTTAGTGCTCCCAAACCAATTATCTGCTTCTGTTCAGTTCTTCTACTGGAAGTTTTAATTTTATCATATTACACAAAGAACAATGTCATTGGACTGCTTTATCTACACTAAACAAAATAAAATGGCCCCACCGTGGGTTTTGTTCTTCAGTCAGAAGCAAGACCATAAGACAGATATTCTTCTATATTTTTCAGCCACCTAGACAAACTTTTGTCACAAGCAATGGAGGGAATAATAGAATTAAAGAACTGGAAGGGACCCCAAGTGTCATTTAGTCCAACCCCCTGCAATACAGAAATCTCAATGAAAGCATCCATGACAAATGGCCATCTAACCTCTGCTTAAGAGCCCTCCACTTTCCGAGGGAGTCTGTTCCATTGTTGAACAGCTCTTACTGTCAGAAAGCTCTTCCTGATGTTTAGTCAGAATCTCCTTTCTTGTAACACAAATCCATTTGTTCAGGTCCTATCATCCGGAGCAGGAAAAAGCAAGCTTGCTCCATCCTCCATGTGACAACCCTTGAGATATTTGAAGATGGCTATCATATCTCCTTTCTGTCTCCTCTTTACCAGGCATAAAATACCCAATTTCCTAAACCATCCCACAAAAGGCTCCAGGTGTGGTCTGACCAAGGCAGAATAAAGCAAGACTATTACTCCCCTTGATTAGTATTTTTGGCTGCTGCATCACACTGTTGATTCATGTTAAGCTTGTGGTTTAGTAAGACCTGTAAATCCCTTTTACATGTACTACTGGCAATGCAGGATTATGCTGCATGAAGAAGTGCTTCTTTCTGTCCATCCTGAACGTCCTGCCAAGTCAGTTTCTACAACTGTAGCTATGCAGCAGATCAGAATCCCTGAATATAGCCACAATACTCATCAGATTTATGAAGTGATTCCTCAGTCCTTCAAAAAGAGCTGGATACTTATAACTCTTCACCCCCTCCAAAACCCATGAGTTAAACTTTCACCTCAGTGGTGGAGAGGAGGAAGAAACCACGAAGTCATTGGTCAGTTGAGAGAGGATGCTGTCCACGAGAGTGTAGTGAGATGGATCCATCGCAAATTCTTTATGCCGTTGACTTTGAAGGTGCTGCAAAAGGCAAAATGGCTGCATCAGAGGCAATGGGAGAGGTCTGAAGATGGGAACGAAATGAAATATTCTGTACCAGCAAACCTCTTCATTTAAGCATCCAGACAAAATAAATAAATGAGGAATTGCCTTGTTTAGGAGCTGGGAAGTCTGATACAACCTCAGGAGCTTACCCACCAAAGAAAAGCTGCTTTGGTGGGGAGAAGGAGAAGGAGACTAGAACTGCCAGAGGAGAGGAAGTAATACTAAATCAGTGCCCAATTGAATACGTTTGTGCCAATATTTAAGGAACTGGACCAAATGGGGGTTTGCATTCTGCAGAAAACCACTGGTCTCCAAGGAAGTCACCAGACTTTTAATTCTCAGGAGGGATAAACAGAGGCATGAGGACTTGTTCCTCCTCCCAGTCTGTTCAGCACTGAATGCATTTATTCTTCAGTGACATCTGCACTACCAGGCCTGGGAGACATTAGTACCCAGAGCTGTGCATATGCTGGGATTCTGTAAGAGCACAGAACGCAACACTGTCACAGAACGTATCTTCCTGAAAAGCTCAGCTTCTTTAAAAACACAAGCAGATTTATCCCTTATGCTGCAAAGATGAGCCTGTTAGTACATGGCTAATGGTGCTGATGTCTCCAAAGCTAGACAGTTGGCTGAATGAGAGCTGGGTCTGAAATTCCAATGGGAACTTTTTGCAGATCTTCAAAGTGGTCACGTGTGGGTGTGGGTGTAAAGGCAATACATATTCAGGGGATGGGGGGAAATTGTGAAATTTTTGGAGTGGCAAAGAGCTTTACCTGAAAAACGGCAGCAGCAACAAAGGCTTTCTATTTCCTTTATAAAAATGGAATTCTATTTCAGCCCACCTCCATATACAGTGGTACCTCGGGTTATAGATGCTTCAGGTTACAGACACTTCAGGTTACAGACTCATGCTAACCCAGAAATAGTACCTTGGGTTGAGAACTTTGCTTCAGGATGAGAACAGAAATTGTGCGGAGGCAGCATGGTGGCAGCGGGAGGCCCTATTAGCTAAAGTGGTACCTCAGGTTAAGAAAGGACCTCTAGAACGAATTAAGTTCTTAACCCAAGGTACCACTGTACAATTCACCTGGAACAACACTATGCTGTGATGCAAGGCCACTCAGAAGTGTCACTGAAGGGCAGATGTGGCCACCAGCTGTTTCGAGGATTTTTGGGATAAAGCCATTCTTCTGGTAAAGCTCTTCACCACTGAAAATTTAATATTCTCCTCATGCCTCCTTCAAAAATTGCATAAATCCCCCAAATGCTGCCATGGCCTGCAAATAGGTTTACAAAAAGAGCAGGGAACATTTTCAGCACAGCACTAGGCTGAACATGATATAGATTGGTATATGAAAAGGCTTTAGTACCCTGCCTAGCTTAGACTTAGTACTACAATGGAGCAGATGTTACATGCTCCAAGGCCGAAGCTGCAAAACCTGGTGTAGCTTTACTACATGCAGTTCAGAATGTAGGTACAGTGGTACCTTGGGTTACATACGCTTCAGGTTACATACGCTTCAGGTTACAGACTCCACTAACCCAGAAATAGTGCTTCAGGTTAAGAACTTTGCTTCAGGATAAGAACAGAAATCGTGCAGCGGTGGCATAGCAGCAGCAGGAGGCCCCATTAGGTAAAGTGGTGCTTCAGGTTAAGAACAATTTCAGGTTAAGTACGCACCTCCGGAACAAATTAAGTACTTAACCTGAGGTACCACTGCTGTCCCAGGACTGGGCAGACACTGGTATACCCGTATTTTTTGCTCTATAAGACGCACCAGACCACAAGGCACACCTAGTTTTTGGAGGAGGAAAACAAGAAAAAAAATATTCTGAATCTCAGAAGCCAGAACAGCAAGAGGGATTGCTGAGCAATGAAAGCAGCAATCCCTCTTGCTGTTCTGGCTTCTGGGATAGCTGCGCAGCCTGCATTCGCTCCATAAGATGCACACACATTTCCCCTTACTTTTTAGGAGGGAAAAAGTGAGTCATATAGAGCAAAAAATATGGTAAGTGGGCGTGTTCTCCTTCAGAGGAAGCCCGGGTCTGGGGCAAGGGACTTTCTTACCGTCTGCAACTCTGCGAAGACTTCTTCACAACATTCACAGTAGCCTTTCTGTGGTTTGGGCATGATACAGCAGGCCGAAGGAGGGAAGAGTTTATTGGGTGACCGTTTGCTTTCAGGTGCTCTGCAGAAAGGGCAAAACAAATGTATTCAGGACACTCCATTGCCCTGCTGCACAAACCCAGTATCCTACTTTGTTCCCCTCGCCTTCAGATTTGTCAACACAATTTAAATCTTTTATAGTCTCCTCAGCACTTGCGGGTCCCATCCAGGACTATCTTTGGTTTCTGAACTTCAGGCCTGCCCAACAATATTTTTGTGGCTTCCCTTTCTACACCTGCGGCAAAAATAGCTGGTGCTATAGGCAGGATTCCAGTTTATTTACCTGGTTTCCCCACCACATAGGCAGATTTGATTTGTCCTGTACAGTGGTACCTCGGCTTAAGTACTTAATTCGTTCTGGAGGTCTGTTCTTAACCTGAAACTGTTCTTAACCTGAAGCAGCACTTTAGCTAATGGGGCCTCCTGCTGCCGCCGCGCCACCGGAGCCCGATTTCTGTTCTTATCCTGAAGCAAAGTTCTTAACCTGAAGCACTATTTCTGGGTTAGTGGAGTGTGTAACCTGAAGCGTATGTAACCTGAAGCGTATGTAACCCGAGGTACCACTGTATATTTATTGGCAGAGCTTCCTAAGTTTTCCTCCCACGCCATTAGCTACCTTACCCACCCGTCCCCCACAAACACTTACTTTGAGCTGGAAGAGGTTCGTGGGGGTTGAAATGGACTATGTCTTCTCAGCGGCCGGAAATACAGTTGGGGGAAATTCTTGAATTGTTGAAAGAATGGCCTGAGTTGCCTAGACAGAGAGAAAAAGCTCTCAGTAAGTACTTGGGAAATGAACAAGAATGGCCCTTGGGAAGGCAGCATGTACGAGATCTACCTACAGGACCTTCATGGAGGGATAGCTGGGAATCATGTCAAGATGGGAGACATCATTGCCCACTTTATTCCCCTGGACCTCTCAATGGGTTTACCAGAGAAATCCGTACCCGTACCCTGCATTATGTGGGAAAGATTGAAGAGTTTCTACATCAGAGGCCAGGGCAAGGGAACTGGATCTGGCTAGTGAGTCAGATCTAGAACTCCCCCATGGACTGCTTCGACAGAGCCAGGTGACATCAAGCTTCCAGTCTTTGAGAAATTAATAGGCAGGGGAGAGTCCCGTCACTCTCCATGACTCTTACCTGCTCTCATCTTCAATTTTCAGGAATGGAGCTTTCAGCCTTACTACTAGGAAAGAAACAGGAGAAAAAGAAAAGCAATTGTTGGCAGCTCTCGTTATTAAAATATCAGAGGAAAGATAGATACAGCCACCACCATCCCAGACTTTGGATTAGTGGAAAGGTCACAGGAAGCTAGGTAGCCCGGACACCTCTCTTTAAAAAGCTAAGCATCAAGTCATTACAGATTTGTGGAAGTCAGGAGGTGGGGGAGGAGGGGGGAGGATTGCAGTTAAGCAGCCAGCTCTGGGGGGAAACAGCTGAGCAAGCTGTTGCAGGTGACTGTTACTTAAACACTGTGCAACAAGCCGATTATTATATTAAAACAACAGCCTGCCTCATGGGCAGGCACCGTGCCAGCACCATGCCAACGCTGCATTGTTAGCAAGTGGGAGACAGTCCAGAACTGGCAGCCACAATAGCACATCTCCAGGGAACAGGAGATGTGGCTGGACCTTGTCGCCGGCACAAAGGAAGCCCATCAGCAGTTTTAAATACCAAGGGAACACTGGAGATTTCCCTGGAAGGGGGGGAAGAGGCGACAGAGAGAGCAAATAATGTACAGTGAGCTGCATATTTTTAGGACCCATTTTATGCTTGCGATTGGAAGTTGTTTTTAATATTGTGTTTTAATTGTTGTAACCCATCCTGGGACCTTAAGAGTGAAGGGTGGGTGGATAGATAACAAACAACAACAACAACAACATCACCATGGCATACAAAGCATATGCTAAAATGTACACAAGAAAAATAAATAAGTTAGCACAGTGGTTTTCAACCAGTGTTCCGTGGCACCCTGGGGTGCCTTGAATGATGGTCAGGAGTGCTGCAAGCAACACTGGCCTCTGTCCCTCTTTCTTTCCCTCCCATCTCTGATGCCCTCTTGCATCTCTGCCTCCCAAAGGCTTGCACAGTTGTTTGTTGCAGCAAACCTGGCTACAAGCTCCGCAGGCAAATGGTGCCTCTGGGGCTGGTCAGGGGTGCCAGTTGCCAGAAGCTGAAGTGGCCTCAGAGTAAGCAAGCAAGCAAGCAGGCGAGGCAGCCCAGCCAGCCAATCCTTGCTGTTGGGAATGGACAGACAAGTCCCAGGTCCCTGTGGGGCAGTATGATAAGGCACCTCTCTTTGGGGCAGGGCGGGCAGCTCAGAGACCAGGGGCAGCAGCAACGACTGCCCAGAGGACTTCCCAAGGAGAGGGGAGAGGAGGCTTAGGAAACGCCCCACAAGGAAGGGTGTTCGATAAAGAGTGAGAGGCTGCCAAACTCTGCAGGGAAGAGGTGACATAACTGGGCTCCTGAGACCCACAGGGGTGCCACATAAATAACTGGTTGGTCAAGGGAGCTGTGGACTAAAAAAGGCTGAAAACCTCTGAGTTAGCACAACTCAATGTAAGTTCCTAGCTCTTATTATCGCTAGGCTTGGAAACATGCAACACTTGTTTGGAAAAGCAAGATGAAGGGATGGGACTTTAACTGATCTGGACAATGCTGTCTCCTACCCACAGATGTGCAACTTTTCTTCCTGTTTCTTGTCTGCAGCCAAATTTTCTCCCTCAGATTCAGAGTTGTGTTTTTTTAAGTGTTTAGAATTTGAACTGACTCAAGTCTCTTTATTTTGCTTTATATACCTTTTCTTGTAGCAAACCTCTCTGGCTTTCTCTCCCCGTCTCATTTAAGCACAGTGTTGCCTCCAGCAACACTGAAACCTCCATGCTTACCTTCCGAAGGCTGGAACCCAGAAGCAACCAACTTCACCTAACCCAGGGGAAATAGACAGTAAGAGATGTCAGGACAATGAATGTGCAGCAAGCATTAAAAAGGCTGACAGAGGCAGGCAAAAAAATCCCCTAAATGCACACGGCAGCAGGTCTTCAAGGTTTCTGGCAGCTGGTCCCAGCAGCACTGACTGCCAGTGCATGCAGCAGATGGTGTCCCACCCATTCTCCCAGTGCCAATGGTCAGGGAACATGCTTGTTCACATGGCAGTTTATGTAACACCAGACCATATGAAAGTGGGTTATGCTGGTGTGCTCTAGAACTATAAACCACAACCCCGGAAGAGGCGGACCTCTGTAGTCTCCCCAAACCCAGGTTCATATTCTCACTCTTCTACCCCACTGTTACATTGTGCTTTTGAGAACCTGTTTGGATAATATGAAATGATCTCCTAAGAATTGGCAAATGCCTGGAAAACAGCCTCAAAAGTCTTCTAGCTAAATCTCTCCTGCTCTGGGGTGAGACAAAAACCGAGTCCGTTTTTGGGAAGCCAATAGGGCCACAATCATTTCAGTCATGCGGGCACCTAACCTTCCAGACAAATGGTGTCAATCAGCCACAGAAAGAAAGCCATGGTTTATCCTGCCCTTCCTGCTGTAGGGTAGGATTTACCACATCTTAAGCATGGCATTTCCTGGGCCTGTTACGATCCTGAGGGACGTGGGTGGCGCTGTGGGTTAAACCACAAAGCCTAGGACTTGCCAATCAGAAGGTCAGCGGTTCAAATCCCCGCGACGGGGTGAGCTCCTGTTGCTCAGTCCCTGCTCCTGCCAACCTAGCAGTTCGAAAGCACGTCAAAGTGCAAGTAGATAAATAGGTACTACTCTGGCAGGAAGGTAAACGGCACTTCAATGCGCTGCTCTGGTTCTCCAGAAGCGGCTTAGTCATGCTGGCCACATGACCTGGAAGCTGTACGCCAGCTCCCTCAACCAATAAAGCGAGATGAGCGCCGCAACCCCAGAGTCGGTCACGACTGGACCTAATGGTCAGGGGTCCCTTTACCTTTTAAGCATGGTATTTCCCGGGCCTGTTACGATCCTGAAATCATAAAAGCTGCACAAAAATGTACCTCTTAATGTTACCAACCTTTGCCGTGGAAGGGTGCTTCTTAGACAACAATCGTATGTAGGACAGCATTTCTGAGGAGGAAGGGCCATTAAGGAGAACAACATTGTATTCTACCCCCTAGAAAAAGATAAGAGGAACAGGAGCACAACCTAACTCAGGCAGTATATACATTGCTGGCTGGCTTAAAACTCAGGAAGGCGTTTCTCAATTCAGATCATATCTGGGTTGGGAAAGAACGCATCAACACATTGTGTTTCAAAAGAAACAACAGGGAGCTATTGATTATAGCTAAAATCATTTGTACACTGCTTCTCAAGCTAGTGGTGGGCTAGTACTGCATGTGGAATAAATGGGAGTGTGGACACAACCTCACAGTTTCAACACTTGGATGGGGGAGAAGAGAAAAGGAGGGGGAAAGAGGCCACACCCAGTTATCAAACCAACTTTGAGCACTTGTTAGGTCACCAACTTTTAAGCAGCTGCTGCAGCTGTGCCCTGAACAGCAGCCTGATCAGCAGACAGTAGCAAGTGATCACACTTAACTTCACACCATGGAAAAAGCTAACTTAAAATTTACCTACTGATTTCTGCAGATCAAGCACAGGAACAGGGTTGATCAGCGGACAATTTAAGTAAGCTGTGTCAGAAACTAACTGAAAGAGGGATTAGAATGAGGCATAAAGGAGCCCCACAATTAAGGTAAGGTAAAGGTAAAGGGACCCCTGACCATTAGGTCCAGTCATGACCGACTCTGGGGTTGCGGCGCTCATCTCGCTTTATTGGCCAAGGGAGCCAGCGTACAGCTTCCAGGTCATGCGGTTGGCATGACTAAGCCACTTCTAGGCGAACCAGAGCAGCGCACAGAAACGCCATTTACCTTCCCGCCGGAGTGGTACCTATTTATCTACTTGCACTTTGACGTGCTTTCGAACAGCTAGGTTGGCAGGAGCAAGGACCGAGCAACAGAAGCTCACCCCGTCACGGGGATTCGAACCACCAACCTTCTGATTGGCAAGTCCTAGGCTCTGTGGTTTAACCCACAGCGCCACCCGCGTCCCAATTAAGATAATGTTTGTCTAATGTTTGCATGAACCAACAAGCGCTCAGATTGAGGAACAAGCCTTCTTTTCTCCCACCCCAGCTTTTTCAGATGCTCGCTCCTGAAGCAGTACTAATGCCACAAAGAACTCTGCAACATCTCAACAGGTTTATCCTGCAGGACACCTGCTAAATATGCTTAACAATTCTGAAACTGAATGAGCAAGACAGAACATGTGCATTAAAAAAAATAATATGCACACATTGTACAGAAGCAAACTTTTTGTATAGCGAATCACATAAATTACCTGGTAGCACTTGCTTATGTCATTCCAGCCTCCCTGGTAAGGAAGAGGCTGGAACTACATCAGTCTTTTGGTCCAATTAAGGCTATGGTTGCCAATTGACAGAAAAGAGGCCCACCCCAGTGCATTTAGCAGCAGACCGACTCACAAAAATACAACTCAGCAAATGAGGCATTTCAGGGGAGAAGAATGTCTGTTGATCAATCTGCTGAGCCACGGGAGTCAGAGCTAGTAAGATTGTCAGCAATCCTAATCAAGACCCATGCAGAAGAGAGTGAGGGAAAATCTCCCCGGCAACCACCCCATACCAATGAAAAGCTCTTCCATCCATTGCTCTGGCCTGCCACCTTCCGGCAAGGAAAAAGCACTGCGCTATTTCATGCAGAAAAGAGGTTTGCCTCTATAATGCGGTGTTATTGATTGAAATCAAGGTGATTGAAATCACTCTGGGAAAAAGACCAATTTAAATCATTGATTGACATCAGGTTTCCCATTTTGAAATCCATCATTTTCTGAGCAAGCATGCACTCTTAACTAGTTGCTCTAATAACTGGAGCATATTGGTCTGGATCTAAAGAGAGCCTATATGTAGCACAGGAAAATGCCTTATATTGGCCCACCTAGCCAAGTAGTTTACTCTGGCTGGCAGTAGCTTTACAGGGTCCAACACAGAGAAATTGCCCATCACCAGATCCCTGATCCTTTAAACCAGAGATTGAACCTGGAATCTTCTGTGTGCTAAGCACACTTTCTGCCAGAGCTAAAATCCCTACCCTAAACCTCAAAGTAAGTTGAAAGCAGAATTCAAATCCTTTGGCGTTGCAACCCATATTTTAGGATATAAAAGGTTTAGATAGGTAAAGGCTCTGGAGTTGCGTGCTCATCTCGCTTTACTGGCCGAGGGAGCCGGCGTACAGCTTCCGGGTCATGTGGCCAGCATGACTAAGCCGCTTCTGGCAAACCAGAGCAGTGCATGGAAACGCCATTTACCTTCCCGCCGGAGCAGTACCTATTTATCTACTTTCACTTTTGACGTGCTTTCTTTTATTTATTTATTTATTTATTTATTTATTTATTGATATATTTTATTAAGGGTTTTCTTGTTTTACAGTGTAAGTATAATGCCTCGTATTTTTTTTCTCCCCGTGTAACATTTTTACAAATCCATTTCATTTGTTGAGGCATTAGGGGGAGAAGAAAAAAGAAAAGAAAGAAAGAAAGAAAGGAGGGTGGAGGGAGGGGAGATGGATGGGGGTAGGGTAGCAGTGTTTCTATTATGCTTAATGTATGTAGTTTGGTGTCAGCGTGCTTGTGTTATTCACTTGTGTTCCTTTGGTGGTGAGAGAGGTTGGGGTTGGCCTAGGATGTGATTGTTTGTTTGTGATTGGCTGTGGTGATCTTTGTTTTCGTGTGTGAGTGAGGTGGGTGGGTGTTTTGGATCAAGTTAGCCACATTGATTTGTATGCTGTTGGTGGATTATTGTCATTGTCCTGTTGGGCTGTGTATGTGATAAAGGGGAGCCATACCGGGGTGAAGGTGTCTTCTTCTGTTTATCCCCGTGTCAGTTTCAGTTTATTAGTTAATTTTTCTAGTAGGGCTGTTTCCCATACTATTTGGTACCATTGGTCCATGCTTACTCCAGTGTCTGGTTATGGTGTTTCTGGCTACTGAAAGTAGGTGGGTTATGAGTTCTTTGTGGTGTAAATGGGCATTGTTGTCTTGGAAGATGTTTAGTAGGGCCAATTCTGGGGTGAAGTCTAATACTTGCTTTGTTATTTTACATATTTCTTGTATGGCTGTTGTCCAGAATAGTTGGATTTTGGGACACTCCCACCACATGTGAAGGTATGTGCCTGTGGAGGTGCACCCTCTCCAGCATTTTGGTGAGGTTCCTGGGTGTATTAGCGCTAGTTTCCTTGGTGTTAGGTACCACCTGTAGGTGAGTTTCAGACTTTCACTTTTGACGTGCTTTCGAACTGCTAGGTTGGCAGGAACAGAGACAAAGCAACGGGAGCTCACCCCATCGCGGGGATTCGAACCACCGACTTTCCGATCGGCAAGTCCAAGGCTCTGTGGTTTAAGCCACAGCGCCACCCGCGTCCCTTTTAGGTTTAGGTATATCGAGATAAAATATAAATTTAAATACAAGTTTTCATGAAGATTAAAAAAGGTTTGCTGATTCATGCAAAAACAGAAAGGATTTATGCCTGAATGTATGCAAAATGGACACAGACTAAAATAGACACGTCTATCCCTAGCACCGTCTCTCATCATTTTACACCCTCCATGCACTCCAGAATCTGCCCCATGTTCTCTTATTTATCTATTATACAGGATGATGTCTAGTACTGAGCTGTGAGATCCAGGTTTGTATCCCTGCTCAATTACAAAGCTCACTTGGTACCTTCAGACAAGCACCTTCTTTAGCCCAACTTGCCTCCCAGACTGTTACAAAGGCAGCATCAGACAACCCACCCTAAGCCTCTATAGCAGGACAGGAAATTTTATATTAAGATTTAACAGGACCTTGGGGTGGGAGAAACTTTCAAGTTGCTTGGAAGAAAGAAGCACACAGATGGTGTATTCCAACCATACAGGATCCTTTTGGGGAATCCTGGGAACTGATAATTTTTTAATTTTTATTTTTGTGGGAGCGGTAGCAAGATTTCTGCTAGGTTGGGCACATACACAGGGGGGAAACCATACCCTTTAATTCAAGATGCAAAAAGAAACCCACAAAACATCAGCTCACAGAAGTTGTCTCTCTTAGGGAGGGAGCCCTGGTAGGAATCAAGGAGCCACACTGGTAAAAATATTTGGGAGAGTTCTTTCTTCACTGTCAGACTAAATGCTTCTTTTGCAAGACACGATCTATCTTTGCAAAGCCATCTGCAAGGACACCCCACTTCAGATTAGAAAAAGGATACCATCTATGTGTATAATCTGTACGCCCCAGGATCGCGAAGTGGCAAGGATGCTGTTGCCGCAGGTGCTATTCTGAAAGAAAGAAAGAAAAACAGAGAATGTATATAGCAATTACTAATCCTGGTGGAACGCTCTGCCTCATGAGACCAGGGCCCTGCAGGATCTGATTTCTTTCCGCAGGGCCTGTAAGACAGAGTTGTTCCGCCTGGCCTTTGGCTTGGAGCCAGTTTGATTCCCTCCCTCTCTTTTTTTCCCCTTTCTTTTCCTTCTCCTCCTGCGATGAGGCTACATTTTAATATTTTAATGTTCCATTATTTCAATGTTGTATTTTATTTTTGTTTTTAAGTTGTAATCATTCATCTTGTTTTTATTATTGCTTGTAAGCCGCTCTGAGCCCGGCCTTGGCTGGGGAACGCGGGGTATAAATAAAAAAATATTATTATTATTATTATTATTATTATTATTATTATTATTATTATTATAATCAGAGCACCTATAACAAATCAGGTGGGGCAGAGAGAATACTTTTCACGAAACAGGTGTAGGACCAAGGTAACTCACTGACTCAAAGGTTGTCTTGCCAGTTCTCTGCTGTCTCAGGAAGACCAACTCCCAGCTTTCTCATGGAGCAACAGACTACCACTAATAGTGACTGGCGTTTGTCTGGCATACAAGCTCATACCACCTAGATTATCTTTGACGATAACCCTGAGAGTTTTCTGTCTCCCCTGCAGCACATGAAACTTACCTGCTTATAGAGATGGGAGACACAGAGGCATACCAAAAAACAAACGTGTTTGCATTAGGGGTTGTTCTGAAGTAGAGGACCTTATGCCTTATATCTTGCACTGTCCGTTATATAATAATGCAAGGAAAAGATTTTTGGTACCTATAATGACAGGGTCCCCTGGCCAGAACCCCCTTGACATGGTTTTATATCTCCTTGCAGACCCAGATAAGTATGTGACCTGGCGGGTAGCACTTTTTGCAACTGCTGCTAGGAAAATTAGAGCAAATTATATAGCCAAGGTAGCCATTAACTGTAAAGGTGATGAATTTACTTGATCCTATCTATCTCCCTCAGGCTATGCTCTATCTTTGTCACCACACTCTGAGTATAAATTGCACACTGTATTAATTGATATTGTTTTTAACATTAGTGACCATGTGATGATTTTAGCTTATGAATTTTATTGTTTAATGTTTTTATTTGTACGTTGGGGTATTTTTATAGCTTTGTTTAGAGTACATAATGTTTTAATAATATAAATGTTTTAAGTCTTTTTTTAACAATTCAGTATATTTCCTTTTAATTGTCAAATAATTCTGTGTACATTGCGGCAGCCTTTGGCCATGTGCAATAAAACTGACTGAGACCTGCTCGGTGGGCATATTTCTGTAGTATGTCTGCTCTCTGGATTGCATGGGGGAGACCTAGATTATTAATGTATCTATTTGTTTTGTCTGTCACCTGACACAAGGCAACTTACCATCACATTTGAAAATGTACAAAATCGTTTAAAACCACCACAATTAAAACCTAAACACTCTAATAAATATATGATAGAGAGGAAACATCTGCTTCCAAGGGGGAGGGGGTATTATTAGCAACCCAACCCAACACTAGCCTTGATTCATCTGGGTGAAATTTCATTGAAAGCCAGGATGAAAATTAAACTCTTAACCTGGCACCCAAAAGATGTCAGTGTTGGTGCCAAGTGAGTCTCATTTTGAGAGCATTTCACAGGTGAGGGGTGGGGGGGAACAAAAAAAAGTCCCCCTCTTTATTGTCATCTTCCAAGCCTCTCTCAGAAGAGGCACAAGGAAAATGGCCTCAGATGACCCTCGTAAAGTCCTGGTATAATCTTGCCAGGAGAAGCAGTCAATCAGGTATTGTGGTTCCGGGCTGTATAAATCTTTATAGGTTAAAAGTAGCACCTTGAATTGGTCCCCAAAACCTATAGATAGGAAGTGCAGTTGTGCAAATATTGGTGTTAGTCCCATGGGTAATCTGGTGGCTGCATCGACACCAGCTAGCCCTATGTCCATTGCAGTAATCCAATCAAGAGGAGACTGGGAAATAGATCACCACAGCCAGGCCATCCCTGCCCTGATATGGGTACAGCTGGACCACCAACCAAAGCTGGGGAAAGACACTCTGTGCCATTGAGGCCACCTATGTCTATTACATTAACCCATCTCAGTCGGGGTTAGAGCTCAGTTTTGAGACAGAGGGAGTACAACCCAGCTGCTTTTGCTTGATTTCTCAGGGGCTTTTGATACCATTGGCCACGGTGTCCTGAAAGACTGCCTGCCCCTGTGCAGTCCTATAAGACCACTTAGATCTGGGGAAATTCCACTCATGGGACTGCACCCTAAAGAACATTATTGTATTTTTGTTCTAATGGATATTGTTTTTACATTGCACATAGATTAGAGATTTTTTTACATCTGAATCAGGAGACGCAGTGACTGTTCTGAACCGGTGCCTGGATGTAATGGAGAGCTGGATGAGGGCCAGAAAACTAAGACTGAATTCTGGTAAGGAGGCGACCTTGCGAAGAAGTGATTCCCAGGTACAACAGATTACCAGTTCTGGATAGGATTGCACTCCCTCTGGAAGAACAGGTACAGTGGTACCTCGGGTTAAGTACTTAATTCGTTCCAGAGGTCCGTTCTTAACCTGAAACTGTTCTTAACCTGAAGCACCACTTTAGCTAATGGGGCCTCCCGCTGCCACTGCACGATTTCTGTTCTCATCCTGAAGCAAAGTTCTTAACCCGAGGTACTATTTCTGGGTTAGTGGAGTCTGTAACCTGAAGCGTATGTAACCCGAGGTACCACCGTATGTGCTTTCGGGGTGCTTCCAGAACCATTTTTGTCACTGGAAGGCTAGGCAGTCTTCCTGGTGAGGAGCACCTATTACCAACTTAGGTTGGTACGTCAGTTACAACCTTAACTGAACAAGGAGAGCTTGGCCACTGTGATTAATGCATTGGTAACCTCACAACTGGACTACAGTGAGGCATGCATTGAGACCGGACTAGATGGTACAGAATGTTGCAGCAAGGGTGCTAACTGGAGCACCTGTAAGGAGGGAGCTACAGCAGTGGCTGATTAGCTACCAAGCCAGGTTCAAGGTCAATGATCTTGGGACCAGGTTACCTGAAAGGCCATCCGCCCCTGTACAAACCTGTTAAGATTGTTTGGATCATCTGGGGAAATTTTACCTGAGGCCCTGCAGCCTGCAGAACATAACCTAAAACTGGGCATTAGCCGCTGCTTCCCCCATCCTTTGGAATATCCTTCCCTCTCTACATCATCCATAAGTTGCTTCAAAAGACCTGTTTTTGCCCAGGTTCTCTATGACTCATAAAAAAAATATTTCTGTTTTTTTATGATACTGTTTTATGTAAGAGATTTTAAATATTAAGCAGTTTTTAAAATGCTTATAAATAAATGAATAAAGCAACAGAAGAGGACCCTAGAGAATCCTCAGTGCCACAAACCTGATCCTTCCGGGGTGGTGCAGCCTCATTTAAAACAGGTTAAACTCCACTCATCTGGTCAGAGGAACCACCCACTAACTAACAGCATCTCAGTCTTGTCTGGGCTAAGCTTCAGCTCACCAAATTATTGTTCAGTTTAAACGTAAGCAGGGGCTTGAGCTAGGTTGCATTTCAACTCTGTTGTTTCATCCACAACTGTGACCCATCACACCACCCCAAGGATAAACAAAGTGATTGGTAGGGTTGCTCACCTGACCCCTGATGGCTTTATGCAAGAGCTTTTTCCCACGACTGATCAGGTTCTGCATAAAGAGTTGGGGAGGGTGTGGGTAAGAATGGGGAGGGAAAAGAATTGGGACAAAGGAAAGAGCAAGTTAAAACAAATGGAGAAATCAGATTTCACTGGTCTTGGCAATGGGCTTTATCGGTTTCTATTCATCACTTCTTCATAAGCATTAGGCACTAGCATTAGGCTTATTTGTGCGCTGTTAGTTCAGTTTAAGGGGTTTGGGGGCATCACATCTGGACTTCTTAAAATCAGAAGTGGGAAGGGACAGTTGGACAGATACATACATACATACATACATACATACATACAGGGAGCAGGAGCAGCTATGGCCAGGGATGAAAAAACAAAAACAAAACTTATGTCAAGGTCAGCAAATGGAATGCCTATCCAGATCTCCCCTTCTTAGAAAAGATGTAAGTGACAGTAAGCACTCGAAAACCTGGTTTGGTTGAAATGAGATTTTTTTTTAATGGTAAAATGGGGCGTGGCTGTCTGATGCTTGAAACCCTGTCCCACCAGAAGGGTGTTTTGCATCCAAGGCAACGGAAGACCAACTTTTTTTAAATAAAAAAATGCTTTTTTTAAAAGCAGGTGCCGCCATTCTTCCCAGCTAGCCCAAACACTGGAAGAAAATGTTTATCTGTCTGATAAAACCTCTGCAGCTTATTAGGACTAAAGAGGCTCGTGCACATTTTTCTTCTTTTTAGCCTAAACAATAAAGTTGGGGGAGGGCAGCAACCTCTGCACTGCTAAGTAAAACTGCTTTTGGGCAGTGGAGAGAGATAAAAAGGCTGAGCTAGACATGACAACTGTGTAAATTGGAACTAGCATGCACTTTGCTGTTTTTGCCATATAGCCTAAATAACATCAGGTCTGCAAAAAAAAAAAAAATCAAGAAAAAAATCTCCCCATTGGCGACAGTGATGGGTGATAAACATGGGCTTCCATCCTGATATACTGTGTTTTTCGCCCTATAGGGCGCACCAGCCCATAGGGCGCACTTTTTGGGGGGGAATAAAGAAAAAATATATATTCCCCCCCCCCCCCCCGAGATGCCATGACAGCGAGCGGGATGGATCCCGCTCGCTGTCCTGGCTTCGTTTTTAGCCTTGGGGCTGGGGGTCCGGGAGTGAAACCTCGCCATCGCTCCCGGAGCTTGCGGGGCTGGGGGCAGGGGAAGCCTGAGCTTCCCCCGACCCCAGCTCCCAGAACGGGTCCGCAAGCGATGGCGAGGTTGCGCAACCTCGCCATCGCTCCCGGAGCTTGCTTGCGGGCTGGGGAACCCCAAGCTTCCCCCGTCCCCAGCCCCAAGAACAGGCTGTTGCCCACAAGGCTTGCGGACATTTGTGTGAAGCACGGGGCGCGCTCCGGAGTGCGCCCCGTGCTTCGGGCTGCAGGCTGCTGCCCGCAAGCCTTGCGAGCCCAGCAGGCACTCTTGCCGGTCTCCCAAGGCTTGCAGATAGCTTCCTGAAGCGTGGAGAGCGAGAGGGGTCAGTGCGCACCGACGCCTCTCGCTCTCCAGGCTTCAGCGAAAGCCTGCATTCGCCCCATAGGACGCACACACATTTCCCCTTCATTTTTGGAGGGGGGAAAGTGTGTCCTATAGGGCGAAAAATACGGTAAATAAAAGTAGGGGGGGATTTTTGCTGGTACCATGACAGAAGGGAAAGGGCTTAACTCTACTTCTGGGTCATTGCCCGCCTATCTGCGGTTGTTTACAGAAAAGGAAAAGGTACTGGGAAACATGGAACAAGTGAAGTTTTTCAGGGTTTTTTAATGAACCAATCCATCTTTTAAAAATGTCACTTGAAAACATGCTTCGAAGCCCAGAGGTTTTCTTTAAGAATTCAGAGCAAATAGAAAAAAAGGTTGCATTGGCAAGGTTGATATTTAAGTAGCCTAGTAATTCTCATACTGAGTGCAGGGGCTGCTAGCATGCCACAAAAAGGAAGTTAATTTTTAGGGCGGTATTCAATATACTTGTCCCATGAGCACAAGGACTTTCGTCCAGGCAATGGGATTTCCCCTCCCTCTCTTCCTGTGCACCACTGTGGTGTACAGTCATACCTTGTAAGTTGAATGGAATCTGTTCTGGAAGTCCATTCGACTTCCAAAACATTCAAAAACCAAATCACGGCTTCTGATTGGCTGCAGGAAGTTCGGGTTCCAAAAGAACATTCGCAAACCGGAACAATCACTTCCAGCTTTCGGGAGCCAAAATGTCCAAGTTCCAGGGCGTTCGGGATTCCAAGGTATGACTGTAATTGCTAGAGTGTGGACATTGAAGATCAGGGTTCTTATCCCACTCAGCCACGAAGACCATGGACCAGTCACACTCAGCCTAACCTACCGTATTTTTCGCTCTATAAGACGCACTTTCCCCCTCCTAAAAAGTAAGGGGAAATGTGTGTGTGCGTCTTATGGAGCGAATGCAGGCTGCGCAGCTATCCCTCTTGCTCTTCTGGCTTCAGGGATAGCCACGCAAAGCCTCTTGAGCACAGCGGGAGAGCTCCTGCCTCTTTGCTCAAGAGGCTTTGCATTGCTTTCTTGTTTTCCTCCTCTAAAAACTGGGTGCGTTTTATGGTCGAGTGCGTCTTATGGAGCGAAAAATACGGTACTTCACAGCGTTGTTGTGAAGATAATATGGGGTAAGGGGAAAAGGTGTGTATACCAACCCTGAAGTCCTTGAAGAAAAGGTGAGATATAGATACAATAACAAACAAACTTGTTCTGGGTTTTCTCCCAGCTCTCCAGATTTGAGGAGAGCACTGGTGGGGGGTGGGGGTGGGGGGTGCATTGCAAAAAAATACATAAAACTCCTAGTCCTAGTCCCACAACCCACCCTGCCGCATCTCTTACAGTGTCTATTGGTTTCTGCATGGGACCCCTTTGGAGCTCTGCTGAAGGCCGGGATCCAACTTGAGCATCCTTCAACGCAGAACCACTTTGCTTTTCCATCCACCTCTCCCGCCTGGCCTCTTGGCTACTGGAGACAACGCAAGTCACTTCTTTGCTCAGAAAACTTTCAACAACCTGGAGCCAGAAACAAACAAGAAGACAGTTTCACAGCTGATCACCGGGGAATGGGGCACTTGACTGATTAATGGTGCACATTTCTTGCTTGGAATGAATCACGACAGCTGCACACACACACCATACATTCAAAGCACTTTCCCCAGAAGAATCCTGGAAATGGTGGATTGTTAAGGGTGATGAAATTTGTAGTTCCATGAGGAGTAACTACAATTCCCAGGATTCTTTGGGAGAAGCCTATGGTGTGTCTGTGCTGCCAATCCTGCTAACAAACAATCCTAAATTGGGGAGGTTGATGGAAGACCAACAGTATGAAGGCTACATACACATTATACCTTTAAAGCATGTTTTCACATCATGCAGTATTCACACAATGCCAAGTGGATTCCCTCAGCAAGCTATAATCAGTGCAACTAACCAATGCTTCCAGTTCATATATATATTTTTAACTCTGACTGGTAATTTGGAACAGTTGACAATTTTGTGGAAATGTCTTTCCTGTTCTGCTTCCAAAACTGCAGCGCCTTAAGGAAAAGACGACAGAATGCAAGGAAAAACTCGGTATGTCCCAGTTTCCCCTGTGGTTAAGTTGCAAGAGGGTGGCCAATAGTACTGAACTTTGAAAAGACCATCCACATCTCTTGACTGAGCCAATAGTAAGCTACCACGTTTAAACTGATGACTGAAATACAGTGAATGCCATCCCACCTCCCATTTCTGATCTAACTGTGCTACAGTGCTGAACTGGCACAAAGAAAAATGTTGGGACTCTTGCCTGTGTGGAAGCCACACCTGCTTCCCTGGAGACATTGCACTTCCTGGTGCAATGGGCAAACTCTGTCCACTCACGGATGAGGGACACTCATTCTGCATATGCTCAGAGGCATTCTAGATGGAGTCCTCCCTGTCAAATTGGTTCTAGTTACAATTATGCCTGACTGAACTGTAACATTGGCTTTCCTGATGGAGACCAGTAAGAAAAACAACCCCACTGTACTCACCCCACCCAGTTGCTTCACACTCTCTACCAGAAACTCCAGATTCTTGCCCCTGGGGAGGTCCAGGTAGAAAGATTTCCCAACCAAAGGACGGCTTCTGGCTGAACGGGCAGCCTCCTCTCGTTTCCTTGTCGCTTTCAACTGGCTCTTCTGGGCGCGGCCATCTAGACTGGCTGCAAAGTAATGAGGGATGTTGTCCAATCACATTGCTTTCTTCTCTGTTTTCCTCTGCCAGCTATTTCTGTTTGCCACGCCAAGGGCTAGTGTGGTGTAGTGGTTACAGCAAGGATAGTCAACACAGTGCCCTCCAGTTCTTGCACACTACAATACCCATCACCCCTGACCATTAGCAATGCTGGCTGGGGCTGATGGGAGTTGTAGTCAACAACATCTGGAAGGCACCACAGTGGTTACCCCAGGAGACCTGGGTTCAAATCTCCACTCAGCCATGAAGCTTACTTGGTGACCTCTCTCTGTCTAACCTACCTCACAGGATTGCTGTGAGGATAAAATGGGAAGAGAACAGTGTATACTACCTTGAACCCTTTGGAAAAAAGGTAGGGTATAAATGCAATAATTAATAAATAGAATTTTGTAAATTGATGTGACCTTGCCCCTATGTTAAACATTTGTGAGATTGATGGTGTCCTATATATTGCATCTTTGCTGTTTATAGCTAAAGGCTTATTGTAATCATTCAGAGTGACTTGGTTTCATTATTGGGTTGAAGCCAGAGAAAGTTACAGAGCAATCCTACATATGTCTGCTCAGAAGTGTGTATACTACATGGACGCTCGGGTTGCGAACGCGATCCGTGCGGGAGGCATGTTCACAACCCGCAGCGCCGCATCTTTGCACGCGTGGATTACAATTCGGCGCTTCTGCGCATGTGTGAGTGCCAAAACCCAGAAGTAAACCTGAAGCGTCTGTAACCTGAGGTATGACTGTACAATGTACAAATTGCAGCCTTAAGCCATCCTTTAAGCTACAATGCTATGCACACTTATTCGGGTATAAGCCCAAATGAACACTGTAAGATTTACTTCTGAATAAACATGCACAGGATTGTAGTATTAGTCCCTTTGAAACCAATGGGACTTCAGTTGTGCCCACCGATTTCACTGGGACTAAAGCACCCTCTACATCAAAACCATAACTTGCCAATATTCTGTTAGTAGATATTATTTCACCATCTATTGAATTTTACATTACCTGATTTAAAACACTACTCATGAGGACTTATTTACATTGCACTGAATTGTTACAGTATGCGATTTATGTTGTACATTATTTCATCACTTCTATGGGTTGTAAATTGCCTTGAGTACAGCAGTGCAGAAAAGCAGGTAATGAATTAAAAATGAAAAGTGAAAGGAACTCCTTATCCTTCCTTTCTCTTTTAAAGCTTTAAAAAGGTTTGAGTCCAAGTTATTTGAAGGCCCAAGTGCACATTGAGTGCAACATCTGATATCAACACAAAACCAAGTCCTCAGTGTTATCAGCCCAATCGTGTGGAATACTGTCCCAACAGAGATTCAGCAGGTGCATTCTGTATTAATCTTTACTCTCTTTTTTGGGAAAACTTTTATGCTGCCAGGTTTTTGTAGACAATTCAAAAAATCATTTTTGTTACAGTCAGTTGGTGATCTGTGGTTTTGGTTTTTATTGTATATATATTTGTTATATGCCATACTTAATTTTTTAAATAAATTGTTGTATGTAAGTATTTTTATAAATGAACAGGTGGAAGTCCTGCTTGTCACCAAGTGCAATTAAACTGGCATATAGAAAGGGGAGAACATTTTCCAGAGTAGCCCCAAGGCTCTGGAACTCTTTATCAACTAGGCTCTTGGAAAGATCCGAGAACTCAACTATTCTTGCCGAGTTTTCCTTGAAGATTTTTGGAATTAAAAGAAATTGCTGTGTTTTCTTGCTGCTGTTGATTTAGATTATATTGGACTTTAATTTCATCTGTCTGTTTTATTATGTATTGGCTTGTCAATCTTTTTTATTTGTGATTGCATTAGGCTGCTTTTATGGATGCCACTTTGAGAGAGCTTTTGCTTTTAAAGGCAGCATAGAAGCATTTTAAATAAAAATAAATCCACAGTTATCTATGCTGGCTAGGGGACTCTGCCTTATCTGGAGATTGTGTGTTGTGTTCAGCTTTTATTCAGAGCAGAGTCACCAAAGTTAAGGGACCCAAGTTTGCCATGGCCATTCATTTCACTGGGTCTACTCTGAGTAAAAGTTAGAAAGACAGCTGAATATAACCCCATGGGTGCATTCACTCACCGAGATTTTGCCAGTGCCGAAGCGTCCAGTCAGCCATTTTAGCAGAGAAAGCTGGGATGGGCTAGGCCAGCAGAATCCTCAGCATTAAAAAATAATCACTTCAGAAGGCTAAAATAAAAGGAAAATAAAGTTATCAGCCTTGAAGTTGTCGCTTTCTGAGGACGTTTGCTGAAGCTCCAAGAATATTTAAAACAAAGAGTTCCCAAGAGCACAGATAAAAGTTCTGCTATACTGCAGTCCAGAAAACCTTCTCGTATTAAGGCAGTCAAGTGCGCTAACTCTGTAACAGACCCTTAAAGAGAGAATAACTGTACCCCAAGCATGCCTCAGCCAACTCTCAGCTTTCTTCTCCAAATTCACATGACAAAAACTGCTTTGTTTTCAATGACTCGCATGCATCAAACCCCCCACCGAATCCGCCCTTGCAGGCACGTTGTCCATTCAAGAAAAGAAATGAGGAGCACACAGAGTAATTGGGGAATCATAACTCTTGCATTCACTGGGGAACACCAGGCAAAATCACAGCGGGACCCATTAACATGGCGAAGGCTATTTAGCAATAATGTGTGAACAAACACGTCCACGAGACCAAAAACACTGCAATCGAGTAAAAGCTTTAAGCAGATCCCATCAGTGGGATCCTCAACCAGCATTCCTTTAAAAAACGGACCTTTTACTTACACGTAAAACTTTCTTCCGCCCATGAATTTAAGACCTTGTTATCCCGAAACTGCCAATGGACCAAGTTTAAATTTCCTGCCAATAGCTATGGTTGTTAAAGAGTTTGTGAGCTACGGCGGCCGGGAAGGGCGAAACTGAAGGGAGAGGGAGGGGCTTGAGAGGAGGAAGCTTACATAGGAAACAACTCCAGATGCAATACGGATTGCGTTATGCATTGGGAAAGGGAGCAAGTGGCCGAGTGCGGTTTCAAGTGAAAGGCGAGAGGTTCACTCAACACCACCTCTCTGCCTCTGATTTCCTTGTTGTTCATGGTTATTTCATAAAACAGGCTACATCTCCTATGCTGCAGCTATGCTCTCCCACCCACTAACTGGGAGCTCAATGGATTTATTGGTTATGGGGCTGAAAGTCAACTGCTTCGGGCTCTGATAAAAAACCATGGGTTCGCATGGCACAAGGGTGGGGTGCTGATATATCCTGTTTTACATGAACCAGTCCTCTTTTGAAAGGGCTGTCCACTTGAAGCCATGGGTGTAGCCAAGGGAGGGCGGGGGGGGGGGGCAGCTGCCCCTATATATATATATATATATATATATACACGCACACACATACATATATGTAAAGGTGCCCCTGACCATTAGGTCCAGTTGTGACCGACTCTAGGGTTGCGGCGCTCATCTCGCTTTATTGGCCGAGGGAGCCGGCATACAGCTTCCGGGTCATGTGGCCAGCATGACTAAGCCGCTTCTGGCGAACCAGAGCAGCGTATGGAAATGCCGTTTACCTTCCCGCCGGAGCGGTACCTAATTATCTACTTGCACTTGACGTGCTTTTGAACTGCTAGGTGGGCAGGAGCTGGGACAGAACAACGGGAGCTCACCCTGTTGCCGGGATTCGAACTGCTGACCTTCGGATTGGCCAGTCCTAGGCTCTGTGGTTTAGACCACAGCGCCACCCACGTCATACATACATATATATGTGTGTGTGTATCACTTAACTGAGGTCATTCCCCCCCCCCAATAAATCCTGGCTACGCCCATGCTTTAAGCCCACTTTAAAGATCATGCACCAGAAGAGGGTTGGACTAGATGACCCTCAGGGTCCCTTCCAGTCTGACTGTCCATTTTAAGAGGAGTATGTTGTGCAGCAGTTATTAATCATGGACAGAAGAGTAGGCCAAGCTAATTTTGTTTCGCTGGTTGGCAACCCTGATGTAGGTTACTGGGGTTAGAGGTGGGGGAATCAGGATTCTGTAACTGTCACAGCTGCGTGGGTGGCTTTCATCATCATCATTGCAATCCCATGGTGGGAAAAACTGCAAGCAATGGTTTTCTATCAGTCATGCCACCCAAAAGTGCAAGATGGAGAACTCTGAGGTTAAGGTGCTTTAGGGTAACTCATCTACGCCAAATGATATGGAGAGTTTGCTTTCTACATAGTAATCCGAGTACAGACATTGCATTCAGCATCACTCTGGGCAGGCCAATTTCTTTCTTACCCTCCCGGATGTCTGAATTATTCAGAATGAATGGAAAGGTGTCAACATGGCAAGGGTTGAAGACAGCTTACTAGGCATTTTGTTTGTCAATTAATGACAGGTTCATTTAGGAGAGCAAGCAGGGTTTTTTTTCCTTCCAGCTTAGACTACAGTTGCAATGAATACTGGAAACCCCAAAGCAATAATTTTTTAAGTGGGGGGGGGGTGTAGCATTGATTCTGTGTAGCACCATCTTTCCAAGTATATATATATACATATATTTAATGACTTCTGAACATTTTCATTTCACAGCACATATAGGGTGTTAAAGGGGCTTCCGATTGCACCAGTTTTGTGGAACAAAAACATCTGAAATACGGTGGGCTCAAACAGGGGTATGCATCAGGAATCGAATGACTAGCAGAGGCAGGTGGCCGGTTGGTTGCCAGACGCCTGCAGTTGCTATAAAGACAGATTGGTTTCACTCGCCTGTGCTGAACACCATACATTTGACTTGACATCTTGCATTGTAGCTGTTTGATGTTTTTAGTATTTTAAAGTAAATATAAGAAAAATTGAACAGCTATTTGAATTTGACCTGCCATTTGAATTTGGATGGGGGATTTTTAAGAACTTGTTCCTCCTTGACGGTATGTTCCTCCCCTTAAAAAAACTTAACTTTCTTCTACTTAGGTGTTTCCCGACTATTGAGGCCAGTTTTAAACTGCCTTCTCTGCTGGCTTGATGTTTTACTGTATTGATATACTTTACTGTATTTCAGAGGTACTGATGGTGATCTTTCAGAATTACTGGAGAATGGGTCAGATGCCAGGAGACTGGTGGTGAGTAAATGCTGGTCCCATTTTTAAAAAATGGGTGGTGCTGGCTGATCATGTGAAGAGAGTCTATGCTTGTGAAAACATTATACCTATAATGTACATTCAAAATACATCGTTTCCCTCCAAGAATACTGGGCATTGATGTTTACCCATCAGTTACAATTCCCAGCAACCTGTAACAAACTATAGTGTCTATACAGTAATTATTTGGTGAAATAATGTCCTTCAAATGTGCTCTAGACGTACAGTGTATACATATGAGTTCCATTCTTCTTCTTCTTTGGCGATCACTCGTAGCCGAGTAAGATTGTCTTCCATGAACACGGTCTTAACAGTGAGTCCGTAAGTGACTGTG
The DNA here is from genome assembly GCF_964106915.1 of Podarcis gaigeae. Classification (NCBI taxonomy): domain Eukaryota; kingdom Metazoa; phylum Chordata; class Lepidosauria; order Squamata; family Lacertidae; genus Podarcis; species Podarcis gaigeae. The sequence continues at coordinate 42,206,200 of NC_139689.1, forward strand.
GAAGCCAATTTTAGATCCATACATCCTTTCACAGTGGAAACTGTGAGGAAACCATGAGGATCATCTACACTGACTAGTTCAGGATTATGGGCGTAGCCAAAGGGCAGGCTTGGGTTGGGTGGGCAGAACTGGGTTATCTGCAACACAATTAGTCAGTTAAGTATTTTTATTTATTTACCGTATTTTTTGCTCTACAAGACTCACTTTTTCCTTCCTAAAAAGTAAGGGGAAATGTGTGTGTGTGTCTTATGGAGCAAATGCAGGTTGTGCAGCTATCACAGAAGCCAGAACAGAAAGAGGGATTGCTGCTTTCACTGCCCAGCGATCCCTCTTGCTGTTCTGGCTTCTGAGATTCAGAATATCTTTTTTCTTGTTTTCCTCCTCCAAAAACTAGGTGCGTCTTATAGAGCGAAAAATACAGTACTTGATTTAGGGGGGCAGGTGCCCCCCCTGCCTCTTGGCTACTACGCCCATGTTCTGGATGCCCCGATTTAAGGAGGACATTGACCAACTGGAGCATGTTAACAGATGAGTGACTGGGACGGTGCAAGGTGTGTTATATCTGGAAGAGTAAGTCTTTCCAGGGCAATGTTTATCTTGGAAAAATGAGGAATTCCAGGGCTTGCAGGACAAAGGGCTGGAGCAGACTTTCTCTGTGGCTCCAAATGGCAAAACCCTCTACAAAGAATTGTGGAGTTGGGATCCCGAGGGTTATCTGCTCCAACCCCTTGCATATGCTAGATCATCCATCACGGATGGCCATCTAAAAAACCCCTTACTTCAAAACCTCCAAGGAAGAGGAGAGAGCAAGGATCGCTCTGAAAGCAGCAGGATCAGTCCAAAGCATTTCACCGAGGCGGTTTGCAAGGCGAGTCTCTCTAAATCCCAACCCTACGCGCGCTTTCTTGGAGAGGCAAGTCTCCCATGGAGCGAAACGAGGGTCTGCACTTGAGTATTGCGCTGACACGCAGAATGGAAGCAACTCTCGGGTTTTCCGAGCACGTCTGAATCAACCCCATGACATATCCTCGCGAGTTCCGAGCAACGCGCTTCTTTTTCTCTCACCGCCCTCGGCAAGAAGCGACACGGGCTGGTTTCTTTTGCCGTCGTTTTCGTCCTGACAGAGAAAACAGCGTCGCCTCAGCCCTTTCTGCAACCTCTCGAGGAGGCGGATAAGCGCGAGCTGGCCCGTACTGCCCATGCGCAGCTTCCGCAGCCGCCGCGCAGGCGCGCTTCCTCCTCCCCCTCCCCAGGGTTGGTGGCGAGCCAAGATGGCGGCGCCCTGCGCGTTCGAGCCGTGGCTGGAGGGGCGCCTGGCTGCACTGGGTCTCGACGGGGACGTGTACGGCGGGTACATACAGGGCGTGCTGCGCGAGGCCGAGTGCGACGCCGAGCGGCTGGAAGGGCTGGCGGGGGCGCTGGCGGCGGGGGAGCAGGTGAGCGCGACACCCACCGCACCGCATTGCAGCGCCAGGGGGGAAAGGGGGCCGAGGCGACCCTCTCCGTTCTGGAGCTTATTTCGCCCCTGCCTGTCTGGAAGCCAGGTTCTCCCGTGAGTAACTTCTGGGGGAGGGAGCTGATCTGGATAGCGAGGAGTGGGTTCGATTCCTCCCCACAGGCCCTGCCCTGCCATGGGGGCAGCTGCCTCGGGCGGCCAGTTGTGAGGGGTGGTGGAAAGGTGCCTAGAAAAGTGCCCCTCGAGCTGGATTTCTGCCTCCACGTGGCTGACACGCTAGGGAAGCAACTGTTTTGGGTGACATGCACCTCCCACCCACCCCACCAGGGTGCTGGACCCGATCTGTGTCGGTGGCACGTCTTGCCCCACGCGCCGAAAGGTCTCTGTATATAAAATAATAATACAGAGGTACCTCGGGTTACAGACACTTGAGGTTGCCTATTTTCGGGTTGCACACCACACTGAACCCGAAAGTACCAGAACAGGTTCCTTCCGGGTTTCGGCGCTCACACATGTGCAGAACCACTAAATCACGCATGTGCAGAAGCGCCGAATCGCAACCTGCCCATGCGCACACACGGCGCTGCAGCTTGCGAACGTGCCTCCCACACGGATCATGTTCGCAACCCAAGAGTCCGCTGTAATAATAATAATAATAATAATAATTTTATTTATACCCCGCTCATCTGACTGGGCCTCTCCACCCACTCTGGGCGGCTCCCAACAAAATATTAAAAACACGATAAAACATCAAGCATTAAAAGCATAAGTCAGCTTGAACCAGACAGAACTAGTTGAGCTGTGGGTTTTTGGGGTGGGGGATCTCAGTCAATATTATAATAATTTATACCCTGCCCATCTGGCTGGGTTTCCCCAGCCACTCTGGGCGGCTCCCAACAGAATATTAAAAACACGATAAAACATCAAACATTAAAAAACTTCCCTAAACAGGGCTGCCTCCAGATGTCTTCTAAAAGTCAGATAGTTGTTTATTTCCTTGACATCTGATGGAGGGTGTTCCACTGGGTGGGTGCCACTACCGAGTAGGCCCCCTGCCTGGTTCCCTGTAGCTTCACTTCTCGCAGTAACGGAACCGCCAGAAGGCCCTCAGTCTCTGGGCTGAACGATGGAGGTGAAGAGGATGCTTCAGGTATACAGGACCGAGGCCGTTTAGGGCTTTAATGGTCAGCACCATCACTTAATTGTGCTCGGAAACATACAGGACAGGTGTAAAATGGTCTTGGTGGCCACTCCCAGTTAGCAGTCTAACTGCCACATTCTGGATTAATTGTAGTTTCCGGGTCACCTTCAAAGGTAGCCCCATGCAATGAGTCTTGTGTGGTGTACTGGCTAAAAAGGCTCTTAGAATCATTGTACAGTTTGAAGGGGTCCTGAGGGTCATCTAGTCCAACCCCCCTGCAATGCAGAAATTTCAACACACTGTTCCTGGTCCTGATCTAGCTTCTTGTCATGAACTTGGTTGGTATGTTGGTATCCTTTTTAAGCGTCCCGCAACCAGCTCTCCCTCCACCCGTATCTGTAATGTGGGGACAATGCCGATCTACGTTGCAGGGTTGTCGTAAGGGTTCCAATGAGATAATAGTCCTCCCCAGGTGTTCTATTTATTCATGGGACCGTGGCGGTGAGTCCTGTCCTCTCTCTTGTTGTGTTTCCTCGGCCCCCTGTGGGTTGAAGGGTGAGCTTCTGAAACATGGAGGACCTGTGCTCATTGCGGCTCCTTACGTAATTGGGAGGTTCCCCACTTCATGCATCTCATAGGACCAGGTTGGTAGACTGTGAATGCCAGCCATTTTCTTTTCTCAGATAATTCTCTCCATGAGTTGTAACTCCCATCATGCTTCAGAGAGAGCGGGAGAGAGCAAAGATCTGATATTTTGTATTGGCACAATAGTCATCAGTCTGTGGACCTGAAGAGTGTTTCGCTCTGTGAATTAGTCTCTTTACCCGCACTCGGACATAGCATATCATACAAATATAAACATGTTACAGACATGTGATGTACAAAGTAAAAAAAGAGAGAGAAAAGTAGCTTTCAAGCAGGCTTCCTCAACCTCGGCCCTCCAGATGTTTTGAGACTACAATTCCCATCATCCCCGACCACTAGGGATCATGGGAGTTGTAGGCCAAAAACATCTGGAGGGCCGAGGTTGAGGAAGCCTGCTTGAAAGTGTATCCATCTCTCTTATTTATTTATTAAATTTGTATACCAACCTATACCTGCAGATCGTTTTACATTATAAAAAAACACAAAATACATAATAAAAACGAAAACAACTAAGCTAAACTTTTTGCTACACCTTGGTTAAATTCTGGGAGGGCTATGAGGGCTTTAAACAAAAATTGGCCAGGGGGCAGGTCCAGGTTTGGCATTCCAAGTCTCCCAAGTTGTCCCTTACTGTGTCTTTGTGATGGACAAACCTTTCTCTTCCACTGACAAGCATCTTTTCTTTTAATCAGGATGAAGATGTACTACAAGAAGTTTGCAGAGAAATTGTTGAAAGGTGGTCAAAGGCCCAAAATGACGGAAGTAATGAAAAGAAAGAAGGTATTTCACATTCCTTTTGGCCTCACTGGAGTGGTTGCTGGGTGCTTTCTGCATGGCTTTCAACTTATTGGACCAAAAGTTTAAAGTCTTTTCTCCCATTTCTGCCCTTACCCTACTTGTTATTTCCTATTTTCCTCCCCCTTGATCTGTCAGGCATCTGTTCCCTGGAACAGTAACGGAAGCTTTTTAGAAAAATTGTTTTCACTCTGCAGGTGAGGATCTCTTGAACACACTGTCTTGTCCGGAGATCTTGTTCCACACAATGTAGGAATTGGGCCTTTAGTGTTGTGGCATCTGCCCTTTGGAATTTGCGCCCCTTGAATATTAGACAAGCACTGTCTCTGTTGGCTTTTCAGCACCTACTGAAGCCCTTCCTCTATCCAACAAGCCTTTTAAATTGAGATCTTTCTCAGCCTGCACCTTTATTGGAATTGTTTATAATATTTTTTTAAAACGCTTTATTGTTTGTCTGCTTTGACTCCTTTGCAAGTAAGGACAGGATAAATAAAACAAATAAGTAAAATAAAATAAATCTGAAGAGCAATTACAGAGTAAGGGAAAAATTACCCCCTATTCTATATTGCATGCATTTCTCATATATATATATATATATATATATATATATATATATATATATATATATATTTGGTGGCACCCATATACCACTCCATAACACAGTTATCTGGGCAGCCTGCAGTAAAAACTGTATACCGTATTTTTCGCCCTATAGGACGCACCGGCCCATAGGACGCACCTAGTTTTTTGGGGGGGAAATCAAGGGGAAAAAATTTTTTCCCGCCCAGGTTTGCGCAGCCATCCCCAAGCTAGAAGAGGGAGACGGAGCGCTCCGTCTCCCTCTTCTGCCTTCAGGGACAGCTTCTCTAGCCTCCGTGGGGCAGCGGCTTGCCCTGCTGTCCCCCGAGCTGGTGGGGCTGGTGATGGGGAGGAGCTTGCTTCTCCCCCCCCCCCCCCGCCCGCCAGCCTCCAGACCAGGTCCGGGAATAGCGGGGTGGCAGCGCTCTGCCTCCCCGCTATCCCCCGAGCTTGTGGGGCTGGCGGGGGGGGGAAGCAAGCTTGCTTCTCCCCATCGCCAGCCTCCAGATCAGGTCGGGGAATAGCGGGGTGGCGGCGCTCTGCCTCCCCGCTATCCCCCAAGCTTGTGGGACTGGTGGGGGGGGAGAAGCAAGCTTGCTTCTCCCCATCGCCAGCCTCCAGATCAGGTCGGGGAATAGCGGGGTGGCGGCGCTCTGCCTCCCCGCTATCCCCCAAGCTTGTGGGGCTGGGGGGGGGGGGAGAAGCAAGCTTGCTTCTCCCCCCAGCCAGCCTCCAGATCAGGTCGGGGAATAGCGGGGTGGCGGCGCTCCGCCTCCCCGCTATCCCCTGAGCTTGTGGGGCTGGCGATGGGGAGAAGTAAGCTTGCTTCTCCCCCCCCCCCCCGCCAGCCCCCAGATCAGGTCGGGGAATAGCGGGGTGGTGGCGCTCCGCCTCCCCGCTATCCCCCGAGCTTGTGCGCACCGACCCCTCTCGCTCTCCAGGCTTCAGCGAAAGCCTGCATTCGCCCCATAGGACGCACACGCATTTCCCCTTCATTTTTGGAGGGGAAAAAGTGCGTCCTATAGGGCGAAAAATACGGTATATAAAATAAAATATTAAAGCATAAATTCAAAACTATAGCAGTACAACAAAACCAAGAGTACATGAGACCTACAAGATTATAAACAATAGATTTAATAAGGATTTTTCAGTCTTCTGTGAATAAATGGCAGAAAGGTTTATTAGTTATCGAGAGGTTAATAGGGTTATCTGTTTGATAAAAGTTTGATATTTTTCCATAGGTCTGGCTATAACAGAACATTGGTTTTTGCCATCGAAAATACAAAAGATGTATGGTACAGAAAGCAGATGTTGGTACTGCAAAGCAGCAACAGGAGACTTGAGCCACTTGTGGTGGGAAAACATTTAACGTTACTGGAGAATTATTACACAGATAATAGGAGCAATGCTAGCGATGCAAAATAAAGTCCTGTGATATGTTTGCTTAATTATGTAAAATACTGTAATGTGCTGCCTGATCATAGGCTCCTCTTTTAATCTACAAGCTAAGGAAATACAAAGATGGTATTGATTTCATGTGTGTAAAATGACAAATTTAAACACTAATCTTTGTTACGTTATGAATGTTTGTATGTACAGCACTTGCGTATAAATACATATGGATGTAATGATGTTTACATATTTTTAAAAATCAAAATCTTTAAGAGTAGTAGGAATGTGCCCAGTGTTCTTAAAATGATTTGGGTCTGACCTTCATCTTTCATGATTTCTGTGTTCAGCTCAAACATGTGACAGAGCTTGAATATCTTCTGGAAGTGATGCAAAATTTAAAAAATGCATTTCGGGCAAGCAATTTGGGATGAGATGGGCGAGAAGTTATTTTAGGGGCCTGCTTAAAATACCGAACTGTTTTGATGTTGATTCCAAACGTTACTCGCCTTGTGCTCAAAATAGCACATGAAAACTGGCCACAAGCTGTTCCTCTCCAGTATCTTGACTGTGCTGTAACTACAGAACATAAGGCCCCAAGGGTGAGATTCAAATAGGACTCAGCTCGCCTATGTACGTTTCCAAGCACAATTCAAACTGTTGGTGCTGACCTTTAAAGCCCTAAATGGCCTTGGTCCAGTATACCTGAAGAAGCATCTCCATCCCCGTCGTTCAGCCCCGACACTGAGGTCCAGCTGCGAGGGCTGTGAGAAGTGAGGTTACAGGGAACCAGGCAGAGGGCCTTCTCTGTGGCACCTGCCCTGTGGAACGCCCTCCCATCAGATGTCAAGGAAATAAACAACTATCTGACTTTCAGAAGACATCTGAAGGCAGCCCTCTTTAGGGAAGTTTTTAATGCTTGATCTTTTATCGTGTTTTTAATACTCTGTTGGGAGCCGCCCAGAGTGGCTGGGGAAACCCAGCCAGATGGGCAGGGTATAAATGTTGTTGTTGTTGTTCAAGGGTGATCCTGGACTTCTCTTTCTTTACCCTTGCTTTGTCCCCTTTCCTTCCCAGATGAGATCCAAGCTATAGCTAACATAATTGAAAAACAGGCACAAATCGTGGTGAAGCCCAAAGAGGTTGCCAAGGAAGAGACACTACAGAAGGCTGCCCTCCTGGCACAGTATGCTGAGGTGACAGATGATGAGGAATATCCTTTGTGCTGCAAATTCCCAAAGCATGTTGAATCTACTCTCTGGCTGGCTGATCCAGTAACTCAGGGGTTGGAGTCCATGGGTTCCTTTCCCCCTCTATTATTATTATTATTTGTTAGTTAGTTACTTAGTAAGTAAATATACAGTGGTGCCTCGGGTTACATATGCTTCAGGTTACATACACTTCAGGTTACAGACTCCGCTAACCCAGAAGTAGTACCTTGGGTTAAGAATTTTGCTTCAGGATGGGAACAGAAATCGTGCTCTGGCAGCGCGGCGGCGGCGGGAGGCCCCATTAGCTAAAGTAGTGCTTCAGGTTAAGAACAGTTTCAGGTTAAGAACAAACCTCTGGAACAAATTAAGTACTTAACCCGAGGTACCACTCTACTTCCCTATGCCCGCGGGTCTCAGGGAGGTCACAACATAAAATCACAATGTAAAAACACAGAATGTGTGTGTGTGTGTGTGTGTGTGTGTGTGTGTGTATGCACAACCCAATAAACCACCTCCTCCCCAACACATTTTAAAAGACCATTGGATGTCGGTCAGCCAAAGATCTATATGAAGAGGAATGTTTTTGCCTGGCGCCTAAAGGTGTATAATGAAGGTGCCAGCCGAACCTCCCTAGGGAGAGCATTCCACAGACAGGGATTCACTGCAGAAAAGGCCCATTCTTTTGTTGTCAACCTCTGGACCTCGTGGAGGAGGTGCACGAAGAAGGGCCTCAAAAGATGATCCTGGGGTCCGCATTCCTATGGAGAGAGGCCCTTGAGGTCTTTATAGCCTGCTCTGCCCCATGAACTTAGTTTACAGTATACAGTAAATTACAGTATACAGTGGAACCTTGGTTCTCAAAGGGCTTAGTTGACGAACACATCGGCTCCCAAATGCCAAAAACCTGGAAGTAAGTGTTCTGGTTTTCGAACTTTTTTTGGGAGCTGAACATCTGATGCTGCTGTCGGCTATTGTTTCTGGGTTGCCTGTGCCAATCGGAAGCTGCACCTTGGTTTTCGAACATTTCGGGAGTCGAACGGACTTCCGAAATGGATTAAGTTCGAGAACCAAGATTCCACTGCACATGCATATTTATAGTAAAGTTCTCTGCCTTGGACTGTAAGAACATTCACTGTGGATCAGTGTGTGTATTATGGGTTAATGAGGGGTAATTAGAGATCTGAAACTCTCCCTTAAAACAGATTTCAACAACGGCAGTCCATCAGATGGAAAATAGGTTTTTATTTCATTGCAGTATGCACCATTACATTGGCAGCCTGTGATTGTCACATATCCAACTGGTGCGGACTGGTCAGGCAAACTAACAGAAAAAAATGCTTTGAGATGAGTGCAAGTACAGATGGCTTTCAAAACGGACTAGATACAATCATGAACGGCCGGTTTATTGTTGCCTATGAGCTGCGATGGCTAGGAATCTGATTGTCAGCTTCTGAGAAGAAGCAGAGGTTGGAGATCTCCATCTTGCCGTACTCATGATAGGATGGATAATCTACAAGCAAATATCTTCAGAATTGGGGAATCAGATTTCAGTATCTTGAACGGCTTCAGAGTCCCTTTTTTTTTTGAGGTTGTGGTCATGCTGTCTCATCACCAGAACACCCCTCCCACCACAGCATTCCATATCACCCAAATCCTAATTAGTGACCAAATGCCCTTAACTCGGCGCACTGAAGCAGATGGCGAAGATGATCCTGGGGCAGCAGCAGTGACCGTCAGTTCCGAAAAATGTATCCTTACAAATAGGGTATTCCAAGGTCACAATGTGAGATGGGGAACGTTGACTTATTTGAGAACAAAAGTGGGGTAGTAATTGGCAGGGAATACTGTGTCTGAGGGGGTAGCAATTGTATATAGTATGGAATCTCTGGAAGGGAATCTTGAGAAGGCAAGGATGAAACAATCTTACTGGGTGGTGATTGGGTTGCAAGCTGTAGATACTGAGTTATGGAGTCATTTCATATCTGCTTGTTAATAGGAAAAAATCTGCCAGTAGTTGGATGCTGGTCGAACTTGGTTTCATGTGTTTCTTGTAAGCTAAATTGGCTGGGTTACTGTAGCTCATACGACAAATATTACAGGTAATTTATATAGCACTTCCTAATCTCCAAGCTGCTATATAGTTTTCATTGTATTACCTCTCAATACAAGTGAGGTTGGTTGAGATAAAGTCAATGGAAATCAAGGGTATAGATGAGGAAAATGTGGGAATTGAATGCAGGGATCCCAGACTCTAAATCATGGGTTAGCAAACTAAGGCCTGGGGGCCGGATTCGGCCCAGTTGCCTTCTGGATCCGGCTCACGGACAGTCCGCGAATCGCCACGTGGATCGGCATGGGGATTCTGATCGTTTGGGCTGTGCGATTCCCGCCCCCCCCCCTACACCACGGCAGCGCCTCCTCTCTCCCTCCTCCTGGCTTCTCCCCGCCCTGCCTAGAGGAGGAAGGGGGCTGGGCTTTGTTGAGCCACGGTTGGCTGAGCACCATTTTAAGCAGCCCCTCTCTGGAGCAAGCCCTTTTGCGCCGCTTATTGTCCTGCCGCCGCCATTCGCAAGGCACAGGTGCTGCGGTTGGCTGAGCGCTATTTAAAGCAGAGCAGCCCCTCTGGAGCCAGCCGTTTCATGCTGCTCATCGTCCCCCTGTGCCGCCAGTCCCTGCCGCTCGCATGGCACAGGTAAGCGTCCACCGGGGCTCGTCTGGTGCTGTGGAGAAGGGAGGGGAGAGTCGGGGGGGAGATTTACCCCCCCCCCCCAAAAAAAATATAGTCCAGCCCCCCACAAGGTCTTAGTGACACTGGGCTGGCCCCCTGCAGAAAAACTTTGCTGACCCCTGCTCTAAATCTTTCCATGAACCAGCTTTGGGCAGTTGTTTTGATGTGCCAGTCGCAGGAGGAATGATGCTCATAATTCACTCTGTGTGTCGAGTTCCTTGTTCTCCTCAACTCCCTCCTTGTCAGCTCTGTTCAGAAACACAAACCTGGAAGCCGTTATGAATGCCCGGAAGCTGGAAAGAGAGCATCTGCGGGACGAGTCGCATCGGAAGAAGGAGCAAGACAAACTCCAGCGGGAGAAGGACAAGTTGGCAAAGCAAGAACGTAAGGAGAAAGAGAAGAAGAGAACACAGAAAGGCGAGAGGAAGCGGTAGCGCGGAACTACAGCTGGACTCTTCTCTTTTCTTCCCTCCCCTCCCCTCTGTCTGTTATATGGCACAGCATGCACACAGACCCAGAGTGCTCAGAGGAAGGAATCCTTTCAAACACTTTGGTGTGTGTTGGCTTTCAAAGCTGCAAATCTGTCCTAGGCAAGGACTGTGGGGAGGGGTGAAGGGAGTCCTCTGAAGCACTGAAAGAAAACTACACACACATTTTTGTTGTCCAATTTGTTGGGCTCAGTGGTCGTGGCCAACATCTGTAACCAAAGAACTGTGTGGTGGCTGCCTTCCCCCTCCCCTCGTCACTTTCTATTTTTATTAACTACATATGGGGAAACTGTATGGTTGAGGGAAGTATTTGGAAACCCCTTTATATATTCACTCTAGCCAAAGGTTGCTTTTGGTTGATGGAACTGTGAATGAAACCCAGTTTCCTACGTATGTATGCCAGGGAGAGGCAACACCCTTTATGAAGTTGAATTAAGAGCCTAGTGCAGCACGCGTAATCTTCTGCAGCCAAGTGTCACCTAATTTTTGTTTCTTTTTCTTCTCATTTGGGGCTGGGCTAGTAAATCTCTAAACTTCTACAAGGTTGTATTATTGCCATCTAAGTAAAGTTCTGTGAATTTTATTAGTACGTGACATGTTTGAATCCTTAGCTCTTTGTCATATACTGCAGTAAAGCTGAGCTGGAATAGAGGGACATAGGGACCAAAGCTGTTTGTAACAGGTTACTCACAGCCCAGAGTCTGTGAGAAAGGATAGTTTGCCAGGGTTAAAATTCCCAGTGAAAGGGAGAGCTGTGTGGATCCTTCACGGTGTTTCGTTGCACCAGAAGCAGTTTAGTCATGCTGGCCACATGACCCGGAAAGCTGTCTATGGATAAACGTTGGCTCGCTTGGCCTGAAAGCAAGATGAGCTCTGCACCCCATAGTCACCTTTGACTTGGCTTAACTGTCCAGGGGTCCTTTACCTTTACCTTACTCTTGGAAGATAGTGAAGCTAAGGGCCGGAGTGTCCGGATTAGGGCTGGGCAATATTTGGTTTTCAACATTGCGATATATCACAATGTCTGAAATAAGGATGGAGCTACGTAGAAGCATTGGCTGTCTTCACTGTTTCTCCCACATGGTGATTTCTGCATAGTGCGCAGACACACCAGGATTCGCAATATATTGCCAGGTCAAAAACAATGAAACCGTGAACATGATACAGACTCAAAATGGTTTTGGACAATATATCAAGATATTGCTCAGTCCTAGTCCAGATGGACAATGGCAGAACAAGCAGGAGAAGTGATTCTGGGTGAAGGGTATATGACTAAGTTTAAACTGGAGGATCTTAGTTGCTGCTTCCCTTTCCATCTTAAAGAGGAAAAATCTGCCTCATTCAGACTTTTTATCAGGCCAGTCTTTTTTTCTTTGAGAGCTCTGTGGAAGAATTCTGAAGCTGCTGGAAAAAAAGGGACCTGGGATTTTCAGTGAAGGAAAAGGAGGAACTTCTGCCATCAGACTTGAGAAAACAGGTTCCTGAGCTAAGCCCTGGCACAATGTAGCCCTGGGTGGGAACGAAAAAGAGAGAGCTTGGCTGGGACCAGGGAAATGGAGCAAATCGCCTAGTAGTAAAATAACCTCCTAATCTTGGTTTACCAAGGTCACGTTCTGTCTTATAATTAATTAATTAAATAAATTTATATACTGCCCCAAAATCACAGGGCAGTTCACAACATGAAAATACAAAATGAGAAAATTCATAATAAAACCAAGAACAAAAATTAACCAATAACACCTCCCCCATTTAAAAGAACATATTGTTTTATCAGCCAAAGGCCTGGGAGAAAAGGAATGTTTTCACCTGGCACCTAAAGATATGTAATGAAGGCAGCAGGCGAACTTTCCTGGGAGAGCATTCCACAAATAGGGAGCCACGACAGAAAAGACCCTGTTCTCGTGTTGCCACCCTCCGGACCTCCCATGCAGGAGGCACACAAAGAAGGGCCTCACATGATGATCACAGTGTCTGGGTCAGTTCATACAAGGAGAGGTTGTCCTTGAGGTATGAGGCGCCAAGGACATTATGTCTTGTCCTTTAGGCACCTATTGAGCCCTCTGAAAACATGACCATCATTGACCTCCCTCCATCTTTGGTATGTGTTTGCGCTATCAAGGATGATTTCATTTATAGAAAGGTGTTTATTGCCAAGGGAAGGAAACTGCTTTCCGTAGATGGATTAAGTTTGGTGAACAAGGAGTTGAAAGGAAAAATGGAAGACTCATTGCAGGTGGATTCTAGGGTGTTCCACATTATTGTATCAATAACTAAACGTGGGTCATATATATAGTAGAGAAGGCACTTAATATCTGAATGGCAACTAATAGATGGCATTCACATGTCTTTGTAGGTGTAGCCCATAAAAGCCTGCCCAGGCATCTCACGGGTGATACTTACAGAGGGCAGATTCTGCCTTACGGATTTGAAGTTCTTTCTAATGTGACTTTCAGACTTCTGTAAGCTTGTAAATTTTACTTCAAAAAATGAAGTGGAAAGTATTGACTTGTGTTCTAGTATGCAGCTGTCTATAATTTAGGTACAGATCGACAATTGTAGCCACCAATCTTCCAGAATGCCCGTTTAACCTCAGCACCTACATCTTCACAAGAAATGGCTTGCGTGGTTTCTAAAAGTTGCTCAGATCGGACTTTTGTCAAGTTATTTAAAAGGGAAGGTGTTCTATAATTGTGGTGACTCACGGTCAGTCTTGGTAATAGTGATAAAACAGAGAGGGACATGATCTGCTATGGAGGCCTCAGGTTTGACATAAAACTCTTGATAGCAAGAGCCTGAATTACTTCCAAAGATAGGAATACAAATGTAGAAATTGTAGCATTCTTTTCAACAAAAAGCCAGTTTATTAGGCGAGAGTAAAGATAGTACAATATTTATTTTCATAACATGTAACGTATCAATGTCAAAATTCAACCCATCTTTGTGGCTACTATGGTATGGTGGTATGAGTCTGCTGCCTTATGAGGTTTATGTGGGCAGCATGGAAAGTCGTATCAATGATCAAAATGGTCCCCTACAGTTTCTCCTGCAATCTCAATCAGTCCCTTACATCATCTAAAGGCAATTTGTAGTTTGATTACACTTTTTAGCATACCGGGATTTCTAAAAGTTGGAAGAACACAGATGTTTAAAATATCTGTGTACCTAACCAAGGGTAGATAAGTAAATTTTATCCAGACATTATGTATTTATCTTCATGCTAGATTGTTAAAACCCAAGATCTCCTGAGCCACATAATAACATGCTAATTGAATAAATTACTCACATACAATAAAAAGATCAGATATTAAGAAAAAAAACCAAGCATTCAACAGTGCAAAAGTATGCAGAAGCAAACTAAGAAAACAAAATATACACCAAACAATCTCAAACCAAACTGGCTAAAGAGTTAACGTCAAAGAAAGTGCACTTCAGAACTTCTTGATACCCTCTTTAAAAGTAGTAAACCAAGGGTATTAAAATATTCATTATTCAGCTGCAGTGCAACTGCTAAAGGCTCAATTATATAAATGTAATTTTGATCACATTTAAATACTTTTAACAGATAATATTGATATTATTTAAAATAGGTACAAATGATTTTTTGCAAGTTTTTTTTAATGTTCCCTAACATGCATGGTTAGATAATGGCTTTATATAATATCACTAATTTAAGAAAATCTGGTCAATTTCTTTTAGATTCTTAAGATTTCAAATTCATAAATAAGTATTTTTAAATATTTTCATTTAACATTCATACTGGGTATGTTTAGCTTTGTTTCCTTCCTGTTTCCAGGTACTCATTGTCTAAAGAGAACAAATTCTTTTTCTATCACAATCAAAACTTATCTGTTACTAGACTGCACACAGTAACATGTGACAGTAATTCAAATTCATTATTTGAAAACAGAATTACTAACGAAATCTAAAAGAACTGTATCACACAGGCAGAATGATCATTGCATATGCCTGCACTGTAGAATGGATTTAAGTTCTACTTTGGCAGTTTAAAACTTTCTGATTTATTTAACATAACGTTAGGTCTGCCCAGTCAATATATTGATTCTGATAACATCAAAGGCTTCTTGGCTTGCGGTAACAGCTACTCAGCAGGTAGCTGCTGGGTTTAGGATAAGCAAACTTCAGTTCACATATCTCTTTACTTTTAATTTGGAAGGAAAGCTTTAAAAGTTCATTTACAATATTTAGTACAGTGCTATAATACATCCATATCTATTATCTCTATTTTTCCCTCAATGTTTTTTTGTTTCTCCCCTCTGGATCGCAGGGTTGCCACTATTCATCTGTTCATAGGTCTTATCTTCAGGTAGGACTAGCTCATGTAAGGCTTTTTCCACATCCGCTGTTCCAGTTGTCGGGGTTGTTTTTGGCAAGGTCATCTGAAGGGCACACCACAGCGTAGTGCGAGCTTTGCGTGTTGCTGTGCACATCTCTTTAATGGCCAGCGCAAGAGCAAAAACATCTGAGATGGGGGGGAAACAATATTTGATGTTGCTACTCTTTTGAAGTGTTCAAAATTGTGTACTTTAGCACAGAAAACTGCATTAATGTTTTGCTGCTTTCACTGGCTGTTGTACAAGAATAATTCCTGTGAGTTTGAACAGTGGTAGAAATGCAAGGTATGCAAATTATGAATGCCAAATACACATTCTCCCCCTAAAGAACACAATCCACAAGGAAGTTCTTCAAAGACTCAGTGAAGCAAAAAGGAACAGCTAAACTCACATTTGTGTTTTTGCATACCTCCCATTATTTCAATAATCCATTTGCAAGAGATATTCAAGGAGATAAAGATTTCTGAGCTAATCAGTCAAGCATAATGTGAATGAAGCAGCTTTCCCTTCAAGTCATGTAAACAATAACTGATAGTTGTCTTATAAAGGATAAACATCTCTTAGGGATGATGAAAGGCTGGGAAATCCTACTATTGGCAGGGCCAAGAGACTAAATTCTCTGTGAAGTCCCTTGTAAGTAGTGAGTGCAGAAGACATCTGTGAGTACAAGTTTTCGTTCCTTAAAGGAGTTTGGCTCTCCTAATTCTTAAGAAAGTGTGGTGGGGTGTTTTTTTCTGCATTCCACTAACATAATTCAGAGTGTTCCTATTACCACTGTTTCAGATGGTGGGTAAAAACAGGGGTAGGCAACCTAAGGCCCGTGGGCCGGATATGGCCCAATTGCCCTCTCAATCTGGCCTGCGGACGGTCTGGGAATCAGCATGTTTTTACATGAGTAGAATGTGTGCTTTTATTTAAAATACATCTCTGGGTTATTTGTGGGGCATAGGAATTCATTCATTTACCCCCTCAAAATACAGTCCGGCCCACCACACGGTCTGAGGGACGGTGGACCGGCCCATGGCTGAAAAAGGTTGCTGACCCCTGGGTAAAAAAGAACAGCACAAAAGAAGAACCAACGTACATGATGGAATACCACTCCTTAATTCCAGAAGACATTCTGGATTCATTGCATCAAGTAATCTGGCATCTCAACTCTGAATCTTGTACAGTGGTATCTCGGGTTACATACGCTTCAGGTTACAGACTCCGCTAACCCAGAAATAGTGCTTCAGGTTAAGAACTTTGATTCAGGATGAGAACAGAAATCGTGCTCTGGCGGCGCGGCAGCAGCAGGAGGCCCCATTAGCTAAAGTGGTGCTTCAGGTTAAGAACAGTTTCAGGTTAAGTATGGATCTCTGGAACGAATTATGTACTTAACCTGAGGTACCACTGTACCAATGTTTAGCACTGTAATGAAAACCCAAAAGTGCCAGGGGAGACTTGCAGTATATGGCAGTAAATCAGCAGTAAGCTGATTTAGCAGTCAATACACCATAGTCAAAAGAATTTGCTTGCACAGCAATTCTTGGATTGTAGTGCTCAAATCATTTACTCCAAAGCAGCCTTGGTGAAATCCTACTGAATCTAATACTACTTTTGGGAAATTGTTATTTAGTACACAATGTGCTTACTCTTTGCTAGGTGTGTAAATTTCAAACAAATATTAAACATGCCTCTCTTATTTGGGGCAAAAGCCCTAAAACGGCTCAAGGCAGAGAAACTGGGAGAACAAATATTAAAAGAAAAGTGCACCTCTATCATCTTGACATCTGGGAGCTCCTTGTCTTTGCCGATGTGAAGCATTGACAATTTCATCCTTTCTACGGGACTGCACAATGTGAATTGCTTCCAGGTGCTTGTCAAGAGCAGTAGAGATGTTAGCATGAAGAGGAGAACTTCGCAGGCGTTCCATTTTTCCCAGAAGAGTCACAACCTGCAAATATTCAAGAACAGCAATTTAAATTCTTTCATAGTTCTCTTCCTATAAAGCAGTTCTTATAAGGTCTGTTGATGTCTGTCTATAAATCCACAGCTACAAACATCTCATTTAAATCAGAACCATGTAACTAGCTTTTGGTCTTGTGTTTCTCAAAGAGCAGATCCCCAAGTCATATAGCAAGATGGGTTTTTTAATCTAAGCATTTCAAGGTCATCTAATGCAAATGAGAAGCTGAAGTTTTGAACCCTGTTGATTTCAAAATAATCTTAACATAAACCTACATAGGGTTCCTAAGTAATGCTATCCTGGCACTGAAAAGGCTGATTCCTAATACAGTAGTCTTAGACTACAGTAATGGGTATTTAGAACCAAAGCCATAATGTAATACTGAAGTTTAATTTAGCTGTACACCAATTTTGGTTTTGTTAAAGGTTAGTTCCAGGAAATTATAATGCATTGCTTTACTGATATTTTTTTAATTGTCAGTTTATCAAGGCACAATGCATAAATATAAAACCATGTTTCTTAAGCTACAAACATTATCACCAGTGGTGGTAGATGGTCACTGGGACTTGTGAGAATCATAGAAATGTAGAGTTGGAAGGTGTTACCAAAGGTCATCTAGTCCAACTCCCTGCAATGCAGCAGGAATTGCAACTAACCACCCCTGACAGATGGCCATACAACCTCTGCTTTAAAAGGGGCGCAACACCAAATGGAGGTGGCACCAACTAATTCTGTTCCCATCCTCCTCTCTGCTGAGTTCCACAAAGGGAAAACTGAAGCTAAGGGGGAAGCAGATGGCCACAGCCACCCTCTGGAACTGGTTGTAAATGAGAAGGCGGGTGGGCTTGGAGAAATCAAGACTGATGGGTGTGCTCTAATGTATCAGCCTTCACTGCTAATTACCCTCATGAATCCAGCAAGGCACAACCAAGTTCTTCCCCAAAGTACAGCAAGCACTAAAATTCAAACAGCATAAATTCAAGGCACACTTCTGAATTGTTACATCCTTGCCCTTTGTTGAACTTTTGAGTTGCCTGTATGTATATATCAATCAAAACTAAATTCACCAAGGAAGGAAAAAATCCCAGCTCCCAATGAATTCTGTTAAATTATTGGGGTTTTTTACAGGAGAGAACTACATTTTCATGCCAGCAAAGCCATGCAGTTCTAAGGCAAAGAAATATATCTGGTTTAACTCAACGAAGGAACATATGGATTTGATTGGGGGCAAGGGAAGGAGACTAGGCTATAGGAGGTTTACCAAGTTGGCTGTGGGAACCTACAGAAAACAGATTAAGAACTACACTGACAGCTTCAGAAAGGACAGTGCCAGGAGGTTTGGCCAGGAAAGCAAAGGAAAAGTTTTGATAACCCATTTTGGATCAGGACCTCAAAAGAAATGCATGGTGAAAAAATGACCAG
Organism: Podarcis gaigeae; assembly: GCF_964106915.1. Lineage (NCBI taxonomy): Eukaryota > Metazoa > Chordata > Lepidosauria > Squamata > Lacertidae > Podarcis > Podarcis gaigeae. The sequence goes on from NC_139689.1 coordinate 42,224,354, forward strand.
ATTTCCCTATGAAATGACTTTTCAGAAGCTAAGTGCTGCGTTGCTAATCAAGTAATCCAAAGTAGGTCAGAAGACTATGAAACAAACTACATAATCATTTCCCCAACTTTTTGAACTTTTCTCCCTTTTTTCCAGCTCCCACTCCCTATAACCAAACACCTTTTCTACAGTTGAATGTGCAGGTATTCTTGTGTGCAGCCTGCTGTAAGATGTGAGTTCATGTGCACTGGGTGCTAATCCAATCCTTGCTTTACAAGACTGAAACAGGACATCTCTGATGCCCTCTGATCTACTACATCACTTCTCCCAACTTGCCTGGAACTTCAGCCCCATTAAGGTTGTCATATTTCACTTAGGTAATTTGAGATGGAGACAGGTTTAAGTGCCTCCTCCTTGCCATTTCTCAAGCAGCTTTTGAAGCAAAGCAAAGAAGAAGCCATTGAGCTTCCACTGCACACATGTAGTTTGGCCCTGTGTTTTCATTTCACTTTTGTGTATGATTTGTTCCAATTTTCAGGAATGGATGAAAAGGTTCGGCTTTGAAGTGCTTTGCCTTTCTAACCTTTCTGCTACCCAAAGGGCTCGAGGATCAGGGAAGGCACTGCTGGGGTTTCCTATGCTGTGAAGACCAGTCTAGTAGGGGTCTGAAGCCAAGAAGCAGACAAAATGTCTCCTTTTTTTAATCTGTTGCCTCTGCCAAGGTTTTATAAATTGTAGATAGATAGAACTGGAATTAGGACTGGCTCTGCCTCACACAGAATGGAGTACACAAAGCTATTTTGCATTGTCCTCCCAACTGGAATAATTGGGAGGAACAACCTATATGCAGATACCCTCCAACAACCATATATGTTTTGTGTTTGGAACATCCAGCATCACAATTCCGATGTTCAGGAGAGACAGAATTAGAGGCATACTTATGCCAGTTTGGGGAGCAGAAGAGGCTAATAAGGTCTTGGGCATGAAGGGTCCAAACTAGTCAAAATTTGGTATTTTGACATTAAATAACTCACTCTGGCTTGTTCTCGTAACTGATCCACAATTAAGCGATCAACTCTGGATGGATTTGATGTCAGTCTTGGAATTGGAGTGTTGTTAGTACTAGACACTTTCTTCCCAGGGTAATTCTTGGCAAGAGCTGATTCAGTCTGGAAAAGATACAATTAATCTGTCATGTTAAAGACGGTAAATTATGGGGAGTATATTATAGGAAACTTGATTTATTCTTCTTTTGGGATACAAATGATGAGGATATCTACTTGAAACACAGCCATTAGTGGCATCTCAGTTGTGAAGCCAAACCCAAACTCCTGAAAATAAAAAACCTATAGCACATATTTACAAAACTCAGCATCCTATTTCTAATTTGACAAAGGGTGTTGAGCTGGACTAGAATAATTCAAGATCTCAAGCAGCAAAACACACCTGCAGCTGAGGTAGCAAACTGAAAACAAAACATAAATAATGTTACCCAAAGTAACAAAATAACTAATTGTTGCCATGCTGCCTGCAGAGAATAAGGATTATGCAGCATTCTGTAGAAAGGGTACAATTTAGATCTACATTGGTCAGTGTGAAGGTTTTCCTACTAATTTTAACAGACCATAAATTACATTCAGAGCCTTCAAAAAGTAAAACGGGCATATTTTAATGTTCATTATTTTAACTTCCAAACACCAGTTATATTGGAACAGTGTTAGAACTAAAAACGTATCACAACAATTTAGAATATTCATTATGTATATACCATATTGGCCTGAGTATAAGCCTCTTTTTTTACAAATTCCGACTGAAAAGTTAACGTGCGGCTTAAATTTGCGACCTTACAAAAATTGGCTTTTACAATATCACTGCTGAAACAGATATACGGTAAAACAGAACGGGTGTGATGTGAGTGCCTGCAGAATTTTAAGGGAGCAGTTTATATTCTGGTGAGGATTATAACCGGGCCAATACAGTAGGTCTTTTAACTGGCAATCAAAGCTGCATCATACAGCTAAGTAAAGGATTTAGCTCCAGCAAGCACAAGTGACATTCTAAAATGCTACTATGTTGCAAAAAATGCAGGAATATGTGCTCAAAGGAGGCTGCTAGAATAGAATTGTGGAATGTTAGGAAAACTGTCAGAAGTATTTTTTTCGATTGGGCTTTAGAGGCTAGAAACTAAATTGCCTCTTGCCTGCAAATTCAATTCAAGTGGTCCACAAAAAGGTTTTGCAGCAATCAAAACTATCAGTTCTTGGACCTGCACTACATTTATGTTTTCTGACAAGCTTGAGGCTGTTTTAACCAGGATCAGATTACCGAACAGTTAAACAAGACCCTGACCTCTCTAAAGTAAAGGTAAAGGTACCCCTGCCCGTACGGGCTAGTCGTGTCCGACTCTAGGGTTGTGCGCCCATCTCACTTAAGAGGCCGGGGGCCAGCGCTGTCCGGAGACACTTCCGGGTCACGTAGCCAGTGTGACGAAGCTGCTCTGGCGAGCCAGAACCAGTGCAGCACATGGAAACGCCGTTTACCTTCCCGCTATAAAGCGGTACCTATTTATCTACTTGCACTTAGGGGTACTTTCAAACTGCTAGGTGGGCAGGAGCTGGGAATGAAAGACAGGAGCTCACCGCGCCGCGGGGATTCAAACCACCGACCATGCGATTGGCAAGTCCTAGGCACTGAGGTTTTACCCACAGCGCCACCCGCGTTCCTTCTCTAAAGTAGTACTGGTTTAAACTGTGCCAGCAATTTCCAATTGATCAGGACTGAAGACTGAGCAGCCCAAACCTGTTCCATGTCCCTGGTCCTAGGCATTGATAAGAAAGCTGTTCCTATAAGCCTAGCCTAATCCTTCTGTTTCTTAGATACAGTAGTGAACAGAATATTTGAAACTACTCAATATACTTATTAAGTAATTTCAAAGATTCTGTTCACTGCTGTATCTACTCCCCGTTTTGTACTCCCTTCTGATATGCATGTTTCTTCTTACCTTTTTCCGTTCTTTCTCCAAAGCTCTCCATTGTTCATAACATTCTTCCAACCTAATATGAAGTTCACTGGCTGACCCACTCCTAGTTTTCATTGGTCTTTGAAATCCAAATGTTGGCATGAAGCCTGTGAAAGAATTGTCTCCGTACATCATATCATTAAAATAAGGGTACAAGTGGCTTAAATCATCATAGGAGAACAAATCATAAGAATCCATCAGGGGAATGACAGAATGCCCAAAAGGATGGGTAGATTTCAAAGGAAATCTGTTTGAATTAAGCTGTGGAACACTTGGACTGTGCCTCAAGTCACCCATCATGAAATTGTTTGAAAAACAAGAAGCCTGTGTGCGGTTCACACGGTTACTGACAATATTGTCTCCACTTCCTTGCCTGTGACTACTGAAGTGACCTTGAGACTCCAGTAAATCTTGGTAAGTATTCTGTGACAGTCCATCTAGATGTTTTTGTCCGTCCTCAGCATCATAATGTCCATTCTGTGATTTAACTTGAAAATTGTGCTTGTTCACATTTTCAATGATCCCATATTGCTGCGTATAGTTATCACAAAAACCATTTGGTTTGATTTTTTTGTCAATCATGGACTCAAAAAGACTTTCTTCTGTTACCTTACCCAGTCCTTCTGTATGACCGGCAGACTGAACTCTATCTCCAGCGTTGCTATCATTGAAATCAAAACCGGAAAATACTGTGGGGTTTTCTTGGCAATATTTCTGGAGCAACAAATTATTGCTTAAAGTTGCATTGCTTGATGGCAACTGAGAAAAATCATAATGATTGGAACCTTTTGAACCAGCAGTTAAATGATTATTCAACTTTATCAAGGTGCTTTGATTCCGAATAGGGATGGAGGAACTGTTTTTAGTCTGTATGTTGATCCATGTTGGCCTTAGATTTGTGCCTGATGAAGAAGTTACTGGGTTTGTTGATAAGATATTCAGTGATTTGAAATATTCTGAATTTTCTGTAGCATTTGCAAAATCACCACTCCCCGAAACAGCTGTGTGAGATTTGAGGGCAAAATCTGATTTTAAACCAAAGTCAGGGGTAAATGAATTTTCATTCACAAACTGCTTTTCTGACATGAGTCCGGTAGTCTTTTGAAATGTAAAATTCTGCTGTTCTGAAGAGACATCTTCCATTTTCTTCTGGACAGCTGGTTTATTTTGAAAAAGTTTACTATAATTATCAGTATCTAAACCTGGTAACTCAGGTGTTCCACTTGGTAATTTTTTACTCTCTTGAACATTATAATTTGCATTTTTATTATGCTTTGTTTTATTTGGATGAGAATAATCCAGGTATCTACAATAATCTGCACTTTCACCATATCTACTGAATTGTGAAAGAAGCATCTCAGCTCTCTTTTGGTGCACCTGTGCATCATGTCCTTTAGGACCTACCTTATCCCTTCCATAAGCATAAGTATCTGCTCCTGATTCTTTTATTGCTTCTAAAAGACTGGTTTGTGGGGCAAAACATGTTTTCACATATGAATAGTCTTGAAACTGTGGTGTCTTTGCATTCTCATTGTTCTGAATATTATAACAGCTGACATGATCATTCCTGGAAGGGTACAGCCATTGCTCATCAATGTCGATGTTAGTGAGCCCATGGTAAAGGTCATCCACTTTCTGTTGCAATGCTACAGGACCAGCATGCATATACTGTTTGTCAGACACGGGCAAAGTTTCTCCACCATAAAAAGTCTGTTGAGGGATGGCTCCATCTATTGGCCTCTTTGTTTCCGACAGCAGGTCAGGGTGGTCTGTAAATCGGGTTGTGCTCACAGGCCATACTGATTTTAAGTTGGAGGCGCACGCCCTACAAGAATGAAACATAAACAGTTGCACAATTCCTTACATAGATTTTAACCTATTATACTAATCTTTATTTTTACTTTTGGTATGTCCCATGGCCAGTGTGTTGTCAGAGCTATTGGTATAATTTCAAATGAAGACTGTGAAAGCCAGAGACATGTATCAAGCTAGATCACACTAAACTTTTTTTTGGGGGGGTGGGTTCAAAACCGATACTTGAGGTCTACATTTAGTTGGCATACCACTTATTTAATGCACATCTTTATATATGAATGATGTGTAATAAGCTGTTTAAAGTACTTGCCAAAACCACAAATACACTAATAAAAAATGTAAGATTCAGGTTAATATGCATTACTGCCTTCTTGATAATGGCAGCAGAAATTACAAGCTTCCACTGATGGCAGATGCAGAATATTCTCAGTCAAACAAGAGCAGTTGGAAAAAGTGAGTAGATGTGTAGGAAATTACTATCCTATGTTGAATATATTACCAACCCGTCAGCAAAATACGGCTGAGATTTATCTTGTTCTTCCAAGATGTTAGACACAAGTCCATATAAGTCTGTTTCACTGCCATAGTCATTTCTTTCTGTTTGAATCCTAAGTAGGGTGAGAAAAGTAGGTTAAGTATTTGCTAAGAATGTCTGCCTATATTCATATTTACATTTCTATTATTTCTAGCTGTAACATTTGCCACCAAAAAAAAATCAACAATATCCTTGAACTGCATCTTTTAGAGCTGCCTGTGTTCCACAAAGATCTCACACATTAACAGATTGTTTGAGAGCTAGCATGGAACGTAAAGGCTGAATGTAGACCACTGAGACATTTCACCATCTACAAAAGGGGGAAGAAAATCAAAATCCCTTTAACCTCTTGACTGTGCTGCTTCCCAAGCTGTCAAAGACCCACGTCACAACCATCATGTTGACTTGAAGCCCAGCAAGTTCTTTTTTTGTTCAGATTATTTATAGTACATTGTACACCCAGACATATTATGAGAGCCTGCGGTTCAGAATTCCCGCAGACTATTATGAATGACAGCATGTTAAACCTGTCGATGAGTGGAATATACAAATGATTCAATAATTTAACTTGTCCGCCTCACATGCAGACTGCGCATATTTGACTGCATGCAGACTTGAACCACATACAATGTGTTCATCCCTGCTGCAGGCAAACCCCAAGGACAGGTGTGGGAAACTTTTTCTGGTTGGCAGGTCAGATCCTTATCTCCCTACCCCTGCTGACAGGTGAGCAGGTCCATCAACCTGTCACTCACCCATCATTGTGATATCAGGTGACAATGAGCTTTGACTTCAAAGCACAGTACAGGACTGTTTGAAAGTCTGTAAATAGCTCCATGCTGCTACATGAACCTCTTAAATCAGAAGGTTCAAACAGCAGAGTGGGGCTGCTTGCAAAGGAGCTTTCAAACAGTCCCACACTGCTCCTTGAACCTCTGGTTGTCAGAAGTCGAAGCAGCAGTACAGGGATGGAGAAATGGTTTCCACTGAAACTGCTGATAAACTGGAGGTCCCACCCACCTGTGTTTTTCAGCAGTTTAGAACTGCTTACCCCTCTCGGAGCAAGGCTGCCTCTGCCAGCCATCAGCTAATGGGCAGTAAAAGCATGTCTTGCTATAGGAAAGGAACAACTGGCAACTCATTTTAAGCTCCCAATTGTTCCTTTGAAGCCCTGCCCTTACCTGCCTCACACCTGATGTCATGTATGCAGGTAGGCATGGCTTGCTTAAAAAGAGCATGGTGAGCTAAAAGTAAAAGCCTGGTGAACCAGCTTCCCCACTCCAAGTTGAGGCAGCCCAGCTAAATAAGCTCTTGTAAGATTTTAGACAGCAGGAAGAAAAATGATGTTACTATGTTGTAAGTAAATCAACTGATAAACAGTGATGTGGTTTAACACAAGATTTTGAATTCAGGTAATTTGTATCAATTTTCTTATGCCCTAGACTGATCTTACTTGCCATGTTTATTTTACTTTAATAAACAAAGCTAAAAATGTGAAATTACCTAATTTTTTGCCTAATATTGTATTTGCATTTGGCTCCCATTCATTGCTGCTAATAAATATATGAAATAGAAAATTTCCATGGAAGGATGAAACCCTGGGAAAGTTTCCAAATAAAGGATCCATAGATTCAGTGGGCTATACCAGGATCTCAAGATCATCTAAATTACACCGCTATCCTCTGACATATGCCGTACACTAACCCACTTCTAGTGGTGCTGGCAAATTTCTCCCAAGCCAGGCTCAGAAGAATATTTCAGGGCACTGGAAAACCCACCGCAAAAGGAAAGGTGTAACTTGTAAAACCCTGTAATTCAACCATAGTGCCCTCTTTTGCCCAAGTTTCTTGAAGAAAGATGATATAATGTGTTTGCAGATAGGAACAGAAATCACTGTCTTGGGTCTTGTTCGGCCACCAAAAGGAAAGGTATGTTTTATAGCAAGTGTGGAGAAACTTCAGCCCTCTAACTCCAATCATTCATTGCCATTGGCCATGCTTGCTAGAAGTTGTAGCTCAGCAATATCTAGAGGGCCAAAGGTTCCTCACACCTATTTTACATACTCCAAACTTCCTCTCCCACTCAAATAAAAATCTGCCACTCCTCTCCACACCCTAAAGCCATCCCTGCTACACACTCTGAACATTACCCTTCCTTCCCACATTCTTCCTTCCCCCATCAGTGGAAAAACAGGTAAAGGTAAAGGGACCCCTGACCATTAGGTCCAGTCGTGACTGACTCTGGGGTTGCGGCGTACAGTTTCCAGGTCATGTGGCCAGCATAGCGAACCAGAGCAGCACACGGAAACACCGTTTACCTTCCCGCTGGAGCAGTACCTATTTATCTACTTGCACTTTGACGTGCTTTCGAACTGCTAAGTTGGCAGGAGCAGGGACCGAGCAACAGGAGCTCACCCCATCGCAGGGATTCGAACAGCCGACCTTCTGATCGGCAAGCCCTAGGCTCTATGGTTTAACCCACAGCGCCACCCGCGTCAGTGGAAAAACAACAGAAGCACAAATAAATTTTCTCTTCCCTCGCTCGCTCGCTCCCCTCTTCTTTTTCCCTCACTGATGTGGTGCAGTAGATTATACCAAGTGTGATGGGGTGCAGTGAACTATGGAAGATGCAGTTCTTACAGTTCATGCAACTGCAGGAGCTCTTGAAATAACTACAGCCTCTATTAGCCTGAGGGGGGTGAGAAAAGGAAATAAGTATTTCTTTTCAACTCTCCCACAGCCTCTGCTGCTCCCACCAATAACATGGGCAGGGGGAGTGTGGTTGGGGTATAGAAGAGGGTATAATAACCCCTTCCTGAGTTCTAAGTTTGGCTCAGGATTTCCACACCCACCCAGAACCAATCAGGAAAGCTTCAGAGGGGTCGCTCATTCTCTCATGCTATAAATAGGTGGTAAGAACAGAATGGCTGATGCCTGACGGACACCTTTACAGTATATGGAACAAATTAACAAGCAATATATTAAAGCAATATAAATTAAAGAAAGTGAGCATAGCTGCATTCTACATCAAAAAGCAAAAAAAAAAAAACACCAAAAACTTCTGAGTTGCTAGCCTGACCTGAAAAGAACTCAATTCTGACACCAAATATAGAGTCAAGATGGATTCTGAACATGAAAAATAAGAACCCACCATTCACAAATTCTCTCCAAAAAACACATCATGTTTTTTGGACATGTATTGTCAGTTTGTACCCTTCAGTCCTGTAGAAATTAGCAATTAATGCAATGAAAATAAGCAAACTATTAACCATACAATTTTCTCTTCCTAGTCATATAACAGTTAAATTATATACCTGTTCTTTACACTAATCTGAGAATTAGGGGGTTGTTTAATATCATCTGCATATGTAGACCATGGGACATAGAAAAGAGAAGAATCAGCGTGGTTTGAACATTCAGAAGCTGTAGAAATTGAAGTACTGTAAGGCTGCCGTAAGTCTACATTCTCTTCACTCTGTATTTTAAATTCAAGAAGAGAAAATTAATATTAAAAATATTATTTATTTTACTGCATTAATTTCATAATTAATTTCCTAAATTGAGAATAAATTGGTTGGAAAGGACCAAAGGCCATCAAGTTCAGCTAATTGATTCCAGACAGTACTAGTCATCCCCACGACTACTGCAAAGGAGCCACATCACGACACACTAAAGAGAGATTACTCAGCCACTTAGACGGGTGGCGGGGCGGGGACTTTTACTGATCTGAAATAGGCTACAGCAAAGGTATATAATAGCAACCACAAATATAGCTACATTTTGCTTTAAAACCCTTGAGAGTATTTCCCCCCAGTTCCAGAGATAATGTTCCCAAATTTAACATACTTCTGTTTTCTAGTTTCTAAGAAAACCAGTAAACAACACTAAATAAAATTTGTTTCCAAATTAATCTCTGAGGTAGGAGTAAGTTATTACTTCTGCCAGTTAAAGGGAATTTGTTGTTGAAACTTAACACAATTCAGCAGAATTTTGCATAGTGGAAGATAATTTATACTCGTTGGGCTAAATTCTATTATACAACACTTTGTACTAAGGGGAATTCTATTTGGATTTCATTTATTACTAAGGCATTCAGTGTGCAATCAGTTTTACTTGTGTAAATGAATAAAGTATGTCAAAGTGATGTGTTCATCATATGACCCCAATGAAGTAATCCTAATCCAAAGTTTTGTATACTGGATGCATGAAAGTGTGATGTCCAGGGAAAACATCCAGCAATAGAGTAATGTGTGTAATGCTGCATGCCTAAGCCCATGTGGCATACAACACATTCTGTCTCCATGGGAAATATAAGCTTATAACTGCACTGTGATACCTGATCAAAGTAATTGAAAATGAAAAATGAGTTATGCCTTATGCATTGAATTTTAATTGGTGAAATGATTGCTTGTTCAGTTTCCATGGCTGTTCATTCACATATATTATCATTTATACAGTACTTTTAATGAACAAAATATTTTACAATTCTCTTTAATGTTTTGAAAAATGAATTTGAAATATTTTCTAGTTCTATATTCTAGCATAAAGTCTAACAACCAATACCAACTGCTAGGGAGCTAAAGAGACAAGACTTGTATAAGACCTAAAGCAGGTTTTACTTCAGGCTTTTAAATCATTTTTTTTCTATCAGAACTAAGTTTACATCACTTTTTCATTAAAAATCCCTCATTTCCCTCATACAAGCTTTCTTTATTTGTTAAACAAGTGAGAATCAGATATACTTGCCAAACTACTATACTTGGAGTAGATTACTCCAAGATCTTTCAGAAGATAGTAATCTACCTTCTGCCCACCTGAGCTAGACAATTCATGGCTAAGTGAGAATACAAAAATGTTTGAAGCAGCTATGGTTGCACAAATTCATTATGGACAATCTGATAAGTAAAAGGTAAAGGTACCCCTGCCCGTACGGGCCAGTCTTGCCAGACTCTAGGGTTGTGCCCTTATCTCACTCTATAGGCCGGGAGCCAGCGCTGTCTACAGACACTTCCGGGTCACGTGGCCAGCGTGACAAGCTGCATCTGGCAAGCCAGCGTAGCACACGGAACGCCGTTTACCTTTCCGCTGGTAAGCGGTCCCTATTTATCTACTTGCACCCGGGGGTGCTTTCGAACTGCTAGGTTGGCAGGCGCTGGGACCGAACGACGGGAGCGCACCCCGCCGCAGGGATTCGAACTGCTGACCATGCGATCGGCAAGTCCTAGGCGCTGAGGTTTTACCCACAGCGCCACCCGCATCTGATAAGTAGTACCTTTTAATATGCAAGTGTTAAACTGAGTTTGCTAAACCTTTCTTTTAAATCCCATTAAAAGTTAGGATGCCTGTAAATTATCTATCAAAACTGGATGGTTAGCTGAGAAGCAAATGGAAGATAGTTAGCTATTCAGAAATTTTATTTTTAAAGGATATATTATTTTATTTGCAGATGCAGTCAGAAGGGAGTTAAGATATTGTGTACTACTCTCTCGCTGAAAGATGGGGCTATTTATTAAATTTATTCCCCATCTATTCTTCCTGAAGAGTACTGAAGGCAGCTAACAACATAAAATCCATTGAGACAATTTTCAATAATTAAGGATTAGTTATAGAAACCACAGTGCCTATATATACCTATCCGCTTCCAATGATCTTAAGAATTAAAAATGTATTCAAATTCTTCCTGAACATAGCCTTGCAAAAAGTATGCCTGGTCTTCCTCAGAAGGGTTTCAGAGATGGGGTACTGCCAGAGAAAGCCCTTTTGTGTTTGTACACTGGTAGCCATCCATGGTATGGAGAAGTATGAACCTTCCTCTCTACAATCACAATTTGTATTTGTCTAGCACTCCATACAATAGGTAGCTTATTAGGACAGTTGCTATAGTTGTCAATCTACAAGAAAGTAAAAGGTACCCCACTAGCTCAAATTGGCTCAAACTAAATGACCATCTAGTTAACAGAGCAAGAAAGCAACAGCCCTGCCACACTGTTGTCCCAGAAACAGGGTATTCAGTCAAACACTGCCTCTGAACCTGGATCATCAATCTACAGGGCTGCATCAGCAAATCAGCTCATCAAACTAGAGGACATGGCGCCACACTAATACAGCAATTGGGGGTGTGAAGATAATTTTTTAAAAAGCAAGTCCACTATTCACTGAAAACATTGGATACTTCTACTAGACGCCCAAGCAGTGTTTGCGGGAAAAGGAACTCTTTACCTTTCAGACCAGCTTGAAAGTCCATACACACCACTCTGGAACTCCTTGGAGAACTTGCACATTAATAGAGTTAACTGCCATTCAAAAATGGGCATATGCTTTTTCACCCAAGTTTTCAAATATGTTTAACTTAAAGTTCAGCTATAATGAGTTATCATGTACTTAGAAGTGAGTGTTGAAATGTAACACATTAGAAGGGGAAATATTTCATGTAGTCCCATTCCTTCCAAGTTATTCTGGATATGACAAGAGACTGAATATAGACGGCTGCCCTCCTGGATATCATCGTACGACACAGATGCTAAGGAAATGAGCATTATGAGTACAGCAGGGGTTCCCAAACTGTGGTCTGCAAGCCACATTCAGGTGGTCTGCAGCGTGTCTGAATTTGTGGCTGAAGGTGGAAGATGACATAGCCACTCCATACTGATTTTTAATTGTATTTTTATTTCTTCATTTATTTCTTATATTGTACTTTATATTGTACTTTACAATTTGAATCTGACGGACTTTAAATTATAATCCAATGAATCAAATACAATATATAAGAACTAAAGGAAGCAATAAAGGTAAAAATTAAAAATTCTACAGAATCAAGTACAATGTACTGCAATTTCTACAACAGGCATAAAAATAATTGTAGCCTGCCAAGAATCTCAGGAATTTTCAAGTTGCCCTGGAGGGTGGGAGTTTGGAAACCACGGAACTAGAGTAACATATAAAGAGCATGTGCCCCCCCCCCCGCCCCAACATGATACTTACTTTAATTTATAAAAGGAACCCTGACCATTAGGTCGGCGTGACCGGCTCTGGGGTTGCGTGCTCATCTCGCTCTATAGGCTGAGGGAGCCGGCGTTTGTCCGCAGACAGCTTCCGGATCATGTGGCCAGCATGACTAAGCCGCTTCTGGCGAACCAGAGCAGCACACGGAAACGCCGTTTACCTTCCCGCCGAAGCGGTCCCTATTTATCTACTTGCACATGACGTGCTTTCGAACTGCTAGGTTGGCAGGAGCAGGGACAGAGCAATGGGAGCTCACCCCGTTGCGGGGATTTGAACCGCCGACCTTCTGATCGACAAGTCCTAGGCTCTGTGGTTTAACCCACAGCGCCACCAGCGTCCCTTACTTTAATTTATAGTACCCTGTTCTTACTCAAGTACAGAAATCACATGAGAAGCAGCTCTAATGCATTTCAAATACAGTGTTTATTATCAGGCCAGTAAAATCAAATAGAACCATGCTAATAGTGTGATGCTAGTAATGCTACATAATGCTTTATTATGAAAACTCTCTAATGTATTTCTAAAAGAAAATTATCTCAAGTTGATAAAAAAACTGACTGAACCTGCAATTTGTAGCAATCATAGAAGGAGCTGCAACCTGTCATGATAACGTTATTGAACACATCCGTCAGTCTTCCACTGGACTCTGCACTATTCAAATAGCGGCTGGTGCCTCTGAATGCTACTTTGGGCTGAGACAAAAAAGTGGAAAGACAAATTAACCTACATCTAAATTGTTTTACAGATACCAACATCCCCCGCCCTTTCCGATTTCCTACACACTGCATTATTATACTGAGTTTGAGAGAACCAGTCTATTACATACACACCCCTCCCCATTTCTCTAAAGCATCAACGAGGCCCGATCTGTAATCATTCATATATATATATATATATATATATATATATATATGAGAAAGCCAAGGGGGAAAACCGCACAGGTGCCTTTGACTCTCTCAAATTCTGCTTTTCGGCCGACTTAGAGCCAAACAGGTGTCGCTGTTCTGAAGGCAATCATTTCTCTGCCGAGGAACAACTGAGAAATGGCAGGCAGATGAGGGGGAAAAGTGTGATGTGAAAGCAAAAAAACACACGACTTGGCCAACAGTTGGTTCCACACAACCGGGTGTCCCAGTTCTGGTATCCCAGGGACACGCCGAACTTGTCGAGTCGTCCGCTTCCCCAAATTCCTCTGCACTCCCGCCTTGCTTCCTCAGCCCGCGACACCCGTTTCTCCTCGTCTCTCCCCTTCCGACGACCCCTTTCCACCCCCCTCCATCTTCCTATTCAAACCTAACTCGGAAGAGCTGCTTTCCCACTCTGTGGGGAGGGGGAACCAGACGCAGCCCCCCCACCGTTTCAAGGCCCCTTGCTCTTTCGACAGCGCCCCCCGCGCCTCAACTCCTCGCCCCCTCAGCGGCTCCCTTGGGCCCTTCTCTCCCCCCTCAGCGCCCCGCGCCCCTCAACCTACCCGCCCTAGAGAGAGCAACCCCCGCCGCTTGCTCTCCCTCCGCTCGGCCACCCCCTCACCTCCATCCCCTTCCCTACACAGGTTTAAGGGCGCCTCTCACTCCACACACACACCCGCCCCCTCTTCAAGGGAAACCAGGGGCCAGAGAGGGGCGTCGCGCTGCCCCAGCCATGACCGCGCAGGGGGGCGTGGTAGCTCCCTTCACCCTGCAGCCCAGACTGGCTCTGACGGCGCTGCGAGAACAGCCAAGGCAGCCGTTACCAAGCCTGACAGGGAGGGGGGAGGGGACGGCCGGGTGGCAGAGAAGGGGCCCGCCGAGGTTCTCCCTCCACCGCGCGATTGGCCAGCACCCGCAGCCGGGCTGCCAATAAGGCGCCGACCTTCCCCCCTCCGCTCCCTTTTCTCCTCCCCCGTAGGCCCGCCTCCTCCTCCCTCGGGTCTCAAGACATTTAACCACGAGGGTATGGAGCTCAGGGCCACCAATAGAGGGCGAGCCCGAGGCAAAAGTGTGATTCCAGCACGCCTCCCCTCCCCCTGCTCGCGTTAACTGGCGGTTGCCGATGTCCGTCTCCAGAGAGGTGGGCCAATCCCATGTTCATATAGGGTACAGCACCTCCTCCTCCTCCTCCAAACCCCCAGATCGGCGCCGGCTTCTTTGCGCATTGGGCAGCCCGCGCGTCCAATCGCAACCTCTCCATTGTTTTTTGCCCCTTTCCGCCTACCCCATTCAGCGGACCGAGGGACACCTGGCGCGCGATTGGACGCGTCGCCGCCTGCCCAATGAGAAGCCGGGAAAGTGGTTTGTTCACCCGGTGATAAGCAAAAAAGGCGGTTGGAGTAGAAGCTTCAAGCCTTTTCCCGCTCGAAAAAAAAGGGGGGGGCTAGGAGTGTGAGGGGGAAGCAGCTTGAGGAAATATGTGGTGGGACTGAGAGAGAGAAGCGGGTAGATTTAAAAACTGAATTTTAAAGAACTGAACATTTTTTAAAAAAAACAAACTGAGGTAAACCCACAGCTGGTGAAGGGGAGCTGTGAGAAGGACTGAGGCAGGAGCAGGGCTGTGGTGCAGTGTTTGTGCCTGCGGCAAACGAGAGACTTCGCTTGGGCTACTAAGATTCAGCCCTATATTCTCCTTCCCCCCCCCCCAAAAAAAAATAAAAATAAATGTGAAAAGGAAAGATGTTGCATATGCGCTGTATGTAGGATTTGATGTGGGGAGAGTCCCACTGCACCTTGACCATTTTAGGGGTCTCCACAGGGCCAGAGACGAGTCACATAAAAACCTAAGAGCAGCTTGCTGGAACAGGCTAGTGGCCCAACTAGTCCAGCATGCTCACAACCAGATGCCCATGGGAACCCGCAAGTGGGACCTGAGCGCATGAGCACTCTCCCCTACCCTGGTTTCCAGTATTCGGGAGGAGACCGCCTCAGACCTTGGAGGTAAAATACAGTAGTTATGGCCAGTAACCACTGATAGCTTTACCCTCCTAATCTTAAAAGCCATCCGGGTTGGTGGCCGTCATTGTCCTCATGTGGGAGTGAGTTCTGTAGTTTTATGCACTGTGTGAAGAAGTGCCTGTTATATCTGTCCTGACATTCAGTTTTGCTAGGGTCTAATGTTAAGAAGGCAAAAAAAAAAAACCCAAAAAAAACTTCCACGCATAACTTTATAAACTTCAGTCGTCACCTCTTACTTGCTTTTTCTCTGAACTGAAAAAATCCCAAATGCCGCAACCTTTTCTCATAGGGAAGTTTCTCCATTTTGGTTGCCCATTTCTATACCTTTTCCAACCCTCCAATATCCTGTCTGAGGTGAGGTAATGAGAATCATACACAGTATTTCAATTGCAGTTGTGATATAGATTTATATAACATGGCAGTTTTACTTTCAATTCTTTTCCTGAAGACCCCTAGCATAGAATTTGCCTTTTCCACAGCTGCCATATACTGGGTCAACATCTTCAAGCTAGCCACTGTGACAAAAGGTCTTGTTCCTGGTTTGTCACTGCCAGGCCCCATGACACCATCATTTATTGCAGATAATTAAACATTCTGTCTGTGTGAGAGCACTTAGAAAGGGATGCTGTGGTTACTAAGACCCAGCATGGGTTTCTCAAAAACAAGTCATGCAAGACAAATCTCATTTCTTTTTTTGATAGAGTTACAGGCTTAGTGGATTAGGGGAATGCTGTAGACATAGTGTATCTTGAGTTTAGTAATTCCCCCCATGATATTCTTGCAGAGAAGCTGGTAAAATAAGGGCTGGATGAGGTAACAGTTAGGTGGATTTGTAGCTGGTTGACTGCTGTCTAATGGAAATGTTGCTTGCGATGGTGGAGTACAGTGGTACTTCGAGTTAAGTACTTAATTCATTCTGGAGGTCCGTTCTTAACCTGAAACTGTTCTTAACCTGAAGCACCACTTTAGCTAATGGGGCCTCCTCCTGCCGCCATGCCACTGGAGCCCGATTTCTGTTTTTATCCTGAAGCAAAGTTCTTAACCTGAAGCACTATTTCTGGGTTAGTGGAGTCTGTAACCTGAAGCGTATGTAACCTGAAGTGTATGTAACCCGAGGTACCACTGTATATATTAACCCCTTCAGGGCCCAAGTGGGATTTGGCACAGATATGTACAGTATCAACTCTTTCTAAGGCACCAGTATCTCTATCCTGTAGCATGGATGGAGCCCTACCTGTCATTGTGCCATGGGTGTGGTTGAGTCCACCGAACACATTCTCTTGACTTGCCCTTCTTATGCAGAGCTTAGACAAAATTTTATAGATCCACTCCTATGTCAATTTAGCTTCCTACCCGGAGAAAACCAGGTTTTACATTTGCTGAATAATGTCACTAGAGCTATACCTTCCTTGGTGGCCAAATTTCTTTTTTTAGCTTTTAAGCGTTGCAAGACTATAATTGACTGTATTGATATGGGGCTATCTGTTTAGCCCATTTTAGTGTTGGCTAAGCTCTAAAATCTTCCTGGATGTTTAACTGTGTATTAACAAATGTACTTTTTTCTGACTGACGGTCGAATAAAAGGTTGATAATGATGATGGAGCCCTATGTGCTGTTCTGAAGTATATGCAATTGTCTCTAAATTTCTGTCCAGCATGATACCCACTGGGGCACATGTGCCTGCAGATGTCTTCCTTGGTGTCTCTGGTTTCCTCCCCCCCCCCCCCAGCCCTGAAATTAGACATTATATTGTAGTCCTTTTAGGAACCCAGATCTCAAGCCACTTAGGGCTTTATAGGCAAGTACCGATCAGAAGGTCGGCGGTTCGAATCCCCACGACAGGGTGAGCTCCCGTCGGTTGGTCCCTGCTCCTGCCAACCTAGCAATTCGAAAGCACATCAAAGTGCAAGTAGATAAATAGGTACCGCTCCGGCGGGAAGGTAAACGGCGTTTCTGTGAGCTGCTCTGGTTCGCCAGAAGCGGCTTAGTCATGCTGGCCACATGACGCCGGCCAGTAAAGCGAGATGAGCGCCACAACCCCAGAGTCGGCCACGACTGGACCTAATGGTCAGGGGTCCCTTTACCTTTACCAGCACAGAGTAGAATTGTGTCCAGAAATAGAGCAGCAACCAGTGTAGCTTTTTAAGAACTGGCAAGGTAAGTTCAGTGTAACTAGTCCCAGTTAGTAGCCTAACTGGTGCATTCTGTACTAACTGGATTTTTTTGGGGGGGAAACCCTGAATGGCAATCAACACATATTTTGCATTTACTTGTACAAGGTGACTCATGAGTGATCCTGTCACCACTTAGACATATAACTGTGATAGGATCACCACTTAGATAGTGTAGTAAACTTGCATAGCATCCTGACCTTTTTAATCTCCGTTAAGTCATTTGTCTTTTCTGGCCTCTCTCTCCATCCATTCTCCCATACCTTCTCTCTTCTCCTAGTACCAACAGCATGCCAGTACCATGACAAACAATTCAGAAGTTAGAAGTTACGGTAATAAATTTGAGTGCTGCTATGTATAGTTTACCTATGTTAAACTGATTGTAACTTTTTATGCATATTTTTCAATTAATATTCTCTTGAAACATGGGGGAAATAGTTAAAAATCTGTTAAGTATATACTGTACAGGCTGGGAATCAGAACAGACAGCAGATGGTGCTAGAAGCAAAGGCAAATTTCAGTGCTTGAGTCTAGATTTGTGTCCAATCCTTTTATAAACCATCAGTATATGAATTTTCTGTGAGCCTCAGTTGGGAGTTGGCTAGGTTTTCCCAGTTTTTCTGGTTTTGCCACAGTATAGAGCATTGAAGTTCTCAAACCCAGATTTAAGGCCTAATCAATGCAGAATTAGATGTACTTACGTACACATGCATACTCAACTTGGCTGCCCCCAAATCCTCTTACTCTTCCCCACTTCCCCACAAATAATATTTTGTAAATGGATGTAAAATAACACTGCCTGCCCCATAAAATATGTACAAATTGATCCAGAAATGGTGTTGCTAGTTTGGGACAACCTGGCTCAGTAAGTCCACAACCAAGTTTTACCAGTTAAATCCAAAAGTATTGTAGCCTTCCCAACTGCAAAAGAACTGGCTTCCCACCCTGCTTCCGAGTTTAAGCAGATTATGCAAACTGTTAGTCCTTAGTCATGTTCCAAAGACAGAGTGGCAGAATGTGCTGTCCAGGTTTTTTCTTCTGTTTATTACCAGTATTTCTAGATCTTAAGAACAGCAGAACTCAGGGTGGTTGCCAAAAATCCAAAGTATAAAAATAAAACAAAATGAAATAAAACACTAACTAAAATCACTTACAAAAACAACAATAAGAAAACACCCAATTTCCAAAAGTTTGGAGAGGCTAAGGAAGAACACCAGTGGGTTTTTCAGGGGAGCATGTTATCACACTATCACAGTTCCGGGAGACACTGCAGAAGAGACAATGTTCCTGATAGATGATAATATTTAAGTGGACCCAGATACAACCTGTAACCATTACAAAGTTTTCAGAACAGGTGTTATAGGTCATTACCTAGCTTAGCCATACCTGTCAGCAGATTGGTGCTGATGTTTTATACTATCTGCATTTCCCAGACCGACTTCAAAAGCAACCCTCCATAAATCTCATTGCAGCAGTCTAGTCTGAAAGACTGTTAAGGCGTGGATGGCAATAGCATGATCATTGTCTAGCAGTAATGGGAGCTTTTCCCTTTTCTTTACACAACACTTGGAGCTCCTCTCTGGAAATTTCTCTTCCCCCTTTCATGCAGGTACAAAAGTATCCAAGCCACATTTTGCTGGCACAAGAGAGCTGCGCATTTTCAAGAAATGCTTATCTGTAGAACTGAAATACTTGTGCTGTACCCTATACCTACAGACTTTGGTCCAATCAGTAACAGACAGACAATTCACCTGTTCTCTTATTCTCTAGGCCTCAGAATTGGAACCAAGTTTGCAGTCCCAGAGGGACATTGGCATTAGGAAGAACTGAGAAAACAACTGTAAAGAAAAGCAAGGAAAGCTGGAATGGAAAGAGGTATGCTTAGCCTTAGGAAAAGAAGATTAACAAAGAAGTTGTTTGCACACTCCCCCCCCCATAAGTTCCATTGTGTTAAGCAGGACCTACTGCTGAGCAAATGTATTTAGAATCAGAGTATGAGTCATGGGTGGGCGAAAGAAAGGTTTTTTAAAAAACAACAACAGCAACAACCTTGATTAGAACAGGCACTCATTTCATCTGCCAAAACTGGGGCAAGAACAAACACAAGGGATTTAAGCATTGGGGTCAGGATCCTAGATTTACTTATATCTAAATCCTACCAGGGCAGGTTGGGAATAATTACAATTGCATGGCTCTAAGCATATGATTTCAATCAACTCAATAAGTTGCCATGGGGTAAAAAAGAAAAGAAAAAAGGATATAATCTGCAATTATTTCACTAGCAAAAATGATCATCATTATAGCAGGTTCTGTGTGGGGAGGAGGGAGGGTTTGTATGATGTGAACCCCCATAGAAGGTTTCAGCGTTCTCCTACTAAGCCCCTATCAGGAGGGGTTGGGCCATCTAATTTTCTGTGGGGTGTACTTTGAAATTAAGTGGGACCTACCATAAAATGTTGCTGTGTATCTTCACCTTACAGCAGAAGTGTTTTTCTCAGGTTTCTGCCTGCTAGCCAACCATGCCCTCTCTCAGGACTACTATAAGATACAAGGAGTCCGAGCAGGCCTTTCCACTCCTCACTCCCATTTTTCCATTTTCTTTTTCTTTTGAGTGACATTAAACATTCTGTGGCTACTGAGCATGCTCAGTACTTAGTGGGCTGTTTTGGGGCTTAGGACACACATATTATTCTAGAATCAAATCAATGGAAACAAGGTACTTGTTTTTCTATGTAGTCCACACACAATCTAGATCTACTGCAGGTTTTTTGCTGCTGAAAAGCACTTCTTGGGAAACTAGTTTCATTCAGAAAATAAAAGCTCATTGCAGATTAAGTCTGCATTACCCTGTAGTGCATCTATTTGAAAATAGATGTAGGCAGTCCTGGCAAAGGGGTGTGTGTATCCACACGTGTAATGGCATTGTGGGTGTGCACATACCAAGACAGCAATCACCACCACCTCCTTTGTTCTTCTGGGATATTTGTAGGGAGGAAAAGGTGTGGATAGCTTCATCAAGGGAAGGGTTTTCAAATGTGTATCAAGTAACCACACCCACTCCTGGATGGCAGGATCTAGAATAATTTTAGATTGATAAAGCAGCATGTTAAAGATGAACATGAATGATTCCAGATGGAGAAAAATTTACGCTTGTGCTACAAGTGGGTTACTGTGCACACAGCCTTTGCTACCTTTGGGGATGACAAGTAACCAAAAAGAGACTATTCTTTAAAAGCGAATCTGAGGTAAGTATGTAAGCCTGCATGCTTCACTAACTTCTCATTCTAGGCTCCTTTTCTGAATGTTTAGCTTTCATTGGAGCTTGTGGATATACAAGGAAGATAGTACAGTCTGTCTTCTACATGATTCCTCAGTAGGAAGTTAACCTGCTCCTGGCTTCTCATGTTTTGGCAAAAGCACTGGAAAAACTGAGTACATATTGTATAATGCACTTTATAATTATTTAATACAATTAAATGGATTTACACATATGAATAATACCTGTATTTAATACCTTTATAGGTTGCTCTGCATTAATTTCACCTGCCCACATGCATTCTTAACCACCCAGCTGCATGTATTCTTAGCCGTTTGCCCTCTCCCCCCATGGACATGGTAACAGGTTGTTATTGATTGATTGATTGATTGATTGATTGACTGACTGACTGACTGATTATACTGCCCATCATCCGAAGATCACAGGGAGGTTCACAACATAAAGTTCCAAAATGAGAACACAAAATATATAACAAAAACAAACCAATGACCCTTCTCCCACAAAGACATTAAAAAAACAACCATGGATTGTTTAATCAGCCAAAGACCTGGTTATAGAGAAACATTTTTGCCTGGTGCCTAAAGATATGTAATGAAGGCACCAGGCAAGCCTCCCTGGGGACAGCATCCCCTGGGGAGCCACTGAAGAAAAGACCTGTTCTTGTGTTGCCATACTCCAGACCTCTTTTGGAGGGGGCACACAAAGAAGGACCTTGGATCCCATGGTCTGGGTTAGTTCATTTGGGGAGAGACTGTCCTTGAGGTATTGTGATCCTGGGGAGAAATAAGGCTCAGCGGAGTCTGCAGTGTCTTTAAAAATATGGTTTGTTAACATATATGTACAATCTGAGTGTACATAAAGGAAATGTAGTTTATAGAATTCTTAGGAGTAGCTTGTCCTTTCCTGCCACCTGCCACTGCATTCAGAGCCATCCTACGCACCACCTCTTTCTTCCTGCTTATCGCCTCCGTAGCAGCCCATAGATTTCTGCCCCATTCCTTCCCAACAAACCATTATATTTCAAAAAGGACAGATTTTCCTGTGACATCATGCCCCTGCCTCACCTTGGCAACCTGCCAATTCTCCCATCTCTGTCCACTGCTTGGGATGAGGGTGGGAAGGACAGCTTTTTTCATTGCCAGTGGTCCTCATTGGCTCAGTTCCCCTTTGTTTCTCAGTGGCTCTGTACTTGGCCAGGCTGGTTTGCATAAGCTAGCCCACGAATTCCTTGTCTGACACAGATCTGCAGCTTGTATTTTCCCTTCATATCTCAAACATTATCTAAATACCACCGTTTATCAGTTTTTAATATTCGCTAACAGACTGAAGTGCCTCAGCTATAACAATACGAATGTGGTAGAGTCAGAAAAACTCAGCCATTGAATTAACTGTCTTTGCCATATCTGATGCTTTCAACACTCCCACTCCCTAATATGTGCGCGCGCGCACACACACACACACACACACACACTAGTTGGCCTCAGACGCTAGAGCCTACAGCCTGCCTGGCTCCTCTCATTTTTCTTCTTTTTGCAGTTCACCTCCTTATACCTTGGGATGCTCTGGCTAAACTCCACTGAATGTGTTCCAAGCATTTTCCCACTCCCTTTGTCTCCTGAGATTTTACTTTTATTTTATTTTATGTTATGTTGCTCTTTGCATCTCTTTCCAGCGTACAATCTGATGTTTTAGTGAGACTGGTTGGGTCTCAAATCCTTACATCACTCTGATGCAGCCCCCAGACTTTCAAGCCATATTTCCCCAGCTCTAAACAAGCAGTTTTGATCTGATCACAAGTATGGCTTCCCTTCTCACTCATCACTTTGTTGCCAAAGAAAATATATTTGCTTTTTTGGCATGCGTGTCTCAGACAGTCTGTGGTTCATCTTGCAAGATTTGAAAGTGGCGGAGGGCAGGTTGCACATACCCACACCCCAAATCCCCTTCACATACACAGTTTCCAGCCAGCTGATATGATATTTAGCATTTGAAACAATCATTTAACTCTGACACTCGCAGTATATGCTCTTGGAATGTGGTGTATGTATACTTGTGTCACTGTGTGTTGTCCACAAAACGGAACAGCTTAAAATGCTTCAGCAAATTCTGCCATTACTCAAAAATGTATGGTGAGAGATAGTACACCGAGATTCTGGGGTGGTAGGAAATGAAAGAGAACAACCAGAAAAAGTAATAACCTAATAAAATGATACAAAAAATAATAATTGTATTATTCACATGAATCTCTAATGCTTGTCAGCTATCCCATTACTTTTGCAGTCATTTGCCATAAGACTGTACAATACTCTCTGCACAATTTCCCTTATTCTCTTCCAATAAATTAGCTAGTTGTTTTCCCTTTCTTGTTTTTCTTTAAAATGAAAGCTGAAAATACAAGAATCTCATGTGAGCCATATCCTTGCAGATGCTCCCTGTGCTTAAGGACTGGAGCACCTGTTAAGTCCATTTGCACCAGGGTGCAGTGTACTGAAAGCAGCTCCACTGCTCTGCATTCTGTGAATGAAAGCCCACATGAGGACCCACTCTGTGCAGAAAAATGGGGATCTTGTTTGGTTTAGGCCAAGTGGGATCTACAGATCACATTATACATGTGAATTCTGATTGGCAGGAAATTTCAGAGGAAATGCACAATAATAAATGAGCCAAAGCTACAGTTGGGTTTCCATTTCTTTTTGTTCAGTCTTGGCTTACAGTGGCCTGAGCTTAAAATGCCCGAGTGCAAAAGCTTTAATGTGCTTGCCCACTCCAGCTCATTGTTAGGTAATTTTTCAGTGTTGACTATACGTTTAGCCAGTAAGCTCTGGAGCAAGGCTCCATGTGTCTATGTGCCTGTCTCTCACTGGATTAGCCTCACAAGAGGCAGAAAAACAAGGCCCCAGAAAGGGGAACAAAGGATCCTCCACTCAGCCCAGAGGCCAACGCTCTGTCTCCAATTACCTAGGCTGAACAGGGAGGAGGAGGGAGGAGGTGTGTCTGTGAGGGGAATACCATTTGATATGTGGTGTGTCTGCAGTGGACTTCACTGGAGTTTATAAGATTCTCTCCCTCCCTCCCTCCCCCTACACCATGGACAAAAGGGAGGATTCAGTACAGATTCCACATTGCTTTTTAAGGGGATTTGTTATTGTCTATTCTTATTTCAGACCCTTTTCCTAACGTAAAATTTTAAAGTTCTGCTGGATTTTGTGGTCACTGCAGCAACATGAGCTGCCTTTAGTAAGTTATCCACAGTGACACCCGCCCCTTCCATAAGTGGATTCGGACCAGCTGCATCTACAGAGGAGAGCATGAGACTACTGTACAATATAGCTTCCTCCATTGCCCCCCTGCACACTACCTATGAGAACTTGCATCTTGTTAAAGAGGTTCAAACCTTCCTTTGATTGGTTGGTACAGACACATGGTCCCTTTCTCCAGACCATTGTCTTGCTCTTCTTCCTTTATTATCTGAACTTTTCCCTATGCCATTGGTGTCCAAACTTTTTTCAAAGGGTTTTTAAAGGATTTTACCCCAGGAAATAAACTGTCACAGGGGCCGGATTGAACCGACCAGCGGGCCAGATTAAGCCCCCAAAACGGACTTTCAACTTGCCTGCCCTATACACTTAAGAGTGTATCCTCTTGAGGCACCATCTTCCTTTAAACTAGAGAGCTCACATGCCTTACTTTACAGAGGGCAGACCTCAACTGTCCAATCCAGGTCCACTTTAAGGATAAAGAACCATGAGAAGGGAGAGGAGGGACCTTCAGGTTGACCATAAATACTGAGCCCTTGCACAGCAGCCTGAGCAGTCCCACAGACCACCTGGTCAGATTCTTTCTCTCCATGGTTAGATATATTGCATTCCTATTTAAATTATAGTAATTATGCATTTGCATCTACACATATAAATCAGCACACATTTTATACAAACCTGTTTCCTCTTTTTCTTTTTTTTGGTGATGTGTTTTCTTTTTTGGAAGGGAGGGGGATGTGTAAATGGCCACTCAGTTTTGAGCAGCTTTTATTCTGACAATTCAGGAATGTTCTGGGCTATCACTTAGATTCTGCCCTGGACTCTACTCTTAACAAAATACTGGACACTCTGATTCCAACTTCTGCTATTGTGGCCATTTTAGTATTTTGAACCAAAAAACCACATACCTTCATCTGACCTGTTTCACTGGGAAACATCTCCTTATTGTACCCTATCAGGCTTGGTTTGTGTATGTCAAGGCTCAAGCATTGCAAATAATGTCTGTTCTGGCCTGGCCCCAAGCTAGCTAACGTCAGTTCTTGTAAAGCTGTGCCCACACTAATGCAATTCCAGTACATTTTCTTTTATAACATCATCTTTTATTGTGTGCCCCATGCATCGCTGTACTTGGTATGGCACAAGCTCTGCATGCAGTCTCC
The DNA here is from genome assembly GCF_964106915.1 of Podarcis gaigeae. NCBI lineage: Eukaryota > Metazoa > Chordata > Lepidosauria > Squamata > Lacertidae > Podarcis > Podarcis gaigeae. The sequence goes on from NC_139689.1 coordinate 42,249,495, forward strand.
TGTCCAAACTACATTCGTTTTTTCTTTTCCTGTAATGGTTGAGTAGGCTGTTTTTTTACATTGGGGTGGGGGCAGGCTTAGTCTTTGCTTGGTTGTTGTTTAGAAATTGTGCCAGGTTTGTGCATAGCAATGCCTGGGTTACAGGTTCCCAGCCTTATGTTTGCTTAATGTGGGAGTGCAGATGAAGGCCTCTGAATACTAGTTGCTGAAACTCGCAAGTGAGAAGAGTGGGGTTAACAGACATGTCCTTGCAGGATTCTTATAGGCAACTGGTTGGCCACTGACAACAGGATGTTGGATTAGATGGCCCTGTGGGCTGATCTAGTGAGGCTCTTTGTATTTCAGGGGAGACGTATCAGGTGGGAATATTAACTGGGGGCTCATCCACACATATCTTTTGCCCTGTGCTTTCTAGGCAGAGGTCTGCACTTTCCCAGTTCACATGCCCCACCGCTCACCCCGTTTTCCCTAGAAAAATCTGCTCTTCATGCTGAATCAGAACAAACGACAATTCAGGTTTTCTGTGGAATTTTTTTCAGCAGTAAAAAGAGGGTTTTCTTGGGGAAAGCACTGGGGCAAAAAGAAAAACGCTCGGACACGAAGCTTCAGAATGCAGACCTGTGCCTAGAAACACTACACAAAAAGGAAGTCTGGATGAGCCTTTAGCCCTCCACTTGCCCATCACTTATACCTACCGCCATCCTCATCCCATGGCCTTCTTTCTTCCTAGGTAATGGTAAAGGGACCCCTGACCATTAGGTCCAGTCGTGGCCAACTCTGGGGTTGCGGCGCTCATCTCGCTTTATTGGCTGAGGGAGCCGGCGTACAGCTTCTGGGTCATGTGGCCAGCATGACTAAGCTGCTTCTGGCAAACCAGAGCAGTGCACGGAAACACCGTTTACCTTCCCGCTGGAGCGGTAGCTATTTATCTACTTGCACTTTGATGTGCTTTCAGACTGCTAGGTTGGCAGGAGCAGGGACTGAGCAACAGGAGCTCACCCCGTCGCGGGGATTCAAACCGCCGACCTTCTGATCAGCAAATCCTAGGCTCTGTGGTTTAACCCACAGCACCACCCACGTCCCTCTTTCTTCCTAGTCTAGGTTATTTCTGGCTTCAGAGTTTAGGTGGTGGTGGGGAAAGAGCAAAGCCGGTGGGTTGTACGGGAAGAGTTTAGCTTTCCCCCTCCACCCACCACTTTTGCATTCACCTTATTCAGCACACACATAACTATGTTGGTTGATGCCATGTATAATACTACCTTTCTGCTAAGAGGCAGCCTTAAAATCAGGTGAAAGCTGAGTGCAGGGTGGGGACCAAAGGAGGACGAACTACCCCAGAAGAAGCATGTCATGTCCCCCACCAGAGGTACTACCCTTTCCCTAACACCCCATGAAAGTTTTGGGTAATAGGGCTATAAAGGTTTTAAAAAACAAAAGCATCAGTGGGAGGATCCAGTGACAGACATTATAAGTGATTCTAGGATTTCAAATAGCTTCTTTTGTCTTCCCAGATAGATACAGCTGGCTATAATAGTGCCTTCTTAGAACATGGTATTCTTCTCCATGCTCCTTCAAGTGTTGCAGGAGGACTCATCGGAGCATATGCAGTATACACATTACGGACTTTGAATGCAGCTAGGTCAGAGGCAGTAATGCTTCTGAATACTAGTTGCTGGAAACCCCAGGAAGGCTGAATGGGGTTCAGCTCTGGTCCTGGTCCTGAATGGGGTTCAGCTCTTGTGCTCTGGTCCTGTTTGTGGTTTTCCCATAGCCATCTGGGAGGCCACTGTGAGAACAGGATGCTAGACTAGACAGGCCACTGGCCTATTCCAGCAGGTTTGCCTTATGTTATTTTGCTCACTTCTCTTTTTCTGCATTATATTAGGGTATATTGCTTGGGGGGGGGGGGGAAACGTGTACATGAGGCAAAATAGCATACAAAAGTCTATAAGGAGAAATTTGCGCTAAAACGCCGATGAATTTTCATGATGACGTCTTTTTTTAAAAATTCACAAATCGAGGCAGAAATGTGGAGAACTGAACTTAAGGCTGGAAATACAAGAAACTGAGAAAATATGCAACTAGCAGTTTCTTCCATCTCTAATTGGATTGATGCATTTATTTGCACTTATTTGCAAAACCAACCTGACACAAAACCTGAGTTTTTCTTTCTCCCTTTGCCACAAAAGTTATCTCTGGTGTTACTAAGAAGGTGCAATCAGAGGTCCAACTTTTTCCTAAGAACCGTGCTTAGCACTAGCATTTAGCAAACAACCAAAGAGGTTCTGATAACAAATCGTTCCCCCTTTGCCGACTGGATTGAGTGTTTGAGAGCTGTGGCCCTTGCAAAGGCTTTGATGGCAAATGAACCCCTCTTCTCCTTAGGATGAAGCTATAATACGTCTGCAGGCATCTTGTTGACTTCAGTGGAACAATGCGTAAAGATTGCCGCCTTCGTCACCTTTTTCGTGGCAAGCGTGTAGCAAGTTACAACAAAGGGTGTTCTGTGACAGGCAGGAGGAGGTGGAAGCCAATAATCCTTGCTCCCCCCCCCGCCACCCCCATTCAGCTGGCCCATGGCCCCCTTTGATTCGTTTTGCCTGTACCAAGAGAAGGGACTCGCACTTGATATATGAAGTGTTTTCAAACGGAATGCTTGGAAATCTCCACAAAGACTTCTGTGTCCAGGCCACGTTATGCCTCCGCCTCCCCCACTTCCCCACTCCTGACCTACACCCCTCTCAGCTTCACATTGGCTTGCTTCTTCTTCTTCTTCTTCTTCTTCTTCTTCTTCTTCTTCTTCTTCTTCTTCTTGCTCGATCTCAGAAGTCTGCCAAAGTGTAGGAAGGATGGGTAGATGGAGTGATCAGAAAGGTGTTCGGCTGCAGACGGACACCATTCAAATGCGTGGCTGGAGGTTGAAGCACAGGGCCACTGATTATAAGGCTGCAACTTAGAAAAACCGATGACACACAGGACGGCAGTTTTCTCTAGGCAACTTGTGGCGAGTAGACTCTTAGCTTGCCCCTCTGCACCAGGGGTGAGGGAAGCTGTTTCAGCCTGCAATATTCTCATGGGCAATCTTGAGCACATGCCAGTAGAGGGTGGGGTGAGAAGTAGAAGGGGTGGGGAACAGATGCGATCCTTTACTTTGTTCAGTAGGCCTCACAACCGAGTCAGCGGTTCCTATGCACACCTGCATACATGCATTGCTTCATCTGGGCAGGTTGGAGGCGTTATCATAGTTTAAGGGCACATTCCAGCCCATCAAAAATACTTAAAAGAGGCTGGGGAGAGGAAGCGTGGTCTGGGGAGATTCCCAAGGGCCAGACGGGGAGGCCTTGAGGGCCACTTTTGGCCCCTGAGCCTCCTCACTCCTGCCCTACACTCATCATAGTTGTGTAAAGCAGCAATAGTCATAACGAATGGTCCCTAAGCATTCACAGAGCTCTGGCTTAAGTTGAGCTGTAGCTTAACTTTGGAGCCTGTTTTCAGTGCCAAGTTTGGGCCAGGAATGTAATGTGTAATACCCAAGAAGAAAGTGGTTCTAGCTACTACGTATGGAGTGCATTTCCCTTGCCATCTAGGATTAGAAAGCAGTGCCTCCCCGCTTTTGGAATGCTTTCCCCAGGGAGGCTCGGCTGGCACCTTCATTATACACCTTTAGGCGCTGGGCAAAAAACGTTCCTTTTCAACCAGGCCTTTGGCTGATTAACACTTGATGCACTATTAAATGTGTTGTGGGAGGGGGTATTATTGATTTGTTTTTTCCTCTTTTTCTATTGTGTATTTTGTGTTTGTTATATTGTGTGTGTTTGGGGGGGTTATACCACCCTGAGATCTACGGATAAATACAAATTTACAGATTTAATAAATAAACACATAAAATAAAGCCAAGCAGGTCTGAATCTGCTCAGCTGCTGAATGGGAGACCTGCAGGAAACACTGACATAAGCTCATTGGAGGAAAGAGATAATACAAATGTCAGAAATAAATTTGTGAGTAGCTAGTCACACTCCTGCCCTGTCTATCTTACAGAGTCATTCAATCACAGGTCACAGGATTTCTCTGAGGGATTGTCAAGGCTCAACCACCAGAGACAACCACCCTCCTCTTGTTCTCATGGTCATTTACCCTGGAATGAAAGAGGGAATCCTAAGGGTCATCACTGACACTCTTTCAAGCTATTTCATCCTCTCTCCTAGAGCATGTAAATATATTCCCAGGGTTCAAAAGTGGCTATCCCAGGACTTCTAATCATGTAAACAGGCCTTTGGTTTGTTCCATTGGGTAACTATGGCTATTTCGTCTGTGCATTTCTCAGGCATCCCTTCTTTGGTTTTGCTTAAGTCTTCCTCCTCAGTAACAGTGCTTCAAGTGATAAGAGCATATGCAGGAATGCACCCTCTTTGTAGTCTTGGAGCAAGCAGCTTGTAAAACGCCACATTCTCCCTACCCTTGGCAGGCATCAGGCATCCCATGGGAGGGCAAGCTGTTCCATCCCGTCTGACTCACAGTGCTGCTGAGACAGGGATGGGCGGGACAGCCAGGAATAACTAGGAGCAAGGATCGGACAAAAGTTCAAATATGGGTTTTCCCCGGCTGCCGACCTCACACTGCCTCAAGTTTGCAGGGCTGCATCTGGTTAAAGGGTTGGGCTTTCTAGGACTGGGGTTCCCGGCTTGCGGGAGAGAACTTGGGGATCAGCCACGGAGACCCACCACAGTGAGCAGATGTGTCTAGTGCCTATTGCTTCACTTCTAGAGTCATCAGTACCTGGGCCGAAGCCTGCCCTGGGAGTTGCACTTCCTGGCCTGGAAGCCTTTCCCCTTCACAGCCCAGATGCATGTACGAGAGCAACTTGTGTTTGCTCAGTGGTCAAGAAGTTAATGTTAAACATTCCCAGAGGGTCTCTCCTTCCTAATTGCCTGGTGTATTTCAGAATGGAGCACTGGTCTTGAAAACGACTTCCAGGCCCAAGCCCTGGCTGAACATCAGCCCTTCCCAAAGCTTCTCCCCTGCCAAGGGAGCCTTTCTAACCTCTATGATCACTCCCAGAATCCAGGGGTGTTGTTATGGGATGGTCCAGGGTGCCTGCACCCCAGGTTTTTGCTGTGGCTCCTGCCCACCCCATGTCTTTAGCAAGAGGCACCTCTAAAATGTTTTCCACTTGTTTTATTAATTAAAATTTGTTTTGAAAGAGTTTGTGCTCCTTTTGGGGGCAAGGTTTGATTTTCTGCAGGAAAACTTTTTTATTTTTATTTTATTTTTTATTTTCAATTTTCAGTTATATCTATTACAAGAATTATTCAATCATAATTTTAACATTTCAAACTCCGACTCCCTTCCCTCTCTTTCTGTGGTTTTTTACATTTTTCATCATACACCAAATTATCTCAACATATTCTTTTATATCTATTCCCGTATATATCCCATATATATTGAAACTGCAGGATTTTACATTAACCCTGCCAATGTCTTAATCTGTTTACAGTTTGTTTGTAAATACTCAATAAACCATTTCCATTCTTTTCTTAATTTTTTTTAAACTTGATTTCTAATTCTCCCGGTAAGTTTTGTCATTTCTGCGTAATCCATTAACTTATGTATCCACTCTTCTCCCGTCAGAACCTCTTCTTTCTTCCATTTTTTGGGAAATAACATTCTTGCACCTGTGGTTGAATACATAACTGCAGGAAAACTACTTGCTTTCTATAGCTTCCTTCCATTAACCATATTACAGTTCTCTTAGATTTTTCCTGATCTGTGAAAGTTAGTTGAATTCTTTCTTGAAGTTGATTGTGGTGGGAATTCAGCAGTGGTGGCTGATAGGTGAAACTTATATGTGCTTGGAAATGCAAGTTACTTTGACACTAGCCTTTTTCTGCAATTGCCATCCTTTTTTCCATTTTTATGGAGAATCTGGAAAGCAAAATTGTTAAGATTGTTACAACCCAGTGCTTACTATGTTGCCTTCCCTGTTTTTAAAATGATTCCCTCTACCAATGAGAGGCAACTGCAGCTTCATTGTGAGCTAGCAACACACTATTTTGACTTTCAGGGCTCCTGTGCCTTTAATTAAATGTTTCCCCTTTTCTGATAGTGACTAGTTTATTGCTGCCTATTGATGGCGAAGGGAAGTAGTGATGAATTCTTCCTTGAATAGCCTCTTTAAATTGTCCAAACAGTGGAACCTTGGTTTTTGAACGTAATCCGTTCCAGAAGTCCGTTCGACTTTCAAAACGTTCGAAAACCAAGGGTCAAAGGGCTGTCAGCAAGTTCAATGGGGAAAATTTAGAAACATGCCTCGGAAGCCGTTCAGCTTCCGAGGCACATTCGAAAATGGAAGCATTCACATCCGGGTTTTCGGCATTCGGCTTCCGAAATGTTCAGCAGCTGAGACTTTCGAAAACCAAGGTTTGACTGCATCAAGTTCCGTTCCTGCAGTGGCAAGGAGCCATTAATTACTGATTTCTTCGCATTTTTTGTTTGTTAATGTCTTCCAGTGGAAGTGCTACTTAACGTTAACAAATGAAAATTAAATAATGCAAGGAAACCAGCAATTAAAGCTTATACCCTACCCGTAGGAAAATAAACAGGTTCTTTTTCTAAAGCCCTGACTTGGGTTTACTGCCTTGCTGAGAATGAAGCCATTGGGAGGCAGATTGTGGCAAGTGATAGGGCCTTAGTCTGCCTGAAAGGCAGTCCAGTCTTTATTATTTACATGTAGCAAGAATGAACCTTGGTGCCAAAGACCAATTCTGAAGCAGGTCGTGTATGCATGCCTACTGGAAAATAAGCCCTGTTGAGTTCAACATTTCTGAACAGAAATTCCTCAGGATACATTTTTCTTTGTTTCACCCGCCTTCCTAGAAAAAGGCGAGTTTGCATAGTTTTCTCACATTTTTCCTTTCTCTTCCCCACCCTACCCTGTGATACCTTAGAATGACATCAGGTCTGGGACTGTGTGTAGGATGGAATATGGTGACAAGGCTTCCAGCACAGTTACTGCTCCTGTTACCACTTGCAGTGATGGCATACATGTCTGTGTGCATGCACACATACAACAAAAAAGTTGGGGGAGGGAGGAAGCTGTGCTACTGCTGCTAATGGTGAATCCCACCCCCACATATTGTTGGAGACATTCTACTCCAGGGGTAGCCAACCTAAGGCCTGGGGGCCGGATACTGCCCAATCGCCTTCTCAGTCCAGCCCACAGACGGTCTGGGAATCAGCGTGTTTTACATGAGTAGAATGTGTGCTTTTATTTAAAATGCATCTCTGGGTTATTTGTGGGGCATAGGAATTAGTACATTCCCCCCCCCAAAAAAAATATTCTGGCCCACCACATGGTCTAAGGGATGGTGGACCAGCCCATGTCTGAAAAAGGTTGCTGACCCCTGTTCTACTCCCTATGGAAAAAATTGGTGAAACAGTCCCTCCAATTTTCTATCCACAAATAGGATAGAACCAAAGTTTCATGAAAGGTCTTTTAGGCTATAAACGTGTGGGAGCTATGGGCCACAATTTTTTTTATGGGCTACTGATTCTTGTTGGTTTATTTGCAAATTTGCCTCTGCTCCCAACCAGTTCTATGGCTACAAGGGGGCTAGCTGGGTTTCTTGCCCCCAGGCCATTGAAGCTCCCAGCCTGTGTGTGTATGTGTATGCAAATGTGCATGGGGGGGGTGCCAAGCTGGGTCTTTGACCCAGATGAAATAAAACCTAGTTTTGCCCCTGTCCAAATATGCTTGCTAAACTTTTGGCAGTCTAACCTAGCATGGGTGGAAAGTTCCCAAAGTGTGGGTTCATAGAGAATTTAAAGCAGTGGTCCTTTCTTTGGGTCAGGCTTTGAGAATATTATGAAAGCTTATCGACCTCCCTGCATAAACGCATACACAATTTTGCATCTGATTTTATTTTATTGTGTTGGGGAAGTTATTTCCTTTTGTGTCCGGCTCACATACTCCCTGAAGCCTGTGCATTACTATGGGAAAAGGAAGGTGGGAATGAGAAAGAGGAAGTTATGAAGAGGTGCCTGGGGAAGATAGAAAGTCTTTCAGTTCATTCTGTGCACCAGGGGGTGAGGGCAGGGCCCTGGAGACAGGCAGATGAAAGAGAAACCTTCTGGTGTGCCTTTGAAAGGGCTTCTTCTGACAGTCCAGTTCCTGAGAAATCCTTGAGCCAGGAAGGCAAAGGGGAGAGGGGATGGCCTTGTTATCAAGAAAGAAAACAGAGCTGGCTTGATTAATGTATGGCAGGCACGGCTGGGCCAGCAACTGGCATATTTGGTTGAAAAAGCTTTCTGTCAAAAAGGCTTGGAATACTGGGAGGGAGGAGGCAGGCAAGGTGAAGCACAGACAAATGAGATGAATCTCCTTCCTCCTGGGCTGTGTTCAGAAAGTGGGGGGGGGGATGAGTGTTCAGACCCCTGGGGTCTCACTTGTGGGGTGCCTCAGGGTTCTGTCCTCTCCCCCATGCTTTTTAACATCTACATGCAGCCGCTGGGAGAGAGAGATCATCGGGGGTTTGGGCTGGGTGTTCATCAGTACACGGGTGATACCCAGCTCTACCTCTCTTTCAAATCAGAACCAGTGAAGGCAGTGAAGGTCCTGTGTGAGTGTCTGGAGGCGGTTGGAGGATGGATGGCGGCTAACAGATTGAGGTTGAATCCTGACAAGACAGAAGTACTGTTTTGGGGGGACAGGAGGCAGGCAGGTGTGGAGGACTCCCTGGTCCTGAATGGGGTCACTGTGCCCCTGAAGGACCAGGTGCGCAGCCTGGGAGTCATTTTGGACTCGCAGCTGTCCATGGAGGTGGAGGTCAATTCTGTGTCCAGGGCAGCTGTCTACCAGCTCCATCTGGTACGCAGGCTGAGACCCTATCTGCCTGCAGACTGTCTCTCCAGAGTGGTACATGCTCTAGTTATCTCTCGCTTGGACTACTGCAATGCGCTCTACATGGGGCTACCTTTGAAGGTGACACAGAAACTACAACTAATCCAGAATGTGGCAGCTAGACTGGTGACTGGGAGCGGCCACCAAGACCACATAACACCGGTCTTGAAAGACCAACATTGGCTCCCAGTACGTTTCCGGGCACAATTCAAAGTGTTGATGCTGACCTTTAAAGCCCTAAACAGCCTCGGTCCAGTAGACCTGAAGGAGCGTCTCCACCCCCATCATTCCGCCCGGACACTAAGGTCCAGTGCCGAGGGTCTTCTGGTGGTTCCCTTGCTGTGAGAAGCCAAGTTACAGGGAACCAGGCAGAGGGCCTTCTCAGTAGTGGCACCTGCCCTGTGGAACGCCCTCCCACCAGATGTCAAAGAGAAAAACAACTACCAGACTTTTAGAATACATCTGAAGGCAGCCTTGTTTAGGGAAGCTTTTAATGTTTGATGCACTATTGTATTTTAATATTTTGTTGGAAGCCGCCCAGAGTGGCTGGGGAAACCCAGCCAGATGGGTGGGGTATAAATAATAAATTATTATTATTATTAACTAGGACATGAAGGCTAGATCTATCGGTGCCATGATTGCTTAATGCATGCAGGGACGTACCTAGGGGTTAACCAGGTTGGCCCACCAAGCGCGCAAGCCCAAGTGGGGAGCAAAGATGGCACCTCTCCACTCTGGCCTGGAATGCCCACCCACCTGTCTGCACGCTGCCTGGGCCACTCCTCCACTGCTCTGGGTAGCTGGGCAAGGTGCACAGGTTTTTCTGTGTGCCTCGGCAAAGGAATCTGGTCACTGGCGTTGACCATTGCGCAAGGGACAGGTGGCGCCAATACAGCTCCTTGCCAAGGGCACAAGGGAGCCTAGGTACGTCTCTGAATGCAGGTGGGGGATCTGTGGCCCTCCAGGTGTTTTTAGACTGCCATCAGCCCCAACCAACATGGAGGGCTTTGTCATGAATCCAGTCAGATGCTTTGCTTCCACAAATCTGCCCGATCAGCTTTCCCCAACCTGGTGCCCCCCAGCACTACAGCCTGCACCATTCCTGTCCATTGGCTCTGCTGGCTGGGGATGATCAGAGCCAGATTCCAGCATCTGGAGTGCTGGGGAAGGCTGTTGCAAAAAGACTGTTTCAGAATTATGCAGCTTTAATTATTCAATAAGCTTCTCCTGATTTTCAATCAGAATTTATGAATGACCTACCCTGTGTTCAGGGTCACATGCTGTTGTCATTTAAAAAAATTCTATGTTGTTTATCTTAATTTATGGCGCTGCGGATTGCACAGAAGCAAATGGAGACAAAAAAAGATGATCTAAATGACAATAAGGCAAGATATGAGGGGTGAGCAGGGGTGATGGAGAAAAGAAAAGAAAAAACTCAATTTATTATTGATGGCACTGAGAACTGCATCCAATGATTTGTTAAACTGAACATCATTAGGGTAAGGCACAGAGCCAAGGTCCTAATCATTTGCATTCATTAGCCACCCCCTGGCATTTTCGTTGGCTTTGAGGATGCCTTGGACAAATGCCAGACAAATTGTTATAATCATTTCCCCTAAATTGCTCCTGGAGTTTCAATGGGCTGCCCAATCCCGCTCATGGCAGACTTTTATGTATAGTAGTGGCCTAATCGGTTGTTAAACAGCTGTAGTGAGCCATCCCAGAGGTGGTTGCAATTTAGAAGCATCCCAAATCATGTTAAGTGTTTTGAAGATCTGCATAGTTAATGATGTAGCTAATTCTCACCCTAACCCATATCCCACCCCCCCACCCCCCAAAAACCTGAAATACGCCATTGGAAAGTTTCTAAGCGTGTTCAACAGAAGCCTCTTAAAAACCAGCTCAAGATGGTCCTGAACCCCTGGCCTACCTGGCAGCAAGTTAGTGTGTCAAGTCCAAGTCCAGGGGTCAAGCCATACAAGCAAAGTCCAGGAAACACAGTCCAGCGTCTAGCCAAGTCTGAAGTCCAGCAGTCAGAATACAGTCCCACATGAAACCCAAATCACAGTCCCATAGAGGTCCATCAACATGGGCAGTAGAGCATCCATAGCACCTCAGTTCTGCTTCCCTTTTGTACTTGGCATGCTGGTTGCAGCATCTGGGCTTGATGAGGCATGTGACTCTCACCTATCCCAAGCCTTCTCCAGCTGAGGAATCACACCTGGAGCCAGCAAGCCCCACCTAGCCAGCTAGGGAGCTTGGGCTCTGCAGCCTTGTATGCCTCAGCCTCCTAGAGTGCCTCTCCCACTGCTCCCTACACCTCAGAGCCCACTGCATACGTGGAGACAGGCTCCTCTTGTGATGGGTTCTGCTGCTCTGGTTCCTGTACCTTGACCTCCATCCCCTTGCCATCCTCTGTCATCCTGTGAGTACTTCCTTCTCCATCCCCTGTTTGCCCCGGTGTGTCCCATTCGCTGCTACACCCCTCATGCCAGGATTCTCTTTCTCCTCCCCGTCATCCTGCCAATGCAAAGATGTTGGCACTAGACACAGGTACACCCCTCCCCCTGCTTTAAGACCTTGAGTGTTCTGACAAATGCCTGAACGCAGTTAGTGTGTAGAGCACTTCTCATGATTTTTCCCTTTCAGCATTAGGCAAAGTCCTTTTTATTTTCCCCAAGCTTTTTAGATGCAGTCTTAGTCCTGTGGTATGTTTCATTTATGATTTTGTGGCTTTTACTTGTTTTATTTTACGTTGTAATTTACATTTTAATTGTTTTATTCTCTTTGTAAACTATCCTGGGAATATAACCGAAGAGTGGTATAAAAATAAACAAACATGGAAAATGCACTGTATAAATGTTTCAAAAAGAAACAACAGATGCACGAAGGAGCATATTTATATGTACAAATATGTAAATGCTACATATTATTACCAGCATGCTGATGGTTTGAGTTTCCATTTTGAAAGAAATTAGAACAAATTTCTGTGCCAGTGTTGCACCTTAGATTGTATACGTGCATAGCTGTCAACTTTTCCCTTTTCTTGCGAGGAATCCTATTCGGAATAAGGGAATTTCCCTTAAAAAAGGGAAACGTTGACAGCTATGTATACATGTAGTTTGGTCTCTTTTGCGCTCATCATTACCTTCATAGGTAATGGGGCAGACAGCAGATCAGTGCATGATGGAGAGGTATAGATTTTTTGGGGGGAAACATTTTTATTTTATTTTTTCACATCACAATAAAACAACATAACTCACAACACATCAACCATGTTGCTTAAAAACATCAAATCAAATTCTTAAAGTTCAGTCCAAAAAAATATTTCCACAGTAAAAATGAGATCTCAGGGCATTATAAACACAATCATATTGATACATATAATCCAAAACTGTTAGCACACATTATAGAAAATGTGGTTTAGAATTCCCTTTGGTCTCACAAATCTGGCACATCAGCTTTTCAGCCAGGGCTATTGTCCATGTTCTGGGGTATCATGCTTCAATTTTCAAGTCCAAGGCAGTACGCCATTGCATGGCGATTTCCATATGTGTTGCCACAAGGAGGAACGTTTAAAGTTCTTTGTGAGCAATAGGTGGAGCAGGCATGTCATTTATTCCAAATAAAGCAAGTTGAGGGGAAGGTTGTAGATCCATTTTGTATATTAAACTCAATTCTTTAAATAACAAAACCCAAAATGGGTAAACAAATTTGCAAAACCACCACATACATATGTAAAATCCAGTCTCCCCACATCCCCTTCAACAGGTTGATGTTGCTGCTGGTATCTTGTGGGATGAATTCACAAGGGGGGAAAGGCCACCTATGTAAGTGTTTCAAAAGATTCTCTTAATTGGGCTGAAACAGTTTTAAAAGCGCCCCCCCCCCCAAAGCATGTTCCATTTTTCATTAGAGATTCTTACTTGAAAGTCTGTTGGAGGGGTATTTAGCTCTATGACCATCAGCTCCCTTTTGGATGTTCTGTACATCAGTGACACCTGCCATTCCACTCACTGAAACAACCCTGTTTTACCTGGGAGAAGTCAGCTTTGTGGACCACACAGAATTGGCTCCCTTAAATCAGAGCTCTCATCAGGATTCCTGAAGTTAACTTTCTTCACACATCAAACAACAGCTTAAGAGGTAGACACAGTTATCAGGACTGTGGCGTGGGATAAAAGGTTTAACCCCCGCTCTCCCACGTACTGTGTTCCAACATCTGCTATTTCGCTTAATGTAGTTTGGTCTAAGATGGGTGATTTGGCTGTCTATCTGTCTCTGAAGGCTGAGCACCTTTGGAATGGATGCCAAGTGCTTTGTAATATTTGTGTGTTCAAGGTGAGTCTTCCCCGGGGCCATCCTCAGCCTTTCATTCTTTGGCCATCATGGGAGATAACTGGAGAGGAAGTGCTTTTCCCCAGCCCCTCTCTAATTATTGCCAAGACCCTGAGCAACAGAGGCACCTTTTCTGCCCTCTGTCACTTTACATCCTGACATTGATGGACTGAGGGAAAAGAAGCAACTGCAGCTCCTGGCTACTACTATGAAGCCAGTGCAGTTGATCAGATGGAAGAGCTGGACTTATCCTTGGTACCTGAGTTCAGATTTCATCTCTTGGTGGCCTTGAGCAAGTCAGACTCATACGCTGAAAATAGGAGTTAGAGTGGTCTACCTCAAATGGGTATTGTGCAAGTGACCATAAGGATATATACTATGAATAATTGTTTCACAGCAAGAGCTAAGCATCTTTTGTCTGTACTATTTCTTTTGAATCTCACTCAAGCCTTCATTGATACATCCCACCATTCACTTCTCTCGGCTTTTTGGAGTACCATTTTGTCATGTATTTCTTAATGGTTATGTTTTTGGTTTTTTAAAGTGTATTTGAATGGTCCTACTTTCCCCCTTTTTCTTCTTTCTGTAGAAGTTCCCCAGGGATCACTCCTCTTCTTTTCCCCTCTTCATAATCTCCCTCTTGGTTCCATTATCCATTCATTTGGTCTTCAATACCACCTTTATGCCAAGGACCTACAACTCCACATTCTTTACCTGATCTTTACCCTTCATCACTTGGCCCCAGTCTCTGCTATCTCTCCTTGGATGAGTGCCCATTGTCTCAAACTTACCTCTGCCAAGTGTGAGCTACTGTTTCCCCTCCTTTTTCTCAGCCATTTCCAACATCATTTTCTCTTGTTCTTGCTAACATTGCAGAGTGTTCTGCTCTGGCTCAGAAGTACTTTTTAAAATTCTTTTGTGTCGAGGTTCTTTCAAAGGTACTGTTGATGTTTTCAGATAATTCATATATCTACGATTTGTTCTTTCATTTCTATTGATGCCACTTTTTTCTTTTTCTTTTTTATGACATACTGTCAAAGAGAGTTGGGGGTGCTAATTTGGCTAGAACAGCTGGAGGTATTTAACCCTTTCTGCCCATACCATTGTCCTAGTATAAATTATCTCCCTCAAGCTGCTGTAGAAATTGCAAGACTGCTGTGAAGCAGTCCTGTGAATTGTATTTCAAGATTTAGTAGGTTCCTATCAAGGCCTAGGAAAAGAAATTGCTGGTGACAATTGTGCAACAGACAAATAAACATCTTCCTCTATGCCATGACGCTTCACATCTCTGAAAATGTGTTGTCTGAACAGAGCCTTATGCCATAACAAGACACGACTTGGGAGATGTGTGACCAATATCTTCCACAGTACTTAAAAAAACTTTTTAGTAGTCATATCCAGTGAAGGAATTGGATTGGGAACATGGCACTGTAGAGAGAGGGCAGGGGAAATCATAAACGCACCATATAGATACCTATTTGTTTTCCCATTTGCGGCAAAGAGCAGTTTTAGGTGGTGGAGTTTCAGCTGTAACTGGCAGTAGAGTTGCAAGAGGGGAGGTTAACACCTCTCTTCCTGTCCTGCATTGCCACTCTGATTTCCCTATACACACTAGGCTACTATTAATCTTTACAATAAGAAAACAAGAAGTAAATAATTTGTTCAAGCCATGTCTCCAGGATGCCATAAAAGTGAAGGACAGTTGTTGAGTGCGTGGCAGGCTCTTTGTGATCCACAGCTGCTCTTGCTAAGAAATATTGGTTTACTCAGGTGGCAGGGTGGTACAGTCCCTTGAGGGGTGCCACCTTTTTTCTTCTAAATTATCTTTATTTCAGTTTTCTGCTGAAGAGGGCTGGAGCCTCGCATTGCTTCCGCTTGCTCACCCAAGCAGCCTTAGCTGCTATTTAAAAAACCAAGCAGAAGTACTTTCTGTAGCCTTAGGAGATCTAAGCCATTTTGACCAGGCTAGCAAGAATTCAAGGAGGACATCCTGAAGGTCTCTTCCTCCCAAGTTATATTTATCCACCAATCTTTGCTGCTGCCAGCCAGTTTGATTCAGAAGTGAAGTGCTCAAAACTAGAGTCCCGTTCAGGTGTTCAAAGAATGCGTAAGGGCATAAAATGTGTAGAAGGTTGGGGGTGCATGTGCAAGGGGACCATTGCCTGTGATATCTTAATCCCCGCTGCTCCATACCAGACCTCCCCATGTTGAGTGGAAAGGTCTGGATGGCATTTGTATGCACAAATGTATGCTGAGCATGCTTACAAGCCCCTGCCCTGGTCTGAGAACCCTGTGTTACCCTGCAATCTTGGAGAGGCTTTTTAAATACACTTAGCCCAACAGTGGCTGGGAATGCTGTGGTCCTGGCTGGTGTGCGTGTCCTCATGTTCACTACATACTTTGTGACATTATGCTCTTGCATATTCTTTGAACCTCTGAAAAGGGCTTAGGGGCCATGCAATCTGTGCTCTTCCAAGTCGCCCTTCCTGAACAGCAATCCACAAATGCATTCACCATGGATGTCATGGAAACTGCCCCTCGCAACTCATGTCTCTCTTCCTCACTTGACAGGACTTAGTGAACTCAGAAGGATGTGGCTCAGGCAGGCATTTAAAGTTTACTGCTGTTTGGATCATTAACGCAAATTCTGAAGATGTGGACAAGCCGGAAGCTGGAGAAGCCACTCTGAAGAAGCATTTAGGGTAGGTACCACTAATCTTATCTTTGCTAATTGGAGCTAGTAGATTCCAGACTGAAAACAAGTGGGCAGAGTCTGTTTATAACTTTTATTTTAAGTGTGTGCAGGTTGTATTTAGACATGGCAATTATTGTGTTAGTTTTCTTGGTTATAATGCTAGTGCTTCTGTCCCAGTTTCTAAAGTTCCTTTTATTCTCCATTGCCTGTCGCATGTGGATTTTTGATTGATATACCCCCATTTCACACTGAATTTCCTTCACACCAGTGGGTGTGTTGTGACACAACAGAAGACCTCATCAGATATGTTGCCACCCCTCCTTTATGCACACGTGCACTTCTGTTCCCCCATGATTCATCCATATGAAGAGCTGGAATACTGTCCCAAATTTTGTCCCACCATTTTTTGGTTTTACAGGGATGCAAATGGATTTTATCTGGAAGCAGTTAATGTGGAAGTGAACTCTAAACTTACGTAGATTCTGCTAGATTTCTGGAATTCTGAATGCAGCCTCTATCTCTCATGGTTCAGGTTAGCAGTTTGCAATGTTAGAATGAAAATGTTTTCTTAGTCTGAACTTTGCTGGAAACATCCAGAGAAAAGGGAGGAGCGAGGGAAAGAATTGTGCAGGGAATGATGTTATATCTTTTGGAATTATTATTATTATTTAGTATAGCTTCTGCCCTTTTCTTTGATGGGAACTCTAGCTCAGGCTAGCCTCTGAAAGCTTAGAAGAGCAGGGCAGCATTCTGAAATGGTAACCAGTGTTTGTAAGATTGTTCAGTCAATTATTGGTACTGCTGTTTGCATTACAGATGACTGAAGACCAAACTGTCTTTATCAAGCCTGATCCAATGAATGCTTACTCCAAAGTGATTGGGTCTCAGGGCTCATCTATAGCTCAGTTGGTTAGAGCGTTGTGCTGATAATGCTAAGGTTGCAGGTTCTATCGCCTTAAGGGACAGCTGCATATTCCTGCATTGCAGAAAGCAGGACTAGATGATCCTCAGGATCCCTTCCAACTCTGTGATTCTATTGTAATATTGTCCCACCACTTTCCCCTGGGAAAGTGTGATCTTTACCACTCAGCTGGAGCAAACATCAATTCATGGATTGACATTTGCTCTAATAATTCAGGCTTTCCTGTGGAAGCCAACAGAGCAAACAGAAAACTGCTTGGACTCATGCTTTGTAGGCATGGGACAAGCTGAAAATCTCTTGGGCATCTGCTGAAGTGTGGGTGAGCCTTATTTGAGTTCAGTTGAGTTTATTCTCATGTAAGTGTGCATGGATTACAGTCTTAGAAGAATACAGTGAGGAATCAATGTTTATAATCATGAAAGTTAGGAAATGTTATAATTGGAATGGAGAGGGCTTTGTGTCTCAAGAAAAATTGCGAGAAAACTTGAAACTATTTTCTTCATATATAAATAAAATACCTTTTTACCCAGAAACCAGAGATGCTTTATAATACATGTGGTCCTATTATGCATTTCCTGTTCCCATTTTGCCCATTTCTGAGCAAATACCTCTGCTGAAAGTGATACAAACCACCACTTTGAGTTTCCATTGTTGGCTCCCATATTAATTCTCTCACCTGTGTTGCACAGTTGAAGTTTTCACTCTTCACCTGCTGTTATCAACTGCCTTCCCTTCCCCCCCTGTAAAGCATTGAGGGACTTTTCGTGCAAAACGAGTTTTCTGTGTGAAGTTTATTCAATCATGTTTACTGCGAAGGAGGAATTTATACAACCAAGTGGAGCAGTGTGGGCGTTCCTCTTTTCACTTTATGGTGCAGTGTCTCTGTCCACAGGGCACTTATTAAAATGGGAAAGCCAGAATTTGAACAAGGTGTATTGGGT
The DNA here is from genome assembly GCF_964106915.1 of Podarcis gaigeae. Classification (NCBI taxonomy): domain Eukaryota; kingdom Metazoa; phylum Chordata; class Lepidosauria; order Squamata; family Lacertidae; genus Podarcis; species Podarcis gaigeae. The sequence continues at coordinate 42,267,287 of NC_139689.1, forward strand.
TGGTGTTTAATGGTGAAATGGCCTGCCTAGCCTAGGTCATTACACTGATAGAATAATTGCATGTTAGGTTTATAGAGGGCCTTTATTAACCAAAGGATAGTGAAATATAGTTGATAGGTTTCTGAGATGAAACCACAGCTTGAGTGAAGCACATTAGCCAGTTAACAGCTGCACCACAATAGTTCAAAGTTGCCCTAAGGGTCATCTAATCAGTGTAACCATCTGCGATGGCAGGTTTCCGTAAACATAATCCTTATCTTCAGTTATCTAGACTTTGGTATCCTACTTGAAAAATAAAGACAGGGTACATGCAAGTTCTCTCAACTTTCCATCTTGCATACACACCAATTTATGGAGTTAGCTGCTCTGGTAGCTTCCTCTGATATAGGCTGCTCTACAATCCTCCTTCCTAGCTGTGGCCATCTCCACCTGGAAACTCAGACCTCCAACAAGAGGTTGTCAACCTTTTTTGAGTCCTTGACCAACCACATTGTTTCTGCCCCTGTGGGGCTCAGGGGCTGGTTATGTCACCCCTTGCCTGCAGAGCTCGCAGCCTCTCATCCTTTTTCGATCACTCTTGTAGAGTGTTTCCTCAGCCTCCTCTCTTCTCCCCTCTCCTTGGGAGTCCTCTGGGCAATCGCTGCTGCTGCCCCTGGTCTCTGAGCTGCCCCCCACGCCCCAAAGAGAGGTGCCTCCTCACACTGCCCCACAGGGAACTTGTAGCCAGGGCTACTGCAACAAATAGCTGAGCAAGCCTTTGGGAGGTGGAGACGTGAGAGGGCATCAGAGGAAGGAGGGAAGGAAGGAAAAAAGGACAGAGACCAGTGTTACTTGGGCACCCTGACCATAATTTAAGGCACCTCAGCATGCCACGGAACACCGGTTGAAAACCACTGCCTCCAACCATAGTGATCCAAGAAGAAGCTCACCAAGATTCACAAGACAAATCCTTGGTTATTCCAAAGAGGGCAGCCCCCAAAAGCATTCAAGCAGATGTGCCAGCTAGACTTCTCAAGGTTCAGACCTTAAAGATGTAATTAAGAGAACATGTGTAACTTTGAGGCCAAAATTAGTGAGATATAGATGGTTTCATTTGATTCACAAACCTTTATAGTTGAAGAAGATCCATGGTGCCACCCTTTCATGTGTGTTGCTTAGCTGAAATGTTATCCTCAAATGGCTGCCGTGGGGTGGGATTTCAGACAAAAGGGAAACAATCTCTGTTTTAGAGTCAGTTACGGAAGAGGAACACATCCTATTGGTTTCAATAGGTGTCCCATCCTATTGGCACAAAACACACAGACATTCTACTATGCTACTGCAGAACTGCCTGACAAGCAGATGCAGTCTATCTCCAGCATGATTTTTATATACGATGGTACCTCGGATTAAGAACTTAATTCGTTCCAGAGGTCCGTACTTAACCTGAAACTGTTCTTAACCTGAAGCACCACTTTAGCTAATGGGGCCTCCTCCTGCTGCCACGCCGCCAGAGCACGATTTCTGTTCTCATCCTGAAGCAAAGTTCTTAACCTGAAGCACTATTTCTGGGTTAGCGGAGTCTGTAACCTGAAGCGTATGTAACCCGAGGTGTATGTAACTCGAGGTACCACTGTATTATTCTCCCTGGCCTTGTATTTGTGTGCTGGTCTTTTTATAAAAGAGGTGGCTTCATGTGATGCAGAGAGCTCCTGTTGTGGTTGTGAAATTTTGGTGTGATGCCACTTTTAGTGGATACAGATGACAACACAAATCACCACTGCTCTGTTGGGGGCTGGTGCTTTGAGTCTTTTGTAGAATAATCCCTTTTATCAAGTCAGTACAGTGGATTGAACTCACTTTGGCCAAGTAGCCTACAAGACCAAATTTCCAGTGAATTCCAGTACGAGACTCCCGACAGCTTTGCTCACAAGGATCATAGGAACATGCAAGCCCACTCAACACGACAAGGCAATCATCCAGCAAGTGAGAGGTACTGTATAGTTTTCATCTGGAAAATAGCATGGAGGGAAAGAGTTAAATCCCTTCTTCCCCAGTGCCACGGTTCTGATATGAATCTCAAACTCACATGTGCACATGCACACACACAGACAGGGCTGCTGTCCATTTTTTAAATGAGTGCAGAAGATCAGTATCATGGAACTCCTGAGTCTCATGTAGCCTGGCTATGAGATTCTCAGGATGCTGAATTCTGTGTGCCACACCAACGCTCTATGACTGTGGAACACCAACAGCCCTATTCCTGACACAGCATGCCTTTAAAGGACCTCTACGCCCAACGAGGGCTGAAGGATTACAGAGAGAGAGGGATTGTGTTTGTACAGCAGCTGAGCTCCACGTGGGAAGTCAGAGGGATGTAAAAGCAGCAGTGTGCAAGACTTAGACCCTGCTGAGGCATCTGCGAAGGGCATGCCCCGGCAGCAGGCGAGGCAGGGAGGGTCCCTGCAACCTGCTGCTTGGACTTTGACTGTAGGCATGTCTGGGCCACATCTCGGCTGACTCTGTCGTGTGTGAATGGCCTGAGCTGTGAGCACAGGACTGTGTTGGCTTCGGAGTTGAAACACATCCTGTGAATGTGTCAGAATGTGCGGATGTTTCTCATTCTGACATTTGCAGGGGAAAGCACAGTGGTGGTTGTCTGAAACAAGGTTTTCAGCCTTTTTACCTTGCTCTAAGTCTGGACAGCTGGTTCTAGGAAAACCAACTTTGGGCTTATGGCTTAAGTTGAGTTTAACCCCGGGTAAGTAAATGTAAAGGGACCCCTGACCATTAGGTCCAGTCATGGCCGACTCTGGGGTTGTGGCGCTCATCTCGCTTTATTGGCCGAGGGAGCTGGCGTACAGCTTCCGGGTCATGTGGCCAACATGACTATGCCGCTTCTGGCGAATTAGAGCAACTCACAGAAATGCCGTTTACTTTCCCGCCATTTATCTACTTGCACTTTGACGTGCTTTCAAACTGCTAGGTTGGCAGGAGCAGGGACCGAGCAACAGGAGCTCACCCCGTCGCGGGGATTTGAACCGCCAACCTTCTGATTGGCAAGTCCTAGGCTCTGTGGTTTAACCCACAGCGCTACCCGCGTCCCTTTTAACCCCAGGTACCTTAATGCTTTTTAAAAATGCACACCTTGATATGTAAAAAAATAATGGCTCTGAGCACGTGCAAAGTGCTTTCCCTCCTTAACACATCACCACAAGTAGTCTGTCCAGGGCACATATTGAAGTAAGAGGACAAAGCCCTGACACCCCTTGCTCCAGAAATGATGCATTGGCTAGCTGGAAGTATTAGCAAGCGCAACGTGTTCCCCAGAGAAGTCACTGTGCACCTATTTGCACACGTGAGTGAGTGAGTGAGCTAGCGAGCGCACACACGCCTGCCTTTAGGAGGCTCCTTTTGAGCTGTAAGGCTGGGATTAATAAAAGGAAAGGATCCCTCCTCCTTAATAGACTGCAGCTGCATAAACATTCCCAGAATTCATAGCCGGCCCTGTCTCCGGGAGCCTCCTCCCTCCCAAACCAAGGCAAATTCCACCCTCCCCCTCCCCCAAATTCGGTGACAGCTGCTCCGGAACTTCCCTCCACCAAGTCTGTAAGCCTGGAGAGGTTCGCTTTCCATTAGGGCATTGTTTTGCTTAAGGTGAGAACCCATGGGAGGAAGAAGTGCATGCTGGGAAAGTGGACCTGGGCCTCACGCTTGCCAAACCACTGTCTGCGAGCTGATTGGGCCTCTGGCTGCTCCCTAAAGTCTTTGGGAGGGTTTGGAAAAGGGAGCAAAGTCGCTTTCTGACTCCTAAAAATGTTACAAACAGGAGGCGGGAAAGTTTTCACTGCCAGGTCTTATATGACCAAATGGGACATGGAGCAACGTCACCCGTGCTGCTTTGTTTCTGACCTCTTCCAGCAGGTGGCACTGTAGGGATGAGGGCAGGAGTAGCGCCTGCTACTGCTTCTGCTAATGGTACGCTGGGCAATGCGGCCAGGAGCTCTGCGATTCCAAGACTGCGTGGAGGGAGACAGATACCATAAATTGGCCAATAAGCAACTGCAATAAAGTGGGGAAAGAATAGAATGATAGCCCTGATAGTTAAAGTTAAGTTGAATCTGGGTAATGTGTGATATTAAGGAGCACCCCAAGCTACACACACTCATTTCTTTTTCTGCTCTTTTAACATGTGCAGCAGCTCTGCAAAAAAAAAATAAGAACACTCGCTTGCAGTTATCCTCAGCACAGCCCTGAATAACCAGGTCACCCTTTAGTACAAGGGAAACTGAGGCCAACAGGTAATCTAGGCAGTGATTCCACAGCATAAATGGGGCAAAGCCCTGGTTTGTGTCTCTCTGGCCGTAGTTTGACACTGATGGCAATGGGAGCGTCTTCGCTTCACAATGTACATAGCAGCATCAGTAAGGTGATTTTTTTACTGGGACTGGGGCAGGCAAGGAAAATGACAGAATCCTTCACCACCACCATGCGCTGCAATCACAAACCTGACTGCCTCCACAGCAGCTGCTACTTACAGGTTGGTTTTTTTTAAGACCATGCTGTGTTAAAGCACGTGTTTTAACTGGGCCTGTTTTATCTCCCCAAGACAGGCAATGGTCCTGCAACATCTCAGTCCCAGTGGCTCAGCCTTCCCATGAAACAACATAAATAAGCTGCTTCAGGCAGCAAATTCCATTTTGCAGTCTCCAGGCTCCATCTCAGGATGTGTTTTGCAAAAAGAAAGGAAAGATCTCCAACAATTTTCACTGTATGTTGCAAGTGTGAAAAAAATGCCTCTGTGGCTGGCAATGCAACAGCCCCATTCAGGCCACCTGACTCACAAGGGAGTTCCCACTAACCTCTGCTTTTGAGGTCTGTGTCATGGTGGTGTTGGGATAGGGCCAAATTTGAACCTGTTTTCAGTACCAAAGCTCAGCCCTGTGAGAAATGTAAAAAGCTGCAGCACAGCTTGAGCTTAAATGCCTCTGAGTTTAGAGTGCTTCTGAGCATGGGCAGAGTGGTTTCCTCCCCATTCCCCACTGATCCTGATGGAGAGTTTGACCTGCAGCTTTTTTCAGTCACTGTGTTCAGTCTTGCTATTTGTGATGTTGAAATAAAGAAAAGTGTTTATACAGTACAGTACAGAGTCTCTCTCTCCCTCCTCACTGCAAAGCTAAGGACTCCTCCCTTTCCTCATATACAACTGGAATTTGGGTGTGTAATGCCTAGCCATGCTGGAGCCCTGGCTTCTCAAATTTTTGGAATTAAGTACTGCTTTTGCCCCATAGCCCTTCCCTCATTTAACCCCTCTGGAAGATTCCCAGTCTTTTCTTGTCACTGGAGTTGCCTCCATACTTCATAGGAGCGGAGGAACTAAGCTGCCTTCTACCATGTCCGTCTATTGGTCCAACTATCTCTGTTTTGTCTGTCTCCATGGTGGGCAACCTCCAGCCTGCAAGCCTAATCAAATTAGTAGTCCTACTTTGGCCCACGAGGGTCCTTCCACCAAGTCACGTCCACCTGTCCTACACATGGCATCATGTGTGAAGCAGGTAAAATTGTTGATGCGAAGAAACAATTAGGAGCATTGAAAGGCACTTCCAGTTGTTTCTTGGCAAGCAAGGCTTATATCCAGTGACTTTTAAATACAGGTGGCAACCATTTTGCACAGGGGTTCCATGCTTCGGCGGAGCGGTCATAAGCTTTTTCCGCCCTGTTACATTCCACCCTGCCCCCGTTATGCCCCATTATACCCACATTCTGCCCTCCTCTGGGTCCAAAAGGACCTGTGTGTTGGGGGCCGTGTGTCAATTGGACACACACAAAATGGTCACTACCTGTATGACAACAAATACAAGCCCAGGTCTTCTAATCCAAGCTCCCGAGTGGAGCTGATCCCTGCTGAAAATGTGACTTTCAACCAATCTGCAGTTACTTCAGGCCCTGCTAGGATCAGCTGCTTCCAGACTTTCTGATTGGGAACTCCCATGTAGAACCAGACCCAATACGATTTGTATCGGTCGCCAGCTGCTTGGTAGTCACTTCAAGTCCTACCTGTATTGGCCAGGATCTTCCTTTGTAGGACACTTGAAGCTCAAGCTGTGCTGCAAAAAGGAAAAAATGGTCACCTGACACCATGGTATGATTGACAGGTGGGCGGCCTTGTCGAAATGGCCCACCGAGGGTAGGGGATTTCAAGGTCCAGTCCACCAGAGTGAAAATATTCCTTACCCCAGATCTATCCTGGCAAGGCTTTCAGCGCCATCTCTAGGCAGAGCGAGACAGCTGCTTTAGGCGGCAGATACCAGGGGTCGGAAGTGGTTGCGAGATGATGGAGGACAGGACTGTGTATCGCATGCACAATTTGCCCTGTACCCCCTAAACTAGCCTGCTGTTCTCAGATGCAGTGGATGATGCTGTCCTGTTGCTAGTTTCAATGTAAGACTGGCTTCTGTATATGTAAATGAGGGTATATGCCATCTTGTCCTTTACCTCAAGCAGCAAAGTGCCTTAGGCCAGCCCTAGCAGCTCTCCAGGTTTCCAGACTGGACTGTTTCCCAGCCTACCTGGAGAAACTGAACCTGGGAGGTTTTTGCATGCAAAGCTTGTGCTCCTCCACTGAGCCACAGCCCCTCCTCTCCATCCTTCGATAGATGGTAGAAAGGGAAGTCTGGCCTATAAACTACCTCAGCCATGAGGTTTGGCTTCATTTACCTTGCTGCTCCCCTTCTCCCACCCATCCCCCACCTTCCCTTTCAGAGCTACTCACAGCCAGCAAATCTCCATGTCTCTTCTGGAATTCGTCCAGGGACTTGAGCAGCTTTCAAATAGATTCTTACTGAGTGCCGAGAAATGTGTGGAAGCTAGCTAGGGGTGGAAGAGGAGAGGGAAGCAAAGAGGCAAGGGGTAGATGCTCACATTACCTGCTGAACCCCCAAGCAGAAAACATTTTAGGTGGGATGAAGGTGGCCGCCTGACGCAGATCATCTTGCGTGGTGGAGACCACAGGATGTAACAAGCAAAACACACTCAGTAGTTTAGTTGGACTCTCCTCAATTCTCCAAGTGGTCAAGTTTCAGGGGTGAAGCACTTAACCCGAGTCCAATTTTCTTTGGAATAAGGTTTTTTAATATTTGCATTTGGCTGAGTATATACGGTATATGGAAGTTCTCTGCCTTTCTCCAGAGTCTTTGTTTCTGCATGCAGACAGCTTGATGACCTCATCCCCAGCCGAGGAAAGGGGAGGTGGAGAAAGAAAGTCATGTCCCCTTCTCCGGAATGGTTCTCCCCTCCCAGAACAGTCATTTCCTGGGCATTGGGCATCCATTGATAACTTTGATAACATTCAGCTAATCTGAAGGTTATCAAAGTTTTGGTGATGGAGTCCAAATTTTGGCTGCTCTCCTTTGCACATACTCTACATCCCCATAATGCCAGTTCTGTTTCAGCCGCAGTGGTGCCTATTTCCATGGAGCTCTGAAGTTGTGTGTGTGTGTGTGTGTGTGTGTGTGTGTGTGTGTGTGTGCATGCTGCTCTTGCTTTCCTCTTTCTCCCTGCTGCCACTACTGTTGTCCCAGCTCCTGCCAACCTAGCAGTTCAAAAGCATGCCAGCACAAGTAGATAAATAGGTACTGCTGTGATGGGAAGGCAAACGGCGTTTCTGTGCGCTCTGGCTTCTGTCACGGTGTTCCGCTGCACCAATAGCGGTTTAGTCCTGCTGGCCACATGACCCGGAAAGCTGTCTGGGGACAAACGCCGGCTCCCTCAGCCTAAAAGCGAAATGAACGCCGGAACCCCATAGTCACCTTTGATTGGACTTAACCACCCAGGGATCCTTTACCTTTTTTATTTTTGATGTTGCTGCTGGGTGAGCATAGAAACCTAAGTACAGTGATGTAAGCTACAGTATAGCAGCGCCATCTAAAATGTACAGGGTTGCCTATCCCATCTTTGAATAATGATTCTAAATCTGCATATACATCATACAATTAAAGCACATTTAAAACGTGTGACTTCTTTCAAAGAATCCTGGGAACTTTACCCCTCACAAAGATATAGCACATATAACAAACCACAGTTCCCAGGATTCTTTAGGAGAAATCATGTGCTTCAAATGTATGGTGTGTACACAACCTAAGACAAATGTTTAGGTAACCAGTTTTGGTTTTCTTGGCTCAGTTGCTAACAAATGCAGAATTTGGCTTGTCAGCACAGAGAATTTGGGCTTTCTGTAGAGTCGCTTTAGCTTTCATTAGTGAACTTACGTTTATACACCACCAGCTTCAGGCCAGACTGGTTTGCAATTTAACACGAAAAATGCAGTAAGAATAACAAAGAAGTTTGAGGTTCAGCAGGATTCTTGTCACATCCATGCAACTTTTTGTGCTCTATGGCTCACATGTGTCCCTGGGAGCTTTAGGTGTTTCCATGGTGTACTCCGCTCTGTGCCGTGTGGTTTTGCAGTTGGGTATGGTGTGCAAGCTATGTGTGCCTGCTTGCAGTTCATCTTGCAGTCCAGACTTCACTCATACTGTAAATGTTTCTCGGAGAGCTACACCACAGCCTCCTCCCTTCTTCCCTCCGGGCTTCTCCTAGCCTCAGGAAAATGTTGTGGAATGTAGACACATATTCCAATGCTGGGCACTCATCAATCACTCCTTTCTATACATAGAACCACGTTTCTCTCTCTCTCTCTCTCTCTCCCTTGCCTAATTGCTGCTTATGTTCCCCCCCCCCTCGGCAGCCCCCCCCTTTTGCTGCCTTGCTCTCTCATTCTCTTTTCTTGATCTGCTTCTTTTGTTTTTCTGGTTCCCTTTGCTTGATAGCTTTGTTTTTTACCCCCTTGCTAAACTTTTCCCCACTCTCATTTCGTTTAGTTTGTTGTTGCATTTATTTCCTTTTCCTGCTCTCGTTATTCTTTTATTTTTACGCATGCATCCCTCCCCGTCTCTCCAACCCCCCCCCCCAACGCACACACTTCCATCCATTTCAAGCCTCAGCTGTTGGCTCAGTGTGTGTCTCAGCATCTGGAGTTGTTTGAAGAGAGGAAATCGCCCCCCTCTCACAAGGGCTTTGTTCTATAGGCTTTTTCCCTCCTTCCCTCTCCCTTGCTGTTGTTCTTGTCATAGCTGGCTTGGCACTAAGGGGGTACAGTGGAAAGTGGGGGAAAGTAATTAAGGGAGAGGGAGGGTGGCTGGAGGAAAGAAAGGGATGCTGGGGTAGGAGAGAAGCCTAGAAAGAGAGAAAAGGAAATTTGTGAAATGTTACATTGGAAAAGGAACCAACAGGTCACCTTGTCCAGCCACCAGGACCAGCTCTACCATTAGACAGATTGAGGTGGCTACTTCAGGCAAAAGATGATGGCTGGTGGTAGGACAGCTGTGGCAGTCACCACCATCCTGTCCTGTTCCCTTCTGTGTGCCATACAGGTGCCTTGCATCCCCTAAGCAGGTGGCGCTGTGGTCTAAACCACTGAGCCTCTTGGTCTTGCCGATCAGAAGGTTGGCAGTTCTAATCCCCGCAACAGAGAGAGCTCCCGTTGCTCATTCCCAGCTCCTGCCAACCTAGCCGTTCAAAACCATGCCAGTGCAAGTAGATAAATAGGTACTGCTGTGGCAGGAAAGAAAATGGTGTTTCCGTGTGCTCTGGTTTCCGTCATGGTGTTCCGTTGTGCCAGAAGCAGTTTAGTCATGCTGGCCACTTGACCCGGAAAGCTGTCTGCGGACAAATGCTGGCTCCCTTGGTCTGAACTCGAGGTGAGCGCCTCAATCCCATTGTCGCCTTTGACTGGACTTAACCGTCCAGGGGTCCTTTACCTTTTACCTTAATGCTCTCAGGTGTAGTGGAGGATGCTTTCCCATCAATATCATTGAAGTAATATTCAGCTGCCAGGCCAGTTGGTTTCTGCATGTGGAATTGATAGTGGGTAGGGGAACCATCTTGTCTTTTCCTTCAGGCAGCTAAATATACTGCACTAGTCCTGCCAACCACCTGACCTCAAGCACAGAGACCCTATCCTAGGTTTGGGGAACCTTTGACCCTCCAGATGTTGCTGAACTACAACTGCCATCATCTCTGCCCATTGGCCATGCTTGCTAGGGCTGATGGAAGTTGTTGTTCAGCCACATCTGGAGGGCCTGCCCTATGCTTTTCCCTTGCCTGCCCTATGCCAAGGGGGATGGTTTGGGCCCTCACTCCCAAGAAGCCTGTCAGGGGCAGAACAGATTATTCTTGTCAGAGGTCTGAACTGATTGCTCATAGAGGGCTGCATGAAAATAGGCCCAGGGCGGGGGGGGGGGGGGGAGAGAGAGAGAGGGAAACGGATATAAAGCTGTCGTGATAATTTATTCCTTAAGAGTCAAGATGATCCATAGAGAAGGAAATAGCTACAGCACAATCTACGCAGGTCATTACCAACCTATGCAGGCTGGAACAACTGTGCTTTGGTTCTCTACACCCGAGGAGGTTGTTTGTGTATCTGTTCAGTTGTGTCACCTAGTGGCGTAGCGTGGGGGGTGCAGGGGGGCCGGCCGCACCGGGCGCAACATCTGGGGGTTAGGGAAATCCACGGGTTAGGGGGCGCAAATTCATGGGTTAGGGGGCGCAAATCCATGGGTTAGGGGGCGCAAATTACTTGCCTTGCCCCGGGTGATGATAACCCACGCTACGCCACTGGTGTCACCCCCATGCTATGTACCCTATCATCTGATTTATGGGCTGCATGCCATAAAGTATATCATCATAACACCTTATAGCACCTTTGAAGTGCATTCTTTCCTTCAAATAATTCTGGATACTGTCACTTGTTAAGGATTGCTGGGAACTGTAACTCTGTGAGGGGTAAACTACAGGGCCCAGAACTCGCTTTGAATGTGCTTTAAAGGTCTGGTGTGTATGCAGTCCACATGGTCTCCCTGTCAGTGTTTCATATCCCTTTGCTGGCATGCTGCCCTTTAGTTCAAAATGAATGTTAAATGCATTAGAACTGCATTAGAGGTACTGTGATATTGTTTCAAATATCTGAAGGGATTTCACGTAGATGATGGAGCACATTTGTTTTCTGTTGCTTCAGAGGGTAGGATCTGGTCCAATGGGTTCAAAATTCAAGAAAAGGGGCTATAGATTAAAATGTTAGGGAGAACCTTCTGACAGCATGAGCCACTGTCTATGGGGATATTGAATGCTCTAGCTGCAGGTTTCCTGCATCATTGTGGGATTGGGACTAGATCATCCTTGAGGCAGCCTTCCTAAAGTGCATCACCAACTTAAAATGCAGCCAGGTTTGTTTGGATTGAAGCTGGGGTTTTTTTTGGGGGGGTGCCTCAAAAAGCAGTTTTTCCTAAGCAATGACAGAGTAGGTATGAATTGTGTCTAACATGATGGGTATACCACTTCCCAGACCGGTGGTGGGAGTGCCCTAGAAGCAGAGTAAATGGAAATGAGTATACAGCCCAGCAACTGAAACAAAGGGCTTATCTACACTTACCTTTCCTCTGCTTTTTCCAGACATAATCCACTCCTTAACGCTCCATGTCTGCGTACCCTTTTCTTTCTCTCCAGAGCTTTTTTTGTGAAAACCTGCTCTTTAAAGCTCATCCAGAGCAAGCAGCTATCCATGGAAAATCTGAATCAATGTTTGCTCTGACTGAGCACTAAAGAACAGGATTTTGCAGTGAAAGCTCCAGGGCAAAAACCGGAAAACAAAATGCTCGAACACTGAACTTTAAACTATGGGCCTGAGCCTGGGAAGAGCAGAGCAAAAGGTAAGTGTGGATAAGTCCAAACACTCCCAGCCCCAGATGTAAGCCCATCTCATTAAACTCTAGGCCATATTGCAGGTGGACATTGATATCCCACTTAAATGCAGTCTGTGGCTGGAGAGCTCTGGTATTTGAAACATGGTCTGGTAGGGAATCTTCCCTTCAGATGAGTTCTGGTCTATGCCATTCTTTGTGTGTGCTTTAGTCAGATAACTAAACCTCCCATCATCTGAGGCTGAGCAGACAAGTTATTTCAGGCTTTGTGGGGGACCGCAGACTGCAGATTGTACCTCTCTGCTGTCCAGCCTGTTTCATTCTTTATTACCCTCCCTAGTCCTGGGGTTGATAATTTGTTGACACAGCCGCCCCCTGTCCTGATTATTCCTAGGTGATGGGAGGGCAGCAAACAGGCTTGTTTCAAGTTCCCCCATCCCTGGAAATAGGATCTCTGGCTGTGGGGCAGAACTGGCCTCTTGCCCTTTTGTTATCGGTCATGACCTTTTCCTTGGAAACGCCAGATTTCTCTATGTATCTCTGCTGACAATCAAAGTGTCTTCACACTCTGTAGATCAGTAGGATGTCTTTTTGTTACTCCCTTCCTAGTCTCAAGGGTGCAGGGGGGAGTCCCACTTAAATCCTATCTGATTCAAAATGCACTGTATGAAAATAGATTGAAATTGTTCAACACCCGCTCATCCTGATGTTAAAAGCCAGCCCAAATAATAGCTGTATTCAGGCTTCCAGGAGAAGGAGGCTCCGCAGCTGTGGGGCAGACATCAAGAATGGCTATGTGGGGGCCTTTGCTCTTCAGAATCATTACCTGGAAGATAAAGTCAAGGGTGTCCAAGAGAGGTGGTTACTAAAGTATTGCTTGTTTATAGACCCCTTTCCATTTACCAGTTGCAACCTTTGTATGTGCACATTCTCTCCACAACTTTTGGGTGCTTCCATGTGCTCTTTTTTGGTAACTTTCAATTGCACACTCGCTAATTCTGGTTACACAGTTATCGTTGGCTGGGAGGTCTTGTGCAACAAACTTGCTTCCCCGAAAGCTTGGACTTTGGGCAATAAGGAAGGTGTTTTTGGAAAAGTGCACTGGAAAATGTGAGATAACACTTGCTTTGGATACAACAGCATCTAACCTCTCCACAAACAAGGAAGAACGAATGTTCATTAAGTTGGCAACATCATCTAATCTCAATGCAAATTAATCAGGATAAATGTTCAGTAAACAGGTTGTCTTGAAATGCCCCTGTTGATTCAGGGTGATGGTGCTTTTCCAGTTACAGATAGGTAGCCGTGTTGGTCTGCCATAGTCAAAACAAAAAAAATTCCTTCCAGTAGCACCTTAAAGACCAACTAAGTTAGTTCTTGGTATGAGCTTTCGTGTGCATGCACACTTCTTCAGATACACTGAAACAAAAGTTACCAGACCCTTCTATATAGTGAGAAGGTGGGGAGGGGTATTACTCAGAAGGGTGGTGGGAATGGGTGATTGGTGTTGATTCAGGGTGATGGTGCTTTTCCAGTTTTACATATGGTGAGGCTTGAACCCAGACCCCTAGTTCAGCTTTCTAATAGTTTACAAGGTTGGTTCTTAGCTATGCTTGTGGGCTCATTCACTTGCATGTATTTTACTCACAGGTATGCAGGATTACAGATAAATGTATCTGCCCACATCTAGAACTGTCAAGCTATCTAGTTGAAATTGAAGGTAGCAGTTTTGAACTAATTTGTTCCCGCCGCTCCTGCCTTGTCTCCTCTGTCCCAATTACCTGTTTGTTTATGGTCAGAACCATCTTCATTAAGATGTTCTAAATAACGCTATTGGCAATTAACAGCTCATAAAAAACTAAGCATGTTGCAAGGTCATTTGCTCTGCAAGCTTTGAAAGACCCCTCTGTAGTTTACTTTTCTAAATCTGAATTGCTGCAGAGCTCTCATATCTATAACCCTGCAATTTCTGCTTCCAAGACCAGAGACCAAAGTGACAGCTCAATTTCTCCAACATTTCTTTAATTTGCTCCCAGTTAGCCCATTTGTAGTCACTGGAAAAGAAATGTGTGTCAGAATTATAAGGATTTAAATCTATTGGTCAGCCTTGAATCATACTATTATGAACTACTTTGCTGTTTAAAGCATGGCAATGGAAAATATTGGGTGATCTCCTGCTCTTGCTATGCCAGGCAGTCACCATGCCATGACATCACTCTTCCCCATTGCACACGTGCACACACACATACTCACACTCAACACCCAAGGAGGCAGCCAAAATGAAACTGGCAGAGCAGTTAGAGAGCTGTTTGGACAACTCAGATAAAGATCCCCAGAGAAAGATATTATCCTGCAAGAACAATGCCTCCATGCAGATGAACTCAACAACATGGCCCACAACACATTTGCACTGTGGCATTTGTATAACATTAACAGTATTTCTATAGTGTTTTTGGGTGTTCAAAACAATCCACACACATACATTATTTTGTTGTCAATCCTTCCAACAACCATTTAAGAATGGTCATGATGGTTATTGATGGCATCCCTCTGTCTTTAGAGACAATGGATTGCACCTCTGGGGGTGGTCAAGCTGCTGGAGAATCACAGTGTTTGCTGTGGCAGCAGAGACTCATAACTAGTGAATGCTGCCTCCTGTGTTGTTTTTGCTACATTAGCAGCACCGAAGTGACCTCCACTGGGGTTCAAGCCTGGGCAGTGTGTATGGAGGTCCTGGGCTTTCCAGGTGACCAGACCCTTCTCTGGGCTTCGCTGATGGGGTCCAAAGGAAAGCAGAGCAATACGTTTGGCACCAACTTGGCTGCAGGAGTTGCCAAAAGGAGGTGTACAAGGCACCATTCAATCATCTTAAGGATTCCAATTGTGTAGGGTTTACTCCTGAGCCTTTTCTTCTCCTGAAGACATCTCACAAGGAAGCGAGTTAACATGATGACTATCCCTATATTATAAATAGGGACTGAAGCTGAGCCTCCGGTTTTCACTTGGACAGGAAGGGCATAGAAAGCTCAGGCGCAGGAGCCAAATGTTACTTCTTCCAGTCCTTTCTGCACTCTTCACAGGCATTTTCTATCCCCAAACCATGCCCCTTTCCCTCAGGGCACACCACTCACTGGCTCCTTCCTTAGCTCTCTCACTGAACATCCTCAAGAGTCTTTGCTGGGTTGCAGTGCATCCTTGAAGCATAATGATGCCTGTTGCTTGCCTGGAGGAAGAAGTGTGGGGTGTGTGTGTGTGTTTGTATAGAAACATCTGGCTTTTTCTGTGGCAGGAATGTAGCCTACTATACAAAGGAAAGAGCCATATCCATTGCTGCACCCACTTTTCCCTCTAGTCCCACCCACGTTCCCCTCTGGCTCCACAGACCACTGAAAGGCAGTCTTGGGTGTCCTTGGGCAGAAGGGGATTCCACACCCCTGGTTCAATGGAAGGCAGGAAAAAAATATGGCAGGTGAGGGTGTCGCTTTCTTTGTGGTCTTCTGTCCTATCCCCAGTTTCAACATAGGCTTCACAGTCTCCCTCTTTCAGAAATGGCATTGAACAGCAGTGCTATTATTGGTGTGATGCATCCAGGGCAGGCCTCAGGCTGATTTATGGTGTGCCTGGAGCACTGCGGCTAGCAGGGGAACTCTAAAGAGCCAGGATGAATGTGAGTGGAGGAGGTAGAGTTATAAGAGCCAAGACCTGTCTCTCTCCTACTTTGGATTGTAGCGGTATACTGGAGATGCTAGCAACCTCTTTCCTTCCTAAATGCTTTCCAGGCACTTTTCTTTAAGAGAAACAGATAATCCGCAGCCCACTTCTTCCCACGGCCAGAAGGACTGGAAGGGTTCTAAAGGGTAAATTTTAAAACCTTGGTGATGTTTGCATTGTCCAGTGCTTTCTGCTCTACTGCACTTTTGGGGCTGCAGCATTCAGCTG
Organism: Podarcis gaigeae; assembly: GCF_964106915.1. Classification (NCBI taxonomy): domain Eukaryota; kingdom Metazoa; phylum Chordata; class Lepidosauria; order Squamata; family Lacertidae; genus Podarcis; species Podarcis gaigeae. The sequence continues at coordinate 42,282,961 of NC_139689.1, forward strand.
AATACCTTGATTGCTTATACATACACATACTCCCTTGAAAATTACAAACACCCCCTGCACGCCCTCCGCCAAGGTTGCAATTAGCATACATTAGCAGAAACATCCAGTCAGCGGAACTCCAAACCAGCTGGATTTCCCCTCATCTTGCCCCTCTTCTTTTCCAGCACCTGGCTTGTGCCAGAATGGCCAAACATGGAACGAATAGGACCTTTCCAGCTGCTTGGCAGGCCTTGGGAACGTGTTGAGTTGGGCGATGGAAGTGGGGGGGGGATGGGTGACATGGTGCAAGGGGGTGGGTGGCAGTTAGGCTGGGCCCTTTAATTGACTTCTCCCAGAACTGAGCCAAACTGAGCCAGCTGAAACAACAGAGCAGGGGTAATTAGTTCACATCAAAGCAAAGCCACCTTGCCTCCGTCTGGCAAAGAAGAGGCAGGCAGGCATTTGTGCCTGGCTGCTTGCCCTCTTTTTTGACTTGCCCCTCTGAGGAAAAAATTTAAGCCACACATCAAAGCCCTACACCCATGGTGTGCCTCCCTGCCACTGCTGGATCAAGGCCTTTCTAGGTAAGCATGTAGGACTTCACCTCAACTCAGGGCTTGGTGTGTGGCTAGGGGCTGCCAACAGTACGGGCTAACAGATCACCCTGGTAGATGACTGAATAAGCACCAATAAACTGTGCTTAGAATCTGGAAGGTGAAGGCTCTTTTGGTCGGTGGTTCCCATTTCTGGAAGATGGGAAAGTTACCTGTCACACTCCCTCTGAAGGAGCAGATGCATAGCTTGGGACTACTCTTGGATGCATGTCTGTCACAGGTCCTCTGTGGTTTGGTCAGCTACAACCATTCCTAGACAGGCAAAGCCTGACCACTGCAATCCATGCATTAGTAAACTCAAGGCTGGATTACTACAATGTGCTCTGTGGGGGGCTGCCCTTGAGGCTGATTCAGAAGCTCTATCTGGTACAGAATGTGGGGGCCAGATTGTTGATGGGGGCACAAATCTGCACATATGGCACCATTGTTAAAATATTCACACTGGCTGCCCAACTACTACCAAGCACGATTCAAGTATTTATCAAGCCCTTGGGTCCAGGGTACCATGGGGATCACCTAACCCTTACAGTATATTTTGACTCAGTCACTGAGATCATCTTCACAAATTTTGTTGGTTGTCTGCCGAGTTAGCAAGGCTCATCTGACAGCAACAAGAAACTGAGCCTTCAGTGTCATCGGTCCAGTCCTGTGAATGCTCTGGCAATAGAGATTCAGTCGGTGCCTTCGGTTTCAATCTTTAAATGCCTGCTGAAAACTCTTCTATTCCGCCAAGCTTATGCAGGCAATTAAGAAAATACATTCCTGTAGAAGTTAGCTGATTTCTGTTTTTACATTTATACATAGTTTTTATTGTATGATTGTTGTAAATCACTTTGATTTTTTAAAATAATAATAATAATAATTTTTTTATTTATACCCCGCCCTCCCCAGCCAAGGCCGGGCTCAGAGCGGCTTACAAGCAATAATAAAAACAAGATGAATGATTACAACTTAAAAACAAAAATAAAATACAACATTAAAATAATGGAACATTAAAATATTAAAATGTAGCCTCATCACAGGAGGAGAAGGAAAAGAAAAGAAAAAAAACGAGAGGGAGGGAATTAAATTGTATCCAAGCCAAAGGCCCTGCGGAAAGAAATCAGATCCTGCAGGGCCCTGGTCTCATGAGGCAGAGCGTTCCACCAGGCCGGAGCCAGAGTTGAAAAGCCCCTGGCTCTGGTTGAAGCCAATCTAACTTCTTTAGGGCCTGGGACCACTAGGGTGTTGCTATTTATGGACCTTGAGGCTCTCCGTGGGGCATACCAGGAGAGGCGGTCCCGTAGGTATGAGGGTCCTAGGCCGTGAAGGGCTTTAAAGGACAAGAGCAGCACCTTAAATCTGACCCTGTACTCCACCGGGAGGCAGTGCAGCTGGAAAAGCACTGGGTGAATATGCTCCCATGGCAGAGACCCCGTGAGGAGCCTCGCTGCAGCATTCTGTACCCGCTGGAGTTTCTGGGACAGCTTCAAGGGCAGTATACAAATTCATATAAATGAATGGCAGTATACAAATACTTATATAAATAAAAATTACTTACACCAGGAGATAAATGGGAAGGTGTGCTGTGGTATCCTTCTGGGTCACCTGGCAGGCTTGAGTTTTGGGGGGGCTACGATCCTTCCTAAAGGGCAAATTTCTGAAGGTGGTGCTGGGGGACTCTGCTCTAGCCCATGGCCTTTGACACATACATCTCCAGAAGACTCCATCCTGTCCCAATCACTTGTTGAAATCTACATGAAACTTCCAGTTGAGGTCATATGGAGATCTGGGCTGTGTTGCCATCAACATAAGAGTCGCACCCAGCACTAGAGCTCTTGCATGATCTAATCTGGCATCGGCTGGGATGAGACAGTGGAAGTTCTGAACTGGTGCCTGGAGGCCATTTTGAAACGGAAGAGGTTGAACTAAGTGAAACGTACCTCGGATGTGATGAAAGCAGCTGTTGTTTTGGTGGTTCAGAGGAACTGGGGAAGATATTCAACCTGTTCTAAACAGGTTTGCCCTTCCCTTGAAGAAACAGCCTCACAGTTGTGCTGGTTCCGTGGGTTACCCGAGAGGCAAGGTCCAGGTCCTGTCCATGGTCAAAGGTGCAACGTGGAGGCAGTCCGAAGTAGCTGAAGCTGGGTTCAGGGCAGGGAGTCGGGTGAAGCCAGGAACAGGCATACAAGCAGGGAGCCAGGGCGGGTCAGGAGTTCAGGCAGGAAAGTAGGACCGGGTTCAGGCAACAACTAGCAACCAACAATGTTGCTCCCACAACTTGGGACTGGGGCTGTCTGTCTTTTATCTGCCCCGAGGCATAGGGCGGCCCCGATCCTCAGGTGACTTGCCTCTCCTGGCTTGGAGGCGAGCACTCCTCCTGCAGGAACTTAGTTCCCTCCACCTCTCTGCCCTGAGCCTCTGCAGCTCAGGAGAGGCTGGAGGGTTAGCGGACCCAGAGGCAACCTCAGCTTTCTCTGACGGGGCTGAGAGTGGAGCACCTGCAGGCAATAGGTCCTCCATCACTCAGGAGCCAGAGCAGACTCAGCTGGTGCCTGCACCTGAGGATCCAGGACAGGTGAGGAACCTTCAGGCTCATGCCCCAGCCCCGGCTCAGCTGGTTCTGGAGGCGGGGAATCCTGTGCAGGCTGGGATCCCTCAGGTTCAGCATCCGAGTCCGAATCCCAGGCCATCACAACAGTTTAGGGGTACTCCATCCTTGTTTATGGACATGCAGGTGGCAGTGGTGGCCAGGAGCAACTTCTGTCCCCATTCAGCCATGAAAATCCCTGGGTGAACCAACCCAAACCTAGCCCCTTCCTGTGATGGTGAGAATAACATAGGGAACATCATGTTTGCCACCTTGAGCTCCTGGGACAAAAGGTGGGATAGAAATGTAATAAATAATACTAACTCCCATCGTCCCTGACGATTGGCCATGCTGACTGGGGCTGAAGGGAACGTCTGGGGGTTCCCTATCCATAGATTACTGTAATTCACTCTACACTGGAGCATGAAGACAGTATAGAAACTTCTGCTGAATAGGGATGGTTAATTTGCGGCCTTCCAGGTGTTGCTGAGCAACAACTCCCAATAGCCTGAGCCAGTATGGCCAACTGTCAGGAGTGATGGAAGTTGTAGCTGAACAACATTTGGGGAGCCACAGATTAGGCCCCCTGTCTAGAATGTGGCAGTTAGACTTGTGCCTGGAACCAACAGGATATATCATATTATTCCAGTTCTGCGCTGATTTTGCGCTGATTCAGTCAGAGGGTTGGGCCAGATGATCCTCAGGGTGCCTTCCATTCTATGATTCTATCTTCTGAGGTAGTCCCTTGTGGCTTTGACTTCAGGAAAATCCCCCAAAGGATTAAGAGAGCCCTCAGTTTCCTAAGGGGTCATCCATGGCAGGGGGATGTGGGGAAGTTTGATGCTGCCAGACCAAACTCTCTATTTGCAATCATGCCACATGTATTTCTATGCTAAAGGAAAGTCATTAAGATATTGCTCATTGTAATGCTTTAAGGATAAATTGTGACTTAGGGTCTTTATTCTTCATACATGTGTATGTCTCCTGGTTAGCTTTTGAGACTAATTTGAATGATTCAACAGCTGAGGCCTAGCAAAGTTTACCAGAAATGGTGCCTTGCAAGTGCTGTAGCTATGGGCTAGGCAGGTTGTTTCCCCCAGGTGAAGCCCCCAGAGGGGCGCCATTGAGGCTCTCGGCCTCTGTGTGTGTCTTTGTGTATGTAAATGTGCATGGGAGGGGGCGTGCCAAACTGGGTCTTTGACCCAAGTGAAATAAAGCCTAGTTTTGCCCCTGGATTTCATAAAGCATATTTTTATCCAGGAGGATCCCCACTTACACGGGGGTTCCTGCACAAGTTGGTTCCATCTATTTCTGTCCCTGTTCTGCTCCCACCCCATTTTGGTGCCAAAAATGGCACACATGTCAGCAGTCACACATGTGCTGATCATGCACAACTGGGGAGGTGCCTGTGTACTTGCAGAGAAGCTACCTGGCAAAATGTTTGACTTGGTTCAGCTAAGCTCAGCATTTGCGAAGTCGGTTTGTTATAACATTGCTTAGCAAATTTCAGTGAAATCAGTCACTGAATCTGACAAAATTCAAGTGATTTAGAAAGACTGAACGGCAAGGCAGAGGAGAGAGAGGTCCCTCTGCTAACCATCTCCCCCTCGAAGCAAGGGCAGTTCCCCTGTCTGTTTTTTTCTAGCCTGTGGGTAGACTATTATGGTTGATCTCCTGTTTTCTGGATTCACAATGCCCAGAATCCCAGCTTTTAAAAAATACAAAATTTCTGTCTTTTGTGATTTGCAGACCATACAAAATGTCACAAGGGACTGGGGACGCAGGGAGCAAAGACCAAGCATTTCAGTATTGATACTATTGAACTGCCACGATTTCTAACACTGCTGAAAGATTACTCATAGCCTCCATCTTATGTGATATTTCTGAAAAGGTTCTTGTTGTAGGATATTTCACCTTCGCTGATGAGTCTTTGACATTTAATTGTGTTGTCCTGAGCAATATGGCTAGGAATGAGATTAATGAAATGGACTCTGCAGAAAAACGACCTTTAGAGCAACCCAGAACACTTTGCAAGACCTCTGCAGAACAGTGTTTACAAGTGCTACTATCAGAGCTGCTTGCAAAAGCTCAGTTGCTCTGCATATAAATCCCTAGGAATAAGATATAATTGGTAAGTGGTCCATTGCTGGCTTAAAATACAATCCTGTACAAGAGGTGAGGTTGAGGTGACCAAGCTAAGCTTTATAAGAGGGTAACAGTAAGGATGCGAGTGGTGCTGTGGTCTAAACCACAGAGCCTAGGGCTTGCTGATCAGAAGGTTGGCGGTTCAAATCCTCATGATGGGGTGAGCTCCCATTGCTTGGTCCCAGCTCCTGCCCACCTAGCGGTTCAAAAGCATGTCAGAGTGCAAGTAAATAACTAGGTACCACTCTGGTGGAAAGGTAAACAACGTTTCCGTGCGCTGCTCTGGTTCACCAGAAACAGCTTAGTCATGCTGGCCACATGACCTGGAAGCTGTCCACGGACAAACGCCAGCTCCCTTGGCCTATAGAGTGAGATAAGCGCACAACCCCAGAGTCATCCGCGACTGGACCTAACGGTCAGGGGTACCTATAACAGTAATCTAGGTAAGATTACAATGTACAAGTTGACAAAAACCTGCTGCTTAGATGTAAAACATTGCAGTGGAAAGTACTGGGTGATCTTCTGCTCTTGCTATGCCAGGCAGCCACCATGCCATGACATCACTCTTAATCCAGTGCACACAATACCCTCCCCACAACACCCAAGGAGGAAGCCAAAATGAAACTACTGCGCCATCTCCTGCAAAAGTCTCCGTGTCATAGTAGTTGAAGGGCTATATGAAGAACTTGGAGGCGTCCTAGGAGCCCTGTAGTAAGAACAATGCCTCTATGCAGACAAACTCAACAACACTGCCCACAAAACATGTGTATTGCCGCCTTTGTGTGTTTTGGGGCCAGCATTTTGCAGGAGAGTGGGGGGTGGAGGCTGCGAGAAAGCCACTACTTGCATAAGAAGAACGGTAGCTACAAAAGCAAGCTCAGGGGGTAGCTCAGTGGGAAAGTCAAAGGGTAGATGAAACAGGAGATGCACTCCTGGAGAGATCTGAATGTGACCTTTGCAAAGCCAAGAGTCCCTTTTGAGGGGTTAAGCTGGTAACAATAACTTCAGAAGGCAAAAAGGAGCATATTTGTGGCCCATGAACTTGAGTTAAAGGGAGTGGCCTGTCCTGCCCCCAGGATGCCTTTCAGCTTCCTTCATCCTATCAGGTTGTCCTGTCCCATCCCCATTCAGGAAAATTGCCAGTATCTGTTGGTTATTTTCCTGACACAATATTGCCTGTGATCCACTCAAGTCAACAGCAACCCCTGTTTGGTATGGTACATATTTATCTGTGTCCTCTCCTTAAGGGGGTTACTGCTACCATGAGTGGAGTAATGGAGGGTGGATAAAACAGTACATGCCATTTCCCTGTAGGGAATGGGAGACACCCTGTGGGCCTGGGTGTTTTGCGATCTCGGGACTCCCACCCCCTTTTTTGGGGAAGATTTGGAGGTGTTGGGGAAAGGGATGGAAGCTTTGAAGTGTGGTCCTCCTTCCCTTTCTTTCCAACAGCCTTGCAGCTCCAGTTGTAGCTGCAGAGTTGTGATTCCTGTTGGGCATCCAAAGTCCTGAGGTAGAGTACCTGAAAGGTTGCTAAGAAGACAATGTTGGCAATGATTTCATTGTGAACCTGGGGACTTTTATGCTGTGTGCCCTCTCAGCGGTGAACTCCCTGCTAAGTTACCACCTGTTGTGCTCTGAAGTTCATAAGCAAGAGAATAGATCAAAGTGGCAATGGTGTTCCTTGGCTATGTCTCATATCATGTTGTTCATGTGCTGTGATTGGCTGAAGGGTTAGAATCCAGGCCTCCATTACGGCTGTGAGGGTAGAGTCCAGTCGTCTGAGGTCCCCTGTGGCAGATGTAAACATTATCCTTGCCTATTCAACTAAGATCAAGTAGTGGAGCCCTTCACTGTGTCTCATCCATGGTCAGCACAAGTTTGGTTGGGACGAGGGCTAGGGCTTTCTTAGTGTTGGCACCAGAATTGGCCTCCTTTCTGGTTGCCTTCCATCAGTTGTGAATATATTTTCATTTTAGCAGACTTTTCATTTGTCAGATTAAAGTACTTTTACTTTCATTTGCCAACCGCAGGCCAGCTCTGTTATGTTTTAATTGTTGCTGTATTTTATTATTGTGATTTGAACTATTGTAAGATGTCTTGAGTAATACATATGGATTAGAAAGCCATGGTCATTAATCTTATAATCAATAAATCAGTACATACCAGGTAGGACCAGCCTGTGAGCCCAGAATTCTGACTAGGCTTGCTTCCTTCCTTCCTTCCTTCCCTCCCAATCTTCCCAGTTTCCTCCTTGTTTTGGCAGATATTAATTCATTCCTAAAAATTATATACCACTTAATAGAAGAATAAATATCTTAAGTAGTTTAGGGTTTAAAACATGAACCACAAAAAATTAAATCCGGCTCAGAACCTAAAAGGCAGCTAGTGCAGATCTTCCAACATCTGTGTAGAGTTATGTGCAAAGCTGAGGGCCCCAGTAAGCAGCTGCATGCTGCACTGTCTGCATCTTCCAAATGAGGCGTGACAGTAGCCCCACAATCAGCACATTATAGTAATCTAGAACCATTACTAGTGCAGGGTTCTTGCTGGACCCATGTTAATTCCAGCCACTCCCAGCAAAGGCTTTTAGGAATCATCCAATTCCAACCTGTAAATGTAACTTGAGGATAGGACAGGAATTGCCCACGTTAATTTGTCAACACATCTTTCCCAAACAAATGCAGGCATTAAAATGCCCCATGTAGCTTTCTTGTCTTAACTTTTTGAAGGGATGGGGCTTTGGGGATCAAAGCTTGTAAGTGCTGAAGAAAACTACACCGGAAGTCAGTTTCTATAGAAGAAGCATGGATGCTTATATCTTCCTTTAAGCTTGGGTTGGTGGGGACCTGGGTGGTGGTGGTAGAAGGTAGACCAAGATCTACTAGTACGGTAATTATAGGGATGTGATAGTGGTGAGCTCCCGTCACTCTGTCCCAGCTTCTGGCAGCCTAGCAGTTCAAAAGCACACCAGTGCAGATAGGTACCGCTGCGGCGAGAAGCTAAGCGGCGTTTCTGTGTGTTCTGGCTTCTGTCATGGTGTCCCGTTGCGCCAGAAGCAGTTTAGTCATGCTGGCCACATGACCCGGAAAGCTGTTGGTGGACAAATGCCGGCTTCCCTCGGCCTGAAGCGAGATGAGCGCCACACCCCATAGTCACTTTTGACTGGACTTAACCTTCCAGGGGTCCTTTAACTTTACCTTGCCTTACCAGTAATTATACTGCTTAAAAGAAGAGAGTAGGGCAGGGAGGGATAGATTGGAAAAAAAGTAATCAGGGAAGTTTGGATGTGCACAGTAAATAGCAGATTTTTGTGTGAAAGAACTATGAGCTCAGTTTCAATTAGGTACTCAGAATAAACCCTCGGACGGAGAATTATTCAATTCTATGTCTTTTGCACCCAACTTCAGTTGGTGGATCTTGGCATTCTAGTAAAAAAAACCAAGTAGATTCTGCAAGCCTGAGATCTTCCTATCCCTACTTTGCAATCCTAGATTTGGAGACTGGTTATGGTTACTCAGTGTTGTCAGTGAGAAGGTACTCTTCTTTGGGTGATGAAGGAAGTAACATTCAGCCTTCTGTCGAAACGTATCTGTTCCTCTCCAGGGCCAAGCTCTGAACAGGTTTGAAACTGAAACCAGCTGCTTGCATGATGCTGTTTCTGTCCTGTCCTCTGCCCTGCCCCCTGCTGTGATGCCACCAGGAAACCACCCCCTACCCAACTCCCTCGAGCAGTTTCGCACATGTAAAAATAAGTTTCTTTGTTGTTGTCATTGCATAATTAAGGCAATGAATGCTCATACAAGCCTACATACATGAATATTCATGTGATGTTTTTAATGATTTTTGTTTTTTTAAAGAATGGACATACTACCTGAAGCATAGGGGAAAGGGCCAAATCTGACACTGAGCCAAACTTCAATTCACTGCTATGCACATTGGTAATTTCCATTGAAACCCAGGTACAGCGACATTCTCTTGAGTTACATTTTTATGTTATGCCTGTCTTCATCCCATATTACTTATTTGTTAAATGTATATTGCACCCTTCCTTCCAAAGCTGGCCAGGATGGCAAACATCAAGCGATAAAACAATGAGAATGTATTAAAGAACATTTTCAAGAACGATTCCAATGTACTTGCAGATGGGGAAATATCTTGGTTTTAAAGGCTTGTTGTTCAAAGAGGAAAGTTTTTAAGTAGGCACCTAATAGACCACAACATTAAAGAACCTCCTGATAAGGTGGTATCTGCAGGAGGCCCTCACTGGCAGCGATCGATTGGCTGTATAAAGGGTTTGGGCGTTTGAGGGATTAAGATACATTCCATGGTGGAACCCCAGCACTGAAGACTGATCAAAGGGCTTCACCACTGAATCCAGACTCTATAGGAGAAATTTAGTGCAGCTTGCTGTTGCAGTGAGTCACATTCTGGACGGTACTAGGATTTTTGGGAAATGGAATTTCTCTCTCCCCCCTCCCTCTGTTAGTTCCCTGCCTGAGTTTTTTTGGCAAAACTGCACAGTACCCTATAAAGAGCCTCATAAGAGTCTGCATGCAGAGGAGGCTTTGCCGGATAAAGGCATTGCAGAGGATATGGAGGCACATTTAAAGCACGGCAACTGCTCCAATAACCAGAAAGCCCATCTTGATGGGAGTTGGAACAGAAGCCTGGCTGGGAATCCAGTTGCTCGCCAACCCCTCCTTCGTGTTCTTTCGTTAAACAGCTCTGGTTGACTCTTTGCAACTGTGAGTCATTTAAAGAAGGGCTTTTTTGTCTGCACGACTGGACTGGACAGCCTTCCCGTCTGCTGCAAAGGAATTTCATATTCCACCGCCCCCCCCTCTTCCAAATAGCTCCAGGTCTGTAGCAGTTTATTGCACAAACAGCCCCACACTCTTGTCTTACACTGGGGGGGGGGGGTTGGAGGAAGAGAGAAGAGAGGAATCCACCCAGTGCAGATCAAACCTCTCCCCTTTTCTCCCTTCCCCCTGGCAGCTGGGATTCTTAATGCGTTAAGCAGGCTGCTGCTCTGCTGAGGGACAAATCTCCATTTCAAAGCCCGTGTGTCAACTTTAAGTGGGAACACACAAATGTCCTGTGCAACTCCTTTTGGGGGCATGGGAGGGAGTGATCATTCCACAGAGAGAGAGACAGAGAGAGAATGTGAAATGGGTTTTTAAAGCAAGGTGGGGAATCTGGCAAAGGCTATGCCCTTTCTGAGTGTAGGGTAGCAAACTTTTATTTCCAACAGATTCCCCTGCTCTGCTCCCACCCTGCTCCCCCAAATTGGAATTGCAAGCAAAAAATGGTTAGGATGAGCAAGGAGAGGTTGGGAGGGGGTTTCTGCTGAGCTCCAAGTTATGTATGCACTTAGCAAGAGGCCAGGGGAAGAGGTGGGTGGAAAGGGGGGGGGGGAGAAAAGAAAGGTTTTCAGGCCTTTTGTTAAAACACACACACATACACACAGAGGCACCCGCCTGATATAAACTGTCTTGACATTAGATGGTCTTGTTTTTCTAGGCTTACAAAACCAGAAGGATTAAATTAAGAGCAAAATGGGGAGAGGGGGAGAGAGTTAAACTCCTGGCCTCGGCATTCCTTGGCAGAGGAAGGCCACTCCACTCCCCGCCTCGGGTCCACGTTGCACGTCGTTCTGTCCACAGAGCTCGGAAAGCGGGGCGCAAAAAGTTTGGGTGTAGTCCCTTCTTGTGTGGGGCGAGCGGCTGAGGTACCTTTGCCAAAAAAGAGGAAACTAATGAGATCCATCTGTCGGTGCTTTTGAAAGATTCATAAGACAGGTCTGAGAGTTGGAGCGGGGCGGGGGGGGGGGAGAGAATGCTGGAATATGAGCCATGCAGAAAAACTTTTGGCAAATGCAATTCTTACCAAACAAAACAAAAACAAAACAGAAAGAGGCCCTGGCAGCAGAACTAAGGGCTCAATCCCATGGGGTAGCAGTTGGTGATGACGCTGTGGCCGACTCGAGAGTTGTGCTCTTGTGTCACTGAAGTCACCTAGAAAGGAAGGAGGAATTCCAAAACTGGGTCACATAAATAAAGTGGCGGGGGGGTGGGGTGTGTGGCAGAGAGAGAAAGTTCACACACTTCTTCGGTTTGAGAAAAGAGAAAGTTTAAAAGGCCATTTGTCGCCGAAACCTCTAAGTCCATTTTCCCCCTCTTGTAAATTTTGGAGCCAGTAGAAAGAACTCCATTTCTCTCTCTCTCTCTCTCTCTCTCTCTCTCTCTCTCTCTCTCTCTCTCTTGGAACTTCCCAAATCACCAGTTGTCGTGGAAAAAAATAATCTAGTGGGAGTAGCAAAAGAGCCACTCTTAAGTGGCGACAAGGGGGTGGTAGTGGGGCTGGCATGCTCCCTGGCAGGCCGCATTCAAACACCAAGAGGAAAATCCCATTCAACTTCTTTTTTTAAATTAGACCAGATGGAATTTGCTCCTCCTCTATCTAGCTGGATTGCTTTGATACTGGACACATGTTTGCAGCCTTCCAAATGTCCATCTGGTTTGCTTTAGTGGCCCTCTGACTTTTGGCTTTAAACCACACTCGCTTCTCTGATGGAAGAGGATGCGTGTGTCTGGGGGTGGGTGGGTGCGTTCTGGAGGCTCTCTTTTCCACCCTCGTTCTGTTAAGGAGGCTTAAAATGTGGAATGCAAAGTTGTGCACTCTTTCTCTCTTTCTTTCCCACCCCATTCCTTGCTGCAGTGCTTTACAACTCTCTCTCTCTGCCCCCCCCCCAATCTTTTTGGGTATACACACCAGTCCCATAATCCGCAGGACCAGTAAGTTGCTTCCTCCAGGAACATTTTGGTGCAAAAGAAAATGCAAAACTATTTATTTCTATCCGTTACCTTTTAAAAAGCAACTGAGTGACACAAGGAAACATCAACAACAACTCTTTCAGAGTCACAATTCTACCACAAAAAGCTGGAAAAGGATTTGGGTGGGGATGATGTATGTGCTCCCTCCTGCCACTGAGAAATTAAACTGAATTGAAGGTGGAAAGTTTTATTTCATGCCCCCCCCTTTTTGAATATATGTGCTAGTGACAATGGGATTCTCCTCCCCACTTCCAAGTTTTACCCTTTAGTGTACTGCTTCTGCTTTAAAGAGATATATTACTAGAGGTGTTATCATCTCACAAGCATGGGTGGAATTTTCTAGCTGATTTCTGGTTAGGATCAGAGTGACTTCTATAAAGCCTTTTTAGGAGCTTACTTTAAATACAAAAAACGACCTTTTGTGTATATGTGTGTAGCTAGGACTGAATTTTGATTGTTGCCAAATCAACAGAATTCCATTTAGAAATTTAAAAGAGGGATAATGATTGGCGGGAGGCAAAGACGTTTAAGTAATTCATTAGAAGGTTTTAAAAAAGACGTTAACTGTTTTTAAAATACAGGAATTAATTTTCCGCTTGAGAGAACTGAAATTTAGGCTGCAGTTTACTTCGGTGCAAGAACCACTGAACTTAGTGGGACTTATTTCTGAGCAAAAAGCTCAAAAGATTGGGCTGCTGTTATATGTATGTTTTCACTGTTGTGACAAAGGGCACCGGAACCCCTAATAGATTTACTTGGAGCGGGAAATAGAACAATGAGGTGGCAATTAAATCTTTCAAGAGGTTACATAACATTCAGCAAAATGCATGTGTAGGCAATTGTCACATATGATTATCTGCACATGGTCATCCTTTTTTTCTAGAAAGTGCTGTTTGATTACGAATTCTAACACGTGCATCAACGCACATAGATTTCAGTGGAAGCCTTGGGCTGTGGTCTCACAAACATTTTTAGAAATCCATTCTATCAAAAAAATCAGCAGAACTTACTTCCAAACAAATTAGTTAATGCTGTGAATGCTACAACATTTCCACCAGACACACCACTCTTTTACTGAACAAAAAACACAAACCTGATACTTCCTCATAAAGTCACTTAAGAACCTGTCCAAATATTTTTGACTTTTTTTGAGAGTTGGCAAGGGAGGTGGGGAAGGAGTAATAGCATACCCCCACCAAAAAAAAAAAGACAAAAAATTGAGTCAAAATATAATTTTTTCTCTCTGCCGAATTTCTGGTAACGTAAGGTACCAGTTCTCAAAAGTTAAATAAACGCCTTGTCAATCTACGAAAGCAAATATATATATATATATATATATGGGGATTCTCCTTGAAAACTTTATAAAATGTCATCAAGCACTTTCCAGCGTCCCTTTCTAAAAAGGTTCTTTCTTTAAGAAAAAAAACAGATCCATCCCTTTGGCAAACAGGCATTGTGTGCTGGTCTCTGAAGTATGCATTGCAGCATTTAACTGCTTTATAGAATTTGACTGAGGGACATCTCGCCAACAGATTGCTTTTGAAGCTGCTGCTGTTTCTGAAAAAAACTCAAAACTGAATTTGCAAAGAACAAGTCTGTTTAATACAGGAAATGTAGTTTTTAAAAAGACACCTTTTGTACAAAACATCTAAAGGGAAGGGGGAATAGAAATGTACAAATGCAACATAAAAAAGAACTCTGCAGCTTAAGGCAGGAGGGAGAGGGGAACCCTTTTCTTGCAGCAGATTTCTTTCTTTAGCAGAAATCACCATAAGGAGATCCGCACAGCCAGGGCCCAATTTTCAGCAAAGGACTCACATCCCACCGCCACCGACACTGTGTTTTCATAGATGCAGAAAGTTACTTGCAAACCTTCAGAAGTGGAGAGGAAAAAATGAGAGAGATGGGAGAAGTCTTCCTGGAACCGTACCAAAAAACTGTAGTCTCCAAAGAGGAGTTGGTGGGCGATGTGTTTTTGCAGGGGGTGGGGGAGCAATTCCAAGCCTGGCTCTTCAGAAAAGTTTAAGCGAGAATGTCCTATTAAGGGGCCAACCCAAACAGCAGGCAGTCCTCGTGGCTCCATGGAGAGGGAGGGGTGATGATGGTATGGCTAAGGCAAAGGGGAAATATATATATAGTACCCAAAGAAGGGGGGGGGGAGAAGAATATGGGTGACCATTTCCTTTCTTTGACCCTCTCCCTAGGTTTCTGGGTCCTTGCTGGCATTCTCTCTCGCTCTTTTTTTAAATAGAAATATATAATTAAATTTACAAATGCTATTTACAATTTTAATTACAAAAGACACCCTTTAATAGTTAATAAAAACCTAAAGCAAAAAAAAAAGTTTTAATTAAAAGGAGACAGTTTTAAATACTTCGGTCTCTCTCCCTCGTTCTTTTCCTCCCGTGCCTCCGCGTTTTCTCTCGAGATTGTCAAAAGGAAGGTCTCGGCTCTGTGCAACAGGACTTCCCAAATTCCAGAGAGAGGCTCCCCCTCCCTGCAAAAAAAAACCCCATACCCCCACAGAGCACATCCGGGGTGGGGGCCCCCTGTTTTTTCCTCATAATTGTTTCAAAGTTTGGGGCAGGCAAACCAAGTCTCTCTCTCTCCTTCCCCCACCTCTCGATATCCCCCTTTTCAAACGGTCGTCTCCCCGTGTTTGCTGTTAGTTAGCCTGGTATAGAATTTCCTCCAGGAGTGCAGGGTTTTGCCCGACCAGATCCAGAACCCCGAGGTGATGCCCACGATGAGCGTCATGAGATACTTGATCATGTAGACGGTGAAGTCGGGGTTCATCCGCGGGGTGTACTGGAGCGGGCAGGGGATGGCCAAGCTCTTGCAGTTCTGGCTGATCCAGCTGCGCTCCCAGTGCTCGCGGAAGGCCTGCTCGTAGAAGTAGCAGGCGATGACGATGGTGGCCGGGACGGTGTAGAGCACGCTGAAGACCCCGATGCGCACCATCAGGCGCTCCAGCTTCTCCGTCTTGGTGCCTCCGTGCTTCATGATGGTCCGTATGCGGAAGAGGGAGACGAAGCCCGCCAGCAGGAAGGAGGTGCCGATGAAGAGGTAGACGAAGAGCGGCGCCAGCACGAAGCCGCGCAGGGGGTCAATGTTGTTGAGGCCCACGAAGCACACGCCGCTGAGCAGGTCGCCGTCAATCTGCCCCATGGCCAGGATGGTGATGGTCTTGACGGCCGGCACGGCCCAGGCGGCCAAGTGGAAGTACTGAGAGTTGGCCTCGATGGCCTCGTGGCCCCACTTCATGCCAGCCGCCAGGAACCAGGTGAGCGAGAGGATGACCCACCAGATGGAGCTGGCCATGCTGAAGAAGTAGAGCATCATGAAGAGGATGGTGCAGCCTTCCTTCTTGGTGCCCTGCACCACCGTGCGGTAGCCGTCGTCCTGGAAGCGCTCGTTGCACACCACCCGCTCCTCCAGCACAAAGCCGGCGATGTACGCCACGGACACCATGGTGTAGCAGCCCGAGAGGAAGATGATGGGCCTCTCTGGGTAGCGGAAGCGCTGCATGTCCACCAGGTAGGTGGTGACGGTGAAGAAGGTGGAGGCGCAGCACAGCACCGACCAGATGAGGATCCAGATGCGCGCAAAGCGGATCTCTTCCTGGTTGAAGAACATGTGTCCGTCGGGCTTGGCCGGCTCGCAGGGCGCAGCACAGTCCTTCTCGCCCAGGAACTTGTAGTTGAGGTAGCTGGGCACCTTGAGCACGCGCGGGCAGTGGAAGGGGTGCTCCAGGGTGGCGTAGCGGGGGTGGCCCGCCGTTCCTTGGCCAGCGATGGGGGTGGCGCTGGTGAGCAGCGCGGGCGAGCCGCCTTCCTCCGAGTGGTTCTGCCCCACGCAGATCTGCTCCGCGCCGTGGCGGGGGAAGTTCTCGCAGCGCAGCCGCTCGGGCCACTGGAAGCCGAACTTGTTCATGAGCGCCTCGCAGCCCTGGCGCGCCCGCTCGCAGATGGAGCGGCACGGCGGGATGGCCTGCTCCAGGACGGTGCACACGGGCGCGTACATGGAGCACAGGAAGAACTTGAGCTCCGGCGAGCACTGCACCTTCACCAGCGGGTAGAACTGGTGCACCTCCAAACCAGCGTCCTCTTGGCTCGTGTGCCCCAGCAAGTTGGGCATGATCGTCTGGTTGTAGGCAATGTCGGTGCACAGAGGGATGGAGATCGGCTGGCAGAAGCCGTGGTCGGGGATCGAAATGCCCTTCTCCCCATGAAACTGGGCCCGGCAGGAGCCCAGCAGCAGCAGCGGCAGCAACAGCGGCGGCGCCAGGCAGCGAGCCAAGGACGCGTCGGCAAGGCGCATGGTGGCTCTCTCCCCCCCTCGGTTCTCACCGACACCCGATCGACTCGTCTCCTCCCCAGGACGAGCTGGGATCTGTCACTCCCTCGAGGGACACGGGTCCTGGCAAAAGTTTCCGAGTTGGTTTTCTGCGGGGGGGGGGGTGAAGAGGGGGATCCGCCTGGGAGATCCAGGGGAGCAACTCCACTCACCCAGCGGGAAACTTCCTTGCTGTGCGTCTCTCCGAGCGCCTTTCGCGTCCCTTTGTGTCTTCGCTCCCCAATTAGTCCGTTTCAAAGGAGGGCCCCCGGGCTGAGCTGCGCTTCGCCCAGCCTTCTCCTCTTTCTCCTCCCAACTTAATCAATTCCAGTCCGGCCCCCTCTCTTCCTTTCCCCCCTTCCCAGCGCCATCAAAGAGACCTTGGCTGCCTAAGCCCCTTCCCAAAATTTCCTCTCGCCCAATCAGATTCAAAATCAGAGACCAGCCCTCCTCCCCCCTCCCTCCCTTCCCAGGATTGGTCAATCGCGGAAGGGGAAAAAAATTAACGAGATCACGAATCAGATGCCAAAAACCTCTCTCCTCTCTCCGCCTCCCCCCGCGCCTGCTCAGTCACGAGCCTGTGGCTGCTTTTAAGGAGAAATAATTTACCTTCGATGATGATTATTCACCTCCCGCCACAATTATAATTATTAGCAGGCAGATTATCTTGGTTGTGCGGGCAGCACAACTACTCCCCCCCCCCTTTCCGATTCTTAATAGGCAAAGTGCAGAGCGCCGCCTCTCCCTTCTCTGCAAACAATTTCCAGTCAAAACACACAGAAAACTGCCGGAGTGAGTTGCATGTTTATCCCCACATCCTGTTGCCTCTTCTTTCTCGCCAATCTCCCTGCCTCCAGTTCCACACACTTCCACACAAGAGATGGAAAAAAAGTTCATGAAAGTCCCTGCTTCCTTGGTACTGTATTTCATTATTAACCTTTTTTAAAAAAAAATGGTTGAGACCCCCTCAAGGCAGCCGTTTCACCCAGAAGTTGTGCCTGGTGTTTGGGAAGTTGGAGGCAATTAATGCTCTCTGCTGGTGCTCAGAGGCAGACTTTTCTGTATTACAGTGGTACCTCAGGTTACAGACGCTTCAGGTTACAGACTCCGCTAACCCAGAAATAGGACCTTGGGTTAAGAACAGTTTCAGGTTAAGAACGGACCTCCAGGACAAATTAAGTTCTTAACCCGAGGTACCACTGTATTAGGTTATACATTGTTGCTCTATATATCACTAAGTTGGGAACAAGGTGTGGGAGTGAGCCCTTCAGTTTAGACCTGATGCATGACCTTGTTGGAAAGGAATATTTTCCCAACACAATGTCTGATTGTACTCAGTCTTGGGAGGGAGGTGGGGTTGCCTTCCCTTCTTAGGCTCAGAGCAAAATCTAGAGCAGCAATGGGGACCCCCGGGTCCTCCAGATGTTGCTTGAGGACAGCTCCCATCAACGCTGATCATTTGTCACGTCGGCCTATGGGAGCTGGAGCATCAGCATGCGGAATGCCACCTGTGATTCTAGAAGGTGGAAGGTGCCATGTTGCAGCCCACCCCCCAAATTATTTTGAAAAGATCTAGTGGTTGTATTTGGCTCATGTTTATACTAGTCCAGGGGACCAAAAGACTATGGTGGACGTGCCCAAAGATTAAGGCTTTCTGGGAAATGATATATAATGAACTGAAAAAGGTATTTAAATATACCTTCCTTAAGAAACCAGAGGCCTTTCTCTTGGGCATAGTCGGACAATTGGTGTTAAAGAAAGATAGAACGTTTTTTATGTACGCGACAACAGCAGCAAGAATACTCATCGCAAAGTATTGGAAGACACAAGATTTGCCCACCTTGGAAGAATGGCAGATGCAAGTGATGGACTATATGGAGTTGGCAGAAATGACTGGCAGAATCCGAGACCTGGGAGAAGAATCAGTGGAAGAGGACTGGAAGAAGTTTAAAGACTATCTGCAGAAACACTGCAAAGTTTATGAATGTTAAAATAATGTTGGATTTGGAAATAATAAGGCATTAGGGACATAGCTTAAAAAGTATGCAAAATGTAATAGAAAAGGAGGAAAGATTAAAGTGATATTATGTCGAAAGTAAATAATATTATAAAGGTGATTAAGTACGAGGAGAAAAGATTGGTGACATAATAGAATGAACTTAATAATTAGAAATGAGATCTGAAAGAGGGTAAGGATTTGCTGTATCTGATTGGGTAAAGAGGAACACAAAAAAGGGAGGCGTGAGGAAGTCAAGAAAGGAAGTTAATTAAGTATGATCGAAAAAGTTGGAGTTTTTATGTTTTTGTACTTGGTTGGGTGGAATTTTTCTTTACTGCATTTTATATTTCTGTGTTTTGATCTGTTTTATGTGTTACTTTTGATTATGCTTTATTTCTTTTTACATTTTTTCTACTTCTGTGGTGGTTATGTACTTTTATTTTTTGTAAAAACCTAATAAATATATATATTTTTTTAAAAAACAAAAGACTTCCTCCCTTTCTCTCCAAAGACCTGGGACTTGTGGAAGTTATGATTTTCCTCTATAAGTGTGTGGACCGATTCACTTGCTCAAATCATCTGGTGGCATTTGCTCTGCAGTCCCCATTCTGATGGACAATTGCTCTCCACTCCTGACACATGAAAGACTGATCTGGTTTTTGTCTGTAGTTTGGTGGGTGAGCCTGCTTTTAAGGCAGAGAGCTGAATTTTCTGGCATTGGAAGAGTTCTGAATCTACAGGAGCTTCCAGACAATCTGTTTATTGACCATTCATAACATCGTAGAATTGCAGAGTTGGAAGGGGCCTCAAGGGTCATCTAGTCCAACCCCCTGCAACACAGGAATCATTCATCTTTATTTGTTTGCAGGGAGATTAGAAAATATTAGCTATTTAACGGGGATTCATTATGGATCTGTTTGCAGGGGAGGTTAGAGGATGTCATGTCTAACCAAGCATTATCCCACAATTCCAGTACATTTTACCATCACTTCCCTTACTGCAGAAAATCTTTTTGGGAAGAGAGTCTGTTGCACAGGACCTCTCATTCAGTGTAAATGTGCGGTCTGAATTTTCCTGTATGCAATTGAATCCCACCCCAAAATAGTGACACACTGGAAGCACCCCATGAATTCCAAATATTACATTTGCAGAATAGCTGGACAGCAGCCCAATTCATAGCTAAGCTAAAGGACTTAGATGCAAACCAATTTAGCTTTGATGGAAATAAGTTAGATTATAGTCAAGTACTTTGGCTTAATATGGACCCACAAGGGAAAATGTAGGGCCCCTCCAGATGACCTATTTGCTTGTACAAAGCTTACGTGGAAGTTAGATTATATCTGGCCCTCAACAAATGCTTCCAGGGTGTTCCAGCATCTTCCGCATAGCCATTAGTTCATCCCACACTTTTCAATGCATTTCCCCTTCACCTGTCAAACTTGCAAAAAGTCCTTATGTTTTTTACAAGTGGATTTGCTGCACTAGAGCCAGAATGCTTTGAATTCATTTTAAATGCGTAAGCCTACAGTTCTGGGGTGCCACTGAATCCCTCCCACAGCCCCTCCAGACTGGTGTTGTTTTTTTGAGAGTGCGTTCTGCAACATATTAATGACACAATAATAGTGCATTCATGCTGGATATATAATGGACTGTTCACACGTTTCCCTTTATGAGCTGTTCTGTGGTGCTTCCGCAATGTTACAGCCTTATTGCCATCTGGAGGGGCATCCTTGTGCGATAAGTGGCACCAAGCAACAACACCCCACCCCGGAAGATTTGTTGTGTGAAGTTACAGGATTTCAGCAGGAAGCTATGGTACATGCACTAGTTGCAAATGAAGCAGTATGTCCACCCCAAATCTCCTCTGCATCCGGGAGTTGTAGGCCTGTGAGACAGTGTTCCAGGCATCCATGGAACAGTCCATGCACATCAGAACACATTTCTGCTCGGATTTGTTGAGGGATCTTCCAGGTTTTCTAATACACTTCAGGAAACATTTTCCCGTCATCCTCTGCAGCAGCTCCTGCGAATTTGCCACAGCAACCCGCACCTTGACCTACTCCACCAGCACCCCAGGGATCATCAGCCACCAGACGAGAAGTCCCCGTTGTCCGACTCCATGCCCATTGCAGGCCTGCCAGCAGGGGCATTGCTAATGAGAAGTTTGAGGACCCGAGACATATGGGGACGAGCGAACAGGTTACATCTCTGGTTTCCAAAGCACATAGAGAACTGACATAATCTACAGATACAGCTATATAATGGATGATGGCTTAAGATGACACCATCTGAGCCAATTAAGTATAAATTCTCCCATCCTTGCAGCACTGTGACAGGAAATGGTATGCCTGCTGGTGGCTTCATCATCGTCATCGTCATCATCATCATCATCATCTAGATTTTTTAACTGACATTCACCATGAGGTCCCAGGGAGGCTTACAACAATCTAAGAAACAGTATTAAAAACATTTATCAGTTTTGTCTATGCCGACTCCTTAGAAGGAGAGGAAGTACAACGCCTAATTAATTCATGGAATTTGTTTCTCCAGGATGCTGGGAATAGCTTTTTAAACACAGATTAGACATCTTGACAGAGGGACTGTGAAAGCCAAGTGGAACCCACAATGGAGAGGAGGATCAACAGCTGTTAAGTCATGATCACTCAGAACAGAATTTCTATGGTCCAAGGCAGTATACCTTTGATTATCAGATCAGATAGGAACATAAGAGTCTGCTTACACCTTCATCCATCTAACTTAGTCTTATCTACACTGATTGGCATCAGCTCTCCAGAATTCCAGAAGGGAGTCTTCCTCAGCTCTTTTTGTAGCACGTAGGGGTTGAACCTGTGCCCTGCCATCAAGCAGCAGTCATTCCTTAATAGAAGTAACAGGGAAAGAGCTAGTGTGATGTTGGACTGGGACCCAGAAGATGTTGGTCTAAGTCCCCACCCAGCCATGAAGCTCATAGGGTGACCCCGGCCTGGAGCAGTCACAGTCTCTCAGCCTAGCCTACCTGAGCCTTCTTTTTTGTGAACATAAAATGAGGAAAGAGAAGAACTATGTAAACCACCTTGAGCGCCTTAGATGAAAGGGGGAGATAGATGTGTAATAAATAAATGAAAGATAGCATATTCCAGCAAAGGAATCCTTCTTTTCTCTCTCTCTCTCTCTCTCTCTCTCTCTCTCTCTCTCTCTCTCTCACACACACACACACACACACACACACACCTGGGGCACAACCGTAAATCACACTGTATATGTTTGCAGTACTGGTGGGTCAAAAACGGGCAGCAAGGAAGGCAAAGGGAAAGACTTAAGGCTGTGTTTGCATTCCCATTTACTCTGCACCCAGTGTGTTTCCACTGCTGGTTTGGGGAAGCAATGTGCATACGACGGTAGCCGCCATCCATAGTTTCTTTTACTGCGTTTTGATGTGTGTGTCCCGTCCCCCCCCCCCCCCCAGCTTCGATTGGAATTGAGAAAAATAATGACCTAGCTGCCTTCTAAGCTGGTAATGTGTACACAGCGTAAGATGCAACACTGAGAGCAGCAGCAAAGGGAAACACACCCACACCCAATTCCAAATATGCTGAGAGCACTCGCAAGCATTGCACAGCCAGACCGATGGTTACCCAGCGGAGCCCTCTGCTCCCTCTTGGGGGAATGCAAAAGTCTACAGAAGGATTCTGTGCAGCTCCCAAATGTATTTTAAAGAGATCGGCTGGTCCAGTAATAATTATACGGAGATTTCCCCCACCCAAAGAGATAAAGATCCTCTTAAAAGTGTCTCTCCTCCCTCCCCCACCTAAGCTGAAAGCCTCCATCTTTCTGTGAGCTGGGAGACCTCTTAAAGGGACCCCTTTAATAGCTAGGTTGCTCCTTGTTTATAATTGCCCCTTTTCGCGAACAAAGAAATGCATTATGGCCCCCTTTTCTTTAATGGCACCTCAAAGCAAGAACATTCTTTAACATGTTGTTGTGAGAGTTTGTTTGGGAGAGGGAGAAATTTAGGATTGGCGGAGGAGGTCTTAATTATGCAACATGTAGGGGCCATTAACAAGCAGATCTTAAAGCAAAGTTCATTACATTTTAATTGATTATAATTGTATGTTGGGATTCTCCCATACTTATGGGATGTGCTGGGTGGGTGCAAATTTGATTTCTATGTCAGTTCTGGTAGGAAAGGAATGCTGGACTGGGGGGCGGGGACGACACCATTTATTAAAACAACTGTTTGATACTTATTTTAAATCCTGCATCAAATTTACATGTTCTTGTATACGTTGGGATGAAGTGACACTGAAAAAGTGTGGAAGTCTTATTTTATTCTACTGAAATGCTTTAACTTTGATTATTTTCACATTACAGAAAGATGGAATCATCAAGCAAGGCTGGCTGGTCATTAACTACATAATCTCCTTAAATTGTTCCTTAAGATAAACTTAAAGACACTGGTTTGGAACCAGAGTCAAGCTGCAGTCCACTTACCTGGGAATTCAAAAGTACTCATTTCTGAGCATCTGTGGTTAGGATTTCACTGCAAATAACTTGAATTTAGGGTGTCGTACACCACCACCCCTTCATGGAACAGCAGGGCCATTGCTGCATCCATAGTCCTGGGGGTGGGCAAGACAGTGAGAAGGGGCTAAGTCCATAGAGCTGTACTGCTGATAGGCAGATACTCAGACAATAGAAATACAATCGGTAGAGAGGGCTCTGTGTGATGTCATTTCCCCTGCATCTTCTAGAGGGAAAGGAGCATACAGTACTTCCTGTTTGTCTCTCTCTCTCTCCCTTTGACCAGTGCTGGATTCAAACATGCCTCCACTTGATCCAACTTTAGGCACATGCCCACACCCTCGCAAGTGTCCTATTTTCCAGGGACATCCCTGATTTAGAGAAGCCATCCTGATTTCTGATTTGATCCCAGAATGTCCCACTTTTCCTTAGGATGTCCCTAGTTTCATTGGAGAATTTTTTTTTTAATGTTAAATGTTTTGTTATGTTTTTATTTATGTTGGAAGCTACCCAGAGTGGCTGGGGCAATCCAGTAAGATATGTGGGGTATAAATAGTAAAATTATCATTATGGAATGGGATGTCCCTATTTTCATCAGAGAAATGTTGGAGGGTATGCGCCCCTGAAGCTGGTTATACTATAAATATAGATATTTTGCCTGCATAGTTTTTACTGCTGCCATTACTACGAACCAGTGTACGATTATAAGTAAATTATATTTTTTTAACTTACTTCCCAAGTTGTTCCCTGATTCTTTATTAGGCTGGGTAAGAAGGGAGAAGCCAGAGTACTGTGGTACCTCGGGTTACATACGCTTCAGGTTACAGACTCTGCTAACCCAGAAATAGTACCTTGGGTTAAGAACTTTGCTTCAGGATGAGAACAGAAATTGTGCTCCTGCGGCGCGGCAGCAGTTGCAGGAGGCCCCATTAGCTAAAGTAGTGCTTCAGGTTAAGAACAGTTTCAGGTTAAGAACGGACTTCCGGAATGAATTAAGTACTTAACCCAAGGTACCACTGTACTTTGTTAACTGGACTTGCTCAAAGCAGAGTTTTGCAGCCTGATTCCTAGGCTTTTAATTTTGCTGACAAAGGATGGGATTTTTTAAACTGTTCAGCTCTCACACATGGGTACCTGGAGTAATAAAATGCAATTAAGGTATCCTCTCCTACCCATTGAAACCCATCCCACAGTCATTGCAGTGAAGCTGGTCCCTAAGGATACCATAGCTCATCCTACTGAAAGCCACCAAGAGGTCAAGGAGAATTAAAGAGGGTCACATCCTCGCTGCCCTGCATTCCGACATAGGACAATCAATGGCCTAGTCATCTACTACCTGACTCAATCTGTACACCACACATAAGAAGAGTCCTGCTGGATCAGGCCAAGGGCCCATCTGGTCCAACAGCCTGTTCTCACAGGGGCCAACCAGATCCCTACGGAAAGCAGGCAAGCAGAACATGGGTGCAACAGTGCAATTCACTCACCAGCGATTCCTGGTGACTGGCATCATAAAATACTGTGGTACCTCGGGTTAAGTACCGTATTTTTTGCTCTATAAGACTCACTTTTTCCCTCCTAGAAAGTAAGGGGAAACGTGTGTGCGTCTTATGGCGCAAATGCAGGCTGTGCAGCTATCCCAGAAGCCAGAACAGCAAGAGGAATTGCTGCTTTCACTGCGCAGCGATCCCTCTTGCCGTTCTGGCTTTTGAGATCCAGAATATATATATTTTTTGTTTTCCTCCTCCAAAAACTAGGTGCATCTTGTGGTCTGGTGCGTCTTATAGAGCGAAAAATACGGCACTTAATTCGTTCCGGAGGTCCTTTCTTTACTTGAAACTGTTCTTAACCTTGAAGCACCACTTTAGCTAATGGGGCCTCCTGCTGCTGCCGCGCCGCCGGAGCACGATTTCTGTTCTCATCCTGAAGCAAAGTTCTTAACCTGAAACACTATTTCTGGGTTAGCGGAGTCTGTAACCTGAAGCGTATGTAACCTGAAGCGTATGTAACCTGAGGTACCACGGTACTGCCTCTGACAGTGGAGGGAGAGTACAGCCATCATGGCTAGCATCCATGGATAGCCTTAACTTCCACGAATTTGTCAAATCCTCTTTGAAAGCCACCCAAGACGGTGGCCATCACTGCCTTGTGGGGAGGCTACCTTTCTCGTGTGTGTGTGTGTGTGTGTGTGTTCGACTGCCACCACCCAAAAAATACTGTTTTTCCCTCCCCTTCTTGCTGCAAGGAATCTTTTCTCCCCACCCCCACCTTGCGCTTTTGGGGAATGTGGTATGTGTAACAGGACCAGGCCATCTGCCTTCCTGACACGAGGTGGCCTTTCTTTCTGAACAACTGACCCTAACCCTTTCTTCCCTTATCTCTCTCCCCTTCTCCGCTGCCAACTTAACCTCCTCCCTTCCCTCCTCCTCCCCCTCCTGCCATCTCCGCTTACCCTCAGCGTCTTATCTCCTGGCCGTTGTAATTCTTCCTCTGTCATATTTCAAAACCCCTCTTAGCTCTCTCATGCCTGACCCGGGGCCTTTTATCTGGGGCCATTTTTCTCCCCGCAACTTGACCCTTTTTAAAAGCATAAAAAGGAACCCCTTCCCCTTTCTGCTATCTTCCTTCCCTCCCTCAGACATACTTTCCAAGTTTTCTCAGATAGGCAGCTCGGAGCTGGGCTTTCGTCCCTGGAGCAATTGACCCGGGGCCAGAATTCTCCTGGCTTCCTCAGATCCTATTGCCTGCTTTGTTTCAAGCTATTTGGAAACGCACCCCCTCCCAATGGAGGCAGGCCAGGGGTTTTCTGATGCCACATTTGAAGGCATATGATTTGTCTTCATCTATTGGACTGTTGGAAAATGCTTTGCTACTCTTGTACGATACCATCACTGGTAAGCATGGCTTGCACGATTCTTTGGATCTTCCAAAATACTACACTTTAAGCTCAGTAAGGCATGTTCATGACTTATAATGAAGGAAGGTGAGGACAGGTGACCTCACCTAGGCCCGAAGTCACCCCCCACCAAAGCAGGCTCAAAGCTTCTCAAAACTTTTCAAAATCATTTTCTCAGCAGCTAAGCATCAAAAACATTCCGCTCTGCTGTAACAAAGGTAGAGAACAGTCCATTGTTTCTCAGGCCTTTCTCATGCCTTCTGGCCTTGCTAAAGAACCACATTGCAACTTACTTTCTGTCCGGGAACCATGCCAGAAATCTGAACACTCTGAAACCCCTTTCCTGGGAAGGGTGCCAAGAGTCCCAAGACAGCTTTCTGTTCATGCTCAGAGGACTCCTGAGGGAGGAGAAAGGAGGAGGGAACTGGAAAGGGGTATATATGTTTGTGCACATGACTGTGAACTCGTGCATGCTTTTTGTGACTTATCACACTTGCTCCTTCTACCAGTTCATGGATGGTAGAAATAAAACCTTTTTCTCCTAAACTATTCCTTGAGTGTCTGTTGACTCCCACTTCCCTTTCCCAGGCGCAATATTTTTCCCACCCGAGGGCAAAGCCTCATAAGGCTACAATTATTTTCCTGGATTGACATGGTTTCTTGCCAGTAGTATTTTGCACATGTCCGTTATTTCCCATTTTAGGAACATAGTGTTGTAAACAAAAAATTGCCCTTTTCCCTTATGGGGTATCCAAGAGCCCATATAGAGTCCTTACATAGGTTCCCTATTGGTAGGAGAGAATAACAGAGGCCAACCAGAGAATAATGATAAGCAAAGCAGCTAGTAAGCTTGATCTTTATTGATCTGTTGCAACAGGGTGTTCCCCTCACCCGCAGGAGAGAGGAGGGACCCAGAAAAATGGTGCGCAAGGCCTTATAAAGACTTTTGAAATTGCCACCCTGTAGATCAAGACCACCCCCAGAAACATCATACATACATCACAGAAGGGGTGTAACCTAAGACCACCCCTCAGATACATCACACCTACATCACAGAAAAGGCGGGGAATCAAAATGGTTCCAGGCTGGTCTTCCTGTGCTGATCTATGTATGTGCTTGGTTGGTACACTTATGAACAATACCATATATCTAAGACCATAAAATTCCTATCACAATAGGAAGCTGCCTTATGCTGAGCCACACAGACGTTTGCTCCATCTAGCAATCTAACTCAATATTAGCCACACTTACTGGCAGTAGCCCTGCAGGATTTCATACAGATGCTCTACTCCTGAGCTATGACCCTTCCCCAAACTTTCCTGACAGCATGGGGCTTCCCTTTTCCTTTTAGCTTGTATCTACAACCAAAGCTGTCCCCAGTGAGCTATGTGGCTGAGTGGGGATTCAAACCCTTGGCTTTCAGGACCTAGCCCAACACTCTGACCAACACACCACACTGCCATGATGTGCTCTGAGTGACTTTGGCCCAGTCACTCTTTCTGAGCGACTTCACCCCTGTCCCTCTCACAGATCTACAATCCTCAGTGAAGAGGGGTAAGTTGTCAAAGCATTATGGGAAATGTACCTCTGTGACAGGGAAAGTGGTACCACAGTGTTTTAAATGTATGGTGTGAATGTGACCTAAGCTGCTAGAATTTGTTGAACCTGAGATATGAGGCAAAATGTATGGACACACTATTCTCTTCCATTGTTTTCTCAGAAACTGTGCCCTCCCTTTTTCTCTGTGTGTCTGCCTCTCTTTGTGTGCCCACCTCAGTGGGTTTTTCCAGGTTGTTGGTTGGGGTCACTGGCTTGTTTGGGCAAGCTGTTTTTCAGCCTCATTAGGCAAATTGTTTTTCAGCTTATCCAAACTTACCTTTTGCACCATTCTTCCCAGGTACAGGTCTGCGCTTAAAAGTTCTGTGTCTGAAAGCAGGGGTTTTTTTTTGCTCCAGAACTTTCCCCATGAAAAGCTGCTCTTTAGCACCCAATCGGAGCAACAACTCAGGTTTTCTGCTGATTGATAGTTGCTCTAAAGGTAAAGGTACCCCTGACCATTAGGTCCAGTTGTGGCCGACTCTGGGGTTGCGGCGCTCATCTTGCTTTATTGGCCGAGGGAGCCGGCGTTTATCCGCAGACATCTTCCAGGTCATGTGGCCAGCATGACTAAGCTGCTTCTGGCGAACCAGAGCAGTGCACAGAAACACCGTTTACCTTCCCGCCAGAGCGGTACCTATTTATCTACTTGCACTTTGATGTGCTTTCGAACCGCTAAGTTGGCAGGAGAGTTTCTCTACTTGGATGCTAAATCGTGGGGGGGGGGTTGTGGGGAAAGCTCAGGAGCAAAAAAAGGGGGGGGGCAAGCAGACATGGAGCTTTAAAGCATGGACCATGCCTGGAAAGAGCAGAGGAAAGGTAAGCAGATAAGCCCTCTGTCCCATCTGTGAAAGGGATACATGTTTTCTGGATGCTTAATTCCTTTTCCATATCCCTCTATATTATTTTTGCACTAGGTTGTCGTCAGGCTTCTTTGCACTGGCTTCACCACATTTGCATAGAGGCCAACGTGGCTACCTCATTGGCTCTCAACCTGCATGCCTAGCTCCTCCTACCCCGTGTGCCTATTCAACTTGCGCATGCCCATGCATGCATTGCTTTATTCTCAACTGTTGGGCAGGTGTGCGAGAATAATGCACGTGAGTTCACTACAGTGGTACCTTGGGTTAAGAACTTAATTTGTTCCAGAGGTCTGTTCTTAACCTGAAACGGTTCTTAACCTGAGGCGTGCTTTTGCTAATGGGGCCTCCTGCTGCCGCTGCGCCGCTGGTGCACGATTTCTATTCTTATCCTGGGGCAAAGTTCTTAACCTGAAGCAACCACTTCCTGGTTAGCGGAGTTTGTAACCCAAAGCGTCTGTAACCCAAAGTGTCTGTAACCCGAGGTACCGCTGTACGTACTTTTAGACACACACCCTAGGGTGTACCTACTGGAGATGCTGGCTCTGTGTCTCGGCTTGCTTTCTTGAGTGACCTGCTCAGAGGGTGAGAGTTTTGGGCCATGGATTTTGTGGTTGCCCTTGAGACTGGAGACTCTTAAGCCCCAGAGTTCCCCATCTGTAAAATGGGTGAATGTTTGATGTCTTCTGAACACTGTATATGTTCCATGTGCATATATGTGTGAGATACATATACCTGGCTCGTCTGCTGTATATGTGCTTTCATTTCTCTTGCGACAAGAGTTGTAGCATGGTTTGTGTATGTTTGCTCTATAGTAGTCTGATATCACCAAGCAGTACCATCCAAATGCCTGAGGTCCTTGCTATAACTGCACACCTTAGAAAGATGAGCAGAGTGTTTGCTATCCTTTCCACCCTTGAGTCTATGATTGGGGTTTACCTAGTGACCTGCTGGGCTATGTCCTCAGGCCCTGCTAATGTGCCAGAACATTGTCTTTTCAAGGGTTGGTAACCCTGACCTAGAACTGTACATATTCCACCATTTCAAAACCACCCAATGCGAGTGCAGAAATCAGTGCTGGCAACAGAATTCTACTTCTTAAGAATCTTTGCGTTCATTTTAAAAGCAAAACGAAACATCTCTGCAGCTTCTAAGGCTGTAAAGGTATACAGTGAGTGTACAAGATGGGTGAATCTCACTGGCAAGACCTCAAAAGAATGATTTCCAGGGAGCAGCCCTTCGAGGGGCAGCCAGAGCTCTTTGCCTTCCCTGTTTTGAGCAGAAGTAAATTAAATACATGGTGCAAAGTAAGCAAATATGCTCAATGTGCATTATGAATTTTCACATACTGTTCTGCAGCAAAGAATTTGGGTTGCCTTCCTGCCAAATTTTGATTTGGGGGGGGGAGCAGAAACAGCCTGCTTGGGAGAACTGGGTGATTTGTAAAACTTGCCTGTAGATGGATTTAATTCTACCAACAAGCTTATTTCGAGACAGGGCCGGTCTTGTCTGCACCCCGAGACTCGGTCATAAATAACATCAAATTGTCCTGTAGTTTTGACGTGTCCTGAATAAAAACTCCAGCGGAAAGTCCTCAGGGAAGAATGGGCCTGTTTCTCTCTCCTACTCCGAAATTTGCACCCAACACCAGGGCCTTTTCTATCCTGCTTCTCCCCCCTCCCTCTAAGTTTTCTCTCCATTGTTCTTTCTTCTTCTTTTTCTTTTGGGATTTTCTCCCTGACCCAACCCCCCTGCTTGCTTTTTTCTTTCTTTCCCTCCTTCCCCCTTCTCTACCCTGGCCTGTTTTTTTCTTTTCTAACTTCTTTCCCTCTCTCTCTCTCTCTCCTTTTCCTGTAACTTAAGCTTTTGTTGAGAGTAGGAGAAGGCCAGCCTGCCTTGAAAAGAGGCCCCCTCTCTGCCTTTCAGGGCGTAATTGAAACCATCGCGCTGTTCGTAGCTGTGGGGTGGGGTGGGGGGTGGAGAGAGGGGCTCCCGGAATCAAAGACCTGGGGCTTGGGCGGAGGGGAATAACTTGACCCTTCAAGACAAAATTTGATTTATGACCCTCTTGCCCACCAGCTAGTCAATCGGCTTTTCCTAACCTAACACTTGGCAGCAGAATGAGAGCGAGAGATCTCCCCCTGCCCCCCAAAAAAGAGGACCAGAAGCAGAAGGTATTAACTGGATCTTATGCATGTACATCTAAACGGTACTTGCTAGCAGACCCCACCAGCAAGAACTGCGAGGGAAACCGTTTGTGCCAATTCCCTGCTGCAATGCAAGAGGCCTGGATTTTTGGTTTTGTTTTAAGTTCCTTCGCCTGAAACAGCTGAAAGACAGGCAGAAATTCAGCAGGACAAGCAGTTTACACCCTGGGTCGCCTCCAGCACCAAGTCAGTAAATCCTTAAACAGTTGAACTTCTACCTCTCATGCAAGTTGTTGAAAACTCAGAAAGTCTGCTGTCAGAGCAATGGGCATCAACCATAGATGCTACCTTTCCTTTAGCAGGGAATCAAGTTTACCTGTTGCCTAAAACTGTCTCATTGTTCCAGCCCTTCAACCCACCCCAGAATACTCAGTGAGGACTAACCAGGGCTCAGCACAGGTATGTGACCTCTGGAACGTGTGTGGTGATAATGGAAGGAGGAGTGCCTCTAAGCAGTATGGAATTTGAGCCACGGGACTCAACCTCAGACCTGTTTTCAGTATCAGGCTTGGATTGTACTTCCCTGAAAAAGCTAGTCAGATGGCGAGCCTCTGAACATGCACAAAATGACTTTTCCTGATCTGGAAATTATAAGGCACGCACCTTTGTACCTGTGTTGTTGGGCTGGAACTCCCTGCTAAGAGAAAAAGTCCATCATCCTAGCAGATTTCTCGTTAGATATCATTCCCTGCTCCTCATTCATGTTGCATTTCCATAGTGCAGAACCAGGAAGTTGTCTTAGGCTGGATTTGCCAGATGCATTAATTCAGCTCCTGCTTCTCAGTGTTTTAAAGACATAATAATAATAATAATAATAATAACAATAACAATAATAATAATAATAATAATTTATTATTTATACCCCGCCCATCTGGCTGGGCCTCCCCAGCCACTCTGGGCGGCTTCCATAAAAACCAAAAATACAGTAAAATCACACGTTAAAAACTTCCCTGAACAGGGCTGCCTTAAGATGTCTTCTGAATGTCAGGTAGTCGTTTATTGCTTTGACATCTGCTGGAAGGGCGTTCCACAGGGTGGGCGCCACTACCGAGAAGGCCCTCTGCCTGGTTCCCTGTAGCTTTGCTTCTCGCAATGAGGGAACCGCCAGAAGGCCCTCGGCGCTGGACCTCAGCGTCTGGGCAGAATGATGGGGGTGGAGACGCTCCTTCAGGTATTCAGGCACATCTCTTACTACTGTATATTCTAAGGCAGAGCAGTAAGTTTTATGCTTCCAGTGGAGGAACCTCATTGCAAAGTGTGCCTTAACTCGTTGATTTCCAGAAACCTGGGCTTTTGCTGGGAGCAGCCCAGCTCTTGCAGAATATGCTTTAAATGAATTGCAGTTGAACCGAGCTCTTGCATACCACTCTTGCAAAAGTCTGAGCAGGATGCCCTCTCCAATACATCTGATGACATATCTTTTATTGGTTATAGTTTCCTCACACCAATTTTATAGACTTTGCTGTCTGCAAATCATGTGGCTTTGAGCTTTCCAGGTCAGTCATATGCTATGTTGGGAAAACATATTTGTGCTATTCATAAATGTTGAGCATGGGTATGCCTCCAGCTCACTCATGATGTAAGCTATTTCCTATTCACTTCAGTTCTTTGAAACCCTCCATACGCCAGGCAAATAGTCATACACGCTGCAAATTAGTTTCAGCATTTTATGCTGGGTGTCGGAAAAGAAGATGATTCACACCTTGCTTCTATTTCATGGGCTCGCATCCGGAGTCACACCTCCTCTTTCCAGTCCTCTCTATAGAAACTTAGTCAGTGTCTGCATGGAGTTGCATTATTTGTGCATCATTTTGTAGAGGTGTGCCAGAAATGTAATCCTCCTCATGGTGCTGCAAGCACATGATGCTGCTGTTTGAAGTTGGTCAAAAGCCGTCGCAGGCACACGTTTTTACCATAAATAGCAATAGCTGTTGTTTTGAGGGGGCTAAGGAAGTAGTGGGGTGTCGGGTAGTGGGGTGAAAAGCAGGAAGTAGAGGGAACGAGGGGCAAAAGAGCCATAAAGCTGAAGAGGAAGGGAAGGAGCTAGGGAAAGCTGAAGGAGCTACGGAAGAAGCTACAGAAAAGAGAAGTCGGAACGAGGAGGAAACCTTACATATATGCAGTTGACAGGAAAGAAACGGATATTAGCTTTGGGTACGTGGGGGGACAGAGGACAGAGGAAGTTAAAGCAGCAGCAGCTAAGAGCTGAATCCATCTTTTCCCAAGACACGTCCATTGTAAGTCACAGAATGTTCACAGACAGTCTAACTGCTGAGGGGCAAGAGTCCACCATGGAATGATGGCAAGACGGTCTCTGCAGAGAATTGTTTGCCTTAGAAAGAACAGATCATGCCAGATTTTAGCAGTCAGTAGGGTGCTCTGCAAGGATGCAGGGAAGAAAGGAGACTGGAGCGCTTGGGGAGCAGAAAGAGTCAAGAGATGCCAAGGAGCAGGAGTATAAAACTTAAACAGGGACTAGATTGCTAAATGAATGCGTTTTTGACACTGTTGTTTTGGCTGCGTTGTACTTGCGCCAGTGGGAGTGGGAGGCTGACCTGGTGCTTCCTGAAGAGGCTGGCTGACATCATTTGAGAACCCTTGATGCAGCGTCACTCTTGGAGGGGAGGAGCAAGGGGCAAAACTGGCTCCAGCTTTGGCTCCCGAGACCGTGACTCATTTAGGGAGATTAAATGCCATGCGCTCGGTTAATGAAATGTTTGCGTCCCGGCCTCCCCGCACCCCACCCCAGTTGCTGTCTCCGCTCAGCGAGAACAGCTGAGGGCCCTCATATGACCCAGCATGGGGGGCTGCACAACGGAAAGCCAAAGAGATAGTAGCCGGGCTACAGATCCCACAGCTGTGCTTGTCAGGCTAGATCTGGCTGGAATCCTCACCCATCCAAGGAGGAGGAGGGGTGGCACTGGCAGTGATGCAGCAGCCGCTTCTGTAGAAGAGGGACAGCCACTTTGCAAGAAGAGGAAGGGGAGAAGAGTCTGCCCCTCCGTCTGAAGCAAATTCAAGGAGTCCGCCATCTTGGCCAATTTGCTGCTGCTGCTACTTAAAAGAGGAGGGAACAAAACTCCATACCCTCCAGCATTTCTCCAATGAAAATAGGTGGCACTGTAGTCTAAACCACTGAGCCTCTTGGGCTTGCCGATCAGAAGGTCAGCGGTTCGAATCCCCGCGACTGGGTGAGCTCCCGTTGCTCTGTCCTAGCTTCTGACAACCTAGCAATTTGAAAGCACACCAGTGCAAGTAGATAAATAGGTAGCGCTGCAGCGTACCTAAACGGCGTTTCTGTGTGCTCTGGTTTCCGTCACAGTGTCCTGTTGTGCCAGAAGCGGTTTAGTCATGCTGGCCACATGACTTGGAAAGATGTCTGTGGACAAACGCCGGCTCCCTTGGTCTGAAAGCGAGATGAGTGCCACAACCCCATAGTCGTCTTTGACTGGACTTAACTGTCCTTTACCTTACCCTAAATAATTATATTATTATTATTATTATTATTATTATTATTATTATTATTATTATTTAAAGGTAAAAGTAAAGTGATCCTGGACTATTAAGTCCAGTCAAACTTGACTGTGGGGTTGCAATGCTCATCTCACTTTCAGGCCGAGGGAGCTGGTATTTGTCTGCAGACAGCTTTCCAGGTCATGTGGCCAGCATGGCTAAACCGCTTCTGGCACAACGGGACACTGTGACGAGTGCCAGAGTGCACGGAAATGCTGTTTACCTTCCTACCGCAGCGGTACCTGTTTTTCTACTTACGTTGGTATGCTTTCAAACTGCTAAGTTGGCAGTAGCTGGGACAGAGCAACGGGAGCTCACCCTGTCACGTGAATTCACCAGGCAAGCCTCCCTGGGGAGAGCATTCCACAAACAGGGAGCCACCACAGAAAAGGCCTGTTCTTGTGGAGGAAGCACACGAAGAAGGGCTTCAGATGATGGTCGCAGAGTCTGGGTCAGTTCATACGGGGAGAGACGGTACCTGAGGTATTGCAGTCCTGAGCTGTTTAAGACTTCATAGGTCAAAACCAGAACGTAAAATGGGCCTGGAAACTAATTGGCAGCCAGTGCAGTCGGGCTAAGATTGCCGTTATATGCTCAAAACCTGTTGGTTGCTAAATTCTGCACCAGCTGAAGTTTCCGAACCGTCTTCAGAGGCAGCCTCACACTTTGCAGCAATCTAACCTAGAGGTTACCAGATCATATACAACAGAAGTTAGGGCTATAGCTGGGCCACCGGCTGAATCTGATGGAAGACACCCTGCACCACCAAGGCCACCATAGCCTCAAGCGACAGTAGTTGATTCAGAAGTACCGTATTTTTCGCTCTATAACACGCACCCCGTATTTTTCGCTCTATAACACGCACCCGACCATAACACACACATAGTTTTTAGAGGAGGAAAACAAGAAAAAAATATTCTAAACGAAACAGTGGATGTATGATTTTTTTGGTTCATGCTGTGGCCACAGACGTGATCTGACGGTGAGTTTGGGGTAGCCCGATGCAAAAATCCTGAGGATCCATGTGGATCCATGCTTTGTAACCACGTTTTTGCACCGCTGTGGCCCCAAGCAATAGTGGGTGCATGATTTTTTTGGTGCAAGCTGTAGCCATGGACATGCTATGTGATCTGATGGTGAATTTGGGTGACCCAGTGCAAAAATCCTGAGGATCCATGTAGATCCATGCTTTGTAACCACATTTTAAGGGGGGAGGGAAGGAAAAGCACTCAAGGGACAAGGAGCACGTGTGGGGTGTGTGGAGAAGGATGCTGCTAATAATGCAGAAGAGGGGTATAAGAGGAGAAGGCTCCTCTCCTCTCCCGCTTTGCTCCTTTAAAGCAAGCAGGCTCTCTGTCCCTCTCTCCTCCCCACTCAGCGGCTCTTCTTCCGCTTTGCTGTTTCAAAGCGAGCCACGGAGGAGGGAAGGAAGGGGAACCATGGATCCTCTGCTCATGACTGCAGCAGATCCCCCCGCCATCCGTAGGCATTCGCTCCATAACACGCACAGACATTTCCCCTTACTTTCTAGGAGGAAAAAAGTGAGTGTTATGGTGCAAAAAATACGGTACCTCCCAAACTGTGTACCCGTTCCTCCAGAGGCAACCTCCCATTCATCTGATCTTGGAAACCACCCTCTAAGGGGACCTCAGTCTTATGCAGATTGTGCTTCCCTTTACTGATTCTCATCCAATCCATTACCAAGGCAAGACAGTGGAGAGTGCTCTTGTCTGGGCAGAGGCAGATTTAGGGGAGAGCACGTGGTTTGGGCACTCTGGGTGCAGAGCTTTGGGGTGCTGCAAGAGACACTGCACCTATGATGTAGAATGGAGCATGAGAAGCAGGGGGCACTGAATTTTGGCATCACACAGGGCACCATTGAAATTTGAGACCCAAGGTCTGCCACTGTTTCAGGTTTCCTACAGGTTCCTTGTTGGCCACGTTGAGAACTAGACTCTGGACCAAATCTAGCAGGTTTGCCTCGTGTTCTTACGGCCATCTGCAAGGAAGTGTGGTCCTTTTGAGTGGCCACATCACATGATAGCTACTGCAAATAAAGGGTTGCATTTGTTGGGGAATTTGTATTGGCTGTACCTAGCAACCTGGATGTGGGTCAGCAATGAGAGGTCCAAGACCAGATAAATATCCTTTGCCGCATGACTCTGTAGTGTGCCTGTGTGCTTTGCTGCAGGATTCATTTTCTCTCTGATCTCTACAGTCAAGTCACAGGGAACCCAAGTCGAGGAGCCTGCTGTCGGTTTTGGCAAAGGGTACCAAACAGAAACTATTCCTTGCTTCCCATGGGAAAGCGATATTGCAAGGGGGGAGGCAGAAAGAGACTGCAGGTGGGCTTGGAGACGGCTGAGCTGGTCTTGGACCCTCTCCTGGTGCTTCCATTCACCTCCACCCGTCTCAAGCTTGCATGTGATGAGAAAATGCCGAAGGGGACAAGCTATTTATAGGGTGAGGGATCTTCCGGGACGCTGTGACAAATTTTATCCCATGTAAGAGATTTGCAGCACGGAAACTAATTAGCTGTATATTCCCCACCCTGGGGCAGCAACACCAACCTGCTACCTTGCGTTCTTTTCTACTCCCCTCTCTGCCTCTTGCATTACGGGGTATTGCATAACTCTTGTATCTAGCTTGAAAGAGGCAGTGGTAGGATTCCAGTCTACTCCTGAAATTATGAGAGCTGGCTGCTCTGCTTCTAGGTAAAAAGGTAAAGGTAAAGGACCCCTGAGAGTTAAGTCCAGTCACGAATGACTCTGGGATTGCAGTGCTCATCTCACTTTACTGGCGTTTGTCTGCAGATAGTTTTTCCGGGTCATGTGGCCAGCATGACTAAGCACTGGCAAAACCAGAGCAGCGCACGGAAACACCGTTTACCTTCCTGCCGGAGCGGTACCTATTTATCTACTTGCACTTTGACGTGCTTTCGAACTGCTAGGTTGGCAGGAGCAGGGACCGAACGACCTTCCAATCGGCAAGCCCTAGGCTCAGTGGCTTAGGTAAAGGTAAAGGGACCCCTGACCATTAGGTCCAGTCGTGACCAACTCTGGGGTTGCGGCGCTCATCTCGCTTTATTGGCCGAGGGAGCCGGCGTACAGCTTCCGGGTCATGTGGCCAACATGACTAAACCGCTTCTGGCAAACCAGAGCGGCGCACGGAAGCGCCGTTTACCTTCCCGCTGGAGCTGTACCTATTTATCTACTTGCACTTTGATGGGCTTTCAAACTGCTAGGTTGGCAGGAGCAGGGACCGAGCAATGGGAGCTCACCCTGTCGCAGGGATTTGAACCGCTGACCTTCTGATTGGCAAGTCCTAGGCTCTGTGGTTTAGCGCCAGCAAAAGTGGGTTCAGAAGCACTCATGTATATCATGAATAGCTCAGTTGGTTAGAGCATGGTGCTGATAATGCCAAGGTTGCAATTTCAATCTCTGTATGGGACAGCTGCATATTCCTGCATTGCAGGGGGTTCGACTAGAAGATGATCCTCAGGGTCGCTTCCAGCTCTACAATTCCATGATTCTATGATGTTTTCCTTTTCTTGTTTTTTTAAAAGAGCTTCTCTAAACAGAGGGAAGTTGTCAGATAGCCATAGAGAAATGCAAAGGATTGCAGAAGTACAGCAAACTTTTAAAGTGTGTATGTGGGGGGGGGGGGAATCTAAGGGAAGAGGAAGCTCCAAGACAGTTGAAGGAAGACTAAGCACGCTTAGTGGCCACAGAATGACAACTAAGAATTGAGGGACAGGGAAGGAATGGAAAAATTGGAAGGGAGGCAATGGAATGGGGTGCCCTGGAAGATGGTATGGCTAGCTGGCTGGCATCCAGAACAGGAATACTAGTCCACACTGCAACATTTTGTTGCAGGCTCCACTTGAAGATACATAATTCACAAGTATACTTCTACCAGTATTTACCACTGTGGTTCCCACTTTCACCCAGCTTTGTGCCTGCACTTGAGAATTTGCTGCTTTAACTTCTTTCCCCTGCACGTTGCATGTTTTAGATTGCGAATCGTCCAGCGGGAACTGTCATTTTCAATTATCTGTTCAGTGCACAGTATTGCCTTGAAGTTCTATTGCAGGGATAATAACACGACAAGAATGGGAAATTCCTGGGCCTGACCCTGCTTCCTAAAACACATCCAGGGGCCTGACACTGAGCAGTTCTTGCTGCAATCAAGCCCTGCAGCTTGAGTCTTCTGCCAAATGAGTTGCCAGACTGAATCTAGAGGATATGTTCATAGGAATACAGAGCAATCCCATGCACACTGACCTGGCAGAAGGTCCCACTGGATGTGGGAGTGGGCAGGG
Source organism: Podarcis gaigeae (assembly GCF_964106915.1). Lineage (NCBI taxonomy): Eukaryota > Metazoa > Chordata > Lepidosauria > Squamata > Lacertidae > Podarcis > Podarcis gaigeae. The sequence continues at coordinate 42,321,352 of NC_139689.1, forward strand.
AAACAACACTCTGCACATGCTTTAACACACTCTGTTTTTTATTATTGTTTTGCATAGGTAAAGGTAAAGGGACCCCTGACCATTAGGTCCAGTCGTGGCCGACTCTGGGGTTGCAGAGTCGTTTACCTTCCTGCCGCAACGGTACCTATTTATCTACTTGCACTTTGACATGCTTTCGAACTGCTAGGTTGGCAGGAGCAGGGACCAAGCTCACCCCGTCACGGGGATTCGAACCGCTGACCTTCTGATCAGCAAGCCCTAGGCTCTGTGGTTTAACCCACAGCGCCACCATATATATAATATATATATATTATACCTTGGCACTGAAAGCAGAAGAGGCGCCAGGTTAAACTAAGCTTTATGGCAGAGTGAGAAGTTGCATCTCAAGGAATCTGTGTCTTATCTGAGAAAGAAAGCCAGGCCAGCTGCAGCAGCCTCCCTTCCCTGCCCCCACCAAGGTTCACACCCTTGCTTATCAAGACATAGGAGGTGTTGCGTTGCTGGAGCTCCCCATCCATCAAGCCAGAGTCGCCAGCCCCTTCCAAGTATACCATGTCAATTCCTCCCACCACCACCCCTCGCCCCTCTGTTGACACAACCTATTCCCCAAGCTAAATACTGGGCGTAAAGGTTTCTTTGCTCAGTTCATCAAACTTCAAAGCACACCCCAGTCATATTTCAGTCTTTGCATGATACTTCCATAAATCCCTCCCCCTCCTGCCCGGTTTTTACACAGTAATAGATGAGAAGATATAGCTAGGGATGGGGACGCAGAGGAGGGGTTAGCTGCTCTTCTTCGTTATGCATATCCCTTTGGAGTGGGGAAGGCTAGCCGTGCACTGCAAAAATGTAGACAGGCAACAGAGACCGTTTTTGTGTGTATAAAATTTAAAGCACAGTTTAGCCAAGGCCAGACCCTTTCTAAGTCCCATTGATTGCAACAGGAGAACCAGATGAAGATATTACAAGTGTCCTGTTCAACGGGTTATAACTTGGATCATACGCTGGACAAAAAAGGTTTTTGGAGGGCATTGCTATTGGGGAAGAAGGGAAGTCTGTTGGAGCCCTATTTTTTTTAATATAAAAAGTGGGGGGGATTTTTGACCCAGTGTGTAGCTTGGTGCTGTGCAGAGAAGGGGAATATTGACATGCATAATTCTTTGCAACTGCAGCATCCCTGCAGAGCCACACTAAATCATAGCCAATGCACTTTTATAGCACATGAGTGTTTGCCCCCCCCCCCCCCCGGCAAGAATCCTGGGACATGTAGTTTGGTCAGGTGCTGGAAATTGCAGCTGTTAGGGGGAAACTACAGTTCCCAGGATTCTTGGGGGGGGGATCACACAGGCTTTAAATGTGCATTTAAACGTCTCTTGCCTGTGATCCTCGCTGTAAAGTAAAGGTAAAGGTACCCCTGACCATCAGGTCCAGTCGTGGCCGACTCTGGGGTTGCGCGCTCATCTCGCTCTATAGGCCGGGAGCCGGCACTTGTCCGCAGACAGCTTCCGGGTCACGTGGCCAGCATGACTAAGCCGCTTCTGGCGAACCAGAGCAGCACACGGAAACGCCGTTTACCTTCCCACCGGAGAGCGGTCCCTATTTATCTACTTGCACTTTGAGGTGCTTTCGGACTGGTAGGTTGACAGGAGCTGGGACCGAACAAGAATCCTGGGACATGTAGTTTGGTCAGGTGCTGGAAATCGCAGCTTTGTTAGGGGGAAACTACAGTTCCCATGATTCTTTGGGGGGCGGAATCACACAGGCTTTAAATGTGCATTTAAACGTCTCTTGTTGATCTGCCTGTGATTTTCGCTGTAGAAAATCTTAAAAGACATTCCTCACCCAGTGAAGTGGTAGAGAGGGGCTATTTAGTTCACGCGGAAATTTGGGTTGGGTTCATATGGGAAGATGTGTATCAGAGCATAATTCTTTCTACCTTCCCTTTTCTTTCCCTCCCCTCTCCGCCAGTTGCACCGCAACAGCTAGGCGCAAGACTGCTCCCAACTGTCCTGCCCTAGGTGGGTGGTGTTGATGCCGGACGGTTTGGGGTGGGGGTTAGGGTTAGTGGTTGCATACCAGGCTGGAAGAATAGAGAATAGAGGAGCCCCCCTCCCCGTTTCCCCCCTGCACAGACCCCTTCAGCTTTGCCTTTGTCTCACACTTAAGAGCCTTTTAATTAAAACCAGCCACAAAAGGCCTGGCTAGCTGAGTCCTGCCGGCAAGAGGAGGGAGGGAAGAGTATCATTGCTATGGAAATGAATAGGAGAGGCTGTGTTGCCATTACATACTTGGCATCGCCAGCCTGGCAATGATGGGCAGGGGGAGCAACACATATAGGAAAGGCCGCCACCCCATTCTCACGAACCAGGAACGAGGTAGCAGCTTTTCCCTTGCAGGGCAGCTGGCTGGTGGCTTGGGAGTCGAGGCTGGTGCAGTAGCACCACAATGGTGTGGTCACGCATACAGAAAGCTGAACTAAGGGTTGCTTCACCAGCATTTATCACTGACTTGAGGGTAACTGGCAAAATGTTACTATCGCCCAGGACTGGTTTCCGAGCCAGAGTACAACGGTGCCATCACCTGGCAGCATATCACAGGTAGGGCTTGCCTATGCCTGACTCCATGTGGCAGGTGCTGGCAGCGGATGGACTCCCTTTGCCGCCGGTACCCAGTGGAACAAGCTGCAGTTTCACCCTGGCACCTTGGGGGGCTGCGGCCGATGCAGCTCATTCCTCTCTCCACTTTTCAACATTGTGATGTATCACATTGGCACAATGTTTGGCTGGTCACGATGACATTGCCTGGCCCTAGTGAGGGATAAACTATGCTTCCCAGGATTCTTTGGAGGAAGCCATATGCTTTAAATGTGTCTGCAGTCACTGGGTGAGCTTTGCCTCGGCCCTTTCCTTCAATCCTATACAGCAGGGATGTTAAACCTGTTTTCGGATGTCAAACTCCTAGCACCTATCAGTTCTGACCAGCATGGCCAATGGGCTTGGGAGTTACACAAGTCCTGGAGGACCACACGTTCTCAATCTCTGCCTCGAGGCTTCTGCCTCTCATGAGGCATTGGGGGCCTGTGAACCAAACCATGGTGTCCCTATCGCCAGAGCCACACAGCACCCGTTGTCACCCATCTTGCCCGAGCCTCACATACCTGTCTCCGCTGCTCATGTGGTAGCTACGGCTGGTCCAGTTGGGAAACTGGTCACCAGCTTCAGATCCACCGAAGGCGGGGACAGGCAAGTGAGTGTTATCTGGGGCCAGGGCCCAAGGTCCAGTCTAGTGGTTCCGAGACAAGCCACTATTTACTTAGACAGCAGTGGTTTTTAACCAGTGTGCCGTGGCACCTTGGGGTGCCTTGAATGATGGTTGGGGTGCCACAGAAAAAAATGTAGTTGGTCAAGGGAGCCATGGACTCAGAAAGGTTGAAAACCTGATTTATACAGTATTGTCAGGGCCAGCTCAATACATTTTGGCACCTGAGGCGAACCAAAAAATGGCCAAAAAACCCCCTGCCAGTAAGAATGGGTGAGTGAAGATGTATATCAGGAACAAGGTGGGGGAGACTAAAGATCTACACTGGGACCTGCTGCCCCTGTGGATCCTGCAACTTGAGGCAGTCATCTCACCTTGTCTCATGAGTGGGCCGGCACTGAGTACTGTTTTGTGCTCCACACCTCCCCAACAGGTGAAAAATTCCAAGGGGAACTGCTAGCCAGGTGTGGCTTCCTCTGGAAGAGAGAGCATCAGACAGTTATGAGTTTTGTTATATTTGGTTTATTTACAAGTAGACCATAAGCAGAGGCAAGCAGCATACAACATGCTCCTATTGTGCAGCAGTTTCGCTACCTCTTATCCAGACTTTGGAAAATGGGCCCCTGAACACTCAGGTGTTCCTGGTAAGACCCTGGGACTCAGCTAGATTGGTAAAGAAAAAATGTTTTATATGTGTTGTATATGTGATATAACACTGTGACACCAGATGGCGTTGTGGAGTCCCATCTTTCCTTACCGGGTTTCTCTGTATGAGTTTGCAACGCCCCCTTTAACTGAATCGCTTCTTTGCCGTGTCTAGATCCAGCCTAAATCCGTCCACTTTCATTTTTTTGCTGGCACTCAATCATAGGTTTGTTCCATTTCTATTTTGCATGTTTTTTTCTAAAAAAAGAACAGACAAAAAGTTTGCATTTAAATTTTACACGTTATTGTATGCCTTTCCCTCAAATACATCCTTTCCCAAGCTGCTTTCCCGTAAAATTTCGCATTTCAACCGCAGAATATGCACACATTTCCCCCCGACACGCCGTTGCAGAATCTGGATTAGTGCAACGCCCAGTCACAAGCTGCATTCCGATCCGCAAGCAAGGTTTGGGACTGTTGAACTGGATCGCTCTGCTGCGAAAAACAGACGGAACAAATTCCTCCTCCGCCCCCGCTTTCCAGTATTCAGCAAACTCTCTGCTGGCTCTGGGCTCTCTCTGTTTCTCTTCCAAGCAGTTTCTTTTTGTTCCTTCTCTCTCTTTCTCTCTCTCAACACACACATACCCTCACACGCAAATTACATCCCCCTTCTTAGCTGGGGGAAGGGGGTGAGTCACCTTTCAAGCTGATAGCTCTCCTATTCAGAATGCTCAAGAAAGAGATCTCCCAGCTACTTCCTAAACATCTACCAGTCATCCTGGTAGTCATTTACAAGCAAGACCCTTCACCAAGGAATGCTGTGGCCAGCAGCCATGACAATATTTGCACCCCGCCCTATCCCAGGCGTTCAGGCTCACAATTTCATCCATATCCATCTCTCTCCCCAAAGGGCTCACAACGTCAGTATTAAGTTTGGACGCCTTGAGCAAGCAGAGGGGAGGAAACTAAAAAATAATACACCCTTTTCCACTCGCATGTTCCCGTTGCTATGACTCCCCTCGCCCCACAATACGAGGGTCTCACAAACACAAACTTTGCTCTACTTCTTGTTCAGCTCCCTTTCACAAGTAAACGGGGGCATTTATTTGTTTACCTCACAAAAATGGACACAACCTTTCCTCTGTGTGGATTCCAGGACATATGAAAACGATCAATTTTTAAAAAACGGTTGAAAGCAATAAAGAAAAGAAAACAGTAGAAAGAGATCTGTCTGGCTTGCTGGAGCCAAAATGTTTTAAGCAGGCATTGAAAAGAGTACAGCAATTACCCAATGTCAATAGGCAGGGAGTTCCATAAGTGCAGATGCCACCACTTTAAAAATACTGATTTATTGGAAATTGGAAGGATTTCAAAAGAAAAGATAGATAGGGACTGGAAGGTGTTTAAAAGATACTTGCAAAATCATATCGAATAATCAGAACTCCTATTAGAATAAACAAGTTCTGTTTCAGTTACAGATAGGTAGCCGTGTTGGTCTGCCATAGTCAAAACAAAAAAAATTCCTTCCAGTAGCACCTTAAAGACCAACTAAGTTAGTTCTTGGTATGAGCTTTTGTGTGCATGCACACTTCTGTGTATCTGAAGAAGTGTGCATGCACACGAAAGCTCATACCAAGAACTAAGTTAGCTGGTCTTTAAGGTGCTACTGGAAGGAATTCTTTTTAAGTTCTGTTTCAAATACTGAAATATCAAATAAGATGGATAACAATGTGTAATAGAAAAAGAAGTATGAAATTAGGCTAAAGGTGTGTGAAAGAAAGTAATAGAAGTGGAAAGAAATTGTAATTGAGTAGATTGGAAGTCAAACACAAAGGTGGGGTGAGGGGTGGTGGATGGTGATGGGGAAAGCAATTATTTGTGGGATTGAATGTAAGTATGTTTGAACACTTTTAAGGATTGTATGAAATGTATGTTTGTATGCTTGTATATGTGTATTAATGATGAACTATTTTAACAATAAAAACTTATTAAAAAAATAAATACTGATTTATTACGACTGTGGAATGAGAATTATGTGGCACTTGTTAACAGTGCCAGTTCCACAGATCAACACAGTTGAGTGGGCATACTGTATATATGGGGTAAGGCACATAAAAGAATCAAAATGAAATCGAATGTTAGCACAATTTTTCTAGAGCTCTGGTGAAACCCACATCTGGTTCTTTCTTACTGCATTGCATTACATTCCTATCCCACATTTTTCTCCAGTGAGCTCAAGGTGGTATATGTGGTTCTCCCCTTCTCACCACAACACCCCTGTGAGGTAGGCTTGGTTGACAGGCAATCACTGGCTCAAGGTGACCCAGGGAGCTTCATGGTCACGTGTGGGGATTTGAACCATGGTCTGCCAGGTCTTAGTCTGACACTGTAAACCAGGGGTCAGCAAACTTTTTCAGCAGGGTGCCGGTCCACTGTCCCTCAGGCCATGTGGTGGGCCGGACTATATTTTGGAAAAAAAAATGTGAACGAATTCCTATGCCCCACAAATAAGCCAGAGATGCATTTTAAATAAAAGGACACATTCTACTCATGTAAAAACACGCTGGTCCGCGGGCCAGATTTAGAAGGCAATTGGGCCGGATCCGGCCACCGGGCCTTAGTTTGCCTACCTATGTTCTAAGCACCCCACCCCACTGGCCTGCTGCAAGGAAAGGGCGTTCCAGTCCAATTTACGGAGTAGCAGTGACCTTGCTTGCTGCTGCTTTTCTGACTTGGAGGGTATTCAGCTCTGATGTCCCCTGCGAGGGGAAGAGATGCTGTGTACCAGCTAGCAAAGCAGGAGCAAGTGGAGATGGCAATAGTTACAGTTCCTCAACCTCAGCCCACCCACCCAAATCTGTAGTATGGGCAGAGGCAGTTTTAGGGGAGCGCAACCGATCCAGTCGCTCTGGACGTGGAGTCTCAGGGGCACCGCAGCTTTTATTTCAAATGGGGGGGGGGGAAGAGGTGAGAGGGGCGCTGATTTCTTTGCAGGGTGCCACTGAAATTGGAGACTCCAATGTCGGGCACTGTTATGGGGAAGCGTGGGGTAACAATACAGTAGTAGTCTAACATTATACGGCTCGTGGGAAGTGCCGTGGACATTTGAATAGGTTACATAAAGTATTATTGTTAAAATGGGGGTATATCTAGGCATTGGTCCACTTGGCTCCCTCCAAGGTGCAGGCCGGGTTGTGTTGTGTGTGCGAAAATTGCACCTCTCCACTGTGGCTAGAAGCCCGTCTCTTTGTCTGCACACTCCCTGGTCCGCTCCTCTGGTTCGCCAGATAGGACGCACAGGCTCAACTTGAGTGCCTCAGCGGAGGAATTTGGTTGTTTGCATGGGCCGTTGCAAAGGATTAAAGGTAAAGGGACCCCTGACCATTAGGTCCAGTCATGGCAGACTCTGGGGTTGCGGTTCTCATCTCGCTTTACTGGCCGAGGGAGCTGGCGTACAGCTTCCGGGTCATGTGGCCAGCATGACGAAGCCGCTTCTGGCGAAGCAGAGCAGCGCATAGAAACGCCGTTTACCTTCCCGCCGGAGTGGTACCTATTTATCTACTTGAACTTTGACGTGCTTTCGAACTGCTAGGTTGGCAGGAGCAGGGACCGAGCAACGGGAGCTCACCCCATCGCAGGGATTCGAACCGCCGACCTTCTGATCGACATGTCCTGGCTCTGTGGTTTAACCCACAGCACCACCCGCGTCCCTTGCAAAGGATTAAGGGGGGCACCAATACATCTCCTTGCCCAGGGTACAAGGGATGGGTGTGTGTGCAGGAACAGTTCCTTGCCAGAGAAGCCAACTCCTAGGGGCCGAGGTGGCTTTCCCCCATAAAATATTTAAGGGGGCCACCCCCAAAGTTGATAAGCATTGTTATTCAAATGTTATGCATGCACCATATCATGTGATTATGTAGGGTGGGGCTTACCTCCCCCCCAATATTTTATTCAAGTTGGCACCCCTGCTCTTTGCTTAGGGTGCAAGGGAGTCTAGGTACGCCTCTGCTGTTGAAACCCAAGAGCCCATCAGATTAACACAAGATATAGGATCTGTTGGAAGAACTGCTTTGGGCCAGAAAGGGAGACCTGAAAGCAATGGGCCCTGGATCTCGCCCTCCTCCTTCCTCAGCACGCCTAGTAAAACATGCAGAGCGCAATGCCGTCACGCTGCGACAGGGTGGTGCAGGGAAACGGAAGAGCACACGGCTTCACATTACATGTTTTGCTTTGCTAGGCATCGGCAGGCATGCGCTCCAGAGAGGGAGGAGATGAGGCCTTTCCTTCGGGCAGCCTCATGAAATGCCTGGGCCCACTTGGGAGACTACACCGAGCTTGAATCCTGCTTGAAGTGTGCAGAATATTTCACCCCCCTAGCAAACCACCGAGGGGGGGGGAACAATGTTCCATGATGGGGTTGCCACACGCCCCCAAATTGCAAACCATCAGGAGGGTTACCCCCTGTAGCAGCCAGGAATATAGGGGTGGGGAGAGGCAGACTTACTGCTTTAAAGCAACAACTTGGTAGCATGGCAAATCCATCCAAGAGGCCTCATTTTTCAGGCGGTTCTTGTCTGGTTCAGGTAATACAACCCTTGATCTTGATGGCGCGTAGCAGAGGGTCCAGAACCCAGGTGACTTGTCACAAGATGTCAACGATGCACACGCTTGTATTTCTTTTGTGGCACAATGCAGAAGTCTCCCAAATAAAAACAGAAGTGGTAGCAATCTGAATAGGATGAAATAAACCAGCTGTTTTCCATTTAAAAAATGGAGGGCTTAAAAACCTACAGAGCTGCCCAGTTGTGCCCTTTCCTGTCCTCAAGCCACTGCGTCTCCGGTGGGCCAGAGCGCGTGCGCCCATGCGTGCACTCAAGCTAATTCCGGCGTTCTTCTGGGTCAGAGGAGCGCCCATGCGCATACACTATTTCCGGCACTCTTCTGACCCTGCAACGAGAGAAAAAAAGCGCCATTAAAAAAAAGCAACGAATCCTCATGCCGATCCATGGAGCGGCCGTGGGCCAGTTCCAGGAAGCTCATGGGCCAGAAGCGGCCCAAGGGCCTTAGGTTGCTGACCTCTGCAATATACCCTTCTTTACCAACTAGCAGGGGTGGCGCTGTGGGTTAAACCACAGATCCTAGGGCTTGCCGATCAGAAGGTCGGCGGTTCGAATCCCCGCGACGGGGTGAGCTCCCGTTGCTCGGTCCCTGCTCCTGCCAACCTAGCAGTTCGAAAGCACATCAAAGTGCAAGTAGATAAATAGGTACCGCTTCGGCGGGAAGGTAAACGGCATTTCCGGGCGTTGCTCTGGTTCGCCAGAAGCGGCTTAGTCCTGCTGGCCACATGACCCGGAAGCTGTACGCCGGCTCCCTCGGCCAATAAAGCGAGATGAGCGCCACAACCCCAGAGTCGGTCACGAATGGACCTATTGGTCAGGGGTCCCTTTACCATTACCAACTAGCAGGGCTGGAGCCATCATTAGGCCAACTAGGTGCAGACCTCAGAGAGGCGCAGTACTGACCTTTGAAGGACAGTTTTATGCAGATTCGTTTTTTGATGTCTTATAAATTTTCGATTATAATTTACTTTCATTTTATATTTTGATGTTACCAGTTTTGAAGAAACTTATAGATTATAATTGTTAGCAATGTTGTGTGGGCGTGCGGAACTAGTTAGCCTTGCCTAGGGCGCAAAATAGCCTGGCGCTGGCCAACAAAGGTTGCCACTTTTCTTCCTGCCAAGGCTCCTGTGCCTTTCTCAGCGGCAGGACGCCAGTCCCTGGCGCGCTCTCCCTCATTGCCTCACTGCCCCTGCTAGCAGCTAGCCCTTCAAACCAAAGAGACCTGACTGGAAAGGGATGCCGATTACTGCCTTAGCAAGCCTGCAAAGCCGTGGTTTGGAGGGAAGAGCAGGGGTGCCAACTTGAATAAAATATTGCGGAGGGGGCGCAAGATGCAATGCACACACACCATAGGAGCCAACTCCTGGGGCCAAGGTCTCTTTGCCCGCACGGTAAAATACAGTCATATCATACCTCGGGTTACAGCCGTTTCAGGCTGCATTTTTTTGGGTTGCGGACCACCAAAACCCGGAAGTACCGGAATGGGTTACTTCCGGGTTTCAGCGGTCTCGCATGCGCAGAAGCGCCAAACTGCAACCCACACGTGTGCAGATGCAGTTGCGAACATGCATGCCGCACAGATCACATTTGCAAGCTGAGCATCCACTGTATTTGAGGGGTCTGGACCAGTGGCGTAGCGTGGGTTTTCAGCACCCAAGTAATTTGCACCCCCTAACCCGTGGATTTGCGCCCCCTAACCTGTGGATTTGCGCCCCCTAACCCTAACCCCCAGATGTTGCGCCCGGTGCGGCCAGCCCCCCTGCACCCCCCACGCTACGCCACTGGTCTGGACCCTCCCCACAAAAAGTTGAGAGGGATTGCCATTCAAGTAGCGTTGGTGCCCCCCGTTATGTGATTATGTGGGGCAGGGCTTGCCTGCCCCCCCGATATTTTATTCAAGTTGGCATCCCTGACGCACACCATTTGAATGGCAATGCCCATCGACTTTTTTGCCCATCGATATTTTATTGGGGGTGCCGGAGGGACCCTGGCCCGTAGGAGTTGGCTCCTATGCCCCCCCCCTCCGGGTGCCGGAAAGGCTGGCGGGTCTGGATCCATTCTCGGGGGCCGAGGGAGAGAGAGAGAGAGCAGGGAGGCTTCTGGCAGTGGGAACAAGCGTCGGCATTGTTCCCCGGCGCAGCCCTCCAACCTGGCCCATCGGCGCCCGCCGCCCCGCCGAGGGAAGGAGCTGCCTTTAAGCGCACCTTGACCTTGCTGGCGGGGGACGGATCCCTCCACTTGTCCAACACGTCTCCTGCCAGGGAGAGCCATTGAAAGCGCCGAGAGCCAGAGCGCGCCGAGGAAAGGGCCTGAATAGGCAGCTTAAGGCCTCCCGCTGCGGCGAGCGAGGGATTAGGAGGGGCCCTTCGGGGAGAGGCAGGAGGAGAGAGGGAAGGAGGGAAGGAGGCGAGAGCCCCGCCAAGGCAGCCGAGCAGGCGGAGGCGGAGGCGGAGGCGGAGGAAGGGGCTTTGCGCCGCCGGCCCTGCGCTCCGCAGCCTCCAGCCACCCGGCGCAGCGGCCCCTGGCGCACGGCTAGCAAGCGCGCCCCGCGGCGCGCCACATCCGAAGGGAAGCTCTTCGCGAGGGGACGTGGAAGTCGTCCCCGGCCTTCGCTCCCTGCCTGCCTGCCCGGATTGGAGCCCTCAGGGCGGGACGCCCCCCTTCTCTCGCCCCTCCTTTGTTCGCAGGGAAAAGCTCGAGGCCCAGGCCGTTGGTGGCGGGCTCTCCATTTGCGGAGGAGGAGAAGGGAGAGAGGGCACGCTTCTCCATGTTGTGGCCAGGGACGGGATCCTTGCTCGGGGGAATCCTGGGGATCCCTCTTTAACTGCAAAGACTGGTGTGTTTTCTCGGAGCAGCGAGGAATGATAAATAAAAAAAACAACCCTGGGAAACGCGCTGGCTTGCGCGAAGCCTTTTTATGTCGCTTTTCTAAAGCTCCAGGCAGCTTGTAAAATAAACGGGCAATTAAGAGAAAAAGAGCCAAACAAACCAGGCAAGAATTGCCTGGCAGGATTGAGGGGGAAAGGGCAGTAGCCCAGGGGTAGAGCATCTGTTTCGCAGGCAGGAGACCCCAGAATCGTAGAGTTGGAAGGGATCCCAAGGATCAACCCCCTGCAATGCAAGAATGTGGGGCTTGAATCCACAATCCTGAGAATCGGTGTCTCATGCTCTACTGACTGAGCTGTCCCATCAGGAGCCTCCAGATCAGGCTGGGGTGGAAACCCCTGTCTGAAATCCTGGCGAACAGCTGCATACCAGGATAGAGAATACTGAACTAGGTGGATCTGTGGTCATAGTATACATAAACCAACTTCCTGTGTACCTATGTTCCCTTCTTAATTACCTGGCACCTAATCCATTATGCCAAAACCTAGCTGAACTCCCTCCCTCCCAAAGTGTCTTGTGGCAGCAGGAAGACTTAATTGATTATGGTGTCGGCTTCAGTGGACCACAGATCCCTTCATCAGATGCATGAAATGTAACACTAAATTGGCAAGCATATACAATATTTGTTTTTATTTAAGATATGTAAAAAGTAAAGGTAGAGGGACCCCTGACCATTAGGTCCAGTTGTGGCCGACTCTGGGGTTGCGGCGTTCATCTCGCTTTATTGGCCAAGGGAGCCGGAGTACAGCTTCTGGGTCATGTGCCCAGCATGACTAAGCCGCTTCTGGAGAACCAGAGCAGCGCACGGAAACGCCGTTTACCTTCCCGTCGGAGTGGTACCTATTTATCTACTTGCACTTTGACGTGCTTTCGAACTGCTAGGTTGGCAGGAGCAGGGACCGAGCAATGGGAGCTCACCCTGTCGCGGGGATTCGAACCTCCGACCTTCTGATCGGCAAGTCCTAGGCTCTGTGGTTTAACCCACAGCACCACCCACGTCCCTTAAGATATTTAGGTGCTGCTTTATTATTCTAAGTGGTGTGCATAAAAACAATCTACAGAAGAGGGGGATAATAAAACAAACGCTACCTAAAGATGCCTGCTGTACCAAAAAAAGGCTTACTCATGCCTGAATTTCAGCAAGGAGGGTGACTATCTAAGCTTATTGGGGAGGGAATGCCAAAGGATTGGGCCCCATACATTGAATGCACAGTTAGTAGTACTTCTGTGCAGTGCGTATCACCAGCAGAGACACTCCCCAAGATCTCAGGCCAGGATAGACCATAATATACACAGTTGTGGGGTGTTAGAGTAGGGGGATGAAGTCAAAGGGAAATTAAATGTAAAAAAGAAGAGACTCTGTCAAGTACCTAATGGCGGAATAATAATTACACCTACCAATTAACAAGGCAGTGTTGGTGATAACACAAACATCCCCCAAATGGTCAGCTAATTAACACATGCGGTGTGATAAAAGTCTGCAATCTTGAGCCAAGCCACCACCTGTGACAGAATTGCCTGATAAATTGTTCTTCAGCCAGAGAAAGGGGTGCCTTGCAGTTTTCATATACAGTGGTACCTCAGGTGAAGTACTTAATTCGTTCCAAAGGTCCGTTCTTAACCTGAAGCTGTTCTTAACCTGAAGCACCACTTTAGCTAATGGGGCCTCCTGCTGCCGCCACGCCTCCGGAGCCCGATTTCTGTTCTCATCCTGAAGCAAAGTTCTTAACCTGAAGCACTATTTCTGGGTTAGCGGAGTCTGTAACCTGAAGCGTATGTAACCCAAGATACCACTGTAGTGTATATTCATACTAGATCCCAGTGCCACCCAGTTCCAGAAGGTTCGCTCTCATAATAATATTGCAGCAATCACCATCATTTATATAGCAATTTAAAGCATTCGAAGCATTTAACTTATATAATCTTGAGATTGCTATGACAGCCCTGTCAAGTAGGCCACTTATTGCAGAAAAGGCGGTTACTGAAGTTTAGGGGCACACAGATGAGGTACAGAAACCCATGTTTGGATCTCTTCTTTAAATTTTGACCTCAAAGAAGGAAAGTGTTTGAATTTAATAGGAGCATCTTGGGGGGGGGGCACATTAAACTAGGTCTGCCAAATGTTGGAAGCCACCCAGAGGGGCTGGGGCAACCCAGTCATCAGATGGATGGCATATAAATATATTATTATTATTATTATTATTATTATTATTATTATTATTAGCCTGCAAAGCAACCAAAACTGTGGTGGAGTGGGCAGAATGTGGGCGGCCCAGGGTGGAGCAGACATTTGTTGTATCTTCTATTCTCTGCACCTGCGTTGACAACTTTACACCTTAAAAATTAAAACAATTGCCGTTGTTGTCAACAGCTGCCCCACCGTTGGGGCCAAGGGCAGGAGAGGTAAAAAAAATGACAGCAAAACACAAGGCAAGCACACTAGAGGCTGAATGTGCTGGTGGCTGGTGCCCTTTGGGTGGAAGGCAAGGAGCCCAACAGTAGGTGGCGCCAGAGCCAACGGCAGGCAGAGCCAACTCAATTCTACCTTTCATGGAATCATAGAATTGTAGAGCTGGAAGGTGCCCCCCCCAAGGGTCATCTAGTCCAACCCCCTGCAATGGAGGAATCTCAGCTAAAGCATCCATGATGTTTTAACTCCATCTTCTTCCCTGCTGTGTTCCACAAGGCAGCACTGAGGCTTAAGAAGGAGGAAGCCGACATCCAAGAAAGAAAGAAGGCAGATAGCTGGGGATTGCCTGAGGGCATAATGAGGTTGGTGGGGCATATCTTCCTGTGGTGCAAAGTAAGCATCCTTGACTGAGGTCCCATTCCAGGAACAGCAAGTCCAGGAACAGCTATTAGGATAACTAAAAAACGGATCTTCTGAAATCCGCAAAAAGACAAGTCCAGGAACAACTATTAGTCAGGATTTTACTTTCTTGGGCTCCATGATCACTGCAGATGGTGACAGCAGCCACAAAATTAAAAGATCCCTGCTTCTTGGGAGAAAAGCAATGACAAACCTAGACAGCATCTTAAAAAGCAGAGACATCACTTTGCCAACAAAGGCCCGTATAGTAAAAGCTATGGTTTTCCCAGTAGTCATGTATGGAAGTGAGAGCTGGACCATAAAGAAGGCTGATCGCCGAAGAATGGATGCTTTAGAATTATGGTGCTGGAGGAGACTCTTGAGAGTCCCATGGACTGCAAGAAAATCAAACTGATTCATTCTGAAGGAAATCAGCCCTGGGTGCTCACTGGAAGGACAGATCCTGAAGCTGAGGCTCCAGTACTTTGGCCACTTCATGAAAAGAGGACTCCCTGGAAAAGACCCTGATGTTGGGAAAGATGGAGGGCACAAGGAGAAGGGGACGACAGAGGACGAGATGGTTGGACAGTGTTCGCGAAGCTACCAGCATGAGTTTGACTAAACTGTGGGAGGCAGTGGAAGACAGGAGTGCCTGGCGTGCTCTGGTCCATGAAGAGTTGGACACAACTAAATGACTAAACAACAACAACAAACTAAAAAATTGATCTTCTGAAATCCACAAAAAAGACAAGTCCAGGAACGGCTATTAGTCAGGGATAACTAAAAATGGATCTTCTCAAGTTTAGAGGCAATCATTAAAAGGTAAAGGGACCCCTGACCATTAGGTCCCGTCGCGGATGACTCTGGGGTTGTGGCGCTCATCTCGCTTTACTGGCCGAGGGAGCCGGCATACAGCTTCCGGGTCATGTGGCCAGCATGAGTAAGCCACTTCTGGCGAACCAAAGCAGCGCACGGAAACGCCGTTTACCTTTCCGCTGGAGTGGTACCTATTTATCTACTTGCACTTTGACGTGCTTTCGAACTGCTAGGTTGCAAAGCAGGGACACCTTCAGATCCGCAAGCCCTAGGCTCTGTGGTTTAGACCACAGTGCCACCCGTGTCCCAGAGGCAATCATTACCAGGTGCTAATTACCACATTAAGGGGAGGTGGGGGGAGGGGAGGCTGCTATACTCTGCTGAGATTCCATAGCTTCTCTAACAATGACTTTGAAAATAAAGTATCACAGAAGGTGGGGTAATTGTGCCACTGACAATGGTGTCTTGAGAACCATTGGGGGGGTTGGGTTATCTCCAACTCTTGTCACCTCCCCATCTCTTTGCAACCATCTTACACATGACAATTTCATTAGCAGTGACAGTAACAGTGGAGGAAGGATCTCGCTTTCCCAGCAGTATTAAGACATTTTCCCGCAGCATCAGTGCAATGCACAAAAAAAGACATCTGAAACGAATCTGCCACAGCAAATGAGTAATACCGTGTAAGGAAAAGGGAGGAGGAGGGGGAGCTCTCCTTCAAGTCTGCAAGTTGATTTACGGGATCCATTGATGGTTATGTAAACATCTTTTGGAGATGCTTTGAGATAGGATATCCTGGCTTAGGACAAGGAGCTTAGAGTTGCCAACTAATAATAATAATAATAATAATAATAATAATAATAATAAGCAGCTCTGTGCCATTAACACAGTCATACATTAATAAGCTTTCCCTATTGCCACATTTTTGTAATTTTAATTCTTGTGAGCTCTAAAAGGCACGGAATACTGGTCCATTACTTACAGATGGACTACATCGCTTTAAAAACCCACAACTGTTACACTCTTAATAACTAGCAAAAATTAGATTCAATAATAAAAAAGGGAAGGAAATAATTCCAAAATCCAGGAGGTTGCACAGCACAAAAAAGGTTAAAATTAGATGACCTAACTCTGCTCGTTTCAGCAAGGAAGTTTCTCACTGGATTGTGCCCGATGAGTCACATCTGTCTGTCTCCTACTTTGCTGTTTTTACTGATCCTTAGAATCTGTGCACTGAACCAGCCAGCAAACCTTGCCTCTGCAAACTCTCCAAAGAGAGGGAGATTTGTTCAGGCCGCTCTCTTGAGCACACCAGTGTGCCCTCATACAGTTTGAAATTGGCAGTGGGCTATCAAGAGTCGGTTGATGCATTTTTCCCAAGATGGGTGAACACAGCCCTCTGGTGGTTAATGCCAAAGGGTGAAAAGGCAGGAGAAGCAAGCCTGAAGCAGATTGCAATGCAAACTAGAACTCAGGCATGCTTAGGGTTGTTGTTTAGTCATTTAGTCCTGTCCGATTCTTCATGACCCCATGGACCAGAGCACGCCAGGCACTTCTGTCTTCCACTGCCTCCCGCAGTTTGGTCAAACTCATGCTGGTAGCTTCAAGACCACTGTCCAACCATCTCGTCCTCTGCCGTCCCCTTCTCCTTGTGCCCTCCATCTTTCCCAACATCAGGGTCTTTTCCAGGGAGTCTTCTCTTCTCATGAGGTGGCCAAAGTATTGGAGCCTCAGCTTCAGGATCTGTCCTTCCAATGAGCAATCAGGCCTGATTTCCTTAAGAATGGAGAGGTTTGATCTTCTTGCAGTCCATGGGACTCTCAAGAGTCTCCTCCAGCACCATAATTCAAAAGCATCAATTCTTCGGCGTTCAGCCTTCTTTATGGTCCAGCTCTCACTTCCATACATCACTATGCTTAGGGTTACATCACCCCAACACAAAAGTGGGTGGAAAGCAAATGGATTCTTTTCCCCCCCTTTTCTTTTTTTGCTGGTTACTGGGTTTATTTTTCTGCCCATAAACTCTGCAAAGACCGGAGGTCTTCCTATTAGGAATAATGTCAACATAATTTAAGAAAAATGTCAGACCTCTCTTCATGTATGCAGCAACAGCGGACAGGATTCTGGTAGTGAATAACTGGAAAAGTGAAAAGATCCCCACGAAAACCGAATGGTAAAAATGATAGAATGCATACAACAGGCAAAGATGACAGGGAGAGTTAGAGGATATCCGATGCAGAAGGTTAATAAAGAATGGATAGCATTTAAAGAGTATTTGAAAAATTAATGTGATAACAAAAATCTCCTGGCAGACCTTGAATGATTCTTGCAATATAAAGGTGATAAACAATAGAATATCATGGATAAGACTTGGGAAAGCAAAAAACAACAATAAGGCAATGTGTGTATAATAACAAAATAAGAAATAGAATTGATGCTTTTGAATTATGGTGCTGGAGGAGACTCTTGAGAGTCCCATGGACTGCAAGAAGATCAAACGTATCCATTCTGAAGGAAATCAGCCCTGAGTGCTCACTGGAAGGACGGATCCTGAAGCTGAGACTCCAGTCCTTTGGCCACCTCATGAGAAGAGAAGACTCCCTGGAAAAGACCCTGATGTTGGGAAAGATGGAGGGCACAAGAAGAAGGGGACGACAGAGGATGAGATGGTTGGACAGTGTCCTCGAAGCTACATACATGAGTCTGACCAAACATTGCAGGAACATGCAGCTGTCCCATATGGTGATTGAGCCAGCAACCACTATTCTAAACCAGGCATAGGCAAACTCGGCCCTCCAGATGTTTTGAGACTACAGTTCCCATCATCCGTGACCACTGGTCCTGTTGGCGAGGGATGATGGGAGTTGTAATCCCAAAACATCTGGAAGGCCGAGTTTGCCTATGCCTGATCTAAACCAACTGAGCTATTCCATGTGAAGTTCAAGTTTTAGGATCGCTTAAGTCATTATAGGATGTCTGTGATTATGAAAAATCCATCCTCAATCGGGCAAGTGAGCAGACTTTGTGGGGCTCTCCCAGGTGTGGCTTTTGTCTTATTCACCGAATTTTTCAGAAGCTCCTTTTTCTAAATTGCTCCTGTTCTTGAAACCAGCTGTCATTCTTTAGACAGAGGCTCTCGTCATCTGTCATGTCACAAATTAAAAAATACAATTTCCCAAAAGAAATCCTAGCGGATACAGAGGTAAAGCACAGCTATGGGAGGTGGTAGTGTACCTATTTGATGGAATCAAGTATTTTGAAATGGTTGACTTCAAACAGGGTGTCTATTAGACCCATATAAGGATAGACCCATTTACATCACCCTAGATGTTGAAGAGGTTGTTCGGAAATGGTCCTATTTGGTGGGGATGTGACCAAGTGCAACCATTTTGGTCTCTAGTATTTAGGGAGATAAAATCTTACACTGTCACACTGTTCTTACATCCCAGTTGGTGCTCCTATCTATTTTTGACTACAATGGTACCTCGGGTTACATACGCTTCAGGTTACAGACGCCGCTAACCCAGAAATAGTACTTTGGGTAAAGAACTTTGCTTCAGGATGAGAACAGAAATCGTGCTCCAGCGGCGCGGCAGCAGCGGGAGGCCCCATTAGCTAAAGTGGTGCTTCAGGTTAAGAACAGTTTCAGGTTAAGAACGGACCTCCGGAACGAATTAAGTTCTTAACCTGCGGTACCACTGTACAGTAACCTACATTTACACAACAAAGAACTAATAATACATTTATCAGAAGTGTTTATAGCAGGCTTCATCAACCTCCAGATATTTTGAGACTACAATTCCCATCATCCCTGACCACTGGTCCTGCTAGCTAGGGATCATGAGAGGTGTAGGCCAAAAACATCCGGAGGGCCGAGGTTGAGGAAGCCTGGGCTATAGGGTGGCGTGACCCCAGCTGCCACACTGCTGCAGGGGGCGCCAAAGCAATGCTATAGATTCAGCCCTCCAGATTTTGTCTTCCTGTGGCTGATTATGGAGAGTCCTCTGCTGTGCGTAAGGAAAATATGTTCCGTACAAGGCCAGCAGGTGGAAGAGTCACCCACACAAATATACTCTTAAAGCAGGCATGTTGCTCCAATGTGTTGAGTTTCACCACATAATATACAAGAACCCACATTCATGAAAGTTTTGAACTGGATCCAGACTAAGGCTGTGTATATATTCCCATTTACTCTGGCTCCAGTGAGTTCCCACCACTGCTGTTTGAAGCCTTATACACATGACGTCAGCTACAATCCATATGTATCCTGTATTTCCTCAAGAAATACTGAGGTGTTTTCTCTCAAACTAACCCAATTTGAAAACGTAAGACAGCTTCATTAACAAAGGAATTTTTTTGGGGGGGGGGTTTCAGGTGTGGGGAAACCAGACAGGAGATGATGCACATCAGGTGATGACACCCCTGGCCCCTATCTGGTGTGGACAGCAATGTGTAAGGTAAGGTG
The DNA here is from genome assembly GCF_964106915.1 of Podarcis gaigeae. Classification (NCBI taxonomy): domain Eukaryota; kingdom Metazoa; phylum Chordata; class Lepidosauria; order Squamata; family Lacertidae; genus Podarcis; species Podarcis gaigeae. The sequence goes on from NC_139689.1 coordinate 42,340,853, forward strand.
TAAGGTAAGGTAAAGGATCCCTGGACAGTTAAGTCCAGTCAAAGGCAACTATGGGGTTGCAGCGCTCATCTTGCTTTCAGGCCAAGGGAGCCGGCGTTTGCCCATAGACAGCTTTCCGGGTCATGTGGCCAACATGGCTAAACCGCTTCTGGTGCAACAGGACACTGTGACAAGTGTCAGAGTGCACAGAAACACCGTTTACCTTCCCGCCGGAGCGGTACCTGCTTATCTACTCGCACTGGTGTGCTTTTGAACTGCTAGGCTGGCAGGAGCTGGGACAGAGCAACAGGAGCTCACCACCGTTCAGTAGATTCGAACTGCCAAACTTCCGATCGGCAAGCCCAAGAGGCTCAGTGTAAATGTAGCTCAGTCCTAGAGCTATGGTGGTGGAGGCCCCAGTTTTGATCCCCGGCATCTCTTAGTTTGAGGCGCAACTAACAACCTCTCTGCATTTTAAGCCAGTAATGTGTACATAGCCTCAGTTAGTCTCATTTATGACTCACTGAAATCACTGTGAAAAGCTAGTGGTGAATAACGTGTCCCACTGTACTAGTTAAGAAAGTCTGGATCCAACTCATTATCTTTTAAAATATGAAAAGAGGACAGAGAGGTACTGTGGCTGCAATATGTAAGAATATAATTATGCTTACATATGCTTGATTTGGGGGGGGGAATTGGGTGCTTTTTCGTTAACTGTTGAGGATAATCTAACCTCTGTTTAGGAAGGCACCCACCCAAAGTCTCAGTGCTAGACCTCAAAGAATGGAGAGGTATATGTCAGAGAAGGTGTTCCCACAGATAATCTGGACTCCGGCTATTTAGGGCAGGCCTGGGGGAACCTATGACTTGGGGTGGGTGGACATGGAAATAGACAGATTTCATCATGCCCTCTGGGTCGCCTTTCAACATACAGCTGTTCAGCGAGAAGCAGCTGAGAGGGGAACAACTCTGATGTGCAATTTTAACTTCTTCCGTATGCTGTTGGACTACAAATCCCACCACTCCTGAGTGTCGGCCATTCTGGCTAGGACTGATAAAAGTGGCAGGCCAATAATATCTGGAGTGCCACAGTTCTGCATCCCTGCTCTACACAAAGACATCATCATCATCATCATCATATTTTTTAATTTATACCCCACCCATCTGGCTGGGTTTCCCCAGCCACTCTGGGCGGCTTCCAACAGAATATTAAAATACAATAGTCTATTAAACATTAAAAGCTTCCCTAAACAGGGCTGCCTTCAGATGTCTTCTAAAAATCTGGTAGTTGTTGTTCTCTTTGACATCTGGTGGGAGGGCGTTCCACAGGGTGGGTGCCACTACTGAGAAGGCCCTCTGCCTGGTTTCCTGAAACTTGGCTTCTCGCAGGGAGGGAACTGCCAGAAGACCCTCGGCACTGGACCTCAGTGTTCGGGCAGAATGATGGGGGTGGAGACGCTCCTTCAGATATACTGGACTGAAGCTGTTTAGGGCTTTAAAGGTCAGCACCAACACTTTGGATTGTGCTCGGAAACTGCCCCTGCAGACTTGTGTCGCTTGCAAATCTACAAAAAGCAGTCTAGGCATTTCACAACTGCATTCATGCTATCTTCAGGAGGCAATTGCATTTTGAAGCGAGGTTTTAAATAGATGTAACGCACGGCTTGTTCAGTTGTGTATTTACCTTATTTTCTTTCTTCCGCTGGGATCACTCAGTTTGTTTCATTTTTTTGCACAGTCAGGATAGATAATAGGTTCTGAGCTGCTGCTGCTTCATACTTTGTACACAAAAAAGTCTAGAGAGAAACGGAAGGCGAAATTTGAGTGGAATTACTAATAATATAGCATATGACCTTGTTTCTAAGGCTGTATGCCTCTGTGCATGTGTGGTTGTGTGCCAGTGTATCTGTTAAGGTTGTGATTGGGACTTGGAGCTGGCCCTGTCCACTTTAGGGTGTGGCCTTGGCAGGGGTTGGACTAAATGATTTTTGGGTCCCTTCCAACTCTACGATTCTATGACTACTGGAATGCGGACCCCCACAGCTCTCCACTAGGGTAATGCAGTTCTTGGCCCGAAAAAAAGACTTCTCACCCCTGGTTTAGGGCTTTAAAAGTTGAAGATCAACACCTTAAATTGAGCTGGAAGTTTAGAACAGGCATTATACATTTGTGACAGCTTAGGCTTGTCAGCAGCTGAGCAACCATATTCTGAACCAGCTGAAGTTTCCAGAACATCTTCAAGGGCAGCTGCACATAAAGCTCATTAAAGTAATCTAATCCAGAAGTCACCAAAGCATGAATGACAGTAGCTGATCCCTGTCTTCCTGCAGCGGGAGCAGTTGCCATGCAAACTGACGTTGAGAAAACCCATCTCAGACCACAGTCGCTACCTGGGCATCCAGGAGCAATGTGAGCCCTCCTGGCTCCTGCAGTGCAGTGGTCCTGATCCCCAAGGGAGGGGGCATGACTCTGTCAAGAACGGATATTTCTCCCATCAACCAATAGTCAGCTGTGCTTCCTGACATTACCTCTGCTTTATTTGGACTAAACTAGTGTAGCAGTTCGAAAGCACGTCAAAGTGCAAGTAGATAAATAGGTACCGCTCCGGCGGGAAGGTAAATGGTGTTTCCATGTGCTGCTTTGGTTCGCCAGAAGCAGCTTAGTCATGCTGGCCACATGACCCGGAAGCTGTACGCCGGCTCCCTCGGCCAATAAAGCGAGATGAGGGCCACAACCCCAGAGTCGGTCACGACTGGACCTAATGGTCAGGGGTCCCTTTACCTTTACCTTAGTGTAGAATGTGGCTTAAGACATGGGTGGTATATACATGGAGGCCGCAAGGTTTTAGTGGAACATAGATAAAAGTTTGCTAAATTGATAGAATTAAGGAGTTTCTAGGGAAAGGGTTCTAAAAGATCTACCTTGGATTTCCGTAGTCGTGCGTGCACTGTGGAACGCCCTCCTGCCAGATGTCAAGGACATAAATAATTCTACAATCTTCCGTAGACATATGAAAGCAGCCCTGTACTGGCGTGTTTTGATTTGTGGCTGTTCTGCTGTTGCTGTTGTGTTTCTATATATTATGTTGGAAGCCACCCAGAGTGGCTGAGGCAACCCAGTCAACAGATGGGTGGTGTGTATGTGTGTGTGTGTTTGTATTTTTCGGGGGGGGGTGCAGGGGATGCATACCCCTAAACATTTTGTGAATCTTTGTACTTTTGTCCACTTACTGTATTGATTTTTCCCAATTTGAACTATAAATTGGTGATTTTCTTGAGTCAAAATTAGAGTACCCCTAAACATTTTTAAAGCAACACACACACACACACACACACACACACACACACACACACACAGAGAGAGAGAGAGAGAGAGAGAGAGAGAAGAGTTTTCTAAATTGATAGAATAAAGAGTTTTTAGGGAAAGGGTTTTATGTTATAGAATAGATAGAAAAACCACCTGAACCCACCAACAGGTGGGGAAACAAATCAAAGGAAAAATTAAACCCTGCACACTCTCTTCCTCTCTCTCCACATTCCCATAGGCTACAGACTTCTACCCATCCTCTGTTCTCTGACACCCTTCTCCTGTACTTCCTTTGTCCCCCTTGATCTAACTCTCAAAAGGCAACTCACCAGCAGATATAGCCTCTGGGTATTGGCTTGCAAAACACATTCAAGGAAGGTTTTAATCCTCAGCTCCACCTGGTCTTCAGTATATCCACATCCATAACCCTAGCAGAGATGCAAGATACTGTATTATATTTTTTCATAGCACAATACAGTACAGTTTATAAAAGCAAAGCCCATACAGTCTAGATAACCAAAGCTCTTTTTCTTCACAAAGTCAATACTGAACAATGAGGAACCATGGCAGATGCTTCCACAGTGTTGCTTATGATGTTGTTGTTATTGTCTTCTACACACATTGTGTCTAAGCTGTGTGAACCTTCAGAATATAAGTGAAAAAAGCAGCCAGAGGAGGAAGAGAGGACAGAGGGTGAAGAAAGAGCTGTGAGTCATGGGGGGCTCTTTCCCCATCCTTTGGACCCCCAGGGAAACTCAACAAACCAGCTGTACTGGTGTGCAGAGCACAGCTGAATGGGACACAGCTATGAGCAGCCTAAAGGAAGTAGCATCCATCTTGGCCCTGCTCATAAAAAGCAAGTCTAAAGATTAGGGTGATGTCCGCTGAGACCAAAAACTATTCTCGTTGTGAGACTTTTGTGGGTGAGCCGAGAGTTTGTTTGGACCCTGGGTGAGAACCTGGAAGCTGAGAGGGAGGATGTGTCAGAAAGAAAATGAATTGATATTATTTATTAATATATATTAGGCACTTTGCATTAAGGTAACATGTCTACAGTGGTACCTCGGGTTAAGTACTTAATTCGTTCCGGAGGTCTGTTCTTAACCTGAAACTGTTCTTAACCTGAAGCACCACTTTAGCTAATGGGGCCTCCTGCTGCCACCACATCGCCAGAGCATGATTTCTGTTCTCATCCTGAAGCAAAATTCTTAACCTGAAGCACTGTTTCAGGGTTAGCGGAGTCTGTAACCTGAAACATATGTAACCTGAAGAGTATGTAACCTGAGGTACCACTGTATATGTAACTGGGTATTTTTTTTTAAAGTATATGTAACTGGGTATTTTAAGTTGTTGGTTGTTTCAGTTCTTTGTACACTGCTTAGAGACATTTCTAATATATTAAGCAGTATAGAAATTAAATAACTCACTCTAACCTAATAAAACTATACAGTGGTACCTCTGGCTGCAAATGGGATCCGTTCCAGAGGTCCGTTCGCAACATGAGCAGAACGCAATCCGTGTTTGTGCGTCTCAATTTGCAGCTTCTGCGCATGACGTCATTTTGCGCGTCTGCGCATGCGGCAAAACCCGGAAGTAACCCTTTCCGGTACATCCGGGTCGCCGCGGGACGCAACCTGAAAACGCTCAACCTGAAGCAAACGTAACATGAGGTATGGTCTCATGCGTACAACTGCGCCCCTGTCATTCTCACACTCAGAGAACCGAGGGAAATGTAATAATATTTTAAGACAGGATAGAAAATGTTTCATTCTACCCACAAGCCCTGCTATGTTCGGTGAGGTGCAGGCTGCAGTCCTAGCCCTGCTTAGCTGGAAATAAGCCCCACTGAATCAAACAGGACAGTGGTGGCGAACCTATGGCACACGTGCTAGAGAGGGCACTCAGAGCCCTCTCTGTGGGCATGCATGCCGTTGCCCCAGCAGGGCCATAGCTTGCCATTCAAAGCCTACGGCACCAGGGCCTGGGAAATGAGCGAGGGGCTGAGCAGGCATTGACTTTTGATGCATCAGGGCCTCCCGCCAGTCTGTTTTTCCTACTCAGGAGTAAGCCGCCCTGAATTCAGCAGGGCTTAACTCCCAGGTCAGTAAGCATATAAAGATGGCAACCTAAGAAGGGGCTGCTGCGTTTACATGTTCGCTGGGCTTTCCCACGGAAGCCAACAGAGGAATTCATTCTGTTGAGGCTACGATCAAATGGCAGCCGAGGAAACAGCTAATAATAATAATAATGATAAATTTATGCCCCACCCATCTGGCTGGGTGTATTTATTTATATTTATTTGTATGTACGCACACAGCCAATGATTATTATCTCACATTAAAAATTGGGAGAGGGTGGCTCTTAGTACAGCCCTCCAGTGTACACTAGTGGCCAAAATTGTGGAACCTCCTGTATTTCCGAGGTTTGCTGGCTCCTAACACCACTTTGTTTTGGAGTAATACCAGTGCTTTTTTTTCTCTGTGGGGACGCAAGGGGACGTATACCCCTAAACATTTTGTGAATTTAACGGGAGAAGAAATTCACTGTATTTATTTCCCCTGATTTGAACTGTTTTTATTTCCCCCCGGTGGTGATTTTCTTGAGTCAAAATGAGAGTACCCCTAAACATTTTTTAAGAGAGAAAAAAGCACTGAGTTATAACCATAAAATTATATATCAAGGGAAAGATAATTTAATGAAGAATGTAATGCAGTAATTTTTATGAAGGATTATTTATTACAACAGCAGTCATAAAGAAGAAATGTGAAACGCACACGAAAAATGAGATACAGTGGTGCCCCGCAAGACGAATGCCTCGCTAAACGAAAAACCCGCAAGACGAAAGGGTTTTCCGATTTTTTAGCGGCTTCGCAAGACGAATTTCCCTATGGGCTTGCTTCGCAAGACGAAAGCCCATAGGGAAATCTCCGGGGACAGCGGGGAAGCGCAGCGCGCCTTCTCCTCTGTTCCTGGGCCTGTCCTAAGGCTTGCGGTGGGAGGTCCGGGAACAGAGGGGAAGGCGCGAAGGGCTTCTCCTCTGTTCCCGGGCTTGCGGTGGGAGGAGGGTTTTTCCTCCCCACCGCCAACATTCAGAACAGCATTCTGAATGTTGGCGGTGGGGAGGAAAGCCCTCCTCCCACTGCAAGCCTTCAGGACAGGTCCGGGAACAGAGGGGAAGGTGCGCAGCGCTTCTCCTGTTCCCGGGGCTTGCGGTGGGAGGAGGGTTTTTCCTCCCCACCGCCAACATTCAGAACAGCATTCTGAATGTTGGCGGTGGGGAGGAAAGCCCTTCTCCCCCCAGCCTTCAGAAGAGTTCCCGCCTAGGCTGCGGATAGCAGCCTGCTGCCCCGCGCGAGGGGCGCTCTTAAGCAGAGCGCCCCTTGCGCGGGGCAGACATTCGCCGCTTGGGGAGCCCTGCAGGGGAAGTCTTGCAGGGCTCCCCAAGCTGCGAATGTCTGCCCCTCGCGCAGCTTGGAGAGCCCTCTGGACCTCTTCTGAAGGCGGGTGGGGGGCAAAAGTCTTTGTCCCCCCTGCCTGCCTTCCCGGGGGATTTTAAAATGCTGGCGGGCGGCAGCGCTGCCGCCCGCCAGCGTTTTAAGATCGCCCCGGACAGATGAGAAGTCCTCCGCTGTCCCGGGGTTTTTAAAATGCTGGTGGGCGGCAGCGAAGGCTTCGCTGCCGCCCGCCAGCATTTTAAAATCGCCCCAGGACAGCGGAGAAGTCTCCGCTGTCCCGGGAAGTGGGGGAAGCAAAGACTTTCGCCCCCCCCCGTCGGCCTTCAGAAGAGGTCGGGGGACAGACTGTCCCCAAACCTGGTCTGAAGGCGGTTTCCATAGGAACGCATTGATTGATTTTCAATGCATTCCTATGGGAAACCGTGCTTCGCAAGACGAAAAACTCGCAAGACGAAAAGACTTGCGGAACGAATTAATTTCGTCTTGCGAGGCACCACTGTATACAGGTTAAATTGCCGTGTTGGCACTTTGCGATAAATAAGTGGGTTTTGAGCTGCAGTTTGGGCACTCGGTGTCTACACGGTTTGCCATCACTGCAATAGGACTTACCAGGGCCAGCCCAAGACATTTTGGCACCTGAGGAGAACCCCAAAATGGTGCCTCACCTGCCAGGAATTTGGGCGGTAATAAAGATTGACATTGGGATGTGCTGGTTCTGTGGATCCTGCTACCTGAGGCAGTTGCCTCACCTGGCCTCATGGGTGGGCTGGACCCAGGACGAACTTCAGAGGAGACGGTGATAAAATTCCCCAGTCAAACGCACTGTCGTCTGAGACCTATGGCTCCTTCTTCGAAAGAACAGTGCAGAGAGAGAAGGGGAGCCGTCCAAATGCTTGTAATGGCTACATGGGTGATGGTGGGGCGTGTACACAATCTTTGGGAGAAGCCAGGTGACATGTTAAGAGGGTTACCTCAAGCGTTGGTTACCTGAACACACTGAGGCATTCTGAAGGAACTCAACCAGAGGCAGAAAATGTTTATGAAGCATGGCGGTGTGAGAGGGACAGTGGAGGACAGAGACGGCCTTTTATATTAAAAAAAATGTATCTTCTCAATAGAGAAAGGGGAAGCTGTTTAATTGCAGGGGTCAGCAAACTTTTTCTGCAGAGGTCCACTGTCCCTCAGACCTTGTGGGGGGCCGGACTATATTTTGAAAAAAAATATGAATGAATTCCTATGCCCCACAAATAACCCAGAGATACATTTTAAATAAAAGTACACATTCTACTTTTGTAAAATAACACCAGGCAGGACCCACAAATAACCCAGAGGTGCATTTTAAATAAAAGGACACATTCTACTCATGTAAAAACACGCTGATTCCTGGACCGTCCGCAGGCTGGAGTTAGAAGGTGATTGGGCCGGATCCGGCCCCTGGGCCTTAGTTTGCCCACCCATGGTTTAATGTGTTGCGTGCAACTAGTGGGAAAACTGGGAATTAGGAGCTGGGCGAAAAAAACACACACGCAGTCCTGGCTGTCGTGATTCTCAGGCCCGATTAGATTTCTGAAGTCTGTGGTGTTGGGTTTGATTCATAGAGGAGTATATTAGAGAACTTTTTTTATACAACAACAACAACAAAACAACCTCCAGGGGTATTTTGAAGTCTTTTAAAAGAAAAAGAAATCAGATCAATGAGCTGCTCATTAAAATTATTATTATATACTGATCTATATATATTTTCCCTGACAGGGACTTAAGGTGGCGTTCAGATAAAATAAGAACACCTTAGAAATATAAGGGGAGGGGTAATAATTAAAAACATATATAAACCACCCCCATTGTTCTGCCCGGACACTGAGGTCCAGTGCCGAGGGCCTTCTGGCGGTTCCCTCACTGCGAGAAGCCAAGTTACAGGGAACCAGGCAGAGGGCCTTCTCGGTAGTGGCGCCCGCCCTGTGGAGCGCCCTCCCACCAGATGTCAAAGAGATAAACAACTACCAGACTTTTAGAAGACATCTGAAGGCAGCCCTATTTAGGGAAGCTTTTAATGCTTAATAGGTTATTGTATTTTGGTGTTCTGTTGGAAGCTGCCCAGAGTGGCCGGGGTATAAATAATAAATTATTATTATTATTATTATTAACCATAATGGAATTAAGACATACAGAAAGTTACAATAAAGACCACACGGTGCCGGCTGTTTCATTAAAACAGCGAGTTTCCCAAAGCCTGGTGGAACAAGATCTTCACCCACTGGCAGAAGAACAACAAGGAGGGAACCAGTCTAAGTTCTCTAGGGAAGGAGTTCCCATGTTGTCTGGGAGCAGCCATCACCAAGAAGGTCCTCTCCTGCGTCCCCACCAAGTGTCCCTGTGAGGGTGGCAGGAGTAAGAGAAGGGCCTCCTCCCCGAGGTTCTCAAAACAGGTCAGGTTCGTATGAAGGGAACAGAGCCTTTCAGATAGCTTGGACCTGAGCCATACTCAATTATGAATTAAACGAATGATAAAACCCCGGATTTAAGCGTAGCTAGTACGACTGGGTGATTGCCTGCATCCACCCCCAACCCCCGACAAAGGCAGCATGACTGGACATGAGTTTCCTTTCCAGCTCAAGATAAAAAGCAATTTTATGGAATTTTAAATATTAAAAAACACACACCCTGCAGTGGACGCGTGAGGTCCCAGCTAAAAAAAGAATGGCAATCTAAGCTGATGGAATATGCGCAGCTTGCAGACTTAACATATAGAATAAGAGAAGAACATATGTTTACAGAAGATTGGAAAATGTTTATTGAATATATGGGGGGAAATTGTGTACACTTGAAAACGTTGGCAGCATTAAGATAAACCCAACAGTGTAAATATGTTTTGATGGATGTAATAATGGAATACTGAATGGTTTCGTTTATGTAAAATATGCAGGGATTTATGATATGCAAAATGAACCATGGAAAGACAAGGGAAGTCATTGATATTTTAAGGATGCTTAAATTAGTATTCTAAATTGTAAATTTTAAAAAAGATATAAACACCCTGCCAGCCCCAGGAAACTGCTCTATTTTTCTGCTGACGTTATAGTGCTGCAGACTGCGGGGGTTACCACAGCCCTGCAAGGCAGACCACCGCTTCTGTTGTAGGTCAGCCATGTGGGGCTGAAGCTCTTTCGGCCGGAAATCACAAAACACCCCCGAGGTTGCAGCAAAGGCCAATCTATTTAAATCCTCCTTTTCGCAGTCCAAACGCGGCATCCAGCCGCGTGCAAAAAAACAACTGGCGCATTGTTGACTTGTTGCCTGCTGAGCTTAAAGAAATTAAATTAAATTAAATTCCCTTACTCGGAACGAGACCCGAGTTAGAACGAGAAGAAGCTCCTTTGCAGCCACTTCCACCTCCGCTCAAATCCCGGCTTGCCTCCATAGGCGACCGAAGAGAACCCGGAAGTCGAGAGCCGCCGCTAAGCCTTTTACTCTCTGAGGCGTCTCTTGCTGTTTTCTCTCTGCGCGCGCGCGCGCACAAAGCGAAACGAGACCCGCCGTCGGGCGGGCGCGCGCACGTCGAGCGGCGTACGGCCCCCGTTTCCTTCGTCGCAGTCTCCTGACTAAGGTAGAGGCGAACCGAGGCAAAATGGCGGACAGGTTCTCCCGCTTCAACGAGGACAGGGACTTCCAGGTAACCGGCGGCGGCGGCGAGAGAGAGAGAGGGGGGGGTAGCCAGCTTTGGCCTCTTTGAATCCCTCTTCTTCCTTGACTCCTCGGGAAGTGGCGAAGCCCCCCCCCCAATTTCCCTCTTATTACCCCCTCCCTCAGCTTAGGTTTGCTGAGGCCTCGCCCTTAAAAGGGGTCCCTCATCTGCCCCCCCCCCAACAAACTTGTTTGGATGTTGAGATATGTGTGCGAATCCTGCCCCTTTGGCTCTTCCCGAGTATTCCCCTGCCCCCCCGCCCGCCATTCTCCCAGCCAGGTGCGGTGGGGCTGGCTGGTGTTTCCCCCTCCCCCCAGGCTGGTTTTCCTCCGATCTGGGCCTCCTTCAAGGATTTGGGTGGGATGGCGAGAGATGCGCTCCCTTGTGTTGCTCCTCCACCACCACCACCAGCAGCAGCAAGGAAGGCGAGGCGACTCCCTGTTTTTGCCGTTCCTATCCGTTGCCATAGGAGATCCGGGGAAGAAAACAGGTCTTTGGGGGGGCTTCGAAGGAGGATCAGCCACGTATTGCTCTGCCGCCTTCCCCTGACTTTTAATATCGGAGGTTAATTTGAAAGTACCTATTTTGTTCCCCGCCCCCCACTCTCCAGCCCTAGGATCACCGAGTTTACGATGCTCCCGTCCTTCCCCTCCTTGTCACTCACCGAGGACAAAAAAAGGGAGTCTAGAATAATGAGCGTCTTCAGGCAGTTACTGCTCTTTATTGTGTAACTCGCTCCTGTAGGTAGGGATATGGTGTGTTTGTGTGGTGCCCTAGCTCAACTATGGAGTTTTGTTACCTTTCTGCTCACACACAAGTTTTATGTAAATATGAACATCTGGTTTTTGTCTTCGGTGAGTGCTTTGGGTGTCTTGTCTAAAGGGTCTCCTTTTTTATGTTGAGGAGGTGAGAATGGTAGTACAGAAAATGAAACGTTGAGATTGAGCGACACATGATCGAAAAATAAGGCCCTGGCCATATTGACTGGTCAAGTGGGGGAGGGAGAGGTCGTATCTCTTTACATTAAGAGGACAACTCTCCTTTTTTTATATATACCCGACTCTTGCTTTCTTGACACAGAGGAACAATGAGGATGGGGAAGCAAGCCCCAGCTGTCAGAGCTCAGTTCAAAACCATCCCTGCCCTGCAGGTATCTGGATGAAGGATTGCGTGCTCCTCTTTTTATTTTGGCTGTTGTTTATTTTTTTTCCTGGCTAGACGATAATTGAACAGGCAATTTTGAGGTATAATTTCCAGTTGTATCCACTGAAATTGGAGAGAGTGAAGTTCTGTGGGAACTTCAGGATTCTCCTTGTGATTTTTGTCACTCCTGCCAGCCCCAAAGGAGAAAGTGTGGGGACAGAGGGGTAGCTTAGATTGTCATTTACTGGACTTACTGAGGATACTGCGTTTGGTATGCATTAGTAGTAGTGGCTGATCTTTAGATGGGTGTTCCAGATGGTTTTGGTCACTGAGTCTCATGGTGATGGCCTAATTTGATAGGAAAATCATAATTATGCATGTTGCATAATATTAGACAGGTGTCTTGACAGAGGCCTTCCTTGCAAATTACTTCTTGATAGGCTGCAAAAGCTTGAAGTAAACACAATCTGTTCCTTTGGAAATAAACATTCATATGCAAACTTACGTTGTCCATTTGCACCGTTCAGATTTCTGCCTCTTAAAACTAGTTGGCATTTGCTAAGTTTGGGCATCTTTGCTATAGCATACTAGCACTGTGGAAAATCATTGAATAATGCATAAATATTGGGGTGGTGGCTTTCTGTTATCTGGATGAAAACAAACCCTTTTGCAGCCTCAGAAGTACTGCATTACAGCTGCATATCCTGGTTAACAGAAAATTTGGGTCAGCGGATAGATTCTGACTGATGCACAATATTGTTGGTTTGTGTGTGTGTTTTTGTTTTGCTTTGTTAGATTTCAGCTTCTTTTTTTCTTAGTGCTATATGAAAATAGCAGTCATTCCAGCAACCCGATTAAGAGGGATTTAGGGATATTCAAGGTAACTGGGACAGTGCATGGAAAATACAGTTTAGCATAGATAATTGTGAAATAAGATGTCTGATGGGGGCTGGCATGCAAGGTCTGCCTATGCAGAAGTCATTTTTGAAGTCCTTTCTGCAGCAGTAGGAGCTTCTGAACTTGTTTTAGATCTGAAGAAGCCATGTTTATCCTCAAGTTGAATGGTTATTTCTTTAAACCCCATCCCCACCCCTCTTATCTGTCCTCCATAGGGGAGATGCTGCACAGAATTGTAGGATGATGGTAAGCTTTTTAAAGAAGTAGTTTCAATTAAACAGTTAACTTTTGAAAACGCCATCAAGGTATAGGGTTAGTTCTTGCTAGAGGCAAACAGAGGAACTTATAAAGCACTTAATTTGGAAAGTAACAGAAGGATTGTGACTTGACAGGGTCCACATAATTAACTGCTGATTAGAAATTCGACTCTGGTCTTGTAGATCCAGTAGTCTGAGGGATTGCTCTCTTTGAAATATAGTATAGTGATGGAAGTAGTATACTTAAGGGGCTGTATACTGGACTGGAGTATACTGCATCCTCACATTGATCTTTTAGGTAGCTATTTTGCCACTTCTGTAATGGTTAAATTGTCTTGGAAGTCGCCTCAAAAAAATATTCTCTCTTGAATTGCTCTATTTGATGAGGCTGCAATGTCCTGTCCTCGTAATTCTAGTTGGAGCTTATTTATGCCAGGTTACTTCCAGTCATAGGGACGCGGGTGACTCTGTGGTCTAAACCACAGAGCCTAGAGCTTGCCGATCAGAAGGTCTGCGGTTTGAATCCCATTGCTCAGTCCCTGCTCCTGCCAACCTAGCAGTTCGAAAGCATGTCAAAGTGCAAGTAGATAAATAGGTACCGTTGTGGTGGGAAGGTAAACGGCGTTTCCGTGCGCTGCTCTGGTTCGCCACATGACCTGGAAGCTGTACGCCGGCTCCCCCGGCCAATAAAGCGAGATGAGCGCCGCAACCCCAGAGTCGTCTGCGACTGGACCTAACGGTCAGGGGTCCCTTTACCTTTTTACTTCCAGTTACAGATAGGTAGCCGTGTTGGTCTGCCATAGTCAAAACAAACAAACAAAAAAATTCCTTCCAGTAGCACCTTAAAGACCAACTAAGTTAGTTCTTGGTATGAGCTTTCGTGTATCTGAAGAAGTGTGCATGCACACGAAAGCTCATACCAAGAACTAACTTAGTTGGTCTTTAAGGTGCTACTGGAAGGAATTTTTTGTTTTGTTTTGACTTTTTACTTCCAGTCATGCCTGCTTTTTAACTGGTTCCCTTATAGATGGGTTCTCTGTGTTTTCTCAAAAGAGAACCACAGCATTGTGTTTTTGTTTTGAGAAAGCAAAAGAAAGACCATTTATATTTATCAAGCTACATAAATGTAGCAAAAGATGTGTCGCTTATTCTAATAGAAGATCCCATTGTACTTAATGTGGCAAGGATTTGAGTGGGTGTGTTAAAGCATTTAATTATCTTTAGTTAGCCAGTTCTCACGAAATCTTTAAGCAGAAGCTCTGTGTGTGCAAATTCATGCTTAATGGAGAGATGGTACAGGGGCACAAGTTGTGGTGATAATAACGGAAGAGGCATCAGAGGATGACTGAGCTAAGACTCTCTTGTAAAAAAAAAATACCAATAATTTTATATAAGTTTTTAAATTCATGATGATCCTCAGTTGTAAAGGTTAGGAATGTAATAATTTTGTTTAGTTGTCACCTTGCCAACAAAGGAATGTAATATACTTAAGGCATATACATTGCTCCCTTATAACTAAATTTGCAGGGTGGAATACAACAAGAATAAAAACCAAAAGACCAAAACTGTAAGGTAGACCAATGACAGTTAAAAGCAGCCCCCCTAAAGATGCAAAGATAAAACTGACTAGAGCAGATTAAAAGGCTTATAAAAATAAAAGGGGATCTTCTTGGCACTAAAATAACATATTTCGTTTATTTAATTAATTTATAATACCACTATATCATTAAAAATATAGAGAAAGATATAGATAAACAGTGATAAGTGCCAGACAAGCCTCCCTGATGAAGGCATTCTGTAGCTGAGGTGCCACCACTGAGAAGGTCCTTTCCCATCATACTCATCTCTTGGCAGGGCACCCTAAAAAGGTATTGAAAAGATGATTTTATGGGCTAGGTTGGTACATAGGAACAGCCTGCTGGATCAGACCAACTAAATGCCAGTGGGAAACTGGTAAGCAGCACAAGAACACTTCTTTCCTGTGACTTCCAGCCACTGGCATTCAGAAGCATTACTGCCTCTGGCTATGGAGGCAGAGCAGAGCTGACTTGGCTAGTCTCCACACATTAATCTTTCAGGTACTCTGGTCTCAAGTCGTAAAAGGCTTTAAAGGTCAACAACAGCACTGTGCATTCGGCCTCGAATGGACAGGGAGCCGCTGAAGTTGGCACATCACCAAAATGATACTGTATAGTCTAAGGTGCACAAAGCATTCGCCGAATCATCTTTATATAAGAACTGCCAGTGACCTATTGTAATATGGTTTTATCTGTTGAGCAATTTTCAGTAATACTACTATTACTCCCTCTCTGTTTCCTGTTAATTTCTTCTAGTGGTTACTAGAACGATTGTTCACTATAAGTAAACAGGTGGGGAGAGAATCTACCCTCAGTGACAAATTGGTTGTTCAGAATTTGGGATGTGGTATACAGTATATGAACAAATTTAATAAATATTGTCAGGATAAAGAATGAGGCATTGAAAAACTGAGTATAGTGTATTTGAAATAGAAGATTTAGGATCTTGTATGGTGAATTATGTTTCTGATAAGGTTTTGCAATATATGTTTGTAGGGTAGGCTAATGCATAGAAAAAAAATTAATGATTCGAACTATTTAAAGTTATTTGTATGCCTTTATAGGAAGCTTAAACTTTTCTATAGCCTGCCTGTGTCTCTTCATGGTTCTGTCCTTGACCTTCACTTTTCCACCCTAAGATACACAAAGGTTTCCTACTACCTGTCCTTTCTTCATTACTTTTTCCTGTGTCTGGATAATCACCAGAAACTTAGTTGGTTCTGTGTTTTTCTCCTGCAAATTCTTCACGCATTGTATATGTAACAAAATTTATTAATATTCCTGCCTTGTTACCCCTATCTTTATCATTTTGCTTTTCCTTATATTGTGTCCGTCAGCGTTAAAATTGAGGAGGTAAGCTCCTTGTTCGAGGGGTCTACTGCTTTTGCTTATTTTATTGTTTAAAGCACCTACTATACTGATGGCGCTATATAATAACAGTAAAGCAAAATGTTAATCGTAGTGAGATTCCAGGAATATTGCTAGAATATTGCAACAGCTTGTATTAGGACCTTGCAGAAGAAAGTCTGCCCTACCTTAAATTCACCCTGCAACTACATAGATAGTGTGGAAATAATGTGGTTAATTTGTCTGTTTTTGTCATGCATGCCAGATGTTTTTGCAGAGTCTGCGAGGCATTACCATCAATTCTGAATAGCTTTCTGGGTTACAGCGTTGTAATCTCTTGCAAAGTCTGTTGCCTAGTCTGAAAATGTTTACCACCTAAAAACTAACTTCTAGTCTTTCTCTTCTTAAAAACATGTTTGTGACCTTTACAAAAGAAGGCAACAAAACTTACTAGCCCACCTGCCCTCATGTACCAAGTCGATGATTAGTGCCTAAAAGAGAATGGGGTATTTCATTTATATCATGAGCAAATAGTGGGTGAAAAATCCCTTTAGGCCAGCAAGGTTGGAAATTTGTTGTTGTTTAGTCGTTTAGTCGTGTCCGACTCTTCGTGATCCCATGGACCAGAGCACGCCAGGCACTCCTGTCTTCCACTGCCTCCCGCAGTTTGGTCAAACTCATGCTGGTAGCTTCGAGAACACTGTCCAACCATCTTGTCCTCTGTCGTCCCCTTCTCCTTGTGCCCTCCATCTTTCCCAACATCAGGGTCTTTTCCAGGGGGTCTTCTCATGAGATGGCCAAAGTATTGGAGCCTCAGCTTCAGGATCTGTCCTTCTAGTGAGCACTCAGGGCTGATTTCCTTAAGAATGGATCAGCTTGATCTTCTTGCAGTCCATGGGACTCTCAAGAACTCTCCAAGTTTGGAAATATGCTGGCCCAACCCACAGATCATGTAACCTTGATTTCAGAAACTATATAATCACAACATAAACTGGGTCAGTGAGTCAAAAGCAGGCTAGCAAGCATCCTGCAGGTGACCAGGCAAATGTGAGTTGCCTTCAACAGGGAAGCTTTACCCACAAAGGAAGTTGGTCCTTGCCTTGCATTCTCTTTTCTTCTGTAAGAGAGCCAAACTCTGGAAAAGATGAATGTGACCCCATTGACTATCTGTTAAAGAACTGGTTTGGGCACTCCTGTGTGAATGCTTAAGAGTGGTTCTGGATAACACCAGATGATTAAAAGAGTTAAATGCATCTCTGTGTTAAAAAAGCTGTATCCGTCCTACCTCTTTCAAGGATTCTCAAACTTGCCTCCAGACAAGTCAAACCCAGCTTAGTGCTGATCCTGGGACCTTGCAAACAGGGACAAGGATTGCTGGAGGAGACTGAAGAAAGTGAGCTTGTGTCTTTTGGAGCCTGAGGGTATGTGTGGCTGATTGCTATGTGGGAACACAGGGGGGAGGAGTTACAGCTGAGAGGAAGCCAGGCTGAAGGAGGAGTTAGCAACCAGCAGCAGTCAAGCTTAGCTCACTGCAGATCCTGGGATCTTGCAATCTGAGCTCACAAACAGGGGCGTTTGCAAGGACGTTTAGTGGGGTAGTTTAAGGGGAAGGCCCAGAGTTCTGTCTCTTGGTGTGCAAAGGACCAGAGACATGGAGGGCAAGGGAGCTGCTGCAGTGACCTGTAACACCTGTGGCATGTTTGTCATTCTGCCAGAGAACAAGCAACAGTACACTTGTAGCAAGTGCAAGCTGGTTGTCATGCTGGAAGAGAAGGTGCAGCAACTTGTGGCCCACCTAGCCACACCTCAAGCAACAGGACAACATGCAGAGTTACGTGATACAGCTGAGTTGACTGGGATTGAGCACCAAGATACGATGGGGTGCCCCCAGGGTGGAGAAAGATTGCCCATTGCAAGAGTCTAACCCGGGGTCAGCAAACTTTTTCAGCAGGGGGCTGGTCCACTGTCCCTCAGACCTTGTGGTGGGCTGGGCTATATTTTGAAAAAAAAAATGATGCAAGAGCACCATGAGCCCCGGTGGCTGCTTACCTGTGTCTTGCGAGCAGCAGGGGCTGGCGGCAGCGGAGGGACAATGAGCAGCGTGCAAAATGGCTCCGGAGAGGGGCTGCTTAAAATGGCGACCGCTCAAGCGCTGCTGCTGCTGGCACCAACAAAGCCCAACCCCCTTCCTCCTCTAGGCAGGGCTGGTAGAAGCCAGGAGGAGGGAGGGAGGAGGTGCTGGCGCTGCCGCTGTGGGAGGGAGAGGGAGAGAGAGGGAGGGAGAGGGGAAGGAACGTGCATGCTGGTGATCCACACATTGATTCCCGGATCGTCCGCAAGCTGGATCCAGAAGGCAATTGGGCCTGATCCGGCCTGTGGACCTTAGTTTGCTGACCCATGGGTTAACTTCTGGAGGAATGTGATACACAGAAGTAGGACAGTCACAAAACACACTTTGTCATTAGAGTTGCAAAATCGCTTCCATGGACATGGATTCTGGGCCAGAGGAGCTAGGACAGCAGTTCCAACCTTAGAAGACACGAAGGTGGCTGTGAAAGGTACAGTGCACAGGACGATTATTGCCACTCCCCAGAGGAGAAAGAGAGAGGAGGAGATGGATTTGGAGGAGTCTTTTTCCATTCTTGATCTAACCCCATCAGATCCAAGGCTACTGATCGTGGATGAGTATGCTGATAACTTACTTGCTACCTTCCATGGAGACAACATTAGAGAAAGGGAATTGCAGCCTAGAGATGACAAGCTGGGAGGAAGGAGTAGGAAGTACTCAAACCATAAGTTTCTGGCCTTTGTAATTTAGCCCAATATTATCAAAATAAGCTCCAATAAACAAGAGGGGAAGACTCGAGAATGACAGGAGCAGACCTCAGAACACTCCAAGCAGCCTATGGAAGGCACAGCCATAGAATGATTCCTGCTACTCCCCAGAGGAGGAGGAGGAGGAGAGGAGTGGTGGTGATGGGTGACTCCCTGTCTTGGAGAACAAGTGAGGTCCCTACAGACTGGAGGTGGGCAAATGTCCCCATCTTCAAAAGGAGAAAAAAGGAAGACCCAGGTTACTACTGACTGGTGAGCTTGACGTCGATACCAGGGAAGGTCCTAGAACAGATAATTCAAAAGCCGGTCTGTGAGCATTTAGAAAACAGTGCTGTGATTACTAAGACCCAGCATGGGTTTCTCAAAAATAAGTCATGCCAGACCAATCTGATTTCTTTTTTTGATGTAATTCCAAACGTGGTAGATCAGGGAAATGCTGTGGACATAGTGTATCTTGATTTCAGTAAAGCTTTTGACACACAAGTTCCCCATTATATTCTCAGGAGGAAGCTGGTAAAATGAGGATTGAAAGAGGTAACTGTTAGGTAGATTTGTAGCTGGCTGATTGACTGAACCCAAATGATTCCTTGTCATCCTGGAAAAAAGGGACAAGTGGGGTGCCGCAGGGTCTGTCCTGGGTCTGTTGTTTTTTAACGTCTTTATAAATGACTTGAATGACGGAATTGAGGGAATTTAAGAAGGATGTTGAGGAGCTGGAAGGTGTGCAGAGGAGGGCAACCAAGATGATCAAGGGTCTGGAAACAGCCTTATGAGGAGTGCTTGAAGGAGCTGGGAATGTTTAGCCTGCAAAAGAGGAGACTGAGAGCAGATATGATAGCCATCTTCAACTATCTTAAGGGCTGTCACATGGAGGAGGGAACAAGCTTGTTTTTTCCTGCTCTGGAGGGTAGGACTCGAATCAATGGCTTCAAGTTGCAAGAAAGAGATTCCGACTACACGTTTGGAAAAACTTTCTGACAATAAGACCTGTTCAGCAATGGAACAGACTCCCACGAGAAGTGGTGGACCCTCCTTCCTTTGAAGTTTTTAAACAGAGGCTGGATGGCCATCTGTCATGGATGCTTTAGCTGAGGTTCCTGCATTCCAGGGGGTTGGACTAGATGACCCTTGGGGTCCCTTCCAACTCTAAGATTCTAAGTTGTTTTTTCACCTTCAATTCAGGGCCATTTTTCATCTTGGTTCATAAGTACACACTTGCTATCATTTGTATACTCAGGGCCTGTTTACCATCCAGGGCCTGCTATCTTCAGAACAATTCTTGCCTAAGCAAACAACAAATTCCAGGGTGCTTCAAACACACATCCTTGCTAGCTTTCTTTCAGGATCCGTAGCTTCTCTAAGAGGCGCTGAGCTCTGCCTACAAAAGGTACTAGCCCCACAGCTGTTCACTTTAGTAAGCAGAGTAAGATTTTTTTCAGTTAATCTCCTTGCTCTGAACTTGCAGAAGCCTTGGGATGATCTCCGAATTGTTTAAAGAAAGATGAAGCCAAAAACAGTTCCGGGGTTATTGATTCAACATAAGCTCTCATATGGACAAGCCTTCAGCATCTCATCTCCACTAATAACTGGATCGAACCTTCAGCAGCAAGCTGACTTCCCCTGCCATCCAGATTCTGTCTGTATGTGGCTCAGTTGGACTTACTGACCTTTTCCTGCCTAGACTATGATGCTTCCTCTCAGCCTTTTATGTCTCTTGCTGGGTTCCAGATCCCCCTCTGCTTTGGGGGAGGGCAGCAGTTGTCCTATAAAGGTAAAGGTAAAGGTACCCCTGCCCGTACGGGCCAGTCTTGACAGACTCTGGGGTTGTGCGCCCATCTCACTCAAGAGGCCAGGGGCCAGCGCTGTCCGAAGACACTTCCGGGTCACGTGGCCAGCGTGACATTGCTGCTCTGGTGAGCCAGAGCTGCACACGGAAACGCCGTTTACCTTCCCGCTGGTAAGCGGTCCCTATTTATCTACTTGCACCCGGAGGTGCTTTCGAACTGTTAGGTTGGCAGGCGCTGGGACCGAGCAGCGGGAGCGCACCCCGCCGCAGGGATTCGAACTGCCGACCTTTCGATCGGCAAGTCCTAGGCGCTGAGGCTTTAACCCACAGCGCCACCTGCGTCCCTATACCTTTGACTATAAACATCAAAACAGTTTGCACTTTTACATTCAGGCTGTGCATTGAGAGCGGCATCCCAAAACTGAGCTCTTGGGTTGCACAGTTTTCTCTCTGCTTTCAGGTTTCATGCACAAATGACTTGCAAGGGATTCCTCTTACTGCAGTGTCAGGCCTCATTCTGCCTTATTCCATTGATCAAACTGTAGAGACAGAATGTGTAATAACAGCGGAAAGGAAAGCTGCCTCCTGCTGCAGCCTTAAACCGAAATCTGATTGCTCATTATTTGTTTCCTCCCAGATAACGTAACGGAATGAAGATTGTATTCCTCAGGCTACAGTTATTTTTTTATGCAGCGGTGTTAGACGATGGGAGGGACACACACACACACGGCACGGTAAATCTTGACAGATTTAGGATTGTAGGAGAATCTTGCTGCTTTCTTGGATAAGATTTTTCCTCTGTAACCCCATCTTTAAGGGTACCCAAGCCTCATTTTGAGTAGGTCAAGCTGCAAAACTCTTTGAAGCTCACATAATGCTGCTGTAGTGCAGATTTGAAATGTAGGGCAATCATTCCCCACTCCACCTTTATTGTATGCAAAGACAAAGAAACTGACTGAAGGGGACAGGTGCGGAGCAAGCAGATTGCCTCTCCATCAGTGATACCTCCTGCTGTAGCTCCCATGTTTCTTCTGCTATCTTATGACTGTCTCATTTGTTCCAGCTCTTTTCTTGCTGTCCACCTCCTCTCCCATGCCTTGGTAGCTGCATTTGTGAAGCCATGTTTTAAGGGCTGTATAGAACTTAAAAACAACCAGTTCCCACTGAAGGGCTTTCGGCTCCGTTTAATAGGCAAGGCAATAACGTTTGCAGGGAAGAGAGGCAGAGGCAGGCTTTGATTATTAAGCAGTGGGGATGGGCTAGGAGAGTGAAGTGAGGTGAGGGTGGCTTAAGAAAGGCTTTGCAAAGCAAGAGGGACTTGGAGAGGCTGTGTCAGCATTGTGTAGGATAGTAGAAAGACACAGAGGTGGGCGTGGGAGAAGGAAACAAAGGGAGCCAACACAAGCTGAATTTGCACAGGCTGAAGGGAGTGGATAATGCCAGGAAAGCTTCATGAAGAATTGAAGCTGCTGTAGAGCAAAATCAGAAACCCAAGTGAGGAGCACAGAGGCTAAAGATGAACCTCAAGAATAAAATAAGGAGGTACAGTACAGCTAGAAGGCAAGATGCCCATGGAAGAAGAGACTAAACAGGAGGTGACGAGGGATTCAGAGTGCAAAAATCAGGTTGTGGAGATTCTGAAAAGGAGGGAAGTTTTTGGCTTTGGCTTCTCAGATGTGGGAAAGGAAGGTAGGCAGAAGCCACAGTGGTTGAGAATGGAGGAAAGGCTGCTGACAGTGGCAGGAGAGGGAGAGGTTCAGATGAAAATCTGAGTTTAGTTGCCACTGTGTAGCGGGCTGCTTCTAAAGAGATTTCTAGATGCTTTTCACAATGGTTTTGGGCAAAAGAGGAATGGTGAAACAATAGAATTTATTCCTAGAGAACTTAATGACTGAAGAGGATATAAGAGTTTTTCTAATTTAACACATAACACCTTTCAAAAATTTCTAGGGTGGTTTACAACTATTCATAAAATGCAATAAAGTAGTGGTAATTAATTTTAAAAAGTTTGCAACAGTAAAAGAGGCAGTACAGTAGAACCTTGACTTACCACTGCCCCCCCCAACTCGTGAACAATCCAACTCGCGACCGCGGCAAACCTGGAAGTAAATGCCGTGTGTGCCATGATTCACGCATGCACAGAAGTGGCTTCTGCCAACTGCATATGTGCAGAAGTGGCTGCCGCTATCTGCACATGCGCAGGACAGCGCTACCGCCGAATGTGCAAGCACAGAACAGCACTTCTCCCAGCGACCCTGTGCTGCACTGTGTTGGTTTAGTGCAGCGTGCAGGAACTTGCCAAGCAGGCGACTCGATTCTGGGGCGGCTCGTGGGCCGGTTAAACGACCCCCATGGACCGCTTGTGGCCCATGGGCCTTAGGTTGCCAACCCCTTCTGTAGAGCTTCCTCAGAGTGTGCTGTCGAGGCTGCGTCATCTGCAAACATCATCTCTCGGATAATGGCCTGCTACACTTTTGTCTTGGTGTAGAGACGTGCCAGGTTGAATAGACTCTGATTGCTCCTTTAGTGGATGTACACACTGTCTTCAGCTGAGCGTCAGGGAGAAGAAAATGTCAAAGAGAGTTTCACTTCGCTGTTTATAGGGAATGCATCCAAAATTATTTGCCATTTCGTTTGGCACCCACACCCTAGGTCCCAGGAGCCACATGGCTCCTAGCATTCCTGTCCCAGCTTCTAACACTGGTGTTGTGGTACTTTCCTTGACATTTGCTAAGGACACGGGGGAATCATGCTCACTGCCCTGCGCTCCGTTGAGGAACAGTAAGATAATTTTTAAAGATTTTTTTCAATTTAAAAAAAAAACCATCCTTGCGACAAGACAGAGTCTTTCCACTTCCCAGGACCACATGCCACTGCCTTTGATGGTGCAGCCTGCATGCCTCATATTTGCTTAGAGGGGGATGTTTGTAAAATGAAGCACACCAAAGAGAAATCTATCTGCTCATGCAGTGTCACAAAGCAAGATCACTTGCTTGAAGACATAAGTGTCCAGAACACTCTGGAAGCAATGGCTAGTAGCTACAGAGCAGAACAGTGTCCTTTCATGACATGAAAAGTTAATGTCCAAGAGTTGTTAGACACATCTAAATTGTAACACATTTGTACTGAATTTGTACCATAAGAAATATGATACATGATCTACTGCCATTTATAAAACAGAGACTTAAAAAGCCATGTTTTCTTGCCCTTTGTTCATTCTCTCACATCTCTCACTTTTGCTGTGAAAGTGAGATTTTAAGAATTTGATTTAACCGATGCCTGAATGCAGTATGCACAAATGTATTAGAAAATATTTTTAACACAGAGTATAAAGTTAAATATATTTATATTACGTACAGATATCACTTAAACCAAGTTATTTTATTGTCAGTAGCACATAATAGAACTGACGTTTTAAAATAAAAAAGATGTAATTTTAATGTGATGATTCTCATCTGACTTTCGTTTCATTCTACTTAATCAGTGGCTCTTGTCTACTCTGTGAAGTGTCCAAATATTGTTTGGCTGTTCTGTCAGGAAAATAATAGGTAAGTGTAAATGACAGGAGAGATGCATTAGGCTCCAATACTGGGGCAAGCATACGAGTGTCCGAGTATCAGATGTCAGTGGCCAAACAAAGGTATTTTTGCATATTGATCACAGGCAATCTTCCACCCACAATCTGAAGTAGTATAGTTGATTAACAGTTATACCATGTGTGGGATTTACTGGCCTGGTCAGGGAAAATCCAGTTGTATGGGAATGCAATAGAAAAAGTAGCGAAAACAACTAAAAAAGCTTAAAATCATTTTTTGAAATATGGCGTAGCCAGGATTGTTTTTTTTGGGGGGGGGCTAGGTTTTTTTGTGGGGGACAGAACCTCTGATTTGTATTGATTTCTACTTTTTTGGGGGGCAGCTGCCCCCTGACACCCCCCCCCCCGGCTATACCCATAGGGGGCCACAGTCAGAAAAAGGTTGGGAAATTCTGGTCTAGACTAGGTTTTAGAAGTATAAATTGCCAAGAGACAGGTTGCTGAGATCTAGTAGATCATGTATCATGGTCCCTTTCCTGTGATATGAAATGAGACTTGCCTAAAAGTGCCCTTGATAAGCATAACTCTTGTTGAAAGGCTCTAAAGCAAGATGGTTCAGCAGCTTGCCTGCTCTTTCAGGAACAGCTTTGAGGCTTTAGTAGATGATAAACTGAACATGTTAACAGTGTGTTGCTGTTGTTCCAAAAGTTGCCTAAGAAAGCAGTGCAATATTTTGGTGGAGGCTTTCAAGAGATGTTTGCACAGATATATATCAGGTACACTTGGCTTCCTTCAGCTATACTTGCATACAGGATGCTTTGATGTGGAAAAGGGATGTTGTAGACAAGATGATCCAGAGTTAAAGTTCGGTTTATTGGTTTGCTAAGTATGCAGTGTTTACTTTTCTACAAAAATGGTAATTGTTTGATGATCCCTGGGCTTCTGAAATAAAAGCAAAAAATGATTGTTAAGTCTCTGC
The DNA here is from genome assembly GCF_964106915.1 of Podarcis gaigeae. Classification (NCBI taxonomy): domain Eukaryota; kingdom Metazoa; phylum Chordata; class Lepidosauria; order Squamata; family Lacertidae; genus Podarcis; species Podarcis gaigeae. The sequence continues at coordinate 42,365,631 of NC_139689.1, forward strand.
ATTGTTCAGAGCAGTTTATTAACATCGTTTGTGCTGTGAATGCAAGTCTCTGTTACAGTTCTACTAAATTAATTCTCGGAACATTTTAGCTTTTTCTCTTTTTGTTTTTTGTAAAACAGGATGACTTGATTTACAACCAGTGAAAAGGTTGCTTTAAATAAGTTTTAAATCAAGTTTAAACTGCCTGGGCAGAGGACGGTGGTGCCTGCATCTTCTACCAGTCTGCTGTTTGCCTACCTGCAAATCCCTGAGCTTTTGCCCACATGGTTTGATTTCATGGTGATTTAAGATTACTTGAGGGTGGGCAGTTCCATGCTGTCCTGGCTTTATATGGGCCATTTGGTTCAGTATTGTCTACTCTTAGGAACATTGGTTCTCCAGGATTTCAAACAGGAATCTTTTCCAGTGCTACCTGGAGATCCCAGTGTTTAACCTGCAGCATTTTCCATGCAAAGCAGATGTTTGTTTATTTGTTTTATTGTGCAGTGGAACCTCAGTTTTTGAACTTCTCGGCTGCCGAACATTTTGGAAGCCGAACGCCGAAAATCCGAAGTGAATGTTTCCGTTTTCAAACGCGCCTCAGAAGCCGAACAGTTTCTGAGGTGCGTTTCTCAATTTTCTCCATTCACTTTGCTGACAGCCCTTTGATTTTCAGTTTTCAAATGTTTTGGAAGTCGAACGGACTTCTGGAACAGATTACGTTCAAAAGCCGAGGTTTCACTGTACTTTTTTGCCCTTCCTCACAATTGGAGTACAGAGGAGTGAACAATAGAGTATTATATATATGGCACAATTAAGTAATAATAATGTAACAGCATCATAACTTACAAAGTAGCAGTGCGAGCAAGATGATTAATTACTTTCCAAAAGCCTGGGTCATCCAAGGTTTTCACATAAAGCCAACCCGGAGTTTGTGGGCACTAGAGAAGGCCCTGTGGCCCCTCTGTATCTGCTGGCGTCATGCTGATGACCCTGCACCCTAGGAACAATTCAATCAGTACCTGTCTGCTAGATCTTGGTAGCAAAGATGGACATGGATTGAGAGGGCATGTGGTTGGCCTAACGCAGCGGTCGGCAAGGCTTACTGGGCATGGGCCGGATCACTCCTGCGGAGATCCTCCATGGCCTGGACTGGCACAGCGCAATGCCGGACATCGCACCTGCACATGCCTAGATGCCGGAAATTGTGCCTGCGCAGAAGCGATTTCCGGCACTTTGGACATGTGCAGACACAATATCCAGCGTCTGGGCATGCACAGAAGCGATTTCCGGAGCCGCGGAAGAGAGTCTCCATGCCGGTTTAGTGCAGTGCACAGGGACTCACTGAGCGGGTGGCTTGGTTTGGGGGCGGCTTGTGGGCCGGTTAAATGGCCTCCATGGGCTGCAGGTTGGGGACCCCTGACCTAACTTCTTCAAACATCCATGCTGCATCATCAGGGCATGCCAGCTGAAATGGATCCTAGGAATTCTGAGCAAACAGTTTCTTAACACCGCCACTAGAAGCTGTGGCATAGTGTTTGGACTGCAAGTCAGAGTCTTTGCCCTCAAGGTGGTTTTACAGTACTTGGCACTGCCAAGTTTCCAGATGACCTCTCTGTGGTTTAAGAAGTCCTCTCACTGCTTCAAAACTTTCTGCTGGGTGGTTCAATGAGGATGCAGTGGAGCTGGAGAATTAAGTCCCCCCCCCCATTGCCAAGCTCCTCCCAGAAGATTAGCTTGCGTAACCCTATTAATAAGCATGTTCTGTAAAAGCAGCTGTACCTTGTCTTAAGCCACAAACAGGCATGTGGTCTTTGCAAGTATGCTAAGTTCATGTTGCTCCCACTGCAGACAAGGCTCTCTTCTCCTGTAGCAATTCATGCTTTGTACACCACTGTTTGAGTGGTATATGCCATGGTAAACTTGGAGGGGAGATAGGCATCCCCAAATACCCAGGAACACAAGGCATGTGTGTACTTGGCTGCCACAGTTGGCCATGAGTCTCCGGCAGCTTTCCGCTGCTTGTTGGAGACACGTATCTTCTTTTTATACGATGTTCATCACAGCAATTGCTGTGAAATTTCGAATGTGAGTTAGCTCTGGGGGTGCATTGTCTAGTCATAGCCCATTTGAACTTGCTCTTTGCTTCAAGCGTAAAGCTTTCTGCTTCTAAGGGGTACGAGACAGTTCCTATAGGAAACAACTTCTGTGATGTCTCACCTAATAGATTGATGTGATAGATAGGAAAGGGGGTGCCTTAAAGAATTTAGACGACCCCCCCAAAGGAGAGGGAATGGTCACTGTATATGATATACGATGTAGAAAACTAGATGTATCTAATTAAAACAGTATTGCATTTCTCCCCTATCATTTACAAGTACTCTCATGTTAGAATATAATGAAGTTTTCTAAACAGAATCAAAACACAGTTGAGTTAATGAATCTTCCAGGGTTTCATTTTTTTCTTGCTCCTTGAGGATTTTCATGTAGAGCTGGAGCCTTGGGGGGAATTCACAGCTTGATTCTCATGGTTTGATGGCAACTATTTGATTTTGCCTTAGAGATCTTTCCACGCAAGAGTCTATATTGTAGATGTACAGTGCCAACATGCATAATGTAGAGACACATTCAGTTCTGTGGAAACTGTAATGTAATGAATGAAGGAACAATTTCTTCAAATGAGGGGTGTTCCTTTGTGCAGTGGACATCTCTCTCCCTGCTTTTGCCTTACTCCAGAAAAAAATAAAAATCAAGACCTAGGTGGAACAGCTGAGCATGCTACCCTGTTCCAGCAGACAAAGAAAATCTCCTGGCTTTTACAACAGCTTAATCATAATGCTGAATTCTGCCCTTGAGAGAATCTCTTCCTTTGAAAACATTCTGGATCATTTTCTAATTTAAACAGTCAATGCATTTGAAAGGTAAATTATTAGCTTCTCCTAAATAAATATACATAAAAATGGGCACTTTTAAGTTTGCATTTGGCTCCTAACCTATTCGCTGAGTTGTTTTTGTTGAATTGAAGTGAGCATCTTCAAATGCTGAAGTACCCTAGAAATGTAATTACAGTCTGAAAGTAGGGAGGCTGGCAGTGGCATTTAGAATGGCTGACTAACATCCATTTCACAGACCAGTTCTCTGGTGGGGTGCGAGGTTGGTTGGGCATGTGCTGCTGTCAGCACTCAGAGCAGCTCTCAAGCCCAGGCAAGTGTTTGCTTTAGCATGGTGGAGCTTCCAACTTGATTTCTTTGAATAATTGACCCTCACACCGTATCAGAAACCCATGCAGACGTTCCAGGGGTTGTTTGAGTAGCTGCTGTTCAAGAAGAACATATGTGGAGCCTCTTTGGACCCACAGAATTAAGTTTCATGGATCTTTGGGACTAGGCAGGACCTTCTGTAGTGCTGTGCTGTGCTGGTTTTAAAGTGGGTGGCACTCCTAAGGCAGGCATAGGCAAACTCGGCCCTCCAGATGTTTTGGGACTACAACTCCCATCATCCCTAGCTAACAGGACCAGTGGTCAGGGATGATGGGAGTTGTAGTCCCAAAACATCTGGAGGGCTGAGTTTGCCTATGCCTGCTCTAAGGTTAAAGAACCTGGAGGATAAGGAAGCAAGACCTCTTCTGCACTTCTTCCTCCTTACATGATTAGAGATGGGTGTTCTTAAGTCATGTGCCCTTCACATTGTGACTTTAGAAGGTAAATGGAAAATGAGTTGAGCTTTGTTGCATAGAGAGACTTTATTTAGAGGACCTTTTCCACGTCCCAGCAGAATCTTAGCTTGGTTGGCTCTGATTATTCTTCATAAGCTACATGAGAAGCAAAATGCCCACTAAGGGAGCTCTCCAAATGCTAATGCAGAAACAGAGCAAATCCACTGGCCTTCATTGTAGAGCTTTCTTCAATCAGTTTTCTGATTCCTAAGATTAGAACATGGGTAGGCAAACTAGGGGCCGGATCTGGCCCAATCGCCTTCTAAATCTGGCCCGCAGATGGTCTGGGAATCATGTTTTTACATGAGTAGAATGTGTCCTTTTATTTAAAATGCATCTCTGGGTTATTTGTGGGGCATAGGAATTCGTTCATCGCCCCCCCCCCAAAATATATACTCCGGCCCCCCACAAGGTCTGAGGGACAGTGGACCCAGCCCCCTGTTGAAAAAGCTTGCTGACCCCTGGATTAGAACTTTCTGGTCCCTATTAGCCTGCATACTCTAGTCCAGGGACCAACATATGAGCAGAGCAAGATGGTACTCACATCTGGTTTCTCACACTTAACTACAGAAACAGAAATGGAGGAAAGGGATGCCTGCAATTTTATTGCATGGCATGCTGTGAAAAGCAGGATTGGCATAATCCCAGGTGTCTATGTTGTTTAGACTTTTGAAAGTTTGAGTCTGGTGTCTGTAAGAATTTGAAAGTCCCTTTCTGGGGCTTTCCCTTCAAGATATGCATTACATTTTTTATGTTCTGCATGTCTTCCTGTTATTAAAATCACAGCTCTAGGCTTAGCAGGGAGGTGGAAACCTTGAACAGAAGCAGAGGGGTGATGCTACTGCTGTTCGCTGCTTCTCCCCACCCCAGCCTTTGCTAATGCTTCGTGTCAGAAAGGAGCTGAAAGTACCTAACTGGCATGAGGCCTGCTTCTAGGAAGGAGAAGGGTGCTAGTAAAAGCATTTGTGCCAGTTCTCTAGGTAGCTGTCCATTTCCATTTTCCAGGTCTCTTGTCCCTTTGTTTTTCTGTGCATACACAGACTTCGTGTACTAATGAGCAGACTTGTTGTGGTCAAGTATTGTACATTTTAAGTGCCTGTCCTTTCTGATATAAAGCAGGAATGATTCCATTTGTAAATTTCAGCTTTTTTGCGTGCTTGATAGTTTGGCAGCAGAGTAGATTTAATAGCCAGATGTTTATGGCTAGAGGGTTGGTCTGGTCTTGTTACTTTTGGAGCTGAACCTGCATTCAGCATGTGTGCTGCATTGCTTAAATTTGCAGAATGTATTTACACCACAAAGCAAAAAGCATGTTGTGCTTCATTTATTTTGGAAATAACTTCGAGGGGCCTGTCACGTAGGCTGATTCTTGCCTTTGTTGTCTGGGATTTTGGCAGTTAAATGTGATAAACGGGCCAACTGAGCCATTTAGCTTGACCCTTTGTGGACAAAGATAATCTCACACTGTGCTTGGTTACCAGTCAAAGCCTTTTTGGAGCTGTGGTGCAACATTCTGGGGTTTTTTTGTGTTGTTATTTTGCCCTAAATTTCCATCAAATCCTAGTTCTAAGATCCAGAATTGCATGGGAGCAGCATTTATCCACATTTACCAGACTGTAATATGAATGCTCTTGAATAATCAAACTTCTGCAAACACCTCCAAACTGTTCTGCATCATGAGGGTCTTGCTTACTTTTCTGGGTACGGTCATTAAGATACATGTAACAGGCTGCTGGTTCTCTTGTTTCAGTTTTTGGAAACTAGTGGAGACAGAAGATGGCCTTACGTGTTACCTGAATAGAAACTCAGATGCTTGACTCCACCCTCAAATTTAGATTAATGTTAAATATTATATATTACAGATTTGTCAACCATGATAATGTGTATGGGGCAAAATCTCATAGAAGCTACTGCGCTATATTTTTTTCTACTCTACTCTGCCTACCCACCTGCTGCAATGTCAAATAAACAAGTCTGGTAAAATAAAGGTTCAAGGGGTATTTATCCCTCTTTTCCCTTGGCTTGGGTTTCAACTCCTCTTCTCTCCCATGCATGCTCAAAAGAAGGGAGGGAGATGGGATGGGCAAAGTGCCTGTAGCATTATTCTGTGTTTCCATAGAACAACATTGATAGCACCTTTGTGAGGAAGAAAACAGGCCTGTGTTAAATGGAGTTGCATGGTGGTGGTTGCCTAAGGAGCAACCTTTGACCTCTAATCTTAAAGAACCACCAGCAGTTTAAGGCTGAAATGATCACAGGGACTCAGTTATTGATAGGAAACTGCTGAACATGGTGTCCCCCTGCCACATAGAAAATACCAGCAGGCTTGCTCAATACAGTGGACGCCCGGGTTGCGAACGTGATCTGTGTGGGATGCACGTTCGCAACCTGCAGCGTTCGCAACCCGTGTGTCTGTGCACACGTGGCTTGCAATTTGGTGCTTCTGCGCATGTGCAATCACTGACACCCGGAAGTAACCCGTTCCGGTACTTCTGGGTTTTGGCGGTCTGTAACCCAAAAAAACGCAACCTGAAGCGGCTGTAACCTGAGGTATGACTGTATTCCTTTCCACCCCAACCTCCAGTTTTTGAGATTGCCATGGTCATGGTGCACACATTGCCCCAAAGCTTTTTCTGTGGATCTAAAATACTAGGAACCTTGTTCCTTTTTTTAAAAAAAGAAAAGGTGCAAGGTTCTGTTCTTAACTTGGAACTGTAAATTCACAGATGGTGAAATAACTCTGCTTTTTTTTTAAAAAAAAGTGCATGCAAGCTTTTGGGTTGTTGTTTTTTAACCTCTCTCCATCTTGGGGCTTGAATAAAAAGAAGCTTGCCCATTAAAAGTGCTCAATTTGCCTATTTTCTGGGATAAAAAATGCCTTAAAGCATTGAGAGCCAGTGTGGTGTAGTGGTTAAGAGCGGTAGTCTCGTAATCTGGGGAACCAGGTTTGCGTCTCTGCTCCTCCACATGCAGCTGCTGGGTGACCTTGGGCTAGTCACACTTCTCTGAAGTCTCTCAGCCCCACTCACCTCACAGAGTGTTTGTTGTGGGAGAGGAAGGGAAAGGAGAATGTTAGCCGCTTTGAGACTCCTTAAAGGGAGTGAAAGGCGGGATATCAAATCCAAACTCTTCTTCTTCTTCTTCTAATATAGCCTTACTATTCTGAACATATGGTACATCTTCAGCTGATATTGAGCTGTCTGTTTTGCTGTTGAGCAGCTAATATTGAAATGTCAGGTGATCTCTGGACATTTAATATCCAATAAAAGCTGCAGTTGAAATGTTACAGGCTCTTCATTACATCAGTATCAAGGCAAATTAGTTTAGAAGACATGGCTGAGCTTTTTCTGAGTATCTAGAACAATTCTGAAAATGTCTGGGTGCTCTACCATCAAGTCATCACCCCCCATCCCCACTGAAAGTGATGCCCATGAACCCTTCCTTGTCCATCTCCATTGATTCCATATAAGATATGTATACCCTATATCGAATATATGTAAAAGGTAAAGGGACCCCTGACCATTAGGTTCAGTCACGAATGACTCTGGGGTTGCGGTGCTCATCTCGCTTTGTTGGCCGAGGGAGCCAGCGTACAGCTTCCAGGGTATGTGGCCAGCATGACTTAAGCCGCTTCTGGCGAACCAGAGCAGTGCATGGAAACGCCGTTTACCTTCCTACCAGAGCGGTACCTATTTATCTACTTGCACTTCGACGTGCTTTCGAACTGCTAGGTTGGCAGGAGCAGGGACCGAACAACGGGAGCTCACCCCGTCACGGGGATTCGAACTGCTGACCTTCTAATCGGCAAGCCCTAGACACTGGTTTAGACCACAGCCCCACCTGCGGAATATATGTAAGAGCATAGAGCAAATACAGAAATATAGCATGATCAGCTAAGGAAGGAGGTTCTATATGTTTGGGCCTTGATTGATTATAAACTTTCAGTACCAAACCATGCAGAACTGTTTGTGCTTTATGGTGAAAACAACGTTTTGTTCTTCTCTTGCAGGGTAATCACTTTGATCAGTATGAAGAAGGCCACTTGGAGATTGAACAGGCGTCCTTAGACAAGCCTATAGAATCGGTAAGAAATCAGTTTTCATTCTCAAGCCCCGAGCAAGTGCAGCTCCACTAGCCAAGTTCAGATCTTACATTTAGATTAAGGAACTCAGGGATGTGTTCTAGTATATTTGCATGTCTTATGTTAACGTTAAAAGTGAGGCAAGTCACTAATCAATCTAATCTGAAATGAGAAGAAAAAGCTATCTCACCTCAAATTGAAATAAATTATAGCAGCTGATTGTGCTAAACAATATTGTGCTAAAACACCTCTTTTATGGTCCGAGTGGATATTGAGGAGTAAAATATATTTTGTTCTTCCTTAGTTCACATTTTCTTTGGCACAAGGAAGAAGACTGTAGAGCAAAGAGGGCAGCATTAATAAGAATTTAGTAAAAATAGGTTGCATAGGATTCTTTTTAAAACTGCCTATGGCATTAATAAAAATATTGGTGCAAATCTCCTTCTACCTGAATTTCCTGGCGAGAGACTACAGACAGGAAAGAGAAGAGCCACTTGGCTTGCTTTTCCTTTTAAACATGTCAGGTTTTTGAACTCTCTTAATCATACCACATTTGTGTGTTCTCCCCTCCGCACCATGGAATAGCTGTAGTTCAGCTGCCTAAATGCCCCTTTGAGATTCACTATTTAATATTTGTGTTGGGCTATAATGTCATTGGAGTTGCAGTTTAAAAAAAGATGTGATGGATACATATAAAGTATTATGGATAAGGCTGTGGAAATGAAAACAAAACAACTCCCCAGCATTTTCAGGGCTGGATTAAAATAATTATGTCTGACCCCTTTACAACTTTCTGTCCTGCTCCATCCTCTGAATTTTATGCCACATCCTTCCTTGGTGTTTACTCTTTGAGGAGCCTGAGATGCCTTTTGCCTTCTGATCTCCTCTTTTGAGCAGTCTCTAAGGCAGTGCAGAGCACGACAAGGCTCCACCTCTCTCCCCCACCTCAATTCATAATCACCCTTGCAGTTTTACCCTGTGGGATGAGCTGTAGTGTAAGCAAGCATGGTAGCTGAGACAGTTGCGCACCTGCTGGGCACCCCTAAAGTAGCAGTTCAGAAGGTGAGCAAGCCCTCTCTGTAACTTGAGTAATGTTAAACCAATCCCACATCAAGAAGCTGTGCATGAGTTGAGTAGGTTTCCTGTGCCAAACACAAACAAGGGAAACATATTGGTTGAACAATTCCTACGACCCCACATGTAAGATCATTGGGTCCTGGAATCTTCCTTAAGAGCCTTGGAACCTATGAATCCTCAGGATGTTACTCTTCTTTTGTGTTCTCCAAAGTTGCAAAGGCAGTTTGTCTAAAAACTGTTCTTTGCAGGTGTGGAATAAGAGCATATTGACCTTTGTATGGTAATAATGTCAAGAGTGACAAAGCAAATTGACCCCCATCAGCATTCTAGTGCTTGCAGTCGGTCCTTGTCAGAACACAGCACTTGCTCCTTGCCCTTTCCTACATGTTCTTATTTTGCTCTCTTTCTACACGGTGTTGCTCTTTGCTGATCAGCCCACGCGGCTTTCACCCTGATCAGTAGGAACCTCACCTGTGAAGTTAATCCAGCCCTGTTAATGCTTTGTATACAGAGACTACTGGCTGTAGGCTCTCTGGAGTCCAATTTAGGAGCACTAAAAACCTTATAAAAAAATAGTGTTAGGAATGAAGCAATATACATATATTTGCTTTCCTGTGTAGTAGATTGGTGTTTGTGTGTGAGTATTTGTGTGCGTGTTGAGATGTTCACAGAAATTTACACAACTTGGGGTGTTCGACGTTTTTTCTTCCACAGCAGTTGGCCCAAATTAGCTAAGCAGCCATGACCTGGTTTGTATTTGCACGGTCTGCATTTTTAATTTCTTTTCTAGGGTTTCCTCTCCTCCTTTCTCCTCTCCCCCCTCCCCCATTTCTTATTTCTGTTCTTCTGGTCCAGTGAACACTGCATTCAGTATCTACTGTCTTATTGTGCTGGCATGATGCTAGAATTAGGCATGGCGGTCACTGATGACACATGAAATAATGCTGCAGAGGGGGGTGGGAAGGATAGTGGTGATGCAGCTGCATTTGATTCTCCTGAATTATTCAGCGTTGTGTGTGTGTGTACATGCACACCCCAATTGAAATGCGAAGCCAGCTTCCCTCTTTGCAAATGTCATGGAACAGTATTGCGTGCCATGCTGGCGATGTTCGTAATAAGACAAATGACGCTGTGTTCCATAGTCATTCATGCTCACAGGGTTCCCTTCTCTGCCTATGCCAGAAAGGGACTGTTGAGCCCATGAAACCCCATCCCCTTTCATAGCTAAGAAACTGGGGCTTTCCTGTTATCACTAGAGACCTGTCTCATTGATTGCATTGCAATGTGTACAGCAGCTGTAGAAAAATCTCCAGTGCCTCAATGTTTGCTTCTGGACCACAGATCTACAGAATGAACCAGTGTCTTATTTTTCTAAGCAACATGCCCCAAAGTTGTTTTTTTTAAAAAAAAATATGTTCTGAGTTGAACACCCTCCCGCCCATGTTAGTGGAGAGTTTAAAATCAGCATGTGGTCCTTTCAAGGTGCAAAATGCTTTCACCTTGATGTTTTTTGTGTAACAATCTGTAATTCTCCCCCCCCCACCTCGGTTAGAGCCATGTTAGTTTAGTTGAACTCAGGTAGCTCTTAGAAATCAACGGTGCATGCCAGTTGTGGGTTGACTTAAAGGCCTATTGATTTCAGAGGGAACTAAGTGCCGCTCACTCAGCCTGGGTTCAGTTTGTTATCTTTAATTAAACTTAAATCAGATTTACAGGAGAACACCTCAATAAATAGTTTAAGCGAGTTACCTGATGAAGAGCAGTTTAGATCTAGGTCATGGAAGTCACAGCCCACCTCCACTTGCTATTATCATGCTGGTGTTTTAATTCCTATCCAAACTTATTATTTTCTTTGCCCAGTTTAAATACCCAGATTTCCATTTTAGGTGTTGCATCACCTATCTCTTAGAGCAAAGCTTTTTGTCCAGTGTCATAACATGATGTGGACTCAGTTTGGCTGGGAAGGGGGGGCCCAGGGCCACCATGGAATCTTAAAGAATTCCCATGTCCACCAGGTGGAACCCCCACAAGTGCGGGAGGTGTCTTAAGGCAAACTTGTATTTCAAATAGGACTGAATGTTTGACTGGAGAGAAAAGATTTAGTCCATCATCTGGCTGTATATTGTCAAATAAGTCAAGTACCTCAAATGCATTAACTTTATTAGAACAGCAAGAAAGATTTTAGTTTTCCCGAACTCTCCATCTCCATAAGCTGATGTGCCATTGCAGCAGTCTAATGTGTCTTCAGCTCTTTCAGCAGTAACTGTTTTTGTATACGCGAATCTTATCCCTCACAAGAGTGTGGCAAAGCAGACAGCCAAGTCACATGGAGGTGATACTTCTTGGTACTTCCAGCAAAATGGAGTCGTGGGCAGTCCTAGGTAGCAACCTTTGTCACTTATGACTGCTTGTCTTCTTGTTCTGACTTGGAGGTGCCAACAGCAGTTATAGCAGGTGGCCAATTGGAGAAGACTTGCTGTGCTGTTAGGTTTGCCCTAATAGGGGGACAGCTAGCCCTTTCTGGCAAATGTTTCCATAAAGAAAGAAAATAGTAAGCTGTCACCTACGCAGTGGCATTCTTAGTTTCATTAAATAGTTGGCAATATTTGAGCATGAGTGGCAACCCTAATTGCAAAAGGAGGCAATAAGATATGCAGTTAATTTTTTAAAATGTATTGTCCACTCACAGACTTATTCAAATAACTAAAATAGCTTTAAAATTTCCCGAGAGCCTAGATCAATAGTTCCCAAACAACTGTGGGCCACTGCCCCCTTGGTTTCATAAACTCACCCCCAGTGCCCCCTACCCCATAAAAAGCCTTATTCAGAATAGTGGTTTGCGTGACCCGCTAAGGAAGATAATAACTCAGTAAAATTCAAAACAGTAACAATTACACATTTATTCAAACGCCCCCCAAAGCTGTTTTATTTAATTAATTCATCAACTTGATCTAGTGGTACCAGCTTTTTATTTATACCTCCAGCGCCTTTAGCTGCCCTCTTGCCTCTTAGCGACCCCCTGGATAATCTCTCTGCTCTCTAGAGAGTGATACTAGAGAGATTCCCATTTTGGGAACCACTGGCTTAGATTGTTGAACACTCAGGCTTTATTCAGGTTGTTGTTGTTTTTTTAAAAAAAATATATACTGGTTAGATCAACGAAGCGGAAAGTTTTAGTCTCTCAAAGTACATGATTAGGGAAGAAGTTTGTCCAATGGACCCTCAACAGCTACGGACCGTGTTTTGGGAAGTTTATTTTCCAGCATGACTAGAACAGCTGTGAGTGTATATCAGGAAAAGTGAAACACTTTGAAAGGCTTAGTGCCGGAATGTGCTCTGATAGCAGTCATTGTTGCTAACATTTAAAAACACAGTGCTTAAAGCATTTCTGCTCACCCTTGGGAAGCAATATAACACAGAACATTTCCTTTTACCATTCAATGTTGAAAACTGATTTTTTTTCTTTCCAGCCTCAAATAAAACCCAATTTTCAGCTGGAAACGTAAAGTGGATTTACCATAAGGGCTTAACGGTAGTAAGTAAAGCCTTCTAAAACATAAGTGGATTTAAAGAGCTGTTGAGATCTCTTGGTTCTGGAAGCTATATAAAGCCCAAGGGATACTCCTGGAAAACTCTGGGGAATGGCTTTGCTTGGGAACACAGCTGAATTCACATGTGGCTCTGCAGCATTATCTATTGAGGAGATCCTTACCTGTATTGCTACAACATGGAACTTGATAGTGACTGGAATAAACTTGGTTTGGGAGTCTACAGATCTTTGCATTGGTAAAGAACATGATGCTGTTTACATAATTCTTCAGCAACTGGTGCCAGAATAGAAAATGTCAACATTCTCCCTCACTGGAGATGCTTTTCTCCCCAACTGCTCTATCTCAGGCTAGTGTTTCAGCCCCACACACTTCAACACTGCTATAGCCTCCATCATGTAGCCAGCAGGCCAAAAAATAAACTAGTTCAGGTCTTTTCTTTAACAGTTATTGCCATGTGTAATGAATCCCTCTTTGGGGGCATTCTCATTAGAGTTTTTGGGGTTCATGGGACCTTGACTCATCTCTAAATATCTTTGGGCATGTCATTTCCATCTTCTGTTGGTACGGTATCAGGTGTCGTAACCTCAGAAGTTTGATGGCGATGATTAATTAGACAAAAACAGAAAAATTAATTGCAGACTTAAATTGCTTTGAAGGACCAGGTATTGAAACATTAGAACATGTCCATCATGAATGAGAGATAGTTGAGGTGGGTGGAAGAGTGTTGGAGCCAGTTCTTGTCAGGTTGGAAGATGGGAGCAAGATGGTGATCTGCTGCAACAGAGTCAAGGAAGTGTGACATGGAAATTTCTTAAGAGTGAGACAGTACTACATACTATTCTGGCTTATCTGGTCTGGCTAATTTTCTTGAGGTTTCCTCCTGTAGTTGGAGCTGGAGTACAACCCCACATAACGTCTCTCATGACACTTACGGTTTTCCTGGGAGTAGTTTGCAGACATCCATAGGGTTTCTTTTGAAGATAGCCACTCAGGAGTGGAGGCTGAATTTGCCTGCACCACAATGGTGTCCTCAAATCTAGAAAGAACTACTACAGCAGTCCCTATCATCTCCCACTTTCTTGCAGAAAGCAGGGGACTGCCCCCAACCTTCCTTCCATCCCTGTCCTTAAAGATAAAAATCTCCTGTTAAGTCCAGTAGGTGTAGCCTGTTCTGGCTTACCTGCTGTCCTGCTGATGTGTCATAGGAGTTGCAGCCCAAAGGTGGTCATGTAGAAGACAACACAGAGGAGAAAACTTGATAGAATTGTCAAGACTTGGCCAATTATTTTCCTTGGCTACAGTTCCAATTTTCTGTGCACTTAATGTTTATTCAATCACAGCAATATATGCATGGGGGAGGAAGGCAGTAAGAGGCCCAGAATATTTAGACAAACCATACCTTTTCTGTCCCATTGATGTGTCACAAAAGGATAACAGCTTCTCACCATTTTGGATGGGAAGCAAGGTTGCCTTAAGGCCTACTTTCTTTCTAGTTCTATCTCCTTCCTCTCTACCCTCACCAACAAAGATGCCACTGTGCATATTATTAATCTGTGTCTTAGGGCCATTGAGAGCTGCAGGCGAGTTGATGTTGGCCAAAGTTAACTTATTCCAAGCACACTCTGATGAGACTTGGTTTTTGTCACATTACATATCTATACCGATCTGTGGACTCCCCTGGTTCCAAAGTATGTAACTTGACACGGCTGCCAATTTGACATTTAGCAGCAGCCTGTACGTTGCTGAGCACTATAAATACTGTGCTTTCTAGAGAAGCTGAATGGTGTAGCACTACTCTTGGACTATTCTCTCTTGCCTTCATTGTGTCATATGCAGTAAGCTCTAGGTTTTTGTTTTGGGGGATCTTTTTCTTTTCTTTTCCTTTATCCTGTTTTGCATGGGATCACCCTTTGTAGCACCTAGTCTTCCTGCTTATGGGTTCTTTGATACACAGTCAGCATCCTTTATGGAGCCACTCAAGAGATAGCGATACCTGTCAGTCTTCGTCGGTGGGGACAGGGGCCTTTTGGGGACAAATTTGACATGGACTCTATTCACCTTCTCTTCTTTCTTTCCTTAAATGTCAAACTACTCATGGACACACCACTCATCACAGCCTCATTAAGCAGCTATACATACAGCCTTTTCCGAGGAAAGGGTTATGCCTCTGTTGTTACCATTCCTGAATGATCATAATATCCAATGAGGAGGAGTATGACACCCGAATGCTTGTGGATCATCTCAAAATCACTGGCTGGTCCAGTTTGATATTTCATTGCTGCTCATTGGTTAGCCCCTGATTTACTCCTTGAACAAACCAGGGTGATCATTCTGCTATAATGGGCTTCTGGAAGGCTACCCAACCATTCCTGTTGGTTGACCTCACACATGGCAGAAGCCCCTCCATAAATCTTAAGAGGAGGTTGCCTTCAAACCACTCCCATTGGCAGTGGCATTGAAGGAGAAAAAATGGGGAAGGTGATGGCTGAGAAAGCAGCTAGCTACACTTTTGCTGCTTTGGTGCCTCATACGTTGAGCATTTGACATTATTTGGAAGAGAAGAGGACTACATGTTGGGCATGGGGATGATGGCAGGCTCAAAGCTTTTCATATATTGCTCACCCTCTTGAGTGGCTTGGTAAGTGTGGTGCTAATGTGTATAACCCTCCTCAGGTTTTTTCCCTCCTCCTTCCCCATGTCCCCCTCTAACGTTTGTTTCTCCTCCCGCCCTTCACTGTGTCAGTCACAGCGCTCTTAAAACTCCCAGCTGGTCTTGTATTTATTTTATGCTTTCATTCTTCTTTAATAAGTACATTACTTGCAAGCAGTGAATTGAAAACAAAGCAAACGAATTAAAAACAAAAACAAATTACCATTAGTTGGTTGGACAGTTTCTTACTTTGTGTTACATTTAACTGTTCTTTTGACAGCCCAGTTTTTAAAGCCAGGTTCGTATGGAAATGCTTTCACTCCACCTGCACCGCTTTTGGAAATAGCATAACAGCTTCATTTGTCTGTTTCTTTTTAGTGCATTCATAACACAACACATGGAGCACAATGTCTCATCTGGGCAGTAGCTGTTTCCTTTTGCAGGAGTGGGAGTACAAGCACAGCTGTTTTTCTGTCAGAACTTCTTGCCAGCCTGATGTTGACATTTTTTATTGAATAACTTTCCCCATGTTTGCTGCATTTTTCCATATTAAAAGCCATGGAAAAGGTTTTTTTTAAAAAAAATATTATCACAGCTACATATTCCACCCCACCCCGAACAATCTCAGCATCCATTTGCTGACAGAAATAGAGCCAAGCAGAGTGGTATGGGCATATTGAAGGAATCACAAGGTTTTCAGGAACACACACAAAATCTAAACATACTCCAAACGAGCTAACCCCCAGCCATGTAAGGCCCAATTAGGATTGAGCATGTTCAGTTGACCAAAAAATGAGTGCCAGTTGAAAAACAAATGGAAAACCAGGGAAAGAGGGGTTTTAATTTGTTTTCTCTGGCTCCTAATAGTGTATCCAGGAAAGGTGTGGCTGGCTGGAACCCTGAACAGGAGCGCTCCTGTTAGGGACTGACAAGTGCCTATTAACTACCAAGGGTCCATTAACTATCACCACACTGACAGCAGAGTCCTGTACATGTCTATGCAAAAGTAAGCCCCATGCCGCTTAGTGGGACTCTCACTCAGGTGTGCATAGGATTGCCACTTAAAATACACATGAACATACCCCCTACGTTCATGTATGAAGCTGCCTTGTGCTGGATTATATCATTGATCCAGCTAATTAAGTATCGTCTACTCTTAACTGGCATGTGCTCGCCAAAGATTCAGGCAGAGAACTCTTTCTCAGCCCTACTGTCTGAGATCCCTGGGATATGCAAGTCATGTGTTTGATCATTGAGCTATGGCCACCCATGGACATTGTGGTGGGGCAGCACCATTCAGCTGACTTCCTGAGTTGCTGCAGCTTCCTGGGGAAGAGAGAAGCAGGGAAGCTAGTGTCCTGCAAATACACCAGGCCAGAATGGTTCCACTCCAACTTATTCTACTGTGCTGACCTTCTCACTGCCTCACCCATCCCTCTAAGCAGCAACTCAGTTGTCAGGAGGTCAATTGAGTGCCACTGCCCCATCATTCTGCCTGCTATTGGTTATACTTTTTTCCTTTTTTGTTTTGCCTCTGCCAGAATTTGGCAGTAGCTTCGTTATATGAAACAAAGGAGGGCTTCTCATCTTTTCAGAAAAGGTTTGAGCCATTGTGCTCAAATCGGTTTTAAGACTTGCAGTGAAACAGTAAAATCCCACAAGACACTTTTGGTGACTACAAAGGAGCCATTTTCTAAAGTGCTCTGAAAATCACTTCATCGATGTGCCCTATTTTTTCTGTAAGAATTTTGTAAGTCCTGAGCACTGAATTTGAACAATTGGCTCAGCTCCATGATGAATGAAGCAGGTTATCTGGAAAATTTCTTCTGGAAAAAGAGGCAAATTTCAGTGCCTAAGGTTGAGCTGAAACTTTGAAGGTGGAGCTAAATGTTATCTCAACATATTCCCAAATCTGTGTCAGGAGATGATGGTGAGGGTGAAGAGGGATGCTTGGTCTGCTGTGCCCTCCCCTCTCTTCCTTCATATAGCCCCTTTGCTCTTGGCTGGGTTTGCTTCTAGTTTTGGAGCCTAGTTGGGGAAAACTCAGTAATTAAAAATAAAATAAAATTGTGGGAGGGATTAGCAAAGGAGTCTTGCCTTGGAAGGGTTATACACCCACAAATTGTTCCCTTCCAGCCCGTCTCCCTCATATTGACATTACGTAGGATTGGGAATCCTGTGTTTCCCTTGGAACATCTAGCTCCAGCTTCATTATGTATATCCTAGATCAGGGGTGGCTTCATGGATCAGATCCTCATCAGGATCATTCTCAGTGACCATATTTCACAGATGGGCAACACTGTCCATCTGTCAGTCCTGTGGCGTCATTATGATGACACGTGATAGACAGGGGGACAGTCTTGCCAACCTGTAAAAAAAAATCCCTTGTGCAGTTCTGCAAGCTTCCTCCCACCCATTTAGTGGGTGACTCAGTGACCATATTTCACAGATGGGCAACACTGTCCATCTGTCAGTCCTGTGATGTCATTATGATGACACGTGATAGACAGGGGGACAGCCTTGCCAACCTGTAAAAAAAATCCCTTGTGCAGTTCTGCAAGCTTCCTCCCACCCATTTAGTGGGTGACTCAGTGACCATATTTCACAGATGGGCAACACTGTCCATCTGTCAGTCCTGTGATGTCATTATGATGACACGTGATAGACAGGGGGACAGCCTTGCCAACCTGTAAAAAAAATCCCTTGTGCAGTTCTGCAAGCTTCCTCCCACCCATTTAAACACTCAATTAGGAGTTTTAAAGAGGAGCCTGCAAAGAATTTGAAAGGGTTCTGCAAGTCTCCCCACTCTCCCCCCTGTAAGCGCCTGAAAAGGGAGTGTGAGGAGACTTAACAGAGGCTTCAAGACATCCCTGTGCTCCCATTCTGAACTCTGAAGGCTGAAATGTGAGCTTTCCTTAAGCTAAGGTTACCAGACGTCCCTGTTTCCTGGGGACAGTCCCCGGATTGACAAATCAGTCCCCATACAAAATCCATTAAAGTTGAAAAGTGTCCCCGGATTCATTGAAAAATAATCTGGTAACCTTACCTTAAGACTGCCTTTAAATGTGACAACTTCGTTAATGCGCTTTGTAAAAGTACTGTTTGAAACAGCTTGTGCTGCTTCTTTGCTGCAGCAGTGGATAAGACGCTGCCATCCACCCTTCCTGCTTGCTGAAAAGGGAACTGTGAACTGTTTCAAACAGCACTTCTGCAAAGAGCTTTAATTCCTGCTCATCAGCTGAGTGGGGATTCAGTCCTGCTGCCTGGGCTGCACCATCCTGTTCCCTGCTGATAGCAGCAGGTGGGTGTGGCTTGAGGGAAATGGCTTCACAGGCCATATTGGACACCCTGGTCAGCCCGGATTGGCCCAATGGTGAGAGGGTTCCCACCCCTAGATTATGTGGGATTTGTGGGATTTTAATTCTACCACTGTTGGCTAGTTGCCAAGGAATAAAGGTAAAGGGACCCCTGACTATTAGGTCCAGTCGTGGCCGACTCTGGGGTTGCGGCGCTCATCTTGCTTTATTGGCCGAGGGAGCCGGCGTACAGCTTCTGGGTCATGTGGCCAGCATGACTAAGCCACTTCTGGCGAACCAGAGCAGCACACGGAAACGCCGTTTACCTTCCCGCCGGAGCGGTACCTATTTATCTACTTGCACTTTTGACATGCTTTCAAACTGCTAGGTTGGCAGGAGCAGGGACCAAGCAATGGGAGCTCACCCCGTTGCGGAGATTTGAACCACCGACCTTCTGATCGGCAAGTCCTAGGTTCTGTGGTTTAACCCACAGCGCCACCCGCATCCCTTTGCCAAGGAATAGCTCTGGACAAATGATGAATGCAGCTTCCTCTCAACTTTGCTTCTAAAGTAATCCCCCAGGTATCCAAGCAAACTCCTTAGATACGCCTCAGCCCCAGGGCTTTCCTTGTTATAAATGCAGCACTTAACCATAGGAGAAAACCTTTTTATTTTCTTTAACCGTTGTGCAAATAGCTGACACTGAATTGCTGCAGTACTTTCCCCTCCGCCTACATTAATTTTTGACCATTTTGATTTTCTTTTCAAAAGATGAGACATTATGCTTGTTGTGTTTTCTCCCTACATGCACTAATGGTTCCTTGCTGTTTTAACCTGTTGCTAGGCCTGTTCCATTCTAACATCTTAGTACTTCTGTTAGCTTACATGTGAAATGCATCACCCAGTTTGTGCTTGAGCTCATTTTATTTTATATTTTAAATTCCTTTTAATTGGTTAATATTTTCAATTTGTTTTGTATTTTTTTTACTAACCACACTGTATATTTTCAGTTTAACAATTGGCTGCATGCTAATATATATATATATATATATATATATACACACATATATGTATATTATATATCTCTTGTTATATAATATATATATTATAATTGATTTATTTTTATTTTTAAAGAAAACCCAATCAAGTCTAGCCTGGATTTTGCTCTGATTGTGTTTTGGTTTCTAGTGGTGGGGGCAAGTCTGACACTTAACAACTTAACTTGGTCTCTTTAAAGTCTGACACACAAACAAGCTAAAAAAAAAAAAAAGCAGACTAAGCACATCCGTCAGTTTTTCTTTGCACAAATCAAGTGGTGCTCTCTAGGTGATGGATATGATTGTATAAAGTAGCTTGATTTTATGCTTTTTAAATGTCATTTTTTATTTTCTCCCCCATTGCTTCCCCTCCCCTTGTTATGCACAAAAGTTGCCCAGCACACCATCAGAAAGTGTGATGACCCTCCCTGAAACCCTGTTCCTGTGGAAAAATCTTGCCAGCAGGTGTTTTTTTGTTTTGTTTTTGTTAATTATTTTTTATTATGTAAATATCTTTTCCCTTTTACTGGGCATATATTGCTCATAAGTAGTTTTTATTTTATTTCTTTTGCATGCATATATGTAGAAAAATGTCTTGTTCATAATGTGTTTCTGTGGAAGAGAAGAATATATTATTGGAATATTTTTGGTTTGTTTCTCTGTTCTGTCTGTCAGGATAATATTGGACACCGCTTGCTACAGAAGCATGGCTGGAAGCTGGGCCAGGGCTTGGGGAAATCTCTCCAGGGTAAGTAAGAAATCTGATTTGTTTAGAATGCTCATTTTACTTCTGCTTACATTTCTAGATTCCTCCCCTTCCCTCAGCCCTCTGATTGTACCCATTGAGTTTTATGTTTCTCATATTGCACTCAGTTTCTCTTAATACACACAGGTCTAGTATTGGGTTTATTCTGTGAAATATAGTTTTTATTTCACGCAGACTGAAAGCAAGGAAGACAGTTGGAGTCAACTTAGAGAAATTTGTACGCTGTGCTCTTGATAGCTGACCATAGTACCACCATAATTTTGGTTTGCAGATGAAGGCACAACCAAAAAACAAACAAAGAAGAAGATATGAACTGTCTCAACTAGCCAGAAAATGGTTCTTTTGCTGAGATGGTGTGTGTGTGTCCCAGAACAATGTGATTTGAAACTTGAGACAAAGAGGATGTAAAAGACGTTAACTTTAATTTAGTCAGGTTGTTTGTTGAGAGGTTAAATGTCTTGATTTGACTAGTGTTTGACAGTTTCTAATTCCTTCCTTTTCCTGTTGTAACCTTTTAATTTGGACTTTTAAAAAATTCATATGAGAGAATAACTGATATGAGAGTTTTACCGCATTTGAGCTCTGGGGTGTTGTGTTGGGTAACCCAACTTTTCAATTCCAAATTGGAGACTCCGTGAGTCATTTGCAGAGTGTGATATAGGCCAGCCAGAGGAATAAAGAGACAAGTTTTGTTTTCTTCCTGGAAGCAGAATCCAGGCAGTTGTTGGAACCTAAGAATTACTGCATTGTCAGACTGGTTATTTGGTTTAGCTCACTGTTAGGAGTTCTCTTTTGGTAAGTTCCATGATGGGAGTATTGCCATCAAACTCCTGATGCTCACTGCCTGGCTAGCGTGTGTGTATGTGTGTTTGTTTGTTCATTTTACGAGGAATCACTATGTGGAATGCACCACACAGGGTAATGCAGGAATACACTTGTATTCACTTAATTGATCCTTCTATGCAAGCTGATACTCCAGGTCGAGTACATGAACAGTCCAAACAAAGTATTCAGTGCTGTCTTTTATACTGTTTTCTGCAAGCCAAGCCATGAGAACTTTCAATATTCATTTGATGACACACACCATGAAAGGGCCCCTATTCAGATAAAAACGGGGGGGGGGGGGAGTTCTTCTGGTAGTGCGGTTTACAAGTAAAGTTTAAATTGTGTAAAATGTTAAATGGGGTGTGAAGGGCATAATATGATTTGAGAGGCTAATTTTCTTGAGTTCTGGGGAGAGTGGATCAAGTTTCAAAATACGTTTGACTTTCATATGCAGAGCTGCAGTTTGATTTAACTCTGTGTTCCTCAATTTGGTTCCCAGGGCACCATCAGACCCCCACCCCATGCTGCCCTGCAAGCTCTTGCGTCTCTTCCAGTTTTTTTTCATAACAGTTGGTTGCCAGGGATGTTGGCTGTGGTTTCTTTTTGTCTTTTGTTTTAGTTGGGTGTTTTTTTGGTATAGATATTCTGCTTGGTTTCTTTGCTGGGGGTTCGGGGATGGGAGCAGATTCTAAGCCATGGGTAGGCAAACTAAGGCCCGGGGTCCGGATGCGGCCCAATTGCCTTCTTAATCTGGCCCGCGGACGGTTCAGGTATCAGCGTGTTTTTACATGAGTAGAATGTCTCCTTTTATTTAAAATGCATCTCTGGGTTATTTGTGGGGCATAGGAATTTGTTCACACACCCCCCCCCAAAAAAATAGTCCGGCCCCCCACAAGGTCTGGACTGGCCCTCTGTAGAAAAAGAATGCTGACCCCTGTTCTAAGCATCACCAGTTTTTCTTTTGTGAAATGGGTATTTGTATGATGTCCTCATGTGCCCCAGGCCCAGAAAGACTGGGGACCCCTGATTTAAGCTATTTTCCCATCAAACATTTTCAGCATGGCTTCTTCCTGGAATGCTGCATGCTAAGGTGCAGAATCTTCACATACACGTTAACTATATTGCAACCAGCTGTGATGGGCGCGGACTGGATGGGAGGTTGTCTGCTCTTGTTGGGGTTACACTCCCTCTGAAGGAGCGGGGACATAGCTTGGGGGTACGTCTGAATCCTTTGCTGTTGCTTGAGGCTCAAGTGGCCTTACAGCACCTTCCCACAGCATTGGCTGGTGGCCCAGCTGTGCCCACCTGGACAGAGATAGTGGTTGTCTATGCTCCAGTAACCTCTAATTAGATTACGGCAACACATACGTAGGGCTGCCTCTGAAGATGGATCAGAAACTTTAGCTGGTGCAGAATTCAGCAGCCAGGTTGCTTACCAGAGCAAGACGGTTTGAGCATTATTACGTTGATCCTGAACGGACTGCACTGGCTGCCAAATAGTTTCTGGGTCCATTTCAAAGTGCTGGTTTTGACCTATAAAGCCCTAAACAGCTCAGGACTGCAAAATACCTCTCTCCATTTGAACCTACCTAGACCCTGCAACCATCACCTGAGGCCTTTTCTGCGGGGCTCCCCATTTGTGGAATGCTTTCCCCAGGGAATCTTGCCTGGCACCTTTTATGTGCCAGGTGAAACAGATCTTTGGCTGATTAACCAACATTATGTGCCTTTTTAAATGTGTTTTTGGGAGGAGTGTTATTGGTTTGTTGTTTGTTTCGTTACATATTTTTTATTCTTAATTTTCTGTTGTGAACTGCCCTGTGATCTTCGGGTGAAGGGTGGTATACAAATTTAATAAATAATAACAATAATCCTGTGTTGGTATTGTAAGAGAACCAAAGGAGGGTGTTCCAGATTTCATTCTGAAACCTTCAGGGAAGAAGGCAAGAGGCAGAAAACTTGTGACCAAAAGCTGTCAAGTGTTCATTCCCTCTTCGTCATCCATTTTTATAAATGCTAAGCTAGGAGAGATGTCCCTCTGGTATTTTTTTGTATAGGATCTTCTTCTGTGCATGCACATGCACAAACACACACACATATACACATGTATCATGGCAGGCACCCCACAGTGTGAGAACTGCTAGTTAGCACCATTCTCTACATCATCAAGCTGTGCGCCAGCCCCCTCGGCCAGTAAAGCAAGATGAGCGCCACAACCCCAGAGTCTTCCGCGGCTGGACCTAATGGTCAGGGGTCCCTTTACCTTTACCTCTACATCATCAAACAAATGAAGTCCCCCCCCCCATTTCAGTTTTGTGCCTTTCCCCCTGCTATTGAAAGCTCCAGTTGAAAGCTATTCTGTTAACTTCCACTATTTATACATCATTGGGGGTGTGAACTGCAGCTCCCTTTGTCATGAAAAGAATATTCTGAGCTCCTGCGCTGGAGCTGTGCCTAGAAGGCATATTTAAAATTCTGGCATAATGAGGATCAATTGAATTTAGTCCTCTTATCACCACACCCAGCCTCTTGTGGAATGTTGAAAGAGTGAACAGCACTCCCATGGATTCCAGTTGTTGTATGGCCAAGGAATAGTGTCCTGGCCATTCAAGAGGTGAGGGGAAGGGGGCTGCTGCCCGCAGACATTTTTTTCCTCCACTGGTGCATTTTGGGAACTTTCTGCCATTTCCTGCAAGGCTTTGAACAATCTCCTTGTGTGTTTTTTGAATGGCCACTTGTACGAGAAGAACACTCTTGCTGCCTGCTTGTTCATTCAGTCGGCCTGTTCAGCCCAGTCTGTCTCAAAGGCCTGTGTGTAGAGAGGCTTTATAATGGTCAGTAAACAGCACACTGCAGCATCTTTGGACTGCAGCGTAGCTACAGCACCACAACCCCCAGCAAATGGGAGCTAGTTGAGTGGAATGATTGTTAATATTGGTTTGAAATACTGGTTTGAATAATCTATAGACACGTTCTTGAAATAAATACATTCTGTGTCAGCTTCCTACGGTACAATGTATACAGCAGAGCCATTTTATGAAGATGTTTAAAGAGAGACAGCTCTGACTGAAGAATCAAATAGCTTTTCTAAATTCCTTTTGTAAAACAAAACTTCGCCACACTGGTGTCTTACGTAAATATTATAAGGATTTTTATAAAAGAGGAAAGGAAACAAAACAAGAAATAGACTGCTTTTTGCAAGAACATCACCTAAAACAAATTTCAAAAGAAGAAAAAGAGATATTAGACCAGACAATTACTCAAGGAGAGATAAAGAAGGCCATTAAAAAGATGAAAAGTGGGAAAGTGCCAGGGCCAGATGGCCTTTCGGCCAAATATTACAAAACGCTAAGTAACCAAATATCCCCAGTGTTAGGAGAAGTGATGAATAATACATTAAAGGAAGGAAGGATCCCGAATACCTGGAAGGAAGCATATATCACCTTGATTCCTAAAAAAGATGCAGATACCTTGGAAGTGAAAAACTATAGGCCAATTTCATTATTAAATAATGATTACAAGCTATTTGCAGATATAATGGCAGAAAGATTAAAAAAGGTCCTGAACAATAAAATACATAAAGATCAAACGGGCTTCCTCCCAGGGAGACAATTAAGGGAAAATGTAAGGAACTTGATAGATATTATTGAATATTTGGATATGAGTATAGATAGACAAGCGGCCTTGGTGTTCATAGACGCTGAAAAGGCGTTTGATAATATCTCGTGGGATTTCTTGAAGAAAAGTCTGGAAACGATGGGAATGGGAGAGAAATTTAGAAAAGGCATGGAAGCAATATATAAGGAACAGAAGGCAAAATTGGTAATAAATAACACCACAACAGAATACTTTAGCATATATAAAGGAACTAGACAGGGCTGCCCCCTGTCTCCTCTATTGTTTATAAGAGTATTAGAAATACTGAACGAGAGACTGAGGGGGGCAACAGAAGTTAAAGGAGTCAAGGTAGGAAAGAGGGAATATAAAATCAAGGCCTTTGCAGATGACATCGTATTAACCTTAGAAGACCCAAAAAATAGCATAAAAGAAGCTTTGCAAAAAATTGACGAATTTGGAGCCGTGGCAGGACTTAAGGTAAATAAAAATAAAACCAAAATGTTGGTCAAAAATCTAACAAAGGAAGAAATGATAGATCTAGAACGAAGGACGGAAATTGCGGTAGCTAAGAAAGTGAAATATCTTGGAATATGGGTCACAGCTAAGAACATAAATTTATATAAGGATAATTATGATGTCACCTGGCGGAGTATAAAGAAAGACATGGAAATTTGGGGGAGGATGAAACTCTCCTTTTTGGGGAGGATAGCTGTTGTTAAAATGAATATTCTGCCTAGAATGCTATTTCTATTTCAAACTATCCCCATACTTAAAGGCTTAAAACAATGTAAAGAGTGGCAGAGAGCCTTGGCGAAATATATTTGGCAGGGGAAAAGGCCACGGATAAAAATGAAAATTTTGATAGACAAAAAAGAAAGAGGGGGCTTTTCTCTCCCGGACCTAAGTCTATACTATGAAGCGGCTTGCATACTCTGGTTAAAAGACTGGATAAAACTGGAGAATAGAGACCTTTTGGACCTGGAAGGTTTTAATAATTGGTACGGATGGCATTCGTACCTTTGGTATGGGAAAGTGAAGGTCCACAAGCGCTTTTTAAACCATATTTTTAGGGGACCGATATACCAAGCATGGGAAAGGAATAAAAACCTCCTTGAAAGAAAGACTCCCTGGTGGATTTCACCAATAGAGGTTTTAACGGTCAAGAAAACAAACATGGAGGAGAAAAACGCCACCTATGAAGAAATGTTAAGAAAAACAGACCAAGGGCCCAAACTCAGACCTTATGAAGAGATAAAAAGCTTATTCACTGGTTGGTTGCAATACCACCAGGTGAATGATTTGTTAAAAGAGGATAAGAAGAAGTTGGGTTTTGATGATAAAAAATCAAAATTTAACATAGAAGTAGTAGAAGGCAAAAACAAAACCCTATCCAGAATCTATGATATACTATTAGAGTGGTATACAAAGGACGAGGAGGTGAAGGAGGCAATGATTAAATGGGCAATTGACTTTGGCTGTAACATCGATTTCGAAAGGTGGTCGGAAGTGTGGAATTGTAACATAAAGTTTACAGCATGTATGGCACTGAGAGAAAATGTTTGGAAGATGTTATATAGGTGGTACCACACCCCTGTGAAATTGGCCAAAATGTATAGATTAAGGGATAAGAAATGCTGGAAGTGTGGTGAGGTGGAGGGTGACCTATATCATTTATGGTGGACATGTAAAAAGGTGAAAGGCTTTTGGGAATTAATTTATAATGAGCTTAAAAAAATACTTAAGTACACTTTTCCCAAAAGACCTGAAGCCTTTTTGCTGGGAATGACGGGCAAAGAAATAAAAAAGGAAGACAAGACGATATTCCTCTATGCCACCACAGCAGCGAGAATTATGTTGGCACAATACTGGAAAGTGGAAACCATCCCCAGCATAAATGACTGGCAGATTAAAATGGTAAATTATGCTGAGCTTGATAAATTAACTGGTAAAATAAGAGATCAAGATGAACAGAAATTTCTGAAAAACTGGAGTAAATACTGGAACTATATTGGAATAAATGTCTAATGTGAACTGGCGGGGTTAGAACAATACTACCAGCGAGTGAATTTAGGATTATAGATTAAAAATCAAATACGTAATGGAAGTAGATATTCGATACTTACCAAAAGGGTGGAAGGGAGTTCAGGGTGTTTTTCTTTTCTTTTCTTTTTTTTGTTTCTTTTTTTTTTGCATGATGTAGCTAAACTATTTTCTTTGTATAGTTGGAAAAAGGAAAAAGTTGGCTTGTATATCTCTGTTGTAGTGACCCCTTTTTTGTAATCTTTTCTGTGTATATATATATATTTATATTTATATTTATGTCTGTTTTGTGTATAACTTTAATAAAAATGTATTCAAAAAAGAAGAAGAAGAATCAAATAGCTTTTCTAAATTCCTTTTGTAAAACAAAACTTCGCCACACTGGTGTCTTACGTAAATACAGAGAGTGAGGGGAATCAAATTGGTTTAATCGCGATTATTGCTGTCCTCACCTAGAGTGGTTGGCAGAGAAGTGCTGTCATAGATGCAGCTGGACTGTCTCTTGTCAGCTTCCTCCTTCTATCTCACCTGTATAGTTAGGCCTTCCTGGGTGCAGGTATTTGAGAGCGTGGGATTGTGCTGAATAAGTGTGTCCAGGGAACCCTCTGCACATTCCAGAGCACACTTGCAGGATCAGCATGGGCTGTACATTGCCAATTGCACCAAAGCCCCACATTAGAAATGTTGGTGTAGTTCCTGAAATCCAGTGCATGGCTTGGGTTTTGAAATGAACAAGAGAGGCAGGCTGCAGTTCAGGGTAGCTTGAATCCCCCCCCCCAAAAAAAAACCTGTGCATGGTTGCTGGCTTTACACAATCTCCTAGTTAAAGGCAGAGAGCTGAGATGGATGATTATTCAGAGGTTGCCATGGGTATGGCGGTCTTGCAACTCTCATTGGGATTTAGCAGCAGCTACCAATTCTCTGCTAACACAGTATAAACTCTGCTTAGATGCACTCCACTGACTTTGATTCTCCTATCTACACATCTGGTTGTCAGAATATCAAGGCATTTGATACTGATGCCAGAGGAATTTAAATGTATTCAGTCCTGTGCGGAGAGCTAGGAGGTAAAAATGTAACATTGGCAGCAAAGGACATCCATGAGATCTCCATTTCTCCCTCTCCCAAATTAAAATTTAATTCTCGCACACCTCTATTCTTGTTAAGATTCTGTATATTTTCTGAGAGCTGAGGCTGAAACAAATTCACCTATTAATCAGGAACAGAGGGAGAGAATCTGCACTTCCTATTCAAATACCAGTCTTCTCCTTCCACCTTCATTTTAGCAATTAAATACTCCTCCTGTTCACTGTGTGTAGGTTGTCACTTGAGTGAAGATTAAATTAATGTTCCTCTCCACTCCATGTTGAGCAGACAATGTATTACTATTCCATATTCCTCTGCATTGAATGGGAAATGTCCCCAGTTGAAAAGTGCATTTTGACTAGCTGTATCTGTTCTAGAGGACCAAACTCTAAACTCTAAGGCTGTCCATGCTTGCTTCTTTACCAGTTGCTTCTGGAAAGCTCAAAATGATTGCTGGATTCAGCTGCTACTAGTCAAGTATACAAACTCGTACAATAAACTGGAGGTAAATTGCCAGTGGTAGTAATTATTGGTCTGAAGGCTCCCACAAGTTAGTTAGAGACAGGAAGCCTTCCTGCCATTAATGGTGGTGAAATGCTTTATGTTTTGCAGACGTGCTTGGGAATGCCCAGGTTTCTGGTAGCATCTGTACATCCCCCATATCCAAAGCAGGTGTAGTACACATCATGGTGTTACCCTGCATTCTTTTTTAGCAGCCTGAGTGCGTGCATTTGAAATGGTGATGGTAGCCTGGAGAACTAAGCTGCTGTTGTCTACTGAGTGTACCAACAGAAAGAATGCTTCATATTCCTGTGTGTTTTTCTTAAGGGTGGTACTCCAGATGCATTTTCCTTCCTTTAAATGGAAAGTCCCCTTTTCTCTTTTCATATTTGGTTATATGTAATGCAATCTTAATTTTGGCTCACTTGCTTCAGGAAATAGCCATAGCAGCTATTTCTGTATTAGTGTGGTGCACTCTATGTGGGGATGCCCTGGAGTCTGATCTGGGAGCTTCAGCTAGTGCAGAATGTTGTGGCTAGACCGGTGCTGGGAGCAGGCTACTGCCAACACATGACACTGGTGTTAAAAGACTTGCACTGGCTTCCCAGCTGCAACCAGGCCAGGGTCAAGGTTTTTCTACTAGTGTACAGAGCCCTGAATAACTTAGGCCCAGAATGCCTTTCCCTGTATATGCCAAATTGATCACTGAGATCATCTGATGGAGCTTGGTGGTCATCCATGGACCAGAAGTGCAACACATATCAACGAGGTTATGACTTCAGTGTTGTGGGCCCAACTCTGGAACTCCCACCAGAACTCAGGCACTGTCCCTGCTGAATTTCAGGTGACTGGTTAAAATCACTTTACAGTATTTCAGGAAGCATTTGCATCATGAACGCTTCTCTGATGTTGTACAATTTTCTGATGTTCTTTGTTTAAATTTATGGGGTTTAATTTCTTCTAAATTTTGTATATTTTTATTGTTGTAAGCTACTTTGAGACCTAGATGCTGAAATGCAGGATATAAATTTTAACAGCAACAATGTTTATAGGATGGACTTTTGAACATGGGTCATTTTAAAAGGCTCAGTGAGTTAGGTCAAGAGGGCTTTCACCAGTGTTTTCATGCATGGTCTGGTGAGGAAAAGGACCACTGTTGAACTGCCTCTTGAGAAAATGTTTGTTCTCCATCCTATCCCAGTTAATGGCTGCATCTGATAATAACAAACTTTGTTTTATTGTTATGTGAACAAGCCATAGGCATAGCCACATGGAGGAGAGAACAAGCTTTTGCTGCAGTTAACCATGGTTTAGTGTTTTATCTGAACCTGGGCAAACTGTGACTAGTCTTAACTATGGATTACTGAAACAAGCCAAATTAATAAACCATGGCTTAAAATTGGCTTGTTTCAGTAAATGCTTTTTCTGGGTTTAGATAATAAACTGTGATCATTATATTCAACTGCAGCCACTGATTTTGGTCAGTGTTAAGCTAAAATACTCAGTTCTGCTCCTGTAACAGTGTAATGGCAAGTACAATACTGTGTTTAAAAAGTTATTGAATTGCATTAGAGTGGGTGAAACAGTGCTAAGCAATCATTGTTTCCAGACTACTTTCCCCAGATCACTCCACCATTTCCAATGATGGTGGGCAGCTTGGGTAGGCATTGTAAGAGGATGGGTACATTTTCCCTCCAAGCATATTTCAGAGTGGCTTCTTTGTCTTCTTGTGTTATAGTGGTCTATACAAGAACAGTGATTCAACCTTTTCTGAAAAGCAGAATGCAGCCACTTCAGCTGCTTAGCAACACTTTGTCCTTGTTAGTGAAGATGTAGCAAAATGGTTATCTAGAGCAGTGTTTTTCAACCACTGTTCCGTGGCACACTAGTGTGCCGCGAGATGTTGCCTGATGTGCCGTGGGGGAAATGGAAAAATTCGAAAGATTTAAAAATAAAGTATTGTATAATTTTTCATATTTCTGTTTACTTACTATTTCATAATAAAGTAATTATAAAATACTTTCTTTGTGTTTATTTGATTCCTATTCAAGAGAATTACTTTATATATAGTCAATATAGGCACAGAGTTAAATTTTTAAACATTTTCTAATGGTGGTGTGCCTCGTGATTTTTTTCATGAAACAAGTGTGCCTTTGCCCAAAAAAGGTTGAAAAACACTGATCTAGAGAGCATAGTATCTTGATTTCATACAAGTTTAATAGGCAGCTGATTCCCACCCCCAAAGCAGAAAGTGTTGATTATTTGAACTGTATCAGGGCATGGCTCAACCAGAAGTGTTGCTTATGGTTGAGAATGGGCTATGGGTGCCTGAAGTTGTATTCCTAAAGGGCAGGCCTTTGCAAAAGGCTGTACACAGACCCTGCTTAGGGTCGTCCTCTGCCAAGGACGACCATTGAAGTGACGTGGCCTTTCAACACTAGACCCATTAGAGGGGACAGGCTTCTTGGCTCCAGAAAGGATGGTTAAGTCAGGTCATGTTCCATTGATTGGCTCCCTCTGGGCTACTGACCTAGGTTTGCTTGGGGATCACATGACCCCTTCAGAGTCTTCCCACAAGGAAGGCATTTGGTTTCTTTAGAAAGGGCAGATAAATTAATCCTTATTTTCAGTTGGTTGGTTGGGAGGTACAAGTGAGGTCTCTTCTGAAATCATTGTCTTTGAGCTGCTACCCAGTCTCTGCTTCTTCCCATCTTACTATTGTGGCTTTTATTATTTCCCTGAAATGTCCCTTGTCTGTGCTTGACTTGTGCCTACAGCATGAATGTCCACTTAGATAATCTGGTTGGTCTAGCTTTTGATAGTGCTACAGATAGACCAGATAAGATCAGCCCAAACCTGCTCTCTACTACCTTCCAACCTCCAGTGATATAGTTTATTACCAATTAACTCATGTATGAGAGGCATCCAACCTGTTCTGGAGATGGTTGCACTTCTGCTAAAGGACCTGGTTCATAGCTTGGGGGCTCTCCTGGGTCCATTATATCACAGAAGCTACAAATGGCCTTGGTGCTATGTGTCTTTTATGAGCTTTAAGACATATCTGGGTGACTAGCCTATCTTGATGTAGATAACCTGGCTTTTGTGGTCTGTGGTCTAGTAAACATCTGCCTGGAATTCGTGCAATGTGTTGTTGTGTGTGGAGCTGCTTTTGAACACAGTTTAGAAACTTCAATTGCTGCAGAATGTAGTGATTGGGTTATTAACAGGGACAGGGCATTCTGACCATATTATGCCAATCCTTGCCTGCTTGTGCTGGCTTCCAGTTTGTTTCCAGGCCCAGTCTGAGTGCTGGTTTTAACCTCTAAACCAGGGTGGTCCAATGTGCAGCCCTCAATATCTTTTTTGGGCAGCCCTCGGGAACATTTGACATTCCCCTGAGCCCTCATACTGCCTTCCCTAATAATAATAATAATAATAATAATAATAATAATAATAATAATAATAATAATAATAATTTATTTGTTCCCCGCCCATCTGGCTGGGTTTCCCCAGCCACTCTGGGCGGCTTCCACAAAATGTCACACATTAAAAACTTCCCTGAACAGGGCTGCCTTAAGATGTCTTTTGAATGTCAGATAGTTGTTTATCTCTTTGACATCTGATGGGAGGGCGTTCCACAGGGCGGGCGCCACTACCGAGAAGGCCCTCTGCCTGGTTCCCTGTAGCTTTGCTTCTCGCAATGAGGAAACCACCAGATGGCCCTCAGCGCTGGACCTCAGCATCCAGGCAGAACAATGGGGGTGGAGACGCTCCTTCAGGTATACTGGGCTGAGGAAAGTGTAGTGTTGGGCTTTGGGAAGGAGGCATGAGGGCTCTGACAGGGACCCAGAGTCCTCCTACCTCCTTCCCAAAGCCTACCTAGCACTTTCCCAGCTTTGGGAAGAAGGTGGGAGGGTCTAGGATTCTTTCAGATCTTCATGCCTCCTTCCCAAAGTTCGACACCTTGTTTAGCCAGCTTTGGGAAGCCAGTGTGGGGGCTGGAGGGTCTTCAAATTTTGGGCTCGCTCCTCACCCCCAGTCGACAAGGCAGTGTGTGGCCCGTGAGTTCTGTATCAAAGTATTCTTGCAGCCCACTTGATGTGAAAATTTGGGCCACCCTGTTATAAACTAAAGCTTACACAGCTTAGGGACCTGTTACCTGGTGTAACACTTCCTTGCACTAGGAACTACTCAGGTCTTAAGATCATGCCCTCCTCCTTCTGAGGCGCAAAGGGTGGCAGTGAGAGGGTTTTCAGTGGTGACCCACTACTTTGTAGAATGTGTTCCCCAACTGGATCATGCCGTTCTGACATCTGGTGAAGATCTTTAATTTTCTCCCAGGCTAATAACAATAACAATAATAATCAATCTGTTTCAATATATGTTATTATCTTGTTCCCTATAAATAGACAGTTGGCTTTAATTTGCTTTTACTGATTATTAGGTGTATTATAATCACCTACCGTATAATCAAGATTACATTGACTTGTGTTAACTTTTTATTGTACATGACCTAGAGGTGACAGTGTTAGGCAACTGACAAGTTGAAAATTATTATATCATATATCATATCATATCGTATTATATATCAATAATATAGATGGAACTTTCCTTCCTGTCAAGATGAATGTGGCACAGCGAAGAACAATGTATATGCTTCCATATTTTAAATATAGGAAGAAATCTAGATGTTTTAGGCCAGGTATTGTTTGAGATGTGTACACCTCAAGGTGAAAGTCCTATGTGAAAAAGGAGAAGTATTCCATTCCTGAAGAGCAAAGAGCTACTTGTGAGGAGCCTGCTATAAGTCAGCCTGATATTTTGTTGTACCTCTTGGCTTATAAAACCAGTTGTGCAGAAAGGAGCGTGACTGGCATATGCTTTCATATCTGGGACCAGATGTTGGAAGACAGCAAGGAGGAGGTAAATTATTCATAGTGAAACCAATGCATGCAATAATAGTTGTACTGGTACAGGAAAGGAAGGTGGCAGGAATAGACAATGAAAGCAAAAGATCACATGAATATATTCAACAGGAGAACAAAGCAGAAAGAAACAAACTAAAAATGAAGCTAGCTGCATAAATGAGGATTCCCGTATGACCAAGTACTTGTAGCATTTTATTGCCAGCAAGAGAAGGCAGAGATTGCCACACTGGAAGTCAAATTATAGCTTTCATCATAATTGTTCAGGGTTGAGGAACCTTGGCCACCCCCATCCCTGTTTTTATCTGGCCTTTTGCGACTTCCCCATTGTCCTTATGAATATTGATTCTCTGCTTCTTCTGGAAAAGCTGTGCCTGCATTGGCATGGGCCATTGTTTAACATGGGGGTAATATTTATGAAAAATTACACTTTTGTCCGTACACTTTTGTGTCTGTGTGCATGGGAAAAGAGGTGACAGGCCATATTCGGGCTGAGCTATATAACCTGGAAAGTACAGTGGTACCTCGGGTTACAAACACCTCAGGTTACAGAATGCTAACCCAGAAGTAGTACCTCTGGTTAAGAACTTTACCTCAGGATGAGAACAGAAATTGTGTGCCGGTGGTGCGGTGACAGCGGGAGGCCCCATTAGCTAAAGTGGTACCTCAGGTTAAGAATGGTTTCAGGTTAAGAACGGACCTCCGGAACAAATTAAGTTCATAACCAGAGGTACCACTGTATATGTGAAGCATCCAAGGACAATGTCTCACTTTTTTTTTCTGAGATCCAGCACCAAGGGCCTTCTGGCGGTTCCCTCATTGCGAGAAGTGAGGTTACAGGGGACCAGAGAGAGGGCCTTGTCAGTAGTGGCGCCCGCCCTGTGAAATGCCCTCCCATCAGATGTCAAGGAAATAAGCAGCTATCTTATTTTTAAAAGACATCTGAAGGCAGCCTGGTTTAGGGAAATTTTTAATATTTAATGCTATAATTGTTTTTAACACTCAATTGGGAGCCGCCCAGAGTGGCTGGGGAAACTCAGCCAGATGTTTAGTCGTTTAGTTGTGTCCGATTCTTTGTGACCCCATGGACCAGAGAATGCCAGGCACTCCTGTCTTCCACTGCCTCCCGCAGTTTGGTCAAACTCATGCTGTTAGCTTCGAGAACACTGTCCAATCATCTCATCCTCTGCCGTCCCCTTCTCCTTGTGCCCTCCATCTTTCCCAACATCGGCCTTTTCCAGGGAGTCTTCTCTTCTCATGAGGTGGCCAAAGTATTGGAGCCTCAGCTTCAGGATCTGTCCTTCCAATGAGCAATCAGGCCTGATTTCCTTAAGAATGGAGAGGTTTGATCTTCTTGCAGTCCATGGGACTCTCAAGAGTCTCCTCCAGCACCATAATTCAAAAGCATCCATTCTTCGGCGTTCAGCCTTCTTTATGGTCCAGCTCTCACTTCCATACATCACTACTGGGAAAACCATAGCTTTTACTATACGGACCTTTGTTGGCAAGGTGATGTCTCTACTTTTTAAGATGCTGTCTAGGTTTGTCATTGCTTTTCTCCCAAGAAGCAGGCGTCTTAATTTCGTGGCTGCTGTCACCATCTGCAGTGATCATGGAGCCCAAGAAAGTAAAATCTCTCACTACCTCCATTTCTTCCCCTTCTATTTGCCAGGAGGTGATGGGACCAGTGGCTATGATCTTCCTTTTTTTGATATTGAGCTTCAGACCATATTTTGCGCTCTCCTCTTTCACCCTCAATTTCAGCCAGATGGGTGGGGCATTAATAATAATAATAATAATAATAATAATAATAATAATAATAATAATATTTATTATTATTATTATTATTATTATTATTATTATTATTATTATTATTTATTATTATTATTATTATTATTTAGTTACAACCCCTGGAGATTGAACCTCTCCCTTGAAAAGACTTTGCTACACTGCAAGAAAAGTCACCCTTTTCAGAAGTTTGAAAGAAGCCCAAGAGGACACTGTTAACCCCTTTTTGTTGAAGATAGGTCTACAAGCAGTGGGTTCAGCTAAGGCAAGATGGAGCTGGTGTAGCATGATAGCTAAAGGGTATGAGCTGAGGATTCCCTGAATCACCTTGACCATAAGCTCACCCGACTGCCATCTGTAATCCTCCATAACTCTGACTCAGCAGTGTGGGTGTGACTTAGCCCTAATTCACTTGGCTCCTTCGTTGCATAATTTTAGGCACCAAGTAAAAATATCTTCTCCCAGGCCTTTGGCTAATTAAACAATTTATGAGCTTTTGAAGTGCGAGGGTGTATTTTACGTGTGTTTGAATGTTATGTATTTTTGTGTTTCCATATTGTAAAACACCCTGTGATCCTTGGATGAAGAGTGGTATAGAAATTTAATTAATAATATTAGTTATTATAATTATTTCTACAACTGATATTGCTGGACTAGATCTCCTATTATCACTGACCATTGGCCATGCTATCCGGGGCTGATAGAAGTTGAAGTCCAATAGCATCTGAAGGAAACTAGGATAGCTATCCCTGCAACTAAAAGCATTGTAGAAATGCGGAATGTGACTTTTGGGTAGATTTAGTGAAACTTTGTAACTAGGTTTCTAGCAGTTGGAGCAAGTTTCCTTGGTTCCGTAAGAAGTTGGCAGACGCTAACGGGGCATGCTTTAGAATCAGTTCAGCAGGATGCACATATTCACAGACTCTGGATAACCTGTTCCCAAATATTCCCATAAGAGGCTCTTTTGCTCATATGGCTTGTTTGTTTTTTAAATAAAGTATTTTAAATCTGCGATATGCTCATACGTCACTGAAGCAGTTCTGAAACGGTCTGTCTGCACACATCTTTCTGTGCATGCTCATGGCTGAACATCCAGCTTAGCTGCTGTTGAAGGACCATCTAGCAAGACATGTGGAGGTGGAGAAAGGCTGTGTGAAGCCTTTGGGTCAGTTCCAGCAGGTGTCTGTTCTCTGAGTTCTCACATTTCCTTGCGATTTAAAGAAACAGAAGTCACGAAGAGTCAGACACGACTAAATGACTAAACAACAACATAGTTTGGGTTTGCACATAATGCTTAAAAAGGCAAAGGGACCCTGACCATTAAGTCCAGTCGCGGATGACTGGGTTTGCGGCGCTCATCTCACTTTACTGGCCGAGGGAGCCAACATTTGTCCACAGACAGTTTTTCAGGGTCATGACTAAGCCGCTTCTGGCACAACGGAACACCGAAACCAGAGCAACGCATGGAAACGCCGTTTACCTTCCCGCCGGAGTGGTACCTATTTATCTACTTGCACTGATGTGCTTTCGAACTGCTAGGTGGGCAGGAGCTGGGACCGAACAACGGGAGCTCACCCCGTTGCAGGGATTCAAATTGCCAACCTTCTGATTGGCAAGCCCTAGGCTCAGTGGCTTAGACCAGTGTTTCCCAACCGGTGTTCCGCGGCACACTAGTGTGCCGCGAGACGTTGCCTGGTGTGCCGTGGGAGGGAGGCGGGCGAGTCGGGCAGCGAGAGGCGGGGCGGCGGCGGCATCTCCTGCTGGATGCAAATCCAAACATGGCGGGCGCCTCCCTCGCTCCTTTGTAGGCGGACCATCGAGAGAGAAAGAAAAGGAGGCGAAAGAGCAAGAGAAGGCGCCTGCGCGGAAAGAGGAGCGAGCAGTGCGCCTGCGCGCTGCGGCGCCCGAGTGCAGTGAAATTCCGTGAAGAGGGGAGGGGGGCTGGAAAAGAGAGAAAGGAAAGATTTTTCATTTTTTTAAAAAAAAAAAAAAAGGAAGAGGGAAAGAAGAGAAAAAGCGGCAGAAGCTGAGGGGAAGGTTTCCGTGAGGGAGAGAGAGAAACGCGGGGCTGGCGGGACCCCTCCTCTTCCGCCACGCGTTGCCCGCCACCGCCTCAGAATCTCCTCAGGAGCGGCGGCGGCTGCTCCCCCTCGCCCCCTTCCTCCCCCCCAGCCCCCTCCCAACCCCCGGACAAGGGACGCGAGGCGGCGCCGCTGAGAGGACGGGAAGGCCCCTGGCGGCGGGGTCGGCTCGAGCAAGGAGGGGCGAGCGCTAGCCGGCTGGCTCTAGCCCGGCAAGAGGAGGAGGAGGAGGAGCACGCCGTCGCTTCCACAGCGGCCGCCCCACACTCCCCTCCCCAGGCACCGGCGGGGAGAATGACGGAGCTCCAGTCCGCGCTGCTACTGCGGAGACAGCTGGCAGGTCGGTCCGTCCGTCGGTCGGGGCAAAACACACCACAGCGCAGGCAGAGGCAGGCAGGCCCGTCTCTCCCTGCCCCCCCTCGGACCTGGCCGGCCTGGGGTTTGCACCCCAAACATTCATGTCCACCCCAGCTACACAAGCCACACCTTGCTCTCAGTTCGATCTGTCAAATAACTCACCTATCATTCACATAAAGAACCTAGTCTATCCTCAAACGTCAGAATGTACCTCCTCTCTAGCTTCCCCCACTTCATCTAGGCACTTTCAGCCCTTACTTTAACCCACCCCAGCCTGCTT
The DNA here is from genome assembly GCF_964106915.1 of Podarcis gaigeae. Classification (NCBI taxonomy): domain Eukaryota; kingdom Metazoa; phylum Chordata; class Lepidosauria; order Squamata; family Lacertidae; genus Podarcis; species Podarcis gaigeae. The sequence continues at coordinate 42,403,284 of NC_139689.1, forward strand.
ACTCTTCTTTCATTTGCTATAAAAACTAAATACAGAGAGAGACTGAGAGCTGTTGACGAAGAGCTACGTGTGTGTCTTTCTTCGATTCCAGCCAGAATAACAGTTTTGTGTTCAGCCAAACAGGCCCAGGTTGCGCACTGAATAAAGTATTTTATAATTTTTCATATTTCTGTTTACTTACTATTTCATAATAAAGTAATTATAAAATACTTTCTTTGTGTTTATTTGATTCCTATTAAAGAGAGTTACTTTATATATAGTCAATATAGGCACAGAGTTAATTTTTTAAACATTTTCTAATGGTGGTGTGCCTCGAGATTTTTTTCATGAAACAAGTGTGCCTTTGCCCAAAAAAGGTTGGGAAACACTGGCTTAGACCACAGCGCCACCCGCGTCCCTGCACATAATGCTAAACTGTGATTAATCAATACTATTAGCACATGATTCCTTTCCCTTTCTCATGGCCAAGACAGAGCCAGAGCAAGAGAGGGAGGGCAGAGCACGGGAGCTTGGAGCATACATTGGTTCATCCTTGTAACACTACACTTGGGCCATTAAGCCTCTGAGATCTCCCTCCCATTAATCATGAGATCACAAATGTTACCCTTCTCCAGTGCTTTTTTTTGGGGGGGGTACACAGGGGTACACATACCCCTAAACATTTTGTGAATCTTTTGTCCATTGGCTGTATTTATTTTTCCCAATTTGAACTATAAAATGGTGATTTTCTTGAGTCAAAATGAGAGTACCCCCTAAACATTTCTTAAGGGGGGGGGAAGCACTGCCCTTCTCCCTGAAAAGTACCTAACAGCTGAAGCAGGAAATCAAACAAACTACAGTGCTGCCTCGGGTTACATACGCTTCAGATTACATACGCTTCAGGTTACAGACTCCACTAACCCAGAAATAGTACCTCGGGTTAAGAACTTTGCTTCAGGATGAGAACAGAAATCGTGCTCTGGTGGCAGTGGGAGGCCCCATTAGCTAAAGTGGTGCTTCAGGTTAAGAACAGTTTCAGGTTAAGAACGGACTTCTGGAACGAATTAAGTACTTAACCTGAGGTACCACTGTACCATACTCCTTTGTTTTCCTTTTACAGCTCTGTGTAAGTCTCAAAGCTCTTGAACAGAAAGTGGAGAAGCCAAGAGGATAGAAAGGAAAGGAAAGAGCTCTGGGAGACTGTGCGGAGGAAAACAGAGAAACTAAGGGAAGAAAGTGTGCTGCTGCAAGAATCAGGAGAGAGAAGGTGTGCAGGTGCACACACATGTTGGATCCAGTACAATACACACACAATTTTTTTTAGTACAACACTCCTTTTGAAATTGCAAATCCCACCCCACCGCCACTGGCTATCTCCTTTCAGAGCCCCTTCCAACACACATGCTGCTTGCAAAAATGCTTTTTTATTATTTGTGAGCCAAGATGCATATCTGGTTATATGCATGTATTTTCTATATTAGCACCCCCCCCCCTCAACAACCTGCAGCAGGAAGGGACTTTTGTCAGGCTCAGACATCCATTCCCAACTCTTTATCCCCTGACTAAGAATTATAGTATCCTGCAGGATCAGTTCCTTAGACTCCTTCACTTGGTGCTCAGGCCAGTGCTGGGCAAATCATAGTGTCCCTGGACCTCAGGTGTTTGCATGATGTCACTGGTCTTGCCTGGAGCAAAGAGAGAGAGGGATTTCTGCAACTCAGGGCTTTGCTACAGAGCATACAGTGCATTAGTCCTTACTGCACAGCAACTGAAAACATAGGCCTTTAGTTGATCTTATTGACATCCAACACCCTTTTAAAATCTGGCTTTTGGGGGGGGTATTGCTTTTGGTTTGATTTTATATGTTGTGGTCTTGTTATGAACCACCCTGAGACCTCCAGATATAGGGCAGTGTATAAGTTGAATGAATAAGTAAATAATAGCCCTGCTCCTTTTTTCTAATGCAAAGTTGTAATGTTCAAAAAGCACTTCTGTTTCTTTAAATCCCAAGGAAATGTGAGAACTCAGAGAACGGACACCTGCTGGGACTGACCCAGAGACTTCACACAGCCAGCTTTCTTTCTCCACCTCCACATGTCTGGCTAGATTATCTTACAGATATTTGCAAAGCTTAAGGCAGGTGCTGTGTGAGGAATGCAACTTGGAGTTCCTCCTTTAAAAAAAAAAAAAGGTTAAGCATGTGTTTCTGTCACGGGTGTGCAGATGGCATGGGATGTATGTGGAGTATTTAAGCTGTAGAATATCAAGCCGTAAAGATACCATGTACATTGTTTAAAAAGCTATCTCGGTTTTCATCTTAAAAGGGGTTGGTATTTGGACAGGAGCAACTTCTTCTGCAGGCTAGTAGTTTCCCATCTTGCCCTAAGAATCAGTAATCCCCTTCCCTTCTCCCAATCTCTGCTATGTCAGAACTGCCAAACAACTTGATTAAAGAGAAGAGAATATGACAGAATCTTCTATAGTCTTTGATTTCCCCCCATCCCAGAAGAGAAATAAGGAAGAGAGGGAGGGAGAGGAATGTAATATAGATGGTAGTAGCCTATTTAGTCAGTAGAGAATAAAATTTAATGTGTTTTTATTTCAGCTGCTTTGGGGACCCTTTTTAAGGCCCCCAAAGTGACGCACACATATTTATTCAAATGAATTTTATTTATAGAACTTGGATGATGTGGAAATTTGTTGGCAAGATACTTGAAGGGATTTTGAGGCTTAAGCAATGGCAAATGGGGAAGGGGCTTAGACGATAAAGGGGGAGTTGACAAGGGAAGATTGGTGCTGGTTCTGTTGAAAGGATTTTGGCAGGCAGTACGTGGAAATATTGGTTGAATGATGAGGGCTCGGATATTTCTAAACACGCTCTCTGCTATTGGTGATGCAAAAATATGTGTGTTGCCTCTGGACATATTTATTAAGTGAGCATTTTGACCTTCTGGCTCATCTGAAATTTAACATCTCTAGCCTAAAGGCAACTCATTGTCTGGCCAGCACCTTGAGGGGAAAGGAAGACAGCCTGGGTATTTCATTATAAGCAGCTCTGAGCTCCTTGGAAAAATGTCTCCCCAAAGAAGGCATGAACACACCATCTGCTTTCCTCCCCCCTTCCATTTTGCTACGTGAGATCTCGCCAAGCATTGCTCACATCTTAGAAGTTAAGTGTTTTTAAGAACAACTTATTCTTCTTACAAATAAGACTGAAATGATCTCTTTCACACATAAATGGAAGAAGTTGTTAACAGCTTTTACCTCTTAATTCCTTTGCCTGAATCAATCAATTCATGTGCTGTATTGGAGAGCTTGCTGTTAGTGATGGGGTCAGTCTGCAGCATCCCTCCTAATGAAGGGAATCTCCTTCCAAGTGGTACCTGTTAGAGTCAGGGGCTCCATTTCATAGAAGTTGGAATGGATTCTGAGGATCACTCAGTCCAACCTGAATATGCAGCTGTATCATACAGGTATCGAAACTGCAACCTTAGTGTTATCAGCACCACACTCCAACCAACTGAGCTACCCTTGGGATGTGAAGCATCACACTATTTCTTAACACTGCAGCCCTGGAAATACTTTGCCTCACTATACCAAGAAGTATAGATTCTGCTTTTTCAGAAAGGCGATTCTGGAACCAGGGGAAACAAACCATTCAACTGTGTGCTAATTAGGCAAAGGCAGATAAAAGTTACTGGATGATGCAGATCACGTCGAGACATTTCATTCTGGTTTCTGGGCCCAGAGACTGAGATTGCATTGGTGGACAGCCTGTGCTGGACTAGGGAGTACACCTATGTTCTCTTGGACCTTTTAGGCTATCAGCCATGGTATTTTTCAGGATTACCTGGCCAGTCAGGTGCTGGGGAGGGCAGTGATTTGTGCTGTTTCTGGTCCTTCTTGGAGTGCAGGTTTCAGAAGGTGGTCCTTGGCCATTGGGTTGTCATGTTCCCCGTCTTCCATCCTGTTTGTCATTGGAATGAAACAACGGGGAAGGGGATTGTCCAGAAAATTAGAGTGTGGGGTTGTTTGTATGTGGATGACACATAACTCAAACACTGGGATCTTCTATGAAGGCAGTTGAAACCCTAAACTGGTGCCTGGGAGCAGAGTGTAGTCTTAACCTGAAAACCCAAGCAAGACAAAGTTATCTTGGTCAGCGAGAAAGATTGTGTGTTTGACCTGTTTTTGGGGGGGAAGCACTCCCTTCGAAGGGCTCAGGTTTGCAATTTGAAGGTGCTTCTGAACCCGGCTTTTCTCCTTGGCTCCATTTGGAGTCAGAAGTGCTTCTGCATAGCTTAAGGCAGTACCATCACTGGCCTTTTCCTGGAGAAGGCAGATACAGCCACTGTCACACATTTGCTCACGTTCAGCTTAGACAACTGAAGTTTGTCTCAGAACTGGAAGCTGATGCAGAATGTTGCTCCTAAGGTGCTGATGCGGCCTCCCATTCAGAGCATGATATTTTAACACGCTTTGGTCTATACTGGTTCCTGGTTTATTTCTGAGACCAATTTTTAAAGTGCTGGTTATCACCTTCAAAGCCAATAAATGGTTTGGGTCCAGGGTGCATTGAAAGACATACTCCCTTATTATCTGGCTTTTTGTTGCAGATGCTTGATGTCTCTTCTGTAATTTATTTCTATTTATTTTTTGCAGTTTACTTCATTCAGTTTTTTGTCTTAAAATAACTTAAAATAATAATGATGTAAGCAGCTCTTGGAGAACATTTTTTTTTTTTGCCCCCAAAACACCACATAAATTTTAATGTAATTGAATAAATTGTGCTCCAGTTTGGCAGTGTAATTAATACATTTAGTGACAGGTGTGTAGAGTTGACAGCCTTTGCCCTTATATTTGAATTCTGGAAAGGAAAGGATGACTTTACATTGGGGTCTGGAGCAGGGGCCATGGTGGATGTATTTCCAGGAAGCTGTCAAACGGTTCTTACAAGGAAACTGCTACAGCTATCTGTGTTCTTGTTTTGTGACACATGTTCTGAGTCTATCCAGATTCTCAAGTTGCCATAGCGGCTAACTAGAGAATTGGATCAGTTTAATTTCTTCTCTCATGCATTGTTTTCCCAGTATAAATCAGCCACCTCTGGCCTGCTGGTCCTGCTGGGAAATGCATACAATCGATTGTGATATTGGTGTGGGTGGCGGGAAAATTTAACTCCTCCCGCCCCACTCTGTCCATCGTTCATCATTCTTATGAAGTGTCCCACACTCCCCTGGCTGAACAACTTAACATAGAACACAAGTTGGAAAATTAGATCTTCCACCTCTTCCCTTAAGTGGCAAATGTCAGCCAGGTGGAAACATGTGATTGAATGCTTCATAAACCCACCCCCCATGCCTTCACCATAGAAAACTAACATGTCAGGGGAAATAAGTTGCAACATATAATCTTTTCACTGACATACTAGTTTTTCTTTCGTGAAGTAATAGTCTGCCCCCTATTCTGTGAGACTTCATCCAGGGGGGCACGAAGCCAGGCCCCTCTTCTTCCAGCACCAGTCTAGATACTAAATGGCGCCATCCCATAGATTAAGAGGCTCCATGTTTCAGACCTTCACCCTAAAGCTCATGGGGGAATCTAGACTAGCCTTTCTCAACCTTTGATGCCCAGATGATTGTGGACTACAGCTCCCATCATCCCTAGCCAGCAGGACCAGTGGTCAGGGATGATGGGAGTTGTAGTCGAACAACATCAGGGGACATGTTTTCGTTGTCAATTTGAAAGAAGAAAAAAAAAACACCCTTTGTAAACCAGAGTTGCAGCTTGTTCCCAGTTTCAAGAGGGGTGGGGCGGGCGGGCAGGAAGTCTTAGGCGCCACTTTCATTCCTTTCCCCTACACATCCCCCTTGCCCCATAGGCCTGTTTTCTGTCCCTGACAGTTTCCTGCCTAACAAATGGTGTTTCTTTTTTACAGCATAATGATCCGGGACTTGTTGTGGTGATGGTAAACTTAGTGGTAATTTTTAATTTTCAGACTGAATTTACTTCTTTTTTTGTCATCAGAGCACCAAATATGTTAGGCTTACTTTTCTCTGTTGTAGCCTTCATCTTTTCTGCTTGGTCTTTTCATTTCCCTTTTTTTCCTTTCCATTTCTTCATGCACTCTTTCGTGTCTGATCCTTGTTCATTGAGGGGTTAATGCTCAGAAGGGATGTTTGTGTTAGAGCTGCCAAAAATTTGTGGAGAATCACTTCAAATATCAAATTTCTAATATTGTCCAAACTTGATTTCCCGCCTCCCTTCTCCCAACATGTGGTGGGTGTTGTTAGCAGTTGCTACGGCAATTTTCTAGCTAATTGAAAAACTAAAAACTTTGACTGCCTTAGAAAGCAAAAGTACTGATGCATTCTTCATATTATGAAGGAGCCCGCCACAATCACAAACCTGGATACAACAATCACAACTCTTGAAGAAAACAAAACAAACATTTGGGGGGGGGTAGGGAAATGTGTATAGTTTTTAATAAGCTTTCATGAATTTGGTCCTTTTGCTCAAAATTGCAGTCACTGCTTCTTATACCATTGGGCATAAAATCCCCTCCCCACCCCCCTTTTTACTGAAAATGTGCGTATACCTATATAAAAGCTACATTGGTGGAAAATGCTATTGGAGAGACCAGTTTTTCTAGATTTGAATCTTTCAGCCCCACATTTCAAATTATAAATATGTTGAAAATGGTTCTTCTATGTAAGACACTTGTTTGGTTTGGAACCATGCTGATATTCATTCCCAAGTTAAATTTATGTCTGGGAGAGTCTGGAATTGGTTTGTCTTTGTTTTGATGGCACTTCAAGTGCAAAGAACTCTTCAATAAAAAAAACCCCTCACAATGATCTTGTGAGGAAGGCCACAATTCATACTGCAGAGATAGGGAGTAGAGGCAAGGCCACCCGAGTCCTTTGACAGAGGTGAGATGTGAACCCAGGTCTCTTAAGTGCAGCCCTCTGTCAGCTGGACTACACTAGCTCTAAAGAGTCAAAAGGTGTTGATAGCCAACTTTTTGAGACATGGGTTCTCTAAAGCAGTACCTCTTGTGCCATGTGGATTGGTTTTGACAATCTGGTCTCCTTATTTTGGCACAACTCAAGCTTGGACATCTTTTGGCCCAAGGGTATAATAATATGTGTATTTGTGTGTATAACAAAGAGATTATATTATTGACACCGATCCCCCCAAGACAGATAATAAGGGAAGTAAACGTTCTGTTTTTTCACTCAAGGTATGCACCGGATAAGGTAAGTAACTCCTTTTTTCCAGTGGCCTTACATCACAACTCACAGCGCATGTTGTGATGTAAAAATAAACACCCCCCCCCAAAGGCTGTGATAGTCAAAGTGCTCGTCTGCCCCATTTTGCTTTGTTTGGCTGGTTATGAGTGAATTAAAAATACATACGGAATCTTCAGCATAGTTTGATTAGTTTCAAAGTCAGTTTTCTTCGCAACTAGTCCTTTTCACAGCTTACAAGTAAAGGATAGGACACCCAGAGCGGCAGAATCCAGGAGGCCCATTTTTTGGTTGAAAGTCTTAAAGCTTAACATTGCAGAGGGAAGAATTCTGTCTTCCTATGACATCACTTCAGTATTTTGTTTGTGAAGCTAGACTTGCTGGGCATTAATGCATTTTTATTAACAAGAACATTTCTGATCTTCAGCCAAGATCATTCAGGAATACCTAGTATTCTGTTTCATCACCTGAATCTCTTTTGTGTTCTTCGTCCATGCCCAGAATTATTTTATCTTTCGGTGTGAGAGTGTTTGATCTCACTGTAAAGTTGCTAGAATTTCTGGGCTGAGAGCTGCCGGCAGCAAGGGCTAAAAGCAGTACAGGTCTGGCACCCGAAATGTGCGGGCGTGTGATTGTAAGCTGTGAGAATGGCTTGTGTTTGGTTCTCTGTAGCATTCTGGTCTCTGCACTCCAAGGCAAGATCTCTAACCAACCCAAACCCAATGTGTACAAAGCGACTCACCAGAGGCTGATCATTCTCCCCACCCCACCCAACACACCCCTAACCGGTTTTCTTCTCTTGCAGGAAGGACAGACCCCATCCCGATTGTCGTCAAATATGATGTCATGGGCATGGGACGGATGGAAATGGAGGTAAGTGAACTACCATTCAGTGTACAGTATGTGTTGTTGTTGTTTAGTCGTTTAGTCGTGTCCCACTCTTCGTGACCCCATGGACCAGAGCACTCCAGGTACTCCTGTCTTCCACTCCCGCAGTTTGGTCAAACTCATGCTGGTAGCTTCGACAACTCTGTCCAACCATCTCGTCCTCTGCCGTCCCCTTCTCCTTGTGCCCTCCATCTTTCCCAACATCAGGGTCTTTTCCAGGGAGTCTTCTCTTCTCGTGAGGTGGCCAAAGTATTGGAGCCTCAGCTTCAGGATCTGTCCTTCCAGTGAGCACTCAGGGCTGATTTCCTTAAGAATGGATAGGCTTGATCTTCTTGCAGTCCATGGGACTCTCAAGAGTCTCCTCCAGTACCACAATTCAAAAGCATCAATTCTTCGGCGATCAGCATTCTTTATAGTCCAGCTCTCACTTCCATACATCACTACTGGGAAAACCATAGCTTTAACTATACGGACCTTTGTCAGCCTCTGTACATATGGAGCTCCTTGGGGGATGGGGGTGCTTTTTGAAGATTTTGAATATCTTGAATGAGAACATTGAGAACGTAGACTCCTCTCTCCTCCTCCTGCACTTTTCTTTTCCCGGAAAGAAAGTTGTATATTAGCCTTCAATCAGCAGATTAAAATTGTAATTGAACATTTAACAAACATATTAATTGGGTCTGTTGCTATTCTTGTGCGCAAACGTTCGCCTATCCCCTAAAAAGTACAAAACTGCCCCACACTTGTGCCGTGGGAAAGGTTACTCAGTTAACAATGTTGATGATGTGAGCAAAACTCGCCAAATTTAGGAAAGTAAACTAATGAACTGATGAACTATAATCCTGTCAGAAGAATGCAGCATATTTTGATTGCTGAGCACACTGGAGAAGTAGTGGTGACTTTTCTGCTTTCTAGCTGATGCCAAACATCCTACCCCAGAAGTTCCCAAACTGTGGTCCCCAAGCTTCACTCAGGTCGTCCATGACATGTTTGTAAAACTATAATTAAAAATCATACAGTCTCCAGCACAGTGCCCTTACAATTGCTACAGTTGTCTTCTCAAAACATGAGCCGGGGCCATCCATTGGAATTGCCGGCAGATTCATGGAAATTCAAAAGTACGTGGTGTCAATTTCTGCTAGGTGTGAATGCTGTTCATTTAGAAGAGCCAGACAGATGGGTGGTGGTTTCATGCTGCTATTGTTAGTAGCTATCAGTTATAATAATTAAATTTGGGATTTCCAAAAGTTCAGAGGCAGTATAGTCAGGAAGGGACTCTAGCTTTGTGTGCTGAAGCTTGGCATCTCCAGTTAAAAGGCTCTCCAGGACTAGGAAAAATTTCTGCCTGAGACCTCGGAGAGTCTCTGTCAGCCAGAGTAGACAGAATAGGCTCTGAATAAGACAATGCAGTCATTTCTTAGACTGGGTTGGCATAAATTTTGAATGCTGCTTTTTTAGGGATTAAGCTTTGCAGTATTGTGGGGAGAACTGTCCTCTTTTCTTTTTCTTTCTTTTTTGATCCTATTGAAACCTTAATGTCAGGCTCCTAGTTTTGTGCATAGGTAAAGGTAAAGGGGCCCCTGACCATTAGGTCCAGTCGTGACTGACTCTGGGTTGCGGCACTCATCTCGCTTTATTGGCCGAGGGAGCCGGCGTACAGCTTCCAGGTCATGTGGCCAGCATGACTAAGCTGCTTCTGGCGAACCAGAGCAGTGCATGGAAATGCTGTTTACCTTCCTGCCTGAGCGGTACCTATTTATCTACTTGCACTTTGACGTGCTTTCGAACTGCTAGGTTGGCAGGAGCAGGGGCCAAGCAACGGGAGCTCACCCGTTGCAGGGATTCAAACCGCCAGCCTTCTAATCGGCAAGCCCTAGGCTCTGTGGTTTAACCCACAGCGCCACCCGCATCCCAAGTTTTGTGTATAAATCTTGCTAAATCAAATAAATAAAACTAATTTCCATGAAACAAAAATCTATTACTTAGCATCTGGTGTCCCTAGCTAATTGTTTTGTGTTTTGTTCTCACTGTGGGGACGAGCAGACTCACATTAGAGAGGAATCACTTGCATGTTTGCTACATGTGACGTTTTCTTGACTGGTTGGGTAATGCTCAGTGTGCATGCATGGCTGACTGATCTCTCTCTCTCTGCTTTTGTTGATTAGCTTGATTATGCCGAAGACGCCACAGAACGGAGGCGGGTCTTGGAAGTGGAGAAGGAAGACACCGAAGAACTGAGACAGAAGTACAAGGTACCCCAATGAATTCCCTCTGCTGTGGATGAAACGTCTTTGTGCGGACTCATTTGGTCACACATGCACAAGACATGAACTTTATAAACCAGTCAAGGGACAGGATCCATCAGTGGACCATTGACTGGTTGCTGAAGTTCTTGCAAAGGCACTGTACTAGCAGAATGCATTTCAGGTCCACCCAGTTTCAACTATTAAACTTAATAGCCAATGCCTACTGGGAAGCCTTCTAGTGGCCCTAGATCACATGGCTGATGGCAGAGGCCAGAGCCTGTGCTTCCCTTCAGTTCTTCAGTCGCAGGTAACTGACACATTTTCCTGTACTTGGGAAGGGAACAAACTCCCTGCAGCTGCTCCTTCTCTGGCCAATAAATGGGCCGGGTTGGTCTCCCCCTTGCCATGATGATCTTTCCTGGTAGCAGGAGGTGCAGCCTCAGGGACCCTTTGTGCCCTGGCCAGTGGCAGAGGCCTCTTGGATTCTTTGGATTCTGCATTCCTATGGCAACTAGCGGCTTAAAAAAACAGTACAGTGGTACCTCCGGTTGCGGACAGGATCCGTTCTGGAGGTCCGGTTGGATCCAGAGGTTTCCGCAACCTGAGGACCGCTTCTGCGCATGCGTGTGCAGCAAAACCCAGTAAAATACTTCTGGGTTTGCCACTTTCGCATCCCAAAGTTTACGCATTCAGAGGGTTATGTAACCAGAAGTACTACTGTATAGCCAAAGCAGTGAGTTGAAAAGTAGCGGCTAAATAGACTGTTGTCAGTAGGCCTTTTTAATGCTTTCTAGACCTTTCCTGACCATTTTGTTGTTGCTGCGCTAGTTAAACAAAGTGTAATAGACTCTGTCTGCTGTTACAGGATTATGTGGACAAAGAAAAGGCGATTGCCAAGGCCCTTGAGGACCTTCGAGCAAATTTTTACTGTGAGCTCTGTGATAAGCAGTATCAGAAGCATCAAGAGTTTGACAACCACATCAATTCCTATGACCACGCCCACAAACAGGTAAATGGGCAGCCTATTGTCTGATGTGGTTTCATCATCTTCTTGTGGGGAGAGGCAGTAGTTTTATCCATACAGTGACTTTATTTTCTGTTGTCTGCTTTGCCGTCATCTTCCCCACAGTCTGCCTTGATGCCCCATGGTTTAGTGAATGATTGCAGCTGAACTTAATCCTAGCATCAAGTGTTAATTTTTTGTCCTGACTTGGAAGGAAATTAAGACAGCACCTGTTTTGGACTTTGGTAGTAGGTTATTAGCTTAAAGTTGGGGAGGGGGGAGAGGATTTAGAGTTATGGAAATTGATATAGTTATAAATAGTTATAGATTTTGTGTAAATCATAGAATCATAGAATTATAGAGTTGGAAGAAACCACAAGGGCCATCGAGTCCAACCCCCTGCCAAGCAGGAATATGTCAGGCTTGAAGGCTTTCACATCTAATGTAGGAGGTAAACAGTTGGAAGCTTTTGATAATGTAGAATGGACAACATGACACAATAGAATGAAAGCTCATTAGATCATTAGTGCCATTTTGATATTTTTGGCAAACTGTAACAGGCAGAATGATCCTCATTTACTGGCCAGGTCTTTTAAATCATGTTTGCCTGATTTTTGCATTAGATATAAAGTGTAAAAAGCAGGTGAAGGGGCTCAAGTTTCCTTTGAAACTCCTCTGAGCTGTGTAAACCTAAATGTGAGACTGTAGAAGACTGTGATCTCACTTTGTGGAGTGATCTGAATTCTGGGCATGCTCAGAAGCATTCATGTTCTAAGGCTAGGATTATCAACATGAGGCCCATGAGATCACTGACACCCTTGAGAGCTTGACCTGGTGCCCATGAGGCCTCTGAGAGTCTTTCCTATTTCCTTTTTCAACTCCTTGTGTTTCTCAAAGTTCAGTTTGGCATTTGAGCAGCAGAGAGCAGAGCAACAGAGATGTTAGAAGGGAAAGGAGGAAGAAAACAGAGGTGCAAGGAAAGATAAGGTGTGGTGCCGATGGGGGAGGGGGAGAATAAATTTGTGCGAGAGAAGGCATGTGCAGGGATTCACACATGCCTGTGTCAGATTCAGAAAAACGGGTCTTCTTAGAATTGCGTGTTTTCTTCATGTTTCCTCTTCCCCCAACAATAATCAAATTGCAGGTCATGCCTGCCTCCATTGACTAAACTGTGAAAATCATACATTCAGTTCTTTTTACTGTGCAGTTTGCTACGGTGCAGTTTGCTACTAGAAGCTTTAATTTAGTGGGGTTTAAGGGGACGCTGTGTAAAATCAGACATACTCAAGTGGATCTGTTTTTGATTCTGTTAGATCTCATATTTACCCGGACACCTTGGAATAGTAGAGAGACCCACATGCATGTACCTTTGCTCTTTCTGTTTGTCTAGCAGAGGGAAAGGGATGGAGAGGTGGCAGGGTGGTTGGTGCTCACAACACTCTCTCACATGGGCCCAAAAAGGTTGGCAACCCCTACTTATGTCAATGCAATCAGGTCCCAAAACTGAGGCTTGGGGAGTGGGGTGATACTTCAATCAATCTGACCTCATTGCTTTTATTGTTTTGTGGTTTTCTGTGGTTTTGAAGTGTTATAGCTTTAATTCAATATTGTTTTTGCGTAGGCTTTAACTTCTGTTAGCTGCTTTGAATTTCAATAAAGAAGGGGGATAATATTCAAAAATGTGTGCTTCAGGTTTGAACATTTAGATTTTTTTAAAAAACATAATCAATAGTTATTGGGAATAGACAGGCATTGGAGAAAACAGCTAAGATTGCCAATAAGGTTGGAGCCAGTTAGTACTGTGTGTGTATCGGTAGGAAACCTTGTAAAGTGAGAGTATGACACAGTCCTGCTTAATCAGCCCATATTAGTCCTGGTGGCAGCATCACCCTTCTGTTGTGGAGTGAGAGAGAAGCCCCTCAAGTCATTTGGGGCAAAATTATACAGATGTCACATGAAAACAGGAAATGAGATTGTAAACCTATTTTGCCAACAAATATGCTAACTGCTGAAAGCACACTTAGAGTTGTATTAGAATTCTTGAAGCTTAGAAGCACAGAGCATAACCATTAAAAAATGAAATCATGGTGGTTATGTATGTTAGTATAAGCCTAATCTTTAGAGTACCAGAAAGTGTTCCAACTAGGGACTGTTCATTGGAGAGATTGTGTCTGGAAATCAGGAAACTCTTTTCCTTTTTTTCACAGTTCAAGAAGGAAAGCATTTGTGCTTCAAGGCATTTTTGCTTCACACCTTAAAATAGAGCAGGGATGAGGAACCTCAAGCCCACAGGCTTAATGAGGACTACCAGACTGTACCTGTCATTCACCTGATGTCATATAAAACGTCAGGTGTGGAGCAGGGAAATACCTGGCTCAGCCAAAAGGGGCTAATCAGTGGTGCCTTTCAGAGCCCCTTTCAAATCATTGGCTCAAGATCATGACATGAGTTTCTGAAGGCCCTTGTGAATTGAAGTCACCTAATATAATAGTGATGTCAGTTGATAGGCAATTGGGTGACTTAACCCACCAGTCAGACACGGACTGTGAGGAAGGTGGAAGCTACTGATTTGGCCCTCCTGCCTGATCCAGTCCCCACCGCTGAAATAGAGAGAAGCAGCTTCACTTGTCCTTTAGTTAGCTGAGCTGAAGACTGGTTCAAAAGCATGCTAGGTCAAAAGGTAAATTCAGGTCAGTGAGAGGATTTGTTATTTCACTCCCTCTCTAAGTTGCTCATGGCTTACATTTTTCATCTCTTCCTCCAGCCATGTGCATCCTCCCCCTCTTCCCCCGCCATGATCTGTGCCAAGATTTAATTTGAACTGCAGCATTTCACCAGCATTCGGTTGGAGATCTGCTGCAGCAGGACCTTTTTTTCCTGACCCTGCAAGTAGTCCGCTTCAGCGGTGGATGTCAGCCAACAACCTCTTAGCTTCACCTTCGCCTGTGGAAGGAATGCATGGCCACTTATATACACACACTTAACTTTGGGATTCATTGTTGATGAATCTGTCAAGGAAGCCGAGTCGAGCACCTGAGCAAATCCCCTCTTGGAACATGAAGAAATGACTTTGGTTATTTGTGAGTTAAGCTGACCTTGTGTTTGAAATAAATCAGGCACAGGCAATTCAGATGTTGGTCCTATGTGGCTTGCTAGCTTGCCTTCACAACAACACTGCCAAAAAAAAGAAAAGAAAAGAAAAGAAAAGAAAAGGAATCTACATTAATATACCTTGATTGGGGAAGCTTATAACATGTTAGAAAGTTTCCCTCTTGATGTATTTCTTCCTTCTACTTCCCTTAGCTGCTTTTCCTTCCCTAGTCCCCTGTGGCTCTTGAGATTCTTTCTTTAGAATAATTTTTATTAGATCAGGGCTTTCGAAAAATTGTCAGTTTACTTGCAGTCCTTTTGCTCTAACTGCATTCCTGCCAGCTCAGTTGAATTTTCACCCTCAGCTTTCCTCTCCATTCCCATCCCGCTATTCTTCCCATGTCTCTTGAACCCACACCACCCTACTTCATTGCTCCTTCACTGATAGTGTTCCTTCCCCTAAACGTGGCATCGTTATCCATGTCACTGTCACACCCCCCCCCCCCCGAAAAGTCATGACCAGGTAGAGAAGACATGGTTGTTACTCTTCAGGAAGGAATTAAACTTCAGGAATGGCATCTTCAGCTATTTCAGCTGTTCAGCACTAGTACAAGCTGCCCAAGGAGACCTTGGAATTTTCTTTATTTGAAGTTTAAATAGATAGATAAATTTATTGTCATTGTCCGTATATACACAGTATACACAACAACGAAAATCAAACACCCAAGACCGGATTCACATACACATTCGCACGTATCTCCAACACTCTCATCCTATTCAGACATAATCTATTAGAACATAACATAATCCAGAATATAACATAACCTATTAGAAGCATAGCATAACCTAAAACCTATCTCATTCCTTACTACTCACTGCTTGCTATTTCTTACAACTGGCCCTGAGATCATTATTTAGTGCAATCAGAGCTCTTGGATAGAAACTATTCAGAAGGCGTGTGGTTCGTGTTTTCATTGTCCTATATCTTCTGCCCGAAGGCAACAGTTCAAAGAGGTTGTGAGCAGGATGGGTGGGATCTCTCAGGATATTGTGTGACTTCTTCAAGCTGCGAGACGTGAAGATCTCATCCAGGGTTGGTAGTTGGAGCCCAATAACATTCTGGGCAATTTTAATTATTCTCTGTAAAGCTTTTTTATCCATTTCAGAGCTGCTCCCATACCATGATAATATACTATAGGTTAAGACACTCTCAATGGTACTGTGATAATAGGACAGAAGTAGGTGCTGAGATAGATTCAATCCCCTGAGCATTCTCAGGAAATACAACCTCCCCTGCACCTTCCTCACAACCATATTAATATTTGCAGTCCATGAGAGGTCCTCAGAGATGTAAATGCCCAGGTATTTAAAACTACCAACCCTCTCCACCTCCTCGCCATTTATGTGCAATGGTAAAAATACACTTTTCTTTCTCCTAAAATCAATTATGAGTTCTTTGGTTTTTTTGGTGTTAAGCATAAGATTATTTTCTTTACACCATTGAATTAACCCCTGTACTTCTTTCCTATAAGCAGCCTCATCATTCTCACTAATGAGCCCCACCACTGTTGTATCATCCGCAAATTTGATGATTGTGTTGGACTTATACAGTGGGGTGCAATCAAATGTGTACAGGGAATAGAGAAAGGGGCTTAACACACACCCCTGAGGGGCTCCTGTGCTTAATACTAGAGTAGAAGAATAGTAAGGTCCCATTCTCACTGTCTGCGGCCTGTCGGTCAGGAAATTCCTTACCCACAAACAGATCTTCTGATGTATACCCAAATTGGTCATTTTAAGGAATAACCTGTCTGGTAGAATTGTATTAAGGGCAGAACTGTAGTCCACAAACAACAGCCTTGCGTAGGTTCCCTGTCGTTCTAGATGACTCAGTACAGTATGGACAGCGATGGAAATAGCATCATCAGTAGATCTATTTCTTCTGTATGCAAACTGGAACGGGTCTAGAGTGGATGGAAGACCAGCCTTAATATAATCTAGCACCAATCTCTCAAAACATTTCATAACGACAGATGTTAGGGCTATTGGTCTGTAGTCATTGAGAGATACCACCACTGACTGTTTAGGGACTGGCACTATAATCGATGTCTTCAGGCAGGTAGGGACAGAACCCTGCAACAGGGATAGATTAAAAATGTCCGTAAATACACCAGCTAATTCTGCAGCACAGTCCCTAATAACTCGTCCCATAATTCCATCCGGTCCAGCTGCCTTCCTAATATTAATGCTCCGAAAAGCACGTTGTACGTCGGAGGTCTGTAATAAAATTGGTTGTTTATCAGTAATAGTTTCTGATGATGTGCTGGTAGCCAATGCTGTAGTGACGGTGGTTCCAGTTCTCACCTCAAAACGACTGAAGAATTGATTCAGCTGATCAGCCAGGTGCGCACTGCTGCTAGCCAGTTCGTTTTTAATATTTTGCCCTGTAATTTGTCGCAGGCCTTGCCATACTCGACGAGGGTCGGAGCTCTCAAAATGCTTTTCGATCCTCCGGCAGTACATAGCTTTGGCATCCCTAATGCCCTTTTTCAGTTTGGCTCTAGCTTCTCTATACTGTTGCGCATCGCCAGAGTGAAAAGCAGCATTTCTTGCCTTTAACAGAAGATACACGTCCCTGTTTAGCCAGGGCTTGTTGTTAGGAAACACCCGTATTTGTTTGATGGTAGTAACGACATCAATGCAGCTTTTGACATAGAACAGTACTATTGAAGCGTATGTGTCCACATTATTCTCCACAAAAAGTGACCATTCAGTGTTCCGAAAGCAATCTTGAAGTTGTCGGATGCACCTGCTGGCCACACTCGTATCTCTCTAGTTGATGGTCTAATTCTGCGTACGAGAGGTCTATATGATGGTATCATAAGTAAGGATATGTGGTCTGACTGTCCCAAATTGGGCAAGGGCTTGGTCTTGTATCCATGCATGATGTTACTATATACTCGGTCTAGGGTATTCCCCCCCCTAGTGGGACAATCAACATACTGGTGGAACTTAGGAAGCACAGTCCTTAAATCGGCTCGATTGAAATCACCAGCAACCACAAATGCTCCATCCGGGTGGGCCCGCTGCTGTTTGCTAATAGCAGTTAGCAGGTGACCCATAGCTGTAGTAGTATTTGCATCGGGAGGTATATACACCGCTGTTATTATGACAACATTAAACTCACGTGGCAAATAAAAAGGGCGGCACTTCACCACTAGGTACTCCAAGTCAGGAGAACAATGCGTGTCCATTTGTTTAATGTCCGAGCTCCAGTTGTTATTTATATAAACGCAAATTCCTCCTCCTCTGCTCTTCCCGGATTCGGCGGTTCTATCCGCTCTAATTACTGAGCGTCCTTCTAGCTGCAAAAGTCCCTGTGGAAAGGAGGAATCCAGCCACGTCTCTAAAAGGACCATAACACAGCAGTCCCGGATACTTTTCTGCCGAGAGGTAATAAGTTCCAACTCCTCTACCTTTTTGGGTAAAGATCTAACATTTGATACCAGGAGACTTGGCAATGCAGGCTTGTGAGGATTTTTACTTAGCCTCACTCGTAGTCCGGCCCTACAGCCCCTCTTCTGCTTACGCCCTCTCCGTTTTCTTTTCTTTCTGGCCAGGAGAGCAAGGGGAGTATCCCAAGGATATAAAGGAATAAGTGTGGTAAAAGGTGGTTAAAGACAGGACCCTCTAGTGATGAGGATTGTGTATTGGAAACACCTGGTCCCAGTTTGCTGTTCTCATGGTGACAGGCTGGGAGCCAGATTGTGGTGCATTTTTTCTTGCAGTCTCTCAAAATAATGGGGCGTAAAAAGATCTACACTTTGCACCTACTTATTCGCCACTGAATTGCTGTTATTTAAAATTAACTCAAGCTGTGGGATCCTTCCTTTTGGAAGAGCATAGGACAGTTTTAGGAGAGTCCTGGGTGCTGGGACTGTAAGAATGATCTGATGGAGCAGGAAGTTGAGTAGAACTGTGTCGTACCCCTACAATGGGAAAACACTGCATGTTACCACTGGGGGAAGAAACTGCTTAATTTTACTCATTCAGGCCAGTGTCCAGAGCATCCAGACCTCTTGCTCAAGGGAATGGGTGTGTGGGAAGGAAATAGGAGCAATCCTGATCAAAGAATCTTTCATTCACCCATTTTTAAACCATGTGGAGAAAAGGACTCTACAGTACCAAAAAGGAATGCTGGCTTGGTACCAGTTCTGGACTGTCAACACCTTCATTCATTCCTGTAAGTTTTGGGTAGCCTCTCATGCCAGAATCCTCCTCCTTCTCCACAACACCATGTGCTTTGCTTGCTTTCATATCTCAGTCCACCTACTTCACTGCTAGTTCCTTCAGTTCACCATCAGACCTCACTGCTATCACTACTGAATGTTGCCCTTTGATATTTTCTTGGTGCCAAGGGTTTTTACAATTATTGCTGCTCAGTTGGTGCCGTAAAGGTTTCTAATTTCTCCCTCAGTACATTTGGGTGACTGAGTCATATTAGGGAAACCAAATCAGTCATGAACCAAGGGCTCAGTGTCACTCCAAATCAGTGTTCAAATGGGAACAGTGAGGAGGAGAAGGTCGAGAGGCCCTTAATTTAATGCAAAGGACCCACCTCCTACTCTCTACAATTTTAACCAAATTGTGGCTCCACTGTAGTCTTCTTAAAACATGCTACAAAAGCCAGGCCTGTTCTGCCCTATGATTCAAGCACCAATCTCAACCTTTTAGATTATCTCTGCCTAAGCATCAACAGACACACATTTCAGCAGTGGAGAACAAAACAAATAACTTTTCATCAGTTTAGTCCTCAACACCTTTCCCGGCAGGATCACTCATTGAGACTGAGCCTTATGTCTTGTGTCAGACCAGCAATAGGTGAATTGCAGACTTCGTAGCTGGCCCTGAAACCTTATGCTGCTTTAAACCTGCTGAAACAGGTTTGTTTATTAATTAATCAAATGAAATTTATTATAAAAAATAAAGCACATATATTTGCTCGGTCATCAAAGTTTTGTGTGTTAGCTTGGGGGTCAGGTTTCATGATACAGTAGATACCTTTAGCTTTTTAAGGGACGCGGGTGGCACCGTGGGTTAAACCACAGAGCCTAGGACTTGCTCATCAGAAGGTCGGCGGTTCGAATCCCCACGACGGGGTGAGCTCCCGTTGCTCGGTCCCTGTTCCTGCCAACCTAGCAGTTTGAAAGCACATCAAAGTGCAAGTAGATAAATAGGTACCACTCCTGCGGGAAGGTAAACGGTGTTTCTGTTCGCTGCTCTGGTTTGCCAGAAGCGGCTTAGTCATTCTGGCCACATGGCCTGGAAGCTGTACGCCGGCTCCCTCGGCCAGTAAAGCGAGATGAGCACTGCAACCCCAGAGTCGTTCGCTACTGGACCTAATGGTCAGGGGTCCCTTTACCTTTAGCTTTTATTGTAGGAGAATTTCTTGTCAAGTGTCTGCAGGCTCTGATTCTCACTTCCACTTGAAACAAGACCCAGTAAGAGAACAGTAACAAAGATGGGAATGTAGCTTCCCCACATTTTCCTCTCTAGTCCTCAAACAACACCCTAAATCTGAAAGCAGAGCCATCTGAGAACATTAGACACTGCATTCCACGTGTTTCCGATGCTCTGTTAGATTTTGTGGGCCAGATCATCCTTGCTCGCATGCTATAATGGGCAGAAATATTTTTGCACGTGGAAGTTGTCCCCCGCATCGTATGGCTGCACATAGAGGCTTGCTTTTGAGCAGAACTCTTGACACCTCTAACACATTTTGTGTTCGTGGCTTTGCTCCTCTGTTGCTTTGATAGCACTTCCCAAGACATAAAATGCTACCCGGTGTCACCTTTGGTGTTGTTCGGGGTCACTTCTTACAGCGATTGATTCAGAAATTGCTTAAGTGCCCATGCAATGCATTGCCCACAAAGAGCAGCACTGCCAGAGGAAGGAAATGGAAGCCAGCAGACCTCTGAAAGAGCCCCTTCATCCGCAGGCTTTCCGATTCTGTGTTCACATCACAACAAGTGTGTGCATTCATGTGACTTAGGCATGCTCCGCCAGGCACTCCCACATACAAAGCCAAACCATGGAACTCCCTCGAGTAAGAAGGAGGAAGAAATGCGCCGCAGCATGCATCATGTCAGCCTTCAAATATGCTGAGGCCACTGCACAAGGCAGGGAATGTCAACAACATTGCTGGATCAAACAATTGGGAAGATTCTGTGAAGAAATGCCAAGGCTGCTTTGGTCACTGTTGAGAAGCTAAAGATTATCTGTAGTCCCTTTGTGCCAGAATTGAGGGCGAGCAGGGTGGGGCAGGGCGTGATCTTTAGCCAAATGTGCCAAGAGGGATGAAGTGGTGCCCCCCCCCTTTGGCTTACACAGCATGTGATGTGCAATGCTTAGTGGGGGCCAGGCTGTTGATGCTGCTAGATAATGTGTACAACAAAGTTTATAATGCCTACTTAGCAATGAAACTCCCTGTTTTGCATGCCTTATATTAGTGGGCTGTTGTGAAGAGCAGACGAGGGAACTTGCATACCTTGGAGGAAGGCTGGGTATAAATGAGACAACTATTTAAGGACTCTGCTTCCTGATGTGTAGGAGCGCCCTATATTTCACTTGAGACGCACAACCCACTTGTGGAAATATAATTTTAAAAATTGTCTGGTAGCACCTTAAAGACCAACTACCGTATTTTTTGCTCTATAAGACTCACTTTTTCCCTCCTAAAAAGTAAGGGGGAATGTGTGTGCGTCTTATGGAGCGAATGCAGGCTGCGCAACTATCCCAGAAGCCAGAACAGCAAGAGGGATCACTGCTTTCACTGCGCAGCGATCCCTCTTGGTGTTCTGGCTACTGAGATTCAGAATATTTTTTTTCTTGTTTTCCTCCTCCAAAAACTAGGTGCGTCTTATGGTCTGGTGCGTCTTATAGAGCAAAAATACGGTAAGTTTGTTCTTGGTATGAACTTCTGAGTGCATGCATACTTCTTCAGATGACTTCAGATAACTCACTTGTGGTTAATAATGAGCTAGCTACCGTCAGGGTTTCACAATTTCAGCTTGGGTCCAGCAGTCACCTACTGTTTTCTGCCAGCCAACTCTGGCAGAACTCAACATTTTCAAAGCAGATACCAGTTTAATCAGAATGAGAGCATGTGTTATTAATTTGGGTGTTATCTTCTGCACTAAACATATGAAATCAGGTTTCCGCAAATTGTGGCTAAACTTCCTGGATAATCATTGTCCCAAGGTTCGTTCCAAAGCCCAATCTTACCATAATTTTACCAGAAATTTTATTTCTTCCTTCTGAAGAAATAGGTTTACACCTTAAATGGATTGTGAGTTGTATTGAGATTCATAATAATTTATTTGAAATTTAGTAGCACTGAACTCAGTAGGGTTTATTCTCCAGTAAGTGTACGTAGACGAGTAGTCCAAGTAGTCTAGTGAATGACTTTCCTTTTCTGTGCAAACTAAGCCATTTTACAGTTTTTACCAAGCAGAAGTTAAAAATACTTTTTCATTTGTTTGGTTTCCTATAAAGCACACGGTCTCTTAGTTTAATTAAACCTCCAGAAAATACATTATGGTTTTAAGAGCACACAGCAGCTGACATGGTTGTAAAGTTTCTCTGAAAAGTTCTCGCAATGACCAATTGGATATGTATGGCTTTGAGGAGCTCAGTTTGGCATCTGCATGGGCTGAGGCAAGCAGGAGGCATAAATGGCATGTGAAGTGGCTCTTCCTCTACTTCAGCAAATGGGGCGGGGCGGTGGGGAGATGGGTCTGCCCAGTTCACGAGAATCTGGGATGGGGGTGAAAAGCAAACTCCCGTCTTGGCTGCAGAGAGCATTCACTGCTAAGCCTCTGGCTTGCTCTGCAGGGGAAGAAAAGGCAGCACAGTATGCTTTGCATGTCACTTGTATCTTTGTCTAATGGGTCCAACAGGCCCCTTTGCTTACCAGCAAATCTCTGTCTGCCCATTTACTGCCTGAATCTATGCTTCTTTGCTCAACAGCATGTCCTCCTGAGTTCAGTGGAGCTTCCTCTTCAGTAAGCTTGCATGCTGCCACAGCCTAGACATCCAAATTAGCAGCTATGGTTACATCTGCAAAGCTTTGTCCTGAGCAGCCTTCGAGCACCACATTTTTAAGCTGTGTGTTTGTGTGGGTGTGTGTGGGTGGGTGGGTGTGTGTGTGTGTGTGTGTGTGTGTGAGAGAGAGAGAGAGAGAGAGAGAGAGAGAGCATTCACTGCTCTTGGGAGTTTGCAAAGGCAGCCCTTTCTCTTAGTTTCAGGCAGCAAATTGTTTATACAGTGGTACCTCGCAAGACGAATGCCTCGTAAGACGAAAAACTCGCAAGACGAAAGAGTTTTTCGTTTTTTGAGTTGCTTCGCAAGACAAATTTCCCTATGGGCTTGCTTCGCAAGACGAAAACGTCTTGCAAGTTTGTTTCCTTTTTCTTAAAACCGTTAATACCCAGGGTGCATCCGTGCTTCGCAAGATGAAAAAATTCACAAGACGAAAAAACTCGCAGAACGAATTAATTTCGTCTTGCGAGGTACCACTGTACAGTAACTACCACACTTAATTACCCGCCCCCCGCCCCGTAGTTTATACATTCATACCTCGGGTTACAGACGCTTCAGGTTGCGGACTGCCGAAACCCGGAAGTACTGGAACGGGTTACTTCTGGGTTTCGGCAGAAGCGCTAAATCACGCAGAAGTAACGCCGCTGCGGGTTGCGGACGTGCATCCCGCACGGATCACATTCGCAACCCGAGCGTCCACTGTAAAAGAAAACCATGAATATAGCAATAAATAACAAGACTAAAGAGTGAAACACAAAAGCCTTAAAAAGAAGAAAACATTACAAATAATTTATAAAGTGGATGCTGAAAACTCCATTTTTAAATTCCATCAAAATGCTAAGAAAGAGAAAGCTTAGGGGTGGATTGGTGGGGCAGGGAGAGAATCGCTACCCATCAGCAACACCCAACTCCCTGAAGGTTGGGAGAATCATGCCTCACACATATTTCTACTTTCTCTGCCCCCTCTTCCTAGAAGGTCGGCTTCTGTGGGAATTGAGTGAGCTTTTTAAAAATTGAGAGCCGAGTAAGATTTTTGTAATTTGTTATTCCCAGCTTCTGAGATTCCCTGGAGCAGGGGATGATGATAGCTCCATTTTCTGATCTGATCCTCGAACAAACAATTTAACAAGCTAAACAGGCCATTAGGCCTGCTTGAAAGGAATCCCCTTGCCCTAGGTCTGCTTGTTTTGCTTATCTGGCAAGTCTCAGAAAAGCCCTTAGGTGCAGACTGAATTGGCAGGCAAATCTCCCTGCGGTCCTCTACTCCCTCTACTGGGACTCAGCTATTCCTGTGCATTTGCTGCTAAAGCACTTTAGAGGCCTCCTGAACAGTACATTTTGCGAAGGGGAGGGAAGACGCCCACCCCTACCTTTGCATGCTTCACCGGAAGCTGGGGTGGTGGAGGGAACTTGCCAGAGCAAAGGGGAACACAAGCTCTCTCTGTCGATGTGCCAGTGCAATTTATATTCAGATGAAGCAAAAAAACCTGGATGCCTTACTCAACCTGCCTCCAAGTGTACTTATATTGCATCCCTGTTGTTGGTTTTGCTTTCTGCAATTTGTTTTAAAGGTAAAGGGACCCCTGAGCATTAGGTCCAGTTGTGGCCGACTCTGGGGTTGCAGCGCTCATCTAGCTTTATTGGCCAAGGGAGCCGGCGTACAGTCATGTGGCCAGCATGACTAAGCCACTTCTGGCGAACCAGAGCAGCGCACAGAAACGCCGTTTACCTTCCCGCTGGAGCGGTACCTATTTATCTACTTGCACTTTGACATGCTTTCGAACTGCTAGGTTGGCAGGAGCAAGGACCAAGCAACGGGAGCTCACCCCGTCGCGGGGATTCGAACTGCCGACCTTCTGATTGGCAAGTCCTAGGCTCTGTGATTTAACCCACAGTGCCACCCGCATCCCACAGTTTGTTTTACGTTTGCAAATAAAACAAAGAGCTGGAAGTTAGAGCATGATAGTATTCAGAGTTGATGTTGCGGGGGGTGGGGGGGAGGCCAGGATGAAAAAAGTCTAGAACTTGAAGGAGCAGGAAGCTTCTGTATTTTAAATAGGGAAACATCACAGGCTAACTCATCCTCTCTTATTAACTATTCATACTGTTTTGAAACAAGTTTTTCCACCTGAGCACATATTTTATATAAACTACTGCCTTTAATTATGGCACAAGCTAAATATGTTGGTTTCAGATGCCTTGTTATTCATCCTGCACCTTACCTGCCTTATTCCGCTACTCATAACTGTCTGGGACAGTTCATCACTTCCGAAAGTTAAAGGGCTGCTTAGGGAAGGCAGCAAGGGAAATAAAACTAGTGGTGAAGACCAAAGAAACATGCCAAGTTAGTGGATCTGCATGCCTCCTGCCCCTCTAACCGGGCACGCTAGAGCCCACATGGCTGTTCCATTTGTGGATTATTGTAAATGGCAACAGCTTTTAACCACCATGGGTAACTTCCCTCACATTTAATGGCTGGCGGCAATTCTTCACCTGTGTTAATGAATGCAAGTAAAATGCGTAATTCCAGATTAAGGTGGGAGTGCAGATGTAAAATTTTAAGCATATAGATGTTTCTGCTGCAGGGTGACCAGGTGATCAGGTGGCAGAACCTCCATGGCTGATTACCTGCCCTTTTCACTGACTAGCAGGACATAATAAATGCAGGTTTCTAAAATCGGCTTTCTTGGTGCAAATTGCAAGGCGTTCATTGAGAGTGTGCATGCCTCTGCTAACTATATTGCCCTCTTGCATGTATTAAAAGTGCACTGCGCCAAGGGATGTAAATTTGTGTCTTACTCTGCTCTTGCAAATTCGAAACACAAAGCGAGCTTCTGCAAAAACAAAACAAACGAACAAAACCCCCGCCTATCCTATCATCCAGTCTAATAAATGCAGCGCTATAATCATATCGCAGCTCATGCCAAACCGCTACAGATGAGCCCAACTTGTCGCACTCTTTGTTCCCCACACTTGTCAAAGTGCTAAGCAAGAGGCATCCTTACGGCCCATCATTAAAGTGGGCTATAATTTTCTTTAATAGCCGAGCTCTATCATGCACATGGGGCTTGCTGCAAGAGCCTTCCCGCTGCTGGGGAATCTGTGAATTTTGGTGCTGTCTTCCCACGCTGCTGGTGCTTTTGTTCATTCTTGTGAATACTTGGTTTTCCCAGCTGTGTGTATTCTTAAGATGGGCATGAACAGGATTTGACCCATCTGGGGGTTCTGTGGCTGCAACAGGGGAAGGTAAATCTAGAGGTCTTTTGCATACTCACTCATTTAGAGGTTTTTGCATACGCTATTTATATACCACCCTTATGTTGAACATTTTCAAATGAACATTACAAGAGTGGTTCATGCAAGGGGTTGAAGGAGACCAGGATTCATTCCAAAATGAAACTGGTTCCACGAATGCTTCCAAAGAACCTTGGAAATGGTTCTTTATGGAGGGATCCGGTTTATGAAATTTCAGACTTTCATAGATGTACTTGAAAGCCATTTGGTTCTCTCAAGGCTTCTCCTCCAGCTTCACCTTTCCTGTAAATCAGCGATGGGGAACCTATGGCCTGTCAGATGTTGTTGGACTACCAAGCTCCATCAGCCCCAGCCAGCATGGCCAGCAACTATAGGAATTGTGCTCTGACATAAATACCGTTAATAGCAACACCTGGAGGGCCCCAGATTCCATGTCCCAGCTATAAATGCTGCTCCTTTCACATTACAGGGATACTTACTTGTTTTGTGTTTTCTCTCCTCTTCTCCGCTCAAGGCAGCCTCGTAGAACCAGTGTTTGACTATGTAGTGACCCACCCCAGCTTATTTGTCCTGGCAAAGTTACTAGTATTATCCTACTTGATGAGAGTCCTGTTCCTCTGTGCCTTCTTAGCTGTGAACTAGTTCCATATCCAATAGAATAAGCTTGCAGATATTCTGAGCATTGATGTTAGTAATGGTTGCCCTTTTTTTCTTTCTCTCTCTCTTCTGCTCTCATGTATTTTTTTTTACCCCCCCCCCCCCACTCATGATATGATATTGTCAACTGATATAATGAAAGCATATTATGGAGGCCAGATCATAAGAGTGAGTTTTTTTTCCTACTAGTGTCTGTAGCTCTGTCTTTCTGTGTGCATGTCTGAGAACGTAGCTATGCATTCCGCTCCTCTTCTTCCACTCTCAGTTCAGTGAAACCATAACCCCATTCAATGATGTCTTACTAGTTTTGGAGAACCCATCACCTCCCCTCCCTGCATCATCTCATCTCATTCAAAGTGGTGTCCATTTTCAGCGGAGTAATGCTAGACTTGAGTCTGCTCTGGGCTAGGGGCAAAAACTTGAGAGTTCTGTGCCAAAGCCGCAGCTTCCATATTGTGGCCGGGGACAAGTCCATATAAGCCGATTCTTTCTAAGGGCGTATTCTTCACCTGATGCATTTAGTTGCTGGGGCAAAACTTTCTTCCTGCTCTCTGCTATGGATGGATGCGTGTGGGAGGGGACGGGTAGCTGTGGCTGCAAAGAGCACAATTTGAGATATGCTAAGCCTAAAAACAATTGCAATATTTAAACAATTGCTGTGTCACCAGACACAATCAGATGAGTTTCAATGCTTGCTGTAGCAAGAGCACCCCACTCCCAGTCTTTGTTCAGTCACTGGGATTTCGCAGCAAGGTTGGTTAACAAATTTAGCCCTTAAGCCTTTTCCGCCAGTTTTCCCTCTGAAAAGGAACCTGCAATTCTAAGCATCCTGGATTGTATAGGGAGATAGAACTGTTCCTCCCTACTGCTCTTGTATACCTAAATATAGTATCTTCTTCCTCTCTTAATCCTTTCTCGGAAGTGCTTCAATGCTTCTTGCTTACACTCTAAAATGGCTACTCTTTGGAGAATTTTAGTGAGCCCACCCTGTGACTATATGGTCTGCTATTAAGTCAGACCACTGAACTATCTAGCTCAGTATTGTCTACTTAGAGTGTTCAGGGTCTTGGGCAGAGATCTTTCCAAGCCCTCTTATCTGGAGATGCCAGGGACTGCATCTGGGACCTTCTACATGGAAAGGATGTGCTCTATATCAGTGAGTTCAGGGAGTGCCTCTAAATTGTCTAGTGCACAGGTGGGAAGCCTATGACTCTCCAGATGCTGCTGGATTACAGCTCCCATCATCCCCAATGGCCGTGCTGGCTGGGGCTGGTGTGAGTTGAATTCCAACAAGATTAGGAGAGCTACTGGTTACCCACCCCTGGTTAAATGACGTGGAATGGGTTAAGGATGGGATGGGTTAAGGACGCGGAATGGGTTAAGGATGGGATGGGAAACACTTTGGGAAATACTTGAAAAGGTTCACCGTTCCATCTTATTCCCTTCTATTTTCCCTTTCTCTTGCTTTGCTACAGAGGTTGAAGGATCTCAAGCAAAGGGAGTTTGCTCGCAATGTTTCCTCGAGATCCCGGAAAGATGAGAGGAAGCAGGAGAAAGCCCTCCGTCGTCTCCACGAGTTGGCTGAGCAGAGGAAGCAACCTGAATGGTAAGTGAATGGGCTCCTTGTGCCAGCAAGTTAGTTAAGTTAAACATACAATTGACTTCCCCTTTTATTCAGGCTGTTTTTAACGGACTGGATAGCAAGTTATTCTTCATATTTTTGTAAAACAAAATTTATTTTGCCCGCCCCCGTGAGGAATGCTTAGCTCACCAGTGGCCAGTCCGCAAGTTCGATTCTCCATCCCCCCTCTCCACCAGGAACAGATTTTGGAAGGGCAGTGTGTTATGTGAGTGGAGGGAGACAGATTTAATTGAACTAACTGCTCTAGTGAACAGGATCTGAGTTGGGAAAAGCTTCAGGCCTGAAATGGATGAGGCAGCCCTTACTTGTGTGCATCAAAACCTTGCGATGTTTTCGTCTTGATTCTTCTATATAACCAGGAAGGCTTGAATCTTAAGACACCTTTAAAAAAAAAAAATCACAAATACCTGAATTCTGTCAAGGATGAATTATTCATTATACAATACAGTGGAAGTAGATTAAAACTTTGTTCCTGGACATACTGTTAGCTTTCAAAGCAATTCCAGGAAATTAGTGAGAGGTTGAATAGGCATGGGTAAGAGATAAAGGTGAAGATGTTAATGTTAAGCAGTATCTAACTATTGTTTCTCCCTCCCTTTTACCCCTGTCCCATTTCAATCCCCCAGTGCTCCAGGAAGCGGGCCGATGTTTAGAACCACTACTGTGGCAGTAGACGAGGAAGGAGGAGAGGATGACGTCGATTCAGCAGCTCCCAGCAGTTGCTGCTCTTTTTCACCAGCTCCTGGGCCAGTTGCCAGTATGACCACAGACAAGGGTCTTGTTTGTGCCACTGGGCAAACTAGTAGCAACATTGGGCTTGGGCAGGTACCTGTCCAGGTACCGCAAGCCATCAGCTCAGGGGTTAACCCTCTTAAGATAGGCGTGTCTTTCTCATTTGCCAAAAAAGCCCCAGTGAAACTAGAGTCAATTGCCTCAGTCTTCAAAGACCACGTTGATGAGTCCAGTTCTCCCGATGACGAAGTCAAAGCGGATGAGAAAGCCCAGTCCGATCCTGGAGCCCTGGGGAAATTTGGGGAGGTCGAGGGGACAAACAGCCCTGACAGCAAAGGCGACGAAGAGGAGCAAGCGCACGAGAAGGAAGGTCTAAACACCACCCTGTCAAAGCTGAAAAAGATGAAGCGAGACGACGGCCCCATGGCACTAGAGCCAGAGTATTACCACTACATCCCGCCTGCTCACTGCAAAGTGAAGCCGAACTTCCAGTTCCTGCTGTTTATGAAGGCCACGGAACAAGTCGAAGCAGAAGCCATGAGCAAGAAAATGGCTCGCGAAAGGAAGCGGAGCAACTCCCCAAAACCCAAAGCGACAAAGAATGGTGAGAAGGTGACAGCAGCAGAGTGTGCCACCCACCAGAAGGAACCGAGTCCTTCCAGCAAAGGCAGCAAAACTGAAGTTAAAGACCCTCCAGAAGAGGCAGGCGGGCAGGAAGGCAAGCCACTCAAGGGAAGCGGTTCTGCGGAGTCTGAGGTCACCAAAGAGCTTCCCCAGCTTGCGTCAACCAGTAAAGAAGGCACAGATGGGCCTAAGCATTTGACAGGACCTTTCTTCCCAGTGCTCAGTAAAGACGAGAGCACCACCCTCCAGTGGCCTTCCGAATTGCTGATCTTCACCAAAGCGGAGCCCTCTGTGTCGTACAGCTGCAATCCCTTGTATTTTGACTTTAAGCTGTCCCGCAACAAAGACATTAAAGCGAAAGGGGCGGAGAAACAGAAAGCTGCAAGCAGCCTTCCCAAGGAGAAAGCACCATCTGCTGAAGAGGGCAGCATAAGCAAGAGCAAAGAGGTGGGCGCTCCTGCAGGCACCTCCACAGCAGTGCCGGAGAGCAAGTCCCTGTCTGCCTGCAGCAAGCAGGAGTCCAATCCTGTGTCGGCTGGCAAGGGCGAGGGTCCAGAAGACAGCAGCAAAGGCAGCCTTGTTGGCCGCAAGGACAAAGTGGGGAAATCCCACAAGCACAAGAAGAAGAAGAAGCACAAGAAGTCCACGAAACACAAACGCAGGCGCAAAGGCGAGGCAGAAGACAAAAGCAGGGATGGGGACCTGGCAGAAGAGAAATCCAAGAAGCGGAAGAAACACAAACACAAAAAGAGCAAGCCGTCCTTTGCCTCGGAGCTGGAGCGGGCGCAAGGGGCTGACGAAACCGGCCACCTCAAGAAAAGAAAGTGGTGCGCTCAAGACTCTCAGCGGAAGTCTCTTTCCACCGAAGAAAGCGGCAACAAGAAAGAGGACGGCGGCACCTCTTCCCAAGATCAAGGTGGCAAAAAAACCAAAGGGGACCCGCAGCAGGCGTCATCCACTGCCAAAAGGCGAGCCTCTACCTCCGCCCACTCCAGCCACAGAGGCCGGCAGAGCAGCGGTGGCTACGAGAGCGACGAGGACTCCTGCCACAAGCACTTCCGGCAGAAGTCTGCTTCACAATACAGTGACGATTACGACTCTGGCAGCAACTGTTCCCGAAGCCGCTCCCGGTCAGGGCGCCGGCATTCCTCCCGAAGGTCATCCCAGAGGTCCTACTCAACGAGTTCGTACGCCTCCTCTGACAACAGCCGGTACAGCCGGCGGCGCAGCTACTCAGAAGACAGCTACAGTGACTACAGCGACCGCTCCCGGAGCCGCACCAAGCGCTCCCACGACTCGGAGGACGATTCCGACTACGCCAGTTCCAAGCGCAGGTCGAAACGGCACAAATACTCTTCTTCGGAAGACGACTACAGCCTGAGCAGGAGCAGATCCCGCAGCCGCAGCCGAACCCACACCAGGGGGAGGTCGAGGACGAGGAGCCGGGGCAGGACGCGCAGCAGCAGCTGTAGCCACAGCCGAGGCAAGCGGCGGAGCCGCAGCCGGACCGGGCACAGCTGGAAACGGAGCAGGAGCTACAGCCGGGAGCGCAGCCGGAGTGCCAGGAGCCTCTCCCAGCGGTCTCTCTCCAGGAAGGGGTCCCGTGGCCACGAAAGCCCTGGGGAGAGGAGATCCGCACGGCGAGACTTCATCCGCTCAAAGATCTACCGCTCCCAGTCCCCCCACTACTTCAGAGGCAGACCAGGGGAAGGGCCCGCGAGGAAGGAGGAAGCGAGAGGCGATGAAGCGACAGGGACCACTGCCAGTCTCTCCCAAAACAGCGGCAACTCCAGCCTGGGGAGCAACTGCAGCTCCGAGGAGAAGAACTCCGCCACGGCTAAGCTCCTCCTGGAAAAAGTTCAGTCCAGGAAGGTGGAGAAGAAGCCCAGCGGCAGCGAGGACTCCCCCTCAGGGCCTCACAAGGTTGGGATCAAGCTGAAAGATCCCCCGCAAGGCTACTTTGGCCCTAAGCTCCCTCCCTCCCTAGGCAACAAGCCAGTCCTTCCCTTGATCGGGAAGCTGCCCACAGTCCGAAAGCCAAACGCCAAGCAGTGTGAGGAGTCTGGTTTAGGATTGGGGACCGGGGAGGAGCTGGAGCTGTCTGAGCTCGACGAAACTCACCACGATGGCGGGGAGGCAGCTGCAGCAAGCCAACCCACAGTGGATGAAACCCTGGTGATAGAGACCCAGGAGAGCCTTCTGGGAGATCAGAAGCCAGAAGAAGCAGGCGTGGAGATGGCTGCCATGCCCCTGGAGCCGCCAGCCCTCCCGGAACACTTTGGATCCGGCGACCTGCCCGTGCCGCACCCGTTCCCTGCCCCCACGGAAAGTGAAGCCGGCGAGCCTCTGGATGGCAGCGCCCAGCCCGTCTCCCTCGAAGGCAGGATGGTGCCCCTGGCCCCTGAAGTGGAGCCCTTCCCCAGCTACGTTCCACACAGCGCAGAGCCGAGCATCAGCGGGGAGCCGGAAGGCAGCGAAGACTCTTCCCTAGCGCCACTGGAAAGCCAGCCCATCACCTTCACCCCGGAGGAGATGGAGAAGTACAGCAAGCTCCAGCAGGCCGCCCAGCAGCACATCCAGCAGCAGCTCCTGGCCAAGCAGGTCAAGGCCTTCCCAGCCTCGGCCGCCCTGGCTCCAGCCACGGCTCCTGCCTTGCAGCCCATCCACATCCAGCAGCCAGCCGCAGCCGCAGCCACCTCCATCACCACCGTGCAGCACGCCATTCTGCAGCACCACGCTGCCGCCGCGGCCGCAGCCATCGGCATCCACCCCCACCCTCACCCCCAGCCTCTTGCTCAAGTGCACCATATCCCTCAGCCCCACTTGACCCCCATCTCCTTGTCCCACCTGACCCACTCCATCATCCCTGGGCACCCCGCCACCTTCTTGGCCAGCCACCCCATCCATATCATCCCCGCTTCTGCCATCCACCCGGGTCCTTTCACTTTCCACCCCGTCCACCACGCTGCCCTCTACCCGACCCTCCTGGCACCCCGGCCAGCGACAGCGGCAGCCACGGCGTTGCACCTCCACCCTCTCCTGCACCCCATTTTCTCAGGACAGGATTTGCAGCACCCTCCCAGCCACGGCACATGAAAGAACGAGAGAGGCAGCCTCTATCGGGGAGGGGAGGGTTAGGGGAAAGAGAGGACAGGGGCATGTCTGTCTGTCTCTGTGCGAGTGCATCAGTCTCTCGTTCTCGGGAAGGCAGTGGCGGCTGTCTCTGGACCTGAGAACAGCCCAGGAAGGGGGAGGATTGGGCAGAGGCAGGGAGGCACGAGGGAAAGGCCTGTGAAAGATGGGAGAGCTGTGCTGCTGGTGGTTTGCTTGTAAGGATATTCAAGGGCTCGTGCGCCCAGGGAGGTGGCTTCTTCAGGGATGTGCAGTCCTTTAGCAAATGCAGCCCTTTTTAATTTCCAGTTCACGTATTATAAATCATTTACTACCCACTCTGAAGACCTAAAGTGGGTATACACATCTATCTTATTTGGGCATCAATATCAAGTTAGTGATTTGAATCCACCTTAAAGCTTAACCCGAGCAACAGAACCAAGAAATACTCAGCACTTGATCCATCTCCTCTGTTGCCCTCTCCCCTCTCTCCAGCTCCTATTCAGGGAACCATGTTCAGCAGCCCCCACTGAGCACCACAAACTGGGAAGTTGCTTTTCAGTGACCAGTTTCCACCCCCAGACCAGCTTGGCAGTGCTCTCCTTTCTACACACCCTTTACGGCGCTGCTGAGATAGCAGAGAGCAATTCCTTGATCAGTCCTTGAAGCAATATGTTGTACTGGAGTCCTATCAACATCCTGAACATGACTCTGTAACTTGTACTCTTTTCCTCTGTAATATTGATGGTTCCTTATTAACTTATGATTTTTTTTTTCAGAAGAAGAAAAAAAAGAATTTAAGAAATTGCACTGAACTCTGTACATGTCAATGCTGCTTTTTGTAGCTCCTCTGACAAATGTTCCATATTGATAGTATACCGCAATAACATTTTTTACAGCCCGTTCTTTGAGTGGTACTCGTTCAGGTGGCTTTAGTTATCTATACATTTTAACGTAGTTGGAAAGGAAATTCTTGTCAAAGGTTCAATGCTTCTAGTTATGGCTAGGGCACAAAATGATTTCAAGCATGTATATTTTAATTGAGCTCATTTTTTTTAAATGTACCATAAAAAAAAGACTTTCATTTTATAGGACAAAATGTCACAGGGTTTGGAAATAAACAAAGGAGCAGTGATCTGGACTCCTTTGTCCCATAGCTAACAAAGTCCATCCTGTGTAATGACATCTCTTGTAATTTCTGTGAAAAGGCAGGTTTGTGAGGCAGCTGAGGTGTCATTCACTGTGTGCTTCAGTCGGTAGCCAGGCCCCTTACGTTTGAGAGAAAGAGTCCGTTCGTTTGGCAAAGCAAACAGTCGCTTTCTGGTCACAGGAATAGACGGGACCCACAAAAGACAACAGCATCTGAGAGCCCAGCTATTTCCCCTGGGATTCAACCACTTGTTTTGAGTCATTGCAGCAACAACATAGCTTCTAGGTGTGGATGGGTGTGTGTGTGTTAAGGCTCTTTGTTTTCAAATATGTGCCTTTTTTATGTTTTGGAGGGGTTTTGAGTGGTGTGTTTTTGTTCCGAATCCCTTTCCTCCCCCCCCCCTTGGGGTTTTCTTTTATGGGATGCCCTTTCCTCACAACTGCCCCTTGAGAGAAAAGACATCACCCAGTTGCCGCTCCCCGGGGTGCAGCCGCAAAGTGAACTAGGAATCTGGGGCTCCTGGAATCTCAAGGTTCTTTTGCTGAGTGCAAAAGGAGGCCGAGATCCTGCAAAATTGCAGCTGTTTTGGGACACGTGTCCAGACCCAAATGGCCCGCTACTTGCTTGTATATCCTGAGATGCGGCCTCCATTTTCAGAAATAACCACAGCTGGCTGCTGCCCTGAAATGACAAGACTATGGACTGCTTTCAAGCTTCCTTACCCTTGGCTACAACGAGACAAGCACTGGAAACTGCTGCTGTGACAAAGGGACTCGGTTCTTGGTAGTCACTGTAGATAATTCAAGAAGTAACAGTATTAATTTCTCAGTGCTTCATTCCCTTGAGGTTCAGACGGGGGACTCAGCGCCCCAGCAGGGAGGAGGAGACTGGACTTCCACAAGAGTGCTTACCACAAAAGAGAACGCACTATTACTTCAGTATCGGCAGGCTATATTTAACTTTTGTCACATAAAAAGTATATATATAAATATATATACATGCTGTAAAAATGAGGAAAATAAACTTTCTAATAAACTAGTAATTTGGGGGAAAGCGTGTGTGTACTTGTTTCCCAAAGGGTCAGAGTCAATTTGTTAGTCCTCATGTTGTGACTCTTCCCACTGTTGTGACTCTTCCCACTGCCGTCACCCCTATTTATGGCCCTGCATTTATTCGCTGTTTGCACAGAGCACCGACTGATCTTCCCATCCCCTTTATTCTCTTTGGTCCTCCCAGCATCATTCCATGTACAGTGGTACCTTGGTTTAAGAAGAGCTTAGTTTATGAACAACTTGGATTAAGAACACTGCAAACCTGGAAGTTTTGTTTGTGAACTTTGCCTTGGAAGCAGAACATGTTCCGTTTCCTGTTGAGTGTGTTCCATTTGTAAATTGAGTCCCCGCTGCTATGGGAAAGCACGCCTTGGTTTAAGAACGCTTTGGTTTAAGAACAGACTTCCGGAACAGATTAAGTTCGTAAACCAAGGTACCACTTTATCATGTTTCTTTTGCTGGAGGGAAAACATCCCTATCTGTCTTCAACCCTTTTAAGATTCCCTTGTTGCTATGATCCATCTTCCCTCAATTTGCCACACCCAAGATTGGACCATGTTCAAGCGAGGAATTAGCTCATTGGATTGATGCAGCCCAAATCCACATTTCTGAGATTCTGGAACCCTCATCTCCTGATCCTCGCTGAACGCTTGCAGGATAATGATCATCACATTCAGTAACATTGGGGTGGCCCTGTGTGTGTCAGCTGAGGTAGTCTCGGAAGCAGGAAAAGAGTTAAGTCGCAGAGAACATAATCCTGATTTGCACATTGGTATTCAAGATGAATCGTGTCCCAACAGTGGAGCAAGATCTTCCTGTCCTCATGGTCCCTCTTGCCCACCAGCTCAAATGTTTTAATACACTTACACACTTGCCCTTCAATATAAGAATTAAAAATACATCAAAAAAATTTAATAAAATACAAAATAATGCAGTATGGATCAACTTATATTTCAGGATTTATTCTTTTTAAACTTAGGAAAATGAGGCCTTTTGCTTGCCATCAGAAGGACGTTATGTAGGCAAGCTTTCCTGGGGAGTGTTCCCCAGATGGGAGTGCCACCACGAAGAAGGCCCTCTTCCTTGAGTGCCGCCTGCTGCTTCACCGGAGTAGCAGTTTGAGAAGAGCCTGTGAAGTTGAGCTCAGGGCAGGGAAGCAGAGACAAGAATCAGGCAGTTTTTCAAGCACTTTCCAAACTTGTTCAAATCCCAAGCATGAAGGGCATCAGCTGCACTTTGAATTCAGCCTGGAAACTGGTAATGAGCTGTGGCAGCTGCTTAAGGACAAGTGAGAGATTCCACCAGCAACAAGTCCAAATTCACAAACTAGCAAGTTACCCTGAACTAACTACATGCTCTGCCCAGGTTTGAGGAGTGGATAACTGCAGCAAAGCTGTCTTCCTAGAAGGGCTTGAAATTGCCTGCCAGCTAGTAGAAGGCAGTCCATTTCCATGGAAGCCACCTGAGCCTTCTACGGCAAAGCAGAATCATTGGGTGCTCCTGGGCTGCAAATCTGATTACTCCATCTGTAGCAGGTGGACACCACTGGGAATAAAAGAACCACACGTAGCACTTCTGCCTTGTCTGGATCGAGCCTTAATTCACGGGCCTTATGGAGCCCAGGTAATGGTTCAGCACTTCCATTGCCTCAACTGAATTTGCTGTATAGGAGAAATAGGAGCTGTATGCCATCATAGCTGGTAGAACAGTGCAGGAAGCAAAGCCAGGAAATGTGTGCATTGGAGAACATTACAAATGGAGCCTAGTTTCGCTGGCGAATTAAGAAATTGGTTCAAAGGGTGAACTCAACATGTCACCCATTCTCACTTTCCCCTCTAAACAACCACCATGCGGTTTCTTTTGCTTATGTTTCCTGATAAGGCCTGTGCTGGTTTCCCCTGCGGTCAGGGAGGGGGCGACTGTGCTTGGCTGATAAAACATTCCTACATGCGAGTGGGATAGAAAATGGGATGACCTGAATCCTCCAGTGCAGGGGTAGGCAACCTAAGGTGCATGGGCCGGATGCGGCCCAATTGCCTTCTTAATCCGGCCCACAGACGGTCCAGGAATCGGCATGTTTTTACATGAGTAGAATGTGTCCTTTTATTTAAAATGCATCTCTGGGTTTGTGGGGCCTGCCTGGTGTTTTTACATGAGTAGAATGTGTGCTTTTATTTAAAATGCATCTCTGGGGCATAGGAATTTGTTCATTCCCTCCGCCCCAAATATAGTCCAGCCCACCATATGGTCTGAGGGATGGTGGACCTGCCCATGGCTGAAAAAGGTTGCTGACTCCTGCTCCAGTGCATCCAGTGAGAAAAAGGCTTTGCAGCTGGGTCTTTGTAGCCTTCCTGCCCTGTAAACTTAAATCATTTCAGGATCTTTAATGGTGGTGGGAGGGTTTGCTGTACATTCTGAACTGGTCTCTTGCAAGTTTCTGGATTGCACCCACTCTTTGAAAACACTTTCCTAGAACCCAACTCTCAAAGCTCCACATACGTTTCTAATCATATGTTGCAACGCATTGAGCCCTGCTGCTTGAAAACGGCTCTGACTCATAACTGCATTTTAAGAACCTGCAGGATCCAGTAAAAATGCTTACCCTTACCACTGTGTGACTGTAGTCAATCTCAAAGCATTCCAGAATAGGAACAGGAGTTTTCAGAGCACTTCCTGAGGGTCTGTCTGTTCTCACGTGTTTCTGATCTCTATGCCCCAAGGACAGATGGGGTTGGGAATTGTGTATGGAAGAGCACAGCTCATACTTGTGCACACTAGCCTGGAAATGGCAGTGGTGGTTCCCCAGAGCCGTCTTGTCAATGGTTGATCCTGCCTGTTACTGCTGCCAAACATCATTGTTCCAAGTGGTCATCGCTGCGCACACCCAGGGTGTTCCTGTTGGGAAATTCCTGAGAGACTTCTGATAAATGTTATCATCTTCAGCTGAAGAGGTTTCAGCAGGGGAGGAAAAGCTTGAGGAAATGTGTCATGTCCGTGGTCACTATTATGAGCACAGAAGAGACGGCATTAATGGGTAAACACCCAGCATTTGGAGTGGGAAGAGGAGGGAGATGCTGGTGATGGCAAGAGGAGGTCATTCCTTGGGTCTGCTTGTCCCCCTTTTGCGCTGTCTGGTGGGGTTCTTGCTCCTCTGTTCCTCAGTATGGACCCTGAACTTGGATGCAAGTTCTCCAACAGTGTACTCTGGGCCCAACGGAAGCTATTTTGGGTTTGCCTTGGATTTCTACCGGGACAGCAAAGGCAGGTAGGACAGCACTGGGCATGGCGGGAGGGAATGG
This sequence comes from Podarcis gaigeae, assembly GCF_964106915.1. Classification (NCBI taxonomy): domain Eukaryota; kingdom Metazoa; phylum Chordata; class Lepidosauria; order Squamata; family Lacertidae; genus Podarcis; species Podarcis gaigeae. The sequence goes on from NC_139689.1 coordinate 42,441,362, forward strand.
GGCACTAACAGGACCTCAGGAGGTGGACAACGGGGTCTTGGAAGATGACAACAGATGTCTTGGGAAAGGCCAACAGCCTATTTGGCTGGCAAGATGCACGACAGCAGTGCATGAGGCTATTATCCATTGAACCTTGACTGGGTGCAGGCACTATGCAGATGTTCATACTTAAATGGTATATTAGACAAGGTCTACAGAGCTCTACAGGGACATGGGTGGCGCTGTGGGTTAAACCACAGAGCCTAGGGCTTGCCAATCAGAAGGTCAGCCGTTCAAATCCCCGCAACGGGGTGAGCTCCCATTGCTTGGTCCCTGCTCCTGCCAACCTAGCAGTTTGAAAGCACGTCAAAGTGCAAGTAGATAAATAGGTACCACTCTGCCGGGAGGGTAAACGGTGTTTCCATGCGCTGCTCTGGTTCGCCAGAAGTGGCTCATGCTGGCCACATGACCCAGAAGCTGTACGTCGGCCACAACCGGACCTAATGGTCAGGGGTCCCTTTACCCTTTACAGAGCTCTACAGCAGGAGTCTAAACAAAGGCCTGGGGCAGGGGTTGTACTAGTTCATGAGTGCCAAGGCTGTGTCAATGCTGGACGGGGGGAGAGGGCGTAATAAATTCACTATTCCCGGATGCAGCACAATACTCCTAATATTAACATCTGGCAGCCAGAGATATCCCGTCTTCAAACAGATGCATCAGGAGCAGCATGGAAATGGTGAAAAGGAAAGGGCTGGTCATTCTTAAAATGCAGTAATTGGGCGGGGGGGGGGGGGATTTAGCAGTTTGCCCAAGATGAGTCAATAGGAACAGCATTTGTTCAATCATAATTTGCAACCTGGCATGACCATTGATCAGGGATGATGGGAGTTGTAGTCCCAGAACAACTTAAGGGTCACAGCAAAAAAATTCCTTCCAGTAGCACCTTAAAGACCAACTAAGTCAGTTCTTGGTATGAGCTTTCGTGTGCATGCACACTTCTTCAGATACACACTTCTTCAGATACTTCAGTGTGCATGCACACGAAAGCTCATACCAAGAACTGACTTAGTTGGTCTTTAAGGTGCTACTGGAAGGAATTTTTTTGTTTTGACTATGGCAGACCAACATGGCTACCTATCTGTTAAGGGTCACAAGTTCCTCATCTCTGCCACAGAACGTTAATAACGGCTGCTGGTATGTGTGGCTTTTTAAATACAGCAGATCTGGTGCATGTTGATGGCAACAAGTTATTTACTTGCAAAATAAAAGCCTTCCCTAAGTGAGATATAAGTTCAGTTTCAGGAGGTTGAACCAGGTTATTTTTAGAAATCCACACATCCAGTTACTTACAAAAATTGGTGTGTTGGAGCTAGATCTGTGATTCGGTAATCAGCCCTGAGTGCTCACTGGATCCTGAAGCTGAGGCTCCAATACTTTGGCCACCTCATGAGAAGAGAAGACTCCCTGGAAATGACGCTGATGTTGGGAAAGATGGAGGGCACAAGGAGAAGGGGATGACAGAGAACGAGATAGTGTTCTCGAAGCTACCAGCATGAGTTTGACCAAACTACGGGAGGCAGTGGAAGACAAGAGTGCCTGGCGTGCTCTGGTCCATGGGGTCACGAAGAGTCGGACACGACTAAAAGACTAAACAACAAAAAGTGTACGTGCCCAAGCAAAGGACTAGTGCAAGACCCTTGTGGTCCAGCTGGGCTGAGCAGCCAGGGGTACTGCAGAGGCTTGTAAAACATTCCTAGCAGGGAGATTCTTCCAACTGGTGGTTTGCCACATGAGGCCGCTGTGCACAAACATTTGTGATTCTGTCCCTAGTAGGGAAGGTGAAGAGGGCCAGAGATAGGAAACTGACAGCAGGGATGAGGTGTACCTGTGGTTGGCTCTGCCTGTCACTGGCTCCACCTGCTGCTGGCTCCCTGCCTTGTATCCTGCCAGTCCCAGACTGACCTTTTTTTCCACCCTAGCATGAATGTGGTGGTGGGGGCCCCACAGGCCAACATCTCACAGACTGGTGTGATGGAGGCGGGTGCTGTCTATCTGTGTCCCTGGGCGCCTGGTGGCAGTGCCTGCACCCCCATTCCATTTGATACCAAAGGTGAGTGATTATTATGGGGTCTATACAAGCAGTAAAGGGCAGTCTAACTCAAAACGTGAAGAGGTGGAGATTTGCCCAAAGTTGTGTTTCCATAATAGAAAAGGTTACCTTGCTTAATTTGTGCCATCCACAATGGTGCGAGGCATCATTCACTTTGTTTCTTTACCTGTATTTCTTGTTGAAAGCTGCTCCTGTCAAAAAAAGAACAAATCTGTTCAGCAGGGACTGGGAAGATGCAGGAAATGCCTCACATTCCTTCCTTCTGATTACTTAGCAGCAGTGTTAAATGCCTAAGCATCCTTTTTTAAAAATAATAATAATAATAATTATTGGATAATAACAAAATTTATTATTTATTTAAATTTATTGGATAATAACAAAAACCACAAAGCAGAATAACACAAAAAAAAGAGAAAAAAGAAAAAAATACATCAATGAACAAAAGAAAAAAAGGAACAATAAACAGATATAAAATAACAACAAACTTAATTCTTTACAAATCCAACCTTTGAAACATCTTGGTTGACTTCCTCTAGTCCCTCCCTTCTGAGTTTCCTTGTAGTTGAAAGTAACAGCTTTCCAATATCATTATTGAACTAAAACAATTTCCAATTATAGTCCATCTTATTCACATTTCTTAATATTCTAAATCCCATTTATTTAATCATAACTTAGTTTAATCCTAGGCCTATTTTTTCTTTCAAGTAATTTCTAATTTTTTATATTACAGTATTTATTCAAATAGTCCTTAAATTTCCTGCCTAAGCATCCTTAACAAGAGCAGTGCCTCTATATGTGCCTAATAAGCCTTAGAATGTTGCCTCCATGGTTTGGCTATCCAACTTCCTTAATGGATTTCTGATTGACTTACTGTTTTACATCAAAGAGTCCAGGCCTCCTTTTATGTATGGGGGTGGCCGAGCAGGAATGAAGATGAAGATGGACTATGAGTCATTACCCCAAATGAACTTAATTCACCTGGCAACCATTTTCAGAGATTTCTTGTATTTCAGTGATGTTCAACTGAACATTCCAAGCACTGGTCTCACTGCCAGCATCTTGCAGGGCATGGGCATGTGTGAGCCAGTCCCAAGATCAGGAGGAAACTGATAATAATAATAATAATAATAATAATAATAATAATAATAATAATAATTTATTTATACCCCGCCCATCTGGCTGAGTTTCCCCAGCCACTCTGGGCGGCTTCCAATCAAGTGTTAAAAACAATACAGCATTAAATATTAAAAACTTCCCTAAACAGGGCTGCCTTCATGGAATCACTGTATGTGTGGGTGTGGCTAACATCTGCAGCTGCAACCTCAATTTAAACTGAGGCATGTAGAAGTTGTGATCACAAATAAAGGCAATGTTGTCATGTACAGGGATGGTGTGCACAACCATTTCACGCAGCTTTCGTGAGATCAGCGAGCAACCCCAGTGACAGTGCATCATGCATGCCTGTCTTACACATGTGTGGCTACTGCCACCACTCTGAACTTGCCCTGCAAGGTCCATCCCCTACAGACCTTCATGGCTTAGGACCCTTGTACCTACGGGACCACCTCTCCCGGTGTGCCCCACAGAGAGCCTCAAGCGCCATAAATAGCAACACCCTAGTGGTCCCGGGCCCTAAGGAAGTTAGATTGGCTTCAACCAGAGCCAGGGCCTTTTCAACACTGGCTCCGGCCTGGTGGAACGCTCTGCCTCATGAGACCAGGACCCTGTGGGATCTGATTTCTTTCCGCAGGGCCTGTAAGACAGAGTTGTTCCGCCTGGCCTTTGGCTTGGAGCCAATTTGATTCCCTCCTCCTCTTTCTTTTTTTCATTTTCCTATCTCTTCCTGTGATGAGGCTGCATTTTAATGTTTCAATATTTTAATGTTGTATTTTAATCTTGTTTTTAAGTTGTATTAATTCAACTTGTTTTTATTATTGCTTGTTAGCCGACCTGAGCCCGGCCTTGGCTGGGGAGGGCGGGGTATAAATAAAAAATATTATTATTATTATTATTATTATTATTATCCCAAAAGGAGATGGAAAATGATGCTTGTGGTGGGGAATGAGATCCCGGCTGAGTCATGAACTTGAGGTGGGCCTGGGAAAAATAGGAGCTACTTGGAGGTGGGCATCTGATGAGATGTGAGGAAAGAGCTAATGGCATCTTGCCTGCATGTACAAACTTGCAGTCAGGCTGACTACTCGTAGATGGCATGCGACTGAGGGGGGTGATATGGTGGGTCAGTAGCTTCTGCCTTCAAATCTGACTCCTCTTTTCCTTCTCCCATGCCGCTGCTGGCCAGGTGATGAGGTTGAGCAGCTGCACAGAGTGGTTGTGAAAACCTTCAAGACTAAACAATGGTTCGGAGCCTCTGTGAGCACCTGGAAAGACACCATCGTGGTGGGTACAATAAACAGACCGTCTCAGAAAGGGGTGAAATTAAAATTTCAGAAGCAGAAAGGGGTGGAATTAAATCAAGCCTCGCTGCAAACAAACCAGAAGGAACGCTCAATAAACTTTAGATGTTGTACAGCCTCCCCACAAACTTTGTTTGTGGCAAATTGGGACGAATACTCAGTAAACAGGTCATCTGGAATCAGCTTATAATTGTTGGAAGAGCAACAGCAGGGCTCTTCCTATTAATAAACTAAGGGTTAAAACTGGCTAATTATGTTAAGGGTTAGTCAACTAGCCAAGGGGTGGGAGGAGGTGTTGCTTAGCAACCAGGCAGAGTGGCATGATCCTCACTGAGGGAGCACATGCTCTGATTGGCTGGTTAGTTCTGAGGCAATTTGTCCTGACCTAAGAAAGCCAAATCGTCTCTGTTCCTTTCTCCTCAAATTATGCACCATTCTTTAATTTAGTTTTGCTTAGTATAGTGTTAACAAAACTTTTTCTCTCTGGATGCATTATTTAAGCGACTCGGCTAACGATAATTTCAACAGGCGCAATACATCTCACTATAATGAGGAAGACTTGTGACCAGAAAAACCTGTCTGCTTTGTTCAGTCTGCTGCCCAGATGTTAAGTGTTGATGGGCAGCTTAAAGGCCCCTGCTCTCCCTCCATAATATTTTTCAGCCTTAAACAGCAGCCCTTCAGATGACACCTTCAAAAGTTGGAGAGTCATTTGATAGCCTTTTAAATATAAATATAAGTAGGGTGAACAGCCACCCATCCACTGCAATTATGAGGTTGTACCTCCTGGAGGGGTGTGATTGTCAATGATACAACATCCTGCTCACCCCAGTTTTTCACCCTACCAGGCTTGCGCCCCTCTCCAGCACTGGAATGCCATTTCTGGCCAAGAGGAGGCCACAAAGACCCCCACGGGCAGCTGCTTCTTAGCCACAAGTGGCCTGCAGCGCTTTGTTGAATTCTCGCCATGCCGCAAAATCCAAATGGATTCAGTTTACAAGTGGACAAGATATGGTGAGTGCAATATGCAGGTGGCATGGAATGTGCAATAGCCAAAGCTCCAGGCCTTAAGGAGAGGGTGTGCAGAATTTTTGCCCAGAAACTTTGTCTTTGAATGAATGGTGCCATTGTTTTGCTTTTCAGACTGCTCTAGTCTGCTCAGATTCCATGTCTGGCCTCGTGTAAACGGCTGTCAAGTGGTTTGCCCCATGCTCCTACATGCTCAATTGCAAACAAACAGCATGTGTGGCTTCACTCAAGCCACAATGGTCACAACAATCCCTCCCCATTCTAGAAGAAAGATGTTTGGCTCCTTCTGAAAAACCAGAGCCTTGCAATGTCAAGTGGAGGCTATTCCGTTAAGGATACCTACCTACAACCAGCACAATTTGTCCTCAGGGGCACTAGGAATATAAGCCGTTAAAAACTGTTTTAAAAATAATTTGTGCAAATTTCAATAATAAAGCATATAAGCCCAGCTTAACATGTAAATTTTTATCAAATGGGGGGCGGGGGGGGATGTTATGGAAAAGGACGGCCAGATTATTTATACTAAATTAATAATATGAAATTATTTTGATATGAAACGTTGATAAGTAATTGGTGATGTGAATGTATATTTAACTTAGGTTTTCTTATTACAATTCATGTTTTGGTAAGTTAAATATACATGTACATAACCAATACCAGTGATAAGAAAATAAATGTGGTAAGAAGACCATGTTTAGGAAGCCCAGTCCAAAGCTGAAGGAGGAACGGTGTTTGGGTATGGTGTCCTGGTATGTGCACAAATCAGGGTTGGGGGACTTGTGGGGCTCCAAAGGCCGCTGGACTACAATTCCCATCATCCCCTCTGGAAATGCTTGCAGGGGCTGATGGGAGTTGAAGTCCAGAGGGCCGCAGGCTCCCCATCCTTGATGTGAGGGGTCTTCCCCACACTGTCACCCAGTTGATTTACATGGCTTTTCTGTTTCTTTGCCTTCAATCAGCAAACGACCACCGCTACTGTGAGGTTGGATTCAGTTCTGCCATCTCTGAGGTGAGTTTTGGGAGAGAGAAGGGCATGGCCCCAAGAAGCATGGCTCCCCACACCTGAGACACAATTTCCAGAGTGATTTAGCAATCAATCCCTCTTCACAGAGAATTCTGGGAACCGGAGCTCTGTGAAGGGAATAGGGGTCTCCCAAAAACTCCCAGGACCCTTAACAAACACCAAGCCCCAGAATTATTTGGGGGAAGTCATGACTTTTTAAAGTGGTTGTTGTTGTTGTTTAGTTGTTTAGTCATGTCCGACTCTTCGTGATCCCATGGACCAGAGCACGCCAGGCACTCCTGTCTTCCACTGCCTCCCGCAGTTTGGTCAAACGCATGCTGGTAGCTTCAAGAACACTGCCCAACCATCTCGGCCTCTCTCGTCCCCTTCTCCTTGTGCTCTCCATCTTTCCCAACATCAGGGTCTTTTCCAGGGAGTCTTCTCTTCTCATGAGGTGGCCAAAGTATTGGCACCTCAGCTTCAGGATCTGTCCTTCCAATGAGCAATCAGGCCTGATTTCCTTCAGAATGGAGAGGTTTGATCTTCTTGCAGTCCATGGGACTCTCAAGAATCTCCTCCAACACCATAATTCAAAAGCATCAATTCTTCAGCGATCAGCCTTCTTTATGGTCCAGCTCTCACTTTAAAGTGGTACCATAGTGCTATAAATGTATGGTGTGAACAGGGCCTTAGTCATCATTGGAATTGCCAACATAGCTCAGTGGGGGGAAACCAGCTGTGAAGAGGCTGTGCCTATTGTTTTAGGTTAGCGGGTAATTGCTGATGTCTTCTGAGTCGCAAATAGGTTTGTTCAACGCACATTGAGGCTGTGCCTTTTTTTGTGAAGCAATCAGCTGCCAAAATGCTGGCCGCAAGCTTCAGTGTCACACAGAAGTCATCCTTGGGTGTGCAGAGCAAAGCAACAACTTTTTTCTGCATGGCGTATAGAGGCAGATGTTTGCTTCTCTGGTTTTGTAGAAGTGTGTGTGGAGCTGGCATGCCACCCTCTGGGTCTCATGGGTGGTGGGCAGCTGTTCACAGGGCTTCTTCTAGTCTTGTGTGGCTGTTGTTTTGTGACTCTGTCCTCCTCTCTTCTCCCCACAGTCTGGGACACTTTTACTTGGGGCTCCTGGTGGACATTACTTTGGAGGTAAGTGCTTTCATTCCCTTCCCTTCCCCGCAGCAGACAAAGGACTCTCCAGATGTTGTTGAACTACACCTCCCATCTTCCCTGACCCTTTGGCCATGTTGGCTGGAGGTTGATGGGAAGCATCTGTAGTGCCACAGGCTCCCTGCAACTGCTGTAGGCCAAGAGCTCCAGGAATATGGAGAGGCCAGTTAAGGCCATTAGTAGCTACAATCCCTGATGGATATGTTCTTCCTCTTTTAAAATAATTTTTCTTAGAGTTTGCGGAAAAGAGATAGAAAGATTATCATCTATCATATTTTTATCAAGACGTTTAAATAAAAAAGCAAAAAGAAAGCAAAGAAAGGGGATAGAGCAATAGAGAAGGGTTAAAGGGGAGAAGAGAAGAGAGTGGAAGGAAGGAAGGAAGGAAGGAAGGAAGGAAAGAAAGAAAGAAAGAAAGAAAGAAAGAAAGAAAGAAAGAAAGAAAGAAAGAAAGAAAGAAAACTTCCAATTCTTCATCTGTTCGCTACATATGAATGTTACTCAACTCAGTCACTCCAACATAGGTAAAGGTAAAGGGACCCATGACCATTAGGTCCAGTCATGGCTGACTCTGGGGTTGCGGCGCTCATCTCGCTTTATTGGCCGAGGGAGCCAGCATACAGCTTCCGGGTCATGTGGTCAGCAGGACTGCTAGGTTGGCAGGAGCAGGGACCGAGCAACGGGAGCTCTCCCCGTCGTGGGGATTCGAATCGCCAACCTTCTGATCGGCAAGCCCTAGGCTCTGTGGTTTAACCCTCAGTGCCACCCATTTTCTATAAACCAACATTATCTTTAATCCTCAAACCCATATGTCATTAGTTCGTTTTCTTTTTCACGCAAAGCGTCTATAAGAGGTTTCCTATCTTCAATAAATGTTAGCAATGACTTTTCTCTGATTAAGCAGGTTGGTTTCGCCATCTCGGCTAAGTCCACTTTGGACTTAGCCACTTTGGACGGCTAAGTCCATCTCGGCTAAGTCCATTCCTCCATAGTTGGTAACAAAGAGTCCTTCCATTTTTGTGCATATAAAAGTCTCGCTGCCATAATCACATATTTAACAAGGCTCCTTAGTCCTTTCCTAATTATATCGATATGTCCTTCCTCTACTGTCAGAGGCAGCATGCTTCTGAATACCAGTTTCTGGAAACAGCAGGAGGGGAGAGTGTTGTTGCACTAGGTTCCACTTATGGGTTCCCCTTGGGGACCCCTGGTTGACCTCTGAAAACACAGGATGCCAGACTAGATGGGCCATTTGCCTGACCCAGCAGGCACTTCTTATTAGAGAGTGTGAGAATTTAGCCTTTGCTTGCTAGTCTGCATTCCCTACTATTCAGCGGGGTGAGGTAGACCCTGTTCAGTTGACCGCTGTTCTTTTTAGCACCTGGTTTGTGGGAACAAATGAGGGGACGCGGGTGGCGCTGTGGGTTAAACCACAGAGCCTAGGACTTGCCAGTCAGAAGGTCGGCGGTTCGAATCCCCGCGACGGGGTGAGCTCCCGTTGCTCGGTCCCAGCTCCTGCCAACCTAGCAGTTCGAAAGCACGTCAAAGTGCAAGTAGATAAATAGGAACTGCTCCGGTGGGAAGCTAAACGGCGTTTCTGTGCGCTGCTCTGGTTCAGCAGAAGCGGCTTGGTGATGCTGGCCACATGACCCGGAAGCTGTACGCCAGCTCCCTCGGCCAATAAAGCGAGATGAGTGCTGCAACCCCAGAGTCGGCCACGACTGGACCTAATGGTCAGGGGTCCCTTTACCTTTACCCTGTGGGAACAAGAGCACAAATTGTCCGTCCTGCTGCCTCTGCTGCCTCACGTAGGTGATCCCAGCCTTGCTGAGGGACTGATGCCTCTACCTTGCTCCTCTTCCAGGGCTGATCTTTTCATCCAATTTGTCCACGGTCCTAGCAAATGCTCCTCTCAAACATACCCTTTTGTGGTCACTGAATGAGCTGCAACTCACAGATTTCACCGCCTTATACTACGATGAATATCGAGGTAAGGGGACATACATCTTCATCTGCAAACGCTGGAGGAGCTGAGGGAGAGGCAGAGCTTATGAGAGGAGTTAAAAGGAGTTTGGGAATAGACTAAGGAAAGAATGCAAAACAAAAAAAATTCCTTCCAGTAGCACCTTAATGACCAACTAAGTTAGTTCTTGGTATGAGCTTTCGTGTGCATGCACACTTCTTCAGATACACTGAAACAGAAGCTTCCAGACCCTTCTATATAGTGAGAAGGTGGGGAGGGGTATTACTCAGAAGGGTGGTGGGAATGGGTGATTGGCAGATAGCTGTGATGAGCCTGTTGATGACTCTTAACGATTGCAATAGGTCTTACAGGAAAAAGCAAGGGGTGAGAAGGTGAAAAATGGCTTTGTCATGTATAATGAGATAAGAATCCAATGTCTTTGTTCAGACCAGGTCTCTCCATGGTGTTAAGTTTGGTGATAAGTTGCAATTCAGCAGCTTCTCTTTCCAGTCTATTTCTGAAATTCCTTTGTAGTAAAACAGCTACTTTGAGATCTTGTATAGAATGTCCTGGGAGATTGAAGTGTTCTCCTACTGGTTTCTCTGTCTTGTGATTCCTGATGTCAGATTTATGTCCGTTTATTCTTTGGCGTAAGGTCTGGCCTGTTTGTCCAATATAGAGAGCTGAAGGACACTTCTGTTTCAGGTCTGGAAACTTCTGTTTCAGTGTATCTGAAGAAGTGTGCATGCACACGAAAGCTCATACCAAGAACTAACTTAGTTGGTCTTTAAGGTGCTACTGGAAGGAATTTTTTTTGTTTTGACTATGGCAGACCAACACGGCTACCTATCTGTAAGTGAAAGAATGCAAGGAAGTCTTTTGCCCCCCAAAGCCACATCCCCTTGGGGAGAAATCTTTTGTGGGCTGCACACCAAAAGTGGGTGAGACCCAGAGGGACCTCCCTCTTCCCCTGCCCCATAAATCTCCTGCCCATCTCTTTCATTGGACTTTATCTCAAAGTTGACAAAGACTGTTCTAAGGCCTCAGCAACGGGGAGAATGCTTGCACCTTCCCCCTTTTGATGCTACTGTTATTGAGGTTATGAATACTGCACACATGGAAGCCGTTGGGTGAAAAAAAAAATATGACTCTCATTTGAAATAAAAATTCACCAGTCCAAAAACAGGGTTCAAAAGCTTTACATACAGAACTTAACTCCAAAACAAGTTGAAACAAATAAAGCTACTTCCAAGTACATAGATGCATAGTTTCTTATACTTGTCATAATGTAAGGCATAATATCTTAGATTGCATATAGCTTGCATCCTCAGCTAAAAATTAAAGCTCTGTCTCTTCCCCAAACAGCCTCCAGTGGCCCGAGGCTCTTTACTGGAGGACAGAGTTTAACACGTCCATTCTCTTCAATAGCTTAGAACAAATTACTCACTCTACCCAAGATGGATGCCTGCAGATTAGCATACGCTAATTAGACCTTTAATAGGATCTCTTTCATGTGACTGATCCCGGGGAGATACAGTCCCATGATAGATCCCCACTAATGAGTAACCTGTTTGGCTGTTCTTCAGCTTCAATTAAATTTTCCAGTCTTGCTTCACAGTATACACACAGTACACATACAGGCACATTCTATATTTATTTTGCATTTCAATGTCTGTTCCTTTTTCCAGCACTGCAGCTAATAAATGGTACCCAAGCATACTGGCTCCCAGTGACTGACCCTGTTCCAAGTGGTTTGGGGGGGTTCATCCAGATGGGACAGAAAACACATTTTGGGAAGGGGGTGGGAATATAACTCAATCAAGTTAAAAACAAAACAAAGCCTGGTGCAAAGCTGCTGCACTGGTTGTGCTTCTTCTCCTCTCACCATTGCCCTCCCCATTCTGACTTGGCCCTTTGGTCCAGAACTAGCCCTTGTGGAAAGAATTGTCTACAGATAGATGAGCCTCTAAGGCAGGGCTTCCAGTGTGCCCTAGAAAAGATGACCGTTCTTTCCAAGAGGGGAAAGAACTCTAAACTATGTCAGTCATGCAAACTAAGCAGGCTTGCATATATTAACACATACTATATTAATACATACTTTTCATACTTGGTTCTACTTCTGCTGCTCATGGGTAGGAGCACAGTGAGTCCGTCTTAGCTTTGGAGATTTTGCCAGATGACTAAATCTTCTCATCCTTCCATCCACACAGGGTATTCAGTGGCTTTTGGGGAGTTTAATGAGGACCCTGAGTCGCCAGGTAAGGGAATGAGTCTTTGCCAGGGGTGGTTTTTCGGGGTGGAGTAGGGTGGGGTCTGGAGCTGAGCAAAAGTCATCTCCTGAAATTCTCCATCCTTTTAATGAATGGCAAAATTGGGGAGGGAAAGGAGGCCATTATGTCAAAGTAGTTCCTTGGAGGTGGGGGATCACCAATTGCAGTGGCAAGGCTACTTCCTTTCCCCCTCCTAATTCTCTCCAGCCATCCTAGCTTCTGAAAGTGGCAATTGCATGTTGGCATCCTCAACATCATGGGTTGGCAAACTAAGGTCTGCGGGCCAGATCAGGCCCAATTGCCTTCTAAATCCGGCCCCCGGACGGTCCGGGAATCGCCAGTGCATCCGTTCTTTCCCTCTCCCTCCCTCTCCCACAGCGGCAGCGGCAGTGCCTCCTCCCTCCCTCCTCCTGGCTTCTCCCCACCCTGCCTAGAGGAGGAAGGGGGCACGGCTTTGTTGGTGCCAGCCCCTCTCCGGAGCCCTTTCACACGCCACTCATCGTACCTCCGCCACCGCCAGACCCTGCCGCTCGCAAGACACAGGAGCTGCAGTTGGCTGAGCAACCCTCTCAATCGTCTGCCATTTAAAGCAGTCCCTCTCTGGAGCCCTTTCGCACGTCGCTCATCATCCCTCGTTCATTCCCCCCCCCCCCAAAAAAATATAGTCCGGCCCCCCACAAGGTCTGAGGGACAGTGGACCAGGCCCCTGCTGAAAAAGTTTGAGGACCCCTACTCAACATCCTAGTAATGTTTAGGGTATTGTGGGGAAAACCTGAGAGCTTCTATTTACATAATAGGGGAAGTAATTGGAGGACAGTCAGCAGAATTGCCCCCCCCCCTTAACTCTTTTCAGAAATGTTGGCTCAGCTCTAGGGTCAACAGGGGTACAGTAGGTAGACTTAGCTGGCTTTGCGGCTTGGTTAAGCTTAACTTTGCTCAACATAAAGGATTGGCTCTTATTGCTAGGCATTTGAATTGCAGCTGAATACTGCAGACACGGTATACATTTAAAACACATTTAAAGCACAGTTCCCTACCCTCCCTCCCAAAAAGAATCCTGGGAACTGTAGTTTGCTAAGAGCACTGGGAATTGTAGGTATGTGAGGGTTAAACCCAGAACTATTTGTCTGGGGGAGTGCCTTTTGGGGTGTACACAAGCCTTAGTCATGGACTGACTTTGTGACTTCAGTACAATCAGTGTCTCCCAGCCCCAGCTTTCCCATCTATAAAATGGGAATTATACAATTAACGTATTTTGCCAGGCTGCTGTAAGGAGCAACAGAACAACGAACTGCTGCTGTTCCTTGCCTACAGTGTTGGGCAGGGGCCTTTTATCTTTTATAATAATAATAATAATAATAATAATAATAATAATAATAATAATAATAATAATATGGTGGCTCCCAAGCAAGTGTTAAAAACAGTACAGCGTTAAATATTAAAAACTTCCCTGAACAGGGCTGCCTTAAGATGTCTTCTGAATTTCAGGTAGTTGTTTATCTCTTTGACATCTGATGGGAGGGTGTTCCACAGGGCGGGCGCCACTACCGAGAAGGCCCTCTGCCTGGTTCCCTGTAGCCTCACTTCTCGCAATGAGGGAACTGCCAGAAGGCCCTCAGCACTGGATCTCAGTGTCCGGGCTGAACGATGGGGGTGAGATGCTCCTTCAGGTATACAGGACCTTTTAACGTTATCAGTAAGATTTTATGATGTTGCTAGGGCCATCCCTTCTTGGCCACAGTGTTCCAGACTAAGATAGCTCTTCCCGAGTCTCCAAGCTCAGTCTTCAGGACACTTTAGCACAAACCTCATGACTGGAGTGTTGTGAACTTAGCCTACTGGGTGATTCACAACCTCTGAGATGGCTCTTCTCTTTGCAGAGTATGTTGTGGGCGTTCCTAACAAGAGCCTGACAAAAGGAGCGGTGAGTCCTGTGCAGGAGATCTACATTTTTTCTTCTGCGCGTCTGGAAAGAAGTGCACAGGCTGTGCTGAATTCCAGACACAAGAGGTTCCAGGGGCGTCAGGCCTGTATGCTTTGTGTTGTGCCCTCCATCTAATCTGAAACAAAAGAGCCCTGCATGCTCAGAGACACCCTTGTCTTTACTGTTGTTTCAGTATACAGTGGTACCTCTGGTTGCGAACAGGATCCATTCTGGAGGCCCGTTCGCAACCTGAAAAGAACGCAACCCCAGTCTGCGTGTCTGCACATGCATGGGTTGCGATTCGCCGCTTCTGCACATGCGTGTGACGTCATTTTGCATGTCTGCGCATGCGCGAGCGACGAAACCCGGAACTAACCCTTTCCGGTACTTCCGGGTCGCTGCGGGACACAACCTGAAAACGTGCAACTTGAAGCAAATGTAACATGAGGTATGACTGTATGTTCTAGGGCTGAGAGCAGTGGCACTTAGCTTCAGAGGACGGGGTGTGTGCTAATAATGTGCCAAAAATAAGCCCTGTGCCACTCTGCCGTTATTATTTCGCATATTGCTTTGCATTGAAAGCAGGTTCTGGGGGTCATAGGGAAGAGTTATGACACAACCATGTAGGCTTTGCTTGCCACTGCCCCAATGCCACCCTGATTTGGGGCTCCATCTGTGCTATTCTTACCCTGCCCTGTGAAGCACACTGTGGTCACTCTCAGCAATGGAGGGCGGTGGTTGCTTTCTTACCTCCACCTTCTTGAGAAATATGAAGGGTGGGATTCACTAACCCTTGAAATCTCCCTGACTCTCTTATCCCTGTCCCCCATCCTAGGTGCAAATTTTCACCTTCAAGCATTCCTTCCGTCTTCTGCGGTCCCTCCCCAGTGAGCAGGTAACAGAGCCTTGAGCAGCATGGTCTCCTTCCCTCCTGCCTCTTCCCTGGCATGCTTTTCTCAGCCAGACATAATGCCAAAGGGGTATTGTGAAACCTGACACAGGGCCTTCTCAGTGGCTGCACCCAAACTTGGGAGCTCCCTACTGAGAGAGGCTCAGCTGGCCCTTGATGACCTTCTGCTGGCCAGCAACCCATCCTTTTTATTTATAAAGGCTTCTTGAGATTATTTCCCCCCACTGTATTTAATCTGTCATTTTTAAATTGAATTGTGCGTTGAAATGGATGCCTCTTGCTTTTATTTGCTTTTTATCTGCACTTATTTGATTCTAATACGCTCTCATTTCAGTATTGCTTATTAAGATATATGGATTGGCTATTTTGTGTTGTTGCCTTTACTATTACTGGCTGCCAGGATTATTATTATTATTATTATTATTATTATTATTATTATTATTATTATTATTATTGTAATTTAAAAGTGGGAAGTGCAAATTGTTTTTCACCCTCTTACCTCTTGCAGGTGGCATCCTATTTTGGGCACACAGTTGCAGTTGCAGATATCAATGGCGATGGGTAAGGGCCACAGGAGTTAGCACTGCAGTTGGCAGATGATTTGGAACAGCTCTGTGGATGGTCAAACTAAGGACTCAGCAACATTAGTAAAGAAAAAGCTTTTTATATTTGTTATAATACTGTGACACCAGATGGCGCTGTGGAGTCCTGTTTTTCACTAATGTGATTTCTTGCTATGAGATTTTCAACACATTTTCCTGAATTCCCTTTCTCATGTGTCTAGATGCAGTCAGAGTTTTAATCTATCTTCCCCCTGCTATAAATATGGCTTCAGGTTGAAGACCTCATCCCCTTGCACTGAGATCCGAACCCTAACACTAGGCTTAAATTACAACCCAGTGCACTGGGAGGGATATTAATTATTGTTCCAGATATTAATAGCGCACAGTTTGAAGGTATTGGAATCATAAGAACAGATTCCTTTTGGAAGAAATAATCGTCCAGGCCCATAAAAATATTATTAAAACTTTTGCTTGCATAACTCTTTAAAAACATAACATAAGCATCCAAGATACAGCCCAAATACAGTGGTACCTCGGGTTACAGATGCTTCAGGTTACAGACTCCGCTAACCCAGAAACAGTACCTCGGGTTAATAACTTTGCTTCAGGATAAGAACAGAAATTGCATGGCGGTGGCGTGGCGGCCACGGGAGGTCCCATTAGCTAAAGTGGTACCTCAGGTTAAGAACGGACCTCCAGAACGAGTTAAGTTCTTAACCCGACGTACCACTGTATCCATACGATGTCTTGTGCTCTCTGGAACAGGCTCAGCATCTTAGAAATAAAAGATGCCGGTAACTCCCAAAATCAAAATGGTGTCTCTCTCCCCAATTCCAGACTGCCTTAGTCTGCCTAAGGCTATGTAACTCTTTTTGGAGAATCATTATCACATACTTTTGTCCTCTGCCTGTTCTGAGAAAGACTAAATAGGCAACTCCCTTCAAAATGGAGACTTACAACTCAATACCTTCATCGCATGATCAAAGGTTCACTCCCAGCACAGAGAAACAATCAACAGGTGATCATTAACTAGTTACAGCTTAGAGTCCTTTAGAAACTTACTGTGGAAAATGTTAGCCCAAAGTCAGCCGTAGAATTTAGCCATTTCCCATTTTAAAACTTCATTAATACATATACATTTTTCATTTCCGTGCCAATTAAACCAATTTATACTTAACTGGGATGTGGTTGCTTTAGAACAGACATTATCTGGCGGCTCATGGGACCAGACCTGGGCCCCTTAGAAGTACCATGTGCTAAAGCAAAGGTGAGAGTGGGGGGCTGGAGTGGCTATCCCAAACAGCCCCTCACTCCAGTTTAAATGGTCATACAGTAAAACTGCTGCTGATCACAATTTTAGAGTAACAATTTTAGAGTGAGCCCTCTGATTAAGAGTGCTGTTTTAATCTAGAAGCTTGCACACCCCCACTCCCCCCCCAAGTTAATTGAAGGACAATGCTTTACCTCTGTTTCCTCCCCCCCCCCCGTGAGATCTGGGTCCCCATTTTTGGAGTCTGCTGCCATCTCTTGTCAGTTGGCTGCTCCTGCAGCCTTGGCAGAAACACGCTTAGGTTTTACCCTGATATAAGAAAAAAACCTGATCCTTTCCCCTTATGGGGTACCCAAGAGCCCATATAAAGTTATTCTGCAGTTGTGATGTTCTATTATGCTATTGCTATATATAGTTTGCAAGCCAATTTGGGATTCATTTGAATGAAAAGCAGCATGGAAATTCTATCAATTGGTTCCTACTGCCTGGGTCACTGAGCCCTGTGAGTGTATTTGGGTGAACTCCAAAATCATAGAACTGCAGACTTGCGAGGGATCCCCCAAAGGTCATCCAGCCCAACCCCCTGTGATGCAGGAATCTCAACTAGTTCATCCATGGCAGATGGTCTCCAACTTCTGCTTAGAAACCTGGCAGGTCTGCAAATCTATTATGAAGCAGCCTGCCTGAGCTGGTTAAAAGAATGGATTACATCGGATAATGCAGACACCCTGGACCTAGAAGCAGCAGCCCCTCTCGCTGGAGTCTGACTTGAGCAGAGCTCTAAGGGAACTTTTCTGTTCTCCCCCCTCAACTAGAAAAGATGATATCCTGGTGGGGGCCCCTCTCTTCATGGAACGCCACTCCGACCGCAAACTCTATGAAGTGGGAAGAGTTTACTTATACCTGCAGCAGAAGACCCCCACTGCTTACATCACCCCCTGGCAGAGACTGACGGGCACAGATGTCTACGGTCGCTTTGGCATGGCCATTGCTTCCCTGGGCGACATAGACCAGGATGGATGCACTGGTAAGGATGGGATGGAAGGCCACCCCCCTTTTTCTCCCTCTCTTAACCCCCAATTTCCTATTCTCCATTCCCTCACCCCACAATCAAGTGCTCAAGGTTGACAGTCAGAGTTTCACTTACAATCACAACCCATTCCTCACAATAGCATGGGCAGAGAGTGTTTCATTTTAACCCGAGGGCCACAATCCCTTCCAGGGGCCACGTGCCAACAGAGGACAAGGGCCAGAGGTGAAA
Source organism: Podarcis gaigeae (assembly GCF_964106915.1). Lineage (NCBI taxonomy): Eukaryota > Metazoa > Chordata > Lepidosauria > Squamata > Lacertidae > Podarcis > Podarcis gaigeae. The sequence goes on from NC_139689.1 coordinate 42,459,232, forward strand.
GTGGGCGGAGCAATGGATGTGGATTTTGCCTTTGTACAGCAGACTTGTATTCTGTTAATGATAAGCTTGTGTTGAAGACGTTTGCCCTCAGCAGGCCCCGGTAGCTGAGGGAGGAGATGGGAGGAGGATAGCAAAATAGGAGAGAGGGAGAGACAGAGAGAGATAATGTGAAGAATGCAAATGAATGTGATTTATATAAAAAAAAAACTCCTTAAGAGTTGCTGAAATGTATTACTCATAGATACAGTATTACGCATTTTGTGTTTTGATATTGTGATTTTATGTGGCACCGTATTTTTCGCTCTATAAGACGCACTTTCCCCCTCCTAAAAAGTAAGGGGAAATGTGTGTGCGTCTTATGGAGCCAATGCAGGCGGGAGGCTCTGCTCAGCGCTCCCTTTAAAGAGCCCCATGGAACGTGTATGTAGCTCTTGGGGGCTTTTTCCCAAGGAGGGAGAAGGGCAGCCCATCAGTCCCTTCTCCCTCCTCGGGGAAAAGCCCCCAAGAGCCGCACACACGCTCTGCACGCTCTTTAAAGGGAGCATGGCTCTTGGGAGAGCCTTCATCCCGTTGCCCTGAAGAGGCTTCGCGTGGCTATCCCAGAAGCCAGATCCCTCTTGCTGTTCTGGCTTCTGGGATTCAGAATATTTTTTTTCTTGTTTTCCTCCTCCAAAAACTAGGTGCGTCTTGTGGTCTGGTGCGTCTTATAGAGCGAAACATATGGTAATTGCCCAGAGACCAGTTGGGTATAGGGTGGTGTACAAATTTAACAAATAATAATAATAAAATACTAAGGGCGTAGATACAAAACCTTGTTCCTACTCACACTTACACATTCCTCATGGAGGCAAGCAATAAACGTTTTCAGAAGCATTCTAGCCAAGCAAAAATGCTCAAGGAGGGTTAGACAAAGAGACCCAGAGAGCTGTGTTAGAATTCACATCCCCCCCAGAGCCAAATGTGGGAGTACCCATAAAACCCTCAATTTAAGCCTCAGGTCCTCCTTCTGGTATTTGAATCCTGCCTTTTCTGGGAGTGTGGGAGACCTTTGCCTTCCCCACCACATAGACGCCTTTTCTGCCTGACCTGTTTCTGCGTCATGGGCTTTTCCTCTGCTTCCCTCCGTTTCCCCACCATCTTTTCTGACCAAATGGGTGACTTCACCTTATCGATTTGGTTCTGTCGCGTTTACATTCCAACCCATTCTTTCCTTCCACAGACATAGCCATCGGAGCCCCCTTCGCCGGCCAAGATGGAGGTGGCCGTGTTTACATCTACCGAGGGCACCGTGAGGGCTTGAGTTCATTGCCAACCCAGATCCTTGAGAGTCCCTTCTCTGGGCCGGCTGGGTTTGGCTTCGCCATACGCGGGGCTGTGGATATTGATGCAAATGGCTACCCTGGTAACGTACAACGGAAGTAGGCAGCCAATGGGTTTTAGCACTGCCTGCACAGGCGACGGCCATTTTAGGCATGTCCAACGGACGCGCGATCGCTGGCGCACAGATCCTTTCAGTCCCAGAAGCAGGAGGAATGAGGGTGGGGCAAGGCGGCATGTTTGTGGGGGCTTGGAATGGGACCCCTATGCAAATGGGTTGCCACCTGTATTAAATAAGGGTTTTCCATACTTGAACTTTGCCCCACTCTTTCCCTGCGAAAACCCTCTCTTTAGTATTTAGATCGGAGCAAACGTCAATCTGGGTTTCCCGCAGATTTCCATTTGCTCCAATTGAGCTTCAAAGAGCAGTTTTTCACAAGAAAAGGTCTAGAGCAAGAAAAAAAGGCGGGGCTTGGACACTGAGCTTTAAAACCAAGGACCGTACCTGGGCAGTGTGGATAAGCCCTAACTTATGAAAGAATTTTGACTCTTCAAAAGGCTATGCCAGATGTCCTGTACCTAGAAGAAAAAAATGAGGCATATAATTACCGTATTTTTCACCCTATAGGGCGCACCGGCCCATAGGGCGCACCTAGTTTTTTGGGGGGGGGGAATAAAAAAAAAATATTTCCCCCCCCCAGGTGCGGGGCTGGGGTGGGGGAAGCCTGAGCTTCCCCCAACCCCAGCCCCCAGAACAGGCTGCTATCCGCAAGCCTTCGGAGCCCGGCAGGAACTCCCGCCGGGCTCTCCAGGCTTCCGGATAGCTTCCTGAAGCCTGGAGAGCGAGAGGGGTCGGTGCGCACCGACCCCTCTCGCTCTCCAGGCTTCAGCGAAAGCCTGCATTCACCCCATAGGACGCACACACATTTCCCCTTCATTTTTGGAGGGGAAAAAGTGCGTCCTATAGGGCAAAAAATACGGTATTTACGTTTATTAATTGCCTTGCCATTCATGGAATCCGCTGTCATGATACAAAGCTTCTCTTTTATATTTGCTTCTTTCATTGGGTGATCCTATCTGGATAGCATAACATATATTAGCTGAAAATCATTTTATTTTTTGGATTAAAAATGTCTAGATTTTGCAAGGGTTGTTTTAATTAGCAGGTAGTGCAAAATTTGCTTAGGTTTTGTAGAACTTAATTCCTAATCGCATCAGTGGAGTGAGCAGAACTGGGAACCCAAGGCAGCTTGGTGAGATGCTGCAACACTGAATCGTAGAATCATGGAATTGTAGAGTTGATAGGGACCCTGAGGATCGTCTAGTCCAGGGGTCTGCAACCTGCGGCTCCGGAGCCGCATGTGGCTCTTTTACACCTTTGCCGCGGCTCCGGGGCGGATACTAGCGAGGGGAGGAGGCGCATTGTGCGCCCCAACACTCCCCACTGTTGTGGGCGCTGTACTGGCTGTGACGTCGCATGGGGGCAGTGTGTGCGTTAGTCACACACCGTCCCGACGTCACCTGCCCGCCCGCCCGCCCGCTACATTGTAAGCTGGTCACTGCATTGAAAGGGGGCATGTATGCTGGTCACTGTTTTGAAGGGGAGTGAAGAACACACACACACAAAAAGGTAACTTGTTAATTTAACGTTTATTTCTATGAGGAGGAGTAATTCTGAGGGGTCAAACAAAGAAATAATAATAAAAAGTGACAAAAAAGTTATTTTTATAATGACGAGTTTTGCGGCTCCCAGTTTTTTTTTCCTTCGGAAATGGGTCCAAGTGGCTCTTTTTGTCTTAAAGGTTGCAGACCCCTGGTCTAGTCCAACCCCTGCAATGCTGGAATATGCATCTGTCCCTTAGAAGTATCAAACCTGCAGACTTGGCATTATCAGCACCATGCTCTAACCAACTGAGCTATTGTGGACTGCTAACTTTTTTTGGTTGTCTTGTTCCAGATGTGCTGGTGGGGGCTTTCAGAGCCAGCAAAGTGACTGTGTACAGGTGAGTCGATGGAGCCCCAAGACCAGTGGAACGAGATTTCCCTGGAGACCTTGTTGCCTATAAATGCTCCCCCACCCCTCCCAGTTTAGGCCCCTGCTTTTTGGAGCAACACCCCTGTGCTTCCATTTCAAGCTCTTCAGCCAACCAGCACTGAAAGGGTTAGGAGGGAACCACGATCATTCCCCTAGTTTGGTAGAGGTGGGGGAAGATGATTGTAAGAAGAAAGATCTTTATGCCTTCATCACCCTGAGGATTCACTCCATGCCCTCCTTCGCGTGCCTCCTCCTCGAGAGGTCCAGAGGGTGGCAACACGAGAACAGGGCCTTCTCTGCAGTGGCTCCCCATCTGTGGAATGCTCTCCCCAGGGAAGTTTGCCTGGCGCCTTCATTATACAGTCGTGCATTGGATCTTAAAACGCCTTGGCTCCCAAACAAATCAGCTCCTGAACGACTGAAACCCAGAAGTGAGTGTTTCGGTTTTCAATTTTCTGAAGCTGAATATCCGGCGCAGCTTCTGTGGCTTCTGATTGGCTGCAGGACGCTCCTGCAGCCAATCATAAGCCGCGCCTTGGTTTCCGGGAGTTGAATAGACTCCTGGAACGCATTCTGTTCGAAGACCAAGGTACGACTGTACACCTTTAGGCACCAGGCAAAAAAGTTCCTTTTTAACCAGGCCTTTGGTTAATCTGATTTACATCCTATTTGCTTTTAAAATGTGATTTTTTTGGGGGGGGGTATTGGGTTGCTGTTTTTATTTTTATTAGGTATTTTGTGCATTTATATCTTGATTTTATTCCGTGAACAGCCCTGAGACCCCCAGATAATAGGGCGGTATATAAATTCAAACAACAACAACAACAACAATAATAATAATAATGCCCTGACATCTGCAGAAGTGGCCGTATTTTATCTACCCTGTGGGCAGAAAGAAGACGAGTCAGTGACAGTCACTAGCTTATTTTCAGTTGCATATATCAGATGTTGTTGAACTGCAACTCTAATGCTGACAGAGGCTGATGGGAAATGGAGCCCAACATCTGGAGAGCTAGAGCAGTGACATTTCTCGTAGAGGAACATTTAGGGCCAGAGGCACCAGCGATTGGGAGGTGGGGGCTCCACATCATGACGTCGCGTGTGTGAGCATCGCACCTCCCTTCCTTAGCTGGGCAGAAGCTTCCCAGGCTTTGGGAATGAGGTGACGGGAACATTTAGGGGACTAGCCCAGTATCTCTAGTATAATAATAATAATAATAATAATAATAATTAATAATAATAATATATTTATACATTGCCCATCTGGCTGGGTTTCCCCAGCTACTCTGGGTGGCTCCCAACAGAATATTATTATTATTAATAATAATAAAGCGATAAAATATCAAACATTAAAAACTTCCCTAAACAGGGCTGCCTTCAGATTTAGAAGTCAGATAGTTGTTTAGAATCATAGAATCATAGAGTTGGAAGAGACCACAAGGGCCATCGAGTCCAACCCCCTGCCAAGCAGGAAACACAACCAGAGCACTCCTGACATATGGTTGTCAAGCCTCTGCTTAAAGACCTCCAAAGAAGGAGACTCCACCACACTCCTTGGCAGCAAATTCCACTGTCGAACAGCTCTTACTGTCAGGAAATTCTTCCTAATGTTTAGGTGGAATCTTCTTTCTTGTACTGTAGTTTGGAGCCATTGCTCCGTGTCCGCTTCTTTGGAGCAGCAGAAAACAACCTTTCTCCCTCCTCTATGTGACATCCTTTTATATATTTGAACATGGCTATCATATCACCCCTTAACCTCCTCTTCTCCAGGCTAAACATGCCCAGCTCCCTTAGCCGTTCCTCATAAGGCATCGTTTCCAGGCCTTTGACCATTTTGGTTGCCCTCCTCTGGACACGTTCCAGTTTGTCAGTGTCCTTCTTGAACTGTGGTGCCCAGAACTGGACACAGTACTCCAGGTGAGGTCTGACCAGAGCAGAATACAGTGGCACTATTACTTCCCTTGATCTAGATGCTATACTATTTATTTATTTATTTCCTTGACATCTGGTTTATTTCCTTGACATCTGGTGCGAGGGCGTTCCACAGGGCAGGCGCCACCACAGAGAAGGCCCTCTGCCTGGTTCCCTGTAGCGTCTCTTTTCACAGTGAGGGAACTGCCAGAAGGCCCTCAGAGCTGGACCTCAGTGTCCGGGCTGAACGATGGGGGTGGAGACGCTCCTTCAGGTATACTTCAGGCCTTTTAGGGCTTTAAAGGTCAGCACCAACACTAACTGCACACCACAGAGCTACAGGTTCCTCAGCCCTGTTGTTGCATACTGAATCCACCTCCTCAGCCGACCAAAGGTTTCCTTCTCCCTTAAATGAGCCACCTCATTCTTGCTTGCTGCCCTATATACATGGCACCATCTCTCAGGACACCTGTTTGACCAAGCTGGGCATCTAGCAGGCCGCCAGGTGACCGGCCCTTGTGTACAAGGATGCATTTCAAGTTAGGAAAATTGCTTTAAAGGCAGGATGAGCTTTGACGTGATAAGGTGTTCTAAGCCCCTCAGAAGCTGTAGATTTTGCCGCATGGAGGTTTCATGCATTCATCACCAACACTTTGCCAGTGCTGTTTGTTTGACAACAACTAGAGAATCAGCAAATGCTTCTGGTCTCTCTTGGAACTTCCTGCCTGCTTACCCTTGTTCACTATGTTTATGGTCCCTTTCAGAGCTCAGCCAGTCATGTTTCTCAAAGCCCAGATGTTCCTGCCAGGTGCGCTGAACCCAGAGGAGAAATCGTGTACAGTAGTAGGAGTACAAGTCAACTGGTGAGCCAGGTGGGAAGGGCATTGAATCTAGATCCTTTTGTAGCCTAGGAGATTCAGGTTCTGTGCTCCAAATCAACGAGACATGTCAAAAACAATCAAGGTATGCCATTGGTTTTCCTGTTTGCAGGATTTAGTTAGGTTTTGGAAATTGGTTTCGGGGATCTTCTTGAAACCTTAACAAAATGATAATTGAAATTACCCCCATTTAAAAATCTTCTTCTTCTTTGGCGATCACTCGTAGCCGAGTAAGATTGTCTTCCTTAACACGGTTTTAACAATGAGTCCGTAAGTGACTGTGGGGGCCAATTCTGGATCAACACGTCCTTCCACAGTGGGGACATTGGTTTCCGGGCGGGAGTTGATCACGGTGAGGGTTTGCCAAGCGTGCCTTCCTCTTAGCACGTTTCTCCCTTGCGTCCTGAGTTCGAGTGTCTTCAAAGCCCATGACACCTTTGGTAAAGGCTGTTCTCCAACTGGGTAACTAGTAATAAACATCTTCTCTAAAAAGAAAAAGTTCAGAACACAACTGGGCATGGGTGGGGAGAGGAAATATAGCATAAGAAGAACCCTTTTAAACCAGCAGAGGAGGAAATCACAAATTACTTATTTCTGGGTCCATCGAAAAAAGAGTAAAGTGTGGCCAGCACTTGCAAACAAACAAGGATCATTCAGGGAGGCAGAGTTGGTTGCCGGCTCCCAGTCAATTGTACACTCATCAGCCACATCATGCGTGAAACAGTCCTCATTGCTTTCCTTCTCTTCAACGCAGCTTCACAATCCAGATATGTGCCGAAGTGTCAGCAAAGAGGATTCCTCAGAAAGTTGGTGAGTGCTGCATTGACTGTGGGAAGAGGTGGAGGTCTTGTAGTCAAGCTGCTGCAGTACTGGGGAGAATGAGATTGGCAGAATGGACTAAACTTATAAATAATAGCCATCTTTCTGTTTCGGAGGATAGCTTGCCTCTGTTTGTGAATGATAGGTTTTCCAGAGGTGGAGGCAGTGGTCAGGCAGGATTTCCAGGTTTTTTCGTTCCTCTTCAAGACATTTCTGGAGAAAATAAAAATCTGCTGCATTCACACAATCGGCAGTAAAGGTGTCTACTATCGCACTAAGAGGGAAGTCACTCATGCTGGTCTGTAAAAATTATTGTTGGGACATAGTCCAGGAATTTGGCTGATGAAGGAGTACAGTTCCTGCTGCATGCTTCTGTGGCTACGGTAAGTATGCAGCCACCAGTAGCAAGTCACCAGCAGGACGTGGATGGAACCCTACAGCGTTTTGCTCCAGACCTCTTGATGTCCAGCGAGTAGGAAAGGTGTTATTTTGCTATCCCAGCTAAGCGTGCAAAATTAGCACGGGTTGTGTTTGTTTATTTTATTTTCCATTTTTAGATTTATAAACTGCTTAATTTTTTTAAAAAAGGCTCTGCAAGGTGTACACAAGACAGTAAGAAATTATCGACAATACACGGACGAGATCAGCAAAAATTTAAGAGCAAATGCTAAATTAGATAGGATGGTTTAAATATAAAAACGGTGTTTAGCAGACCCCTAAAACAATATAAATATAAAACAAAAGGGATGCGGGCGGCGCTGTGGGTTAAACCACAGAGCCTAGGACTTGCCGGCCAGAAGGTTGGCGGTTCAAATCCCTGTGACGGGGTGAGCTCCCGTTGTTCGGTCCCTGCTCCTGTCAACCCAGCAGTTCGAAAGCACATCAAAGTGCAAGTAGAAGGTAAGGGAAGGTAAACGGCGTTTCCGTGCGCTGCTTTGGTTCGCCAGAAGCAGCTTAGTCATGCTGGCCACATGACCTGGAAGCTGTACGCCGGCTCCCTCGGCCAATAAAGCAAGATGAGGGCCACAACCCCAGAGTCCTCCGTGACTGGACCTAATGGTCAGGAGTCCCTTTATCTTTACCTAAAACAATATAACAAGCGTGTCTGCCTAACGTTACCATTTCTCACTCTCGATCACCACCCGCTGTGTTTGCTTTCTGCTAATTCCCTCCCCCTCCCCCATTCTGCTAGACCTGAATGCCGAACTTCAGCTGGACCGCATGAAGCAGAAATACGGGCGACGGGTTTTGCTGCAGAAGACCAGCCAATCGAGCCAAACGTTCCTGCTTAAACTGTCAAGAAACAAACACAAAACCTGCCAGGATGTTGATGCCTACCTGCGGGTATGAGACATGGGCAAAGCATGGCATTTCGTATATTTTGGGAGGTGTACAGGGGGAAGCCTTGGGAGTAGTAGATTTGTACTGGACAGTTCTCACCTCGTTCTGCTTTGTTCTGAGAGCCAGTGGTGCCTCGCAAGACGAAATTAATTCTTTCCGCAAGTTTTTTCTTCTTGCGAGTTTTTCGTCTTGCGAAGCACGGTTTCCCATAGGAATGCATTGAAAATCAATCAATGCGTTCCTATGGAAACCGCCTTCAGACCAGGTCCGGGGACAGTCTGTCCCCCGACCTCTTCTGAAGGCTGGGGGGGGGGAGAAGGGCTTTTCTTCCCACCGCCAGCCTTCAGAAGGCTGTTCTGAAGGCTGGCGGTGGGAAGAAAAGCCCTTCTCCCCACCTCCCGCCCCGCAAGCTCCGGGGACAGGAGGGCTTTGCTGCCGACCGACAGCATTTTAAAAGCCCCCGGGACAGCGGAGACTTCTCCGTTCTCCTGGGGCGATTTTAAAATGCTGGCAGGCGGCAGCGAAGCCTCCGCTGTCCCGGGGCGATTTTAAAATGCTGGGGGTCGGCAGCGAAGGGTTCGCTGCCGCCCGCCAGCATTTTAAGATCGCCCGGGACAGCGGAGAAGTCTCCACTGTCCCGGGAAGGCAGGCGGGGGGGAGCAAAGACTTTCGCCCACCGCCGGCCTTCAGAAGAGGTCCTGGACCTCTTCTGAAGGCCGGCGGTGGGCGAAAGTCTTTGCTCCCCCCCGCCTGCCTTCAAAAGCCGTCGGGATAGCGGAGAAACGCGCTGTGCTTCTCCACTATCCTGGGAAGGCAGGCGGGGACCTCTTCTGAAGGCCAGCGGTGGGCGAAAGTCTTTGCTCCCAACGGCCAGAATTTTAAAAGCGGTCCGGGATAGTGGGAAAGCGCAGCGCAATTCTCTGCTATCCCGGACCGCTTTTAAAATGCTGGCAGTGGGGAGCAAAGCCTTTCGGCCCCCGCCGGCCTTCCTGGACCTCTTCTGAAGGCCGGAGGGGGGCGAAAGGCTTTGCTCCCCACCGCCAGCATTTAAAAGAGGTCCCTGGAGATTTCCCTATGGGCTTCCTTCTTGCAAAGCAAGCCCATAGGGAAATTCGTCTTGCGGAACGACTCAAAAACGGAAAACTCTTTCGTCTTGCGATTTTTTCGTTTTGCGAGGCGTTCGTATTGCGGGGCACCACTGTAGTGGTTAAGAGCGGTAGACTCGTAATCTGGTGAACCGGGTTTGCTTCCCTGCTCCTCCACATGCAGCTGCTGGGTGACCTTGGGAAGTCTCTCAGCCCCACTCACCTCATAGAGTGTTTGTTGTGGGGGAGGAAGGGAAAGGAGATTGTTAGCCGCTTTGAGACTCCTTCGGGTAGTGATAAAGCGGGATATCAAATCCAAGCTCCTCTTCTTCTTGTTCATTGTTCTGTGACGCTTCCCCTATGTTACGGCCTTATTGCCATCTGGAGGGGCGCTCTTTGCCCTGTAGCGCAACAAAGCAAGACAAAAGACAAACTGGAACATTTGCGGTATAAAAAGTGACCCATTTTCAGAAGGAAGTTGTGGGACATGTGCTAATTGGAAGTGAAGCATGCACTGATTGGAAACTTCGGCAGGCACAAACGGTATTGAAAGGGAGGTCATGTATAAATGCCCGAATGCCGCCATGAATGCAAATAATCATAAATACATAACAGGTCCCCCAGAAATGCAGAGGAAGCATAATGAAAAATGCTTCTGAGTACATACAGAGTGCATTGCTCCCCCTTCTCTGTATTGCGAGATCAACCACAACCTGTACTGGCATCCCTGGGACCTGATCGCAAGGTGATCTCAGACCTACCACTTTTTGCAAATCTGGCTTGTGGAACTAAATGGGAACACTCATTGGCTTTTCCTGTTTAGGGAAGCTTTTAATGTTTGATGTATTACAGTATTTTAATATTTTTTTGGAAGCCGCCCAGAGTGGCTGCGGAAGCCCAGCCAGATGGGTGGGGTATAAATAAATTATTATTATTATTATTATTATTATTATTATTATTATTATTATTATAATATTTCCTTGTTTTGGGGGCAAGAGATCCTTCCTGAGCATTCCTTGCTTCTGGCAAGGCTCCTCTAAGACACCCCAAAATCTCACCCCACCATTGGAGCTCCATGCTTGCTCTTGTTACAGTGATGCCACGGGAAAAGGGGAGGAACTTGGGAGATCGAATGTGTGTGAGTGAGGTCATTGTTCCTGGTGCTGATGCTGGGTGAGCATCCTTTGTCAAACTGGCAGCTTCCTAATAGGCCGTTCACCAATAGGATGCATTAGTGGAAATTAATAATAATAATAATAATAATAATAATAATAATAATAATAATAATAATTTATTATTTATACCCCGCACATCTGGCTGAGTTTCCCCAGCCACTCTGGGCAGCTCCCAATTAAGTGTTAAAAACAATACAGAATTAAATATTAGAAACTTCCCTAAACAGGGCTGCCTTCAGATGGGCAATTCACCTGCATGGTGTCCTGTAAGAATATGACATAGTTCTGCAGTTTGAAATTGAGACAGCCAGTCAGAGGGTAGAGAGCAGTGGCTTCAGCTGGGCTGGCAGCCGTCTGGGCGGGTTGCTGGGGTCCAAGCAATTGCTTTCCTGAGATCTGACGTAGGGTAAGTGGCTGTGATGCCTATTGAAGGAGGCTGCACACTATACATTCAAAGCACATCCACCCTACCTCAAAGAATTCTGGGAACTGTGGTTTGTTAAGGGTTGCTGGGATTGTAACTCCCTGAGAGGCAAACTACGGTACCCAGAATTCTTTGCGGTGGGAAATAAGTTTCAAAGAGTGCTTTAAAGGTATAATGTGAATGTATTTGACTCTGTGGTGTAAATAAATATTGCAGAGACCAGGGCCAGCTCAGGGTAAACTGCAGTTACCTTTAGGTAAAGGTAAAGGGACCCCTGACCATTAGGTCCAGTCGTGGCCGACTCTGGGGTTGCAGCGCTCATCTCGCTTTATTGGCCGAGGGAGCCGGAATACAGCTTCCAGGTCATGTGGCCAGCATGACTAAGCCGCTTCTGGCGAACCAAAGCAGCGCACGGAAACGCCGTTTACCTTCCCGCCGAAGTGGTACCTATTTATCTACTTGCACTTTGACGTGCTTTCAAACTGCTAGGTTGGCAGTAGCTGGGACCAAGCAACGGGAGCTCACTCCATTACGGGGATTCGAACCGCCGACCTTCTGATCGGCAAGCCCTAGGCTCTGTGGTTTAACCCACAGTGCCACCCATGTCCCCCAGCTCAGGGTACTTTGCTGCAAATGCGCGCTACCCTGCTGAAATCAAAGCAAACCCACAGATTACAGCCAAACTCTGGAAATCTGGATTTTCTGGGTAAGCATGAAAGGGCCTTAAGGCTGCCCAAGTAATTTTTGCTACAAATTGCAGAAGTGCCTCTTCCTGGCAGGAAAAATTCAACCCTAAGAAATCAAACAACTAATCATTTGTGGCCCTTTCAAAGCAGCTGAGACCAGCTGCCTTGAGTCAGTTGTCTCTTATCTAAAGGTAGACTTCACGGTGTGTCCTCAGCTAAAAGGAACCCAGACCCTTGTGAAACTGCCGTTCGAAAGACATATTGGCACCACACACACAAAGCGTGAGAGAGGCGGCTGTTTTATGTTAGTTTTTTGTTACTTCAGATGTTGCCGGAACCAGCCCCGCAACTTTTAGGTGAGCGCTGGAGAGAAATTTTTAAAACATCCAATTTTTAAAATTAAAAATCCCAAGTGTGTTTTCTTCCAACACACCCATGAAGAAGGGCATTGTGCATGCTATTGTCGAGTGTATGCCTGCATAGTCAAGCCATTTCACAGACCCCAGGTAGGGATGGCATTCCAGGTCATAGCTGTCAACTTACAGATTTGAAAATAAGGGACCAGCAGCCTCGAAAATAAGGGATCAGCAGCCAAAATAAGGGATTTTGCTTAGCTTATACATAAATCCGGCACTGATGGAGCCATGCTGCTTTTGCAGTTATGAAAAAGTTATGAAAGGGATGCAGAGGGGGAAATCACTACATTAAGATGCTGCACTGGTTGGAGGGTATGCTAAGCAGCACGTCGGGGCTGCCGTTGTCCTAGTGTGAGGAGTTCCATTGGCCCTTCCCTGCCCGAGAGAGGGGGAGGGAGAGAGACTCTTGCCCACGCCGCCTGTGACCCCGGCATGAGGCGGTTGTGGCACAGCCGCTGAAGTGCAGCCCTTCTGCGTCCCTACCCATCCCCTCCTCTTCCTCCTCCCTCAGGCCGCCTCCTCAGCCGCCACTGCCGCTGCTGCCTCCGGCTTCCCCTGGCAGCGCGGCGGAAGTCTCGCAAGAGAGGGGCTGCCTGCCCGTCCGCCGCCACCCGTCTCCTCACGACGTGCTCCTGAGGGGAAAAAAGGAGAGACGGAGATGCGGCAGCTCGTGCACACGCTCTCTCTCGCGGCGGAGGACCCCGAGCCGCTGCTTCCCTCTCAAGCCTGGCGAGCATGAAACCCGGGAAATTTAAGGGACATCCTCAATAAGGGACAACAGCGGGACATGGCGCTGGGATAAGGGAGTTTCCCACCAAATAAGCGACGGTTGACAGCTATATTCCAGGTGTGGCCACTGGTGTTTCCGCCTTTTAATTCTGGCAGGTGCCTTGCCGTTTCAATAGTCGTGCGGCGTGACACGCAGTGGTTCCAGCGAGATCCGTTTCTGCATCTGGGCAAACTGCGGAGATTTTATCCCTGTTAATGCCGAGCTGTTGCACTTTGAACAATTGAAGTGAAAAGATGAGCTAGCCTTAGGGGGAATCTCTGAGCCACCTCTCTGCCTCCCACAGGAGGAGGGCGATTTCAAGGACAAACTGAGTCCCATTGTCGTGAGTTTCAATTTCAGTTTGGCATCGGCATCTGCAGACGGGGAGATGCAGCCTGTGCTGTCTGGCCAAACAATGGTCCAGGATCAGGTGAGATGCATCACCAGCCTCAAAGCTTTGGCATTGTATGACTTTGATTCCACTGTTTTAAAGCCGCTGACTGCTTCTGTATTTCTTTTGTGTACTGGTATTTTGATTTTCTTCCATTGCTTTTTTTTTGTTATTTTAAGCCACCTTGGGACTCTATTGAAGCTGAAATAAGCTAGCAAACAGAATCATAGAATTGCAGAGATGGAAGGGACCCTGAGGATCATCTAGTCCAACCCCCTGCAATTTGCAACTGCCCCAAATACATAAACAAAATTGTCACTTAGTCAAGTGCTAAAATGCTTAAATTAGAATCGCATCCTCTGAGCCAGAAACCAGGCTTCCTGATCCCAGGAATATGAGCCTGGTGTGTATGAAATTGTAAGGGAGTTGCCTTTTGCGCATGCTCAGGGAGTCCTCTCCCTCACAATGCTAAAGACTTGAGTTTGAGCTTTGAAAGCATGATAGCCAGAACCAGGAGGGGTGGGGTGAGTGTGGGGTGTGGATATAAGCACTGACATTTAGATTTTCTGGATTCTATCCCCCCTAAGCACTCTAATGGTTAATGCTGTTTGACAATTATAAAGAGATAGGATTGTTTATCTGAATGACAGATAACCACGTAGATTTCCCATCTGCACTACAGGGCCATGGGATCCTTCTGCAATCTTTCATGTTGAGCTTGAACACATCACCCCCAACCCACATCAGAGCTCTTCCACAATTCCTTCCTGCCCCATGTTTTCTAGGCGCTTTAAGGCTCTGGATCTGAGCCCCGTTTCCCCCAATAAAACCCTCTCTTTAATGCTGAATTGGAACAAACAACGTTTCAGGTTTTCCGCGGACTGCTGTTTGTTCCGATTTAGCGGTAAAGAGCAGGAAAAGTGCTGAGGCTCCAGGCTGGGATTGCTCATCACTCAGTCAAAGCTCTGCCTGTTTGTTACATCCCACAGACCCGTATCATTGTAGATTGTGGAGAAGACAACATCTGCATCCCAGACCTCCGACTCTCCGCTCACACGTAAGGACCTGCTCCTTGCAGCACCAACAGCTGTCTCTTCTTGAGTCTCAAGAGTGCTAGTCCTGGTGATCTAACCTGGGGCTGTCGTCCAAAGTGAGAAAGTTCAGGGTTCAGATCTCCCTTGAATCTGGAATTCCAGTCCTTTTAATTATAAAAGTGTGGTATGTGAGAGGCTGTGGTGGCCCAGGGCAGTGGGAGGGCAAAATGCTCTGGACATTATTTTATTTATCACATTTATCACATTTATATACTACCTTTTTCTTCCAAGGATCTCAAGATGGTGCACATGGTTTTATTTTAAAGGGCCATTTAAAAGACAGAACTGACAGGACCAAATGTATGTCCCTTGGAAGAGAGATCTACAATTATGGGGCATCACTGAGAAGGCCCTGTCTCTTGTGTCCACCACTCTAGCTGACCTTAATGGGAAACGGAAGAATAGGAGTTCTGATACTGATCTGAAGGGCTAGGCAGATTTATATGGTGTGATACAAACTACAGCTATGTTTACTGTGTTTCATTTTGGGCTCCTCCAGACCACCTCCTTATTTATCATTCATCATATTCCTCTTACACAAAGCATATGCAATGGTTAGACTGTGTCCAGTGAGCAGTCAATTTTGTTTGTCTACAGGACAGTTATATGACAATGATTTGCTGCACCCCAATTTGCTTGCAGGGTGGTTTGCACATCTTCCTACTCATCGTTCGCTCATCACCCCACACTTCTCAGACAATTTCCCCATCACTTTCCTAACTGCAGAAAGCCTCTCTCTGTGTCTGTTTCTCGTGGATTTGCTGCACCAGGCCAAGAGAGCATTTAATCTGCTTTAACTTTGCAAACCTAAAGATCCCTCCTGCAAAATAGTGACAGCCTGGAGGCACCCGGGGTGAGCTGTCACGATTGCTCAGCTGAGACAATAAAATATAACCTGAATCTTGCAGCTCCCTCTTTTTCGTACAGTGATTTCCTAATGCACAGCAAAAGGCATTTCTTATAACTCTGTCTCTCTCCCTGCATCCCACCCCTGTTATGCGGTTGTGTCTCAGAAACGAAGGCTCCCTGCTAATTGGGGCAGAGAATGTGCTTCTCCTCCAGACCACGGCGATGAATTCTGGTGAAGGAGCCTATGAGGCAGAACTAGTGGTGGAGCTGCCACACGGAACTTACTTCCAGACAGCTAACAGCGACGGGCAGGTAAGACCTTTCAGTCGTAGCTAGTCCACGCTGCTGAGTTATAGTTGTTGGGAAACTGTGTACGTGCAGCTACTCACACAGAGTCAATTAAGGTTTGGCAGACAGCCAGAAGGCAATCTGAAGGAGTAAGTCTGCCTGGTGATAACAGAGACATGGAGACAACTCCCTGATTGGTCAAGCTCTCTCAAGGGAGTGATAATTAATGGCCTGCTAACTGGAATGTGTTAGTTCAGTGTTCAGTATTCAGAGGTTCAGAGTTCTGTGTGTCAGTGTAGGAGTTGTGAGTCGTGTCAGAGAGAGCTAGCTAAAGATCTGTGTTCTGTTTCTGTAAATAGTCCACTGTATATAATAAACACCTAACTACAAGTTCCTGGTTCCTGCTTCGTCTATCCTGTCTGCAGCCAAATCGCCAATTGCTTCCGTGGATTCTGCGTGTACTCTGCTAGGTCTGGCTAAGGTCTTGCAGCTAGTCGGAAAGTTGCAAAACACCAATAGGTTTTGCCAATAGTCCTTTTATTGAGCCAAGCCACAAAATACAGTGTACATATTTTCATCTTCTCAGTCACCCCCTTCACAGAAGCGTCCTTAAGATATTATTAAGGTATCTCATATTTCTTCTATTCCTGCAAATTCTGAGGAGGATTCTAGGCTGCCTCGCAGCTTCCTGCTTGCCAAAGCTTATCTCTTTTAACTTCTAGAGAAGGAGGAAAGTGGTCCTCTGCAGAATGGTACAACCCTTTCAGAACTCAAAATTCTGACTGAGCAGATAAGAAAAAGCTCCAATACCCTTGTTCTATAGCTCGGCTGTGGTCATGAATATACCAATTGGTGACCCAGGCCTAATTCTTCCATTTGCAACAATAGGGGCCCTCTCCACGTCATTGCCAGCCTTTCATATTGCTCATTCACCTGGCTGACAGTGAAGTCACCTGTTCTCTCTCTCTCTTTCTCTGCAGAAGTTGATTTGCAACACCCGTAAGGAGAACGAGACCCGCTTGGTGGCCTGTGAAATTGGCAACCCCATGAAATCCAACACCACGGTATGTGGCTGATTTCTTAACCAGGGCAGTGCCATTCTCAGGCTTACCTTTTTTTTCTTGGAAGCAACAATTATCCAACCTCTCCCCCTGTCTGTCACCTTTTTTACAGATCCAGGTAGATGTGGAGCTAAGTGTCAGCCAGCTGGAAGAGGCCAGTGATAACATAACTTTGATGCTGCAGCTAAGAAGGTAACAGTCAACGCTGCCCCACTTCCTGGACCCTGGAAGCCAAGTCCTCGTACCAGGAAACTCACAGCCCCATCTGTGGCACAGCCAGCAACCTTCCAGTACTGTATATTGTTTGAAAACCAAACCAATTAAGAAATTTTCTAAATAAATAGCAGGTGGATTAAATAAGCAGGCACCTTCGCTGTTTAGTTATTCTCCCCCCCCCAAAAAAAGATATAATAATAATAATACATCTGGCAGGGTATATAAGGGGCGCTGTCTTGTATATATGAAGTTGCCAACTTTTTCCTCAAGTCAGGGCTCCTCCTGTCAGATGTCAAGGAAATAAACAACTATCTGACTTTTAGAAGACATCTGAAGGCAGCCCTGTTTAGGGAAGTTTTAAATGTTTGATGTTCTATCATGTTTTTACTATTCTGCTGGGAGCTGCCCAGCTTGGCTGGGGTAACCCAGTCAGATGGGAGGCATACAAATAAAATTGTTGTTGTTGTTAGCCACCCATCTGACGTGGTTTCCCCAGCCACTCTGGGCGGCTCCCAACAAAATATCAAAAACACAGTAAAACATCAAACATTAAAAAATTCCCCATACAGGGCTGCCTTCAGATGTCTTCTAAAAATCAGATAGTTGTTTATTTCCTTGACATCTGATGGGAAGGCGTTTCACAGGGCGGGCGCCACCACCGAGAAGGTACCTCTGCCTGGATCCCTGCAACCTCACTTCTCGCAGTGAGGGAACTGCCAGAAGGCCCTCGGCGCTGGGCCTCCGCGTCCGGGCTGAACGATGGAGTGGAGACACTCCTTCAGGTATACAAGGTCAAGGCCGTTTAGGGTATTAAGGGTCAGCACTTTAAACTACTGCAAGGCATAAATCTACAGGCAGCTTTCCCAAATCGCTGCATCTCTGCTCCTCTTCCACATGAAGACTTTTCATGTCCAAAGCCTGGACTCCAGGCTTTGAGAAAACACTCTTGTGGCGCTCACTCAATAACTCCCACCTTCTCCTGCAGCAAGAACAGCAACAACCCCAATAGCGCCGTGGAACAATTGCAGGTGCCGGTCAAGGTTGCTGCAAGAATGGAACTGCTAGGGTGAGTAAGTCACATGGATGAGGGGAGATTTGCAGATAGATGGATTTCTGTCTGTATTAGTATTAACGTTTATGTGTATATGTTTATATATTGTTGCATGCTTGTATCTCTGTGTAAATAGACCACATATCATAAAAGACACCCCAGTCTCTGAGTGGTGTGAGATTCCAGGGGTTCCAGGTGCTTACACAGGGCCTGTGTTTCCTTTTTGAAAATGAAGCACAGCACAGCCCGTGGTGTCTTTATGATAGATGGTTTATTTACACATATATTCAACCTGAGCCTACGGTGGAGGGGTTCACAGCATTTCTCCCATTGCTGCAATCCTGGATCCAAAAAGAAATCAAACACGGCCACCTGTCCCTCTGCTGAGCTTGCCGCGTTTTACAGACTGCAACTATTTTATCTCTCAGCTCACATCCTAAGCAACTGAAATACTAAAAACAACTCCTTCCAGCTCTAAAACTCTACTTCTTGTCTTTCTAACTAATTATGAGTTGAGGGTGCATTTGCCCTCCCCATTTGCCCCACTCCAATACTAGGCTGGCTCCTGGCTTGCATTTTAACATGCTAAATCCAGTAAACCCAGAAATTAGAAGGGGGGCCTGTGCACTCCACAAACTCATAACAATGTGTGTGTGTGTGTGTGTGTACACACAGAGAGAGATGCATATATATGTAAACCAGTGGAGACTGACCTATGAGGATAAATGGGGCACTGCCCCACCAACCTCATTTGTCCCCCAGCCAGCCCCCACTTGTCTGCCTTCATATTTACAACCAGACCAGTGGTATCAGCTTTCTCTTCCTTAGTCTCAGGGCTCATCCGCATTTCTGCTCGTCCCACAACTTTCCATTGGGAAAACCTACTCTTTGTTGCTGAATCGGAGCAAACATCTGTGTGATGGCCTGGGATTCCGATTCAGAGGCTGAACCAGAGGAATCCCAGCCTGCACAGGAGTCCCCGCCTCCAGGGCCGGCTGAACTGGGGCAAGGCCTAGATTCTGAGGAGCCTGCACCTGTGTCAGATCCTCAGGAGCAGGCACCAGGTGAAACCATTCTGGCCCCAGAGGTTCTTGAGGACTCAGTGCCTACAGGTGAGCCTCCCCCGGGGCCCAGTAACCCTTCAGCCTCTCCTGAACTGCAGAGGCTTAGGGCAGAGAGGCGAAGGGAACTGGTTTCTCCCAGGAGGAGTGCTCGCCTTAAGGCCAGGAGAGGCGGGGCTCCTGGGGGCCGGAACCGCCCCTGGCCTTAGAGAAGATAAAGGTTAGTCAGCCCGGTCCCCGGTTGCGGGAGCAACGTCATCGTTGAAGAGCTGTATCGGCCAGCATCCAGTGTTCCTGTTCCCTGTCCGGCCTCCTGCTTCTGACCTTCCAGCGTTCCTGTTCCCCGCCCGGCTTCCTGCTTCTGATCCTCGTGCGTTCCTGTCCCCACCCGGCTCCCTGTTTCGGTCCTCGCCTCACATCTTGTGAACTCTGACTACGCTAACAGTACCTTCCCCCCGGGACCAGCACAATCTGTCAGGTTTTCTGCGGATTGACATTTGTTCCAATTCAGCGCCAAAGAGTGGGTTTTCCCGGGGAAAGTGACAGGGCAAACAGAAAACAACTCAGATCCGTGCATAGTAAACATAGAGCATGCTAGAAACCTATTGGATTTGTGCTTTCTATGCGCAGGACAAATGTGGACGAGCCCTCAGTGTTGCCCTTGTAGAACTCAACAGGGAGAAGGGCAGGGACAAAACTTGAATGAATTGGCTCTGCCTGTTGTTGGCTCTGGCGCCACCTGCTGTTGGGCTCCTTGCCTTCCACCCAGCGGCCACCAGCTGCTACAGACATACAAACCCAGCCTGATGCGATAACAGTGGGGGGAAAGCATTCCCACCTGATTCTGCTGGTCCTACAAGGTTGATTCGGCTGCTGGCCTTGTGGGCAGGAGGTGTCGGTGGAGTGGAGCTGCTGGGAATATCAGTTGGGAAGGGCATTTTGCTTCAGGAGGAAGCGTGTATGTGTCCCATGACAAGAGGGGGCGATCACTTTCATCCTTGCTCTCTCCATGCTCTCCTCCCCAGGAGGTCTGCCCCAGATGTCGTTGTGGTCCCACTGGCCTTTGGCGACTATAAGAACACAAGCAAAGACATAAATGACTATGGACCAAGAGTTGAACATGTTTACCAGGTACAAAGAAACACAGTTTGGAACTGGATGCACAGGGGTATAGAGACAACACTGCAACCCACTGCATCCCCTCCAATATTCCTCAGATGAAAATAGGGACATATTCTTCATCAGTGTGTCCCCCGAACCTGCACACCTCCCCTTAGCAACTGGGGCAGAGATGCAGATGCCGTGGCTGAACAAAGCAAGCCAGAGTCAAGCGACTGTCATGGTTGCTCTTTGGCACTCACTGAGGGCCAGGAGGTCAGCTGGCTAGCCCCGGCTGGGCCGTTCCCTTCCAGCCGTCCCGCTGCGAAGACCATCACCTCTGCTCCAACGTAAATCAGTGACCCGGGCTTCTGAGCCAGGGCACACTATCAGCAGATCGAATTCCGCACACAGAATAGGCCTGAGGCTTGTGGAAGCATACTACAACTACAGATTTATTAAGCATAAATCAGGACAAAGAAACATGTCATCTCTCATGTCGTCTCAGAGAGAACAGCCAAAAGCAAAAGCTATACACAACGGAAATTCCCAGCAAGCTGTGCTGGAATGTAAACAGACATGTGACATGTAACAATCCCATATGTGTTCCTAAGGTGGAATGAAATGTCAACACTCACAATTCCCTGGCGTGGCCTTGTGGACAGGCCGCACCCCCTATGCCCCGCGATCTTTAGGGGAGACTGACAGACTGGGGAGCAGGGAAACAGTGAAAAACTTTCTGTGGGGCATTCAAGTGAATTGGATCTTGTTTTCATAAAAACAGGAAGTGACGCCATATTGAATGGGGAGGAAGGGAGCAGGGCGGGAGGCATAGATCTAAGAAATGTGTTAGAGGGATGCACCGATCTGAACTTCTGGTAACATGCTGAAATGCGGTACTGATGGGAAAAGGCCCCTTCGGAATTTTGTATGAAAAAGTGAGAGGCTGTGATGGCTTCAGGGTTTTTGCGGTGATCCCGGTATTTTGTGGGGGACAGTTGGAAGGCATGCCATTGTGGATACATCTGTTGTGGAATTCTACTCAATATTGATCCAGAGCAGATTCCAGCGTATAGTTAGCAGAATAAAAACTCAATCACGTTGCAGAATTCCCCCCAAAATAGACCAGAGGCGATTAATATTTCATCCAGCAGAGCTTTACTGTTACTGAAGGCAAATGAGCATAATAGCTTATAAGTCTAAACCTCTACACTAAGCTTACTTTGTACAGAACACCACACAGGAAGGAAGAGAGATAGAAAGAGAAAGTGAAACCCAGGCTCCTTCTGGCATATTTTTGTAGTCAGCATGACCTTGACAGAAAGAGATAACAGAACCAGTTTAAGCCAGCTGAAGTCAGCTTCTCTGAAGGAATAACCTAAACATCGTGAACCTTCTGTTTGCTTCTTTCACACAGAGAAGCTTCTAGAACCCTCTTGAATTAATTAGAATAGGAAAGATCTCTATACATCAGATCAATACTTTCTGTACTAAAAATGCAAACCGACAGTGTCTTCTCCATTGCTGACCCCTCTTCCTTCCTTGTCCTTCTCTAAGTTGCAGAATGCTGGCCCTAGCACTGTATCTGGGGCCGAGCTTTTTGTGGATTTCCCCAGCCACTTCCGGGAAGGCTTCCTGCTTTACATCGCAAGGGTGAGCACGGAAGGTAACATTGCCTGTTCACCCACGAACGACACCAACCCTCTGAAGGTAGGAGCAACCTCTGGGAAGGGGAGAGCAAAGTATGGAGGGCCTGAGAGCACCTCTATCAAGTCTCCTCCTTTTTTTTTAGTTTAAAGTCCCAAATGCTTCAACCTTTCCTCCTAGGAGAGTTGCCCCATCCCCTTTATCTTATCAGTTGCCTTTTTTCCTGGTCTGCTTCTGCCTTAATAATAATAATATAATAATAATTTACAGTGGTACCTCGGGTTAAGTACTTAATTTGTTCCGGAGGTCCGTTCTTAACCTGAAACTGTTCTTAACCTGAAGCACCACTTTAGCTAATGGGGCCTCCTGCTGCGCCGCCGGAGCCCAATTTCTGTTCTCATCCTGAAGCAAAGTTCTTAACCCGAGGTAATGTTTCTGGGTTAGCGGAGTCTGTAACCTGAAGCATATCTAACCTGAAGCGTATGTAACCCGAGGTACCACTGTATTATTTGTACCCACCCACCTGGCTGGGTTTCCCCAGCCACTCTGGGCAGCTTCCAACAAAGATTAATAATACATTAAAATGTCACACATTAAAAACTTCCCTTCAATATGGCTGCTTTCTTTTCACCTGAACGCTATTTCTTTCCTCGTAGCTGAAAGTCCAGGAGCCCACAACTGCTCCCAGCTACAATACGACTGCCCAACCACGGCGCTTGCGTGAGAGGCGGGATGTGAACTCAGCAGCGCTGCAGGAACCCATTGTGGTGGTGAGACTTGTTGGGAAATGGGACGGACTTCATAGTGTCATTTAAAGCAGTTGTCACCGGATCTGGGTTCATATATCCCTGCTGCTCATCACTCGGGCTAATCCTCAGTTATCCGATCTGTAAACTTGGGATGGATGAGTGACTTATCGTGCAAAATTGTTTTGAAAATGAATGAGGCAAGCATTCTGCTCGTGTAGAAGTCCCCATGTAGTAGCAGTTCAGCATAGTGTAATCAAAACAGCTAGCTGAAAACCCCCTCTGCACTCAAGAGATCTAGAAACTTGATTGTTTTAAAATTTCAATACCGTATTTTTTGCTTTATAAGACTCACTTTTTCCCTCCTAAAAAGTAAGGGGAGATGTGTGTGCATCTTATGGAGCGAATGCAGCCTGCGCAGCTATCCCAGAAGCCAGAATAGCAAGAGGGATTGCTGCTTTCACTGCGCAGCGATCCCTCTTGCTGTTCTGGCTTCTGAGATTCAGAATAGTTTTTTTCTTGTTTTCCTCCTCCAAAAACTAGGTGCGTCTTGTGGTCTGGTGCATCTTATGGAGCGAAAAATACGGTACTTAAGATGTCATAGTTACTAAATTTACACTTTCAGCTTGAGCTGAACAATTCTATGGTCCCACTATGCCATTGGGGCACTTATTACCATACATTTAAACTCAGGAGTTCCCCCACGAATCTTGGGAACTGTAGTTTACCCCAACAAAGCTGATATTCTTAGCACCTTAAACTACAGTTCCTAGGAGTCTTCTGGGAGAATCATGTGCTTTAACTGTATGGTGTGTATACAGCCTAAGTGTGCATAATGTGATGCCAGAATAGTTTAGCCACATGCTACACACCCTGTGGCATCCAGCATATGGTCTCCCTGCCAGAGGTGTCTATATTGCTAATAGTTTCTGTTAGTTGGTGCAGAATTATCCTATGATCTGTCATGGCCGAGTGGGCAGTTTTCTCCCCCTCTCCTCTACATTGAGTTTAATGGGTGGTTTTTGGCATGTACCACCTCTGCTGGAGGCCTGCCAGCAATATCCATGGCCCTGAATTTCCCCTGGCAGAGGCATATCATTTGACATGGGATGGGCCAAAAATATGATTCAGTTTGCATTTTTAAAGGCGAACCTACCTAATTTTCCCTTTCCAAGACAACGCATGAACTGAAGCACAACCATCCTTTGGAATTCCCCCTTCCCCAGATTTTTCAGTGCAGTTCTCCAGCCGAGCAAAGTTTACCAAAACGCAAACATCAGAGGTAAAGTGTGCATAGAAATGCGTATATAAATGACATACAAGTATTCAGTATATTAGGGGAACTTGCATTGCTAATAATAATAATAATAGTAATAATGTATACTAGGTCAATGTGCCTGCAAAAAATGTGTATATTAGCAGAAATTCGCTTTGAAAGCTAATGAATTTTCATTAAGACTGAAACCAGTTCAAAAACTGATGTGAAAACGTAGAAGACTGAGCAATGAAGAAATGGGAAACAGAATTCCATAACTTCATACACATACAAACACCCACACATACACATAGTTTGTATCTGGAGGTTAGGATTGCACCCTGTGTTTATCCACAGGTTATATACATCCTGCAGGCTGAATAACTCCATCAGTTTAAATTAACTCAACTCTCTTGATCCAACCTGCCTGCAGAACTGTAGTAGCCAAGACTGTGCCGTCATCTGCTGCCAAGTGGGGACTCTGGAGAAAGGGCAAGGAGCCATGGTGACCATCCATGCAGTGCTGTGGCTGCAGACTTTCCTGGAGGTAAGGAAGGAGCTTCTGTGCAAGGGATGGGGCGGCGGAGAGTTCCCTTCCTAGAAAACAAGACTGCCTTGATTTTGGAATACCCCCCTCTCTGGAGAGGCTTGCCTGGCTCCAACATTGCAAGCACTTCAGTGCCTTTGGGAAATTTTAATTGTTCTCATTTTACACTTTGCTTTGAAATATTCTATTTGTTTTTTTTGGGGGGGGCATGTTTTTAATATGTGTGTGTGTGTGTGTGTGTGTGTGTGTGTGTATGCGTGTGTGTATGTGTGTATATCTATATCTATGCAGGTTTTGGTGTCCTCGGGTGTCTTCCCGTGTAAAAGTTGGGGTGTCTAGGCGACGTTTCGACGAGGTCTCACTCGTCATCTTCAGGCTGGTGCTTTCGGCTTCTTGTTACTGGAACAGAGCGGGATCTCAATGTTTGAGTTCCTATAAATACTGTAGAGGGGGTGTGGTGTCTAGCCTCCAATGTTCTGGGCAGAGAGGAAGTTCCCAGGCTAGTGTGCCTTTTCTTCTTTTGTTCCTTAATTACTTGAGAGATACCTTGAGTGATTTCTTGAGTGATATCTTGAGTACCACTTAGGTGGGTCATTAGGTGTGGATTAGTTGCTAAAGTCTTTGTGTCTTGACCTCTTGAACTTTGTGAAGAGTTTTCCTGAGAAGATGGCTGTATTGCACTTAGTTGTGCTTTGGCTTGGCTTCGTGTATAGGGGCGAGCTGTGGTTTTGTGGCTTGTGTCAGCCAGATCTGTGTAGGGATTGCAGGGGGGTGCAGCATCCGGAGGTGCCACCATGGATTGGCTACTGGATGGTGTCAGTAATTCATCTGTGGAGAGGGTCTGGGTTTGGGTCTGGTGTGGTTGATTGGTGTTGGCGTTCTGTGTGCCTCTGGATCTGGTGTCAGTTTTTGTGGGGAGGGCTAATTTCCAGATGTCTGGCAAGCGGGATGTGTCGTCACGCTTGTTCATGTTGTGAGGGTGTTTCTCTATCTCGATGGCTTCCATGATTATTCTCTTGTGGTGATGTTCCGTGTTAAAGAGCAATTTGGAATCTGCAAAATTAATTTCGTGTCCTGTTTCTTTCATGTGTTGGAAAAGAGAGGAAGTTTTTGGAAAAGAGTTTTTGGAAATGTGTTGGAAAAGAGAGGAAGAAGAAAAAACTTCCTCTCTTTTCCAACACATGAAAGAAACAGGACACGAAATTAATTTTGCAGATTCCAAATTGCTCTTTAACACGGAACATCACCACAAGAGAATAATCATGGAAGCCATCGAGATAGAGAAACACCCTCACAACATGAACAAGCGTGACGACACATCCCGCTTGCCAGACATCTGGAAATTAGCCCTCCCCACAAAAACTGACACCAGATCCAGAGGCACACAGAACGCCAACACCAATCAACCACACCAGACCCAAACCCAGACCCTCTCCACAGATGAATTACTGACACCATCCAGTAGCCAATCCATGGTGGCACCTCCGGATGCTGCACCCCCCTGCAATCCCTACACAGATCTGGCTGACACAAGCCACAAAACCACAGCTCGCCCCTATACACGAAGCCAAGCCAAAGCACAACTAAGTGCAATACAGCCATCTTCTCAGGAAAACTCTTCACAAAGTTCAAGAGGTCAAGACACAAAGACTTTAGCAACTAATCCACACCTAATGACCCACCTAAGTGGTACTCAAGATATCACTCAAGAAATCACTCAAGGTATCTCTCAAGTAATTAAGGAACAAAAGAAGAAAAGGCACACTAGCCTGGGAACTTCCTCTCTGCCCAGAACATTGGAGGCTAGACACCACACCCCCTCTACAGTATTTATAGGAACTCAAACATTGAGATCCCGCTCTGTTCCAGTAACAAGAAGCCGAAAGCACCAGCCTGAAGATGACGAGTGAGACCTCGTCGAAACGTCGCCTAGACACCCCAACTTTTACACGGGAAGACACCCGAGGACACCAAAACCTGCATTCCTGTACCCGTGAAAATCTACGAAAACAAACATCTATATCTATATATCTATATCTATATCTATATATCTACATCTATCTATCTATCTATATCTATATCTATATCTATATCTATATCTATATCTATATCTATATCTATATCTATATCTATCTATATTATCAATATCTATATCTATCAGTGCACAACTTTCTGTAATCCAGACAAGATGAAGGGTAGCATACATTTTTACAAGATCACAAGATGCAGTTATGATTAAGAAGTGGCAAACAGTTTGTGATTTATTGATTTGTTTATATGGCACCATCCATATAAAGCTTGCTTGCTTTATTTAATTTCTATACAGCTTTATATTTTTAATAAAAACCTCAAAGCGGTTTACAGCCTATTAAATCAATAAAACATTAGCTGGGCGATGTTCCTCCAGCCTCAAGAACCCCTTGCCCCGAGGAGCTTCTAATCTAACATTCTCCATGGAGGAAACAAGACATGAAGGGGAAGGGGAGCCGAGGATACGCAGGGAACGATAATGTGATTGTTTCAGTGATTCAGTGGGCGCTTGGGTTGCGAACGTGATCCGTGCGGGATGCACATTCGCAACCCGCAGCGTTCGCAACCTGCAGTGGCGCATCTGCACATGTGAGGGTTGTGATTCGGCATTTCGGCACATGCGCAAAGCGCGATTTAGCGCTTCAGCGCATGCACAACCGCCGAAACCTGGAAGTAACCCGTTCCGGTACTTCCAGGTTTCGGCGGTCCATAACCCCAAAAAAGGCACCCTGAAATGTCTGTAACCCGAGGTATGGACTGTAATGTACTTAGGCTGAGTTACAGCAGGGCATGGTAACTGGAGAGAGAGGAGCCAAAGATTTCGTGACCAAAGGTGGATCTGGAGGAGGGATTTGAAGGTCGTAAGAGAGGTAGTCTGTGGCAACATTCACTCAGTACAGTGGTGCCCCGCAAGACGAACGCCTCGCAAGACGAAAAACCCGCTAGACGAAAGGGTTTTTCTGTTTTGGAGGTGCTTCGCAAAACGAATTTCCCTATGGGGTTGCTTCACAAGACGAAAATATCTTGCGTCCCCCAGCGGGTTTTTTTTGCTTTTTTTGCCCTTTTCCTAAGCCGCTAAGCCGCTTATCAGCTGTTCCGCTGATAAGCCGCTTAACAGCTGATCGCTGGAAGCCGCTTGACAGCTCTAGCACTAATCCGCTAAGCTGTCAATGGGCTTGCTTCGCAAGACGAAAAAACCGCTAGACGAAGAGAATCGCGGAACGGATTAATTTCGTCTAGCGAGGCACCACTGTATGTTTAAAGTGCTATGATACCGCTTTAAACAGTCATGGCTTCCCCCAAAGAATTATGGGAGCTGTAGTTGTCAGTTTGCATTTCTTAGTACAGAAAGTATTGATCTGATGTGTAGAGATCTTTCCTGTTCTGCTTAGTTCAGGAGGGTTCTGGAAAGTTTCTTTCTATGTGCAAGAAACAGGCAGAAGGTTTCTGATGTTTGGGTTATTCCTTCAGAGAAGCTGAGTACAGCTGGTTTAAATTGGTTCTATTATTTTTCTGTCCAGGTCCTGCCGAATATAATAGTCAGGCCAGAAGGAGCCTGGGTTTCACTTACTTTCTCTTTCTAGCTCTTTGTTCTGGTGTGGTGTTCTGTTCTGTATGCTATAGTGTTGAGATTTAGTCTTATTATAAGTTATTGTTAGTTTAAGATAAGTCTGCTGCAACTGGATCTTTTATGGACCGTGCCAATCCTGAATGTATTGGATTTGTGACCAATATGCTCATTTTCCTTCAGTAAAGCTCTGCTGGATGAAATATTAATTGCCTCTGGTCTATTTTTGGGAACTCTGCAACGTGTTTAAGTTTTTCCTCCACATGCAGCGCATCAGTAGTTTGTGCCCCCCACCCCGTGCTATAATTTCCAGAGTTCTCTATGGAGAGGGATTGACTGTTAAATCACTCTGGGAACTGTACCCTTGTGAGTGGAACAGGGATCTCCTTACAAGTCTCAGCACCCTTAACAAACTAGGATTATTTAAGGGAAACTGTGGTTGTTTAAAGTGGCATCATAGCAGTTTATATGTAGCGTGTGAAAGTGACTTGGGCGTCACGGTTGAGCAAGGAAAGAAGTCTAGAATAAACCCCTTCATCTAGCAAGCATAGTCTGAGTCCAGGTTCTTATTTCTAAACATTGCAGAGCTCTAAACACCACCACCACCCAACCCGGAAGCCAGCGCCATTTGGGGGCGCCATGTTTTGGCCTTGCACAGGGCACCGTATTTCAAAAGGTCACCAAAGCTTGCCCCTGATGGCAGGTCCATAATAAGGGCTCAGGTAATGCATGATGGTCTCTTCTCCCACAGCACCCCATGAAGGAGCAACTCCTCATCCAGTCTCAGGCCCGATTCAACACTTCAGGGATGCCATACCGCATTCAGCCGGAAGTTCTGCCAAGCGGATCCTCTCTGGTACGTCAGTGAATCAGTGTTACTGAAACTCAGCTTTGGCCCCTCTAGACCGGCATCCTGTTCTCAAGGTGGACCTGAGCACAAGAGCACTTTCCCCTTTTGTGGTTTTCTGTGGCTCAATAATAGGTAACCCTGACCATTAGGTCCAGTCGTGGCTGACTCTGGGGTTGTGGCGCTCATCTCACTTTACTGGCCAAGGGAGCCGGCGTACAGCTTCCGGGTCATGTGGCCAGCATGACTAAGCTGCTTCTGGTGAACCAGAGCAGCGCATGGAAACGCTGTTTACCTTCCCACCGGAGTGGTACCTATTTATCTACTTGCACTTTGATGTGCTTTTGAACTGCTAGGTTGGCAGGAGCCGGGACCGAGCAATGGGAGCTCACCCTGTCACAGGGATTCGAACCACTGACCTTCTGATTGGCAAGCCCAAGAGGCTCAGTGGTTTAACCCACAGCGCCACCCGCTCAAGAATATTTCGGCTTATTGAGATGAACAGGGCCTCGTTGATGTTTTAACTCAGGCGTACCCAGGAAGCAAAAATAGGGACAATGATTCACCTGGGACAAGGACCAGAAGACTATGTCTGTCCCTCCTACCTAGGGGTAGTTGAAGTATAAGGACATGAGGGTATATTATGGGTTTTGGCAAGTCATAAAGCCAAGTGGGTTGCGTGTGAGGTGGATCCATGGGGCCCACTATCTGGGATTGCCCAATTACGGTTTCTGAAAATACCTGGTCATTTGGTGAAGTCAGGGGCTGGAGCCTGATGGGTTTTTTTTGGTGGAACAGAGGTGAGACTGCAATAAGAATTCTAAGGTCTCAAATATAGAATTAATGTTCATGAATGCACAAGGTAAACACACATGCATAGGTATACAAACCACATGCCTAAAATAGTACAGGAGAGCAATCCTGAAGCCATCTTGACTTGTATGTATGATGCATTTTGGGGTTAAGGGGTTGGGCAATTGTCTTCCAAGGGGCTTGCAGACCACTGCAAGGAGAAGGGGAACTTGGTTGCAACAGAAAATAAAGATCTTCCTTGTTTTCGCTGGATCTTGCCTGCATCCAAAATGGGCTCAAAATGCTAGTTAAATTTGCAAAGTACCCAGTTCCAAATTTTAAGGCCGAAGCCTGAATGGCAGTTAACTAACTGGTGTTTGACAACCCTACAAGAATCACCTGGATCTGCCGCCAAGGTAGAGGAGGTCAGCCATTTCGTTATCTGCGTTGGGGATAAAATACTTACTTGGGCATGAAAACCCCTTCATTATTTCAATCGCATCAGGGAGAGGAGGGTTCAGCTCACATTGGCTTTCTCTTTCCTATCCCTCCCCCTGCCCCACCCAGACGAAGACACTGGTGGAGTGGGTGGACCCAGCTGCCGAGAGAGATATTCCTGTGTGGTGGATCATAGCAGCTATAGTGGTCGGACTTTTCCTCCTTGCAATCTTCATTATCGTTCTTTGGAAGGTAAGCAAAATCTTGGAGCGGGCAATTCTGAGCCTACAGGCAAAGTGGACCAACCACATGGGGTGCCAATATTCCAGTGGTTTTGGCTTCAGCTGGGGCTTAACAAAAATAGGAGCGCCACCGTCCCCTGCAGAAAATGAGCCTTCATGGGAGGTCCGATGTCACAGTAACTAACATGGCTCATTGGGGAGGCAGTGGTATATAGAATCATATAATTATAAACTGAAAATGACTTCCAAGTGTCTAGTCCAACCCCCTGCAATGCAGGAATCTCAACTAAAACTTCCATGACAGTTAATAATAATAATAATAATAATAATAATAATAATAATAATAATAATATATTTATACCCCGCCCTCCCCAGCCAAGACCGGGCTCAGGGTGGCTAACACCAGGTATAAAAACAATTGATTAAAATACAACTTAAAAACAAGATTAAAGTGCAGTGGTACCTCGGGTTAAGTACTTAATTCGTTCTGGAGGTCCGTTCTTAACCTGAAACTGTTCTTAACCTGAAGCACCACTTTAGCTAATGGGGCCTCCTGCTGCTGCCACGCCGCCGAAGCACAATTTCTGTTCTCATTCTGAAGCAAAGTTCTTAACCTGAAGCACTATTTCTGGGTTAGCGGAGTCTGTAACCTGAAGCATATGTAACCTGAAGCGTTATGTAACCCGAGGTACCACCGTACAACATTAAAATGCAGCCTCATTTCAGTAGAAACTCAAATCAAAAACTTTTGGGGGATAAAAACGTCAAATCTTCACCAAGGCCAGCTATCCAGACTGGTCCTACATGGGCCAGAAAAAAGCCAGGGAAGTCCCCAAATAGGAGTAGTAGTAGTAGTAGTTGTTGTTGTCAGATCAGCCAACCGCAGCATGCTTCTGGGTGCCTTAATGTGTTTATTTTGAGAACAGCAGCCCAATCAAGGCTTTCACCAGTTCAAAGAAGCCTATTTCTTTTTTTTTTAAATAGACGGGCTTTTTCAAGAGGAAGCGACCACCCACAGAGGAAGAGGAACAATTGTCCCAATGACCCTGGGGCAAAAACATCTGGGAAGGAGCAGTAGTGGGTGATCCTCACACAAACACACGCCTGCCAATGTGATCTCATTTCTGCCTGGATCCATCCCTCCCTGTTCCCAAGATGTCAGCTAGACCCTTTTTCTGAGACACCCCCTCTCCCCTTTGCTCTGCAATTTAATACCTTTCCTCAGCTATACTTCTGCGCGCATCCCATTCTCTTGCTATATAGGCAGTATCCACATTCATGGTTAGCGCCACAGAAGAGTGATTCCTTCACCCTTAAAAACAAGGTCCTGACTGGAAGACACGGGCCATCCGTGAAATTAAAAACAAAACAAAAGCTCACTAATTCTTAAGTGGAAAAAATAGGCCTTGGAGAAACAAGTAGGGAGGGAAAAAACCCAGTACTCTTTTTAAAAGTGCAGAATTAATTCCATTAATATACATTTGTTTAGTCGTTTAGTCGTGTCTGACTCTTCATGACCCCATGGACCAGAGCACGCCAGGCACTCCTGTCTTCCACTGCCTCCCGCAGTTTGGTCAAACCCATACTGGTAGCTTCGAGAATAGCTTTGGGGTTGGACTCGATGGCCCTTGTGGTCTCTTCCAACTCTATGATTCTATGATTCTATGCATAAAACATGCCAAATACTTGATGCATCATGAAAGCAATCAGAAGAATGCTATTGCCGCCTATGCTCTGTTCAAAATTTGGTACTGTAAATTATAGTTGGGCTTCTCCATTCCACTCATCATGTGCCACATTTTCTTGTCATTCTATAAGAGGCTGGTCTGTTCAGTTGCTTCAGAGTTATTCTTTAGGAGTGAATCTTAACAGGCGTGGGAACTCTCCTCATAGCTGTCAACTTACAGATTTGAAAATAAGGGACCAGCAGCCTCAAAAATAAGGGATCAGCAGCCAGTATAAGGGATTTTCCAAGCACAGGCATGTTCAACTTCTGAGCCCCTCTGAGCCAAAGGCAGAAAGCCCAGCCAGTAGCCAAACGAAACCTCAAGCGGTGGTTTCCACAGCGCAGCAACCCAGCAAAGGGGATGCAGCAAGAGAAACCACTGTCACCTCTCCGCTGGGAAGCGCTGAGCAAAGGCGAGTCCTCAGGCAACGCGGCTGATTTGATCGGCACAAGGCATGCAAGCTCCACCCCCCAGTTGTTCTTAGACTTCTTATTGGGTGAGCAACGCAGCCAAGCAACACAGTTGGAGCCTCCCTCTTCCCTAGCCGGCAGGGAGGGAGGGAGAGGAGCTGTTTCCTTTGATACCTGGGAAATTTAAGGGACATCATCAATAAGGGACAGCAGCAGGACACGGCGCTGGGATAAGAGACTTTCCCGCCAAATAAGGGATGGTTGACAGCTATGACTCTCCTAGAGATGATCTGTAGACTCCATATGATCAAGGAGCAGTGCCCATTTCTGATCAATGCCCCGTCAGCTCCCCAGTTGTGACCATTTCCTCCAAGACACAAAGATGATCTTGGAATTCTCCCTCTTGCACCAGCAACGTTGCCTTTCATCTCCTCTTTGTGGCCTCAAACAAGTCCAAATCTTCAGCAGGAGAGAAGAACCATTTTGGGCTGATTCCCAAAGTTGGGGAGCTGGAGGGGTAGAAAAGGCTGCTGGTGATTCTATTCCTCCATGCAGTGCCACACCCTGGGATCTGCTGAGCTCATACGGAGGCTAATGAAGGCATGGGACATATTACCTTTAGTATAAAATGCATTTTGCTGTTTAATAAACGAAAGATACTGTACCATTTAATTCTTGGGGTTTTACTTTTACCATGTTTTTCTACCAGCTTTGTGTCAGAAAATACTTTCAATTACCATAACTAATGGGAGCTATCATTGCATCACCAGTAGTTGGAAACCCATTAGTATTGTGCAGGTTCCAAGTTTAAAGGATTCATTTATTTATTTCAAACACTTGTATATCACCCTTCATCCAATAGATTCCAGAGCGGTGAACAAGAGAGAGAGAGTGTGTAAAACAACTTTCTGGTGATTACTGGCACCTTTCCCCCTATATATATATAAAACACTGCATTTATACTGTACATACATAATTAAAGAACCAAAAAAATTAACAATGTTATGAAGCAGCAGCTAAAACCAGATGCATGAGCAATGAAGGCAATCACTTCACCTGCCTGTTGTTCTTTATTGTTAGAAGAGAGAGAAGAAACCCACCATAGTTTCAGTGCAGAAGCCAAATTGTCTGCTAGCTTCGGATGTACAGTAAATTGAACGACAAATCAGTCTGGGCCCTTCAAGATTTCTGAGTCTCCTACTTGTTACTTCCTGACAACCCCTGTATATTTTGGGAGTGGGGGAAGCTGCTAATCTGGGATTAAGCCTTTCTTTATTTGTTGTGCCAATTAGTTGATTAAAGCTCGAAGCCTTTGTTTGAATGGGCAAGATGCAAATGAACATTGACCTGTTGTTGTCCTTGCTGTTAATTCTGGGAGACATGGCATCCTCAGGTGTGTGGAGGCATATAGAACATTTCTTGCCGTTTAATGCATGTAGCAGGCAGACCAGGTGTGCTGGGATTTGTTAATATTTGAGTAGGACATATGAAAGCAAGACGATATGACTTCAGCTCATAAAACAAAAACACAGGGACAGCTTTGAACCATCAAAGAATTGTAAATTTGAGATCCCCCCCCCCCCCCCCCGGCCATGCATGTTCAATACGTTGGCTCCACATGCCCCAATATCCGAAAGGGGGGGGCTGTGGGCTCTCCTTCCTTGGAGGTTTTTCAGCAGCGGTTGGATGGAAATCTGCCATGGATGCTTTAGCTGAGATTCCTGCATTGCAGGGGTTTGGACTGGATGACCCTTGGGGTCCCTTCCAATTCTACGGTTCTATAATAATGTACACATTGGCATTGTAAAGGTAAAGGGACCCCTGACCATTAGGTCCAGTTGTGGCCGACTCTGGGGTTGTGGCGCTCATCTCGCTTTACTGGCCGAGGGAGCCAGCGTACAGCTTCCGGGTCAAGGGGCCAGCATGACTAAGCCGCTTCTGGCGAACCAGAGTAGCGTATGGAAACGCCTTTTACCTTCCCACCGGAGCGGTACCCATTTATCTACTTGCACTTTGACATGCTTTTGAACTGCTAGGTGGGCAGGAGCTGGGACCGAACAACGAGAGCTCACCCCATCGCAGGGATTTGAACCGCCGACCTTCTGATTGGCAAGTCCTAGGCTCCGTGGTTTAACCCCCAGCTCCACGAACGTCCCTTATTGGCATCTTATTGTTTAGTCGTTTAGTCGTGTCCGACTCTTTGTGACCCCATGGACCAGAGTACGCCAGGCACTCCTGTCTTCCACTGCCTCCCGCAGTTTGGCAAACTCATGTTCGTAGCTTCGAGAACACTGTCCAACCATCTCGTCCTCTGCCGTCCCCTTCTCCTTGTGTGATGATCTTTCCCAACATCAGGGTCTTTTCCAGGGAGTCTTCTCTTCTCATGAGGTGGCCAAAGTATTGGAGCCTCAGCTTCAGGATCTGTCCTTCCAGTGAGCACTCAGGGCTGATTTCCTTCAGAATGGAGAGGTTTGATCTTCTTGCAGTCCATGGGACTCTCAAGAGTCTCCTCCAGCACCATAATTCAAAAGCATCAATCTTAAGAAACCTGCTAAGTCCCGCCATCCACCATTTGAAGACGCGTTGCACACCCAGAAAATAGCCCTGGAGAGGAAACGGAAGAGGGGAAAGCCAATCCACAGATAGGCGCCTCTGAGCCCTGCAGAGAGGGCGAGGCTTACTTGGAACAATCTTCACGTTCTGCACATGCTCAGAGGCACAATGCACCCCCTGCCTTTCCCATAACTTTTAAATTCCCACCCCCCTTGCCCAGGACTATTCCCTGGCATTGGACACAGTTTCTAGGTGAGGTAAGCCAAAGGCGGAGCACCCGAGAAGAAGGAGGCGGAGGAAGAAGAAGAAGAGGAGACCGAGGGGGCGGCGGCGGTGCTGGCTTGTTCCAGCAGGTGGAGCCGTCGCAGCTTGTCCCCGCCGGGCAGGAGGGGGCTGCCGGGGACGAGGAGACACAATCGCCGCCGCCGCCGCCGCCGCCGCCGCGTAACCGGATCCCGCACAGCCCAGTGCGCCGGACTTGCCGCCCAGGCTCCTCCGGGCGCGCCATGGCTGGGTAGCGGGGAGCCGGTGGGGGCGGCCACAATGCTGCGGGCGCCGGCCCTGGCGATGCGCTTCGCCCTCCTGCTGCCGCTGCTGGTCGGCCCCGGCTGGCCGGCTCGCGGCAAGGCGCAGCCCGGGGAGCCTCCCAGCCCGCAGGGTGAGTAGGCGCGCGGGGGGCGGGCGCCGGAGAGGAAGGAAAAGACTGCGGGGGTCTTGCATGCAGAAGGCGGGTAGTGGCGCGAGTCGAGGGAGCCCCCCCTCCTGCGGTGGGAACCGGGGATCTGCTCTCCATTGCTGAGTGGGTGGGTGGGGCAGTTTAGGGTGGGGTGGGGGGCTATTGCCATTTATGCGGATGGCGGAGCTGTTGGCGCGCGGTGGCGCATTTCCAGAAAAAGTGGGGTGGATGGGTGGGAAACGGAGGCATTTCTTTAGCTGGATTTCAACCCCCCCCCCCACCTCCAATTTTTGTGTATTGTGTGTGTATGTGGCTGCTGCTCCCGCCTCCGCCTTTCTCGATCGGGTGATGGTCGGGGGTGGGTGGGTTTCCCCCTCGGCTCTGGTCTGCTGGTTCCCCAAAAGGAGATGGGCGAGACCTTGCAGGACGGCGGCGAAAGAGATGCGCCGTGGGGCAGCGGGAATTGGGGAGGGGGTGCGCGGTGGGTGGGTGCGTCCGCGCCGATTCCTTCCACTCGATCACGCACACGACCCCCCCCCCAATATTGCGCTCCTCTCTCGATATTGGGCGCCCCTCCCAGAAGGCACCGGGATGGGACCCCCCAAGGCTCCATCCCTCCTTTTCATAGACAGGGAAGAGGTGGGGGGAAGGAGGGTTTTGGAGATCGGGGCGCGCGGGGGGGCGCAGGGTTTTTGTCTATTCTTACGACCGTTCCCAGCCCCCTTGAGCTCCCTCCACCTTCCATCTGCCAGCCCCCTACTCGCACCATCTCTTTCTCCTCCCCTTAACACCCATCCCTTTGGCTGGCCATCTCCTTACATGGCAATCTGTTTATTTCAGGGTCTTTTCTTCTACTGCTGCCCACCCTGAACCTTTTGTCTGCCTCTCTGCGGTCCCCATCCTTAAGCCACCGTCTCCCCCCCCTTGTGTTTCTCTCCCCCCCCTTCTGCTTCTGTCTGTATACCATCTGACTGGAATATTGCCTCTCTCGGTCCACACCCATTTCTCCCCCTGCACATCCTTTTTGACCTCTGTGGGATGTACCTGTTGTCTGCCTGCCTTGCAATCTGCTTGTTGATCTTGTGCATTTCATAAAGACACACACCTCTCTGCTCCTGCACGCATGCACAGTCGTTTGTGAGCTGCCCTGTGGTGTGTGTGTGACCTGCCTGCGTTGCGCGACATTGTGTCTGAAACAGCCAGAAATCTCCCCATTTGTGGTGTTTGATCTGTGGTGGCTCTTTCACACATGACGTGTGTGGACAGGGCCTATCAGAGGTGCATAATTCTTCCTCTAACACATTTCGTCTACCTGTTCCTTATGCAGTGCCCTTTTCTGTTTATCGGTTTCACTCTGCCCCCCCTCCCCACTTAGATGTATTTTCCCAAGTGCCACCATGCGACTTAATTCCTCATCCCCACCTCCGGCTTGGCGCCATACCTTCCCTTAGGGTATCCTTGCTGGGAACATGGAGTTTGCCTTGGAGACCTAGATTCTGAGCTATTGCTGCGACGGAGTGCTGTATCATTGGGGGGGGGGGACCTGCCTCCTGGACCCTGGAGAAGGGCTGGGGGGGAGGGGGAGGCAAGGGTGCACAGGGACCTCTCCCCATCTGTGGCTTGAGGGGTAGCCAAGTGAATCCCACACTCCACACTCTTCTTGTTTAGTGTCTTGGGTCCATATGGCAGCGTGGAGACAGAGGGCCTGTTTGTTTGTTCTGGATGATGGAGCTGGAGAATTGGGTGGTGCGAGGATATCAGCAATTTAATATTCGTGTTGTGCTTTCATTGTTGTGACCAGCTCTGGGACCTTAGGTTGAAGGATGGGTAATAAATTGTAATGGGTAATAATAATGCTAGTTCTTCTTTCCCAGGTTGTGTGTGTGTGTGTTGGGTGCTGGTAGAGAGAAATGGCAACCCCTCCCTGTGCACTGTGCTGAGATATCTGCCACTTCAGCTTTATTCCGTTATAGACCTAATAGACTCTGACGTTTCCAGAAAACTGCTTGTCTTCCCTGGAACTGTCATTGCATATTGGGAGGGGGGGGAAAGGACTCCACCCTTTCACCTGCTGCTTGCCCCATGTACCAGTTAATATATCAGCAGCATCTCTGGCAAGTTTGACCAATGAGCTCTGCCTCCTCAAACCTGAACTCGAATCACAGCACGCCTCTTTGTGTGTGTGGAGCACAGGGATGAAGGTATCTGGGTAAGATGTTGTGGCTCAGCCCTGTTTAAAAGGGAAATGCTCACCTGTGCATACACATGCTAATGTCCTTGATTTGGTGACTTTGCCAGTCCTTTGCTTTCAACTCTTTTCTTTCGCCCCACTCCACACACACAAAAAAGACCAACGGGCAGAGTTCTGTGCTGCCTTTGCATTTGGCAAGTTCCTGCTAACATTTTTAGATTAGTTTTTAATATGTGTGATGCTTTTCCAAAAGCAGTTGTGCTCAAAGCAAGTGGCAATTCACAAATAGCAATGATTCAGCAACAACAATCCCTTTTTGTATTTATGAGTGTTTATTAGATTACAGCTTTTCACATAATTATTGCCAGACCCAGTTTTATTTTTTTCCTTGCATTTGACTAATTCCATTTATATCTATCTATATCTACCATCTATCTATCATCATATTTTAATCATTCTGGCTTTTGCATAAATTCCTCGTTAAAAACTGTTTTACTTTCTGACACAGCTTCTTACTTTTAGGCTAAGCTGTGTTTCTTCTTTTTAAAATGAATATGTCCGTTTGGCACATGCCAGCCTAACTTCCATGCCTTTGAGCCTACAGTTCTACCTACCTGCTAAAAAAATTGCTCCTGGCAGTGCCAGTCCTGGCTGCCAGTTTCTTTCTCTGATATCTTCCAGACAAGTTTTTTAGACCAAGCACCTCTTTTATCATAAACGAACTGATTCTGCTTTATTTATTTATTTATTTATTTACTGTGTGGTATTCAACTAAGTCCAACTCAGAGTAGACCCATTGATATTGATGAACCTAAGTTAGTCATGTTTGTTTACTTCAGGGGTCAACTCCTGAATTTTTGTTGGAAGCTGCCCAGAGCGGCTGAGGTAACCCAGTCAGATGGGTGGGGTATAAGAAACAAATCATCATCATCATCATCATCATCATCATCATCAGTTTTCCCCTACTAAGGAGCCTAGAGCCTTGGGATCCTGACTGACCTCCCTATTTAGACAGTGTCTGGACTCAGACATGCTTAACTTCATCAGGCAGCTTCAAACCAAACTCTGGTTTCACCATCACTTTTTAAAATCGGCTCTCCTTTGGTTTCTGATAAACGGAGAACAGATTTCTCTCTCCTTTGCCTAAATTTTGAACTCTGGAACAGAAAGAGCCTCAAAACACCCTGAATTCTACTTGTATTTCAAGAGATCTTTGTGCCTCTTGGTTTCCCCTAGCAGCCTCTGTATTCTTATTATTGAAGAGTGTTTTATACTACTTGCTATTGTCAGACAGTTTGGTAATGAAAGAGATATGGGTGAAGATCATTGTCACCCAAGAAGGCATAGAGTTGTCCAGTCACTATCCTCTTGAGTACCTTTTCCTGGAAAGGGTATACAGTGGTACCTCGGGTTAAAAACTTAATTCATTCTGGAGGTCCGTTCTTAACCTGAAACTGTTCTTAACCTGAGGTACCACTTTAGCTAATGGGGGCCTCGTGCCACTGCCGCGCGATTTCTGTTTTCGCCCTGAAGCAATGTTCTTAACCCGAGGTACTATTTCTGGGTTAGGGAATCTGTAACCTGAAGCGTCTGTAACCTGAAGCGTCTGTAACCCGAGGTACCAATGTATTGGTGACTGGTTTTAGATTGGTGAGTTGGCACAATCCTCCAGGTGCAGCATGGGTATTTTTTCAGGAGTGCCCACACAACTGTCTCCATATGTGCCGTGGAGAATGCTTCCTCCCATTTATGAGTCTTAGAGAGGAGTAACCAGATTTTACTGGGCTACAACTCTCATAATTCTTCACCGTTGGCCATGATGGTGCAAGCCATTGTCCAATAATATCTGAAAGGTACCCCATTGGTTCCCCTTGCTCTCGAACATAGCTGGTCAACCTGCCACTGCTTTTGTTGTTGTTTAGCTGTGTCCGACTCTTCGTGACCCCATGGACCAGAGCACTCCAGGCACTCCTGTCTTCCACTGCCTCCCGCAGTTTAGTCAAACTCATGCTGGTAGCTTCGAGAACACTGTCCAACCATCTCGTCCTCTGTCGTCCCCTTCTCCTTGTGCCCTCCATCTTTCCCAACATCAGGGTCTTTTCCAGGGAGTCTTCTCTTCTCATGAGGTGGCCAAAGTATTGGAGCCTCAGCTTCAGGATCTGTCCTTCCAGTGAGCACTCAGGGCTGATTTCCTTCAGAATGGATCGGTTTGATCTTCTTGCAGTCCATGGGACTCTCAAGAGTCTCCTCCAGCACCATAATTCAAAAGCATCACTGCCACTTCTAGATACCCTAAACCACGATGGGCAAAGGCTGAAAACAGACGGGGTAGGCTGAAGTTTGCCGACATCCCCAAGACTTAAATTCACCCAGTGATTCCTGATCAGACAGTGCTCTGGGTGCATTGAGAGACTGTGAAAGCTACAAAGTACAGTGGTACCCAGGTTAAGTACTTAATTTGTTCCGGAGGGCCGTTCTTAACCTGAAACTGTTCTTAACCTGAAGCATCACTTTAGCTAATGGGGCCTTACGCTCCCGCCGCGCCGCCGGAGCACGATTTCTGTTCTCATCCTGAAGCAAAGTTCTTAACCCGAGGTACTATTTCTGGGTTAGCGGAGTCTGTAACCTGAAGCGTATGTAACCTGAAGCGTCTGTAGCCCGAGGTACCACTGTAGTTGTAGAGGCAAGCAATGCTATCCTCAAGAGCAAATTGAAAACTACGAACCTATGAAGATTTCTTGACATCATCCTGCGAGCCGTTCCTTTCAAGGCTTGTGCTGCAGATCCTAAATTGCAGAGGTGACGAGGACTTGCCAGGAGCTCGGTTTTGTTTTGCAGTTTTATAAATTTCTGTAGGACGCCTCAGTGAAGACATAAGCATTTGGAGCTTTTTGGACGGAATGGAGCACAAGAAGACGAAATGGCTGCAGAGGTTGAAAAGAACTGTGGACATGCATTAAGCTTCAGTAGAATAGGTAGAGACCAAATGAAATTATGTGAACGTCCTCCTTCCCCCCCCCCAAAAAAATTATCCACATCTGGAAAAGCCTGCTGATCCAATTTTGAGGGAAGCCGTCATGGCTAGGGGAAGAAAACCTAACAGAGGGTCCCTGATCCTTCAGCCAGATAAAGCCAACCAGGAACCGGATAGGAAACTTTGGTCTGTGCTGTATCCGGATTCTTGACCGGCAAGCGAATTTGGCAGGATTTCCTCTGGCGGATGAGGCTGCTGGGATGGGGAACAGGGTATGTGATGGTCATAGGATGCTTGCTGCCCGATTGCCTGGAGTGTGGCTGTGCTCATTTCTGAAAATCTCCAATTTTTGTGCGGAATAACTACCTGGTCTTCTCCATCTCCAAAGAGGGTATCTCACATCTGAAAAAGCCGGAGGCAGGAGAATTGTGCCTGGATCCTCTCAGGGTGCCACACAACCAAAAGCAGATTAAAAGGACACATTTTGAAGGCCCCACAGCTGTGTTGACTGCTTTCCTTGCCTGGTCTTGGCAGACCTGTTAAGCGGGGTTTCCCGGTGGGCTGATTTGTGGGTCACAAATTGTGC
Source organism: Podarcis gaigeae (assembly GCF_964106915.1). Taxonomy (NCBI): domain Eukaryota; kingdom Metazoa; phylum Chordata; class Lepidosauria; order Squamata; family Lacertidae; genus Podarcis; species Podarcis gaigeae. Next base: position 42,500,426 of record NC_139689.1, read on the forward strand.
AGGCCTGCTCCAGACCTCTCTTTTGCTTCTGCTGTGGTGAATGGGGAGCGGCTTTGTGGACATAGCTTTTGTGTGGTCCGGCCAAGAAGACCCCCGTTCCTGCCAAGCACAGATCAGACCTGATGGACAGTGCCAAGTTTTGAACCTGCAGGACAGCAGCTGCTGCTGCAATGCTAGTGAGTGTTAATGCAACGCATGGCTTTTTCTCCTCTCCCAGCCTGTCTTGGCTCTCTTGCACCTTACTCTCTTCCTTGAATGTGTGTGAGAAGGTCAGGGTCCCCCAACCCTTCGCTGGATTTGGCTTCCCTAGTGCCTGTCCTGGAAAAGGACATCAGGCCAGAGTGGGCCAACAATATTTTGCTTATAGTTGTGGAAAAATGGGACATCTGGAAAGCATCTGGATCCAACAGCATTCCTCAGCTGCAAAAATCCAACTGCTGCATAGTTGGGGGTGGGGGTGCTCCTGGATTCAATAATACTCTTTTTTTTACCTCAGGGACTATTGCAGCCTGCAATGTATTACGTATTTGTCCTAGACGCAAATGACTTGTGGAAACTACAAGCTCATTTGATGGCGATTACTTCCTCCTGAGGAACTTTGACGATAGCTGTCTTGAGAGAGTGCTGAGTGCTATCTCGGCCTCTCACACCAAACTCACTATTATTACTAAGAATCCTGAGCCGGGGTCTGGGAATGCGCTGCGACATTTTGTTGTTGGTCCCTGCTTGTTAGCGTCATATTAGCAAAAGCCAAGGGGTTGGAAGCCACCCAAAAGTATGGGAAGGGGTTTATATCCTCTGCGGTCTCTCTCGGTACACAGAAGTATTCAGCGTTGTAAATTAAAAGAAAAAGAACTTTTTAAATTAAAAAATGCAGTAACAACAAAATCCTGACAAAGGCCACAGAATGCTGGTTGCAGCTGAGGAAGGGGCGGGTGGGGGTTGAGATCTAAATAAATCAGGTCAGGCAGAGGCAGAGGCAGATTGTGTGAGTTCATCAGATAAAGTAGGTAGTGGTGGAAAAATAGAATATTGCCCACCCCCCACCCCCCAAAAAATGCTAGAGAAAAGAAGGAATTGACCTGCTCAAGTCCCTGACAGCTTGCCGTAAGAATGGAGCGGGGTGGGGGAATAAGGTTAGTGAGTTACCTTCTGTGAGGTTTAAAAAAACCCTTCTCAGCTATGCTATACAGTACAGGGATGTTTCAGGACAAAGGAAAGACAGTTTTCTCTCCATTTTAATGATCCAGGAGTCCTGCCTGCTACAGCAGTGTAAGAAGTTCAGGTGTGTTTTGGCTGGTACCCACCACTAAAGTGGTACCTCGGGTTACATACGCTTCAGGTTACAGACTCCATTAACCCAGAAATAGTACCTTGGGTTAAGAATCGCGCGGCAGCAGCGGGAGGCCCGTTTAGCTAAAGTGGTACCTAAGGTTAAGAACGGTTTCAGGTTAAGAACGGACCTGCAGAACTAATTAAGTACATAACCAGAGGTACCACTGTATATAGCTCAGTGGGGGAAGATTGGGGTAGTTGTGTGTGCGTTTGGGGGCATGGTGCCCTTTTATTCCCTCCCCGCTCTTTCAAGTCTCCACTTCCTTGATCAGAGCTCTCAGGTGGTTGGGGGCACGCTGCACCATTTTGTTGCAGCAGGTCCCATTTCTTCCCTCTTACTCCCTGGCCTGTTCTGTAGGAACATTTCTCCAACTGCTACATAACAACAAAGTTGTGTACAGCACAGCAAAGGGATATTTAGGAACAAACTGGAGGACGCGACAAAACGTTGCCACATATCCCCAGTCTCAATGAACCGGTACAGCCAGACTGGAAAAGGAGCTTTGTTCTGCTTTGATTTGAGGGAATGTCCGCCCTTTCAAAAGCCCTCAAGGAAGCCCTGGAACAGCAAAACAAGGTTTCGTTTCCAGGTTGGCTGGGCCCCAGAGCAGAAGATTCATTGTTGGGGGCTAAAGATACACAGCAAGATTTTTGTTGCATGTCCCCACTTGTCGTTCTTAATTGTTCTGATCTATAGAGCACTTTGAGTTTGCAAAGTTGCTTGAAGTCTTCCCCCCCTCCCCAGTTTATTTTCACCCCGTCTTCCTTGAAGTGGGTCAGTTTCCATGCTTCTTTGGGAGCTGCTAAGCTAGTGTATGATCATAGTATATGAAAATGCCCAAACTGTCATCATAAACAGAGAACAGTGATGTAAGTGCCTGAGGTAATGTTGGGTGTTTAGATCCATCAGTCTTTTCATTCCTGGTGGTCCTCCTCTATCTGGAGTGACTCCCATCTAAACTTTTTTTGAATTTTCTTCCCAGCCTTTGAAACTATGGTTGGTAGCTAAACGCACTCACCAATAATCCCTCCTTTCTTAATACCACACATGTATGCAGATAGCAGGGAATTGTCTCTTGTCTACTTAGTGGGGATGGACAGTGGCACTCTGCACATCCTTAGAGGCAACCTTGCAACACACATGGTTTACCAGCTCTGGCGTTCAAAATAGGCCCGAGAGCTCCACCTTGGCTCAGATTATGTCCGCATTGTATGGCCTTGGGAAAGCCCAGAGAACATTTTCTCTTTCCGGTCTTGTTTGGCCACAGGAATAAAACAAAAGCTCCACTCTCTTGGCAAAGGGTTGGCTTCCGTAACAAAAGGATTGTTGGATTCAGACCGGAGTAGAACTCTTGACATGCAAGTTGCACAAATACTATACCAGGGGTCAGCAAACTTTTTCAGCAGGGGGCCGGTCCACTGTCTCTCAGACCTTGTGGGGGGCCGGACTATATTTTGGAAAAAATAAAAAAGGACAAATTCCTATGCCCCACAAATAACCCAGAGATGCATTTTAAATAAAAGCACACATTCTACTCATGTAAAAACACCAGGCAGGCCCCACAAATAACCCAGAGATGCATTTTAAATAAAAGGACACATTCTACTCATGTAACAACACACTGATTCCTGGACCATCTGTGGGCCGCATTGAGAAGGCGATTGGGCCAGATCCGGCCCCTGGGCCTTAATTTGCCTACCCATGTGCTATTCCTTTAAAGCACACTCAAAATACATCCCCCCCCCAAAAAAAAAGAATTCTTTGATCTGTAGTTTATTGATGATTGCTAGGAATTGTAAGTCTCTGAGGGGTAAACCATTGTTAGCCAGACTCCAGGCGTGTTTTGCAACTGGCGCAGTTCCAATTGCGACCGCACAGAGATCTCTGGATCTGGCGACGAGAAAATAAAATGTCACTTAGGGAAGAATCTGAAATACTTTTCTCAAAGCTTGAATTTGTTTTGTTTTGGATTGTGTGATGTTTTAATGTGTTGTCAACTGCTTTGAGCTTTCTTCTTTAAAATATAAAATGGTATAGAAATGAGATGATGATGATAATAATAATAATCCACTGCAAAAAGGCGTCTAGACATTCCATTGTGGTGACCATCATATCTAGGTTTAAGGTGCCATTTGGCAATTAGATTAGCTGCAAACACAGGCATAAACTACAATGCCCAGAATTCTTTGAGGGAAAGAATGTGCATTGAATGTGCTTTAAAGGTATAGTATTGCATGTAGCCTAAAACTATAGCAGTGTCTTCCAGAGGTTACTTTCTCTTTATCATTATCAGTCTATTGAAGCATCATAAGGTGTAATAACACACTGAATGAGTAACTGATATGGGCTTAGGGTCTGAGGAAAGCTATTTGTCTCTGTGGGCCTGGAACACAGTGCAGACCGTGTGGGGACGGAGGGTTAGGAGAAGCAGGTGCAGAGTTGGGGGAATCAGAGAGAAAATCAATGTCCTGCCTGGAGGGAAAACACAGGAGAGATTGGCAGCTTGGCAATAATGGACAGGCAATGTGTCAGGAGGTGACCTGAATCTGGGCAGCTGCGTGACGCAGTGCTGCCCGTTTGAGACAGGAGACAATTTATAGACTTTAAAGAGAGTTGAAAGTGGGGTCACTGCTCTTGCTGTGCTTGGCTCCGCCTTCTTTGGCTTCCAATAAACAATATTTTTCGGAGTTTAAAATTACACAGAAAGACTTGATTGGCCAGAGGCGACAAGGAAAGAGAAGAAATGCTTCTACTTTCCGGGGAGCAAAACCTCCCTCAAACCACTTCGGACTCTTTTTGAAACGGTGGAAGACCATGGTTCAGACGCAGAGTACATGGTTTGCATGCAAAAAGGTCTAGGTTCAATCCCTGAGCATTTCCAGGTCAAACTGGGATTGTCCCCTGTCTGAAATCCTGGAGTAATATGGTACTGTGGTGGATGGACTAATGACAGCATTAAGGCATATATAAAACCAGATTCCTGTGTTCCATGGGCTTGTCCGCACTGGAGTTTAATGCGGATTTGAAGCTGACTGGTCTTCCTTTGTGGCATCCACACATCTTCATCCAAATGGTAGCCGCTTCCCTCCCTCCCACTAAATTTAGATTGTCCCAATCCACTGATAATCCAATAAAGGAAGAAAATCCAATATAAAACCACACGTTACCTGACTGCAGACACACTGAAGCGCATTCTGCGTATTGTTCTTGTTTTTAACTTGTGTGGTGACATTTTACTGGGTGCCCTACAATTGCAATCTCTTCTGACTTCCATTTTGTTTCCATCAGTCCCTTTTAGCCTGCATTTTCCCACCCGTTGTTTCTGAAGGACCATTCGTGTTATTTTTAAAACCACTACTATTGTTTTATTTATTTCATAAAATTTATACACCAAAAAACCCTCAAAGCGATTTGCAAAAAGATACAGCCATAAAATTGGGCATGGGGAATTACAAAACACAAGACGTTAAAATACTAAACAGACTTAAATTCACACCATCTTTTCTAAGCCTCTGAGTAGCCTTGACTAAACAAGGCACCGAAAATAATACAATGAAGGCACCTGCTTGATATCAATAGGGCAGGAGCTGCAAATTGTAGGTGCTGCCACACTTAAACGATTGGGTTCCTACAAATGCAGAATGTGTATTATGTGACACCCTTTAGTAGTATCAATTCTGCCAATCAAAGCGGTCAAGTTGGGCACATGTAGGGTAAGGTGATCTTGGAAATACACTGGTCAAAAGCTGCCAAGGGCTTTAAATGTCAACCGTAACACCTTGAACCTGGCCCAGTAGCAAATCGGCAACCAGTACAGCTCTCTGAGCACAGGTATTATACGCTGACAAGGCCTCACTCCTGTTATGTTACACACTAACCACAGCTTCTGGGTCAAGTGTGAGGGAAGCCCCACATAGAGCACATTGCAGTAATCCAGTGAATTAACCAATGCATGAACTACTTTGGCAAGGCTTTCCTGGTCCAGGAATGGCCATAGTTGTTGAACCAATTGTGGTTGTTGCTCTAGTGTGTGTGTGTGTTTTTTAAAGAAACTTGTATAGAACAATAGTATTGAAATTAAAAATAAAATTTGCTCTTGCAGGGAAAAGGAATAGAAGTGGCATTCTTTCATGCAAGCGACTCCAAATCCTTAACTGGCTTGGAGCTTACACCTTTTTAAAAACAACTGCTCTGGTATATTGAAAAACTTGTGTTTAAAAAAAAGACAATAATTTTTTTTAAAAGCATGTGCACACAGGTAAACAAATGCCCATAACAGACCTCAGGTTTCTGGAATTCAAGGAGGGTAGTGAAGGACTAACTGAAGGAAAGCGGCGACCGCACAAATATATCCCATGAACCACTTTCTCAGTGTGGTTGGGAAATTTCAAGGTAGATATTGGAGGCATTAATCTGAAAATGCTAATGTGTGGATGAAGGTGCACAGACACACACACAGAAGATGCAGCAACCCGTTAGCAACATAATGTGGATATAACCTAGTCTCTCATCTTCAGTATGCAGGATTCTGCGTCCACGGACCAGGGCTTGTCCCCTGTGGTTAATATCTAGTGAGAGAGATCCAGGAACTCAAACCTACCTGGAAGCCATACCTGAAAGCTCTGCCATAAACAAACAAACCCTCATATGAGAGTGAAGAAGTAGAAGTCTGGATAGGCCTTTTTAGTGGTCAGAGAAACAATTCTGTGCATGCTCAGAGACATTATTATTTTGTATGATACATGCCCAGCCCTGTCATTAATTTTGCACATGTCCAGAGGAAAAAAACATTTCTCTCTGCCTTAGTTGTAGCAGTGGTCTGTGAGTTATGCATTTTCTAGGGCCCAACTGCCCCAGCATTGAAAATAGATTCTATCTAGGACTATAGGAAGGGTTTTTGTTTAATTTAAGAGGACAGCGGGGAGAGGTTTTGACTCCCAAATGTTCTTTTTTATTCATGTATCTATATGCATTCACTTAATTAGAAAGCCTTGAGGTGTCAGTATTGTGCATTGTAAAGAGAGAACCTTTTCGCTCGTCTGTGTGCAATAAAAGCACGGCGAGGGAGCATGGTGGAATTGTGTCCTTTTGCAACCATCAGCGCTACCCTTGTTTGGAGCACAACAAGATGGTTAAATGTGTGTGAAAGGGCAAGCCGAGCATTTGTTGGGAGGGGGCACTGTTCTGGCACCAGTTCCATGGTAACCCATGGGCCTGCTGAAGGATGCGGGCCTAGGCCTTGCTCTGTGCAACGGTCCCCATGGCAACAAACTCCAGCGATGGGAAGGAGGTTATTCACATCGCTTCGCTTTCTAGGCCTGAGTGGAGCTTGGAGGGAGGGGGTACTTTGTAGGACAAATGAGGCCGTTGCCACGGTGACAGGACCGCAATCCAAAAAGGGGGAAGTTGGTTTGACTGCTGAGGGCACAGGCCTTTGGACGGCAGGAAATAATCAGGGTTTTTTTTTAGTTGGGGGTGGCGTGGGACCCCTGTGTGTGTACTATGGGTAGAAAAAACCATAGCTTTTTCTCAGAGATGCATGGCAGGCAACTTGCTACAGGCTGCTGTATGAACCATGGCTGGTCAGTTTTAAACAGAGTTCATGTTTGGAGTTTTCCAGGGGCTCCATTTCCAGAAGCATGGGCTATGCAGAGGGCCTTCTTGGTAGCAGCACCTGTCTGTTGTCAAGGAAATAAACAACTACAGTGGTACCTCGGGTTACAAACACTTTGGGTTACAGACAACGCTAACCCAGAAATAGTACATCGGGTTAAAAACTTTGCTTCTGGATGAGAACAGAAATCGTGCAGCGGTAGCGGGAGGCCCCATTAGCTAAAGTGGTACCCCAGGTTAAGAACAGTTTCAGGTTAAGAACGGACCTCCAGAACGAATTAAGTTCTTAATCCGAGGTACCACTGTATCTGACATCTGAAGGCAGCCCCACAGAGGGAAGTTTTTAATGTTTGATGTCTTACTGAGATTGAATTTGTTGGAAGCTGCCCAGAGTGGCTGGGGCAACCCCAGTCAAATGGGCAGCATATACGTTATTATTATTACTATTACATTTATTATTATTCCTATCTATTGCACCCTCCCTTCACACTGGCAGAGAGGGAGTTAAAGAGCCATGAGGCAGGCAAAGGGCTCTTTAACTCCTTTCCTCCCAGTGTGACGGGCTTTGGCTTTTACAGCCTTTCCTTTAGGCACCTCAACCTACTCCGTTCCATTCCTTTGTGTCTTCGACATAGCAGTGAGCAGCTGAGGTGCCTAAAAGGGGAACATTTTACAGAACTTCTGTTGCTGCTCACACTGGTGGATTTGGGCCTCCAGAGCCCTTTGTCTCCTTTTGAAAGTTGGGTTGCTCACTGATCACAAAAGGAAACCAAATAACATTCCTCCTCCCAGCCAGCCTGTTTTCAGGTCAGATGCCAGAACAGCAAGGGGAAAGGAGAAATGGTGTGTGTTTGTAGGTGAAGGGGCTGTGGGGTTGTGGTTTTTTTTTTTTTACCATTTGTCTTAGGTGATTAGTCTGATTTTACATTGCCCAAAACTACTGGGAGTGCAGCTGCTTGAGTCTGTCCCCTGATCTGCCCTGTGTTCTAGTCCTCCGGACCAGAGGTCTGTACATCTGTGCCCTGTCCAATAAGTTGGTTTTTCCCCAAGGGTAGCTCAAAATGTTTTAACTCAAATTAAGTTAAAAATAGCTTTGTTTTGGTGGGGTCTTTTTACACAATGGCCTTTGATTTTTCCAAGTCACACGGTAACAGGAAGTGCAAAGGAGTCGCGCTCTGTATTTCAAATGTTATTCTAGCTGTGCAAATTGAGGGGTGCTAGCTGCTTCCTCTTCCCCTGCAAGCAGCTACTCTCTGAACGCACTTTGTGAGCAATGACTGACCTCAGCTCCACCTTGATTTTGCGTGGAATCCTACCCCCAGCCCTTCTTCCAGGCAGCCCGTTGATGGAGAGAGGAAGCAGCCGTGGCCTCCCTCCAGCTGGAGCTTCCTGGTCACCAGGGAGCTTACATCCAAAGCCAAGTGGAGTTGAATCAGCCCCTCTGTCCGGAGGTCTTCTTCTGTTTGCACGCAGGGTGAGGAGAATATGTCAGGCAGGCAGCCAGCAGAGGAGATCTTGGCCATGTGTGACCAATCCTCAAGTTTGCACATTGTTGGAATGGACTGGGGTGATGGGAGCCAGCTCCGCTTGAGCTGCAGGGAATTGCACAGCGGGAAATGCAGTGAGACAAACCTTTTGCTGGGGTTTAGTATTCTTGAACTGCTCAGCGAGGTATCCCATTTTTGCTTCCCCTTCTTGCTGGCACTGCTCCGCTTTCACCGTTCTTCTGTGTCTAAAGTACGTTTCCCATCACTGTGGAGTGATCTTTCATTTATTTGGAATAAACAAATGACTATAAGAATGCATGTTAATGTTGGCCTGTTCTTTCCCCCCCTCCCCCCGTTTTTGGTCTTTTGAGTTGCATCATTCTGGTATGGGAACATAACTTGCATAAGGAATTCTACATATTTCAACTAGATTTCGACCTAGAATTCCTGCATTGCAGGGGGCTGAACTAGACTGCCCTCAGGGTCCCTTGCAAGTCTATGATTCTATGATTTACTAGCCTGCTTTGAATTGTGGTCACACAGAGGACTTGGGGGAGAACTGAGGTCTTATTTGTTCCTGAGCAGTGTGAGAGAGTCAGGGGTGGCAACTTGAATAAAATAAAATATTGGGGTGCACAAGATGTGATGTGCACACACCATTTGAATGGCAATGCCCATCAACTTTGGTGGGGCAGCCTCATAACATGAAGGGATCTTGGCCCTTAGGAGTTGGTTCCACAGGATACCCAGCTGGTTTTTCCCTTCTTCAAACCCAGGAAAAAATAAAGACCATAGCCCTCTCCTAAGCATTCCTCAATTTGCAGATAACTCAGGGAAGAAGATTCTGTGCTGGGCGCATCGAGGAGGGAAGTTACCAGAGGAGGAGGAGGAGGGACAGTTGCCATTGGCAACTAGATGTGTGGAATCCTGATGCCCACAACATTGCTTTTCACTTGTGTGACTCACATATACACAAACTATTACCTTAGTGCTTGTGATGTTCCTGTGCATTCACAGGCTAGCAAAGAGCGCATGCCAGACACAGAGTGTTGAAACTGGGGCAGCTGCAGTGAGGGAAGCGAGGAGTTGGATTGCCGGAGAGGAAATCCTCACACGCAAAGGAACAGCGGGAGGGGTTCTGTGTTGTGAGCAGAAATGAGCGAAAGATGATACGCTGGGTAGCCAAATAGGAAGAGGGCCGAGGAGACAACACATCTTAAGGACAATGGACCAAATAGGGTGGCTACAGGAAGGTCATGGAGGCCTTAGAGTTGGAAAGGAAACTGATTGGCCCTTGTTGTTTTAACTAACCACACCTTTTGTTCAAGTGAAATGGCAACATGAATACCAACTGAGGAGGGGAAAGGCCACTGGGAAACCATACAAGTTACTTTTGAGTTGGGAAAAACATTGGGGGCAAGCTCACACACCCTTTCTGTATTCTGTCTTTCCTCCAGAGGTGGTCATCAAGGTCCAGGTGTATGAGAATGGCGACCTGTCCCCACTGCCTCAGGCAGCCGTGGAAGTGTATGGCAACCAGACATCTCTGGCTTCAGGCGCCACCGACCATGAGGGTGTCAGCATGCTCCCCATCAGCTACCGCCTGGGCACCTGGGTCATCGTCACAGCCTCCAAGCGTGGTTTTGTTACAAACTCTGTTCCTTGGCGCGTCAACAAGCTGCCACGTGAGTTGTGGTGCACAATGGCTAGGGGAGAGTCTGGGTGGCTAGAAGACCACAGATTTTTTTGGGGGGGGGGCCCTGTCAGTGCATGATGGGCACTTCATGGGTGGGGGCGGGTGGGGTCACAAAGGATGCAAACTTTTATCAGCTTTCACCAACGTAACTTCTGTAGGAATAAAGGAATATGCATTGCTTTGGTAGGTAGAATGAGGTCACTCCTTCCTCTTCACTGGAATGGTGCTGCTTCTCAGTATTTTACAGAAGAGTCATTTCACTTGGATGATGGAACGAACCCAACATCTCAGTGCCACATGGCTAGATTCCACTCAGTATGTACGAATCTCATATCATAGTGTCTGTTCAGTACAGAAGAACATTTACAAGAGCACTGCTGGATCTAACCAAAGGTTAATCTCAGTGCTGGAAATTTGCCAGGCATGTTGTGTGACTGGGGCGGGTCCAGTTGCGACCACGTGGAGATCTCTGGATGCTAGGTTGGCAACTGACATCTCCATCAGGCTGGCCCTTCCAGCTTTCTTAAGCAGGCCAGCAGAAGAGCTTGCATGTATAAAGGTAAAGGGACCCCTGACCATTAGGTCCAGTTGTGAATGACTCAGGTTGCGGCGCTCATCTCGCTTTATTGGCTGAGGGAGCCGGCGTACAGCTTCCGGGTCATGTGGCCAGCATGACCAAGCCGCTTCTGTCGAACCAGAGCAGCACATGGAAACGCCGTATACCTTCCCGCTGGAGCGGTACCTATTTATCTACTTGCACTTTGACGTGCTTTCAAACTGCTAGGTGGGCAGGAGCAGGGACTGAGGAACGGGAGCTCACCCCGTCGCGGGGATTCGAACCGCGACCTTCTGATCGGCAAGTCCTAGGCTCTGTGGTTTAACCCACAGCACCACCCGCGTCCCTAGATTGCTTGTATAGATCACTTTTTTCTCCATGTACTTGGTTCATACACATCCCTCATCAGTTAATTCCTACAACGACCCTGTGTGGTAGGTTAAGAGGCTGTGACTGACTCCAAAGTCACCTATTGAGCTTCATGACTGAGTGGGTATTTGAACCCTGATCTCCCAGACCAACAGTTCAATCACTACACAACACTGCCTTCCTAGCATACTTCTGCAATGGGGCAGCTTATTTTTTTTTGGGGGGGGGAGAGATAATTTATAGTGAAATAATTCAACCATTTGGGGTGTGCAGAATAAGATGGGGAGCCCCCAGCCCCTTGCAAATGAAGCAAAGCGCACGCATTATGTGTGAACCCTTAGTGTGCACTGGCAAAGACTAACTGGCGCTGGTAATAAGGTCACCTCATTGACCCACCCTAGGGGTTGGAAGCGAAAGTCACAGCTGGCGTATAACACTATCAATAGTTTATGCCTGTAGGCAGGAAATGGGAGGCAACACACACATGCATAAAAATATAGATGTCTTGTGTTTACATACTTTTTTGGACACAGGAGAAGGCCAGAACAGAATTTGAATTAAAGTGCATGCACACTGTGTTTTGGAAGCAGGTTGGATTAGCTTCCAGTTCACATATCTCAGTCCCTCCAAGCGGCCTTATTTTCCAGGGACAGTCCCGGATTTCCAGAAGTCGTCCTGGTTTCTGATTTGATCCCAGAATGTCCTTCTTTTCCTTAGGGCATCCCTATTTTCCTCGGATAAATGCTGGAGGGTATGGAGTTAGGTGATCCCCGAGCCAAGGAGATCTTTAGAATCTCCTTTAGAAGACATCTGAAGGCATCCCTGTATAGGGAATTATTTTTGAAAAATGTTTAATGTTTTATTATGTTTTTATATGGGACGTGGGTGGCACTGTGGTCTAAACCACTGAGCCTCTTGGGCTTGCCGATCAGAAGGTCGGCAGTTCGAATCCCTGTGACAGGGTGAGCTCCCGTTGCTCGGTCCCTGCTCCTGCCAACTAGCAGTTCAAAAGCATGTCAAAGTGCAAGTAGATAAATAGGTACCGCTCCGGCAGCAAGATAAATGGTGTTTCCTTGCGCTCCTCTGGTTCGCCAGAAGCGGCTTAGTCATTCTGGCCACATGACCTGGAAGCTGTCTGCGGACAAACGCTGGCTCCCTCAACCAGTAAAGTGAGATGAGCGCCACAACCCGAGTCGTTCACGATTGGACTTAACTGTCAGGGGTCCTTTACCTTTATGTTTTTATATATGTTGGAAGCCGCCCAGAGTGGCAGGGGCAACCCAGGTTTAGAGACTGTCACATACATGCTCACAGTTGTTGTCCTGTCTTTAGACAGAGCAAGCTGGAGGGTGGCAGCAGCTGGTCCTCTGGCCACTCCCATCCTCCTGAGCCAGTGTGGTGTAGTTGTTAAGAGCGGTAGACTCGTAATCTGGTGAACCAGGTTCACTTCCCCACTCCTCCACATGCAGCTGTTGGGTGACCTTGGGCTTCCCTCTGAAGTCTCTCAGCCTCACTCACCTCACAGTGTTTGTTGTGGGAGAGGAAGGGAAAGGAGAATGTTAGCCGCTTTGAGACTCCTTCGGGTAGTGATAAAGCGGGGTATCAAATCCAAACTCTTCTCTTCTCCTGAGCTTCCACTCGGGTGGCAGTGATGCATCCTTGTGGCTGGTCTGAGCTGCCTCACCGAGTTGCTTTCTCCTGATGCGTCACTTATAGTATGGTTGGGAATGGCTGTGACTGAGTGAGCAGGCAGAGGGGGAGCCAGCCAAGGCCATGCGCCCCAGCAGACATTGCACTCGCACACATGTTGTGGTGATGCTGCACTGTGGCATTTGTTTGCACAGGTAACAAGCAATGCCAGGTGGAGTGGTGAGTAAGGCCAGAGCTTTGGGTCCCACATGGGTCCTGCCCCACGTCTCCTAAGCTAGCCTGCTGCCCTTAGGTGTTGTGGTGGAGGATCCTGTCCTGTCCCCCACATTGGAGTAAGACACTAGTGTCAGTGCAGCTGGCTTCTGCATTTGGAATAGCAGCAATCCTTTAATACAGGCAGCAAAATGTCTTTGGCAGGGCCTGCTATGAGCATGATATGCCAATCTCCCTGCAGCCAGTGTGTCATTGTTGCACAAAGGTTTTGTGGCGCATATTTCAAGTTCAGTTTCCCCTCCCAAAAATTTTTTTGTTGGTTTTTCCAAAAAAATTCAAACAACATAAATCTCCACTATATTTAAATCAAACTTAATAACATTGTAAATGACTTCCTCGTATCTCCCTACTTGAATTTCAGTGTACATCATTTTAACCGTTTTCCAACACCAATATTCTTTATAAAATTAACTTATTCACTTAACGTCTTTCTTTCTTTTCAGTTCAGCATTACAACATGTTTATTCATCATATTTCAAGTTTTTAACCAGAGGGTCAACCTCCTAGAGATTTCTTTTCTTTCTTTTATTTAATGCTTTGGGGCACTTGGCAGAGGCGTATTCTCCAAGCAGAAAGCGAGGAGGAAGATTCAGGTGTTCACTTACACGAGGGAACACCAGAGCCTTCCCTCCTCCTCCGTTTTTCTTTTTTTCATTTGATGATCTTTCCCGACCACCGTTTTTCATTCTCCCCAGGGTTCTAGTTCCTGTTGCTCATCAACATACCATGCCAGAGATGCCGACCATGATTCAGGGAATATTTCAGGGAAGCAATTCAGATTGCTCAAGCCACATGCCAAAGGGGAATGCAGCTCCAAGCCCTCTGAGAAACCACTAGCCAGTCAGCCATGTGAAAATTCCTTCTTGCCATCAAATTTGGAAACTTTAAGTAAACATCCGCTCATGAGTTTACAGGCCGAGAAGAGTTTGGATTGATATCCCGCCTTTCACTCCCTTTTTAAAGGAGTCTCAAAGTGGCTCACATTCTCCTTTCCCTTCCTCCTCCACAACAAACACCCTGTGAGGTGAGTGGGGCTGAGAGACTTCAGAGAAGTGTGACTGGCCCAGTGTCACCCAGCAGCTGCATGTGGAGGAGCGGAGACGCGAACCCGGTTCCCCAGATTACGAGACTACCACTCTTAACCACTACACCACACTGGCTCTCCAGTGGCCTCTAACATATTTAACTGGCCTCTAACATATTTAAAACTAGATATTTATGTATGTACTCTTCAGGAGAAAAGGCTGAGGAGCAAACCCTACACAAATCCAAAAGTGGAGTCCCTAAGATGGTTGGAGAGTATCTTGTATGCCTCCTTCCAGCAACTCAAGCAACATGGGAGGCAGCAGTTATGAGTTACTGGTCTCTGCAGCCGCAGCAAGAGCTGTGGTTCTCCAGCCATTTGACTTTGCCCCTGGAGACACACTCCTGAGACAAACAGATGTCTGAAGGAGTGTCTCCACCCCCATCGTCCAGCCTGGACACTGAGGTCCAGCTCTGAGGGCCTTCTGGCAGTTCCCTCACTGTGAGGTTACAGGGAACCAGGCAGAGGGTCTTCTCGGTAGTGGCACCCGCCCTGTGGAACGCCCTCCCACCAGATGTCAAGGAAATAAACATCTGACTTTTAGAAGACAACTGAAGGCAGCCCTGTTTAGGGAAGTTTTTATTTTTTTTATTTTTTATTTTAAATAATATTATTTAAAAGTTTTAAGGGGTACAAAAAGAAAAAGTAAAAAACATCATTTTAAACAAAAAACAATACAACACATCCCAATAGGTAAAGAAAAAAGGATAAGATACAAAAAACCCCACAAAAAACCAGAGAAATAAAATCCATTAAACAAAAAAGAAAAAACAAAGAAAAATACAGCAAATCTTTCCATTACTTATGTTTCATTAGCTTATTTCCTTGACCTCGTCACACCTCCCTTTTTTTGTATTCTACATCGATTATCTATTTCAGCAAATCCTTTCCATCTTTTCAAATTTTAGTCCTGTAATTTATCTTAGTATAATGTAGATTTACTTTCCCTCCTTTCACCAATTAACAGTCAGTTGTTCCCAAATCCTTTATATCATTCCTGCTAAAATCACATAACATCATTCCAACATCCTTCTAACAATCATTAATTTTACAATGTTTCAGTAAATAGTCTTTAAATTTCTTCCAATCTTCCTCCACCGACTCTTCTCCCTGGTCTCGGATTCTGCCAGTCTTCCCTTCTGTTTAGGGAAGTTTTTAACTTTTGACATTTTATCGTGTTTTTAATATTCTGTTGGGAGCCGTCCAGAGTGGCTGGGGAAACCCAGCCAGGTGGGTGGGGTATAAATAATAAATTATTATAATATTATTATTATTATAACAATCCTACAGAGTTCTGTGGGGGTGGGTGGGAATACACATACGTATTTTACATGTAGGAAATGTGAGGCTCATGGTATTATAATTAGTAAGCCATAAGTGTTATTTTTCCCCTGGAGTCTGGTTTATTGCATCATCAACATTTTTTAAAAAAAATTTTTTTAGCTCAAAATAGTTTTCTACAGCCCTGAATGAACAGTATAAAATTATGATGCCAGGAAAATCTATTTTTTAATTGTTGCTATACGTTTTGCTTCTGAACTGCTTCCCTACACCTTAAAATTTCAAAACCGTTTGCACCAGACCAGCTGTTTTGGATCCAGTTTTCATGCAAGCTGCTCCCTCCTCTCACTATCTTATATAGACTAACAACAAACTTGCTCTAAGAATGCAGAGCCTTATGTATCCAAAATGGTACTATCCGTGCACCGCCCCACAGGAAGGCATTAACAGGTCTCGTAGGAAACCCTCGTGGGATTGGCAGAAGTACGGGAAACTCCAAATCAGCCTGTTGACAACTGTGCATCCTCAGTGACCACAGAGCAATGACTGATGGTTGAAGTGGGAGGGAACAAAAAACCCAGGCGGGTGGAGTAGGGCGTGGGATAGTTTATTCTGGAAAAAGAGACGGCAAGCTCTTCAAACTCCTGTGTCTCAGATTGTGCATGAGTCGTAAATTGGGATACATTGGGGTTCTAAGAAGCCATTTTAGGGAACACTTAGGTCTGTCTCCCCTGGAGAGTCATGAAATCGGAGTTATTTCAGAGTTATTTCTACTTCTCATGTTTTAGGGTTGAACTCTCAGATTGAAACAGATTGTAAGGCTAAGCCTAGGCTCAAATTATGCTCTAGCTGCCATCCTTGTTGAGAAAGGGAGAGGGTGGGCTGTGACAAGCCTTGCCAGATGTGCCTGACAGAGCCATCTGTCCAGCACCCTCCATGTTTTCCTCGGTTTCGGCCATTTGTCTTGGCTCTGGGCCTCGGCTGCTCCAGGATGCAGTTGTGGGAACACTTGTTAGAGCTGGTTGACAGATTTATTGAAGATGAACAGGTTGAAATCCTGCCTTCTAGGAATCTAAAAAACAAGGAAACTCGGTTTCCACGAAGTCCACCATCCAACTTGTCATAGAATTGTAGAGGTGGAAGGGACCACGAGGGTCATCTAGTCCAACCCCCTGCAGCGCAGGAAACTTTCGCCCAACATGGGTCTTGAACCCACAATCCTGAGAGTAAGTCTTGTGCTCTAGTAAAGGTAAAGGGACCCCTGACCATTAGGTCCAGTCGCGGACGACTCTGAGGTTGCTGCGCTCAATTCGCTTTATTGGCCGAGGGAGCCGGCGTACAGCTTCTGGGTCATGTGGCCAGCAGGACTAAGCCGCTTCTGGCGAACCAGAGCAGTGCATGGAAATGCCGTTTACCTTCCCACTGGAGCGGTACCTATTTATCTACTTGCACTTTGACGTGCTTTTGAACTGCTAGGTTGGCAGGAGCAGGGACTGAGCAACGGGAGCTCACCCTGTCGCAGGGATTCAAACCACCGACCTTCTGATCAGCAAGTCCTAGGCTCTGTGGTTTAACCCACAGCGCCACCCGCGTCCCCTTGTGCTCTACCAAGCTGGTAAATGTATCTCTTCCTCCCTGATCACTGCTACTTGACCCACAATAAAAAGCCATGAAAACTGTGAATAATATAATAATATTTATTTTAGTTCAGATCCTTTCCCTGCAACTGTGATTTTTTTTTTTAATACAAAAATCAAGCTTTCTAAAATTGCCGTGCTATAAGGCTGAATGAACCACGTAGACTTAAAAAGTTTTTACTCTGCTTTGTTATGTGGACTTGCAAATTTACTCTTTGCCTGCAAAGAGATTCAGTTCAATCTTAACAGCTTCAGTGGTTGTTAGCAACAATTTCCAGAGGATAAGAGGACTTTCTCCTGCCCAAAGGGCTTAACAATCTTGTAATTCAACACAGGGGAAACCACAGAGGAGT